>NW_020194343.1:0-1200000 GCF_002847485.1 Aspergillus campestris IBT 28561 | reverse complement strand
TTGGCGGCGGCGTAGGCGGCGGCGCCGACGGGGTCAATCTGGGCGGGGCTCGTCACGACCTGATGCTGGGGGTAGGCGTGGTCGAACTTGTGCCAGACCTCGTCATCGCCCCGGGCGTTCTTCTCGTAGAAGCGCATGATGTCGACCATGGTCTGGGGATGTTCCTCCTGCTCCTTCTTGGAGATGCCGCTCTCCTGCAGCAGGCGCTGCCACTCCTTGGGCAGGCCCGTGAACTGGCCGGTCCGGTTGTCATAGCCGACGTGGGTGACATGGACGGGATTCTCGGGGGCGGAGATCTTGATGCCTCTGGGCGAGCCGAGCATGCTGTTGACGAAGCTGGAGAAGCTGGCCTTCTTGCTCCGCCCGGTCCGGGGCCCCCCGGCCTCATCGGAGTACCGGTTGGTGGGGGGGGTGGAGCGGTCCTGGTCGTTGCGGTGGACGAAGGCGTCCATCCGGTTGTGTAGGGCGGTAAAGCTGGCGGATTGACGGAGCCCCCGCGTGTCGGAGGTGGTCAGGGAGGGGGGGAGCGGCGGACGGGTGGACGAGGCGGGACGATCGAATTCGGCGCTGTTCTCATCCAACGCGGTGAGCATGCCCCGGGAGTCGAAGGGGGAACTAGTCAATTCATCGGAACTGGGGGTCTGCAGGGAGAAGCGACCGGAGTGGGGAGGACGGGATGGTTGTTGTTGGGAGGCGGCGGCGGCGTGATGGGGAGGCGCGTGAGCCAAGTCGTTGCTGGAGGGGGCGGGCGAGGGACCGGCGCTGTGCTGGTCGAGGGAGGAGGACGAGGAGGACCCGTAGGCGTTGGAGCGGGTGCGAGTGTGGTGGTCTCGACCGGGGGTGCTATTGGAACGCGGATAGACGGGGGCGGAGGGGTGTCGTTTCAAGGACGTGGTATTGGACTGCTGGCTCTTGAGGATGCGAGAGGTAAAGCTAGGGGAATCTTTGTGAAGCTTGCTTGAGGTCCGCCGAAATTTCAGGGAGGAGAAAGTATCGTGATTCATGACGTGTGGGGGACGAGAAGAATGGAGAGAGTGACAGGATGTAAAGGAGAGAGGTCTGATGGCGGTGGTGGTTGGTGGTGGTGGTGTGGGTGGGGGGAGAGATGACTGGTAACTTGGTCAGTAAAACTGCATGATTATTATTTTTTTAACGTGTCGTTTCTTCCGATTTGGTGGTAATTTTGACCATTGTTTCTTTTTTTCTTTTAATGAAGGAATGAATGAAAAGGGGAAAGACAGACCGGTCAGAACTCAATCACACCAATCAAACCAGGCGTGAATGTTTGTCCTTGTCTTCAAGGATGGAAGGAAGTGGAGAGAACCTTGAGATGAGAGAGAGAGAGAGAAGAGACACGAAAGAGAAGAAGAGAAGAAGAGAGGAAGAGAGAGAGAGAGAGAGAGAGAGAAGGTTGGGAGAGCAGGAGTTGGAGCCACTTGAGGCGGTGCTTCTATCGTCAAGTGTAGTTGGAAGGTTGGTATGGTATGGGACAATACGGTAAGGAGGGAACTATGATACGGCACGATCAGGAGGGAAATGACACCCGATCAAGAATGGAGAAAAATACCATCCATCGAATCAAATCGTACGGAGTATAATGGGGAAGGAAAAGAGAACGAAAAGGAAAAGAAGATGGAAAGGTGGAAATAATCCAGTGGAGTGTGGATCGGGGAAATGCAGGAAAGAATTCCAAGCGGAGAGAGAAAGTAAGGGAGAAAGAAAAAAAAAAAGTCGAGAAAAATGGTTGGCACGTGGAGAGCCCGCTCTGGCTGGATCCGCCTGAGGTTCCAGACTGGGTGGAGGCAAAATCACAATTCGAAGATGCAGCCATCCTTTACTTGATTTATTAACTGGTGAGTATGGTTTATTATGATTTATATTTTCATATTCATATCCTATTATTTTATAACTATTTTATAATTATTTATTTATAATTTTAGATAACACAGCAGATGCCAGTTTGTCTGTACTCTGGGTTAGGCCACAGACGGGCGGCTGGACCAACCAGATCAGTCCAGAATCCAGTCCATTATATTAACTTACCATACCACGTTTGTACTTGTACATACCGTATTATATATAGTATTGTATCATATCATAGTATCTATATCAACGTCTCAGGAATCTATCCCATGGATTCTTGATTATAATAGTCTGCTGCATCTGATCTCTGGGTGATATCCTCCTAGTCATATTCAAGACCATACATTAACAATAAGGTGATCTGTCAACACTTTGTCCATCGCACAATACACGTCGTACACTATCAATGTGACCGATACTACCAAGTAAGAGGTAATCGAACCTCTCTCTCTCGAATATGATTTGTACTATTCCATCAATCAATCTTGTTATAAATTTCCTACTTCCCCTTTCTAGAATGAAATTGGTTTCTTCTCCTACCAGCCTTTTAGCGCCTGTCCGGCTGTTTACTTGTCAACACGGGAAAAGCGGGGCCATCAGTACCAGTGTCTGTATGGAGGTTCTTCGCCGTAATACCGTCTGCTTCATGGGTGATCTCAACAACCACTCAGGAGGAGTAGTATTTCTCAAGCAAATACCAGTTCGATCCCAAAGTTTCATGTTTCAAGTTCAAGTTCAAGTTCAAGTTCAGGTTCAGGTTCAGGTCAGGTTCGGGTCAGATTCAGGAGTACCGAGCGGGGACACCACCAAACCGGCATATATCGTCACACAACACCAGGTGAGACACCAACAAGTCAACAGGATGGTCTATTCAGATGAGAGAATCATAAACAAGTGGATCATCCGAGTTCAGACCTCCCTCAGACAAAGAACCTTTACCCAGCCACGTCCTCCCTCCTGCAATTAAATACACTCCAGCCGTTCTTGATCCTGCAGGTACCAAAAGACGGGTAGTCGTCCTCGTCTTGTCTCGGTCAACCCGGCTGTGTGTCTTCTCTTCCCCGTATCCCTACCTGCCTACCTACCTGCCTACTGCACCTGCAGACCGATGGATCCAGTGCAAGGCGGTCACACCTCTTTCTCTCGTCTCGTCTCGTCGGCTTTCAATCTTCCAGCGCATCACAGGCTCCCAGGTCCCAACAGACCAATCATATCGTAGATTCCATTCAGCCGTTGACTGGTACATCCTTCCATGACGATCGGTCGAGAAAACGGGCGGATTGATTAGCGCGTTCAAGGACAGGCTCAAACGGTCCGGATGGTCTGATGAGTGCAGTGCTGTCATGGGGGGAGGACTTTTTCCCCTACCCAATAGGGGACTATTTCAGCTTGATTTGACGCTTGACATTATTGTAGAATTGTCGTAGTTGGTGATGGGATCATGGAGTTAATGATCATGTCTGATTATTAGGTTTTTAGTCGAGATCCTGATCCTACTATATAGGTGGAGTGTCTGTCCCGACTGATCAGTTGATCATATTATAGACAGTAGAATTGGATTCCTGGCATTATGGATCTGTTTATGGACTGTGGTACTAGAATGACAATTTTGAAATTATCCTCTCGAACTCTGGGGTGAAACCGCAGCTAGCTTGCATACGGATACTTACCATGGTCTCTCCTTGATGTCAGGACATTGGGCGCTACTAAATATAGATGAGTGGCTCGATGTCAATCTCCTTCATACTGCAATTGATACCACGCAGTGAATATATATACCCTACCCCACCAAGTGTATGTCCTCTACAGGCATTGATTTATTCGTTGATCTGGGAGACAATGATAGATACTTATAATTCACTATTGGCTGTCTGTACACTGTGTCCCTAGATCATAATGTATGATGTGGTTAGAATATCAAGTAACAGTGGGTTCTTTATGGTGTCTGAATACCTTCAACAGTAGTCAAGTTAACCAATCTATAAATCTATATGTTATGGATATTTGTGACAATGACTTTGTTCTTTGATTATGATAGCATCATTATAATCACAAATAATATATCCTATACATCATATCTATATTTTGGTTGTGATCTGACTTCTAAAAACTCTAGCTCTGCACCTTGAATAAACCCGGATAGCTTCACAGCTTCAACCAACCTTACACCACTGTTGAATAGTTAATTTTCACTATATCTACGGAGTACTATAGCTACCTATATATAGATCAAGTGTACTGATTGAGACAGTTCAGATGCTGGAATTGAGCTAGTTAGGTTGAAGCTGTCTAACATCGATCTGCCACCCTGTTGATAACCAAGGGACCACCAGAGACAGTCATTGACAGATGCCATGACAAGAAAATCAATTATCAGAAGTATTAAGAAAGACAGTGACTATCAAAATGGTCACAATATATGTTGGAATGTTCATGACTCTACCACGTAACCTCAACGTTCTCCATCCGACCGCCAAAAGAGGAATGGACTCCTTAGCTTCGCTCTCCGCCTGTCTGTCCTCTTCTCTTCTTCTCTTCTTCTTCTTCTCTCCACGCTCGACTTTCTTCCTCCCCCCACTCATCTCCGTCACTTCTCCGACCTCATTTCTTCTCCTTCTCCTTCTTCCCCTTCTCCCTCTCCCCCCGGTCAATCTCTCCTCAATTGACCTTCTTCCCCACCATTTCATCTCTCCAGACCTCCGTCTTCCGACAGTTCTCCCCACGCTCTCTCCGCTTTCCCTCTCCCACTCCCGAACCAATTGATCGACACCCAATTGATTTTCTGCCTGTCGAAAATCTTCGCCTGTGGTGATCGCTCAGCCTCATCATCTACGACTCTGCTCCTCTCGTCTATTCTGATCCCCTGTGGTTTCGTTGCAATTGGTTGTGGTCCGATTGTCCGACTCCCCGGTCGATTTCCCACTCGGCAATATTTCCGTTGCTTCCAGGTATTTCCTCCACCGACGGCCACCGCAGTCGCTACGTTAGGCAAATCTCCCCGGGGTCCTTCCCTCCTGCTAACGAAAAGATCCGGCAGTGCTCCCTCCATTCTGACCTTCATCCTCCGCTCCGAGGGTGATCGATTCGAACTTGCGTCATGGCGTCCGAAGTTCCCGCTACCGACCCGAATGGTGCGCCCAAGTCCCGGGCTGCCATGCTCGAGGAACAGCATGCCCGCCACGAGCCCCACAACGTGACCGTCGAGGATACCGTGGATGAATATGATGCCCAGTTCCCGGCCCCCTCCGGTGCCTCCAAGCCCGTCCAGGCCGCGACCCCCGACCCGACCCCCGCACCAGCGCCCGCGGCCCCCGTCGCTAAACCGGCCCCGAAGAAATCGCCCGCCTTGGATGTGCGCTCCGAGGAATTGTTCCCCGCCCTGGGCAGTGGTCCGAAACCGAAGACCCCCGCCGCCTCCGCATGGGGGTCCAAGGGTCTGTCCGGTGCGGCCGCCGTCGCCAATGGTGCCCCTGCCCCTTTGCAAGCCAGTATGTCTCCCCCCACTCACCCGCGTGTTGGGACCCTCTAGCTGACAGGCATAGCCGATGTCCCCCGGATCATCAGCCTTCCCGGCAAGCACATGGAACAGCTCCGTCTGGCGCCGTCCCAGATGCTCCCCCGGGGTCAGCTCAAGAAGCCCCTGCGCGATATCCTGCGCGACATCTCCCGACGATCCAAGGCGAACGTGGATATGCGAAACGGTCCCGGTGGATCCATCATCTTTGAAGGCAAAGGATCTGTCGATGCCGTGCGACAAGCCCTCAAAGAGGTCGCTCAGCAGGTTGGCTCCAAGGTATGTCACGAACCCACCCAACCGCCGGATATACCGAATCTGACACCCATTCCAGCAATCCGTTCGCGTCCCCATTCCGGCCTCCGCCCGTCCCCACATCATCGGTCGACAAGGCGCGGTGGTTCAGGATCTGCAGCAGCGGACCGGAGCCCGCGTGCAGGTTCCTCGTGCGGAGGACTCGGCCCCCGGCGTCGATGAGGATGACAGCGACACCATCGATGTGCTGATCGAAGGCGATGCTGTCGCCGCCGAGATGGCCCGTCGGGAGATCGAGGCCATCATCAAGGAGCGAGCCTCCAACATGAGCCTGCGTCTCAAGTCCATCCCCCCCGAGTTCTTCCCCTTCATCGCCGGCGCCCACAATGCCAACCTGAAGGAGATTCAGGATCGCACGCAGGCCCAGGTCCACGTGCCGCGGTATGACACCTGGCTGAGCCAGCCCCCGCCGCAGGAGGCCGAGGCCGGTCAGGTCCAGTTCGCCCCCGTGCCCGAGAAGAACATCCACATCTCGGGCGAGCGCACGGCCGCCCAGGAGGCCCGCGCGGAGGTCGAGCGGCTCGCGGCCGATCTGCAACGCCAGCTGACCCTGCGTCAGCTCGCCATCAACCGTGGCCAGCACCAGTTCATCCTGGGCGACAACGCGGATGCGCTGCACGAATTCCTGGCGGACACCGGCTGTTCCATCGTGCTCCCCCCGGCCTCCGACGAGAGTGAGTTCCTCACCATCACCGGCCCCGTGGATCGCATCGAGGACGGCATCAACCGCGCCATGGACCTGGCGACCAGCATGCAGATGGCGAGCATCGACCTGTCGCGCCAGCACCCCAACGCCCCCAGTGGGCCCCACGCCCACGCGCGTGCGCTCACCCGCTATCTCACCCAGCGCCAGATCATCAAGGAGCTGGAGAAGATGTACGACTCCCGCATTGCCCTGCCGCCCAGCGCGGAGGGCCCGGTCACGTGGGAGGTGTACTCGCGGGATGGCAAGAACACCATCCGCGCCCGCTCCGACATCATGAATCTCGTCCAGGCCCACCCGCCGGCCCGCCTCCGCCACCTGTCCATCGACCCCTACTTCCACCCGTTCCTGCGCTCGCGGAGCATCTCGAAGCTGCGGTCCGACTACGGGGTCCACCTCCTGACCCCCGACGATGTGGAGAGCTCCGACGTGGTGCTGGTCTACGAAGGCCCCTCGGCCAGCGCCTCCGGGTTCGAGGTGCCGCGGCAGCGACCCTCGCCGGCCGAGCTCGCCGCCTTCGAGGATGCACTCCGGCAGGCCAATGACTATCTCCAGAGCACCCTGGGCGACCAGAGCGACGTGGTGGCCCGGACCGTCGCCATCCCCGGCAAGTACCAGGAGAAGGCGCGCAAGTTCATCCTCCGGGAGCAGCAGGCCAAGGGCGAGGACCAGATCCCCGTCCGTGCGCTCGTGGGCGAGGTGCAGGGCCGTAACGGCGTCTGCGAGGTCGCCCTGCGCGGTCCCTCCGGCCTGGTCAATGACCTGGTGTCGAAGCTGGAAGCCTTTGTCGTGGAGCAGGAACGCGATGACCTGGAGCGCGGGTACACGACGACCTTTGACTTCCCGCAAAAGTACGCCAACTTCCTCATCGGCCGTCGCGGCGAGAACATCAACAAGCTGCGCGACGAGTTCGACGTGGACATCAAGGTCGAAAACGGCAAGGTCGAAGTCAAGGGCCCCAAGGCCAAGGCCGACGCCGCCCGCATGCGCATCATTAACATGGGCAAGAAGCTCGAAGACGAGACCACCCATGTCCTGAAGGTGCCGGCGCAGTATCACCGCGAGCTGATCGGCCAGAAGGGCAGCCAGGTCAACCGGCTGCAGGACCGCTATGCGGTCCGCGTGCAGTTCCCGCGGGCTACCGGCGCCACCGACGACGTGGCCGAGAACTCCAGCGACGCCGGCGCCGCTCGCCCGGGTCGCTCGCAGGGCGCGGACGAGGTGGTGGTCAAGGGCCCCAGCAAGGGCGCGGATTCCGCCCGGGATGAGATCCTCAGTCTCCTGCAGTGGGTCATCGAGCACTCGTTCTCCGCGACCGTCTCGGTGGCGCAGTCTCAGGTCCCCTCGCTGATTGGCCAGCGGGGCCGTGAGATGGACAAGCTCCGTGCGGACACGGGCGCGCAGATCGACGTCCCGGGCGTCAATGATGACGCGACGGACGCCTCGGGCCGTGTGCAGATCAAGATCAGGGGTACCAAACCCCAGGTCGCTGAGGCGAAGAAGATCCTGGAGCAACGGTCCCGGGAGTTTGATGCTATTGTTACTAAGACGCTTGATGTGGATAAGAAGTTCCACAAGTCTCTTATTGGTGGTGGTGGTACGTTCTCTCTCTCTCCCTTTTTTTTCACCTCTCACAACCATTCTTTGAATCAAACTAATAACAACAGGTGCCAACATCCGCAAGATCATCGCCGATGCCGGCGGTCCCACTGATGGCAGTGCCTCGCGCATGGTCAAATTCCCCCGTCCCGAGAGCAGCGAGTCGACGATCAAGCTGGAAGGAAACGGCCAGATCGTGGACAAGATTGTCGCCGCGGTGGAAGAGTTCGTCAAGGAGCGCCAGGACCAGGTGACGGAGACCGTCGAGGTGCCTCAGCTGCAACACCGCCTGCTCATCGGCCGTGGCGGCGAGACCCGCCGGGGCATCGAGTCCCAGTTCAACGTCACCCTGGACATTCCCAAGATCGGCTCGGGCCGTCCCGACATCAAGCTCAAGGGACCCAGCAAGGGCGTCGCCGAGGCCAAGGAGCACATCCTCTCCCTGCTGAAGGACCAGCAGGGCGAGCAGGTTGACGTCCCGCGTCACCTGCACCACGCGGTCTCCGACAACGGGGCCTTCTTCCGCCGCCTCCGCAACGACTACCACGTCACAGTGGACCACGCCGGACAGTCCATCCCCGCGAAGCCCGAATCCGAGGATTCGCGCGGCGCCGCCAACGGATCGTCATCTCTGCCCCTCATCACCGACGACCCCAGCGCCAGCGCAGACGCCCACTCCTGGAATGTCGTCGACCACAGTGCCCCCGCAGGCGAGTCTGGCACGATCCCGTGGGTGCTAGCCGGCAGCGGCGACAACGTCACCAAGGCCAAGGCAGCCCTGCAAAAGGCCCTGGCAGCCGCCTCGCAGCAGTCCGCCACGGGGTACCTCATCCTCCCGGACCCCCGGACCTACCGCTTCGTGGTCGGCCAAGGCGGCAGCCAGATCAACGCCATCCGCAAGCAGACCGGCTGCCGGATCAACGTGCCCAAGAACCAGGCCGGCGGCGAGGCCATCGAAGTCAAGGGCAGCAAGGACGGTCTCGAGGAAGCGAAGGATATGATTCTGGAGGCGGTCCGCGCGGGCCAGGAGGGATCTCGCTAAAATCATCTATTCTATTCTTGTCTTGAATATTTAAAATTTTTCTTTCCTTTTATTTTATTTTACTGTCTATTTCTTGCATAATCCAGCCGTTGAGCTTTTGAGCTTTTGAGCCTATTGGCGATGAGCCTATCTATCTACCTATCTATTTGAAGACGAAGACGAAGATAAACACACAGATGAGAACGAAAATATCAAGGATTCTCTTTTTATTTCTTTTTACTTTTTCTTTGATATACTGATTTAAAACTCTATTGTTATTTGGAATGAGTATGTTATGTACATGAGTGATTCTACCAATCTATCTTTTTATCTATTTTACTTTTCCTGGGCCTCTTAGAGATACTGTAGACGCAACTTTTGACCCCGAGCCTCGTGTGGCCATTTGAGATGGGAGAGTACCTAGGACCTACGTAGGTACAGTAGTGAGTCCGTGGTAGAGTCCATGCTGGAGTCCATGTCAGGATAGGGCGGGCCAACCAGGCACACACACAAGGATCCAGTCTCCGATTCTCATCGAGGTACGCGCATAGGGCCTATTGTCTGGCATGCTGCTGTGTCGATGTCATCGGTTTGTTGGGGACGTCGGATGTAATCGAGGACTGAGGGCTAGGCGAGGAACGTGATCTAGACATGTCCTGTTCCTGTTGCGATATCAAATAGTGCATGAAGGAGTACCCGCCGAGCTCAGAAGTGTCTAGATATCTTTTGTAGCCGAGTGGCATTATTTTTCGACAGTCATTTTCCAGGGAGCATTGGGTACTGTGGTAGAGTATTGGATATAACCTGTCAAGGTCCCTTGGTGTGTCAGGGTTTCATGCAAGTTTCGTGTTTAGAAGTGCCTGGCTTATACTATAGACTACTTACTGTATAGCCCAGAATAGGTAACAGCCGCATTCTTGGTAAACAGAGAAAGCGTTTTTGTTAACGAACTATCAACCAAGGGGCCTATCTAAAACAATTTGGAGGCCATCATGTAACTAGAAAAGAAAAAAAAGTCATTGCGAAAGTTTCATCCGTCAAGAGATGCTGCAACATATCCATAGGTCTCTCTGCCTTCAAACTTGACTTGGATAGCTATCAAGCCATCCATCCTTAGCTACTCAGGGTTGACTGCCAAATCAACGTCAACATCGATCGATTCGTGAAAATAATAGGCAAGAGTTGACAAATGGAAAACTCAGCTGGTCAAGATCTGGCCGGTCAAAATCAGGTCATGCGGAAAAGCAAGCCCTTTGTCCGTGCTATCCGAAGAAGGATTGTCGGCCTTGAAGATGTGCTTGCCCGGGTACAACAAGTTCGTGGTCAAGAAATAATCGAGCGTCTTCACCTCCAGGTTCACATTAGGGCTGGGGACCTGCAAGTTCTTATACTCCGCCGGAACGGAACCACGGCCTTTCCACGCCCTTTCCAACCAACTGCGTTCGTCAACCTTGGGTAAATGGATATTCCAGTTGCCATCGCCGACCCAGTCAAAACCGAGCATATTGGGGTGGTCAGAATTGCTTTTATCTTTCCACGATCCTTTCGCCCCCCAGGAAAACTGGAGATCAACTGTGCCAGAGCCTTTCACACTACCTTTTTCGGTTCCTATTTCATCTTTCCACGATACTTCCTGCGTCGAGCTGGTAAATTGAATTTCGTTCGACGTGGCGTTGATATCACCGCCGAGCGTGATTGTCGTCTTGGGCACCCCCGGACTGAAATGGAAGCCCGCCAACTGCACTTTATAGTACCCTAAACCACCATCAACTTTGCCATCGCCATTATCCACGGCCGGAACCTCAACAAATCCTGCTGTCATGTTCCCAATGCAAGCCAAACCACCTACAAACCAGACGTTCCGGGTCAGTCTTCATGCATGCGAGTAGGTTGTACGGTGTCTTACCTTCACCTGGTTTTGTTTTGTTCTCCAAAGCACCGAACCCATTGCGTAGACTGGGCTGTGGTACGGTTAGCAGGTCTCGACATGGAGGTAAAAAAAAATATTGGGCGGAGTGATGGGAGCTCTACCAAGATAAGTTGGTCCACAAAAACGTCACTTTTGATGATCATGCTGCAATCAGATCCGCGGGGCATAGGAAGCAAACCGTCAGCACCAAACGGAGTCCATGCAGAATCATCGCTTCCGCCTGTCCCTTGCGCGACGTGGATCCGCATACACAACGCCGAGGTCTCGGCCTCCGTGTTGCCTTTGATTGTGGCGAACGAAAAGGCGTGAGGCCGTAAAAGATGGGATCCGGATTCCGGCTGGTACTGGTTGGAAACACCAGCGACATAATATTTGAGCTCCGCATGCTCCTTGAAATATTTTTGCAAACCACTCTTCACTACAGCCAGATCCAACCTGTCCTGTCCCGTGGTGGAAGTGATATCGAGCGAGGATTTTTCGAAAGTAACGCAGACTCCCTGGGACACGTTCTTTTGGTCCGGGTTGAGGATGACTGGCTCGTTGACTGGCGCGGTTTTGGCACCTGGGTTCGCAAAGTCACCTTCGACGGTCCCAGTGACGTTAACAAGAGTGGTGTTGAAACTGAGTACAAGATCGTCGGTTAAATAGTCCGTATTCTTTGTATCCTTATTTGTGATTGATCCTGACAGGATGCGAAATGCAAGGGTAATGTTTCCGTATTCATCCACAAATTGAAGACGAGGGTGGTCGAGCTTCATGGACACGGAAAGGTGAACTGGGCCGACACCAGTGATCTTGCCATCTACATCCAGCGGTCCCAGGCCTAGGATTGAAGTCAGGCTCTCGGAGCGTGCTTGGAGGAGTTGGTTGATTTTTTCCTGGGAGTAAGACACCAGAACGTCGTATCCATTGATCGTTTGTCGGCCCTTCATCTGCTCCACTAACTCGAGGTACTTCAATTGCTTTGCCATTTTGCAAGGCTACACTTAAATTAGAGATAAAAACAGCCAGAAGGGCAAAAAAAACGAAAAAAAAAGAAAGAAAGAGAGAGGGAGAGAGACTGAGGGGATGGATGTTGGATATCTTGCCCTGTGGAAGATACGAGCACGATATAAATAGCTATTGCAGCCCTTTGGTTTGCACGCTTAGTGGGGACGATTACAAGACTAATGACGTGGTTTTTGGTCAATTGATCGTTCGATCGAACTGCATCATGTTGAGTATTGGATTAGGTACTCAATGCATCCAACACTCGAGGTCTTGGTGTCACCAGGCGTACCAGTTCCGGTCCTGTAGTATATGGATGAGCTGTCACTGTTTATCATTTAGTTTGTAGATATCCACTCGCTGAAACTTCAGACGCTACTGCACGCAGCAATTCCTGACATGCAATGCATGTATGAACTGTCACTACTCATCACTACTCATGTTGATCATTGCCAATTAGTATATATGGGATTGGTGGAGATTCTGATAATACTGTAGACAGTAATTTTTTATCTGCAGTATATGCATGACGTGTACGTGTTACATTCTACTACTCCCATTGATTATCATTAACTAATATATAGACGGGGTAGGTTGGATTGGACTTCTCATGCTACGCAGTACTGCATGCAGCAATGCCTGACCTGCGATGTATGCATGACGTGTTGTACAACCTCTGCATGGTCTCGGATGTAATCTGTCACATCAACATGCCTGATATGCTTTCAACCCATGAACGGAAGAAAGCCGGAAGCGCCAATATCCCCGGGTTTAAGATTCTGTGAAAGCCCATCAATTAGGGACTCCTTGTGTTGATCAATCAAGTGGTCATCCATACTCTAAATCTCATCCACCATGGCGTCCGTCCTGCCAAATAACAGCTATGCCTACTACAGTACTGAGCAGGCCACGATTATTCTGAGCACGGAGAAATACATTATCGACGACAAGTTCAAATTCACCACGGATACCTGTTTGGTCTACGCAGAGGAACTCGAAATTACCTCCAGCATCACCGCCCGCGGCAAGAGTATCGGGCTCTTTTGTCATACACTGACAGTCTCCAATGGTGTCACTATTGGTGTCTCCGGCGAGACAGGCGCGGCAGGCATCCCCAATATCAACGAAGATGGCGGGTCGGGAGGAAATGGCAAAGATGCCGGGAATGTGTGGATCTGTGTTCGGTCCGTTCCAGGCGAAAAAGCTTTCCAAAATTTGACGATCGAGGCGTATGGGGGAACCGGCGGTAGCGGCGGCGACAGCACCATCTCCGACAAAGAGGATAAAGACAAGCCAAAAGAGACCAGGGGGGGCGCTGGCGGCGACGGTGGAAATGGAGGTAGGTCTATGCCAACCTTCGCCCAGGGATATCAAAGATGACGTGGTCTAGGTGACATTGAACTGTTATTTGGAACAGCAGAGACAGATGCCGTGGTTGCCCTGCAGAAGATCTACAGACGATCGTGGCCAGAGCAGGTTTTATGTCTGACTGAGCCGGTGCTCTCAGACAGTCTCCCTGGGTGCCTCTCCGCAGGGGATGAAGAAGTCCTCCAAGTACTGAAGAGCCTCAGTGGAGTTCTCCAAGATCTCGCCGTGCATCTCGAGGTCTTGTCTAAAGCGGGTCTCAACAAAGAAATTCAAGACAATGCCTCGTCTCTCATGCAGGAGGTGCACACCAACCTGGCCACAAAGGACGAGGCACCAAAGGATGTCACCACTGAAACAGTCACTCTCTTTGAAAAGACACTGAAATCAGTTCGCTCGATCAGCCTAGAGACTGGAACCGCTGATGCAACTCAAATTCTTGCGGCTGCTCAAAAGGCCATCGAAAAAGTCTCCCCGCGAAAGGATTCTCAGCTGGTTTCTCTCATCCGCAACCTAGAAAAGAGACTCCAGGCAGATTTGGCGAATATGGAGAGTGCTGCCTACGACTTTACAAAGAATAACTCTCGAGGTGGACTTCCCAACAGCCTAGCATGTCCTTTAACTGACAACCTTAGGTGCTGGGGGGGTGGGTGGCTATGGGACCAAAGAAGGTGGCTTCAGATCCCAAAACGGTGCCAATGGCAAAGCAGGGCTGAATAGTGGCCAGAGCCGTGCTACAATCCTGCCGTTCAAAGGCTTCGAGGAGGATTTGGATGTTTTGCAAGCCTACATCTTTCCCGAACAATGCCAGATGCTGCTGAACAAAGCGGACGATATCTTCTTCAGCAGCAACACTGATGACTGGAAGAGAGCATACGCACTCTATAACATCTTGGTCGGCCGTCTCCAAGTGCTCAATGCTTTTCAGGGCGAGCGCTCTGGCCTGTTGGATGCCCTGGAAGGCCTGGAAACCAAGCTCAATGTAACCAGCAATCCTGTCCTGCAACTCAAGTCCGTTTATGAGCAGGCCATCAGTCGTCGCAATCGATTGCTGCTGTGTCAAGATATGTTCGGCCATGTTGACAGCTGGGTACCCCGTTTGTCATTCGGTTTCTATGCCCAGTCCGTGGAGGAACGATTCCAGGTCCTCGATTCGACAGAAAAACTGACCGCAGCCTACGAAGAAGCCGTACAAAATGACAATGACGTCCATACCCTCGTGGACCAGGGTATCAGCAAGATGGCCGATGCCCAAAAGGAAGCCGAGGCCAAGATTGACCTTCTCACCTCCCCTAACGGCCCACTAGCCACTGGTGTCAGTAAGATCGCTTTCCTGACCAAGGATATTCGAGTGAAGCGACAGCTGCTCGTGGACGAACTGAGCAAGATTCGTTTCAAGAATAACCTCGACTGGACTATCTTCCTCAGAGGCGCGAGTGCCCTTGTCTCGACATACCGTGACCCCGCATCTATCCTCGATCAGGTCAAAACAGGCTACGATTTATATCAAGAAGGAACAGGTGGATCGGTGAAAAACCTGGAGGGCGATGTGGTGAAGAGAGAGTATATTATCGACCAGCTGGAACAATGCGGTGACACCCTTGACTCGCTGGAACAGGCACTCAAAACCAAGAAGAACAACGAGATTGGCATCGATGATCCGGGGGCGCTGAAGATCCTCAGCACGGCGGATGATATCCGAAAGATTCTCCGCGAGTTCAAAAATGCAATAGAGCCGGCGGACCTGAAAAGCATAGAAGGCGCCTTGGATACTTTCGTCGCAGTGACCCTAGATCGCAACAGCGCCGTTCTGGACTACAACGCTTCCATCCAGCTCCTAATCGAAGCGATCAATAATCGAGACTATAGCAAGAGCCAAGGTGAGACTCTGGGCCAGAAGAGACACACGCTCAATCCGAAATCTCCAGCTATTCTATTCTGGCTCCGCAAAACACGCGATACCATGCGACTAGAGCTTATGCAACGTCTGAACTACGAGAGCCGAGCGATCAGATTCTGGGGACTGCAGAAGGAGCTCGACTTTTCCCACCCGGCGCCCCTCAACTCAGTCACCCAGCTACAAGACAGCCAGTTGAACCTGAAGAAGGCCTTTGAGAACTGTCTTCAGGGTTATGCCAACAACATTCGCGTCACATGGCCCCGCTACGAGAATGACAAGGGACTGCTGTATGCGCTGACCAAGGAGGAGCTGGAGGCTTTCAAGCGTCGACAGGTGCTCACCACGTCCAACGGCGACGATGGGGTCTATAGTGCCTCCATTCGGCTGGAGCCCGGTGCCTCCCCGTTTGGCACTGGCCGTGCAGATGTCCGGATCAACCAGGTACGCCTGTGGTTGCTTGGGGTCCAGGTGAATCCTGATAATGCGCTTCGCAAGCGACTGCTGGTGAAAATCAGCCATGTGGGAAATGAGACGCTGGAAGACACTGAGCGTAAACGGTTTGAATTTGCCCACGACGCCGTCAATATTCAGTTTGAGTACGATACCGCCAGAGTCCAGGGGGTCGATGACTTCAGCTCCGAGTTCGTCTTTGGCAAGCAAGGGCTGGAGGATAATTGGAGTGGTGGTGACACCCAGCTGACTGCGTCGACATTTGCTGCCATAGGTCCCTTTACTGAGTGGCACTTTGATATTCGCGAGTCGGAGAACCAGGGTTTGGATATGGGATTGGTGACGGCTGCGTATGTGGAATTCCGGGGGGCGAACCGGCCATTCTCGGTGGACTATGGGGAGCCGACTCGATCTGAGCTGGAATGAGATCAGTAGTTTGAAGATAGAAGAAAGGAGTAGAAGAAAGAGGAGGAAGTTATCATTCCAGTAACTACCTTTTGTCCAGGGTATTTCGGTTTGAATTGACCAAGAATATACAAGTCTAGTACACGTGAAAGCGCCAGCCCTAACCCATTATAATCAAATTCTTCGACTATCATGAGTCTGCCTCGCTGCAAGCTTGACCATCATAGCTACAATGTCTCACCGTCGACTGATTCAGCCTGACACAAACAGGCAGGAGCATTGCCATGTCCAAACAAGTATCTCGTAGGATCTGAACGTATAGCCGGCCCGGGCTATCCATGCTAACAATCTGAACGGCTTTCCACGTCTGGTCACTCCGTCTCTGGTCTCCAAATCTAGTGACCGGTCCGGGTTCTTCTCAAGTGACTATAAACCAACAGTCCCTGGCAACTTTATTGGCCGTTGGAGCTGCAAGTCTCTTGGCTAGATCGAAGGATCAATCCCCTTGAGCTAACGAACTATGCAACACCGGCCTGCGACTGTTGGCAAAAGTAATGGATCTTACATGTCAGCACTACAAAGCGCCTCGCCACTCCACACCAACCTTGTCTGATCCCTCCGTTCTGTGACGTAGGTGCGTTGTGGGATCTTGGCATGACGTTTTTTATCCCGTCGTCCAAATTCGGCCCCTTCTGATCGGCCTTGTATGTATAGACTTCTAGCAGACACAGCCCACTGCCTCGATCGCATTTGGCAAATGGTCTTGATTCACCTGTAGATAGGATGTAGAAGAAGAGGCAGACAGTCGACAATGATGAGGTCGATTTGGTGACGATGTCAACATATAAAAAGCGACAAGTGTCCCGCCGACAAACTGATTCTTCTCCATCATCATCATCATCATCATCCTCTCCCACCCGATCAGTTGACCTCATAACCGTTGAATTGAGAGCTCCTTCTCACTCTGCCCGACCTTGCTTTACACACGACCCTACGGTATGCATGCACACGCCACAACGATCCATATCCCAACCACTCACTAACCCACCCCAGAACCAAACAAAAAGAGAATGCACATCTCCAAGCTCCTCCTCGCCCTGGTTGCCAACGCGAGCCTCGGGTCAGCCTGCACCTTCGGATTCCACATTATGCGTAATCAAAACACCTTCGACTTGAGCGGCGGTCTCAGCTGTGAAATTCGCATCTGGAAGGCCGACGACGCTACGGGGAATGACGAAAGCCAGGCGTCGGCAAAAATCGAATGTGGCGAGGGCTGCAAGACGTTAAAGTATGACGGAGCCGAGTATGAGTTCTGCCATAATGGACCGGGCGAGATCGCGTCTCTGAGAGATGGGGCCACCGTCCAGAGAAAAGGGGGCGGCAACAAAGTCAACATTATCCCCGATGGAGAGGACAAGAAAGATCTGGATCAGGGCCCATTTGCCTCGTCGAACCAACATAGTTATTGGAGAAACAATATCAAATGTTAAGTTGGGTGGGGGGTTGTTGGGTTTGGCGCGTCGATGGATGAAAGCGGGTTGCTTGGTCGCTCGTTCTTGGTATACATGCTGTATTTCTTGTCTTTCTGTCATTTTCAACAAATGAATGATATTCTGAGCTTCACGGCCATGTTCCTTTACGGCTGTGTTCGATCCTCATCCAATCCAAAGCCAATATCTCAGTGGAGAAACAGTGAACCCCGCGAGCCCAGGTATCAATATCCAAGTCTGAGTATCCACATTCCTATTCAAGTAAGCAAACCATCCAGAGTCGTCAGAATAGGCCAGCCAGTTCTACCGTGGGATCATGGCAGTAAGCGCGAACATGTCTTTCTCTTCCTTCCCCAACCATGCCATGGGCCCGAGTCACGCACAGAGACCTAGCGCCTTGGACTTTGCACACCTGATTCAGTACATGGGCTCCTCCGTGAGGACTGATGAAACGGTTACTTATGTATACATCCCTGCTACTACAGCGACTTGGCGAAGAGGGGCATCCTTGGCAGTGCAATCTATCACAAACCCAACAAAGAAAAAGAACAGCGGTGGTAGGTACCACAGCGGTCTAGATGATCAATCTTATGTCCCTAGGTTGACCGGACAAGAGGTGATATTGAAATAGATAGATCATAGACGGGAGATCTCCATCTCGAAGGCCTCATCTCATCTGCAGAAGCACGAATCGGGATACGCACGCCTCTGTCCGAGATACGTTATCTGATAGATCTGTTCGCTCTCAGCCCTTGCATGAGCCTTACTTTCCAACCACGGGGTACAGCGCTGGTTGGGTAAGGTGGGTTGATCTGTGAGGGATCGGAAAAGCGGTGGGCTAGAGGTACTAACTATATCTTAGCCGCTACGCCACAACGTTGACCGTTGACCAGTGTTTGGTATAGGGCTTGAAATCTGATATTCCCAACGGTATATAATATACAGTATCTTGCTCTTCGTCCTAGTGTGCAGGTTAAGACGGCTTCCGTCCGGCATTATCATCATGGTGTCCGAATCAGGATGTTGTGATTGTCAGGGGATGCAGCGGTCATTACTGAATGAAGTAGCTATGGTATCTAGACTTAAAGAGCTGGTTCAGTCGCAGGAGTCGTCTCCCGTTGTGTTGGACGGGCAGTCTCTCGACGTGAGTGCCGTCGTCGCTGTTGCGAGGTATACTCTTCCCGCTGCCTTTCCGGGCATTATAGTGACCACTCCGCTAACGAACTACCACAGACACAACTGCACCGCAACAATAACAACCAACTTCACAGTCTACCAAGCCATACAATCCAGCGTCAACCAACTAAATACCCGCCTAGCAAACGGCGCCACAGTCTACGGCGTCAACACCGGCTTCGGCGGCAGCGCAGACACCCGCACGACAGACCACCGCGCCTTACAAAAGGCACTAATCCAGCATCACAACGCGGGCATAGTCTTGCCCAATAACAATGGCCTAGGCGACTGCAGCCACAACCACCGCATGCCCGTACCGATCGTGCGGGCTGCAATGCTAACGCGGTGTAACTCCCTGCTGCGCGGGCATTCAGCCGTGCGTCTTGAGGTCGTCGAAACTATACTTACTTTCCTGCGTCACTCAATGACGCCTGTTGTGCCCCTGCGGGGGAGTATTTCTGCCTCCGGGGACCTTACTCCGTTGGCGTACATCGCGGGTGCATTAGAGGGAAACCCCGATATTGCTGTCCACTGTGGAAAGGACGCGCGGGTTATCCCAGCCGATGAGGCGCTGCGCGAGCTCGGTCTGCAGCCGCTGGATTTTGGACCGAAGGAGGGTCTGGGTCTGTTGAACGGGACTGCCTTCAGCGGTGGTGCGGCTAGTCTGGTGGTGTTTGACGCTACGCGTCTGCTCTCGCTGTCGCAGATGATGACTGCTATGGCGACGGAGGCGCTGGGCGGCATGGCGTCTAACTACCACCCGTTCATATCCCTAGCAAGACCCCATCAAGGGCAGATGGAAGCCGCGGCGAACATATTCCGGTTCTTGGCCGACTCGCGCCTCGCAACTATCTCCGCAGGGCCGGAACACACCGGGCTAGCACAAGACCGGTACGCCCTAAGAACGTCTCCCCAGTGGATCGGACCCCAGATCGAGTCCATGGCGCTGGCACTCCGGCAAGTCCGCACAGAGCTCAATTCCACCACCGACAACCCGCTCGTTGACCCCGAGAACGGCGCAATACACCACGGGGGCAACTTCCAAGCTGCGTCGATTACATCGGCGATGGAGAAGACGACGAGCGCGGTGCAGATGATTGGGAGGATGATCTTCGCGCAGTGCTCGGAGCTGATCAACCCTGTGCTGAGCAACGGGCTGCCGCCGAACTTGAGCGTGGATGACCCGAGCTTGTCGTTTGCGTTCAAGGGGGTAGATATTAATATGGCGTCGTATGTCTCTGAGCTGGGGTACTTGAATCATCCCGTTAGCAACCATGTCCAGTCTGCAGAGATGCATAACCAGGGGCTGAACTCGCTTGCCTTGATTGGATGTCGCTATGCCGCTGAGGCTGTCGACGTGCTGTCGCTTATGACCGCGACGTATCTGTATGTGCTGTGCCAGGCGCTGGACCTCCGTGCGTTACACACTGAATTCGTCCGCGATGTCCGCGGGAAAATTGAGTCTGTAACGGCTGAGCTTTGCCATGTGGGCGACTCCCAGCGCCTGTGGGATGAACTGCTCGACCACTGGCGCCGGCACAGCACCAGCGATTTGAAAGACCGCGCGGTCCAGACGGCGAATAGCTCTGTGGGGCTGCTCTTGGATTTAATGGCTGCTAACAGCAATCGCATCGCTGCGGACGAGGTGGCTCGAGAATGGAAGACTCAGATGGCGAGAACCCTCGCGGATAGTTATACCGCCACGCGGACTGGATTTCTTGAAAATCCTACGACGAAGAACTATCTGTGCAGTGCGTCGCGGAGACTTTACGGCATTGTCCGTGATGAGCTCGATGTGCCGCTGCATCGGGGCCTCGAAGACCATCCTACTTATGATCGGGAGCGTATGAAGGGCAAGAAGAGTATCGGGTCGCGTATCACCACCGTTTATACTGCCGTCCGAGACGGGCGTTTTGATGATGTATTGGCCACCTTTTTTTGAGTGGCTTGGTGGGTATTTTCTTTCTTTTTTTTTTTTTTCTTTTCTTTCTCTAGCATCTCGTTATAGCGTATAGACTTTTCGGTCAATATGAACTCATGCGAAGTATAATCCTAAGACTTCAATATCGGACCATAGTTGAGCTGTAGAATCTTGGCTGGGAACTGCGAAAGTTCCTGATTAGTATGGTAGGGTAGCAAAACCTATGTATAGCCAACGGTTAGGGTCAGTAGGTTAACTACGAATGTCGCATACTCCGTATATCAAGAAAATCACAGAAAAAAAAAAGTTCAAAAGGGTCTGTCTTTCATGGTCTAAGCATGGACTGATGGGTCCAAAAATTATATAAACGAAGTAAAGAAAAGAAACATCCCGGGAAATTACAAAACACGTGGTAGGTAGTAGTGGTAGTCAAAACACGAAAAGAACAAGAAAATGGTCTGGTACTGGGATATCGATAACGATCAATCAGTCAATCAATCAATCCATCCATCAATAATCAATAATCAATCAGTTGGCCCTTCACAACCCAGTCGTCTATCGGTAGGGATGTTTGTAGGTAAAAATCGGATGCTCTCGTCAGTGTCGTTTGATTGTCTTCTTCCCTCCTTTATTTTTTGTTGAAAATTCTTTCTTGCGGAGGATGCACGCTTACTGCGCGGCGCCCTGCTGCTGCTGGATGTAGTTGTAGGCGACGTAGCTGATGACACCGCCAATCAGGAAGAAGGCGTACAGACCGACGCCGATGCCCGCGGTTCCGGAGCCGGAGGAGGCAGAGGGAGCGGGGGTGTGAGCGCGGGGCTCGGGGTCACCGGGCTAGAGGGGTTAGTTGGATGCGACAGAGATAGAATAGAGACGGTGTTGGGAGATGCATACCAGGCGCTTGACGTTACCGACGAACATGCCGTCGAGGATCTCACGGGCCTCGTCGCTGTGGCCGACATCCTCGAAGGCCTCGGTGGCATCCTGGCCAGCGACGTCGAGGAGGACTTCCTCACCACCGCTATTCGCATTGTCAGTTGGACTCTTTCCGGTTGTTTGTTTATTTGTTTATTTGTTTATGTTTGTTTGTTGACATTGGGGGAATTTGGAGTAGGACGTACGGGTGCTCGTCAACAAAGGCAGAGACGTCGTAAACCTTGTCGTGGACGGTCATGTAGAGATCCTTCTTGGTGTTGTGGCCGGCGATCTCGGCGAGGGTGAGTTCCTTGGTCTGAGACATGATGGGTGTGATTTGAGACTGGAAGAGTGGGATGGTCAGCAGAGGTCTAGACGTGGAAAAGTAGCAGGTAGAAGTAGTAGGTGAAGGTGAGCAGGGACCGAGTGATCAGCGAGGGGGTTACACCAGGGACCGGTGAGAGTGCGGTGCAAGGGAAGAGAATTTGTCCGGGGGAGATAGGATGAAGTCGAGCGAACTGGAAGTGGAATCCCCTGGGATTTCCAGACTCCTAGAATGACCACGACTTCCGATCGGGACTATCTGTTCCTGTGGGTTGACATGGAGGGGATTTGAGGGACCATGGGCAACTCCTGAGCGCGTGGAGGGCAATGCGAAAAGGACAACAATCGGGACGTACCGAATCAACAGGGGAGATGGATCGACTGAGGGAGAGATAAGCGGTGAGAATGAGGGAGAGTCACGGAGGAGAGTGGACTGGAGGAAAGATATGACGAGGAGAGAGATATCTAAGGTGAAAAAGAAGAGGTGTTTGTAAGAGAGAGAGAAAGGGAGAAGAAGAAGAAGAGAAGAAGAAGAGGAGAGGAGAGAAAGAGGAGAGAAGCGGGCTAAAAGACTAGGGCGGGCCTCACCAATACTATAGAGAGAGACGTCTCGACCGTTGACCAGTGTCCGGAGTACCACTCAACCAATTCTGTTCAGTGTTCTTCAAGATTAATTTTCCCTGCCGACAATCCCTTCCGAGACAGGAACTGGATCTTTCCCCACGGTTAGACTGGAGTCAAATTCGGTATTTCTTCCAGAGAGAGAGAAGAAGAATCTCCATTGAATATTTTGGATCCACGAATAAGAGTCTGCTTATTCGGTCTGAGTCAGCTGCATAACCACTGATTCTGCATAACTATACACTGTCCAATACTACTGCATTATTATCAATACTGTACGACTATACTAATAGTACTATACTGAAAGTACTATACTAGTACTACAATACTAATGCTACTATGCTACTATGCTACGGCTCTTCCGATATGATTATACTATTAAAACCACTACCATGAATACAGGACTATCAAATAGAGATAACCTCGGAAGTCCCTCTCCGCCCGTCGGATCGCTGCCTCGGGATTGTCCGAGCTTATCACGGGAATCTTATATAATACAACACTATACTTGATTATCTAATATACATCTTGGTTCTCAGAAAGTTACAGAAGATGATACTCACCGCCTATCTATTCTGTCAGCATTATATCAGGCGGTAAGTATGTACCTCCTCAGGCATCTCCACCAATCCCCATCCAACCACTTCAAACGCTCATCGATGGATCTGCCTGGAGCTTCCATCAGCCTCATCCTCCTCCATTTCCCTCTGCGCGGTCATTTCCTTGATGAGACTGATCTATCTTCCTATTAATCAATCACGATATACCTTGTTATAACATCTTCCGATCGATCTCACCCCTCATCCGCTACTCTACTCCTCCCACTTAACACTCGATACCCAACGTCATAACCTCCTCCTCCCTCACTCCCCATCCTCCCCCACCCCCTCCTCCATCGTCTCATTCCCCCATCTTCCTGTCGCCGTCATCATGGCGGGCTGGTTCTCCTCCACCTCCCCGCTCGACGAGCAAGTCGAACGGGCCACCGCCTCTTCCCTGTACGGTTTGATCCCCTCGTGATAACATGACACGCGACTGATAAAGAGTCCTACCAGAGAGGATATCGCCCTGAACCTAGAGATCTCCGATATGATTCGATCCAAGAACGTCCAGCCCAAGGAGGCCATGAGGTCGCTGAAACGTCGATTGGAGAATCGAAACCCCAACATCCAGCTAGCCACGTTGAAGGTGCGTCGATCACCATCGGACCGCCACGATCTTCAAGGCTGACCACATCCAACCGTATAGTTGACAGATACCTGCGTGAAAAACGGCGGAACCCACTTCTTGGCCGAGATCGCCTCGCGCGAGTTCATGGACAATCTCGTCTCCCTGCTCAAGGCGGAAGGCGCCCTGCTCAACGCCAATGTCAAGGACAAGATGCTGGAACTGATCCAGGACTGGGCCATGGCCGCCCAGGGTCGCATGGACTTGAGCTATCTGGGGGAGACCTATCGCCGACTGCAAGACGAGGGCTTTCGATTCCCCCCGCGGACGCAGATCAGCGGCACCATGCTGGAAAGCAGTGCGGTACGTTCCTCTCCTCCTTCCCCGCCCCCGTGGATCGCGCTGATCCTCTGTAATTGGTAGCCCCCCGAGTGGATTGACTCCGACGTGTGCATGCGATGCCGCACCGCCTTCAGCTTCATGAACCGCAAACACCACTGCCGCAACTGTGGGAACGTCTTCGACGCCCAGTGCTCCAGCAAGACCCTCCCGCTACCCCACCTCGGTATCTTCCAGCCCGTCCGCGTCGACGACGGCTGCCACGCCAAGTTGACCGCGAAACCGTTCCCGCCGGCGGGTCTGTCGGACCGGTCCGCGTTCAAGAACCACTCCATCTCCAAGTCGAATGCCATGGAGCCCCGGACGGCCCGCGCCGACACCGGCTTCGACGACGACCTGCGTCGCGCCTTGCAGATGAGCCTGGAGGAGGCGGAGAATCGCGGCACCGGTGGCTACGTCCCGCAGGCTCAGGCTCCAGCCGCCCCGGAACCGAGTCAGATGAAGACAGCCGAGGAAGAGGATGCGGACCTGAAGGCGGCCATCGAGGCCTCCCTGCGCGACATGGAACAACACAAGCAGCAGCATGCCGCCGCCCTAAAGAACACGACCCCCGACTTCCCCGCCCACGAGACCCCGGGGGCCGCCCCCTTGCCCCGGAACCCGTACGAACTCAGCCCGGTCGAGGTGGAGAACATCCACCTGTTTTCCACCCTCGTCGAGCGACTGCAGCATCAGCCCCCAGGGACCATCCTCCGTGAACCCCAGATTCAGGAGCTGTACGAGAGCATTGGCGCTCTGCGGCCGAAGCTGGCCCGGAGCTACGGCGAGACGATGAGCAAGCACGGTATGTTGTCCCCATCCCTACCTCTAGGCTTCCTCCGTCTACTTCTTCCCCGGTCGATGTGACTAACAACGATCTAGATACGCTACTCGATCTGCACGCCAAGTTATCGACGGTGGTGCGGTACTATGACCGCATGCTGGAAGAACGACTGTCCAGTGCCTATTCGCAGCACTCGCTGGGGTACGGGTCCGTCCCGGCCAAGTCCCCGTACCCCAACGTCTACCCGTCCATGCCCCCGCCCCCGCCCGCGCCGGAGACCCGCACGGGAGCCGAGAGCTTCTACTACGGGACCGCGGGCGAGCAACCCCCCGCGGCCGCGCCGTATGCTCCGCCCGCGGATGCCAGCGGTCACCGAGGTGGTGCGATGAGTCCGGGCGCATACGCGCCCCCACCGGCACAGCCGATGCCGCCAAGCGCGCCCTGGACGGGTCGGCCCCCGTCGGTGGCATCCCCACCGGGCCCCAGTGCCGCCCCGGGCTACCCGGGACCGTCCGCCGGCTACCCACCCCCCGCGCCACAGGGATACACGTCTCCGACCGCAACCGACCCATCCGCCCAGGCTTACTACTCCCACCCCGGGGAGCCGAGCACTCCGTCTCAGGCAACGCCGGGGGCCCGGCGGGACTCCTACTACCAGTCGACCGGTCTCCCCACCGCCCCCGTGCCGAGCGCCCCGGAGCCGTCCGCGCCGGCCGCCGATGGATATCCCGCGGGGCCCGGGCATCAGCGTCAGCCATCCTATTATTACCAGCCGCCGCCGCAGGGTATGCCGCAAGCCCCAACCCATGCGCCGGGAGTCCCCCCAGGATCGCATGCGGTCGGCGATGTATCTCCGCTGGGGCCATCGGCCGCCCCGGCACAACCGGCACCCGCGCGGCCCGCCGTGGAAGAGAGTCTCATTGAGCTGTAGACGGAGAGCGGGGTGGCGTTTTGTTCGTGTCATCTGTTTCCGCACCCTTATGATACCAGTTTTCTTTGTTTGGAGTGGGAATGAAATTGTATTATTCATGTATCGATGTATACGTAGTATGCCAGAGAATCGTCGCTCCCTCGAGAAAGGGACATACCTCTATCTTCCAACTGTCTGATGTTTATAATCATAAGAGTGCTGTAATCCAACGCAATCCATGACCGGATTGGGGATCCTGAGGATATAGTTTGGAGATGGGAACACACGTGACGGTACGATACCAAACATACCAAACTTACGGCCTTCACTCCCCATTTCACTTCATCTTCTCTTCTTCTCTTCTTCTCTCCAACTTCATCTGCATCTTTCTCTCCTCCATCTTCCTCTCTCTCACTCACTCCTCCTTCTCTTCCTCCCCCTCTTCTTATCCACCAATTGAGTATTACGCTTCCCCAAGTCAACCGCTCCGGCCAATTGTCGGATCGTTGCTTTTTCCAGCTGCGGTGACACCCGACCTGCAGCTGCTCAGAATTGGCAACCCACTTCCCCCCCAACCTCGTCAAACGGAAACAGGCAAACAGGGAAGAGAATCATGCCGAACAGCACTGCCTCCCCCATGAAGCGCCCTGGCTTAGGGCGCCGCGCTATCTCCTCCCACGCCGTTGTCACCCGCTCCTCTTCCTCCATCGCTCCTCACGCCGATCTGTCCGGCTCGCACTCGTCCTCCTCCCAGAAACTCGCCCTGCGTCCTCATCATCACTATCCCCGAACTCATGTGGTCGGTGGTCATCGCCATCATAATCGGAATCCCTCCTTCGGCAAGAATCTAGCCAAACTGCAGCGCCATCTCTCCGCCCACCAGATCGCTCAAGAACCCCACACGGGCGCCCGGCAACATCAGCGCAAGAAGTCCGCCCCCGTCACCCCCGCCGCCAGCCCCCGCGCGCATAATAATAATCACCACGTCCGCTGGGAGGGCGTCTTGGATGATTCCCCCGATCCCGTTCACACCCCAATCAAGAAGAACAACTCCAGCCCCGTCTTGCGACGACGGCATTCCTCCCACGCGAAGGCGACCGTCGTCACCGCCTCCGACCGCCCCCAGACCGACAAGAAGAAGTCCGTCGGCTTCGAACTGGGCGACGACTCCGATAACGAGGACGGCGAGTGGGAAGACACCACCCAGTCTCCTGAGAGCACCCGTCGCAGCTCCGTCGTGGCCCAGTCCAGGGATAGCGTCGAGAATAACCAACCCGTTATCGTCGACCCGCTCACCTTTGTTAAGCGGCCTGTTCCGCAGTTCGCCCGCGCCGCCAGCCTGCCCGAATCCGTCAACAAGAGCTTCGACCAGCGGACCCACGACGGCGAGGAGCCGACCTCGTCGCGCGAAGACCACGACCACGACTACGACCACGACCACGATCAGCACGACGGCGACGACCACCGCGGCGACGACGAGGCAGAGCACCCGCCGGACCACCCCGCCATCACCTCCCGTCTACTTACCCCCTCGCTCGCCGCTAAAGCTCCGCCCGCCATGTCGTCCATCTCCGCGACCGCCAAGCCGGCCGTCGTCGACGCCCTGGCGCGGAAAACATCAATGTCGACTCTCAACGCCGGGGCCGACGGCCGCCGGCCGACTTCGTCCTCCCACGCCACCACACCCGCCGGCCACGCCTCCGGTCCCACCCAGGCCACCTCCTCGTCCATTGAGGGCGGTGTGTCTCGCTTTATCATGGACGGCAAGGCCGTCGCCCCAGGCTCATTCCGCACCGACTCCGAACCCAACACCCCGTCGTCTTTCCTCCCGCATTACCATCCACAGACGCCGCCGTCTCCCCACCAGAGCAGCACGGCCGCCGCCCGGCGACGCGCGTCCCCGCCACCCCGGTCGCGTGGCGTGGAGCCGCCATCGCGCACGCAGCAAAAGCTCTGGCTGCAGCGGACGGCCACCCTCAACACCTCGCCCCCAGACAGCCACGGCACCTCCGCCACCGCATCTCCCGCCGCCCTCGATCCCAGCCACAGTCGGCCGGGAACCGCCCCGTTCGAGGCAAATCGGGGGATCGCCAACGGCGCGCCTCGCACCGGCACGGGGTCCATCCCAGACAGCGAGGCGAAACACATCCGCAAGGCATACGAGAAGACCGCCATGGAACTGACCGTAGTGCGACGGTTCCAGTCCCCGACGGCCGACAGTTTCCAGCGTCTCGCCCTCCTCCTCACCGACCTCCAGCTGCCCCGGTCTCCAGCGCTTGGTCCATCAGTCCAGTCCGCCCCGACCCTACCACAGGACGGGAAAGCACCTCGGGGGCGTCCTGGCGCGCGACCAGAATCGCGTCAGTTCTTGGGTAAGCGGGCGAACGACGTCTCGCAGGCTTATCTAGACGAAGCCGCTAGCGACACGGCCCCGCTGCGCAAATCGACCTCCTTGCATCCATCGCACCGCCTGTCGACCTCCGCCGAGGGCGAACCCAGTATGGGACAGGACGAGGCCGCGGAGTCTTCTCTCCTCCCAAGCGAGTCAGAGATGCTGATGCGACGGATGTGGGAGAGTCGCGAGGTAGCAACGTCTGGATGATCTCTCCTTTTCCCCCTCCTTAACTCTCTTCCTGCTTAGCTGTCTTTTTGTCTTCTCTTTTACATTCTTCTCTTTTACATTCTTTCTTTCTTCTATTCGCTTCATACGTGTGGCGCAGGCATGGTTGCATTTCTTAGCGTATGCGGGAGTTCAACGTTGAATAGGGTCCGATATTTGCATGTCACTATCACACCGGTCCGAACTTGATTGATCTGTTTTGCTTTGCTGTTTCGGCTGTTTCTGGTGGTAGGTGGGTGGGTGGTTATTATCCGGGTACAGTAATATGGAGTAGCTAAGGCTAATGTGAATACTTAATTATCTAGTTTATTTATGCCGTTTGGATAGTAGGATGTATGTAGGTAGTAGTAGTACTTGTGCAGAGAATAGGGGGGTGGATGTTATGCTACAAACTGTGTATCAGACAGTACTTTATATTAGCATAGAATGTAGTATAATATATATGGTATAAAATATAATATCGTAGTGATACAACACAAGAATACAAAAAGCAAACCCAACCAAGATATATCACAATTCATACACAGAGAGGGGAATGAAGAAAGAGAAAGAGAGAGAAGATTATCGCCCTCGTCCCCTGTGAGCGCCTCTCCCTCTTTCTCCTCCTCCTCCTCCTCCACCACCGCGTGGGGGCGCACCACTGCCGCCTCCTCCTGCTGCTGCTCCGCCATTCACAGGAACAGACTCCCTATGACTACTCCCATGACCAGCGTTGGCTTTCTTGGTGTGATGTTGTTGGCGGTGGTGAGGGTGAGGGGCGTGTTCTTTCCGCTGAGGGGGTGCTTTCTGTGGATGCGCATTTGCAGTCGCATTCGCACTGGCACTGGAATCCTTCGGAAGACTGCTGCTACCAGCAGGGCTAGGGCCATGGCCATTCTTCTGCCTGGAAGGTAGTTGTCGAGTCCCACTAGCTGTGTTCGTGTTTGTGTTTGTGTTTGCAGCTGCATCTGCACTTCCAGCAGCTTTCCCAGCTCCACCACCACCACCCCCACGCCCTCTCTTGCGATTCGCGTTTTGCCCAGAGCCAGAGCCGGGGGTATTACCCTGGCCCTGCCCCTGACGCTGACCCTTCCTTCCATCCATGCTCTTATCCTTCTTCCCACCCTTCCCAATATCATCACCAGTCTGCTCCTCTCCCTCTAGCTCCTCATCAGGAAGTCCCTGGATACGCCTACTCTCCTTATTCCACCACTCCTGGAACTGCTGCTCGAGCTGGATGTCGTGGAGGTTGTGTTTGGCGGTGGCTGCTTCGCGGATCTCGTCTTTTTCGGTCTGTTGTTGGAGGAGGATTGTTGAGAGGGAGGTGCGTTTGGATTTTTTGGTTGGTTTGGGTTTTGAGGTGGATGTTTGTTTGGGGGTTGGGGTTGATGTGGAGGCTGGGGGGTGGTTGAGGGGGATTTGGGGGTGTGCCGGATTGAGTGGATGGGCTTTTGCTGGGGTTGTTGATGTAGTTGGGGAGGTTGTTGGGTGGGTGTGGGTGTAGTATTGGGGTTGGTGGGTTGGAATGATGCGGATGATGGTTGTAGCTGTGATGGAGGAGTGTGCTGCACACCCCCCACACCATCCCCTGCTTTAACCGGCACAGGGCCCACCGACTGCCCCTTCAACGGCGGCGTCCCGGCCACCGTCTGCCGCATCGTCATAGAAGGTTTCCTCGTCGGTTTTCCCAGTTCAGCTGGCGTAGGCTCCGATCCATTACCAAGCTGACCCAGACCCCCCTTTCCTACAGAGGCAGCAGCAGAAGAAGAAGAAGTAGGAACAGGAGGAGTCACCCCCCAAGGATTAGCCCTCGCCTCCTTCGACCTCTCCTCCGCAGCAAGCATCTCCTGCATCTGCAGCATCTGCATCTTCTTGCGCTCTTTCTGCGACATTTTCGGCGCAGCAGATTGGGCGTTATCGCGTTTGGCAGACATGGACATGCCCAGGCTGAGGTTTGAGACTTGTCCCTGGGAGGAAGCTTCCTGCATTATGTCTTTGAGGGGCTTCTTTGAGCCGGTTACCACGGAGGTTGAGGAGGTGTTGGTGTTGGTCCATGGGACGGACGAGGTGTTGTTGTTGTTCCTGTTTTGGGCGCGGTTGTAGCTGGGGGATTCTCCTAGGCCCGTATCGTGGGAGCCCATCAGATCGTCGAGATAGCTTCTTCCACCGTGTGGTGATTCGTCTGCGAGGCTGGATGCGAAAGCAGGCGAGTCTGCGGGTGCGTAAGGTGCATCTACACCTCTGGACCCACGAACGACGCCCTTCCCTTTCAAGCCCTCACCCGGAGACAAGAACTGCTCATCGTCCATAGCGAACATCAGTTCACCCGCAGACTGCCTCGGTCTCAGCGAGGGGCTCTTCGAGGGTGTCGTGAATACATCCCTCGTTTTGGAGGACTTCTGCGCCGACGCAGGCGTCTTGTCGCCGTTTGGCATGCGCTTGCCTTCGGTGTTGAAACGCGTCCGCAACTTCATGGAGTCTATTCTTTGCTGTCTGTCGCTCTCGATGAAAGATACTAGCTCGGGATACATCTCGAAGATATACTCGTCTGTGTTGCGCCCTCTGGAGATGGGGAAGCTGGAGAGTTGGTTGTCGTGGCAGACGGAGTCTAGTGCGGTGAGGAGGTTCTCGTTGAGGTCTTCCAAACTCCTGGACAGGATCAGTATGCATTCATTGATAGGTTGGGGGAGGGGGAGGGATAAGTACCTATTCGTGAGCAGCCCCTCCAGGTTCAAACAGATATACTCCAACGCGGCGTCGCGGAATTCCGTAACGTAGCACGGCGCGATGGAGTTGAGGAGAGTACAGACGTTGCGTGCGTTTACTACACCACATTAGCACCATCATTTGAAGACATTGGTGGAGAGATAAACGTACCAAATTGACCTAACACCCTCTGACAAACCTGCGCCAACCGATCAATCATCAACTCATTCGCCACAAACGCGACCTCAAACACCAGGTCTATGAAACTGTCTAGATCTTTCGAGCGGACTTCATCGAAGAGCTGCTCGTCTGTATCGGCGTACATATACCGCAGTACAAAGTCGAAGACAGGGCGGTCGATGTGCCGCAGGTCGACGCGGATGCTACTATCCGACGGGTTCGAGTTTTCCCGGCGGGAGAGGAGCCATCTACCACCCGAGCGGCCGTTGAACAGCACATCGAAGAAGAGACTTCTCTGGCAGATGACCTGGCTGTGGACTCTGACTTCGTCGTTATTGAGCTCGATGACGACGTCGCCGCTTTCGAAGAAGACAGGGTCGGTGAGTGTCAGCGCCATGTCGGATTTGAGAGACCTGTGAGGATCGATCATTAGGCGCGCGGCGCGCTCGATGGACGGGATGTCGAGGTGCGTGCCTAGACGCATTACTTCTGTGCGCACTTGGCGGTAACGGAGGGCGCTTTCGGGTGTGTGTCGGGCGAGATGCCACATGTCGAAGATGTTGTCTGTGTAGATGAAGAAGGCGAGGTTGAGGAGTGTGTAGATGTCGAGGTTGTGGAAGAGGATGCGTGTGCGGTTGTGTTGGTCGTGCGAGATGGTGAGGATGTCTGGGAGGGTGTATGTGGTTGATTTGCGGAAGGCGTGGAATGCTTTTCGGAGGACGGCGCTGCGGCCGGAGAGGACGAACTCGTGGACTGGGATTTGTACGTCGGAGAGAGTGGTCGTTATGAGGACTACTCCCTGGGGCAGATTGACCGGCGACGGTGGAAAGAAGGACTCGATGTCTGAGGCGGACATCACTGCGTTTTTGATAGCCAGAGTGGGCTCAACCAGCATCCCATCCCCAACTCCAGCTTCTGCATTTCCATTGACCATAGAGGCGAAGACGCCAAACGGAGACAACGGCAGCAAGTCCTTCCACAGCGTACTCGGCCCAACCTCAATTTGCTCCCTCGTGACATCACAATCCCTTTGCGCAGCCGCAAACGCCCCGAACGAATTACTGCAGACACCCACGACCCTTGACAAGCCCGGCACACGAGCAAACTTGTACTCCTTCGCGACGCCATCCTTGCTCTTCCCCCGCTTTTCCTTCCGCCACGCAGACCCAGACGCCGTGCAGATAATGATCGAGCCGTCCTGGCCGACGTCGACATCCTTAACAGCCATGTGGGCCTTCTTGAGCGCCCACACGCGCGCAGGCGGCGCGACGGCGTTGCGAATTTTCGACGGGTTGGTGGTGGAGGTTGCGGACGGGGTGTCGGTTTTGGTGTTCACCTGCACGGTGAAGACCTCGCCGAAGCTGGACAGAGCGCAGATGGTGTTGCCGCCGGAGCGGATCTTGATGATTCTGTTGACGGCGGTGTCGTAGCGGGTTGTCATGAAGCTGTCCCGGATGAATTTCGAGCTGATGTCTAGCGGGAAGGAGAGTTTGAGGTAGCCGTATTGCGCGAAGACCCATACTTCGTGGTTGTGGAGGAGGATGGCGGTGGCTTGGTCGATGGCAGAGACGCTGTGGATGGGGGCGTTGAAGAGGGAGGCTCCGACGCGTCGGGGGGTGGTTTGCGCTTCGAGGGACCGCGCGTCGGAGTCGACAAGGCCGAGCTGGCCTTCGTTTTTGCCAAATGTGTAGAGGCCTGCGTGGCTGAAGACGACTGAGTGGATTGCGGACGCCGCGGCGCCGAGGATCATTTCTTTCTTGAAGGGGTTGAAGATCTGGCGGGGGGTGGTCTGGATGGGCACGTCGTCTCGGTTGGTGGCTCGTGGGAGGCTGTAGCCTAGTTGACCGTACTTGTTGCTACCCCAGCTGAAGATCTCGCCTTGCTCGGAGATGGCGAGCGTGTGGTCTTGGCCGAGAGCCACGGAGACGACCTTTCGGTTGGCGAGGCCTCCGCCCTCGATGCAGACGAAGCTGAATCGCGTCGACTCGTCGCCTGTGCCCAGGCGGCCGCCCGGACCGAATCCGCATGTAAAGAGGTTGGCTTCCGGGTCGGTGGTCAGAATGGCTGTGTGCAGCTTGGACATGACGATGTCCTGGTATTTCATCGGCTTGTTCCTGATCAGCGCGGGGAGATCTTCCGCGTCATCAGGGCCCGGGGGGTGATCGTCACCCCGCTGTTCCTGGGACTCGCGGAAGAATCGGCGCAGCAGGTGTTCCGGGCGTTTCAGCGTCATTCGCTCTGGAAATTGACGGTCATCCTGGTCGCCCACGCCTAAATTCAGATTCTTATTACTCCCAAAGGTGTATACTTCGTCGGCCAAGAGGTTGACGCGGGGTCGCAATACACCCCGCGGCGCATGGCCGTCCTCGTCCATATCCTCCCCAAAGGACGACGCACTCGACTCATCGTCCTTATTTTCGATATCGGCGAGCAAAGGATCGTGCTCCGTCGCCGGGAGCACCATGCGCTTGATCTCGCGCGAGGAGATGGTAGCCCCGTACACGTCAAAAGGGCTGTACCCCTCGCGATCCTTCACCTTGATCAGGCCTCCACCGGGATGACCCGGTGACCCCGCCTTGCTGAAGTCGGTCGCGTCCCGGATGTCGCGCGCCATCAGCGCCTGAGCGATAGCCGCGTTTCCGGCGTACAGCGCGCGGTGCAAAGCCGTCCATCCACTCTCCCAGTCCTGCGCGTATATATCGATAAACGGAGTCTCGAGCAGCATGATGGCGAAGTCGATGGCCGTCGACTTGGGCGATGAGGCCACGTGGTGCAGGAGCGTGCGGCCATAGTGATCGCGGGCGTTCAATTCCTCGCGCGAAATAGTCCGACCGGGTCGCGACGTCGTGCTGCGATCAGGCAGCGGGGTTCCAGGAGAGGCCTCTCCGAGCTTTTTACTGCGGTGGAAGATGCCCGGCGACGAGGCTATCACCGAGCCAGAACCTCCAGCTTTGGAATTGGGGGTTCCGCCGGAGGTCTTGTAGCTGGCGGAGGCCAGGACACCCCGGAAGGTCTCGACGTCATCGCGCAGGAAGGTTTCCCAAAGCTTGCCACTCATGTGCCCAGCGTGACCGTGATTTTGTCAGAATCTCTTGTCGACCGAGGACCAGGACGTCGTTGTCGCCTGACGGGGTCAACGGCGCACCGGGGAGGGCTCGGGAAGAGCTCAGCGGGGCGACAAGAATTCCGACTGGAGGAAAGGACACGGGAGGAGGGAGCGAGGGTGTGGCTCAATGTGACGGTTCGGATCGCAGGAGACGGGTGGGTAAGATGCAAGGGTTGAAATGAGCAGGGAGGTTGTTGTCTGGGGAAGGCAACGTGTCGTGAGGATGAGAGTGATCGTGTGGCGGCGATTGACGATTGTGGGTGGGGATTATTATCTCCGAGAGTCGAGTGGGGTCGGTCAGGGTGGTTTGTAGTAGATCTGGAGGGATCACACAGGAGATGCGACTGTAATATGGGGAGATGAAGAATCAACGAGTGAAGGGATGGGGGAGGGAGGTATAGGAGAATAATTCGCGTTCTGAGAGAAAAGAGAGAGAGAGAGACAGAGAGAGACAGAGAGAGAGACAGAGAGAGCCATGGATAAGGGCATCGTTGGGTGGGCCAATCAGGAGGGGCTGTCCCCTCCATGTTCCGACGAGGGTTTCTTATTTGATTATATATATAGGTATATACCATATATATTCTATTATATGATATCGATCGATGTTAAATAGTCGACTGTCGGATCCTTGAAAAGTAAGGTGTATATATCACTGCTGGCAGTATGTTCTCGAGTGCCAGTCATCCCGCCAACTGGCAAACTGTATCTATAAGAACATCTCACCAGGGTCCCAGCCAAGTCGAGAGCCTCTTGCTAGAAAGTACTAAGAGTACTCCCAGGGAGACAAATTAAGCAGACAAAGTACCTTGACCTCGACTCACTCATCAACTTCCTGCAGATGCATACCAACTGGCGCCAACACCCAACCCGACGTGTCAAGCCTCCATTCCCTTCTTCAAGGAGTCAATACAATACATCCGATATATTTCTGTACACAATACACCAAATATAATTTGTACGACCAAGCAGGGGTTCTGCAGGAGAGATTCCGATGTGTCTGGACTCTAGACGATGAGCTCTCCACCGGGCGTCGTCCCAGCAAACGGTTGCAGGTGAGGCGGCCAGTCTGATGTTCGAGATTGGTGGTCTAAGCTTAATTACTTGATCATCTAGTTTGTACTTAGTACTACTTAGTCTCCTAAGTAGTCATACCTTTCTCTTACAGGGAGTCATTGATTCAGGGTAGATCTCCTGGATTGATGATAAGGTTCCGAGATCTGTGGAAATTAGTAAACAAATTGAAATATTAGAACAAAAACAAAAAAAAAAAAAAAAAAAACAATAAATAAAAAGACAAGGATCCATGATGAGAAAGGATGAAAGGATGAAAGGATGACTGTCATGGATTAGGGTCATGCGTGATTGACGGTGGATCGCCTAGCGTCAGTTGGAGCTGTCAATCATCTATTGTCATGTACAAAAACAGGATTTGCATTATAGAGAATATCATAGTATCATCAATATCATCAATATCCAGCATCATATATACCATCCAAGAAAAATCAATACATAGATAGAAGATAGAAAATAGAAGATAGAAGATAGATGATAGAAGGTAGATACTATAGTACCTTACCTCCCCGTACATGACACTAAGCCTCTTTGGGAGGAGTAGCCGCTTGACTCTTGACCGCCTTGCCACGGTCTCGGTATGGTACCGTATTATCATGAATCATTATTGATTGATATATGGGTATGATGATATTCTATATTTTATTCTCTGTTTTATATCTGTAAATATTTTATAGAGAAATATAGATAGATTATAAAGTTAGACATATAAAGGGAGAAGATAGATATATATAGATGTCCACCAGGTCGAGTCACGGGTGTGCGTCACTCTCCACTTATCAGTACCTGAGGTATCTCCACCTCCCGTTATCTGCTTGCGTCTTCCTCTCTCTCTCTTCCCTCTACTTCTCTACTTCTCTCTCCTCTATTCTCTCCCGTTTATTATTCTTCCTCTTCTCCTCTTATCCCTTTCTCCCTCTCTCCCAACTGACTCCTCTACTTCATCCCCTAGATCATCCTGATCATGTCTCCGTAATCCTTCTTCCCCATCTACCTGGCTGGTGATCCACTCGTGAATGCGGAGAAGTTCCAGACCGCATGCTCTCCAACGCCCTGTTGCCTGTCTGCCGCAGACCATGAATCCAGCCTGCTGTCTCTGCCTGGACTTGCTTCTTTAACTCTCTCTTTCTTTCTCTTTCTTCCTCCTCCTCCTCCTCCTCCTCTTCTTCTCCCTCTTCTTCTCTTTTTTCTTTTTCTTTTCCTCCTCTTTTTGGTTGTCTTGTTCCCTCCTGGTTATCCTACTCCCCGTCCCCCCAGTCGTTATGGCCTGCCACTCCACTCCGTCCCCTTTCCCCGCTTGATCCCTTCGACGTTGTGGTCCTATCTGTGGTTATACCTGGTTGAACCTGTGGTTGAATCTTCCCTCTGGGTTCCATCTGCCTACCGGACACCATGCATCAACATCCCCGGTCGCCCGCCCCGGCCTCGGCGGGCCGCTCCAATGCCTCTCGTTCCGAGGACCGCAGGGAACAGGGGTTCGGCTTCAACTCTCCCACCGTGGAAAGGCCTCCGAGTGGAAGAGGCCTGGGGATCGAGACCGATCCCGAGTCCTCGGAACACGTGCATCCCCCGCAACCCTCCAAGGATGTCATGGCCAAACTCAATCAGATCATATCGGTATGTCTCTGACCCCTCTGCCGTCATCGTCAAGTCGGATGCTAACGGGTCGCTACCCTTCCAGAATTACCATACCAAGGCGGCGCTGATCATCCTGCACTCTCGCGTCGACCTCCCTCCCTCCTTCGCCAAAGGCTCCGATAACCCCAAGGTGAACCGCTGGGTATGTTCTTCGTTCCCCATTCCCTGTGGGCAGATTGTCCGAGCTAACATCTATTCTATCATTCTAGTTCAACGTCGAAATCGACGAAACCGACGTGCTCCGCGAACAGCTCCGGACCTGGCGCGCCTGCGACGCCACCGAAAACCGTCCCCCGCCCTTGATCATCGAAACCTACCTCGACACCAAAGGCCTCACCAATAACCAGAGTCTCGTCGTGCTGGATGATAATGGGAAGCGGTGGGATGTATTGGAATCGCTCGCCGCCTCCGAGGGGCCCCAGCCCGTCCGTCCCCCCTCCTCCCGCTCCGACGACGTGATCTTGGAGCGCTGGAGGATCGAACTGGGAGAGATGCCCAACCAGCTGCCCACCGACCTCGGCGCCATCCTACCTACCGTCTACAAGAAGAGCATCGTGCTCTTCCGCTCCTTATTCACTTACTCCAAATTCCTACCCGCCTGGAAGTTCAAGCGGAACGGGAGACTGCGAGCCAACCCGGTGTTGCGCATCAAGTATCGCGTCCTAAACGGCCAGGCCGCCCCGGAGTCCGCCAAGCCAGACCACTTGACCGCCCCCCTGTACGAAGGGAGTGGCAAGGTCGTCGATAACTACAGCTTCGGTGTCACGGAGTCTCCGGCCGGCCCATTTTCCGTCCAAGTCACCTACCGGACCACGTGTGATTTCCGAGTCGATGACTCCGAGGCGCTCTTGAGCTCGCGGTTCATGGGCGCCGACGACGAGATCTTTCGGCCGTCGCTCCCAACTCGGGAGTCGACCCTCAAGGCCCCCACTCACGAGATCGGCTCTGCCCCGTTGGAGAAGAGATCCCTGGAGAATCCCGACCCCAGCCAGGCCTACGGCAGTCTCTCCACCTTCCATCAGGTGGGGCCCACCACCAGCACGAGTCCCATCTCCGCCCTGCGCGCGGCGCGGGACGCAGGCGCTGTATCCCCCTCTCCACCCGGTCCATCTGCGCGGGCCCCCGTGCCCGTCGCAAGAGCGAGTCCCGCCGGCCGTGCCGCCGTGCTCGCCAACGAGGCCAGCCCCGGGGTGGCCAGACGGCCGTCCATCTCGTTTCAGCCCTTCAAAGCGCCCCCGCTCTCTGCGTCGCCCTCCCTCACCGACCCGCCGTTGGGCGGATCCCCGCGCTCGGCGCCCGTGCCGCGGGTGGAGCCCCGGAACATGCCGCCCCCGTCCTCGGCCGCCGCGGCTCGGAGAACCCTGCCCACGGCCGCGGATAACCCGATCGCGGCCTCGAACTCCGCCTCTCCGCGACCCGCTTCCATCTCGCGGTACAGTAGCGCCTTCAGCCACCGGCGAGGGAGACTGTCCCTCGGCGGTGGGCCAGTCCGGATGGACGACGACGCTTCCAGTGGGAAAGCCAGCGCGACGTCGTCGGCCCAGCCAGGCTCGGGTCTGCTGGCGGAGCCCACGGGCACCAGTGCCGATTCGATCCACGCCGATGATGAGAACATCTCCGAGTTCTTGAAGATGCTCGACCTGCGCAAGGATCTCATGAGCCCGTCCAACCCGGCGGCCCTCGAGGCCTCCGCACGCCGCACGACGGCGACCTCGGCGGCCTTGGCCCGCTTCCAACGGATGCGGGACTCCAACGCGGCCCTCTCGGACTCCATGTCGTCCTCGCTTCTCCTGCAACGGTCGTCCAACTCCTCGAGCAAACAGCTCTCCGGCGTGCCCCCCATGGTCGCCGGGACGTCCGTCTCCACGGCCTCCTCCCCGGGCAAACCCATCTCCCCCCACACCCCACACACGCCCGCCATCCCGTCCCGCCTCAGTTCCAACAGCATTGTCGACTACAACAACGCCGGCGCCCACGACCCCACCATCTCCCACGTCGAGCACGGTTCGCCCGGCGAGAACCCGAGCGATCAAACATCCGTCATCCCCATTGACATTCCCACCTCCCCGCCCCGACTCTTCCCCCCGACCTTCCGACGCTCGAGCTCGGCGGCCCATCGCCCAGCCCCCGCCCCCTCGGACGAAGACGACATCTTCCCCTTCAACTTGCGCAGCATCAGCCTCGGCGCGGAGGATCGGTCCAACGTGAGCCTCAGCGTTCTCCAGCGCCAGCACGACTACGAGAGCGCCACAGCGACTGCCGGCCAATCGCCCCGAGACCAACTTCCATCGCCCGCCCATGACGAAGGCCCCGGATCCCATGCGGGTGTCTCGGAGGCGGGCTCCTCCCATCGAGGCTCGGGGCCGTCTGCGACACCCCACCACGTATACCAATCGCGCTTCGGGAATTACCGCCGTCGAGGATCTTCCGGAGCGCCCCACTCCTTCAGCTCCGGCTCTGGCAGTCTGGCCCGCGGCGGCATGCACCCTCCTTACCTCGCGGAACGATTTGAGATCGACCGGGATGGCAACGGGAGCGGCAGCAACAGCGGAACGTCGACCATGGAAGGGCGCGGGACGGGCCGTCGATCGAGCGCCGGCCGCCATGTGCCTCCCCCGTCCGCCCAACCGGACGACGATGAAAATCTGCTGTTTGCCATGAGCGACTATAGCGCTTCTCGTCGGAGTCTTGAAGAAGGACGCCATTTCAATCCTGGGCCTTCCCGACGGTTTTAATGGACTTGATCATTGATCACACGAGACATGCTTATCACGAACGAATCCCCTCTCCCTTCTTCTTTCTTCTTTCTTCTTCTGTCTGGCACAGCCAGACAAGGTCAACCGAGCCAGCCTCCTTGACCCATTTACCCGCTATATTCTCGGGGATCATCCCCGGATGTCTATCTCCTATGTTTTGCTGTGCTATTTAAAATCACGGGCAGTTCTCTATTCTATTCTCTATAGACTGGTATGCCAGCGATGCACGATTTTCAATTTGGGAAGACAAGTAGAATGGCTTTCTTATCCTTTTCTTTTCTATTGGTTTTTTATTCTAATCCTTGCCTTCCTGATTGAAGCCTTTTTTCTTTTTTATCATTGCTCATTACTGGTGTTATTGGTTATGGCGCGAATTTGGTCTGCGATCTCCCTTTCTTCTGCACTTTTTTCTCCTTTCCTTACATTCTTCTTTTTCTTTATCCCGTGGGACACCAACACCAACACCAACACTGACCAACACCAATCTGTCCATATATGATTGATTATATTCTATTCATCCTATCCGTGGGACATGACATGATCCCGCGCTTTATGTATCTAAGCTAGCTTAACGAGTATGGAACCGACAAGACAATTTTGATATGATTTTGAATCTGGCTTGATTTGCTTTACTTGGATTAGACTTTTGTTATTACTGGGTTTGGACGGTGATGATGGCGAATCTTAATATCGGTAAGAGAAAGATTGAGGTTCTTGTTCATCAGAAACCATATTTGTGTTTGTAGGTACACGAACTAGCTATATAGGTTGGATATGCGGGATGTCCCCCTCGAGTAGAATATGAATATGCCTAACCTAACCAAAGCTCCTTTTTATTAACAAAGAAAAAAAAAAAAAAAAAAAAACAAACAAGCACAGAGGAAGAAAGTAAAAAAAGGGTATCTATCTATCAATCTACCTACCTACCTACTACCTATCTCCTGGGATCGATCGACCTTCAAAACCACATCCACGTCACCCACATGTCACCCACATGTCCTCGCACTTCCTCGCAAGCAGCCGGCCAGTCAGGTACTAGGTCGTCGACAGGGCTCGACAGCGCTATCTAACTTCTAGCTTCCCACACTAACCGGATGTGTCTCGCTGTCGCGTACAGCCCAGACGAACGTGTTGTCTGTTGATTGAAGTGTGGATGACCGACCGTCTGGGAGTCAAGGGGACGAGCTGCTCTCCATCGTCACGATGAGGCCCTTAGACCCTAACAGTCTGTCATGGACCAGATGATAGTATTGCAAGGCCAACGAAAAGGCACAAAGGATAAAGTACCGTAGATCACATCTTGCGGAACGTATTTCCGGAGGCACTCCGTCTCTCCTTCGAACGGAAGTTGTTAGACGAAGAGTAACTCGGCCGGTCGTTGTCGGGTCTGTCCTGCCTCTTCTTCGAGTGCGGCGTGAAGGTGACCTCCCTCTCGCCGACGACAGTACTGCGCCGGGCGGGCTTGTCGCGGGTGCGCATGTTCTGGGCGCGCGCGCCGAACGAGCGGTCGCGGGAGGAGTGGCCCGCCCCGGCGGAGGAGGAGACTTGCATTTGGGGCTGCGGGCGGTTGGTGCGCTTGTAGGAGGAGGTGGAGATCTTGCCGGAGGGTTTCTCGGCGGCTGGGCGGCGGGATTGGGGCTCGTCGGAATCGGAGTCGCTGTCGGAGCTGGAGCCGGAGGCGCTGTCGAGGGCTTCTTGCTCGACGGCTGTGAGGCCGCGCTCTTTGCGGGGCTGGGGGCGCCGGAGCCGGGGGTGGGGACGGTGCTGGGGTTTTGCAGCTGGAACTCGCGCGAGGTCTCGTCGATGGCGAAGTCCGTGTCTTGGAAGAGTTGCGCAAAACGGCTGTCGCCCATGAGGCCTTCTTCGTCGGGTTTCTCGGCGGTGGTGGTGGTTGTGGTAGGGGTGGTGGTGGTGGTGGCGTCGGGCATTTCTTCGTCGCCGCCGCGTGCCAGGACGCGCTGCGCCTTGCGACGCTCGTTCTTCTCCTCGATGTACATGAGCTTCTCGGCGAGGTTCTTGTTGACCTTGACGGCGGCCTTCTTCTTGCCGCGGATGCGGCTCTCGCGCTCTTTGTCGATCTTCTGCTTGACGCGCTTGGCGCGCTCCTCTTCCCAGATGTAAGGGTTGGTGATGAGGCGGGCCTCCTCGTAGAGGCGCTGGGCCACGAAGTAACCGTGCATGTAGGGGCGGAGGAGGTTGGTGCGGCCGATGAGGTGTTCCAGGTTGAGGGTGCGCAGCTCGGGGATCGTCAAGAACTTGAAGTTGTCGTAGATGGAGCCCGCTTGGTTGACGTTGAAGGCGTTGGGGTCGTTGGGGTCTTCGGCCATCTCTTCCACGAGGTTGTCCAGGAACGAGCACCATCTCGGGGCCGGCCCAAGCTGGGGGATGAAGAAGGAGTGTTGTTGGCGTCCTTCGTTGGCGGTCAGGATCATGCCGCTGTCTCTGCACCAGGCCACCGAGTTGATGTCGACTGCGGGTTCGACGGACGTCCAGGGGGTGCCGTCCTTGGGGTCCCACAGCTTGATGATCTTCTTGTCCGCGGACATGATCTTGGGTTCCAGCGTCTGCTCGCGGGATGCGGTGGAGGGCTGGAGGAACTTGAGGGTGTGGATGGGGAAGCCGTAACCCTGGTCCTTCTTGAGGAGAGGGACAGGCGACCGGAGATCGTAGAGGTGGATCAAGCCGTTCGAGGAGCCAGTGCCGAGGGTCAATCCGGAGCGATGGAACTCCAAGGCGGTGATTTCGTTCCTCATGTCGTCGGGACCGGTCTGTGTGGGTGGTAATAACACTCCCGCCCTACCGCGGGCTCTCGAATCCCAGAGCTCCACTGTTCCCATCGTAGTCCCGAACGCCAGAAGGTTGTGGCTCTCTTCTGCGATCGCACCCGTGTTCACCGCACCGGTGTGGATTCCACCCTGCAAGGTTCCTCCGCCAGTCGACATGAAATCATCACCACCAACGTCCACCTCGTAGCTCCGCATGAACCGTCCCAGCTCCAGATTCAGTCGGAACACCTCACCCATCCCATCCTGATTGACACCAACCGACGGAATCAGGGCATCCGTCGTCTGTCGGTCGTACACGAGGTCACGACCATATCGGGGGAGACGCGTGCGGTAGTGGCATCCGGACGGGGTATGGAACTCCAGCGACCGATCGGACTGCAGATGGAGGGATTTCGAATAATCGGATGCAAGGAGAAGGAACGTAGTATTGAGAGCGTCCGTATGACGAGCCCACGAAAGCGACAACTGTGGGAGATAATGGGTGTGCATTTGAGGTTTATAGGTTCCTGCAAAAGAACGTACTTGTCAGTCGCAAACTCTGACCAACGCTGTCCACCATGTTGATCTCTCTTACCTGTACTCATGACCCATTCCCCATCCTCACTCACTCGCACACATTGACTCGCCTCCTCGAACTCGAAATCCTGCAGCAATTCAATGCGATTGGCATATTCGGGGTCATTTTTCAGACTGCGCTTGCGCCGGCGAGCCAGCCACTCAGGCAATGGACGGGCCGTATTCGAACCGGAGATCGTATAAACAGGGACCTCTGACTGATTGGAGAGCTTCATAGTGAGCGAGCTCCAGGTGAGGTCAAGAGAGAGGATGTATTGTGTTCTCCGTCTTGGAGATTGAAAATCCAGAAAGGAAAAGATAAAAAAAAAAAAAAAAAAACGATAAGCTGACTGATAGCCGCCCCACGTGACCGAGCCGCTGTCGATCGGCGCTGATTGGTTCGCGCGGGCCGAAACAACCTCCGTTGGGAATCGATAACAATCGCCATCATCAACTCATCGGCTGCATCGCTCGTCTCCTTGCGCGTCCCTCTATTGCCCCTTCAATGCTGTAGTTCGCCTCTTGTTCGTTGTCTGTGTTGGTTGTCTCTGGTATGCTTCTCTCGCAAACCTATATGCGACGCTCCCTTTGATCGCCACTCCGTCTTACCTGGCATTGTTTACTCGTCAATCCCCCCCGGGCGGCGATGGCATCAGACCCCCGTTCGATGTGCTGACTTCTCCGCACCTAAGTTTCATGCGCTATGATGGGTTTTGCTCTGGGGTGTTGCTGTTTATCTAGATAAAATTTCTGGAAATGCATTCGCTCTCGGTGAAACTCGTATTTCTGGCGACATACAGGACGAGCCAGAATCTCCCCCGGGACAACCGCCGATAAATCATGGAATTTCCCGGAGGGTCCATTACCAATATTCGCGCCATAGTATGTGATTGTTCAATCGCGCTGAGAGGCGACCATCTAACAGGGATGTTTAGGACGGGTTCTCCAGTATATATTGGAGAATATATACAGAAGAGCCGAATATCGCCAGTATACCGGGCGAGACTCCCGCCAACGGCTATACGATCCTCAGGCATCTCAGTCGCCTCAAAGACCTAGAACTGCGTCTTCGGAATGCGGATTGCCTCGTCTCAAGCTACCCTCGTCGGCTGGGTCTATGGGTCTTCTCGGCGACTCCCGATTTCGAGAGCTTGGACCCGTTATGTCCCAACCAGGGTCAGGATGAGCGCAGTCGGTTGGTCGTAGATTCGTTCACACTGAAAGGTATTTACAGTCCGCGCTCTGGTTCGATTGTTACTAACAGGGATGCAGCCTCCGGGTCAGGGAGTACTACGGCCGCCGATCTAATCAAGAACCTATCTACCGAACCTCAAACACCAGGTCAGAATGCGTCTGCGTCGCAAAGACCGACAAACGGCCCTCCGCCCGCGAGGCGGATGGATGGTTATGCAAGTCCGGGTGCGATCTACGCCGCATTCATTTCAGCGGTGACTGGTGCCCTCAGCCTGCAATTAATCCGGCGCGACCATGCCATTCCTCTGGGGTCACGAACACTTTTCACCGCCATCGAGAGCGACGACCATGAGAGCCCCAGGATCGCCAATGATGATCCAGCGTCGATTCCGACATTGACAACCCTCCACGTTCAGCTCACCTCTGTCGGCAAGCTGATGATATCTCTGCAAACGGTGGCCCAGGATGGCATCGCACGACTCAGTCAACCCGACTCGGTACTTGAGGACATTGTGGATGCCCCTCGTGGAACTGATCTCTGGTTATCTCCCAGCGGATCGGTTGCCCGACTGGTGTCTGCTAACCCGGACCCAGCTACCGCGCCCTCGCCCTATGTGACCGCTGATGCCGCCGGGAATGACCGCTCAAGAAGTGTACACCACAAGCAATGGAAACTAGCAGTGTTTGACTGGCTCAGGTGCTTTGGATTGCCTGTAAGGCCCATCGACGAAATGGCGTGGGTGGAAATTGAGGTCTGGGAGCCGTTTTACTCTAGGTTGGCCGGCGAGACGTGGCGGCTGGGCGAGGATAACACACCCACGCTTCCCCTGAAGCGCATCCTCTGGCCGGCTATCTATTGCTTTAGGAGGACAAGAGCAGCTTTGTCAGCCCTGGTCAATCCCCTCTGCAGCAGCCCTTCTCTTCACAATGACCCTTTGGGGTTTGCAGAGATGTGGCGCACGGTAGACATTCCCAAACCTGTGGAAAGGGACCCTGTACCCTTATCCAGCCATCAAGATCAACATCCAAAAGCAGAAACTGATTCCGGCGAACTTGACTTTCCCGAAGGAATAGAGAGCCTCTCCCGTGCCTCCCAATATCCGGAGTTACAGACGGCAAGTCTCGTGTATCCCACGCCGCCGGACGGAGCTGCTTCCCTGGGTGTAAACCCTACAAATGCGACAGATCTCTTTGTCGAAGATTCTAGTTTCGGTTCACTCCCACATCAGACTAAAGTAGGGTCTCTAGCACAAATGCCCACTGGAGATTCCGATGTTCCGATGGTCTTTGGCCCAGCGGCTGGGCTTGTAGTCGGATCTGGTCTGTACGACACAAATGACGACGATCTTTTCGGCGACATGGATGAGCAGGACTTTGGGGATAAAGGAATTACGGATGCTGATTTCAACTTTTTCGACGATGCTGACTTTCAGGGCTTGGGTGACGGCCCGCCGGGCCATGACACCGACGAAATGGCCGATCTTCTCTGTGCTGAGCCAGATGCGTCACCTGCGATTTCTATGCAGCCACCAGTGGAAAGCGAACAACCCTCAGATCAACAAGCGCCGGTTGAACACATTGAAACGCCCCAGTTCATCAGCACAGACCAACAAGTAAAGACTGAAGAAGAGCAGATCGCCCCGCGGGACCACACAACACCCCCCTCGTCGCAAAATGACAACAACCAAACAATAAGCCCTCCCCTGAGCCCTGTGGAAGTCAAGAAGATCATCCTCCCCGCCCCGGATGGAAACGGCCGGCTTCCCGTACCAAAGGGGCAGAAGAGCTACTATAAGCCCGTGGCATTCAAACAAGACATGTCCAACTGGGACCAAAAATATGGTGCGGCTGGGAAGTTTTGGTTCACGAATGCTCCATCCGGCGCCGATCAGTCTACCAAGACTGATGGCGACATCCCAACAATCGGTCTTCCGCGCCGTACGCGGAATAGTGTGGTTTCCAGAGACGTTGCAAAGACGATGGACGGGCATGGAAGTCCCTCGACTGAGCTGGCTCAAGACGATCAAAGCAGCGTTACAAGCGAAGGGAGTGATGAGAGTGGTTCGGACAGCGAGTCATCCCACGCCACACTGCCGACTCTCAAGAGAAAGCGCGTCCGTTCCAACTCCCCTAGCACCCCGGCCATGTCGCATGGAATAGCTCCGGTGGAAGACGAACAAGATTCCCAGGGTTACCGAGCCGAAGATGCAGTCTTCTTGGGAAATCTTCTCTCTACCTTTTCGGACTGGTCAATGACGGGCTATTTTTCACTGCCAGATAATCGGCTATTGCCCGCCATCGCCCGTAGGGAAGTGCAGGTTCAAATTGCACAACTTCTATCCGACCAGGTCACTCAAACTTCGTTAAATCACAAACTTGATGGAGATCTTGGTCTCGGTGATTTTGGCAGTAAGCTGTATTCCTTACGGACTTCCCTTGAGGATACTCCGTTCGTGGGAGGGAGCGAGAGGCTTGACTTGAGCAATTATGCCTCACTGCAAGACACCAATAATCTTTTTTCTCCTCCTTCTGGTGGTCTTACCCCGCGACAATCTTCTCAGCGCCGAGAGGCCGCGCGTGGGTCGGTATCGAAGCTAGCATCGCCGCATCTACGTGTCCGCCGCGGCAAAGACTATTTGGAGGTTCTGCCGGCCGCAATCTCCTTCTGGGAGACGTTCGGTCTGGAACCTGCTCATGGACCGAAAAACATCACGGCCTATTGCATACATCCTCACACGGCGGGGGACGCCGCCGATGTTTTTCTGGAACGTCTCAGCTTGGCATATACGAGCTGCAATCTTGGAACTCACAATCGAGGGAATGAATCAAATCATTTTGAACATGGTTTGGGCAAGTGGGTTACCACCGTGACAGGAGGGATCGGCTACCCGAACGTGATGATGACCTTGAAAACCATGTGTGAAGAATTCGGTAAGACAACCGTAATAGTGAGAGTGGCCGTAAGCTAATGTTTCTAGGCGCCGTTCTTACGCAAGGCGTGCCAAAAGAGGGCAATATAGTGCTTTACATTGTCAATCCGTTCACTCACGCTACGGCGTTGGCTGACATCTGTGCCGCTTTCTGGAGCCTTTTCCAACAGTACGCAGCCGCCGCGGACACGCAACAGACCCGACAGTTGAACGAGCTCGTGCTACAGATCGTCCCTAGTGACTTCGTAATGTCCGCGGAGTCTTTGGTGGTGCCGCCGCAAACAAGGTATCTCAGTTTAGCGCTGGAAGTCTATAGCCGATGTCACCCCAAACCCCTGTCGACGAGCCTCACGGGCTGTAACCCTCCGGTCCTTCTCGCAGACTCCATCCCAAGGTCCATCAATTTCCGACTTGCCCCAGAGAAGTCCTCGCCCTTACAAGATGGGCGGTGCCTTCACATCGCATGCTCAAGAAGCCAGGACCAGCGCTGGCTCAGCGTGGCGTGGTCTGACACCAGCGGGAACCTTCAGCGAAATATCTCCTATTGTCTACGATTTCGGAACGCGAGCGCATTCACGGCCATGTCTGATATACGCAACGAGATCTGGAAGGCAACCAAGGAGATGCTGGACAGGGCACAAGCGCGGTGGCGGATCATGCTCGCATACACGGACACGGTCGACCAGGAGGAAATCGACAGTAAGACTATCAGCTCCTAGGTTTGGTTGCTCGCTTGCTAACATTCTCCAGCATGGTCCGGTTTTATCGACCAATACAGCAAATCCAACGCGGTCTCTTTGGAACTCACCATCTTCGCCGTCAACACCACAACCGACTTATCTCTCGAGCCCCCAGCCACACCCATCCCAATGAGCGTCTTCAGCTCCCAACCCGCCTCAACACCCGTCGCCACCCCCAACCCCAGCGGCAGCGTCCTCTCCCCAGAACAATCCGCCAACGCACCCACCCCTCCAAGCGGCGGCGGCGCAGCCGCCAACGCCCCAACACCCACAGACGCCCAAATCGAAGCCGATTCCGAAGCCACCCTAATGGACATCAGCGACGAAACCTGGGGCGTAATCCTATCCCACCGACTCAACAACTCGCCCCACCTAACAGAGCTCCGCCCCGTCCTAGCAAGCGGATACCTACTGCGCCGTCGCGGCGCCGCCGACGGCGACGGCGTGTACTCCATGTGCGTCAATCTCATACACACCACGCGGCCCTCACAGTCCTACGAGGGCATCCTCCGAGAATCACTGGGCATGTACCGCGGCCTAGCTACCCTTGCCCGGGCAAGGGGTACAGTCACCGTGCAGCACAGCACGTTGCCTTGGCATGTTGCTACGGCAGTTCGAGCACAGGAAGTGCTCAGCTATGTTCTTTGATGTAGGGAATAATATACCCATGACATGGCGTCGGGGTGTTTGATTTCTTCCATATCTTGTTCTTCCTTCTATCTTCTGGATCTTTTTTCTCTCTTTTGGCTTTTTCTTTTGTATATTGATATTGAAGCATTGGATATGATATCCCATTTCGCAGGCGGTTTGTTTTATTATCAGGTTCAGGAATATAGATTTGATTTGGCTCGGGCTGCGGTCCATATACTTATTTACTGACTCAGTTATCCATTTATTATCATGTAGGATTCTCACTGCTGAGTGTCTGATGGGTTTTTTTTACAATTGAAATAAGAGTAATATATATTGCTCTGATTATTGGGGTTTTACTCGTACGTAGTATAGAAAATGTCACCAATATACTCATCATTTTTGAACGATAGATATATATATATCTCTCTCTCTCCACTTCAACAATGGACAACTTAAGTTTCTATTCTATACGCCCGACAGAACCCTACAATTACTCACTCAGCAATATATTATCCCTCTTTTACAAATACTCTGCAACGATCAAACAAGTTCTTAAAGCTGTTATACCGCCTTTATGCCCAGCTGACGAGGCACAAAACCAAGCACATTATTATGGCTGGTGTCTTTGGAGACAGATTGGTTACTCAATGTGTCAAGAGCGTCCAATAATAAGTAGAAGTACCTAGTTAGTTTTGCAGCACGCTCGGATACAAGTAGCGTCAAGGGAACGTGGAGATTTGACATACCAAACACCTGAGTCCTAGCTATCTTGAGTTTGACACAAGTCTTCAACCAGTCCATATGCTAAACCCGAGAAAGCGCCCCCAAATCGTATTGCATAGTCGATGAACAATGGTGATGCGGGGTCACGATTCCCAAGAAGCCGACGTTCTGGTCGGAGATCTGTAGGCAGAGAAAGACGCAATTTAAGGGTTTTATGACGGCCTGCAACTCTGACGCGACACCCTGGGCCTCTCCTTTTGCGTCGACTCGTTGCATTAATACCGCCGGGGGCAAGGCTTTGGCGATTTTTGCTCTTGTGGCAATTAGGACATATGTACTGGTGACCAGGCGGGGTGCAAGCCAAGCCAATGCACTTTGTATGTTTCCAGACATAGCACAAGGTGCAATAAACAGCAGCATCCATTGTATCTAAATGACCGCAACACGGAACTGATGAGTCGAAGTGCCATACTCTGAATTCACCAAGCTGGGGGAGTGAAGTATAATACCAATACTCAACTGCCAAAGAAGATTTGCAAAAGGACAAAATGTCTCGAGGTCTCAGTGCTCTGAGCATCATATCGAAGATTTCAGGAGGCGAATTTATACCCCACTTTTCCCTGTGAGCAAGTGATTTCTTCCAGCAGGAGGAAGACAAAACATGTGTAAGTGCACGGAAACCAGGTGAGCATTGCTCTGCTGATGTATTGACAACTAGTGGGAGCACCTCAGAGCTCATAATAGACTCTGGTGAAAGCTCAACGAATTGAACGTGGCGCGATGAAACAAGGATTAATCGAGCCTTCTGCTGCACTCTGCTGTAACCATCTAGCAATGCCTTATCTCACAGAGCCGCTACAGTCGCTGATGAGTTCGTATCAAGTGTGTCACAGACAACGACGAGAAAACCGTGATACCAAAACATATCTGTTTCTGTACTCTCCCAGCCTGAAACAGATCTAAAATTGATTGGCAGCTCAACTCGGCTATCAAGGCTCTCGTGTGTTACTTCAAGATCCCACGCAGCAAGACGTAGAACACCAATAACAAGTGTATTAAGCAGTGTTGATGGGTACTGCCATAATGTGTGATCATCAACATAAAGCCTCCATTGAAAGATAAAGTCCGTAAAGAGCCGATATTGGAGCTCATTCAACGGCGTTGGCATATCGATGTTGATCTTCAAATCGTCAGAGACAATAGGCTCGGTTTGCTTTTCAAATGTCAGTTTTAGAAATCGCTCTAAAGGTCTGTCTGCTTTCTGAAGTAGACACTCAAGCGATAGATCCGAAGCCTCGTCAACCTCTGCAAGTTCGATTCGGAAAACCGATGGTATAATCCCGTTGGTTTCTGTCCACGAAGAGATTGTTATTACCGCGGTATCCAGATCGACCGTGTAGACATAATTCAAACTGGAATGGGGTGGGCTGGGGAAAGGGACTTCTTCCCAATCATCAGTATTCCTTTCCTCTTGAAGCTGTTTTATTTTCTGAAATGTGGCTTTCTCGCCTGGAGAGCTGGTACGTGCTTGAGAATGACAATAGCGAAACCATTTGCCTGTAACACATGGTAAGCACACTTGAATTGACTTTGTATCAGATAGTGAATACCGTTGATATGCAGATTCCAAAGACCTCTGGTGACCATTTTAACAAATAACCCTCAAGTATATTAGTTAATGTAAAGTTCCTTTTTGTTTCATTTTTTTCTAGTGCTTGAGCTTTGTTTTAGCTCTCAACAGACCCAGGTTTTGGTGTCTAGAGGATGAAATTATCCAAAGCCCCTTCGATATATATATACTGGTACTCCGTCATCGGGAGATCACCTGACCCACTATCAGCTTATCATATCTAATCAGCATCGCATCTGAAAAATCATTTCCACCTTTTTGATAGACTGTTTTTTACAACCATTTAAACCACTCAATTGGAAGATTCACACGCGACAGCATTCCTTAACTTGTCCTACGAGATAATAGAACTTACACACATACATTCGGGACAAGGTCTACCGACCTCACCTACCCACCTACTATCCATCTACCATCTACAATCTACAACCTACCCCTCCACCAAAAAAAAAAAACCACCCAAAATGTCCACCCAAGACCAACAACCCGCAAACCCGGCAACAGCCCACCTCGACCTCGGCATAACCCTCGCCATTCACTCCTGGCCCGCGCTCACCCTCGCTGTACAATCAAACTGGGGCGGCCCAACAAGCGCCGACAAACGCGACTGGCTCTGCGGCGCGATCAGCGAGATGCTTTCCGAGCGGCCGGAGACCGATGCGGAGGATCTGGAGGACGTGCTGGTGCAGGTGATGAACGACGAGTTCGACGTGGTGGTGGAGGACGAGAGCGCGGCGCCTGTTGCGGCGCGCATTATGGAGATGAAGGGGGCTGTGGAGCGCGGCGAGACGGAGGGGATTAAGGAGATGTGGGCGGAGTGGGAGAAGAAGGCTGCGAGTAAGGCGGATGTTGTGGCGGGGTTTAAGAGGGGGGAGGATGAGGAGGGGGAGACGGATGATGATGAGGAGGATGAGGATGATGTTGATATGGGGGATGCGCCGCAGTTGGTGAGGGCGCCGAGGGAGAGAGTTGAGCCGGAGGTTGATGAGGATGGGTTTACGAAGGTTGTGGGGAAGGGGAAGCGGTGATTTACTAATTTGATTCTTTCGTTTTTGATTTATAACCTGTTGGGTGAGGTGGCTTGTGTTTTATAGATATACCATGGATACGATAGTGTTACGATGGAGGAGTGAACATTCCAATACTTTTATTCCAATCGACTAAAGCAAGATGGGAATTCTATACGCAAGGAGGAAATAAGAAGTAATAATAAGTTCATCATCGTCAACCGAGTCAGGGCGTCATTATTCGCCCAGCTCTCTCTCTACCCGCCACTGATTCCTCTCCGCAGCCGATGGGCCTGCACCCTGTTTCAGGGAAGGTGGTGGGATCAACTAGGAAGGGGGGAATCTTGGTGTCTAGGATGGGCATCTATTTCTCCTCGTTGGGAATCAGTCTGGTAATCATACCAATGGCAACAGTTTGGCCCTGTGATCGGATTAGTATTCGCTCAATTGAATCTTGTTAAAAAGGATAGCTCACCTGGTCACGCAGCGTGAACCGACCCATCTGGTTGTAATCTTCGAAGCGCTCCACACACACCGACCCAGCAACACTGGTAACGTCCAGACGGGCGATGATCGTCTGGCCCTTGCTGGCGAACGGCGGGGGACGCTTGCTCTTGCGGCCGGTGCCGGGCTCACACTTGTGCAACAGGGCGGACACCGTCACTTCTTCCACAGCGGAGTGTACGTGCATAACGCAGTTGTACCCAGCCGTCAGGATGCTCTTCAACTCGAGAATGCGGATCTTCGCTTCAAAGGAAGAGACGCAGTGCACCAGACGCTTGGGCGAGCAAAGCACGAACCCGGGCATAATGTCTTCCTCTTCGGCGCCGCGGAGACGCATGCGGACCTGGTCACCGCAGGAGCCGGTGGCGATCTCGTCTTCGGTTTCGCCGTACAGGGCCGCGACTTCGACCTTCTGGCGGTTGGGCATCATGATGCAGGTGGAGTTCTTCTTGATGACACCGGATTCTACACGGCCCTCCACCATCGTTCCCATGTCACGGTACTTGGAGCTGACGGGCAGCATGAACGGAGCGTTGATCTTGCGTTCGGGCATCTTCATGTCGCTGAGATACTCCAACAGCGACGGACCGCCATACCACGGGGCCAGATCCTTGGGGACACGGTCCTTGACACCCAGGGTGCGCTGCGCCGAGATGGGCATGAAGTACAGGTCGTCCTTCTTGTAGCCGAGAGCCTCAAGGAACTTGGAGACCTTGACCGTGCACTCGTCGAAACGGGCCTTGCTCCACTCCACGGTGGGGTCGTCCATCTTGTTGACGGCGACGATGAGCGTCTTGACGCCCGTGTTGCGGGCCAGCAGCGCGTGCTCGCGGGTCTGGCCGCCCTTCTCAAACCCAGTCTCGTATTCACCCTTGCGCGCGGAGATCACGAGGACACCGACATCGGCCTGCGAGGCACCACCGATCATGTGGTGGACGAAGGCCTTGTGGCCCGGGGCGTCCAGGATGGAGAAGTCGCGCTCGACGGGGCCGTCGGGCGACTGGATGGTGAGCTGGAAGTGAGCACGGCCGACCTCGACGGTCTTACCCTTGGCACGCTCCTCGTTGGTCAGATCCAGAGCCCAGGACAGGTACCAGGTCTCTCGACCGGCCTCCTTGGCGTCCTTGCGGTACTTCTCCAGGGTTCGCTCATCGACCATGCCCGTGACGTACAGGATGGCACCACCCAGAGTGGACTTGCCCGCGTCGACGTGACCGATGAACACGATGTTGACGTGTTCCTTCTTCGCGCCGTAAATTTCCTTCAGCGTATCCTCGTCCACGTCCGCCTGTTGTTCCTTGGAAACGGCATCCGCAGCGCGCGCGGCGCGGGTGACCTCGCTGCGCGACGGGCTCGACCGTCCGGGGCTGGAACGGCCCGAGGCCGAGGGAGCGGGCGAGGACTTGCCGCTGGCGGCTGCCTTTTGCTCCGCCTTCTTCTCCGTCTTGTCGACCGCCTTGCTGGCCGTCACCTTGGCCGCCGACTGGGCCGCCTCCGTGCCCTTGGTATCACCGGGAGTGTTGGAGCCCGACGAGGGGGTGCTCGAGGGGGTGGGTACGCCAAGGGACAGGACCTTGGTCTTGGGTGCGGACGCGGAGGTGCTGGCGCCGCCAATCGAGAGAACCTTGGCCTTGGGGGGAGCGGCGTTGCTGGCGGCGGGCTTAGGGGCCGACTGGGCGGGTTGCGAAGCCGGCTGGGTGGCTGCCGGAGCGGCCTGGCGCGGCTGCTGAGCGAACTGTTGCTGCTGAGGGTTCTGAGGCTGCTGATAGCCACCGTACTGCTGGTTATAGGTCTGGTTGGGTTGCTGGCCGTACGCGCCATACTGGTTGTTGTTGTACTGCTGGCCATACTGCGGGTAACCGCCGCCGTACGCCTGCTGACCATATTGAGGGAATCCGCCACCATATTGGAACGACTGACCCGGCACAAACGCCTGAGCCCCTGGCGTAAACGCCGACGCCCCAGGGTGGAAGGAGGGGGCCTGTGGCTGAGGGCGACCTTGTGCGTTCAGGTTGACACCCTCGGCCTGCTTGGAGAGCTCATCCTCCCAAGAATCGGGAGTGTTGCCGGCCATATTCCAGGTAGCTCGAAATCAACAGAACCAGGAGACAGGCAGAGAGAGAGAAACCTCGAGTGATGACCGAGGGGAGATAAGGGTGAGTTGAGGGAGTATGGACGAGAGTATATAAGTGAGGGGCGCCAGCGACCTCGATGGATTTTGCACCGGCTGAGTCAGCACCCCGCCCACGCGTGGATCAGAGCCGCATCCTCACGTGATCGCCACTTTGGGACCCCGCCATATGATCGACATGATTCTTGACTCACATTGATGAACATGACTAATTGTAGACTTGTAGCCGCAGGTAGGAATAAGATTGCAGGGCCAGGAAATAGACTCAAATACGGAAATATGCGATATGGACATGGATATAGAATATGGAATGGAATATGGTTGGGCAGTAAAGTATAGATCGCTCACCGCCCAGCTATCATTTTGCACTGTTTGTCTTCTCCATCATCGCGACGACGTCGTATTCTCGATGTATTTCTGGGTGGATTCGGGATGGATGCAGACACTCAGGTAGATCGTAATCTGCCTCAATCCGACGGGCGACGGTCACCTACTTCTTATTGTTTCTTACCTATAGGCATAGACCTTCTACATTCACGCTCGACAGACCAGTCCTATCCCCGTGAGCAGACCATGTGGGTTTCTCGTTATCGATAAGAAAAGCACCACAAAATCCCCTCATTGCCTCAGGGGCCCCTCCTTCATCCTCTGGACTCGGTATACTCTGTCGATCAACTGTCTATTATACGTCGGCAAGATGGACGTCTTTCTCTCTCGGGTAAGCCGCTTGTGTCATGGGGAGGAAAGACGAGAAGAGTACCATATGCTAACTGTCCTTAGCTCACCCAGCAGGCGATGAACTATGCCATCCGGTGAGACCCTGGTGGAAGACTTGCGAGCCAGCAACGAAGTAAGCTGACACGGTACTATCGTAGTTCGGGGATTGCCATCACAGCAAACTATGCAATCGGTCAGTCGTCACGTTTGCTGAAAGTGAGTGAAATTTCCCCCCGCTGGTCGATGACGCAGTGATATCTAACGGCGATCCTTCTCGGTACTTGCAGAATGTGGAGAATCGAGAAGAACGAGAGGAGCTCTTGTCTCTTCAGCAGCGACTGGAGAGCAAAATCCAGGTGGGTTGGAGTCCCCGGATGGGTCACAGCAAAGAAGGCTAAACCAAGAGTACAGGTCATATCTCCCGCCATCGACATGATTGAGCTCATGTGGGTACTCACAGATCCAATTCTGCATGGAAGAAGATCACTGATTCTCGTCTAGAGCGGCCCGGGGTAATACTTCGCTCGAATCTGCCGTCTACCTGACGAAATCTCTCCGATTGGATATCCAGGCTCTGGGGCAGCGACTGGCAAACGCCGCCGCATCAGAAGAACTGATGCGCAGAGGCGCAAAATCGTCCCGAGACCGGTCCCGCAATGACGCCGAAATCAAATACATTATCAAAGATATCAAGAAACTGCTCATCCGGATAGAAGACGCGGTGCCGCTGATGAACCTGGCCATTACCACGTCCGGGGCCAAATTGTCCACAAACTTGCCGTCCACCATATCGCCAAGCCGACTGCTGCAGGCCAGCACTTTCTTGACGGCGGGGGACACGCAGTATTCGATGTTCCCGGCGCAAGCGATCCAAATCGGTCCCACCTTCACGCTGTCGTTGTACATGCTTTTTGCAAGCCATCTGCGCCCCAATGACGAGGAAGGGATCCGCACGACGACGTGGAAGGAGGTCGTGCATAAAGCTCGCTTGAAGCTTCGACGCGTTCCGATGGATCTCACCGTCCCTCCGGCAGAGGCGCCGCCACACCACGTGCAGCTCCCGGCCGAGGCCCGGGTGGATGAATTCGCCTACCAATTGCTCCTGATCGAAGATCTCGACGACGGCCGGGTGCATACGCTGGACGAGGATGAACCACAGCCGCAGGCATACGAAGACGTCAAGACCGCCGGCCTCCGCGAAATCGTTCCCATCCATCAGATTTCAAAAATCTTCTACGCCGACACCGGCAAGATCCTCAACATCAGCCCAGACGGGGAGACCAACAACCCGGTCCTCCTCTTGAAGCGCGACATCCACGCCATACCACCGCGGCGCATGGTCGAACGGGAGCAGTCGGCGTACGGCCACTCCGATGACGACTCCGACCAGGACAGCGCAGTAGACGAGCTCCAATCCCAGCTCGACGCCCAGCTGAACGGATCCGCCTCCGCAGCACCCCACACCAGCTTCCACGAAACCTCCATCCCCGACGAATGGCGCTTCCCCAAAAACCTCGACCCCGAATGGATGGCCTTTGAAGTCTACAACGAAGAAGACGACTCAGACACCGAATCTGAAGCCGACACCCCACAATCCCGCCAACGCGAAGACTCCCTCGACCCGGAACAATTCGCAAAGCTCTCCCTCGACCCAGAACAACGCCGATCAACACCACCCCGCCCGCGCGGGCTCTCCAAACCCACCTCCACCACAACCAAAACCATCACCAACCCCCTCTACAACAACATCCGCACATCGCTCTCCCTCCTCGAGACCCTCCTCCGCCTCACCTCCCTCCAACAATTCCAACAACAATCCCACCTCTCCATCAGCGACGAGCTCCTCAACTTCTTCCTCGAAGAATCCTCCACAACCGGCGCCGGCGGCGACGAGCAGCACCGCCAGCGTCTCCGCGCCGACGCCCGCCGCCGCGTCGGCTGGGACCCCTACGACGAAAGCCCCGTCAAGCGCCGCGGCGAAGACTACCAGTACGCCGGCACGCCGTTGCGCGCTTACTCCTCTCACGACGGGAGCGATTACCCGTTTAACTCGCCGAGTGACTATCGCGCGAGGGGCCTGCATCTTCGCTCTAGGGAGCATACGCCTAACCCTGAGACGCCGTCGCAGTCGCGCCGTGGGACGCCGGTGAAGAATGGTTCGCGGCGGCAGAGTGCGATGCGGGGTACGCCGCTTTCGAAGATGTCGGGGCGGGTTGCGATGGATAGGCCTGGGTATGATGATGATGATGAATATGATGATGATGATGATGTGAGATCCAAGGTGAAACGGGAGGAATCGTGATAGTCTTCTGCCATGGTAGCATGCTCTGTACCAGTCTTTTTTTTGTTTACTTTCTACTCATGATGTGTACGGATATGGATATGCCAGATGGCTAACATTGGAAGTGTAAAACCGGTTGTAAATAGCTAAGTGCTCAGATTGTAGAACAGTAGCTACAGCGTAGATACAACAACGTAGGAATTTTTGATTGACCGGTCATGTAGTCAGGACGATCCACCGTTTGCAACGGTGAGATCCATCGCAACAATCAATCAACGCAAACAATCAACTAATGAAAGAAATGTCCACGCGGGGGATTGATATCAAGAAAGCAAACTGAATAGTCGCTTAACAACGCAATAAACAACAAGCCCACAACTCAACTCCTAAAATCAACAATCAGAAGACACAAAAAACAGTAAATAAAAAACCATAACTCCTTCATCGAGATGTAAAGCGTCAAAATACCTATAAACATGGACGATGTTTCCAAATCGGGACTTGCCCCTCACGACATGCGCTACCCTTACTCCCAGTCATCGTCGCTCTCGTCGTCCTTGGCCTTTTCCTTGGGACTGGCAGGCGTGCGGCTGGTGGCTCCACTGACGAGGTCGTAGCTGGATTCGCTGTCCGCGGATGATTGCTGGTCGTTGGAGGGGCGGCGCTCGTTGGACTTGGGAGTGGTCTTTTCGGCGGCTGGGGCAGTGGAGGCTTGAGCTTCGTCGGTGGGCTTGTTGGACTTGACTTGCGGGGTTGAGGGGGAGTCGGTGTCGTCGTCGGAATCGTCGTCCCACGCGACCTCTTCTTCGTCGCCTGCGTTGGCGCCTGTACTAGTCAGACTAATTGCACTGAAAATAGAGAAAGAGATGGAATAGAGAAAAATGATAGAAGTAAAGAAAAAAGAGACATACCCTTCAGCAACTCCTTGCGCTTCTGCTCCTCCGTCTCAATAACCAGACGCAAGAAATAATACCTGCACCAAAACGTCGCATACTCCACCTGCTCCGGAACAAGCTTCTCCATCGCAGACCGCAGCTCAGGATATTTCTCCAAATCAGCAGCGACATCATCCGTCTTACTATCAATGTCGAACTTCTCCTTAAACGCCGCCCACTCATCGCTAACGGGATCCTTCGTGAAGCTCTCCAGGTTCGAATGAATAACATGCAACTGGGCCTCAAAGCGCGTCGCATGGATCACCCGCTTGCCATCCGCATCCTTGCTCTCAAAGAGCAGCTTATCCGCCTCCGAATCCGGCGGCACAATGCTCACAGCGTCGCGCAGCTTCTGCCCAATATTCATCCCGAATCGCAAGATAGCCTCGTCGGCTGCCTCCTCCGCCTTCTCAATCTCCTTCAACCGCCGAGCTGCCTCGGCTTTCAACCGAGCGAGGAATCCCTCGCCGGAAGCAGACCCCTCGCCTTCAGCGCCGGTGCCGGTCGGCGTAGACGCCTCATCCTTAGCAGCACCACCGCTATTACCCTCGACATCATCCCCACCAGCAAACGCCGTACTCAGCGACAATCCACGCGTGCGACCCACAATATTCTCCCTCAGGTCCGAGAACCCCTTAACGGCCTCCTCGCTAGCAGCGGCATACTCCTGCCTAGCACCCTCATAGTAACTCTCCCCCTGCTTGCGCACATTATCCCACAATCCACCGATGCGAACGCCCCAGGGGCTGGCGGAGAAAGCACGGAAGGTCTCCTGCAGCTCGGTGTTGAGATCGACGGGCGGGTGGTCGGCGGCGGCCGCGTTGTTGGAGTCGCCTTCTTGGGTGGCGCCGCTTTCTTTGTTGTCTTCTTTTTTGGCGCGCTGACTGGCGGCGAAGATCTCGCCTTCGATGTGGTCGTAGGCTAGATCCATGTCGCTGGGATGGGTGGGGTGGATGTTTTTGTTGGTTGTTTAAGGGGGGTAAGTGAGTAACGTTGGGTGGATTGGAGAGGGGGAACTGATAACGGGCGGCTGGCTGGTGCGGAGAGTTGATTGTGGATTCCCTGTGGGCGTTTATCGCGTCCGTTTCCGGGCCTACGACGGGCCGAGCCCACTGTAGTTATGTCACTACTGGTAGTGACTATATACAATGATTTCGTGCAGTCTATAAACAGTAGGTCTTGAAGTTATTCCATTTCATAGTGATTGCAATTACTATGGAACTTGCTGTGTATCTTATTTATTTATTCATATATTCTTGGTCTTATGTAGCTGACTATCTATTATGTGCTAAATCCATATGCATATGCGGGTATATATATCGTGTATCAATGTAACGTTCTCAACCACTCGTATCTGGAAGACTGTAGGGTTCTCCTACGCTATCTTGACTTCCCAGCCAGAACGCCGGGAAGGGAACGCTTTCCATGACACTGGATGTAAGAATCTGGCTGCCAGTCAAGATACCTCTGGCAGGAGGGTTCTGCCGTTGGCTGATGGTTTTGGTAAATCTGTCTGCTGGCTGCGATGACTCGACTTGGACGGCGGTGTCTGGGGCTCGGGGTCCGAGTGGATTTTTGTTGTTTGGACGCATGCGAGTTTCGTGCTCTGCGATGGGCGAAGACTCGGGAACAAGTTCAGTCGATGTCTTTTCCAGATCCTGAGTTTGTGATTGTGATTGCGTTTGTGTTTGAGTTTGCGTCTGGGTTTCGGTCTGGGTCGAGCTTTGGGCGTGTAATGGATCAGATGGGATAGGCGATCCAATGCCTCGAGATGGGCGTGACCCAGAAGCTGTCGACATGGAGTGGGGGTTGTGGGGTTTCTCAGGAAACAATTCTGCCATTTTCTGTGTATCCAACACCGGGATAGGCTCTAGCGGAAACTGGGTAGCAGACTGCACCCTCTGATAACATATTGATGCATCGGATGGGAGGTTGGTTTCTGACGTGAGACCGGACTCGGTCTCTAGCTCAGTGTGAGGAATCGGTGGGAGATATTGGGAGTCAATATCAGGCAGCTCGTCGTCGTCATTGTGGTTGTCGTGGGTTTCATTATTGTCGTCACTTTCGAGTAGGTGGGCCGTGGGTAAGGTGGGTGTACCAGAGAAGCCGCACTCTGAACTGTCGTAGTTCGATTCCCCATCGGTCTCATATACCACGGTCCTAGGCGTGGCGGTGGGAGGTTTTTCAGATTCATCAGCCGCATTTCCTACGCCCACTGCACTATGAACGGGTGGCCTATAGAAAGCAGGCCGATTAATTGGCGAATACTCTCGCTTGACGGGAGTCGGAGACATATGTCGGGGTAATGTTCCCAAGTCCGGACTCTGTCGCGACACTTCTGGCTGGTTATGTCGGGGTGATTCTTCTTTGATAGGATGGCTGTCCCGTGGCGAAAAGCGTTCCAAAGGAGACCGTTGTGCGCCGCGAAATTGAGAAGAGGATATTATGGCGAGTCCCGGGCTTTCAGGCGACTGCGAAGAAGGAATGGTAGTCCGGTGGTTTCGAGGCGTTTTTGGTAGTTGTGGATCCTGATGTTCGAGATCTTGTGCCGCGGTTTTCACCGTTTTCTTCTCTGCCACATCATCACTGGCTAGCTTTCTTCTTTTGCTTTCGCTAGAGGGCTCCTGAGTGTGATCGGGGTCTGGCACCCTCTGGTTCGATATACGATTCCTCTGGCTTTCTTCCCTTTTGGGAGTAACATAGGTGTACTCCAGCTTCACATCGTCATCAGGCTCGATCTTCAAATAACGGCGCACATAGTCCATCTGCGTGAGGGTTTTATCCTTCTCTGCTGGTTTGTTGTCCTTCTTTCCGCGCTTGTTCTTCGTCTCTCGCTTTCCATCAGCTCTGTCCTTGTTCGAAGTCTTCCTCTGTTTCGACTGATCGCGTTTCGAATCCGACCCAAACCTGACAGTGCGGGCGTTGCCTCTCGGGAGACGTGACGGTGGCTGGTAGTCATCATCTCCCGAATCATCAATCTCAATCACCTCGCGCGACGTTTCAGCACCATTTCCAGGCGCTTCATCAATATAGTCGAGATCATCATCGTCCTGCTCAAAGCTACTCTGCGACTTCGTCGACACGAAATCAATCTGCGTGAGGGTCGGTTGGTCTCGCGCACTTGGCAGCGAGTTCCTCTTCCGCGGTCTCAACGCAGACGCCGACGAAGCTGGCGTTGCACTCCTCTTCTTCGAGGTCGTCGCTGCCTTGGGCTTCAGCGCCGAAGGGGCCCGGTCCGGCGTCTGGAAATGACCCTGGTTTGTGTTGGCGGTTGTCAACGGATTGCCTCCCCGTCTCATCGCAATTCAGATCTGTGGAAGGGACGGGAGGCTTTGCAGATAGCCATATGAGTGGGAGATGGTGGAACCTTGCACACGCTGGTTTTGCGCAGTTTCGGATGGTTTCGGATGGTTTTCTTGTTGGATATTGGTTGTTGATAGTCGGATTGAAGGAAATGACAAGTCGCGTCGACGCGTCGGAATATGTAAGCGTAAGTGGTGCCTGAGTGGCCCGTGCGTCCATGGTTCCAGAACCTCAATCCCAAGGCACATCAATACTGGGACGCTCAACATATTCAATGGACTAATTATGATGAGTTCTTTGCTCGAACAATTCGAAAACACTCGAAGGAGAAGAATGAATACTCTACACTGATCACTGATATTAATTTCCCAGCTAACTGCTATACATCATTAAATTTTGCCCAAGTATGCGACATATATAATCACACCCTCTGTCTTCTTTAACTATCCGATTAAAGCCAGCAGATATAATAACGCAGGAAATGGGTTACATACAACGCCCAGAGGACCATGTTAATCCTTGCGCCATGAGTTCAGTGTTACATCGCTTGGTAACCTGAAATGGCTTGCAGTAGCAGGAACATTGTCCCAGGCTTGCAATCACATTCAAATGACACATATCATACGCAATCTGATAGCCACAAGGTTAAAACATAGTTTCAAATGAGGAGAAACTTTCCGGTTCATCGACGCTCAAGTCTCTCTAATAGCGCACCGGAAACAACAGGAGCTTTATGCTTTAATTGTGGCGTACTCAACATGTCACAATGAGATCAGGGCCTCACGGTGTACTGAGTTATATAGTAGTGTAGACTACTCGTCATCTCCAAGACCAGGAACATCTACACAATCTACTACAGATCGATCCAAATCAGCAAGACATCAGTCACCACCCAAATATACGCAACAAGGTGATCAACCACAGAGTGAAAATGAGAGTCAAAGCCCACAACAGAACGTCTCCCGGCACCATGATCAGGCCGGTACTCTCGCTTTGCATGGTGAAATTTTCCTTCAGGCCGGTATGTACTCCTTACCCCCCCCAAAAGACCATCCCGTCAATTCTAAACACCGGCTCTACTGATACCAACCAACCCCAGATTCATTCAATGGATATATGCTTCAAAAAGCGGGTCAATGACGTGGAGCGTTTCATAGAAAAGTCCGGTCTCAAGTTCAAGCTCTTCTTAACTAACATGGTTGTCGCCGGTAAGTTTCTCACTCTCCTATCCGCTCAAACACGCACTAAAAGAAAAACTCAACGAACTACAGAAGGGACATGGGACCAAATATTCCAGCTCATTTGGGACGTCCATAACCTAATTGACCGGGACGGCGTGCCCAGGATCCACGCCAGCATCAGCGTGGAAACTGGGCAGGGGATTGGACTGATGCCTAGGTGCGGCCTGTCCGGCGTTGAGTCTACTGACGCGAATCGTGCTCACACCGTCGATTGTGCTGACGAGATGCGGCCACTGGGGCTCCCTATCTACGACTGGTCCTACGGTGGGCCCAGGGACGTGAAGCGTTCTGACACCGTCGAAAGCAGGGCCGTCGGGACCCAAGGACCTGGGCTGGTAACCTCCTACGACTGGTCCTTCGCTGGGCCCAGGGACGCGACGCGTTCTGACTCCAGCGATAACGCCGACGAGACCCAGTCACTGGGGGAAGCCAGCTGTGGCTGGTCCCGCACTGGGTCTTTGGACACGCAGGGTTCTCACCCCATCGATAAGACCGACGAGACCCAGTCACTGGAGAAAACCAACTACGGCTGGTCCCCTCGGTCTATGGACGCGACGCGTTCTCACCCCAGCGATAAGGCCGACGAGACTCAGTCCCTGGGGAAAACCAGCTACGGCTGGTCCCCTCGGTCTAGGGACGCGAAGCGTTCTCACTCCAGCGATAAGGCCGACGAGGCCCAGTCACTGGGGAAAACCAACTACGGCTGGTCCCGCACTGGGTCTTTGGACAAGAAGGGCTCTCACCCCAGCGATAAGGCCGATGGGACCCCGTCAATGGGGGTATCTAGCAACGACTGGTCCTGGACTGGGTGTAGGGACGCAAAGGGTTCTCACTCCAGCGCTAAGGCCGACGAAACCCAGTCACTGGGGGAAGCCAGCTGTGGCTGGTCCCGCACTGGGTCTTTGGACACGAAGGGTCCTCACTCCAGCAAGAAGACCGAGGGGAAAGTGGTATTGGAGCGGTATCTTGATACAGTGAACAGGCTTGCGGCGAGAAAGGCTGAGAAAGAGAGGTCCTGATTCTACATCCCATCTTTAATACAGCTATACAGAGTCGAGAAGACGATTTCGCCAAGTCGTTGGTGATTGTTTCGCGTGCGCAGCCATTGCCTTTTTCTGTTTCGGTGAGAACACCTACTGGCTGAAAGACACAGAAGCAGGGAGGCGACGTTAATGATTCGACTTGTCGCTGATAGGAAGGGTATTGGTGGGTGAGATCAGGTGGGGGTCGAGTCTGTTGCTGGGGGGAAATATCGCAGTGTAATTTCCTCTTCATCTATCATGTTGTTAGTGGTGGTGGTGTTTTCTTTGTTTCTATCTGATTTACTTGCTTTTTCTATCCTTCTTGCTTTTTTGACTACTGCAGCCTATTAATTACCCCGGCTAGTGCTAATAACGCGGTTGGAATGATCCAACGTAGAATGTCTCCGAAGAGTCAATTCAATTGCTACCCTCTGAATCTAGAATAAACCCCCCGAAAGACATAGAATCGAAAACCCAACAGCACGGAGCAGTCAAACATCCTTCATGACAATTTGCTTCTGCATAAATGTTACCGACGCCTCGGGCCCATCATCACATTGTCAATGCAAGACCGTCGCACAAGACAGCACACGCAGAACAAATCCCAACCCTCGCTAAAAACCCCCGTCCAAAGACGAGACCCGAGCTAGACAAGGGTCAGCAGAGTAAGTGTAGAAGTAGCCTAGCCTGCCAGGTGTTCGATGCGCTTTTTATTCTACGGTCACGTCGTACCACCGACCCATGACGCTAGTTAGTACTTACCTCAGATAGTATCCGTAGTCGTTCTAGGGTTTACCGCCAGAGCGGTTCCCACTACCGGTCTGAACTCGAATCGGCTGTCCGCCCCCTACTGATCCTGGTCTCGGAGGGACGGAGTGTAACGTATCTATATAATTGCTTTTGGGGATCCGGGAAGTTGGTTTTGGGACATGTGTTGCTGGGATGGGGTGGTTTGGGCCTTTACGTGGCTTGCAGGTCATGTAATATGCAATGAGGGGGAGGGTGAAACAGGATACGCCAAGTTCCATGAATATGATGATTAGAAGAGGGGCGTATTTTATTAGGTTTATAGGATTATAGTCGGCTATGCGGGTTTAGGGTTCATAATAGCTTCTACTTTGTAGTATGCGTGGTTTAATATTGGATATAGTTACAGGGATGTTCGGCGTAGTCATCTGTCTTGGTGACAAGGTTATGGGAACAGGGAGAGACAATGCAACATGGTCTCTTTGATTTCCTCTTCTCTTGCAATATATTATAATCTATTTTACTTGATGTCATTACATTTCCTCCGCTGTATTTTCTGGCAATTTGTCACTGATCTCTTAAGAAGTACTGATCATCCGATTAGCCACCACCCATGTCATAATACACCTGGAATCCTGCACATCATCGCAAACAAGGACTAGAGCCATTGCCACCGACCCATTTTCTCTCGCCTTCCTCCAGGAGCCCAGAGTAATACATGAACCACCAATCCAGTGTCCACCACATCTGACCGAGGAAAAAATCATGAGGGGCACGCTTACCCACCTTAGGCAAGAGGGAGGACGGACGGACGTCTAGCCGTCTGGCCGTCTTGGAAGAAGCATGCAGATCCAGGCTGCATTGCAGACTTGGCGCAGCGTCTTCGCTCTTCTGTTTCACTCTCCTGGTCTATACTGGGTGGAAGGAGCGGGGTATAGTAGGATAGGATAGGAGTGCGAGGGATGAGGAAAATCTTAGCCGCTACGCCAGCATGCTGACCAGCTTTTGGTATAGGGCTTAATCTGACCGTAATGTCCCACAAAAGATAGATAAAGAAGGGAAAAAAATGGAAGATCCGATTTACTAAGAAGAAAGAGTGTGTGTTACTTATGTGACATACAGCATACCCTGCGAAGAAGAGATACTAACCATGGGTTGTTCGCCTAACCCTCAAATCCACATGAAAAAGCGGCTCGCGGATTAGAATTACAACTACTAGCCGTACTTGCCGTGGGGATGCAAGATCTTAATACTGATCCTCCTCGGCCAGACTCGGTGCCCGGTAGGGTAGGTAGTCTGGTTTACAGAATACACTCAGCGAGAGACAGCTGGTCTCTTTTGGCGACTCCACATCCACACCGCTGTTGAACGTGAAAGTAGGATCGTGGCATGGGTAGATGGACCCTTGACGAGTTAGTGTGCGTGCTAGCTCGGTTCAAGGATGCAGCGTGTCACTACGAGGGATTTGACAGAATGCGGAAAGCTTGATTTGGTTGATTGAATAACTATCATTAGTACGAGGGGTCTCGACTTGAGGATTGGAAGGCGAATCAAAGGTCTTTGGGTTAACATCGTTGCTCTTCATGGGTATCTAGTTCTCTATTAGTGGTTGATTGTCACTCTCGGGGGAATTTCCTCCGTTTCTATTGCGTTTGTTCTATTTTCTATTTTTGTCCTCGTTGTTTTGTCTCCATACTAGACGTGTTTTAGCTGTCAGTCAAGCCAGATCTTACTACGACAAGGCAGACAGCCTTTGCACCGGAAATCCTAGAAAAAGCCATGCTCCACATGTCTAATGGATCGAAAGAAAGCAAGAGTGGCATGAGGCTGTCTGAAGTTGAAGATGGCCAGACCAGGGGCGTAACCAGGAGAGTGACCTGTCTCATAGTCCCATTCTCGCCATGCAGTAGCGAATATCGGCTATCGTCAACTAAACCCAAAGTGCCTAGAGAGATGGACCGATTCAAACCCCGAAAACCCACCAGTCCTCAGTCCTCAGTGCACTGTCGGGATCACCAATCAGTTACTGAAGCGCTGTCCCCATTGATGTGGAAACTGACCCTATTTTCCTCCTGCATAGTACGTCCTGGAAGGGTTTCTTTTCTACTTTTCTTCTTCTTTGTTTCTTCTTTGTTTCTATTCCCTTTTGGGCTCGCCTCTATAAGCGATGTACATGCAGCGTCATGATTGGTGTCTGCGATACAACGTGGATACCCTGGCTGTAAGGCTCTCGGTCAATTATGTGGCGAGGCTAGTATTAGTGGCATCGATATGAGCGAGGAGAGCCTTGCGATGCGCAACAAACATGAACTGAACAGGCGGAGTTCATTCCAGGACTCTTGCGAGCTGCATGACGGCTTGCATGTAAGAAAACATGGGGCCAACAAGGACACCAATCCCTGCCCAGTATTCTAACTACTATACGAAGGACTGACAGAGGAGATGGTAGGTAATACCGTTCATTACAGACACCAGAAACAGAAATGGTGTGTTCGGACTACTAGTAAGGCCTGGTTAGCACGATCATGACAGCCAAGGAAGTGAAGGAACTGCCTATACAGTGGAGCACCATCACCATCAGTCAAGGCGAGGTTTATCAGACCTCTTTTACCTCCTCTCTAACATGGGTAGAGGATTCGATAATGCAGCATCCTCCCAGAGTTACACCGTTGGGCAAGGATAACGCACGCGATTGCCCCGGGAGACCAGACCATCCAGACAAACACCCTCTCAATGGCCCGTCTATCAGCATCGCTTCCCAGTTCCACCGTGATTCCCACCCTGTCCCGCTTTAAGTTTCACCTGCCGCCCGGCTTTCTCTTGGTTTGCAGCCACCAAGCCGACGATCAAGGAGGATCGAGTATCGGGCGTCCCCAAAAACACAAATCATGAAACAAGGAAGGAATCCATCCGTTCGGTTTCTCGGAATCCGTCCGTCGAGGTCAGGTCAAACTCAAAAAACACCATCGAAGGATTGGAAACACAGCACTGTACGACAGGCTAGCGACTACTGGCATTGTTGAAAGGACGCACCTCCGAGATGGGAGACTCGTGGAGCCTTTGGACCGCCTGCGAGTGGGACAGAGTGGAGGCCCCATTCCACTGAAATGGGTGTGGGTCAGGGATCCGACAGCCTGGATACAGCGGCAAGTTGTCACTAACCCTGTTCGATATCACTGGTGCGAATCAGACTACGACGGATTGGGAAACACCCTCCATTGACCTCCTCGAGCTTATGGAGGATGTTCGAAGATAGGAAGGTAAGGCTATCTTGACTCTGACTGGGTTGTGGTCTGCGTTGTGGATGGAGACCCCTTGTTTCTTCCACTACACCGTACTGTCTATACAGTGGTTCTATATTAGGACGCAAAGGGCGGATTCAAGACAAATCAGTCAGGGATTACTCTCCCTCTTGTGAATTTCCATCCCCTGTCTCATGGTCACTTCAGCATCGGATTCACTTCCCTGAAAAGGACAGACACATTCCTTACGCGCCATCCCCTTGACGAGCAGTCATACAATTAGGGGGAATAACTGAAGGATGGTGATAGTTTCCGGCAGTATGGCACCAGCGGCCATTGGATCCCGGTCGCTGCTGAAGATCGTCCACATGATCCCTGTACTGATGCACTCCCTTCCTCGTCTGTCTGTAGTACCATCGAATGATCATGATCTTCTTCTACCATAGGTACTTGAAGAAGATGTTCTCCCAAACTGGAAATACCCGAGACATACTGATACCCGTAGTACGTACCAAGGATGTACCGAGTGTGACGGCATTAGCCGAGGACTCGTACGGGTCAATACGAACCCTCGGCCTAACCCCTTTGGATCTTTAGGCATTTGATGAACCAACCCCCAGATCCCGAGAGCCCGGTACACCCGTGTTTCTAATCTCGAGTTCAATGATGGATGGCCTGACTAGATGACAAGACGGCGATGTCCTACTGATGAGTGACGGCAACTTCAGCAACCGATCCTGTATGCCACATCGTCGTGGTCAAATCATCAAGCTCAGTAATACGACGTACGTCTTGGAGAGGGGTTGGTGGATGATTGACTTTGTGCAGGAAACTAACTTTCCTGCCCACAATATCCTCCGTTTCAATAAGAGGGGAGGGGGCGCTGCAGAAAAGAAAAAGTTTCCGAGTCATCTCAGTCATTTGTCTTGTCTAGTTGCAAGAATACCCGTTCCTAGGGCGTGAGATACCCCAGTAAGCAAGATATAAGATCGTACAAAGTATATCATACCATCATATCTCGTTTCACGCCGGAACCGCCCTCCTGGGTTCATTGTCTGCAGGTTGAGACCTGTGGTATGGTATTTTTACTAGGTAACTACAAAGGTCTTTGCTTTTCTCAAGGCTCCGTCCCCTCATTTCTTCCGTTGGAGCCCCCGAGGTCGTTGGTTGGTTGGTAAACATCCCCTTTCCCTGCTAGCTTTCTCAGACTTTGGTTCCAGTGGATTACCTCCCCATCCACCTAAGTCAAACTTAATCCAGCCTGTCGGGTTTATAATTATTATACTATTATAGTGATTATGATAAAGAACCACAAGTGGACATGATGGTAGTAAAAGAAACAGAACAAAAATTAGAAAAAAGATCAAAACCAATTACTAGATCAGTTCATGATTATAGAATAACTGAGATACACAAGTACAGGGCATGTTGATGGTTAGCATCTTAATACCCAGAGTCAGGCAAATATATAAATAAGATGAAATAAAATAGTAATATAATAATAAAATAATCAAATCAAATAAATAAATAAAAAGGCAACGATGACTCCCCCCATCCATCATACTATTCGACTTGCCCAGTAGCGTATACCGCCCCTGTCAACCTGCCTGTTCTACTGCCGAGCCCAAGCAAGTATTAACTACTAGTTATACTTCCCGTCTTTCTTAAATCCTAGACCATTTTCCAGTACGTCGGGTCTCCCAGAGTCTTCAAATCCGGTCAATCTGTGATCATCGTCAACGGAGTGTGAGGAAATTGTAATCGTATCCCTGACTTGTTTGGATTCTTGTAAATATTCGACTTTTTTATTTCTTGATTTTCTATTTTTGTTCTTCTTGGTTTCTTGGTTTCTTGATTTCTTTTTTTATCGTGTCAACCTGTGCAGATTGTCATTATAAGGTGTGGCGACGACCCTCCTGACCGGACTCGGTATCCTCCCCACACGAAAATTGGCTCCAACGATCTGGGTACGATGGGTGCGAAGTCGGCTGTAAGTGGCTTTCCCTTTTTCTCCAGTTCTATTTGTGGGCCGTGGATTCCACGGCCCGGTTCTTCACGATTTACTTGCCTGTTTCTCAACCCTTCCTTTTCGCCCCCCAGTCTTGGATTTAGATATACGAGGGTGGGAATCAAGCTGACGGACAATGTCTCAGGATACTGGTCAAGAACAGTAAGCTTCCTGTGACGATCACATATGATCGTGGTGGTTGTTGTCTCCCGACAGATCACTAACTACTGAAGCAGAGACACGCAGTCTTTGACTGACAGTGTGACCGACTATCCCATAGAAAATGGACGGCGATATCATAAATACCATGAAGGCTGTATGATTTGCCTACCTACCTAGGACCTGTCTCCAGCGCCTTGTCTGACCTGATCACCAGCATACCCGTATCCAAATGACGAGAAGGAACTAGACCGTCTGGACCTGCAGCACCACATGCTCAAGATAGTCAACGACGGTCGATTATTCTTCGCTCCTATACAGAGCCCCCGACGAATCCTGGACGTCGGGACCGGCTCTGGGATATGGCCCATCGAGATGGGTAGGTACTCACGCTGCCCCCTCTTACTACCGTACCATGTACAGCTTCTGACGCTCACTTGTCCAATGCACAGCATCCCTCTTCCCACAAGCCGAAATCATAGGCACTGATCTGTCCCCCGTTCAGCCGACCGAAGTACCCCCCAACGTCCACTTCTTCATCGACGACGCCACCGAGGAAGACTGGCTGTGGGAACCCAACTACTTCGATTACATCCGTGTCGGTCATCTGATCGGTGCCTTGGCATCGTTCAAAGAAATGTTACGCCAGACCATGAAACACGTCCGGCCGGGCGGCTACGTCGAGTGCCACGAGTTCGACCCCCGGCCACTGTGCGACGACGGCACCATGCCACCCGAGAACCCAGAGAGCTTCAGCGAGTTCGCCTTCCACGACTGGTGCGACTTCAACATCCGCGCTTGCCAGATGTCCGACCCCCCACGGCCGTTCCGAGTAGCGCATCGGATGGCCCGCTGGATGCGGGAGGTGGGTTTTGTCGACGTCCAGCAACGGATTTCCAAAGTCCCGCTCAACCCTTGGCCAGACGACCCCCATCTCAAGCGGATCGGGGCGTGGAGCGAGACGAACTGCCTCGAGGCACTATCCGGATACTCATACAAACCGTTCACGCTCCTGGGGTGGTCAAAACCCGAGATCGAAGTCTTCCTGGTCGACGTACGGAAGAGCATCCAGAACCGCAACGTGCATGCCTACCTGAATTATTATGTGGTGACGGGACGAAAACCCCGGCCTGGAGAGCAGGTTCCGTGATCTGATCGCCTCTCGTTTCTTTTACTTATATATGGATGCACTTTTGTTGTCGCTTTAGGCTGTTTTGCATTAGCATAAGATACCACTGTTGGGGAGAGTTTGGTGTACTGAAGACGTGCAGTATATAGACTGAATGGAGTTGTACTCATTTGGACGCAAGTTTGTCTATTGAGACTTCGCTTCTTGCTCCGAATCGGTCATTCATAATAGTTGTTTATGTAGACAGACGAGCAAAGAGACCCAACGAGTCAGCACCAGGTAATATTTAGTTCATATTGACACGCATGCAGGATACACAAACAAAAGCAAGCTCTAGACGTTGATACAGCAGCAGAGGCTCAAACAGTGACAAACACCTTCGCGGCCTCGCACAAATTATGCAACGACGCTAGTCCATCTTGGTCTATGCACAGCACTGCACAACTCCGTGTCCACCGCTTAGTCATCCCCAACTCCAACCTCCAAACATCCGCACCGCAGCGCAGCTCAGCTCCGCGCTTTTTAATCTGCCACCTCTAACAGGCCCAGACACCTCGATTGCGCCTGCATGCACCCAATTGCCCCATGTCTCTCGGGAGACATGCCTATAGGCATGCAATTCAGCCACCCTCACGCACCCTCGTCGACCACGTATGGATAAGCGAGGACTTCCTAGCGTCGACGTTCCGGCGGTTCGCAAACGGCCAGCAGCGCCGGTACGAGAGCCGGGTGCCGGGACCCCTGGAGGCGAGGAGACGGCTGGCGAAGAGGAGGAATACGGCGCTGGCGGGCGTTGCGGGCCCGGGGCCGTTGGATGATATTGCTTGTCTGTCCGGGCGCAATGGGCGCGATCATATGAAGTGGACGACGGATAGTAAAGGGCGGACGGGGACGGCGTCGCAGCAGCAGCCGCGAGGTGAGATTGGATCTGGATGGATATGATTTGTTGGGCTGGTTTCGGGTATTAACTTGTTGTTGTAGGGTCGCATCCTCGCCAGTTTGACTTTTCTTCGAACAATCCTTTCGCTTCTTATAATCAGGATGTCCATCATCCGCATGGCTTCGACCCGCCCCCGAGTTGGCCGGTTGGACCGGGCGCGCCTGATATACTTTCGACTGGGGAAGCGTTGGTTGCTCGTATAGATGCGTGCCGGACGGTTGCGGATGTTAGGAATATCGTGCACCAACTGCGCATCGATCTCATGCGGGAACCGGAATGCAGTCAGTTGATATTTGGCCGGCTGTTGTCGCGCTCGGCAATTGGACAGGTGTCCACCGAGGAGCTTCTTATGTTTCTCGATGACCCGTTCCTGAATATCCGCGGGGCAGGGAACTACCAGAGCGTAGCGGAGCACCTTGTGTCGTGCGCGTCGGATCAACCGGGACGCCAAGCTTTGCTGGATACGATTGTTCGTGCTCTCGAGCTGGGTCTGATTCCGCCTGGGGAGCTGTGCGATATTGTTAGGACCGTGTCGAGCCTCCCAGCTGGGAGTGCAACTGTGGATGGAGAGGGAATGGGGTCCGCGTTGCTCGTTTATCGGCAGATGTGGGATGCCATTGGACGGTGTGACATATACAGACATAAAGACCTCGACAGTGCGATTGTTGACGCATGGCTTGGGGCGCTTGAAGACGAGACCGGATGTGATTATTTCGGCCTGGCGAAGGATATTATCGTGGCGACTCAACGCCCTGACTTGCTCGACTGTCCCTGGGTAGTGGAGTTTATCACACGCGAGCTGGAACTTCATACAGGATCCGACGTGGAGAGTGACGAAAACCATGGGGTCCAAATTCTGCAACACTTCGTTCCGAAAGTTGCATCGGAATACATCATCGGTGTGACGGAATCGCTCGTGTCGTCCAAACGGGCAGATTTGCTGGAGAGATGGCAGGATTGCTTATTACAGCTTGGTGATGTTTCGGCTCTCGTCAGGGCCCAACGGTGGACTGAAGTCCAAAACCAAACGGCCGCCGCGCCTGGACTTTCACCCCGGCATCAGATTGTCCTACGCCTCTGGCTACTACGGACGCTCAGCAGAAACCTTCCGGAAGGGCCACTTTGGCGACGGGCGCCGCGGGCAACTGATGCACCTGCATGCGACCTATTCAACCTATACCAGTCCATCGGCAAAGTTCCCACCAAAGACTTTCTACCCACTTTGATGCAAGCAATCCACGAGATGGGCCTGCCCTCCAACGGCCTGCTACTGATGGCATCCCAACTCCGATTCCAAAAGTCTCTCACACCAACAGCCCGTCGAACATTAAAAGCAATGGAATCGCCCCCAGTATCATTCGCCGAGATCTTCTCAGACGTGCACGCTTACAACGCAGTCGCTCCCCACTTCTTCTCCGCCCTGCAAGAAGCCGTCCAGCAGATCGACATCACCAACCCCTCATTCATCTCGCACAGCATCGAGCTCGCCCGGACAGGCGACTCCCACAGCGTGTGGACCCTCTTCCGCATCTTCCGCTCCCACACACCTCTCAAGATCGCCCTCTCAATGTCCTGGGAAATCACACCTCCTACTCCCGACACAGCATCCCCCACCCCCAGGACTACTTCTTCCTGTCCCAATCCGCAAGCCGCCCTAGAAATGATCAACTCCCTCGCCGTCTCCATATCCTGCTCTGAGCGGTTCAGCCCCCGCTGCGCGTACAAGCTCGTCCACTGGCTGTACGTGTTCCTCGTGCGACACGAAGCCCCTGTTAAACCAGCGCTGGTGCGCGCTATGTACCATGCTGGGGTTATGCGGTTTCGGAGAGAGGGACGTCGTGTTTCGGCTACGCAGTATGCATTTATCATGGCGTTGGTGAGAGATACGGAGGGGGTGGATGTTGTGGCGGAGCTTATGAGCCCTCAGGTAGGGCGGAGTGGGCTTGGGGATGAGGAGTTTATGGAGTGATGTTTCAGGTGCACTTGTATATAGATAAAAGTACCTTAGATTCAATGTATAGGTAGATTATTTGACCTTATGATGGCCTAATAACTTGGTTATAGCTAGCGCAGCGTCACGTGTTCTGGATTCTACAGACTCATATACAGAGACATAGTGGCCATAATGTGAGAATTCTTCATTCGTCCAAGTGCAGAAACAAAGCGTATAACCCAATTAATCTACTTCGTAACCCTGTAACCCACCATTCACGAGTCCACCTCCATCAGGTTCGGATCCCCAGAGACCTCCTCGACAGTGACATACTTCCGCATATCCTCCTTGGTAGTAACCTTCTGGCTAACCCAAGCAGTAGTACCCTTCTCAAAGCGATAGTTGCGAGCCTTCTGGCCACGCTCATTCGGCTTCATATAGTTCCGCAGCAGATCAGTCGGCTTATCATTCTCGATAACGCAAACATCGACATTACTACCAGAGCCCAGATCGTTGAAGATACCAGCCTTGATAGCCTCGGACGCCAACGCGATCGCCTCCTCGCGGTTCAAGTTCGGCTTCCACGTCGACTCAAACACCGACATCGCAGCCAGCGAGCCGGATCCCATCGTCACGTAGGGCAGCTTGTCTGTGGACCCGTGCGCGTGCACCGTGTACAGGCCCGTGCCGGTCGGGTCCACGCCCGCGACGACCAGATATGCGCCGATATGGCCCTGGTATCGGAAGAGGTGCTGCTTCAGCATCGTCATGCAGGTGATTACGCGCGGCGGTCGGCCCGTCGACAGCGAGTGCAGCTCGACGTTGGAGCTGATGAGCGCTGTCGTGAACTCCGTGTCGGCTGCTGTGCCGGCGCCGGCACACCAGATCTTGGGGGCGATGTAGTGCAGTTTTTCGCAGTTCTATTTCAGTATCGGGGGTGTTAGTTGGGGCGTTTGTGATGGTGGGTGAGGGATGATAGGCGTACCTTGTCTGCTACGATGGGGCCGCTGGTGGCTCTGGTATCTGCTGCGATCTGTCACGCCGTCAGGTTTCATCCGGTTTGTTGAAAGGTTCAAATCGACATACCACAACGCCATTGTCAAAGACACAACCCACAATCGTGGTACCTGTGCTGGTGGCTTTGGGGAGAGGCACGCCCTTAGCGTGAAGCACGTTGTTGCGGTTGTAGTTGGAGAAATCGAAGCCACCCATGGTGACGGTTCGGGATTGGAGAGAGTGTGATATATTAGTAGATATCGAGTGAAGGGATCCAATGCAAGGACAGCACGAGAGAGCGAGATGAGAGGTGGATAAAGGATTGAGGGTTGGAGAAGAGTGGAGGACAATGATGAGGTTGGAGCTGGAGTGACGAAGCTCCCGCCGCCTGATCGTTGACCGCCTCAGGCATCCGCTCCGCCCGGACCAGCCGCTGCCTTAACTGCCTTAGACTGCTGGACTGTTTTTGCTCCAACCATCAAATAATCTTCATTGTCCTCCTCGATCGCAGTCACCCTTCAGCTTCCCAGGTGGTGTTGAGCACTCCACTTGTTCCCTTTTATTCTCTTTCTCGACTTCATACTATTTCTTCATTGAACTCTCTTTCGGCGAGTCGTCTCAAACGCGCTCGAATATCCGACGCTTTCCTCCCTTGAGGGAAGAAAGGCTTCAAGGTTTTTGCGCGCACTGGGTAGCTCTTCAGCCAGAGTCCCCACGCACGCCAGCGTCGCTCCTTTACCTCGGTGCCGAGTAGTCGCATTCTCCCCATGCTCTAAAGAATCGACTATCTTAAGGCGATCGTCCGCGTTCGATTTCAGCCGACTACGACCGACTGAGAATGGCCTTCAGCTTCGGGGCCCCCAAACCCGCTGGGGGCAATATTGCAGCCGAATTAGGCCCGGAACTTCCTGATCTCTATGCGGAGGTATGTGGAGTTGATGTGGAAGGTCGGTTGGGGTGTTCGCGCAAATTTGCTAATTCTGCGACAGGAAGTCGGCTTTAAAGGTGTCTCCAGCGATAGCAACGTTCGATTACTTCCTACCTCCTGGCCCGATGACGCCCTTCCCGCTCCGACGAGTAATCTCTTAGCAATCGCACCGACGCAGGGTGTGGTGGCTGGTGCCGGACCCGATGTCCTGGTGATCGCGTCGTCGGATGCCGTGCGGAAGGCGATTTCCGCGCCCACCGGAGAGAGCAAGGTCAAGACAAAGCCGTTCGAGCCGCAAGCGAAGATAGTCCTCCCTGGACGACCGACGCATATTGCCTTCGCATCGGGCGAAACGGCCTTGGTGTTGGCTACGGAGAATGGGGCCCAACTGTCTGTTTTCCCGACGACCAGCTTGACGGCGGGAAATGCGCAGCCGGCTTTGTCCATCGCGACGAACGGCGCTACCTTTCGCGCACTTGCTCCGAATCCGGCGCCTGCGAGTGAAGCTCATTCATCGCTGGTTGCACTGGTTACGACTGGGGGCGAGCTCTTGATTGCGGATCTCAAGGCGGGTAACCTGCTGTCGGGTCCGAACGGCCAGGTGTTGAAGAGTGGTGTGAGCTCCGTTTGCTGGAGCAACAAAGGGAAACAGCTTGTTGCTGGACTGGCAGATGGCACAGGGTTTCAGATGACGCCTGAAGGCGCGCAGAAGGACGTGATACCCCGCCCTTCGGATCTTGAGGACGATTGCCATGGTACGTTTCCTACCGAATGATCCCGGAAGATGTCTGTTCATCGCTGACAATTTCGTACAGTGTCTTCTATCGTATGGCTTGAAAACGATGTCTTCCTCATGGTATACACTCCGAATGCTATGGAGGACGAAGACGGCCAAACACCCTCGTCATCATACTACATCATCACTCGAAGGAAGGGAGCCCCCTTCTTGATCCAGAAACTGCCCGAGTTATGTACGCCATTTGGCCTCAAGCGTGCACCCGCATACCAGTTTTTTGCCCGCATCAGGGACTACAAGCCACACCTCAAGGACGTCCTGATTGCATCCTCAACAGCATCCACCGACGTGGGCCTGATCACAAGATCAGATGCCCCGCTGGCGAGTGATGATAGCGCAAAGGCCGCCGTGGGGCAGTTCGCTATGACTGAAGTGAACGACGACACAAAGAGGGCATCAGCTCCTCTGAAAGAGTCCGGCGATGAAACCTCCGTCATTGGTTTAGGGGTGGACTTTTCCAGCACCGACATCGTCGTCTCTCCCATCGCAGGTGAAGATATCACCGAGAGTTCGACTCCGTTGCCCAACCTATTGCTCCTCAGCAATGACGGCATCCTGTCTTCCTGGTGGTTCATCTACTCCGAGTCCATTCGTCAGAAAATTCCGTACCATGGCATGGTTTCTGCCAGCACACAGCTGCCCCAGCTGCAATCCCCACAGCAGCAGCAGCCTCCCGCTCAGCCCGCGGCCGTCAAGCAATCAGCGTTTGGGCAGTCTGGCTTTGGGGCCCCGTCCGCGTTGGGTGGGACCTCTCCATTCGGTAAGCCCTCCGCTGCACCTGCATTTGGCGCCCCCTCGGCCTTGGCTGGTGGCCAGAAGCCGGCCTTTGGTGCCCCCTCAGCTTTGGCCGGTGCTCAGAAACCAGCCTTTGGGTCACCCTCGCTTGGAGGCGGTGCTCCTGCGTTCGGCAAACCGGCGCAGCCCGGGTTTGGCGCCGCCAGCTCCTTGGGCCAAACCGCCAACACCTCACCATTTGGGAAGCCTGGCTTCGCGTCGATGAGCACGGGATCAGGCTTTGGACAGCCGTCGACGCCTGGAAAGGGTTTCAGCTCTTTTGCGTCGCCTGCCGCGGCTTCTGGAGGCGGCTTTGGGGCATTTGCAAGCTCGGGTGGGGGTGGCTTTGGTGCCGCAAAGCCGTCTGGCGAATCCCCCTTCGCTAAAGCCGCCGGTGGCTCTCCTTTCAGCAAGCCGTCGACTGAGTCTCCATTCGGTAAGCCGTTGACCGCAGGCCCATTCGGGAAGCCGTCGGGGCCATCGCCCTTTGGAGGCCAGACGGATACAAGCTCGGCCTTCGGTCCTCAAAAAACCGAAGAGGCGAAGGGTGCCTTTGGTATGGGCACTAGCGGCTTTAAGCTGGAGTCTACATTCAAGGGCGATGGTACTGCTGCCAATGACCTCCCCAAACCGGAGAAGCCGTCCTCTGGGTTGTTTTCTATGGGTGTGCTGGATGATATGGTCGCTACGCCTACCAAGACCAGTCCTACGTCGGAAGCGATGGATGACGGGGCGGACGAACCCGCAGCGCCGGAGCCAGAAAAGCCAGAGCCCAAACAGCCAGCACCTTCTTCTCTATTTGGCGCACCGGCCACATCGCAGCAAGATACCGTGCAATCCAAACCGTCGGCGCCTTCTCCTTTCGGTGCCCTTTCTAAAGCTGAAACGCCGGTCGGATCGTCTCTCTTCGGCAGCCAGCCGCAAAATCAGCAACCTTTTGGGCAGGCTCAGCCAAGCAAGCCCTTCTCCTTGTTCGGAAACACTGCTCCCGAAAAACCTACGAGCCCCCTCTCTGCACCTTCTGAAAAGACGGCAATCGCCAGCCCCAGAGAACAACCGACAGATACCCAAACTTCTCCAGTCTCGTCGATGATCGAGCCCCCGTTGCCCCCCGATTCAACCAGCAGGGACGCGTACGGACCTGGAGACACATCGGCATCGTCAAATGTTTCCAAGATTTCCGTGGATGATGCTCCTCTCCCACCTGATTTCACAAAACCGGCTGGGGGAGAGCCGCCTCTACCACCGGATTTTACAAAGACGCCCAAGGATGATTCTAAGGCTGTTGCTGAAGAGGCGCCCCTGCCCTCAGAGCCCGCCACGCCTCCGTCACCTACTACGCCGTCCGGAGAGCCTGGCCCAGTTCCAGATGAGTCAAGTGCCGATGAATCCGAAAGGGAAGGAAGCGATGGCGAGGAAGACGAATCTGGGTTTTCTGACAGCGGGGAAGAAATCACCCACGAGATCAGCAATGACGAACAAGAGTCGGAACCAGAAAGTCCAAAGACTTCGACCGAGAGCCCTTTCGGCGGTGCGTCCACAAAGGGCCCCGCGGGAGGTTTGTTCGGGCAGGCTCCTAAGCCATCGCAACAGCAACAGCCATCGCGACCGCTATTCGGGGAGATTAACAAACCCTCGTTCCCTCCGGCACCTAGCGCCAAACAACCGCCACCCAGGCCGATTAGTCCCATGCGTCGGGGTTCACAGAAGAGCTTCCTCCAGCCAAGCAACCAAAAGCCGAAGGCTGCGCACCCGCCAGGAAGCACGCTTGCTGCGCGCAAAGCTTCTCTTACCGAGATCGCGAAACGCGAGAATCAGCTGGCACCCCAGCTCGATCGCGTGTCCCGGGAAGAGAAGGCGCGATTCGATGCCCAAGCCAGACAGCAAGAGGAAGAAGCCTTGTCGCTTTCCGACGACGATGAAGACGAAAGACTCCATGCCGACCTTGCCCAGCCCATCCAGCCAGTGCCCACCTTGGATCCTTTCTTGCCGCATCAGGACTATTCCGGGCAGACAAGCAAACCAGGCATTCCTGGACAGATCGAAAAGCTCTACCGCGATATCAACTCCATGGTGGACACGTTGGGGATCAACACTCGGTCTCTGTCCTCGTTTCTTCTCTACCAGCAATCTCCTAGCGGATCTAACTGGGTGGATATCCTGCAAGGAGAACACCCGGCGGATGTCCTAGACGAAGAGCTCCGTCTCGCTGAAGTAGAGAAGCTTGATGACGTGGTTGCCAAACTCGCTGGCTCTCTGCAGAAGCAACGGGTGCAGGGTGTGGAAGAGAAACTCGAGAATTGCCGGACGCTATTAAGCAAAGACATCCTCGCGCTGCGCGCTCAGTGCGCTAGCATTCGAAAGACCCTTGATGCTCACACCGACTCCACGGCAATCCTTTCTGCGCCACTGTCCGCCGAACAGGCCAACCTCCAGCAGGACCTACGGACGGCTTCTACGGATATCCAGGCGAAGCTCGCTGACTTGGAGTTTGCCGTATCGCTTCTACGGGCCAAGATCGCGGATGCGCCGCGACCTGACGGTGCTGGAAATGGATCGAGAAAACGACCGACCGTCGAGGCGGTGGTCTCCACCATCGGCACGATGATGAACATGGCGGAGGCCAAGAGCAGCGACATCGACTTCCTGGAGCTTCAGCTGAAGAAGCTGGGCGTGGACACGTATGCGACTCCCGCGGTTCGCGAAGGGTCCCCATTCACGACGCCGAAGAAGGGCGTGGGCAAGTTCCCTGCGACGCCCGGGTCCCGGGGCTCCATCGATCGCCCGGCACCGCATACCACACCCCGAATCCGCCAAACGGGCCCTCAACTTCCGCTCGAGCATCACCGGCTCAGCCAGAGCCAGTCGTCTTCGCTCCTTCGAGGGCGCGGGCGATCTGGTCAGCAGACAGGAGAGCGCGCAGTGGAAGGCCAAGACGCAGCGGCGACAGGCTCTCGTCGGGAACCTGAAGAAGGCGATTGAGGAAAAGAAAACCAGGGTCCGGGGATTGGACGATCAGTAATGTAGGATTATGCACTTATTATTATTATTATTCAACTTTTTCCGTTGTGGTTTTGCGATATGTATGAAGAATAAACAGCGGGTCATGGCGGGGTTCAACTGGTAGTTCTTTAGTTGATTGATGCGATTCAGGTTGGATAGCGCTTTCTGTACATAACCCACTGTTGAATTACAACGAGAACGCTGTGATTATCATTCATTTGGCTATATCATCAAACCGGGAAATGGGGCATACCATACGTATTGAGTGTTGACACCCGATTAATCAAAGGGAAGTGACATCATCAACCACAGTGACATCAACCATTCCCTCTCTCCATCACTCATACCACTGACATCGACAACACATCCAACACATACATAGCCATTATCCCACCCCATCTTCCACAAGCACAATCCAATTCTAGACCCTCACAGCCACACATATCATACCATACCATATCATATCATATCAAATCATATCAAACCGCATAACATCCCCGCAGCAATGGACGCAACCGACGACGTGATGAACACCATCAGTGAGTTCATCTACTTCCGCGTGGAACCCTCCGTGAAGCCCGAAGATCCCAACAGCGACGAGGGCTATGCTCTGCTGCGGGTTTTCGAAGCCGTGAAAGCGCAATGTGCGTATCGGAGCTCCGCGTGGGGTCGGTCTGTGGAGGATGAGAGTGTTATTGTTTGGGTTGTTGGTGCGTTACCCTATATCTATCTTGCCCAGTCCATATTATCCTGTCCTGCCATTGATCTACAACCATTCTCTCATGCCAACGCACTACTGCGATATTCGAATACGCAGTATACGAGAAACCACATACTAATTACGAATCATAGAATGGACTGACATCTACGCCGGCACAAACCTAACCTACCTCAAACCCTTCGTCCCACCCGACACGCACATCCAAGCCGTCTACGCAACATTGACACCCCCAATCCACGCAACCGAAACCCTAACCAAAAACCCCATAACGGAGCTATGCGCCCTCGCCTTCGAAAGCGGGCTGCCCCCCGCACAGCAAACCAAGCTCAGCTGCGACCTGGTGCACTTCCGCTCGACGCTAACAGGGTCGTCGGTGCTACCGGAGGGCCAGCGCCCGACGTCTTGGACGATGGGGTATGTGGAGAGGCCCGGGACGGTCCCTATGGAGAAGAGTCCGACGGGCAAGGCGCTGGTGTATTTGCTTGTTGTGGGGTGGCCTAGTGTGGAGGCGCATTTGGAGGCTAAGAAGTCGGAGGCGTTTGCGGAGGGGATTAAGTCGGTTAGGGAGGCTATGTTGGGGACGGCGCCGGGGTTGGGGATGATGCATGTTTCTTTTAGGAAGGTTTAGTTCTTCTTTCTTTGTCTTTTTATTGGGGGGGTTGTATATGGGGTGTAATTGTAATGTTGGTGGGAGGTGAAGGTGAAGGTGAAGGTGAAGGTGAAGAGAAACCATAAGTGTATTGATTAGGCTAGGATAAAAACGCTTTTCAATAAAGTACAACGTCAAGATTTACCCGAAAACGAAGTGGTACTGCGTAAGAAAATCACCCGGCCGCCCTAAACAAAAGACTTTGGGGATTAAACCTGAAGCTGTCCTCGAGACAGCCTACGTTGACGAGACGTCGCACGCTCACATGCGGTGCTTTTCGCTCTCTGTTGGGAATCATTTGTTAGCTAGGTTTGAGTGGGATAGCATGCAGGTAAGTTACTCACCAAGTCGCGAGTACAGCATGTACAGAGCCATCTGGTTGCACTCCTGGGTGCCCGTGATGGTCACTAAGCGCTCGTTGCTGTTCTCTTGGGGCTCGTTGATCTTGATCACGCTGCCGCTGAGGTGGCGGATCTCGTTGATCTTGGCACCGCCCTTGCCGATTATGGCTCCCACCATGTCGTTGGGGATGTAGATCTGCTGGGTTAGCGGCTGACCGGGGAGGGCTCCACCCACGGGGGCAACGGGCGCAGGGCCGCCACGGGCCTGTGCCGGCTGCGGCGTGCCGTAGGGAGCCGGTTGGTGCGGCCCGGCGCCGGCGTACGGGGTGTGCGGGGTGGCACCGTAGGGCATGGCCGGCTGGGCAACCGGGGCAGGAGCGGGCTGTCCGTGAAGGTAAGGAACGCCGTAGGAACCGGCCGCCGCGCGGTTGGGATGGGGGTGATGGCGCTTGAAGGTGTCCGGATGGCCGTACTGACCACCCACCGGCTGCGGCACATACGGCACCACTTGCATGCCACCGGGCACGGCGCCGGCGGGGCCACCGCTGCGGGTGGCATACGCGGAGGCCGCGGGGCCGCCGAAGCGCTCCGTCAGCTGCTCGACCAGGGTCACGGCGACGTAGTAGGTGGCGATGTGCACGGCATCGGCCACACCCAGGATCACCAGGGACCGCTCGGTGGACAGGGGAAGGCAGGCATCGGAGGCGTTGAGCCGCGCGCCGGACGCTTCCTGGATCTCGCGGATCCGGCTCCCACCCTTGCCAATGATCGAACCAATGAGAAGATGGGGAATCAACAAGCGCAAGGGGTATGTCTTGGATTGGGCAGTGGAAGGAGAATCAAGGGGCTCGTTGTTCAGGGTACGGATGATCAAACCAAAGGCCTAGTTGGCCAGTCCCGTTAGCAGCTGATCCACCGGGAAGGATGCTCCAGTGAGGGAGGGACTTACTTTAGCGACCGCATCTTGTGGACCGCTCACCGTCAAGATACGCTCCACCGCGCCACGCGAGTAGTCGCTGACGGTGCATTTGGCACCTGACAGACGACGGATCTGAGACACGTTCTCCCCACCCTTACCGATTACCGTAGCCGCTTCCTGGCTGGAGATGACGGCGCGGATATGAACCCAGCTGGACTCGTCCTGAGGACGCTGCTGGTCTTCCTCACTGCCACCGGTCTCGGTGTGAGACGCGGTGGACTGGATGGGCTGGGTTTCCGACGAAGGCCCCTTGGCGTTGGGGGCGTCGGGAACCACCGTGTCACCTTGGCCATCGGCGTTCCCGCTGGGGGCACCAGCAGCTTCGGTCTTGACATCGGCGTAGGCCTCCGAATCATCACCCTTTACTACTTTGTCCAAAGCGGGGCGCTTGGCCTCCGGTTGGTCATTGGGGCCGGACGGCGAGGAAGGGTCCTCTAGAGGACGCTTGGTCGATTGCAACGCAGATGGAGATGCCGACATGATTTCAAACTGTGCAGATTTGCTTCACTTACGCAGGAAGTCGAAGGGTCAGATAAACAGAATTGTTCTTCTTTCTTTCTTTTTGTTCTTTTCTTCTTGTCTGCCTTATTTGGATCGACTATGTACACCAGGAGTTCAAATAAAACTTGCTGGTGCTGGCGATCGACTGGAGAGGGAAGTGTTGGTGCTTGAAATAACTGGGGAGGCTGGTGATAGTTCGAGGACAATGAAGGAAGTGATGTTGGAAAGAAGGGCCGGCGGAAGTATGTGCAAATGCTGGGAGGACACGGGCCTTGTGCTGGATCAGAGAGCTTCGCGCGTGCAAAGCAGGGATAGTGTATAGGCAAGGAGGAAAGAAGAAGTTCTTCGGATTCGGGAGCGATCAGACGGAAGAGAGGATTGTGTGCTGGACGATGATAGTGGTGATGGAGAGGATTCAGGGTCCGGGCGATGTTTGATAGCTGGTTTGACAGCAGGGGAGAGGTGAATGTGGAATGGAAGATGAGACCAAAAAAGCAAGTCCTGGATGAAAGCCACAACCAATCCTAAAATACCCTCGCCTAAAGAACACGTCTTCGAGATCCACGAGATACAACTCAGAAGTCCGTCACGCTGGTGCCCAAATAGGAGACTTGGAAAACTCGGGGGTGAACGCGGACGCGGTCTGAGTCAAGACGATGACCTCAACTTGTCCTTACAACAGACCAAAAATTCTCAACCGGGAGGAAGAGAGATAGCAGAGACAGCAGAAGAGACCTTGATGTGATAAAAAGGTCCTGGAGTCGTGGGTTGAAGAGGATGGTCTGAAGCTGAGGACGGAGATGGGGAAGAAGTGAGGTTGAAGTCGAGTCGGTGGCACGGGGTCGCGCTAGTCTGTTTTCGGTAAGCATCAGGCCCGACGACGTCACGTGCTCAGGCATCGGCTGCCGACTTGTTGATCGGGGGATTTGATACTCGCTCTTCCCTCTTCGTCCATTGCGCCTGGGCTGTCTTGCTGTCAATTAACCGAATTAGGATTGTCGCGCGTCCCCGATAATACAACACCCAAGCTAACCGGCGGGGAATCACCCGGGTCAACATCGAGACGCGCCATGGATGTGTCGCAAGAGACCGTGGAGCGCATCCAACGCTTCTCAGAGAAGCGCCAGGAAGCCGAAGAAACATACAACAAACAACCCCTCAACATCTCCAATGTGCAAGCATACAACAGTAAACTGGATGATACGTTGCGACAGCTCCAAGATCGAGTCCGGCGCCATGAGAAAGACCTGCGCAAGGTAAAGCCCCGCAAGACCCCGCGAGCAGAGCATCAATGTTGACCTGCGCCTTAGCTTCGCGAAGTCAATGCAGTCGATCTTGATAAGATGGAGTCAGATCCATGGTCGCGCGTCTCCCAAGTGCGACGAGCAAAGAAGGCCTATGACTCTCTTCTCAAATCGGGGACTGAGCTCCCCAAACCGGGATCTCCCCTTCCATCTCTCTTGGCCCTCGAAGAGACCATACGGCTAGTGAAAGAGAGCAGAACGTCCATCTCAATGACAGCAGAAAAACTGTCCCTCGATCGCCAGCGTCTCAAAGTAGAAGAGACCAATTTGCGCGACGCGCAGTCCATCCGAGACGGGCTCCAGCGCAGGATCCAGAATATCCGACGGGACGCATCGCAAAAGCAAGAAAAATCGCCGTCGCAACTCGCGCGCGAAGCCATCAGCACCCAGGAAACGAAGAAAGACAATATCGACAAGGCGACAGATGATCTGCGGGCCTCCCTCCACAAGTTCGTCGACGAGTCCCTTGCGCCGATGGTAGCAGCGGAAAACCTCGGGGGCCCAACGGTGGGGGACGTTTTCAATATTTCCGATACCACCTTAAACGCGGGCTATACGAGCCACGGCAAACCAAAGAAACCCAAATCATTGGACACAGAGGGCCCTGACACGAACCAGCGTCGCATCGATGAGCTTCTCAATCGTCAGTCGGGCCAGAATGGAAGTCATCCGTCGAACAAGCGGGAGGCTGCGGCGACGGAGATACATGAGCTCCTGGATGCGTTGCTCGATGCAGGCTCTTCTTACATCGACCTGCCCCGGGAATCGGCCGCGTCTAGATTCCTTGTACGGGCAAAGGTCGCCCAATTCCATCCTCGCGATGCCCGCAGATTGAGACTAATAGATTTTGCGCGCGCCTTGGACGACTGAATATAAATCTGATATTACGTTGTTATGGGATTAATCATGCCAGTGTAAATTATGCCACAGGAAACACCTCTAGGCGTAAGACGCCGTGCAGTTCGCATTTATACTTGGTATGCCTGCCAGACCACCAATCTCGAGCGCAGTAGTCCAGTAACGAAACAACACATCCGCTTCGCCCGCCAAAAAAGAGTCATAAAAAAAACCGTGACAGAAACGAACAAACGCCTATATATGCAACCGACCATTCAAAGCAACAAACAGGCTTGGGATATAACATTAACTCCATCGACATTGGACAAACATAAACAACCATCATATAGGCATCATTCCTATTTTGCTCGTGGTCTCTTTCGCCTTGGGGGCCTTCCGAGAGCCAGAAGCGCGGCCGCTAGCACGACCGCTACTGCTTCCTTTAGACCGGGAGGTCTTGGTCCGGGGTTTCGAATCACCGGTATACTTGCGCCGCGAACGCTTACCACCTTGGCGCGGTCTGGATTTGGAACTGCTAGCCCTGGAAGTCGGTCGACGAGAGTCGCCATAATCGTCACTGTCGTCGTCGTCGACAGCCTGGGTGGAGAAGTATCGACTAGCAATGGTGTTGTCCTCGTCCAGTTCGAAGGTCGATGCTTGGTCGTCGAAGATACCACCGTCGCTGAATTCTTCGCTGCTCGTGAGGTTGATGACGTTGTGATGATTGGGATCAGGGACGACGCCCTCAACATCATCGCGTTCCTTTTTAAGTTCCGCATAACGACGCTGTGTGTCTCGCACAAGTTTCAAAATTTGACCTCCGTACCGATTCACCTTGTCTGTATCGATGCCCGGGATAGTACCTAGTTCCGCGAAGTCTATGCCAAAATCAGCACTCAAGTCTTAATCATATTCCAAGGGCTCAAATGTCCACCCACCTCTAGGGAAAACAATAACCATTTCACGCAACACCGTATCCGTAAAAGGCTGGTTCCGCAGACCCTTGTTGATCATCAGCTGCGCAGGCAAGTTAGCTTCTGTATGCGATGTAGTGAAGTCGAGATAACATACCTCTTGACAGTAATTCTTGGCGTAAACCATGAAGTCTTCCGCAACCGCCTTGTGAAGAGGATCAAGTCGATCAAATCGGACATCCTGGGTGATTGGCGGACCAGGCGACCGCTTCTTCTCTCGCCGTTGTTTCCCCGCGACTCGGATTCTCTCAAACCCATCACTGTCCCGTTCACTATCGGAGGCGCCCTGAGCTTCATCGTACCGGTAACGGGCCAAACGGCGTTTATTTGCCGCTTGCACAGGCGAAGACACGTTTGTAGACTGCGGATGGTACTCCTTCTTTGACGTAGCTCGAGGTTTCTGAGCCTTCCCATTCGGCGAAACCCGGACATGGAGTTCAAGCTTGCGTCTGCCGCTTTCGAACTCCGCACAGCGCCGCCCGACCTTGATATACTGAACAGCAAATCGACTGCCGTTGACCACATTTTCTTCGTATAGCGCACCTTCGCTGAGCAGTCGGTGGAACAGACGTTCGGCCTCTCCTAGTTCCAAGGAAGACCCATCGCCGTAGCCGGTTGCCTGTCTGTGGTTAGGAGACCTAAACTTCTTGACACTCCCTCGGAACATATTCACGCAGTATGACAAAGTCACTCTGTCATCTATGTCCTGGAAATAACGCACGACCTTGATCACAGAAGCGGCGAGGTGGGAAAAGTCGTGCAGCTCAAAGACGGAATCTGATTTGCAATTGTCACAGGCAGAGTTGCAGTCTTCGCGACGGAAGTATTCGTTGAAGTAGGCCAGAATTTGCACTCTCCGGCAGTCGCTTTTGTTCTCACAAAATTGGACCACATTGTGTAGCATCTGGCGCTGTCTGTTCTTCTGTTGCTTGCTGCCGTCACCGTTGTCGATCATGCGGGTAAGGGTCATTGTATCCTTGTAGCAGTAGTACAGATAGCAGCCGGAGCGTTTGCCATCCCTACCAGCACGTCCTGTTTCTTGATAGTACCCTTCCAGGCTCTTGGGAAGGCTATGATGGATCACGAAGCGAACATCAGGCTTGTCGATACCCATGCCAAAAGCAATGGTCGCAACAATGACGTGGGATTGTCCGGATTGCCAGCGTTGCTGTACATTGGCTCGCTGGTCGGGCTTCAGGCCCGCATGGTAATGTTCGGCCTTGATGCCATAGTCCTGCTTGAGCTGGCTTGCAACCTTCTCGCAAGAATCGCGCGAAAGGCAATAAACAATACCAGATTTGTTCCGATAACTCGACATGATTGTATTGGCAATGCTCGTCAGGAGCTCGGCGCCCTTCTTTTTAGGCCGCACGTCATAGAAGAGGTTTGGCCTGTTAAAGCTCTGGGAGAAGATTTGACAGCCCTCCATCTTGAGATTATGGATGACATCGACCTTTACATTCTCCGTCGCAGTAGCGGTCAATGCCATCATCGGAACATTTGGTAGCTGAGACCTGAGTCCGCCCAGTTCTTTGTAATCAGGACGAAAGTCATGTCCCCACTGACTGACACAATGAGCCTCGTCAATGACAATGCGAGCCAGCTGGCGGGAGTCATTGAGTTTCTGCAGGTTCCGGATAAGAGCTTGGTTCTTGTTTACCATTTCTGGGGTGATGTATAATAACTCAATTGGCTCCCCCGTCCGGTAACCTGCCAACGTGCTCATTATCTCCTGTCGCTCTTCTTTCGGTGTTTCTCCGTTCAATAAGAATGCTTTAATGTCAAGTTTACGTAGATGATAAACTTGATCTTGCATCAAACTGAGCAACGGTGATATCACAATCGTCATTCCTTGAGTAGATCCGGTAGTCACAATGGAAGGAAGCTGATAGCACAAAGACTTCCCTCCACCTGTCGGCATCAAGACGAATGTGTCCTTCCCGCTCAGTGTTGCATCAATGGCTTCAAGCTGATTCATTCGAAAACCGCGAAGGTGAAAGCGATCCTTAAGGACGGTTCTCACCTCCTTTGACCAAGGGTGTTGATGCCAAAGGGCATTGTGGCTTTGAGATTTTTGCGTTGAGGGTAAGCGTGCGGCGTTCCCCGAGGTTTCGGTGAAAACTTTTCGATCTTGCATCTCCAGATCGGTCGCTGGTATATCATCTTGGATGTAATTTACAGCTTCCAGCATGTCATCGTCGTCGGCACTCAAGTCGAACTCATCCATAGGCTGGGGTGCCATGGCAGGCGACCCCATGGTCCTGGTGAATGCATCGTCATCAAAGCCGTCATCGGTCGCCATAACATCATCATAATTAAATAGGTTGGATTTTGGTGTTTCCCTGGGTTTTATAGACGAAGACTGAAAGGAGAGTTCAGGAACGGATGTGCGAGAGACACTGTGGCTTGGTTTTGATTTTTCAGGACTCCTGCGGATTGATTCATAAGCCAAGGGCTCGTTCCTAGGTCGCCTGTCGTTATCTGCGTATGAAGACCCCGGAAAAGAAGCCCGAGGCGAAGGTAGAGAAGATTGAGTGAAACCACTTTCCAGCGTGTTCATGTTCGGCAAACCCGTGGGTGAGAATAGGTCGGCAGACATGATTAGGCGTTTCAGATCCGCTTCAAGCTCGTCCAACTGCGCTGTAGCTTTTCTATTCTTTGCGAGCTCGTCTGGCAATGAACGAGGGTCGCCACCTTGAGAGATCACCCGCATCAGAACCCCTTTCAGCTGCTCCCTCTTGGATTCGCTAGCATGGTAAGCTACCCTCTGCTTCTTCAGCGATTCAATTGCATCGATTCGATCTGTGAGAACCTTATTCTCAGAAATCAGTTCTGGGGTTAGTTCACCCTTCATTGCTTGCTGGTAAACGATCTCCGAGTTGCTTGTAAGCGTGTTCTTGAGGTTTGCAATCCGCTGCTCAAGCAACCCCAGCGGAAGCTTTAAAAACCGTGCAACATCCTCGTCTCTTGGTCTTGATTCTGGTGACGTGGAGGGTGGAAGGGAGCCAACGGACGGTTGTCTTTCATCGAACGCTGACCTCTGAGAGACACTCGAAGCAGCGCGAGCCACGTCCGGTATGGAGTGGTTTCTGTTTTCCTTTTTCAAGGGCCTACTCTCATTCTCTGGTTCGTCCAAAGGATCATCCTTCGGGAGGATTGGATACAGCGGCTGTTCCGGCTCCTGCATAATCTCATCGTCACTTTTGACCAGCTCGTCGAATAGGGTATCGTCTTCTTCATCGTCGGAGTCGGCAATAACTTTGCTGGCGTGGCTTCGGGGCCGAGAGGCGTTTGATCGGTTACTAGTGGGGTGTTCCGTTGATCGCAGGGGAGTTGCACGCGTCTTGTGCACCGCCTCTGACCGACTGGGAGAAGCCTGCCTCTCGTTCATCCCAGGCGAGCGAATCCTTAAGACATTCTTCTGGGGAGAGAGATCTGAAGTGTACTCGTCACTCTTTCGCTTCTTTCCTCGTATATCAGCAGGAGCTTTGCGGAAAGCCGCCCCTTCAGTCCACAACCGACGAGGCTCGCCGAACTCGTCTCCCGCAGGCGCGGGAACCCCAGCGCGATCGCAATCGCCGGTCAAATCAATAGTGTCGATTGCCAACAGTGGCGAGGTTAGATCGAGCGTATCATTCGACTTGATGGGCGTTGCAGCGGGCCTGTTACTATAGCGGAAGGAAGAAGCCGTATCACGTTGTTCTGTCCAGTTTTGTTCAAGTCAGTCAACACTCCCCACAAACACACTACTAAGCCTCCTAGCATACCTGTGACATTACTTTTCGGCAATGCCTCTTTCCGAGCTCTTGGTGTTTCGACAGTCCCAGAGCCATTCGAGACACTCGGCGGGCTGGAAACAGAACCCTTAGCACGGCTGAGCATACGAGGTTTGCTCGCAGATTGCGGAGCAAACATCAGTCGCGCCATATCGTCATCAGGTGTTAAATCCTCCCGCTTTCCAGCATTATGGTCAAGCAGCGGTTGCGAGTCCCCAATCGTAATATCCCTGATCTCATCATTCGCCGCATTGATCGTCGGGGGCGGTCGCGTATCAGTACGGCTCTGACCGCTCGTGGGGTCGTGACTGTCGCCAGCAGCAGGCGTTAAAGACTGGTAGAGTGCAGGGCCCTGACCAAGCAACCATTTGAGGTGAGACTGCAAATTGTTCCTAGTCATAGGGACTATGTGCCGTTTTTCATGGCGATCTTCACGACTCCGGCAAAGCCTTAAGTTTGAATCGGGGCTGGATTGTACCGCCGCTAATATCAACAGAGGGCCTGGTGGAGATAAATCGGTCTATCCACAAGGCGACTGATTACACTAGTCAGTCCGCGGACGCGTTGGGCGCGATATCACGTGGGCGGTGAGCAAAGACCGGCTGTATCTGTTTTTACGGCTGTAATTTAATGCGGGGATCTGATTTGATGCCTTAATTTTTTTTTTGTGCAAGAACCCCGCTGTATATAAAAACGCTAACACTATAACTCCACCATTATAACGAGTAGAGAAGGGGCCATTGAACCGAATTTCCCAGGTTCTCACTTCTCTGGGGAGACCAATTTTCCATTAACAAAGAGCCTCGACAGTGAGAGAGAAAGTATGGCCAAGAAAAGCAATAAGAAATCCGCCGAACACAAGGAGCGTGTAGCGGCGAAGCAATCTAAGAAGGCCTCGCAGAAGGAGAAGAAGGGCAAGTCGAAAGGAAAGGATGCAGACAGTGATGTCGAAGACGCCGATCTAGACGCGATCCTAGCCCAGTATGCAGAGGAGCAGGCTCGGTTTCTCAAGGTCACAGAGGTTCCCTCGGGGCCACCGAGTCCCCGGTCCTCTGCCACCGTGCTTGCGTCTCCTTCGAACAGGAACGAGCTTCTGGTCTACGGGGGGGAGTATTTCGATGGCAACCTCGCCTCATTTTTCAACAATCTTTTTGTTTATAACGTTGACAAACGGGAGTGGAAGGAGGTCACCAGTCCTAACAGCCCGCTGCCGCGGAGTGGACATGCTTGGTGCCGTGGAGGAAACACGGGGGGCGTTTATCTGTTTGGAGGCAAGTATTTTGGTGTGCGTGTGAAAGCTCGGATGGACTAGGGGCTGACATTATCGTGCAGGGGAGTTTTCGTCCCCGAAGCAAGGGACGTTCTATCACTACAACGATTTCTGGTACCTCGACCCGTCTGCCAGGGAATGGACCCGCCTCGAGACCAAGGGCAAGGGCCCTCCGGCCAGGAGTGGTCACAGAATGACATATTACAAGGTGCGATAGCACCTTTTTGTGATCCATGTTGTCATCATATACTAAGGCCGTGTTAGAACTACATCATTCTCTTTGGTGGATTCCAGGATACCTCGCAGCAGACGAAATATCTCCAGGATCTCTGGGTGTATGACTGCTCGAGGTATACGTGGTTTAACCCTCCGTTGTCAACGGCTTCCCAGAAGCCCGACCCTCGGTCATCGTTCTCTTTTCTGCCCCATGACTCTGGCGCGGTACTCTACGGCGGTTATTCGCGTGTCAAAGCAGTCGCCGGCGTAGGGAACAAGTCTCAGAAGGGCGGACCGCAGCGCATGACCATGAAGCCTATGGTCCACCAGGACACGTGGCTCCTGAGAATCACACCACCGGAGTCCGATGCCCCTGCGACAGCCGCCCCTACAGTCCGCTGGGAACGCCGGAAGAAGCCCGCGAACTCTCCCAATCCGCCCCGTGTGGGCACCACCATGGCGTACCACAAAGGCCGCGGGATTATGTTCGGAGGTGTCCACGATGTGGAGCTCACTGAAGAGGGAATTGACAGTGAATTCTTCGACACCATGTACGCCTGGAACACTGATCGCAACCGTTTCTTCCCCCTAAGTCTGCGACGACCAAGGGCGCAAGGCAAGAAACAGTTGGCCAACCAAGCGAACAAGTCGCGGGATCGAAGCAAAGCGGACGAAGAGGAGCTCTTGCAGAACTTGAAAGCCTTAGAGTCGAAGGGTGGAATCCGCAGTCAAGATGACGACGACGAAATGCAGTTAAGCACGCCTAAGGCTGAAGATGATCCGAGTGAGGAAGAGAAGCAGCCGGCTGTAGTCCGCTTCGAAATGCCGCACAAAAGATTCAACGCCCAGTTGGCTGTGCAGGACGATACTCTTTATATATTCGGTGGAACTTTCGAGAAGGGGGATCGAGAATTCACATTCAACGACATGTACTCCGTCGACTTGGTCAAGATGGACGGTGTCAAGGAAATCTTCTACAACGAGCCCGAGAACTGGCACCTTCTTAACGAGGAAGACAGCGACGACGAGATGGACGAAGACGAAGATGAGGACGAAGAGGAGGGAGAGGAAGAAGAAGCGATGTCGGTGGACACCGCCTCGCCCGCTCCCACCGAAATCACAGTCCCATCCGTGACTCAAGGAATGGAGCAACTGGAAGTGGAAGAGCAAGAGAGTGAGCCATCTGTGCAGGACAGCAGGCCCCTTCCTCGTCCTTTCGAGAGCTTAAGAGAGTTCTTCACGCGTACCTCCGAAGAGTGGCAGAATGTCTTGATGGACGCCCTGAAACACAAAGATGTGGAGGTGGCGAAGAACATCAAGGAGCTGCGCAAGGATGCGTTCAGCATGGCCGAAGAGAGGTGGTGGGATAGCAGAGAGGAGATTATGGCGCTTGAAGATGAGCAGGAAGCTGCTGGCATTGGGGAGGTGGTCAACATTGCCGATCGCAGCAATAACGCTGGCGGTGCTGGACGACGCAGGTGATTAGAGATACGAAGTGAGAGACCCAGGCCGATGTGTATATAAACAATGGTGAATTGAATACATGCAAGGCTTCTGAAAGTGTTCATGCATACTTTGACCGTATCCAGTACAGATATATGTACCCATGAGGAGCCAAAAAAAAACAAAAATATTTACTTACCCGGTGCGCAACCACGCCTTAATTTTCCTGTCTGACTACACTATCCAATACATCAACCACAATCCCAATATCTCTTTCCTCGTCGACTCTCCAATTCGAGATCGCAATTCGACAAGCAGGACGTCCTTCCCAGCTAGTCCCAGAAACGAAGATTTTCGACGTATCGTTGATCCTAGCCGCAAGATTCTGGTTCAACGCGTCGTTCTTTGCACTGAACAAAACGACAACAAACGTTTTATCCACCAACGCCTCTTTCGTGTCCATTTCCAGCAAGGTGTTATACCCCGGATGCTCAAACAGCCACGCGGCAATCATGCGAGCCAGACGGATCTGCTTTTGCAGCATAACCTGGTATCCGACGCGGCCATACGCGACGAGAGAAGCGTAGACTGGCAGCGCCCGAAAGCGCCTGGAGTTTTCAATCCCAATATTCAACGGAGAAGGGATCGAGGCGGCCGCCCCACCCGTCAGATAAGCCGCATTGGCATTCTGGAAGACACGTCCCGCTTCGTCTGGATGGCGGCAGAGGAAGAACCCGCAGTCATACGGCACATTGAGCATCTTGTGTCCGTCGCCCGCGATGGAGTCGGCAAACTCCATCCCTGCACTTCCTTGTTTGACTGCAGCGAACTCCTCGCTGTCGTCTAAGATCCGGCCGAATATGCCGAATGCGCCGTCGACGTGCACCCATGCGCCGTATTCATCGCACAGCCAGCGGATGGCCAGCATGTCTTGATGGCTCGTTGTCGCAAAGTTACCGGTGTTGACCTCCCCACAGGAGACGACAACAATAGATGCTTTGTCCGAATGCGCCAATTCCGCTTCAAGGCGTGCTAGGTCGATGAGAAGGGGGTTGTCCTCTCGGCATATGTTTTTGACATTTGCGCGGCCGATGCCCAGTATCCCAGCGGCCTTTGCGATGCATGAGTGTGGCAGTGTGGAAAGGACTTGCACGCCCGAGAGACCTGCTGCCAGGAGGACTTCGAAGAGGCCATGTTCTCCGACACTTGTGGATGTCGCGCCCTTCCTGCTTGCTGCACCCCACAACACAAACTCCCGGCCACAGGCCAAGCCAAGAATATTGCTAGCCGTGGCACCCGTCGTAAAGGTACCATGCTGCCAGGCTTCCCTATCCAGGCGCAAAAGATCCGCGAGGAGGCCTAGGGCAATGAACTCGACATCGGTAGCGATTGTGTGCTCTGTGAGGTGAACCTGGACGTTCTGATCGTACGTGGAAACAATGCTATCCGCGAACTGCGCAGCTGGGGTGATCCCGCCCGTGACGAACCCGTAGTAGTTGGGGCTTATGCTGCTGGCGTTGAATCCCGGGACGATATCGTCTAGAATGTGCTTCCTGGTGAGGTCAAAGCCCATGCCGTCATTGTCAAGGGATGTTGGAAGCGATTCCCTCGCTTGAGTCAGGGAATGCGCACTGGGCAAGATGGAGGAGGTCCAGGGTGTTTGTGCAGTCTTCCACAGCTCCTGTTGGAGCTTTCCCTGCTCGTTGGCCGTATTCTCAACGTCTTGGAGATCCATTGCGAGTTATTCTTTCTTTACTGGATGAATAAGATACGTATATCAATGTTATTTGATTAGTTGATAACTAAACGCTCCAAAGCATAGGGGTGGACAAAAAGATGACCAAAGAAGCATGTAGAGTCATAAGCACTTCCAACAAGGACTAACGCGAAGGGGGTTAGGTAACCTTTTGGTGCGGGGCGTGCCTACAATGCAGTCTAGTAAGGAAGAGAACGCAAGAATTACTGGCGATTTGCTTCCAGTACAGCTTTCAATGTTCATATATATCTGGTTTGAAGATGGTAGAAGGAAAGCTCGGTCTTGTGTGTAGGGCTGGCGCGGTTACCATGTAATACAACTATAGGGGTCGAACCCGCTTTTGGTACTCACCGGATTATATACCTTTATGGCCTACTCGGAATATAGATCCTGTGTTTCCTTTTTGAGCAATGGGATCGTTGATTCACTGCCAGAGACGGGGTTTCTTGAACAGCGTCTGGAGAATTCTTGAAAGTCATGGGCCCAGACAATGATCACCTAAATGCAGAGCCCTGTGTCAATTGTCTGGGCGGTATGGTCTCTGCAAAAGATAAATGGATAAAGAAACGTAGGTTCAAAATACTCTGCTAGGTTCTCCCAGGGAGTTTCCTTTCCCGATACCATAGTCAAGCAACCACATATCAGCTTCAATGCTTCCAAGCCCAATGAGCTGAAAGGATATCGACAATCAAGCAAATTTACCAATGCAACTGGCTCGACAATCCTTGGCATCGCCGCGCTTCTCAATCAAAAGCACACCATCAAACAACAGAGTGACTTCGAGGTACTTGTTAGAAACGAAGTCCGAGCGACGTAGCGCGTCCGGCACATTACCGAAGACGAACGCATCACGGCGGCACGCTTGCCCGATCTCTTGGTAAGCACGACAAACCTTCTTCTTCCAACGACACAGACACGGGATTCTTCTGCGGCAATTTGTGCTGGATCCTGCCCGACATCCCCTCCCCGGTACATGGAGACTGCCAGCCCATCCGTGGCCAGGGAATACACATAGTATATATTCCTCTCGGGAGGACGGTCCGTTCACCCAGACTTGACCCACTCTTGTCGGTGTCATTTGTTTGATTTTCGCAGATCCAGGGTGGGTTCGCTTTCCTGGCGGGAATTTGTTGAGCAGTGAAACAAGTTAGCATGACTTTATTTCCGTCAATCCTGACTCTTTCAGAGCTATTTAGTCTTCACTGTAGTTGTGTAAGCCACTGTCAAATGCAAATCCTGGCCCTGTTTCAAGCCGAGATTGGCCGCTATCAGAGGGATCGGTTCCATCCCGAAACTTGATATCAGGACATGCGCTACTTAAGCGTGGGGCTTACAGTTTCTCGTTACGGGTGTGGTTTCAGTCGGCCTTGGCAGACGGTTCCACCGAAAATGTCTCGTCCTGTCACGTCAAGCCGGATCTTTTCCATGTTCGCGCTCCGAGCGAACATGATCATGCGATGGCGATGGATACTTCGTCGGGGTGTCCCACTACCCACCCCCGGAAAGATGCACGATCGGGTGACAGGATTCCAGTGCGGGGATCCCAGTGGTCGAGCGAGATCGCATTTCGTGATAACCAAGGTTGGTACCGAGACTGTGCCATTCATGGACCGGTTCAACCTCCGAGGAGCTAGGCGTGTGGTCCGCGCTGCTTTCTTCAACCGATCGAGTCTGTTAATTTGATTCTCTGGTGATTGAGGAAGGGAGGCAGTGGTGACCAGATTTTCCACCTCATCTCACCTCGTCTCATCGTGTTCGGATGGATCCTGGGGTGTATGATATCTTCCCCAGCTGCGGAGAAGTTTCCCCGTCAATATTCTCGCTCACCGAGTGACTGTGGAGAGCGAATAGGGGAGAGACGGAGGATGCGGAGCAATCCCCCTTTGGACACGGAGGACGCGGGGAAGACGACGGACTGGGATGCGAGTGGGGCTACGGACCAGCCCATGGGATCATGGCGTTCTCAAGCTTCACGCCTGTTCTTGTTCTGTCAGGGGTCCTGGAATATACTCATGATTTCACTCGGGCGGAGAGATTCCAAAGTCATGGAACTGGATACGATGCCTATCCACTGCAATGTACTCCGGAATTCACTATGGGAATCCATGGGTATCCATCTGGTGTACGCACTCCAGACTGCTTCTGCCGCTAGTCCAACGGTCAACCCTGCTAAGCTTCCTGCTCAGCACCCCCAGTCTCTAGACCGTTCTACATGTGCCTGTTTCATAGCGTGCTTGGGCAGGATTGGTACCCTCGCTAGGGTTGGCGCTGGCAAGAGTCTACTCTAATCCGCCCCGAACGCCACTCTAATTTAAATTTTATATTACTTTTCGTGACAAGACCAAGCCATTTAATATACTATTATACTTGGGTTAGTGTGTATACTACCAGTTATACCACGTATCTGAGAGTAATAGTCGAGTTACTATTTCGAGGATCCCTCCCCACTCCTCTTTCGACAAGGTGGTCTACTTGGGCCAAGGAGATCTGCAACGCTCCGCGACAAACGAACCAGGTGCCAGCCTGCGCGGAGAAGGGAGAGGAGCAGGCCTGGGACTAGAGAAAAGAATAAATGCGTCGACTCACCCATCCTGTTTCACGTTTCCTGGTTTTATGTGCAGCTTTGAGATTTGTGGTCTGAAACACACAAATCCAACACTCGTTTGACACCATGGGAGAACACGCCCAACCGCGCAGTTCTGTTGAGAAGGGAGCGTCCACGGAGTCCATCCACGAGGAGAACGTCGATGGCATCCGGGTCGAAGTCCTCCAGGGCTCGATGGGCCTGGAAATGGCCCGTCGATCCCATCCTCCATCGCCCTGGAGTCGGGCGATGCTCCAGCTGTACGCATGCCTGTTGGTGGGCTATCTGTGCTCAGCCTTGAACGGTAGGGTCAAAGACACCTGGTGGTTGGTCAAGTATAGTGAGCTGATGAGACTTAGGATTTGATGGCTCCCTGATGGGCGCCCTGCTTCCTATCCCACAGTTTCAGGAAACCTTCGGTGCCGGCCTCGTCGGTTCCCAGGCGTCCCTCATCCAGGGGATGTACACAATCGGCGGCGTCAGTGCACTGCCTTTTGTCGGCTTCTTGCTGGACAACTGGGGTCGTCGGCTCGGCATGTTCGCTGGATCCGTCATTGTCATCGTCGGGACCATCCTGGGAGGAACAGCCAACAACATGGGCCAACTCCTGGCCAGCCGATTCTTCCTTGGTAAGATGACTAGGCTTCCCTTCCTTCTCGATGATATCACTAACACCTTGTCTTCTTGACACATTGCAGGCTGGGGATATTCTATGGCAGCGTCTGCTGCGCCCGCCTACGTGGTCGAAATGAGCCACCCTGCATACCGTGACGTCCTGACCGGTCTCTACAACTGCCAGTACTTTGTCGGTGCCATCGCTGCCGCGGGAGCCTGTCGAGGATGCCTCATCTACCCAGACTCTCGGGCATGGCGCATCCCCATCTGGTGTCAGCTCATCTCGTCGAGCTTTGTGGTACTGTTTGTGTGGTTCCTCCCCGAATCGCCCCGATGGCTCTACAGCCACGGACACCACGAACAGGCATGGGACGTCATCACCAAGTACCACGGCGAGGGCTCGCGTGACAACGCCTATGTGACATTGCAGATCCGCGAATACGAGAATGCGATCAACCTCGAAGGCTCGGACAAGCGCTCATGGGACTTCCGGGAGCTTGTCGACACCAAGGCCGCTAGATGGCGTCTGATTTGCGTCGGAATTGCCTCGTTCATGAGCCAGTGGGCGCAGGGAGGCGTCACGACGTACTACATGGGTGGACTTCTCAAGAGCGCCGGTATCACCGATACGACCACAGTCCTGGACGTCAATCTCGGCTTCACTGTTCTCTCCGCTGGAGGGGCCTACATCGGTGGATTCTTCGCACAGAGACTGCGACGACGGCCGATGCTGCTCGGCGCTTCTGTTCTTTGCGGCGTAAGTCAAGCTTCTGTGGCTGCATCTTCTATCTTCCATCCTCGCTAACCCCCTACCAGCTCTCCTTCGCCGGATTGTCAGCCACAACGGGCGTATACTCAGGCACCGAACAAAAGCCCGCCGCCACCGCCTCAATCGTAATCATCTTCCTCATCGGCTTCTTCTACAGCTTCGGCTGGACACCGCTGCAAGCCATGTACTCCGTCGAGTGTCTGGCGTACGAGACCCGCGCCAAGGGCATGGCCATCTACTCCGTCTTCACCAACATCGCCCTGCTGGTCAACCAGTTTGGTATCGGCAACGCCATGGAAGTCATCGATTGGCACACGTACATTATCCTGGCGGCGTGGAATATGGTGCAGGCCTCGTTCATCTACTTCTTTGCGGTGGAGACGTGCCAGCGCACTCTTGAGGAGCTCACGGATATCTTTGCGGCGCCGAACCCTAGGAAGAAGAGTACTGAAGCGCGCAAGGTGTTGCTTTCTGAGGAGACTGATGAGGTGCTGCAGGTCAAGGAGGCCTGAGTTATGACATTCTATTCCAGTCGCTCCACTGGTTCCCATCTTTGGGTGTTCTTGATCGCTATCTATTCTTCGCACAGGATGCTTTTCTTTTTTGGGTAGTCTATTACAGTAATATGCAGGCATACTCAATGCATTTGATAATCTGGTTTTACGATCTACCATACATATATTTTAGAATCTAGAATATCATTCCACTGGCGACCCGCAGACAATTTCTTACTGGGCTATGCTTGACCCAGCCTATCACTTAGTTCATAGCATTCTTTTTACCCTGTCATGCTGCCTCAGAGTGTTCTCACAGTCAGTCCCGGGCCCTGGTAAAGCAGTAGGGTGTCCTAGTTCTACCCTCCAGAGTATGGTCAGAGTACCATCTGTCAAAGCAGTGACTGTCATGCTTCAAATATATCACTTGACTACTGATATATATAGTCAGATTTTGATACAGATGTCCTGTTGTTCCTCCCGCAATCTATACACTTCCTCCATGGTTGCGATATCATCTATCTCATCAATCTTTTGGTCAATTTTCTTGCTCCTTGCCCGTACCATACATATTTTCCAAAGAAAAGCGCCCCCGTTCCCAGTATCAACAGAAGAATAAGAGTGAGTATATTCTAGCCCAACTCTAGTGCTTCGTGATTCCAATTGTACATCATAATGGTCTTGTCTAGACGTGTCCTGTCATCCCTCGGAGGCCCTCTTCCTCTCATGTTCATCAGAAGTCTCTACGTGTAAACCAGCCACACCTCTCCACGACTTGCCCAGAGTTAAGCCCGCGCGACAATAATACATGCCTCTACGAGCCCACTGCGTGCCCACCAGTTGGTAACAAATCCTGCTATCGAGAAGTCCATATAATCCCACTTGCTGCCCCCCATTTCCTGCCACTTGCGTCCCTGCTGACTGACAAAGCGGCTGTACTGGGCATACGCATGCTCCGAATAAGAGACGATGGAGATATTCTCCCGCTTATATCCACACTCCACAAGCGTATCAATGTATTGCTGTCTGGTCAGCACGCGGTCCCAGGACGTGTCGAGTAGACGGAAGGAAGCCCACGTCTTGAGGGTGTCAAGCGTCGACATATTCTCTTTTTTGAGGTGTTCCGTGACCGCAACCGAGACTCCTAGCTCTTGACGAGCAAAGGTGAGAATAGGCTTCCTTGAGGGTCGGAAATCACACAGCGCATCCAGGGACACCAGCCATGGGTTGGGCAGCGAGCGGACTGCGTCGTTGATTTCGGCGTTCCATGTATTTGGCTGCGCGGCATCGGCCTGGAAGATCTGGCATTTGGTCTTGGTTTTCCCGTGGGACAAGACCGTGTCTTCTCTCAAGCGGTCTTCTGCCATCTTCACTTGGAGAGAGCTGAGCGTGAGGCCAACCCAGTGGGTACATTTGTCCTGGTACTCCTTCAGCAGCAGACGGGCGGTCTCAGCGCACCCGCACCCGACCTCCAGCATCGAAAACTGCTGTTGAGCTGAAATCCCAGCCGTGGCTAGGAGCTCTCTGAACAAGTCTGCGCAAGCCTCGGAGGGATGGGTTGCGGTCTAGGGTCAATCAGCGCTGAATTCATCCCACAACCATTGATAGAGAATCTCACCTTCCAGAACCCCAGATTAACCCACAAGGATTGGGGCTCCAAGTCCGCGTTGAACCAAAGGTTCTCAAGTCCATAGGCCAGGTCGGCGTTGGCCCCGCCGATTTGATACCGACTGTTCATCTCCTTACGGCGTTGAACCATATGGCTCAGGAGGGGGTTGGACGGACAGTGGCGCAGCGGAACGACATACGTGCAGAATATGGCGACTGCGAAACCAAGGACATAGCTTTTCAAGAGATGATAGAAGGCCGCCCGTTCTTCTTGACTCGACTCTGCGGACAGATAGAACGGAGCAGCCACGCAGGGCAGTAAGGCAAGGCCGGCGATATATCGGAACATTCTAAAGGAAGGGGCAGGGACGTTTGGCTAGTAGGTATCAAGACCGACGGTGTCGACACTTGTTTTAGCTTTAATACCCTAGAACTACGAGCTGGTCTCAAACTCGGTGACAAGTGTCATAGTGGGTCTTGATCGAGGCTGGCTGAATCTCATATTGCTCCTTGCGTCAAGGACGCACCTCGGAGGCACAGACATCCCATGTTGCATATGATACGCGTCAAGTAGAGCCTGCAAGGAGCCTACATCCTCTAAGCCACGCAACTGAGCGCTGCATGCCGGCCCATACAGAATTCAAATGAGACTCAATGAAAGTCAATCTGTCCCTAATTGGGGTGAATTCTGTAGGTCCCTATTTCTGGGGACTTCCCCGACTAGCATGGAAGTTGGAGAAAAGACAATACAATCTACTCGACAAACAAGATACCTGGAAGCACTGTGTGTCCTAGCTTTACGCACCATTGCCTAGCCATTCACGATGGGTTCTCTTTGTGATAGCCTCCCCATGGACAGTACCACCACTCGCCGCTTCCAAGAGATGGTCGCCGGTCTCAAAATTCGTCTGCCTCGTGTCCTGGATCCCACTGTGATGGCATTGAAGGAGTTGCTTGAAGGCGATGAGGAATTGGGGGCCCTTTGCCATTCCATGTTCGCAGAGGCAAAAGAGCTAGTCGAGACGAAGAGAGCCCATCCAGTCTACCTCGCCATCAACAGCATTGAGGCTCTCACGCAGATGTTCGATTATATCCTGACGCTGTCTCCCGTGTGGGAGGTCCACGACAGCCCCGACAATCTCGGTGGCCTTCCTTTCAACCTCATCCTCATGGTCCTCATGGAAACCCACAGCGGCCTTCAGCTGTTCAAGCACGTCGTTATCAACCAGCACCTTAAACAGATTCTCCAAACATGGGCTCGGTTTCTGGAATCCCGTGACTCACTCTACGTCCTCAACTCGCAGACCGGCTGGCTGTCACACCGTGCCGTAGCGAAGCTAGAAGACGTCGCCAACAAACCCACTGGAGGGATCCGAAACTTTATTGACATCTATGACTGTCCAGACCCCAACGATCCAGAAACGCTGGGATTCCAATGCTGGGATGCATTCTTCAGCCGCAAATTTAAGCCAGGTCTCCGACCCACCCCAAGCCACGACGCTCTCCTCGCCAACGGGGGTTCAGTAATTTTGAACGCCTGCGAGTCAAAGCCATGGCACATCACCCGATGTTGCTCGGGCCACACCGAGATCGTCCTCAAGGGCACGCCATACTCCATCCGCTCCATGCTCGGCAACGATCCACTAGCAGCGCACTTTGAAAACGGCACCGTCTACCAAGCCTACCTGTCCGCCTTGAGCTATCACCGGTGGCATGCTCCCGTCTCGGGCGTCGTTCGGAAGGTCCTCTATCTAGACGGTAGCTATTTTTCCCAGCTACCCATGTCTGATATCCTGGCTATGGAGAAGTCCCAGAGCTACCTAGCAGCCGTCGCGGCGCGTGCGGCTATCTTGATCGACGCCTACGATACGCGTGTCGGTCTGGTCGGCCTTGTAGCGGTTGGCATGGGCGAGGTCTCATCGTGCGAAGCGTTCGTTAAGGAGGGCGATCATGTACGAGCTGGTGATGAAATCGGATGCTTCCACTACGGAGGATCAACGCACTGTCTTCTGTTTCGAGAGGGTCTGGATGTCCTGTTCGAGCCGGGAGTGCAAGACAAGACGAGGGATCAGAACATCCCTGTGCGAAGTCTCCTCGCTCGCTGTTACGCGTGAGGGAAGCACCTCGAAAAGGAAAAAAAAAAAAAAAAAATGGAAAATAGAAAGAAATATAACACAAGTCTGGAAGGCCCTAGCCGGTGAATCGTACCACGTATGCTCTGCAAGGGTAGGCAGGGAATGCGCTTGAATCAGCCCCCAACATCCTGTTCCGAAAAGTAGATATGATAGAGTTCAGACATGATAGAGTTTAAAGCGATGGCCAGGAACAGACAAGAGTCAAAGAGATATATTTGGCTTTAACATTGGCGTGGTCTACTTGACAGCTCTGATTTGTCTCATGTCGCCTACCTGCAAGAAAATCATTCCGGACCCACACTGAGCACCGGGAATATGCAGTACGTAGAAAACTCGATAGTTGCCTTTTCATTGCATTGGCCATGTGAGGTGTAGCGTGGGAGTAACCAGCGGTGTGGCTATCCTCCAGTATGACGCGCTGAACACATCTGTATACACACCCCACTTGCATGTATAGAATCCGCTCAAGCCTAGAGGAGTGAGGCAACTTATCAGTCCATCATGCATTCAGCTCACCACCTGTCATGCTCGGAATGACACCGCCTAAAAACCGTGTATAAGAGGTGATTTGCAAAGCGGGAACCCGCCGGTTAGATAGGCTCAGTATCATCTTCCAACGGCCAATCCAACGGTTCCTGTTAGGAAAAGCATCACCGATGTCTTATCCTCAAACGTCCAGTTGCCGGGAGTTTGTCCCGAACAAGTTCAACACGCACACACTATGCAAAGTCACTTCTTTTGACGCTATCCTCAACTGGGAGAAGTATACAGTAAAACTTGAGCGGTTGGTTGCGGCAGCATGGTCCATCGTTGGATCACGATGGTTCTACAAGGATGAAATTCACTTTCATCTTCGGGTAGCCAGAGATAATACGCATGCGTCTCTTCCAGTGCGTGTGCTCACTGGACCTGATATGACTGTGGGGGGCCTACTACGGCAACTGGAGGCGCAAATAGTACCCGAGAATCAGGGTATCTTGTCCAAACACAACGCCGCAGAGCATGCCCAACCTCAAGGGTTTTCCATCGTCTATGGATCAGGTAAGGGATTGACATTTTATCTGTGAGCTCGTGGCTAATTTGAGATAGAACCGAATGACGGCAAAAGCGACTGCACACTTATGTTAGAGTGCGGTCGACGAGAGTCGGGGTTGCACTTCGAGGTGTATACTTCTGGGGATGTCCTCCGCTTGGAAGAGGCTCAGAGACTGGCTCGCTCAACGCAGAAGCTGCTTGAGCAGTTTACCTGCGGTCAGCTCGAGCACACGGTCTTGTCGGATATCGATATGATCAGTGAGCGTGACCTCGCAGACGTCTGGCGGAGAAACGGGACGGTTCCCCAAGCGATCGAGACTCCCGCTCATGAAACTATTCGGCGACATGCCAGTGAGCGTCCAGAGGCATGCGCGGTATGTGCATGGGATGGATCCTGGACATACAAGGAACTGGATGATCTTTCAACTCGGTTGGCGCTGGGCTTGATTCGAGCAGGGGTGGGGAGGGGCGTGACCGTACCCCTGTATTTTGAAAAATCGAAATGGATGCCAGTCGCGATTCTGGGGGTAATGAAGGCGGGGGGTGTTTTCCTTCAGTTGGCTAGCTCTGTTCCCAAAGGTCGAACAGAAGCCATCTTGAGTGTGGACAAGCCTCCGTTTGCCCTCACCGGCCCAGACGCTCCAAGTTGGCTGGCCGATCTTGTGCGAACATACACGGTGCATGATCTCCTGTCGCAGGATACCGAAGGATTATCCCCCATCCCCAAGTGCTCTTTGAGCCAAGATTGTGTTCAACTATTCACATCCGGAAGCACGGGCCAGCCAAAGGGCATTGTCTGGACGCATGAAGTACTGGCGACCAACTGCCAGGAGATCGCCAACATACAGTCGATGGGTCCGCACACGAGGCAGTTTCAGACCGCTTCCTATGAGTTTGACGTGAGCATGATGGAAACGATTGCCGTGCTCTTAGCGGGAGGTTGTCTCTGTATCCCACCGGAGCAAGACGGCGTGAACTGCTCTCCCGCCACTCTCGAGGCGCTGCGAGCCAACTCCGTCTACTTGACTCCAACCTTGGCCGAAGCCCTCGATCCGGACGCTGTTCCCTCCCTGAAGACTCTTGCCTTGGAGGGTGAGATATTACCCAAGCATGTTGTGTCCAAGTGGGCCGGACGGGTGACGATGTTTAACTTCTACGGGCCTGCCGAATGTCCCCACGTTGCTGCATGCGTTATCGACCCGGACGCCTTCCAGACGGGGTTCGCCGGATCAACTTCTGTCTGTCTGCGGTGGGTAGTCGACCCTCACAACCACGAAAAGCTCCTGCCTGACGGAGCAATCGGGGAGTTGTTGGTGGAGGGACCAATCCTCCTCGACCGGTACGTCGGGAATGTCCCGAATGCAGCACCGTTTGTTAGCCCTCGCTGGTTACATTGTGGTTGTCCTGGCGTTCCCGGGCGAGAGGGACGACTGTTCAAGACGGGCGACTTGGTCCGTTGTGACGACAATGGGGATTTGACCGTCATTGGCCGCAAGGACACCCAAGTGCAGATTCACGGCGAACGGGTGGAGCTCTCCGAGGTCGAGCACAATGTGCGCCGGTTCCTAAAGGATCATGTTGGAGTGGTAGCCGAAATGATCATTCCCTCAGGATATACCAAGCCGATCTTGGCTGCCTTCCTAGTAATTGGCGACGACATGGCTTTGTCCCCTCGCGGTCCCGGGGGAATTCTGAAAGACCTCATATCCGGCGTTGAGCGTCTGGCTGACTACGTACCGCAGACGTTCATCCCTGCTGTATACATACCGGTGAGGCAGATTCCGATGACTGTCTCTGGGAAGACCAATCGGCGCGAACTGCGTCAGATGGGGTCATCCATGACCTTGGAAGAGTTGGCTGCAGGACATCTCGCATGCAGGGGAGAAACAGGAGAGTGATGCATACGCATGGCTTAGACAGAATATCACATTGCTATTAACGCATAGTATGAGCTACCCGTCATGAGCTGTTGAAACTAAAACAAACCTGGCGTTGGAAGATTGTGCAACCGTTTGTAGATTGTGGATCCATTCAAGCATTAGGTTGAAGGGTTTATGGACTGAATCTGGTTTTTGATATACCAAGGTATTCATGGAATACATGTAGTACACACATGCCTTCGTAGATATAGAGGGTACGTACTTAGTGACATACATATCTGTTCTTATTTCTTGGAGCATACCATGGGCCTGTTAGTCCTGGGCATATGAATATCATCCATGAATGACTGCGCATGAACCGGCGATACAAGACGGATTTGACACCAGACACGGACCTAGGAATTCAACGTAAGAAGTCAATCTCACAATTCCAGCTGTTTATATGAATTATGTGCATGGAAGCCCCCATTAACTGTAGAAACCGGTTAGATCCTCGATGGCATGATAGCAATGCTCATTTTCTTCCAGAGCACCGATATTTTGTCTCCGTATCCCCTGCGCTGATCCTTCTGGTCCCCACAGGCCCACATACCGACAGGACGTGCCTTGAGTCCTTTCAGCTGGTCTCGTCATTTCTCTCCTGTTGTGCTCATTATATTATATGGTGCGTCCTTTGCCCCTTGCCGTGAACTTTATATATACACGTCATAAAGGGCGCTATGTGGCTGCCGCGCGTTCGTCCATCGGGCAACCTCGCATCGTAGGCTGTACAGGTAGAAGTAGTGATTGATATTAGACAAAGCTCAAAAGCATGTCTGACCCCTTGTTTTCCATTCATGCTACTCCTTCGTCATGCTCGTGTACAAGTGCCGATGCGATGTCACCCTTTCCTTCCACGCTTCCATCCCTCAAAACGCCCGATACATTCACCCCCATGCCCCCAAAAGAAAAAGACAAAAGGAGAGAGACAGGATTCGGTGAATATATGTCATTTTGTCTGGTTTGACAGCATTTTTCCAATTGCTTTATGAGTTCTCCCATTGCGTGGCATACTGCGTGGCAAACTGCGTTACATGCTGATGTCTCAAAATTCAAGATACATATATTCCGTAGAGGTCACATGCCTCATACCATATGTAGTTCGATTTGTAGCGCCTTCTTACAATGTAGTGACGAAAGATATTGAATAGAAGGATAAATGCTAATCGAAAAGCAACAAGCACAAAGGATTCTTGGCAGGATCAAGATCCCCCTGCCCCCAGCTAGTCATTTCAGTGACGAAATACCAAGACGACCACTCCACACACGCCCATCGGCACCGCCAGAGCCCACGACATAGTCGTCCACCCGGCATAATCTCGAATGTATCCCCCGAGAAAGGGTCCCATCAGTGCTCCAGCAGCAAAAAAGCCATTGCTCAGCCCGCAGGCCAGTGCAATCAAGGCCTTTCCGCCCAACGCCCCGGGGCTAGCTACTGGCGCGTCAAGCGCAAGACGGGTCACCTCGACCATAACCGGTGTCTCGACGATACCAACGCAAGCACCAATGAGCGCCAGCAATGCGCAGAGAAGGATCTTATGACTGAGAAGGTTCTCCGTGACATATCGCAGGCTGCACAACAGCGGCACCAGGGAAAAGAGGGCCGCGGCAATCAAGTAGTAGCGGGTCTTGGGCCACCGGTCTAGCACAGAGCCGATGACGGGGTCGATGATATGCGGTGCCATCAGGGGGATAAAGATGAGGCCTTGGGCCGTTTGCTTCCAACCAAAAGTGTCATGGACAAACAGTGGCAACACACTGTCAAATGCTGCCAGGACCGCCGAGACGAAGAAATAGACCGTCAATGCCAGAAGCATCCGTGGAGATCGGAGCAGGAAAAACGCTGCCGTATGTGCCGAGGGTTGACAAGAACCCAGCGGTGAAGAATTCATGCCAGACTGGTCTGGTGTTTGGTCCTTTCGCGCCCAAACACCAGCTCCTTCTTCCCCAACTGCCGTGGTAGCAGCGTTTTCTTCGACGGGTGCTTCTTGTTTCTCAATTTTCACCTGCACATGTTCCGCCTTGAGAGGCTCCATTGTTGCCTCTTCTGGCGCATTCTCGGCGATCATAATGCGGAGAACCGCGTCCAACACAAGAACGCCAAATGCTAGTCCGAACGGGGCGTAATAACCTCCATGTTCATAGAGAATGCCTCCCAAGAGGGGGCCAGCCGTAGTTCCCCCTACCGTGGACATGGCGGCATACCCCAGCGCTTGTCCCAGTGCATCCTCCTCAAATCGATCCACCAGCAGCGCGAGCCCCACAGTCCAGACCATCGCCCCAGCAGCGCCCTGAAGTAAGCGTCCCACAATCCACAGAGCCAGATTCGTGCCGATACAGAGTAGCGCGGTGGCGACTACCAAGATCGCAAGCCCTATGAGGAACGGCCACCGACGTGACTGGGTGCGGTCTGCAAGATATCCGCATATGGCTACATTGAGACCGCGTTAAGGGTTTTCGTTCCAGCGAGGAGGGTCAAAACTCACGAGACACTATGGTCATTGCTGCCCCGTGTAGCGCGAGAAGAATTGACGTCCACCGTTGCTCTGGGGAGATTATCGATCAGTACTTTGGGCACGAGCATCTACCGATGGACACACTTACCCTCTCCCTGAGATAACTTGACTCTCTCATGGAGAGCTGTCGGGACAATAGGCACAATCTAGAAGTATCAGTACCGTAGGGTCCATGGATGGGGTGTGGGCCCCCTTACCAATCCGTAGAGTAGCATGTCCTAAATCGACCATCATCAGCAGGAGTCTCTTGCGTGTATTAGATGGCAGATCAAGATAGCCATACCGTCATCCCAGCAAAACAAACCACACAGATAACGAAAGTTCTCGAGGATCGCCATCCGCGCGGTAATTTTCTCCCACCACCAAGGTCTTGCGCGACGGTTTCCATAGTCAATTTGTCTGTGCGCGTTTGCATACCAAACAGTCCGGAGTCGTGTCTGAAAGTCAAAGTAGAAAATGGGATGTTATATATATCCCAGCCAAAAATATCCTGTCCTGTGCGCAAGGGTCACTATTAGAGGTACTAATTAAGGGATGGGGATCATCATCGTCCATAGTGTCCGAGATGCCTTTCGACAATCGTCATAACCCCTGCTCTTCCATAGTCACTGATCACTATTAATGTCCAATCCGTGCAAAGTCGTCAAATTCTACCAGCTGCTACCTGCGTGGGAAACGACCCATAGAATATTGTGTGGATGTTCAAGTTGACACCATATATTCATCTTCTATAATTGAGATGATGGATCAGCTCTCCTCCAGATTCTTTCAAGACAAGTCAAATTTAGAACTCACATAACCCCTATTCTGAGTCTATTGAAACCCCATTTACAATCCATGTAGAATACTCAGTACATACTTGTATTTGATTCATGTAAAGGGTTAGTTGCCTCAGGTAGGTTCATAACTGTTATGCTCAGGAGTTAGCCGGCCGTAATGCAGATGCTGAGTCAACTATACCAATACACAGAGCCACACTGGCTGGCTTGTAGATTTCATGAACTCCACAGTAGTCGGACCCACCGAAAGACACTAGTTGAGGAAGGATTCGAACGATGATATTGAAGATATAAAGATAAAGATGATGATGGTGAAAATACAGCTGTATAGGTGATCAAATTGGTATGGTCAGGTGACCTGTTCATCGTGGTATATATCTATCAGAACCCACTCGTTTATGGTCATTTCGGAATTGCAATTTGAACACGATCAAATACGTGGCTTAGATTCATCAATACAAGCCAGACGTAAAAAGACTAGAACAATGGTTGATTTGGATTGAGGGGTCAGGACGGAAGTAGTATGGTAGTAGCCACGACTGGACCTACCCGTGTTGATCGCGCGGCATCAACGCCCCGCTAATCCCTCTTCTACTTCTCTTCCCATAATCATCAGCACCGTGATCGGTTTAGTACGAGAACAAACCACTCACAATGGCGGCTAAGTTGATCGATAAACAGCTCCACAATGTCCCCGGTATGCGTCTCTTACTGGAATACATGGCTTAAACAGCCTTACGCCGGGGTAGAAACCAATAATGTTGACATGGGACACAGGCAAACTCCGCGTGGCAGAGCTGCTCTTCGACGTTCCAGTCAACTACAGTAAGCCCAATGAAGGGACTCTCAGACTGTTCGCCCGGAGTGTGCGTCGTCTAGTGACGCCGGTTGAGTCCACCAAGGAAGAGAAGCAACTTCCGTGGCTGGTCTATCTGCAGGGAGGCCCGGGGATGGGCTGCAGGCCCCCGCAGGAGTATGGCTGGGTCGGAACGGTCCTCGAAAAGGGGTACCAGGTAAGTTTTTTCCCGGTTGTGGAATTGTAGATCATACATAAGAGGGGGGGCCGGGAACCAGTCACTTAATCCTTCACATAGGTCCTGTTTCTGGACCAGCGTGGCACGGGTCTCAGTTCCACCATCACCGCCGGCACACTGGCTCTCCAAGGCAATGCGATCAAGCAGGCAGAGTATCTTAAGAATTTCCGCGCCGACAACATTGTTCGAGACTGCGAAGCTGTCCGCCGCTGTCTCACCACGGACTATCCCGAAGACAAACGCAAATGGAGCGTGATTGGCCAGAGTTTTGGTGGATTCTGTATCGGGACCTATCTTTCCATATTGTGAGCTGGACCAAAATCCGGAGTATACAACAACTTCACCCGGTGTACTGACATCTCATAGTCCAGAGGGATTGGCTGAAGCGTTCATTTGTGGTGGACTTCCCCCGCTGGTGAACGATCCAGATCCTGTTTATGCGAAGACCTATGGTATGATCTGTGAAGGAAATTTCTACATCAAATCTGACATGCAACAGAGAAGGTGGAGCAGCGGAACAAAGACTACTACGCTAAGTATCCCGAGGATGTTGCGCGAGTGAAGAAAATCGTTCAATACTTGAAGGAGAACCGGGTTGCCTTGCCGTCAGGGACTCTGTCGCCCGAAAGATTCCAGCAGCTAGGTATCAGCTTTGGAATGCATGGTAAGGAAGGAGTAATCTTCATGGCATTATTCCGCCACAATCTTGCTAACGATTCATAGGCGGCATTGACTGCGTCCATGGTAGCGTGACACCTTCCCCAACGAGACAGACGAGGTTCTAAAGCTGATCACCCATGCCAGAGCTCGTATATCGCGCCTGCAATGATCTGGAAATCTTCGGGTTCCTCACGCACCCTACCCTGACCTCCATCGACAGCTATGGTGGCCAAGACCAAAATGTCATCTACGCCGTCTTGCACGAGGCCATCTACTGCCAGGGGTAAGGGCCCCCAGATAATTTCAAAGGATTTAGATTTACTAACAACGAACAAACAGACGAGCCTCAAACTGGTCCGCCGATAGATATCGCGCAGCTAACTCACAATTCCATCTCAATGCTGATCTTCCCGAGATCTGTTTCACCGGCGAGATGGTAAGCATTTTCCCTCCATACACGCATACAAAGCACTTATATCAGCGCTGACAATAATACACTGCAGATATACAAAGACATGTTCGACTCATACACCGAGTTGAACAGCATCAAAGAGGCAGCAGACATCCTCGCAACCACGACCGACTGGCCGGCCCTCTACGATGAGGAGCAGCTAGCAAAGAACGAGGTCCCCGTTTACGCCGCGACCTTCGTAGACGATATGTACGTGCACTTCGACCACTCTTTGAACACCGCTTCGAAGATCAAGGGGACCAAGCAGTTCATCACGAACGTCATGTATCATAATGCTATCCGTGCCAAGCCGGACGAGCTTATAAGGCAGCTCTTTGCGCTGCGGGATGATACTATCGATTAAGCGCCTCCTCGCACTGCTGGTCGCTATTGCATCGGACGTCTCAAAAGACGTTACCTCATGGATTCTTCTATATTTCCAAACCCGCGAGTATCAATACGCGCTGTGGCGTATACAGGTGTCATCAAATCATTACACTGCAGATGCCCATATGTCTATAAGCAAAGACATGTATCTAGAATATATCGATATCCAAACTCGGCAAGATAAAGGGCGCAAGCAAGCTAAAAAACCTATACGTAGATATACCATTAGACAAGACCCACGCTACGAGCGAAAGAAAGGAAAACACAACACTTACCGCACCACCAATAATAAACAGCCTCTCTTCTTCCCGCTCCACCCACTGCACAATCTTGCTCGCACTCTGAGCAAGAGCATTTCTATTCGCGTGTGGGCCAGCCACGCAGTAGAACTCGAACACGGGAGTCACCCACGCAAAAGACGTGGACGACTGGGACACGCAGTGGTGGACTTTGACGTGCGTGTATTTCGCATGGATGCTTGCGTGGAGATTGTTGTATGTCGACATGAGTCTGTCGTATGTCAGTCGATTGCATATATAGCGAGCTAGCTAGCTAGCTCTCAGGAAGCGGGGCTACTACTAACCTGCGACGGCGAGAAACGGATGAAAATTCGGGGTCGTAGGCCGACATGCTGAATTGCACGTTTGCGCGAGATTTGTACAGGAAATGGTGGAGGACTGTCCCCGGGACGATGTCGGTTGTAGCGGGACGGCCTTTCTCGACAGCCTCTCTTATGATCTTCATGCTGCCGTTGTTTTCCAATTGCTGAGAGCAAAAGATTAGCGATTTAGGCTGGGCAAGGTTACGGCTGTTGAGGTCTTTTCCTACCTCGACAAAATTGTTCCTCATCTCTTGTAAATCGAAGAAGCTTTCCTTGTCTGTGCTGATCAAGATAATGGCAACAGACTCTTCTTTCGTGGTGGTGTCGTCGGAATTGTCGCCCGCGTTCTCTCGAAGATCGAGGAAACTGACATACATGTAGAGATAGCCGCTGCTGTTGAAGCCCGGTAGACAAACCGGGATCCAGCTCTCGCCTCCGCCTGCCTTTACGGCATCTGCTTCAAAGATCATGTTGAATAGAAGTTGGAGGTCGCCGGGGTGTAATGAGTGTTTCTTCGGGCGCACAACGCTGACTAGACGGCCGCCGGCCACCACTAAACCGTATAGGAGACTGTTGACCTTTGCTTTGAGGAGTGTGCTGTTGATCTTTTGACGGTGAGATTTCCGGAGTTTCAGGCACTCAAGGGCTGAGAAGAGGGTAGACGGTGATCCTTTAGTGAAGCTGTCCGCCAGCGTAGAGAGTAGAGACTCGGTTCCCTGTAAGGGTCGTTTGAGATCTGTAGATGGACGGACGGAAAATAGATGAGTCAACGACGGCAGAGTCAACGTAGACAAAATCTGCATATACAGGGCTTCGAGTTGCAGCTTGAGTTGGGTGTCGCTCTCAAGGATCCGGCTGATGGCTACCAGGTATAGTGGCCCTTTGGTCACGACCACGAATTTGGTGTCCCCAGCAGTGAAGCTACTTAGATGATCCTGGGCGTCCTCGTAGAACGAGATGATGGTCTGGATGACACCGACATACGTCGAGATTAGCCCACCATCGCCATGACGTGTCCATATTGGTTTCCCGGCAGCAGACAGGATGATATAATGCTTCCGCTTGGCCTGCCATCTCGCAAGAACCAACTCTAGAATTGATGAACCCGTCAGCGTATGAACAAGGCAGTCTATTACGGAATCTACACACCCTCATTATTACCGTCCTCATCCACGTTACCGACGGGCTCGAATTCGCTGGCGAATCCATCCTCTACATCGTCGGCTTGAAACTCTGGAAACCGGAGCAACCCTGAGCTATCCTGCTGCACAGCCGGGTCATCCGACACGACAAAGTCACTAAAGACATGGTCGGCCTCTCCAGGATCTGCATGCGGGATAGAGCTTCGAATGCTCGCAGAATCGCCCGCTTCACTCGCTCTTGAGCTGGCTATATGACTGAGGCTTGCCTTCGCCCTCAGGTTATCGGCTAACCCGTGCGCGGGATTATTCTCCTCCTTCCCTCCGCCATTCGAGCCGATATCCGTGAGTGATACAGCGGTCGTGGCCTTCGATTGTAAATTCGATTGCGTTGTACTCCGTGGCACCCGTAGAGACGCGCCTCCTTCGTCCAACAGGCCTAACGTGTTCGGGCGCGGGGGCAGTGGCGGCGGGGATCCTTCAGGGCTTGCGCTGCGACCTTCACTACCAGAGTCAATCGGTCGCGCCTCGACGACTTCTAATCCGCCGTCATTCGGTCCTTTTAAAGGGTCGCTTCGTGAGCCCTGAGCTTCGGGCTCGGCTTTCGAATCCATGGCCCTTGGGCCGCGCGCATTGACAAAACGTTTCCGGTAGTCGTGGTCTCTCGTAAATCAGCGAACCGAATTCAAGTAGCGCAAAGCATCGTCGGAAGTAAAATTAATATCTCCACCGATCGTTGGAGACGCATATCTCGTATAGAAGGTGGTTGACAGACGTGAGGGTGGACGAGTGGGGATGCGAAGGAGTGTACAAAGATCCTCCCGGGTCGGAGCTCCAGATGCGGGCGGTCGGTCGTTTCAACACCTCCGCCTCTTCGTGTCCATAACGCATTACAGGCACCGGCACCTCCCTATCTACACCAATGAACAAACCATGACGAGAGATTTTCTGCGCTTAGTATTGAGCTTTACTATCGACATATCTCCGTCCACACCATGAGCCTCGAACCCGGCCTTCCGAGGTCAGACTCCCCCGCAAGCTCGGAGAGCTCCTTCACGCGCTCCCGCTTACGGGGCAAAGAAGGTGCGCAATCACTCCCCCTGTCTTGAGGCTCTACACTTTTCGAGACTGGGATTTTACTCTGACTAACATATACGTCTCCGCGCAGAACCGCTGAAAAAGGATAAGAACTATCGCCGTTATGCTCACAATGTTGAACGCGCCCTTTCGTTGTTTGATACCGCCCTGCAGGAGTGGGCAGACTATATTTCGTTCCTTAGTCGACTATTGAAGGTGGGATATCGCCAGCACTGGGATGCGTGATGGTATTGAGCTAATAGGGCAGTGATTAGGCGTTGCAATCTCATCCGCCAGATATATCGATTGTCCCCCATAAGGTGCTCGTGTCGAAACGATTGTCGCAATGCTTGAACCCCTCGCTGCCGTCGGGCGTCCATCAGAAGGCTCTGGAAGTGTACATGTTTGTCTTCAATTTAATCAAGGTCAAGATAAGCGCTGTTCTTCCGCGAAGTGCGTCTGCTGACGTTGCATGCTGTCCATCTAGCCAGAAGGACTTTCACACGACCTGCCTTTATACTTTCCCGGCATTGCGCCGACCTTAACATTCGCTTCGCTTACGGTCCGTCCGTTGTTCCTGTCCCTGGTGGAAAACTACGTTTGTACCGTGGAAGCATGGGCAATTCGACCGGCCTTGAAGGCGATCCTCTTATCCCTTCTGCCGGGGCTCGAGGAAGAAACGAGTGATGATTTTGAACCGACCCTCCGACTTATCAATAAATTCCGCGACATTGCGAGTAAAATGGATACCCAGAAGGCTGGAACTGAAGTAGGCTCACAGGGACAATACTTCTGGCAGTGTCTCTTCCTGGCATCTATCACGAGCCCTAGCAGGCGTTCCGGTGCGCTGGCTTATCTGAATCGATGTCTCCCCAAACTAGGCGTCACGGACCGGAGGCCAAGTAGGGGTGAAACAAGCGATCCATCCGAAATGTCACAAGACATGCTAGCGGCTGTCGATTCGGTCGTACAGCCAGAACCCGGTTTACTGATTCGATGTTTTGCGTCGGGCCTGTTGGATGAGCAGGTCCTTGTGCAGCGGAACTTCCTTGACCTACTGGTCACTCACCTGCCATTAAGCTCCCCGATACTGCAGTCGCGGATTGTAAATAATGATCTCCAGAGGCTGGTCATTGCAGCAATCGGAGTTGTCACTCGGCGTGACATGAGCTTGAATCGCCGACTATGGTCTTGGCTCCTAGGGCCCGATGCAGCGACCGATCAGTCTTCCTACGAGCGTCGCAATTCGACATCTGACGGCGCCGATCAGTCGGCTGATAGCGGGCTGCTCTCCCAGTCTGAATACTTCAGCCGGTTTGGACTGAAAGCCTTAACTGATGGCCTTCTGCAGATGGTCGAGCAGGACTCGACCGCTTCCTCCGAGACGACCAAACCATTCCGCATATCTCTTGCGTTGATGGACCGATGGGAAGTCGGCGGGCATGTTATTCCAGAAATATTTTTACCAATCATACGGAAGGTCCAAGCATTTGAAGATACGGCGTCCAAGGCTCGATTTGAAGAGGTTTTCCGCAGCGCGAACGCCTTTTTTGACGGCGTCGAGAGTTCTGTGATATTCTCCGAGCTCGTTCGCTTGGTAGACTGGAAAACCGAGGACCTGAGCCACAATGTGGAGTCGGTTGCGAGCGACTTGACTCTTGCACATTTCATACTCACCAACTTCAACGTGCGAGAAGAGGAGATGGTTACTCGACATGTTCCTCTGCTCGCACTCACCGTCCTGATGAAAATGGGCGAACTACCTATTGGAGACCATACTTCTCTGACCCGAGACCAAAGCTCGCAGGTAGCAAACAAGCTGTCGAAGATAATGCACTCACTTACTGGGCTGCTTACTGAGAGGGCTTTCAGCAGAAGATCGAATTCGCAGGCAGCCAACGCCTCTTCAGACCCTGGGAATGCCGAGGTCTTGAAAAAGATCCATGATTTCTATTACCAGAGCAAAAATCGTCTGGACTTGCCCCAGCCACCGTTTCACCCTAGACAGCTGGCAGAAATGATGATCAAGAAAGCGCACGAATTGGCCATATCAGCTCTGCAAAATACATCCAATGATGCGCGAACGCATGAAAGGGTGAATCTCTTCATGGTATTGCTCAAAAAGCTACCCAAATCACGTGTTCTTCGTGATAGGCGCTTTTACATGGCGATCTGTGAACGAGTTCATGCTCACCAAGTTGAGCTTTCTACTGCCTCGTTTTCTGTCATATCCTCCATTTCGTCCGCCGTGACAAAATTGTATTTTATCCACAAAGTCGGGCTCTATATCAGCTATGAGGACGTATCTGATCTGATCCCAATTCTGGTGAAACAGCTTTGGGCATTCCTTTCACCCTTGAGTCCCAAATTCCATGTCGAGGCCGTTCGTTGCTTGTGGAACTTGCATTCGGCCTCTTGGAGGGACCATCTTGTTGAGGCATCGATCACATCCCTTATGATTGACTCGTCGTCCCCTGGGTCTCGCCAGCTGTCATCAGAAGAGCAAGTTGGAAGATACTTTGTCTTGTGGACTCATAGTCATCATGGAACGTATGAACTTCCACCGAAACACGTCCATGATGCGGCCAAGTCGCAATACTCTTATCATGCTTCCATGCTTGAGCGGCCTCTGTTCATCGTCTTAGACTTGCTATATGAGGAGTCGAACGAGACGTCACAGATAGCCCATCGCTGGATCCACGATCTGTCATCCATTCACAAGTAAGTCAGGCTCTTCCCATTATTTTTCCTACTAGCCACAATGCTTATCCCATTGCCAGAGTGTTTCGTATAGTAGTTTTACGGCTCGAAAGTCTCTTTCTGCGGGCCGACCAAATTTCAACTGGCGGTGAAAACCCGTCAATATGTGGCGACGATTACAAGGAGTGCAACTACCTGTTAGAAACAATTTACAACGTTGTTTCTGCGCTGTCCCATAATGGCTGGGTGGCTCTCATGACAGAATCACTGTCTCCAGTCGACAGGCACCACGAGGTTTCCGCTTCAGAAGGTAAGATTCTCTCCCAGTCGCCTGTGCTCTCACGCTTACAACGACTCGCAGATAACACCCAGAGCCCAAGCATCCATTCCGTCATTTTCCAGGCATCGTTGCGGGTAGTAAGTGGGCAGACCACAGCTACGGCTAAGGATGGTATGGAGGAGGTTAAGCTCTATCAAACCTCGCTGCTTGTCATGCGCCAACTCCTGTTGGGCCCAGGGGCTGATGAGGTTGTGGACTCTGGAATTGACGCACTGCTTGTTGATCGTCTGACAGCTGCCCTCGATGAGAAGGGCAGTATCCCCGTCCAGGGGGCACTGATAGACACCCTTCTTGCAGCACTCAAGGTCCGGTTCGCTCAAGCTTATTTGCCTCCCCCGCCCCCAAGACCCAAACACCACAGAGCAAACTCTCGCGATCGGTTAACAAGCCCATCGATACTGTCTTTTACAAGTGACAAGGCAGAAAAGGCTCCGGCGGCACCAACCTTGCCCCAGCCACCCAACAATCTCTTGGATTGCCTTCTCAAAGGCATCAGCTCCCCCAACTCCAGGGAGATTGTAGAGAAATGGACGGTGTTGCTGTGCGAAGTGCTTCCTCTCTATACTGGATCCCTCTTTCAGATTCTGTTGATGCTAGTGGAGTGTTTCTGTAGGGAGATACGGCTTTCCTATACGAACCTCCAGCTTTTGTTCAAGCAGACAGAGAGCTGGCCCGAGGATCGGTCGGAGCATGCCACTATTGCACTCCTCACTGGCCTTGAGAACTGCATCGCCAGTGCCCATGAACGTCTCATTGTGGAGGAGTCACATACCCCTGCGGCTAAGAGTCCGGACCAAACTCAAGGGTTTTTTGGGAACATGGTTTCGGCCGTATACAACTCCGATATGGGCCAACCGCGCTCAGCGGCAGCCAACAACAGACTCACCGTCCTGCTCTGCTTCCAGGATGCGGTGCGGCTGTGCTTTTCTATATGGTCCTGGGGCGCAGGCGAGAAAAGCAACTTGCCCCAAGATGCAGAGTCTTTGGCATCTTTCCAGTATACATCGTTGCGCATGAGGAACAGGTCGCGCCGCATCCTCGAGCATCTCTTCACGGCAGAAGCTCTCGAGTGTCTTGAAACGCTTGTCGAGATGTGGACTAAGTCGGACTCCGAGACTTTGACTCTGATCTTCGGTCTCCTTCATACTCTGGATGGTTCTCGGCCAAAGATCACCATTCCGGCTATTTTCAATGCCATTTATACCAGAACGAATCCGGCAGCACTCGACGCGAACCGGAAATCTACGCTGACCTCCAGTCTCACAGAGGGTGAACTGGCCGGGTTTCTCGTGACTTATGCCAGGTCGCTTGACGATGACGTGCTAGATGAGATCTGGGCGGATTGCACGACTTTCCTGCGTGACGTGTTGAGCAATCCCTTCCCGCATCGGCAAATACTTCCTCGCCTGGTCGAATTCGCCGCGATCCTCGGGGCAAAGATGGAGAACACGAACTTTGGTGAAGACCGGCGAATGCGAAAGGAATTAGGAGTATGTTCTGTTGTCTCTCTAGCATATGACTTTATACTGACGGTTTCTAGGATGTGCTTCTACGATTGCTTACGGCCATATTTACCAGTAAGCCCATGGGGCTGTCGCAGGAGTCGAACCTTCTGAGCCGGGCGTCTCAGGACTTAGACCATACATTGGCAACGCACATTGGTCCCGATGACATCCTCAGCATCCTCGCTGTCTCTATGCCCGCATTTACAACCACGTTAGGCGACTCCGATCGGATCAACACAGCCGTGAGTGGGATCTCAACCAATGTTATCGGGCCGCTGCTACGATCTCGGCTTTTCCCGAACAATCTCAACCGCAACTTCGTGGAGCTTCTCCAACATATCGTGAGGGCCCAAGGCACCGCGAAAGTCTGGAAGAAGGATATAGCCGAGGCCTTCAATGACCCACGCTTCTTCAACTCGCACGTTGAACTGGTGAAAGACGGCTGGATGAATCTTCTGCGGCAATGGGTTCTGGCTGATAAGGAACGACTGACCGAGCTTCTGGGTCGTCTCCCGCCGCCCAGCACGGCAGGAATCATGTTTGGCGTTGGAGCCTCTGCCGCACGCTTGGATGCCGACCGCAAGGCGCAATTGAACCTTCGCAGGATCGCGCTCCTCATTCTCTCGTCAAATGACGATTATTTCATGGGTGAGCTCCCTGGTCTTCTCCAGAAGCTGGAAGACCTCCTTGGGGCGACGAGTTCGTCATCACCGTCGTCCACGACCAGAGCGGAGATCTTCATGGTTCTTCGAGCCCTGGCTCTCAAGAGCTCAACCACTGCGCTAGGACCTTTCTGGCCGTTGATTAATACGGAACTCCAGGAGGCGATCTCCGCCATACCCCTTGGTGCTCAGCAAGAAGTCTACAACCCATACTCGTTGCTCCAAGCCTGCAAGCTGCTGGATACATTACTCGTCCTCACTCCGGACGATTTCCAGCTGGTCGAATGGCTATTCGTCACGGACACTGTCGACGCCGTCTACCCGCCCGAGCACTGGGATTCGAAGGCACTCGTGGACGAGGTGTCGCAGAACCTAGGGACACGGCTGTCGCCGTCGCCCGACACACCAGCAGAGCCAACAACCGATGTGGACCGGAACGTGAAAACCCCGGCACTCACAGCCGAATGGATCCGCGACGTCGCCAAAGACGAGATCATTGAGCGCGTGTTGCGGCCGTTCTTCGACCAGCTTAGCATTCGTGCGTATGAGAGCACTTACAGCATGGGCCGGCCCAGCTTGGAGACCTGTCTTGATGACTTGTTGGCGGATTTGTTCAACGAGAGCACTATGGCTCACTAGGAGGCTTAGCTGTTATTGTCGCTGCTCTGGTCATGATTGTACTATAGGTTGTTGGACCTTGGTAGCTCGCTGGCATGTTTGCAAGAAATGTCTTTTTTCGCGTTGTGTAGTTGATTTAACAAGCGATCGTTTATAGCAATCATCTCATTAGCTTCAATCAAATATTTGCAATAACTCCTCTTCTCAAATTTAGCAGCAGAATAACAGTAGAACCTGGAACATCGACACAGGTCCCAACCTCAGGCAGGCACAATATTGTATAGTCAGATTGACGAGCCCTGATTGGCCACGGCGATCGTCCCGAACGGGCAGGCCCAACGTCACGGGCCTCAGGCTCCGTCATCCGCAGCTCTCCCCACATCCCTGCCTTTTCGCCTCCTCCGCACGTTATCAACAGTAAGAACACCACTTTATCATCTATATCGAACCTCATATAATGGTCCCCATTGACTCCATCTCCAGATACGCGTATTTTACATGAAAATGAATGCCTCGCGGGTGATGATGCTTCCTGGTATCCGCGCCGCCGCGTCTCGGCGTGTATTGCCCTCCTCCTCCCCGATGCGGAGGAGCTTCTCTGCCTCGCTGCCGACGCGGGATGCAGTGGGCTCTGCGCTGCCTGCTAAGAAGCCTGTGGGCGCGTTTCGAGGGGGGTAGGTTCCGCGTGTTTCTGGCTGTATCATGCAGCCTAAGTGCTCTGACTTGTGGTGTTTGGCTGACCTGTGATCTTTTCTTGGCATAGGCTGTTTGGCTTCCTGGCTGGGACTGTTGCTGCTGGTGCGGCGGTCTATTACTATATTTTGGGGGAGTATCGGGTGTCGAACGAGATGTTGTCGGAGGATATCGAGGTATGTGATGATTTTGTTCTTCTGTTTCGTTCTTCTTCGTCCCCCCTCCTCTCCTTCTCCGCTATCTATGTATGCCATTGTCTGGTTTTGCTTCTCCGTGGTTTTCTGGGTCTTTCAATTCACATCGACGGTCTCATTTCTGTTGCGATGGGAATTCCTGCAGCGGCAGTATTGCATGTGGTCTAAGGCTAATATAACGCAGGCTCTCCAATCAGCGACACTAAAGCTGCAGACCTATATCGGTGAACTGGAAACAAAGGTGGACCAGCTTAAGAAGAAATGAAATGCCGCAGGCTATGGAATTGCGAAACTTCATCTCCCTTGTTCATCTTCATGGCGTTCGGTTGTTATTCTGGAATTTTAGCATGTCCTCTACTTGCCATTTCGGGTAGGGGCGATATTTGTAAAAAGTCATATGGACACGTTACTTGCATTCTAATGTACCGATCGTCCTATCAAACAGACAGTGTCTCTTCCACGGTATCATCAATTCGAGTAAGTCATTCGAGCATGGCGTATCAATCTTCGTATATGGTGGCGCTGTGTCATTGGTGCAAACAAGCCAAACACGGACTCGGCGATCCATCCAAATCAGTCCTCCGATAACCCAAGACCCTCAACCACTCCAGCCCTCAACTCCGAACTGCCATTTCAGGAGAAATCATGTATTCCATCGAACTCCTCCCAAATTCCTCGAGCCACGCAACTCCGGGATGGACCTACGTTCCAGACAGACGCGACAGGGGCTTCGACCCAGCCAAGGCAGCCATCACGCCCGCCGTGGGTAGAAAGCGAGGAATTCGCGACCCAGGACGCGCCGACCTTTCCTCGCGACAGAACAACGCCATCGTGCGTCATCTGGCTGAGCTGGACCGGGAAAATCACAAGGATGTCAGCATTCCCATCCCGGTGAAGCAGCAGAAGGATGCCAGCGGCCGAGGTTAGTCTTCATCAACCCTCAACTTTTCATCTCGCTAGACAAAGAGGAAGTAAAGGAACTAACATCCACATCAAACGCAGGAACAAGAGGCAAGGTAACATCGAACGTGCGCCGAATCCTCCAATCTCAAAAAACATTCCGCAACCACCTCGACGACGAAGAAGCTGCTCAGGCTCAGGCCGCGCAAACCGCCACCCAGCGTCCCGCCCCGGCGCAAGTATCCCGACTCACAAAACCCTCTTCCTCCAGACGGAGCTCCACGCCTGCCACAGCCTCAAAGCCTGAGCCATCATCGTCCCGACAAAAGAAACACACCACCCCAGCAACACCCAGCGCGGTCCCAACAGCCTCCACAACAGCCTCCACAGATGGCGACGGCGACAAACCAGACTCCGACCCCAGCCCCAACCCCGCAAAACTCATAACATCCGAACACGACAACGACCCCCTCCTCCGCTCATACATCCCTTCAGCCCCTCCGACCGCATCATGCAAGCCCTCCTCGCCGAACCACCTCTTTCCTACCACGCCGCCCGCGCCGGCCCACCCCTGACGAATAAATCGCCGCGCCGCTTCTGCTGCATGTGCGGGTACTGGGGCAAGATCAGGTGCAAGAACTGCCATCAGCGGACTTGTGGGCTTGATTGTTATAAGGTCCATGAGGATTCGAGGTGTGGGGCGTTCTTTTAGTGGCTTGTGCTGCGCTTGTGATGTCGAAGTACTTCGCTAGGATCGGGCGAGTTTCTTCAACGCTATCGATTGTATCTTTATGGGTGTATACATATATATGTATATGTGTACAGGGATACTTACACACCCGCTATTCTTCCTCGGTGCGCCACGACACGGATATCGTTCCAACGCGGACATCGCCTGCCTCGTCGCGTAACGAGCAGATGGCTACACCAGCACCTCATCAGCAGCGCATATGCTGTCCGTCGCTGGAATCGAAGTTACAGCACACCGGGGATGTTATTGCCGTTGAGGAATACTAGTCCTCTGACAGTCGGCAGGCGGAGGGAGTCGGGTCTACTAGGCTTCTTGACTCTCTCGTTGAAGGGTCGTCGGAAGCCTGTTCAGGTTGATGGGATCCCTGCGGTTATATATCTGTGCCGGTATCCGGAAGTACCCAAGGGGGGCGTTCTTTATTCATACCGTGGTTAGTCTAATATGTACGAGTTCGCTTTGAGTTCACCTTACGGGGTGAAACAGAATAGCAGATATTATTATAATGATACCAATGAATACTATATCTTAATACCACATCTATACAACCGTATGAAGGATCCTTATAGCTATGCACGTATATAATCAACAAACCAACAATCAACAACAATCAACACTTCATATTAACACCAGCACGTAATTCCTCCTCCCTTATCTCAAACATCACCTGGACACCCACGAACAGCGCCCCACACGCAGCAACAAGGTAAGCAAGTCCCGAGTACGACCCCAGCATACCAGACAGCAAGCCCTTCAAGCCGTCAATTCCCAGGGCGAAGCCAACCAAGTTAGCAATCATCATCATGAGGATATTGCCGACGGCGCCGACGCCGCAGAGGACGCGGTAGGCTGTCGGACGGGAGCGCCAGCGACGAGCAGGGAAGAGGAGCGTGGCGATCGCTTCAGGGAGGATGAACAGCGTGATGAGCCAGCCCCACATGAGCAGACGGAGGTTGATATCGTGCCAGAGGGCGACGAAGGTGAAGACGACGAGGAAGTTGAAGATCTGGCGGGCTATGGAAGCGAGGGGGGATGCGGGTTTGCCTGTGTCACCGGCGCTATTGCTTCTTCTGCCCCCGCCGAGAGGAATGTAGATGTAGCGGATGATCCAGCGGTTGAATGAGCGGTGCCAGGCGCGCCAGAAGGCGAAGCCGGAGTAGTTGTTTGAGACGCAGCGGACCATGTTCTCTGGGGGATCGATGCCGTCGACGAGGGCCCAGAGGCGGAAGAAGCGCCAGGGGATGAGCAGCTTGAGCCAGATGATGTGCAGGTTGAAGAAGCCGAGCATGCTTAGTTGGCCTGGGGTGTAGGAGGACCAGTTGGGGGAGGCTTTGGAGATGGCTTGGACGTAGATGAAGTGGAGGATCATTTCCATGGAGAGCATGGTGAGGAGGACGCGGGTGCCGTAGAGGATGATGCGGGATTTAGTGAGGGATGGGGGGGCGTGTCGCTGTTGCGAGATGTAGTCGTTGAAGGTGAGGATCGGGCCGATTAGGTAGAGCGGTGCGTAGAGGGTGTAGGCGAGGTAGTGGCGGCCGTTGAAAGCGGACGGTTCTGCGGGGATGGTGATGCGGTCGCGTTCGGACAGCGAGGCTGGATCAAGTTGTTTCTTCTTATGTTTGTTAGATTGAGGACGTCGTATGTTGCAGGGGAGTAACTTACTTCGATGGGGCTGGATGACGGGTAGTTGAAGCTCCAGTAGTAGTCCATATTGAAGCTGATCAGTCGCAGGACCGTGATGTTGAAGAGGATTTCCCATCGAGGCAGCAAGCCGCCAAAGCTATCGAGATATCGACCCCATAGTATCAAGGCTGCCTCGTGCCCCTCGGGTCCCGTTGGAGAAGCAAAAAGCGCTGCGACGCGCTCGAAGGGGTACCCCTGGCAGAGCTCGTTGGCGAACAGCGTCGAAATGTTGAACACCCATGTTGCGGCGGGGATATACTTCTTCGGAAGGGTTTTGGCGATCTTGTAGTTGGTATACAGAATTCCCAGGACTTTGAGGGCAGAGATACCGTGCAGCGCGAACAGGAAGATCGGCGCAAAATAGAGGTCGAACGTCACCCGCTGGCGAAGTCTGACATCTCCGCTGATGGCGGTCGAGCTCTCTTTCGGACTGTCCGCGTCAAGAGGTCTGGTATAAAGTTCGTATACGCGTCGAAGCACCGGGTGAGCCACCAGGAGAATCAGGAGGTAGGGAACGTTATCGCGGAAGCCTGAGTATTGCGCATCGGAGTTGTCCTAGAAACACATCATGCATTAGTCAAGTATAAAGGGCACGGCTATTAAATCTTGACTCACCACTTTACGGCCAAATATCCAGCCATCCGACAGCAGGTTGGCGTAAGTCGCATAGGTAGGATGACTTTCTAAGACGTGATTTAGTTTCCGCTCATCTCCTCTCAGCGAGGGGATTCTACCTTGAGAGACCTCAATCACCGATTTGAACATCCACGGTATCGCAAAGAGAAATACCATATAGTAGACATAAAATTCGAGCGTCCCCCATTTGGAGGGAGCCGCATTGTTGGCTATGCTGTTCGCGCGGGCATCTTTGGACGGGCGAGAATCCGCGGCGGCCTTGAGAGGGGTGTTTGCGGAGGCTGTGAAACGAGTGTCGAGGGTGTCAAGGGAGTATAATTGCCGGAACCATGCCAGCATTGAGAAGGTCATCTTAGCACTTCATCGCGTAGCCAGCCCCTCAAGTGATAATGAATGCGGAGCAAGACCGGCGGTGGTGAGAGATGGACAGGTGGGTTCGTGAGATTGTGGAGAGAGAATCATTGGGTCAGGGGGGACGACAGTGGAGGCCTGTCATTGGTTTACCTCGCACTGGAGTTGTGAGACCGAAATAGATTTGATTGTCTGCTGGGGGCTGATTCTGCTGGAAACAATAAGACGATCCGATTTTGATCATCTTATACCTTCATGTCAACAATTATCAACCTGAAATTCAAGATCAATCGGCGCCATCCTCAGGCACCTACTGCCTCGGCCAGTTGACAGCTGAATCAGCTACTCTGCCCAATACGGAAGTCTTGGCGGTAATTACCCGATTGGGTCGAATCTATATCGGGAAGGATAGCCTGGTTGACTAACCAGCATGACTTCATTATCAACACCACCTTGTCCATCTCTCTTACCAGATAGTTGTGTAAGGTAAGACAGATAGATACAGGCATTGAACGAAGCATCACCATCGAATATGTCATCTCAGCGGGTATGGTCCTGTCTCTCCAGTTCGCGTTCATCGTCTGCATTCGCTATAGATCTCCGCACATCGTCGGGTTCGCATATACACTTCGAGTCTCACTGACACATCCAGATCGCATACAAAGTCCACGGGACGGTGCAAGGTAGGACAAATACTTGACTATACGCGATATGAACTTCCTTTAAAGCGCTCATATCTCTAACGTCGTTGTCCTATCCAGGCGTCGGATTCCGGTAAGAACCCTCCTAGCCATAGTCAACCTGATCAAGAAACTGATCAATATCAGCGACTTTACCCAAAAGCGAGCCACACATCATAACCTAAAAGGCTTCGTTAAAAACACCAGCTGCGGGCGAGTACGTAGACTCCATCACTCTATCCCCTAGCAGAGTCACCACTAACCCTCTACTAACTACAGGTCGAAGGCGAAGCCCAAGGGGACAGCGAGTCCCTGCAGAACTGGCTCAAAGATATCCACAAAGGGCCGCGCATGGCCCACGTAGTGAAGGTGGAGAAGAGAGAGGTAGATGTGCGAGATGGGGAGAGCCACTTTGGTGTGATGAGGACGTCCGAGTCTGCTTTTGATGCGCCGGCTCAATCAAGTTGATCTTGGTAATGATTACTCTTCTAGCCTTGTGTACGTTGCAAATGACAATTCGATGAAGACCTGTGGTGGTGATGGCTTCTACAATGGTATTATTCGAGATGAACGTTGATATATCTCGATGACGCCGGCGGCGCATCTTACTTTATCTTCCCATAGTATTGAAGATGCGTTTCATAGTTGTATTATCCCTGTCATGATAGGAATGCTTACAGCCACTGGAAATGGCCACTCGGAAGGGATCCTATTCCCACACGGAAAACAAAAGAAATAGTAAAAAAAAAATGAAACCAAGAAAGCAGTATACGTCCTCCGGTGAGTAAACTTGTATAATCAAGACGGGAGAACGGCCCAAACGTTCGGGATGCCCGAAAGGCAAAGCAGAACCCGTGAGAGTTGACTCAGAGCAGCCCGATCTCTCCCGAGGTCACCTGCCCGTTTCCCTTTCCGTCAATATTACCTCATCCTTGGAATACTCTTCATGAAAATAATCGAATAAGTCTCAGTGGCATTCATTGCTAAATGGATAATGGAGAGATCGTTGAACTCGCTGTCACTTGGAGTGTTGAATAGTAGGTCTACTATTCAAGGCCCCCAACGTGGGTCCACTTGCAGTGGTCATAGACTTTGCGGGAATGTCCAAATATACTATACGGGTCCTGTTCCTAAGGCACCCCACCAGTCAGATCGATCGGCGTTTGCTTGTTGAGGTCATCGAACTATACCCACTCTTACAGGTCACCGTGGCTGAAGACCTCCTGGGTCCTATCGGGTCCTGTCGACGAGGGAATTTGCGCATGCTGGTTCCTGATGACTTGAAAGGATTTCTGGCCTAGTTGTGGTTCCGCTCGTGTTGGTTCCGGATCCGTCGAATGTTGTATTGAGTATAAGTAGGTAGTATAAAGGCCTGAAAAAGAATGTTACCCATCAATGAAGTGACTGCAAACCTACACTTATCTCCCTTCAATTTCAGTTTTAGACGTTCGTCGATCTGCTTGTCTATACACTTACTCGCACTTGCTCTTGACCGTCTGTGATCCTCATCGATAGACCATCGCATCGCATCGCATCGCATCCATCAGCTGTCATAGCTCATCATGAGTCTATTGCTTTCAACAACGCCCATCCGGGCAGCGTCCCTCACAAAGCCATGCCTAACCGTCGCAATTCGAGGGTTCTCCAGTGCCGCCGCGGCAAAGGGTCTACCAGGACCACTATCCGCCAAAACCTATCAGCATCCCGCGCGCAACCACCGTCTGCTCTCCTCGACACCCCGGCACCAAATAAAGGAGTTCTTCCCGGCTCCTGATGCGCCCCGTATCGAAGAAGTCGAGACGGTTTGGGTACATCCTGTGTAAGCTCCGATCCAATCCTCTTCTAACGATGACGATGTGGGCCAGTCACTGATAGCACCAGCTACACCGAGGAACAGATGCAGCACGTCACGATTGCTCATCGACAGGCAAAAGACTGGTCGGATTGGGTGGCTCTCGGGACAGTCCGGGTTTTGCGTTGGGGCATGGACTTGGTATCGGGGTACAAACACCCCAAGCCCGGCCAGGAGGGCGATCCCCGATTCCAGATGACCGAGTCGAAGTGGCTCACGCGGTATATCTTCCTGGAGAGTGTGGCCGGTGTGCCCGGCATGGTAGGCGGCATGCTCCGACACTTGAGAAGTTTGAGGCGAATGAAGCGAGACAACGGATGGTGAGCCAGCCCAGCCCTGATTCCCCAGCCATCATCAAAACTGACACCCGTAGGATCGAAACCCTGCTCGAAGAAGCCTTCAACGAGCGCATGCACCTCCTAACATTCATGAAACTCTCCGAACCAAAATGGACCATGCGGCTCCTCGTCCTCGGCGCGCAAGGCGTCTTCTTCAACGGCTTCTTCCTCTCCTACCTGATGTCCCCGCGCACCTGCCACCGCTTCGTCGGGTATCTCGAAGAAGAAGCCGTCATCACATACACGCGATCCATCGAGGAACTCGAGGCGGGGAGGCTCCCCCATTGGGAGAAGGAGCAAGCGCCCGAGATCGCCATCCAGTACTGGAAGATGCCTGAGGGACAGCGGACAATCAAGGATCTGCTGTATTATGTCCGCGCGGATGAGGCCAAGCACCGCGAGGTGAACCATACTCTGGGCAATTTGCAGCAGATGGATCCTAATCCTTATACGGCTAAATATAAGGATCCGTCCAAGCCGCATCCGGGTAAGGGGATTGAGAACTTGAGGGCTACCGGGTGGGAGCGAGATGAGGTGATTTAGATTGCCCATCTCTTTTTCCTTCTTCTTTTTCCTTCTTCTTTTTCCCCTCTTATTTTTTTCATTCTTCCTCCGTTGTGTTTATACAAATTTTGAAGAAGTGTGTGCTGTATCCCCATGTCCAACAGGACAGGACAGCCAAGTCGAGAATGCCCTATATGGAAGTTGGAGTCTGGAGTCCGGTGAGATTTAAATTCGATTCAGTGATCTTCAATCTGAATTGGCTCTATAAACGGAAACATCAGTTGTATCAATTAGTAAAATCTCAAAGAACAGATATAACCATCATGTACACAAATGAACAGCATATAACAAGATGTTAATTCTCTGTCTGTGATTGGGAGTCAGCATCCAATCAGTATCAATATCTCAGGGTCTCAAGAAATGGGCTTATATTAATTAATCAGATATAAGCTTTCATTAAAGTTTCAAAACACGAAGATCTGTGTTAGATAGCAAAGCCAAGTGGGCATCAAATTGGAGCGTGGCGATTCTGTCACGATCGAAGGATGGTAGTAGTAGACCAGGGCCGAAAAAGTACCTAATAGATAGACACCAATGCCACACGCGGACAACTCCTCCATCCCAGTTTAAGCGACATCGCCTGGCCTCAATCGGAATACCTACTCAGTTCATTAACTAGGTAGTACATACTTGGAAGATCCAGCCAAGACCTCATCACACTAAATGACATAGTAGGTATGAAAAGACGCTCTCGGCCCGTTGAGCCATGCGGAATTATATTGGACGAACCGATGATCGGCACTGCGTCTTCGCGAATATCATTGTCTAGACAATGACCCCAGGTAGCCGAGCTTCGAGCCGATTTGTCGATATCACTTTCTCCTCTATGCAAGAGACAAGAGACATGCTGTTCATACATACAGACAGTTGCCTTCCGCCTCCCGCGACGGCTTGGAATCCGTCAACCGCGATCGCTTAGAGGATTATGACGCCATGGATCTCGCCACGCTGGGAACTGGTTGCCATGATCTCCCCATAGTGGGAGATTCCGTTCGGACGGTGACGCTGGCTGGGTCCCGACAGCGGGAAAATCTTGGAAAAATCTTGGAAAAGTCGGTGCCGAGCTTGAACCTGCTGTCCGAGATTTTTTCCGATGTGACGCAATTGGGTGCCTGCGGGGGATAAAAAGCGAGTCGGTCTTTGTTTATTTGATTTAGGATGTTGTAGTAACTATAATATTCTCTGCTGGTTTGAGATTAATATATTTTAATTAGATTATATCTTCTTTCATTCTTTCATCTTCATTTCGTGTCGGCTTCGTGCTGATATCCTGTCTCATCTTTATATACTTTCTATACAACATTGTGATACCGACCTGAAACAACACCAACATGGGCGAAAGCGAAGAAACCCTTCGTCACGGCGAAAAGGAAAACCAAGGAGGAGGTACTACAATCAGCCAATCCCCAAATCAAGATCCATACTCACAAACCACAGAACCCAGCTACCGAGAACGACTCTCCTCACCACGCACCCACGATGAGCACGATCGCAGAGCAAGCGTCGGCATGCAGCCGCAATTCTCCCTCGCCGGCCACAACCCTTGGCACCAGGGCAACAAATACATCTCGCCAGAGTACGAGTCGATGAATCCCCATTACGGGGCCAAGTCAGAAGACGACGGCCCAGTGTGGAGTCTCTCTCAGCCACTGCCTCGCGTGGTGCGGCCCGGCATGCGCCGGGGCATTCTCCCTGAGGACCGCGAGGAGGATAACACCGCTGATCCCAGGGCGGGGCAGTCTGAGGGTCGGACGGAGCAGGAGGCTATGGATGCACAGGAAGGCCGTACCGATACTGGGCCGCAGCGGGACACTACCGCCGAGGACCAGGAAGGCGAATTCCTCAACACCTGGTGCAAGATTCGGCATTATATGCGTGAGCCGCTTGCGGAATGGCTTGGGGTATGTTTCTTTCAATTCCCTCACTTATAACTGATCAAGAAGAGTTAACTAACTGTGTCAATAGGTAACAGTAGCCGTCAGTCTCGGCCTAGGCGCCTCGTTATCATGGGTCACCTCACAGGGCCAAGCCGGATCTTTCGTTTCGCAGTGCGTCACCTGGGGCTTCGGCTTCATGCTCGCGATCTACATGACAGGCGGCGTGTCCGGCGGCCACCTCAACCCCGCAATCACCATCTCAATGTCCGTGTGGCGAGGGTTCCCCGCCAAAAAATGCGTGACATACGTCCTCGCGCAGCTCCTAGGCGCCATCACCGCCGGCGGCATCGTCTACGCCATCTACCACGACGCGATTGTGCTGACGGCGGCGCAAAACAAGGTCGATCAGAACGCGTCCCCGGCGGCGCAGGCGATGTTCACTCAGCCGAAGAGCTTCGTCAGCCCTGCGACTGCGTTTTTCAATGAGTTCTTCGGCAGTGCAATCCTCATGGGCACGATTCTTGCCTTGGGTGATGACACCAATGCGCCACCTGGGGCGGGTATGCAGGCGTTTATTGTGGGAATCCTGATCACCATTCTTTGCTTGGCGTTTGGGTATAACACTGGAGGGTACGTTATCCTTTTACCATCTTGACTCCTGACTCCTAGTTTGATTAATTGCTAACGATAACGGATAGATGCTTCAACGGCGCGCGAGACTTCGGCCCCCGCCTGGTAGCCGTAATGGCCGGATGGGGCGGCCACCTGTTCCGAGAGTACCACGCCTGGTGGGTGTGGGGGCCGTGGGTGGCTGACATCTTCGGCATGCTGTTCGGAGCCTTCATCTACGACTTAATGATCTTCACGGGCGGCGAAAGCCCTATCAACTACCCCCCGCGACGGAGGAAGCGCGGTCTCCTTGTCAAGGAGATCAACCTGCGGCGGACATTGGGACTTGGTCGGGATAAGGTTGGCGATTTGGAGAATGCGGCGAATAAGTATAGTTCGGGTAGTTGAAGGTGCATGATAATTTGAATTGAGGGTTGTATGTTGTGTACAGAATGTCGTGATAAAAGTGGTGGGTGTTTTCAGTCTTGGTTTTGTTGGATTATAGCGCAGCATTTTTGTTATGTTACTAGTGTTGGTATATGATTTATGACCTGTTCTGCAATGATTAAAATGTGTATAGGGTTAGAGAATACTATAGGAGGGCTGTGTAGATGTGTCTAAGGAGTAGTAGGATGGACCTCGGCAGCGCAGGTGCCTAGCGTGCCGAATGGTTATGGGTCCCCTGAACAAAACTGTCCAGTTGGCAGTTACTGTACAAGTCGCTTAGGGAGGTCCACTTCCGTACTCCGTACTATCCGGAGATCTCTATCCAGATAGGGAGCTGGACGAATTGTAGAAATTAGTCGATAATTGTCCGACATAATTCTCGCTGGGGGAGAATGGATTGTTGAATGCAAAGATTCCTGTTCTAACAACAAGATATGATTGATCTGGATGTCACGCATATGAATGATTCCTCTCATGTCACTGTATAATGACGATACGCTAGATGATATATCATAATTGATAGAGTGACTACTCTGTATCATTCTCTTCCACTGTCTGAATATCATAATCCCTAGATTATGCCTGTCATAGCGGGACTGTCATCCACTTATGCAAGTCTTCTCGGTTGTGGGACGGTGTAATTTTGAGCTGCATACCAGGATAATACACAATGCCGACGTTTCAAATTAAGGAATCCTGCGTTTATAGGTGGGAAAACGGGTTCTCTAGTGTATTATATACTACTGTACCAGTAATATGACAGTTTGGTTGTGCCTGACGGGTATGTAAGGAGAAACATGGATCTCTCATTCCATCTACGCATATACAGGTATAGATGGAGAGCTTCAGATAGGGCTGTAGTGAGAAATCAGGGTCAATCAAATTAATCTAATCTTGACTTTAAGGGGTTACGGGTTAAGGATCAAGGCTGAAATGTGATGGGTAATTCCTTCCATCCGTCTTCCTTCTTTTTTCCATTTCTTCTATTAATATCTGCATATAATTAAGGCCGTTAGCCTACCTATACGACCCGCTTCTCCCCTTTTAGTGGGAGGAGCACTCCGTACGCCCCCTTTCATTGTTCGGATTCACCTCTGCCAGCAGATCGATCATCGTCGCCTTTCCCATCTCAGCGTAATTAAATTGAAATCCCTATTGAGTATTTCTAGTACCCGTTGTCGCCCCAACGATCACGCTCCCCCTCGAATCCACCGTGCGATACAACTTATCTCTCCCAATTTTGGCGTCGCGTCCACCGTGCTTCTGAGATCTGTTCACACCACCAACCACCAGAAAATTATAATCATAATAATCATCATCACAATACCAAGGAATGAGCCACAATGGATGACTTTCTCGACATGGAATCCTCGGCCATCCGCGCCTCGTCGCCCTCCCCGTCCCTCTCCCCAACACCCGCCATCTCCTCATGCCCGTCCCCAGACCGGACCTTCTCCACGGTCTCCTCGCTCTCAACCTCATCCGCCACCTCAGCCGACGCCCGCTCCTCCGTGTCCATCTCGACCAAGAGACGCGGATACATCCGGCCCCAGGGCGCCGAATTCGCCGACTCCGCGCGCCACCGCGAAAGCGTCATGAGCCTAGGCAGTATCGCCCACCTGCAGTACTACTTCGCGCGCACGGGCCTGCTCGATGGCAAGGGCGGCCACGCGCGGGAATACAAGAAGAAGAAGAGAAATCCGGAAGATCGGGCGCGGATGCTGCTGACGCCCAACGCGCGGTTCATCGACGACATCTCGGACAGTGCCACTACCGATGAGGAGATCTCGGATGTGGGGGAGGATGGGTTCGACGGGCATGATGAGATGATGCTGCCGCCGACGGTCAGCACGTATAGCATTAAGACTCATTATATTCCGCCGCCGCCGGATCTGATGACGCTAAGGAGGGACTTGGTGCATTCGCTCGATAAGGCGAAGCGGAATATTGATGATATCGTCGCGCAGAAGGGTCTGCCCCCGGATATGAATCCGCCTCGCATCAGTCTGTCGCCTGATGGTGCTCCTAGCGCGGATGAGGAGTCGCCCTCCAGCGAGCCGGCGCAGCCCATCTCGCAGCGCTTGCATGAGATCTACGGTCTACGGATTCTGGACGTCGTCACGCTCGCGATCCGCGCGGCGAAGATCTACTACACGACCCACGAGCGGCCCGAGCGACTGGCATCCATCCGGAGCGAGCGGGAGATCCGACAAGATCTGTTCAACGTTCTAGAGGTGCTAAAGCGATGGGCGTCGCGCAACTTTGCGAACGGGCTCCGCGAGGACGAGCTGTCCTCGATTCGAGGCTGGATGTCAAGCGTGCACGACCTTCTAGCACAGGAATCCCAGCTCGAGGCGGCAGAGGCCAAAGAACGCGAAGGGTGGACCTGGGCCCGGGGCGACTGGAGCGGGCGAGAGCGCGAGCGCGAGGAAGCCTTCCTGCGCAGTTTGATCGAAGACACCGACAACCCTCTACCAGCCTGGACTGCCCCAGAGGACGGACCCCTCCCGACGCCGCTGCTGGAGCGCTTCCGCGACGGGCGAGAACTCGTGCGCGCGCACAACCAGGCGATTCGGAAATCCAAGCGCCAGTTCTGCGAGATCAAGAAATACCACCAGGACGTCGCGAAGCCGTACCGCTGCGCTGAGAATCTCCGCTTCTGGGTCAAGGCCGCCGAGATCCGGTGGGAGACGAAGCTCAAGATGGACGTGATGGGCGTCGTCAATGGCGGCGATGATGACGCTTGGAGGAAATTCGATGCTGCGTTGCTACGCTGGTGTCATGCGGTGCGCGAGGAGTTGACGCGCGACTGGCAGGAGCCGCAGGGCGTTGCAGATGCGGGTGTTCCTGCTGACAGTATGGCAGTTTGATCTGCAGTCTATCTCTGCATGACTTTATCTCGCATGAGTGCATCTATCTTTCTATCGGTTTATGTTGTTCGCGTTGCATACATGTTTACTTTCTGCCCATTTGATACCCCCTTCACCTGATTCTTTCATATACATACTTACGGGCTGCATCGACTGTCCCTCCTTTTGTTTCATTCTATTGTTCACTTGGATTGGTGTCACCGTCTGAGCTGAATATTTGCATCTAATTCGTGTGATCTATTTCTATTTCTGTTGTTTTGGGGGGTTCGCATTGATCTCTTGGTCTCTTGTATATAGCTTCGAGGGTATCACTTGCATTGTTTTATATGATTATAGCATTGCATTTATTACATATTACTATAGCATTACTACATATTGTTATATCGTTGCATTGGTTGGATATAATCACTTGGCAGTACTCCGTATAGAAATTGGGATACACATGACGTAGTAATAGCGATAAATGACGTCCACTGCTACACAAGTCAGTTGTGCTTGCCCTCATCTTGCTCATGAAGTGAACCATCATAATCCTCTCTTCTTCTCTTCTTCTTCAACATCATCATTACCATCACCATCCTCTCTAAACAGCCAAGTCCAAAAGAACCAACTAAAATGACCACCCCAACCCAAGCCCCCAACCCCAACCCCAACCCCATCCAAACCCACGGCTTCACAGCCATCCCCGCCTCATCCACCAAATTCACAGACCCAGTAACCCAAAAGGGTGTCACCCCCCATCCCCTCCACCTAACATCAACACCCATCCCCACCACCCCCCTCGCGCAACGCATCCTCTCCTACGCACAGTCCCACCTCCCAACCCAAACCCTACAGCACAGCCTCCGCGTCTACCACTACGGACTCGCCATGAAGCAATACCTGTCCTCGCAGGGCGTCGGCGACGAGTCCAGCCCAGGCTGGGCGGGGTTCTCCGACGAAACGTTCTTCCTGGCGTGCATGCTGCACGATATTGGCACGACGGAGGAGAATATGCGGGGGACGAGGCTGAGTTTTGAGTTTGCGGGTGGGGTGCGGGCTTTAGGGGTGTTGTTGGGGGATGGGGGGGATGCTGGGGTGGAAGGGGTGGCGAGTAAGGAGCAGGCGGAGAGTGTTGTTGAGGCTATTGTGAGACATCAGGATTTGTGTGAGGTGGGGTGGATTACGGCTCTTGGGGGGGTGTTGCAGTTGGGGACTATTTTTGGTGAGTTTACTTTATTTTATATCTATCTGTATCTATGCCTATGTCTATATCTATATCTACATATGGATATGGATATGGATATAGGTATATATTGTCGTCTTGTCCCCAGTTCTATACTGGGTTGAGAGTCACTAATAGAATGATCAGACAACACCGGCAAACACGCCCATCTCCTCCACGAAGACACCATACAAGAGGTAATCCGACAATATCCCCGGACCGGATGGAGCGCGTGTTTTGCGGGGGTCGTGAAGGAGGAGATTCGGCAGAAGCCGTGGGCTCATAGTACGGTCCTGGGGGAGGAGTTTGCAGAGAGGGTTCTGGGGAATCCGTACGGCGACGAGTAGATATAGGTCAGTGTGGGTATATACAGGTGTATATACTGGAGAGTTGAATATGTCATTGTGCTTCTGTTCTATAAGAAGAGGGTGTCATTGGTGAGGTTTAACCGCTAGACTAGTGATCGACACTACTGACTAGCATTCGTCAGGTTTATACTCCCTGGATAGTCCATGGTATATCGTATATCTATATGATTCTTCGTTTCTTTCTGGCTGACAAGGTAGTATCATAGTAGAATAGTGGTTGTCCATATTGTAATCATCAACTATCTAACTGAGACAGATCGTGACTCTATAGAGAAATGTCTATATCAACGTACCTGAACAGGCACACGGATCGGGCCGCACTTCCACTTGAGTTGAATTCAAAGGATTTCTATATTCTATGATTCAAAGGAGTTCTACAATCTATGGTACAAGAGATATATCCTATGATACAATGATATATTCATGTTGATAAGTATAATGATCCGACATACTCCGACTGAATCTCCGCCTGAGGATCGGTATTGTCAGGGCTGTATGGAATGTTACCGCCTAACGGTCAACCCTGGTTTCTCCTCAAACACTTCAGACATCTGGCCGATCCCTTCCTATCCCTCTCTTCTTCCTCTTCATCTTTATCCTTCGTCTCTACCTTTCTTTCTTCTTCTTTCCTCTCTTCTTTCCCCTCAATGAACAGAACCAGACGACAGAACCAGACAACAGAAACAGACAACAGACAAGAGAATAAAAGAAAAGAACAACTCCACCCTCAGGGGTCCCCCGCCAATAAGAACCACCTCCCCCTCCACTCATCCACTCTTCAATCAGGGGAACGAAGGGACAACATACCCTAGGATCCTCTAGGATACCATAGGATACCCTAGGGTCCTCAAGAACGCCTCCCAACACCTGTCCGGCATTCCATAACCCGCGTTCCCCCCCAACTCTAGCGTGAGCCTGTCCATCCGTGGATACCGGACCCATGCATCATAGTCCCATCTCACCCGGGTCGACCGCCGCCACTGCTGCGCCCATCCGTCCCGACCTCCGAGAAGACTACTACGATTACGACAACGCATCGTCCACGTCGCTTCTCTCCTTCCCTCCGCCGCCGCCGCCGCCTCCCCCCGCACTCGCTCTCTCTCCCCCCGATGAGCTATCACGACCGTCACGCGTCAAAGCGAAATCCTCCTTACGAAGTCTCCGGAGTCTAGGGAGTAGCCACGGAGACGATCGCAACACCAGTCCCAGTCCCAGTCGGAGTCGGAGTCCCAGTCCCAATCCAAATCAGCCGGCATCCGAAAAATCCCTCATCCCCCCTTCCATCCTCCGTCGCCTGTCCCCAGGTCTCGCCGCTCGCGTCAAGCAACTAGACGGCAGTCACAAGAATTCCGCGCGATCGCGCAACCCCGGTGCCGTCGGTCGCATCCCCCAGGAACACATCAAGGAGCTCGACAATCTACACAAGGATCTCTCGGTGAGGGTCGTGAGGAAGGGCAAGGCCTGGAATGCGTCGCTAGGCGAACACCCTCCCAACGAGCAGGATCTCGACCCGGACATCTGGGAAGTGGTCGAGCCGGGCGCCCCAGACGCACCGTCGGTGCAGGAACCGACCCCCGCGGAGACCCTTTCGGAGACCCCTTCGGAGACCCCTTCGGAGACACCCGAACGGACGCTAGAACCGCCGCTGGAATTCCGTCCGCCAGAGTCGACCTCCCCGGACGAAGAAATCAGGCAGACCCCACCGGCCATGTCTGTGATAGAAGAGCCCGCGCTGGCGCCGCCAGGCCCCGCTTCTGCTGACGATTCTAACGCGCCCGAACAGACCGACTTCGAGAAGTACGTCCAAACCACCAGGGAGAATGACGGGCATCAGCCCCCGCCCCCGCCCCCGAAAGACGACCAACCGTCGCGTCCGGCCTCGAGCGCCTCCTCCTCCTTTAACCCCGCCCGCGCGAGCCGCACCGATTCCATCTATTCGTTCGGCCGCTCCTCCTTCAGCAACCAAATCTCCCAACTCACCTCCGTCAGTCTACCGCAACCCTCCTCGCTCGAATCGACCATCGCCGGCATCGCCACCGCCCCGTCCGCCGTCAAGGCCCTCACATCCGCCGCGGAACAGATCAAGATCTGGATCGGAAAGGCCTCCGACGTGCTCGGCGGTTTGGACGCCGAGGATGACGTCGAGTGGGCCGCCGCGGGCGGGCGCGAGGGCCTCGAGAGCGTCGACAAGGCCATCACGCGGTTCGAGAGCCTGGTGAACGTCTACGTCAAGGCCATCGAGGAGGTCCAGCTGCGCGACGACATCAACGACGTCGGCCCCGAGAGCCTGAATATCATCGTCTTGCAGATGGATTCGGTCATCCAGAACTGGGGGCAGATCAAACGGCGACTCCGCGCCGTCAAGGAGCAAGTCGAGTTGGCCATGGAGTGGGAGGAGCTGTGGAACAGCGTCCTGGGCGACGTCGGCGCCGAGGTCGACGACCTGGGCCGACTCGTCTTCGAGATGGAGGAGAAACGGCACATGACCATGTCGACCGCACCCGAGTCCCACTCGGGGGTCGACATCAACGAGCTAGAGACCATCGTCGAGGAGACCCCGTCGGCGTCGAGCAAGCGACTCAGCATGGAACCCATTCTCGCGGCGCCTCCGACGCTAGCCACCCCCATCATCCAAACGCCCCACGACGACACGAATCACTCGAACCTGATTGCCCTGTTCGCCCGCATCCAGCCCTTGCGCGCCTCGCTGGATTTCCTACCCATGCGCATGTCCATGTTCCAGTCCCGGGCCGAGTCGATCTTCCCCAGCGCCTGCGAGGAGCTGGAGGAGCGACGCAGCCGGCTCGAGAAGAGTTATCGGGCGCTGGAGGTCGACGCCGAGTCCCTGCGGCGCGAGCTGAGCGAGGACCGGTGGATCCTGGTCTTCCGCGGGGCCGGCGGACAGGCGCAGAAGATGTTCGAATCCGTCGAGCGCAGCATCGGCAAGCTGCAGGAAGGCCTCGAGACCGGCGGCCATCTGCATAACCCCGCCGACTTGGTCAAGAAGATCGAGAGCTATGAGGCCAAGAGGCAGCACTACGTGCCGGCGATCGAGCGGGTGCTCACCATCATCGAGAAAGGGGTCCAGGATCGGCGCACCGTCAACGGTGAGACGATCCGGCTGCTCTCCGACATGACGTCCCGCATCGACGCGCTCAAGGCGAGCATGCGGGTGATGGACGCCTCGCTGGAGGATGTCAGCCTCTCCCGCAGCCAGCACATGCGCGACTCGATCTCAACCATCCTCACCACGGACAGTCCTGCCACCGGCAGCGGCATCGACTCGCCCGGCAGCTCCCCCGCCTCGTCGGTAGTCATGACCCCAGCCATGAAGGGATCGACTACGCCCCTGGGCGGATCCAGCCGGCGCGGGAGCTCCGTGAGCTCAGCTGCCCGGTCCACCATGAACAAGGTCCGCCGCTTTTCGGGGATTCCCCAAGCCACGGCGACCCTGACGGGGAAGAAATCAGCCATCCCTAAGCCCTCCTTCACCGCATCTCCATCCAAGTCCTCCTTCTCGGTCACCTCGCCGTCCAAGCACAGCTACCGCGCCACGACGCCCACCCCGCTCGCCCGACGGGCCCCTCCGCCCATCCCAGCAGCGCTCGCGAACCGCCCGCGATGGAGTAGCAGCGTGAACACCAACGACCTCGACGTCGGCCACTCCCGCCTCCAACCCCCTAGCCCCCTCCCATCCCGCAACAACCGCCTCTCCCGCCCCGCCTCCACCCTCCCCTTCTCCAACCGTCGCGACCTATCCGTATCCCCAGCTCCCCCGCGGACCCGCAGCCGCATATCCAGCCGGCTAGGCTCGCTCAGCCCCGCGCCAGGCGCCTCTCCCACCCCGTCCCGCTCCCTCCTCGACCCGCCCCCCTACAGTAAACTCCGCCGACCCCTAGGACCAGATACCATGGTGAACACCCCTCGCAACCGCCAAAGCTACGCCGGCCTATCCTTCGGCCGCAGCGTGTCCCACGCCCCGGACAACGGCCTCCTCAGCCCGACAAAGGCCGCCCGTCCGGAAACCGCCCTGGGCCACTCAGGAAGCCGCCGCATCAGTCTCCTCCCCATGCCCAAAGGGCGATCCGGAAGGGACAGCGCGACGGGGAATCACAGCAAGGTCGACGACCGGCCGCGATGGCGGTGATTTTTTGTCCTCCATATTATCTTGTCTCCGAATTTCTGCTATTCCCCCTTCAATTTTTTTCTCCCCACTGTATTATCTGCATTATCTGCATTTACTTGATTCATGTACGGTGGCGGTACGGTTACGGAGTGGTGTCGGTTGTTTATCTTATTTTATTCCAATTTCTTTCCTTTTCTTTATTTGATTCCCCTTATCTTCCCATTTTCCAACGTATGAGGGACAAACAGATTGTTTGATTTTGATTCCCCTATTGTTTTGTTATTGTCATGTCATTGTTATTGTTATTTGATTGTGCAGATTAGCGTGATCTTTACATTGTATTGTCTTTCTATCGTTTCATTGTTGTTTAGGGTTAGGTGCTTGGGTTTGTTTCAATGGATTGATTGATTGATTGATTGATTGATTGATTGATTGATTCTTTCTGTATGATATGATAGATAGATGGATAGATAAGGACCGGTTGTCTGGAATTACATTGTGTTGTTCTTGTTCGTTCAATTACCTATGTATCCACCTAGGGTAGGTATACACTATTCCTGATGTCGATGTGATATACTATCTTGACTACTGTACACCTACCTACTGTATCAGTGTATTTTGTAGATACCACCCAAGCTTGAATAAGGAACACAGATCATGATGGTAGATAGAATAGTATGAAATAATAGACACTCAACTCCAGAACCATATGGTAGAACGAGAAGAACACAATAAGAAAAGAAATAAGAAAAAGGGAGAACCCGTGATGGTCCAAGGGGATTTTATCAACCGTTTCCACCGTCCATCATTCATCCACATCCACATGTAAGCCGACTCAGGATTGTCCATCCGTCCACCACCACCACCACCACCACCACCACCACCACCACCGATCCATTCAAACCCATTCAGCCCATTCAATCAACCAAACAAAAGCGGCGAATGAGTAAACTGAAAGGTCGAAAGAGCGAAAGAATCCGCGAAAGAAACAGCGAAAGAAACAGCCTAGAAACCCCGTCCACGCCCCCGTCCCCGACCCCTCCCGCGACCACGCGGCCCACCCCGAGGCCCACCACGCGCACCACCGCGGTCCGCCTCCTTACGCGCCTTATTCTTCGGCTTGGGCTGATCGTCGACGAGCAGGGTATCAAGCGGCAGGCTGTCGGGCAGGATGTAGTAGCGGATTGTGGAGCCGCGCACGTTGATGGTGTCGAGGGAGATGGGGTCGCGGCCTTTTTGGGTCATTTTGACGGTGCGGAGGGAGGTGTTCATTTGGGGGGAGACGGTTGTGATGGTGCCGTGGAGGATTGTTCCTTTAGTATTTTTGTTAGTGTTAAGTTTAGAATTGGGGGGAGTGGATGGAGGGAAAGGAAGGAAAGGAAAGGAAGTGAGGGAGGGAGAGAAGACTAACCATTCTTCAACTCGATCGTCACCGTCTCGTTGGCGCATTTCATGAGGAATCTGTATTAAGCTGTTAGATAATCTCTTCTTACACATTCTGTGCGTCCATCAAGTCCAGAACTGTCAACAGTTCTCGCCATGCGGACACCACTTTTTCTTCCCTCCTCTTTCTTCCTTCTTTCTCTGTCAAATAATTGAGACTCACCGAACAAGCTTCATCGTGGCGGATTGTACGCACTACGCGCACTGAGGACTTTCGGGGAAAAGGGAGGTTGATCAGGAGTGGTGGTAGGAGCTCCCAGAGATGTGCTGCAGAGCGGCGGTTGAGCTTGGATTGGCGTCGGCCGTGATGGGGCAGAGGCTGGAGCGGGCACGTGATCTGCATCATATAAGCGACTAGTCATTTCTATCGTCTCCGTCCATCTCCATCATCAATATCCATTTGTTCATATCGTTTGATGAATACCAGGTTCTATGGACTGAACTTTCATGGATGCGATTTAGTTGGATTGATATTGAAGACGGAAAGAGGATGGAGTTATTTTGTATTGTTCAATTGCCATTTGGGTATACTACATCTTGGAGCATAACAGCCCTGCAAATGGTAAAGACCGGGATCTGTCCAGGTAAATATATCATAAAGAGGCACTTCCGATTCTATATAGTGGTCTCGTCTCAACTCAGGACTATCATCATGCAGCTGAATAGAGTTATCAGGAGGATAATCTAAACTCCATATAAATGTCATCCTGTCAAGAACAAAATCATAAGAGCAGTGGCTCTTTTTATCGAGTGATGAACATTAAATAGATTTTTTGTCATGATCACGACTATACAAGATATCGTAGCTGCATGAGCACTCATGTTTATTCTGCAGTATGAAGGAGAGGGCAGCGGAGTTGAACAGTAGATCAGCGCTCTAATGCTCGTTGTGATCTGATAGACAGCTAGAGACTAGCAAACTGACAAAAATGACTAAGATGCCATTTTCCACGACGTGTATCAATGTATGTCTCACCATTAAGGATGGGAGAGTCCATGTACTTATGGGAAGGATTGGTGCCTGGATGAAATCAGTCAAGCTCAAACCAATATAGCTCATTGCAAAGGCAAGTATAATAAACCAAAATGGATTAAGTATTGTTGAGCTAGCATGTACATTATTTATAGCAGACAGTAGGTAGATGAGAGTATAGACATCAGCCCCATAATTTCTATCAGGATCTCAAGCACGGAAAATAGCATTCACGAATAGACAAGGATTCGCATAATATCACCATGGGCGAAACTCCATGAAAGAGATATCTCCAGAATAATACCCAAGCGCGATGGTACAGCCAGTACTGTCCCAGGACATCGGACGATACTCAAAAGGCAGCCACAGAAGCCTAACACCATCAAGGTATACCCATCCGTTTATTAGTGACATACTCCTGCTGTCAGCAAGGACTGTATCAGGGTGGCTATTCTCATACTCAAACTGAATATCAAGGCTTCCTTGGTCGGTTTCCAGACACCCGCCGTGGGGGGAGAATGTCATGTATCTCACACACTCTTTCACTGCTAGGCTCTGCGTCAGTGTCCCATATGCAGTGTCCCATATTTTGACTGTGCAGTCATCACATCCCGACGCTAGCAGTCTGCTATCAGGCGAAAACACCATGGTGTTAATCATGTCTAGCTGGCGGTCCAGTGTATGTCTGAGGTCTCCCGTAACTCCCCAGATCATAATTATACCATCACGTGAGCTAGATGCTAGTAATTGGTTGTTTGGTGAGAACGCAACCTTATCGACCCAATCTTGATGGCCTGGTAATGTCTTCAGCAAAGCTCCTGTAGTGACACTCCAAAGTTTGACCATGTAATCAACAGAACCAGATGCAAGTATCTGACCATTTGGAGAGATTGTAGTAATTATAACCTGACCAGAATGGTCTATGGGGATTTTCTTTGCTTCAGCATTCAGTTGTGTTGTTGGTGAATTTTGTTGCATGTGTTCCCCCAAAAATCCAGTAGTGATATCCCAGAGCTTGGCGGTTCCATCATGAGAACCTGAAGCTAGCATTTGTCCATCTTGTGAAAACCTCACTGCCCAAGCTGTAGACATATGGCCCTCTAAAACTTGTAGTACGGCACCGGTCGTAACATCCCAAATCATAAGTATACGATCCCCAGAACTAGACGCTAGTACTCGGCTGTTTGTCGAAATCGCCACCGCCACAACGGAACGACCCTGATAGGTTGCCGTCTGTTGGGGATACCCTTTTGTATTCATCGTTTGCTTCAAAGATAAAGTAGCGGCGACCCAGAGATTTATGGTGCCGTCTCTGGAGCCCGACGCGAGTAAAGTGCCGTTTGGTGAAAATGCAACGGTCAGAACCCAATCGACATGACCTTTCAAAGTATCTTTCAAGGTTCCAGTACTAGTATTCCATAACTTAATCGTCTCGTCGCAGGAACCTGATGCCAACAATTGGCCATCTGGTGAGAATGATAAAGTTTCTATTTCCTCCGTATGGCTTTCGAGCGTTTGTCTCATAGCTCTGGTATTGGCATCCCAAAGCCAGACTGTACCATGATTGGTACCAGATGCTATTAAATGACCGTTGGGCGAGATATTCATGGTCCTAACTTTTCTAGTATAGTCATTATGACTGTGCTGCAGGGCCCCTGTAGAGATATCCCAGACATTGATTACATGATCGTCCGAGCCTGACACTAGTGACTGACCATCGGGTGAGAATTCAACAGCAATGACCGATCTTGAATGACCTTTTAAGGTCTGTTGTAGGGCTCCAGTGGTAGTATCCCAAAGCTTTATTGTATGATCCCTGGAGCCAGTGGCTAACACCTTACTATCTGGTGAAAATGCCACCGCCCCAACCGAACTGAAGTGGTCTTCCAAAGTCTGGATCTCTGCAGTCCAGGTTTGCCTGATTTTTGGTGGTCTGAGAAACCAATCTGGGAACTCACTGCTAAAGGTCTTTCTTACGAAAGACAATTCTGGTGAAAATATGAGACCAGATGCGTATAGCTGAAGCGGTGCGACGTCAGCAATATGTCTATTTCGAAGAACAAAACGTCTCATATCACGTATGTTGTCGGACATCTCAGGATCCTTGTTATATTGAGAAATTAGTACATCTTGTACTATTCCTGTAAAATGATTTCTATTTCAGGTGCTTACCTGTACAACCGACTGTAATAGCGCAAGCATTGAAATTGCTTCAGATAAGAAGCCCAGAATGCTCATGACTTCTATCCAGTGAAGAAACTGTTCCTCGAGGAAAGAAAAGATGCCGGATACGTCGGCGGCTGGCTCCTTTGTTTGGACTAAATGGTGTATCCAGTAGCGGCAAGAGTAACGCAAATCTGATGGCAAATGGTTATCCACAGACTGCATGTCTATCTCTTTGCGTAGTTTACCGTCGCTTGGAAGCTCGCAGATATTCTTTCTCAAATTCTTCTTCATGTTTTGTAAGCATAGTGTAGTGAGAGTTCGGTGGACTCTTTGTTCATCTATCCAGAATGTACTGTTTTCTTTTTTAGGATTCAGAAGCCAATCCCTGAATGATAGGTGAAGAAGCCTCACGGGCTTCTCTGTATCATTTGGTATGTTCAAAACTGAATGAAGCCGTCGTAGTCGAATGTTAATGTCATCTTTGCTCATTTCAAGAAGCCGAGAAAGACTATTAACAGAGAGAGGAGTAGCAAGAAGGATAATAACACCAATTATCTCTTTGAATTCTTGAACCAACTGCTGTGACTCAGATTCCTCTTGGCCAGTAAGGAGTTGGTGTAGCACTGGCTGGTATATGCCATCCATTTTAGAGAGGTACGTGGTTTCGTCGGCAAGTATTGCCCTGAGTCGTTTTTCCGGGATCCAATTCTCATCACCAATAAATAGACACAAGGTAAATGCTGAAATGAACAGTGGGATGGCTTTCTCGACCAAAGCCCGGGTAGCCTCTTCACCAGGCCAGTCCAGTGGAAGTGAACGTTCCTGTCTCAGTAGCGCGAGTCGATTTTCAATATACAATGAGATATCATGTCTAACCACTGGTTCTGGGATCTCATGTAGAACCAAATCCTGATGTACATCGGTAGAAATGCTGCTGAATCCTAATCTGATTGGTAATTCGGGTCTGCTGGTCAGCAGGAACCGAATTTGGACCGAACTTGATTGATGAACCTGCGGCAAGAGTCTGAGAAGATGCCGTATAGATTCTTCCTGGTCGCACTCATCTAGCGCATCAACTACAATCACCTTTGTGATGGTCTTTGTCCAGTTGTGGCCAATTTCAAGCAGTGGATGGAGGAAAAGCTTCTCGAATTGCTCCCTAAGCACCTTTTCCGAAATATTGGGATCGTCCTTGATTGCAGCTTGGACACCCGAGACCATGTCTGGCAAGCCAATAACCAGCTGCTCCACAAGCGTCGGGAACAGTTTTTTGGCAGTCCCGCGGTCTTCCTCGCCCTTCTTGAAGAAGAAGCTGGCTCCGAGTAGCCCCTGCCGTTTTAGGCGGCTGGCAATGGTTCGGGAAATGGTTGATTTCCCAGTCCCTGCCATGCCATTCAGCCAAAAGATGCATTTTCCATCTTGCGCGGTAGCCCATCTTTCAATCTCGTCTAGTAATTCGACCCGTGTTCCAGGGAGACACTCCTTATGCAAATTGTCGTACGAATCGAATGCGGCGCCTTTCGCCGTGCGTAAGGTGCCAAAGTCTAGCTTCCTGTCAAGGATGCGCGCAGTCTTCCTAGTATAATATATTACTTCACTGCGCCACATAGAGCATGCAGGAAACGGGACTCGGACCATGCAACCTACATCTGGTCGATAAGCAAAGACAAACTGAACATTGCCTTGTACCTTTCAATGTGTTCGATAACCCTGTCCGCCTCTCCCTGCTCAAGGGGCCACTTGAGAAGATGAAGCTTCCTCCTAATAGCTTTCTGCGTGGTCTTCAGATCCAGCTTCTTTTCGAATCCGGAGAGCGTCGTAAAGCATCTTGCGATGTTTGCGAGTAGGTCGTCATGAACGATGGAATCTGCGCCGTCTGGCCCGGACATAAATTCGTGCAACGTGATAAGTATCTTCCGAAGGGCGTCAACTTCCTCTCCAAGACGGAGAATATCTTGCTTTGCATCCTTGACTTTGCTGGCATATACCCCACATAGCTGTACAATGGTTGCTGTCAGCTGGACGACTGCAATGACACTTGCCGCGGCAGATAGAGGGTCCATGATCGGTACTTCATATATGACAATTTTGAGCTTTGTAAGTAGGGCTGTATTGAGGGTGATAGAGAGAGATATGTAGGAGGGGTAAGTGAAGACAAGGCTGAGAGTATAAGTTGAATTGGGCAGAAATGAGCAACAGCCCTAAGTTAGTATGGGTGACAGTTTACAGGTGATAGTAAATATGTCTGATAAGTCTAAATGTTTTTCTTTGGTTTCAACAAGTTAGCCTGGCTAGCTCAATCGGCAGAGCGTGAGACTCTTAATCTCAAGGTTGCGGGTTCGACCCCCGCGTTGGGCTTCTCTTTTTGCATTTTTCCCCCACGTATTCCATTTATTTTTTTCTTCTAGAGAAACAAAAGGTTACTTTACTTACTGCTGTTACTGCTTTTTTATTGCCTCCGCAAACGATCAATGACTTTTGAGAAGAAGAAACAGGAAGTACGGACAAACCAACTCAAACTTGACCTGGGGGTACGATCAATAGTGTAGATGGCTCTATCATCTGCGAATTTCCTTGCCCTTTCCTATAAACATGCAAGTACAATAAGATAGATATAATTGGCGATTATATAAATCTACATAGAACACCCTACGCTTACACCATCACCGACCCGCCAACAAACAAGAACTATCAAGAGGTCAAGACATTTCATTTCATACCTATCATATCAAATCATACCATATCACAAGCTCCCATGCCTCGCCTTAAAGATCGAAATCTTATCATCATAAAACAGAATCTCCCTCAACCGGAACGCAACCCTCGATCTCCCACCCTCAAACTCCACATCATCACCATCAGACGAGCCCCTATCATCAGATGACGCCTCAGAGTGCGAGTCCGCGGCGCTGACGGCGGCGGCGGCGTCGTCGGAGTCGGAGTCATCGTCCATGCTGTCGGAGCCGGCCCAATCGTCTCCGCCGGGGACGAAGCCCTCGCTGTGGGTGTCTAGGTAGTCGAGGTCGTCGTCTTTGTCGCCGCGTTTGCCTTCGAGGATCTCGTAGCACTTGCTTTGCATGCCTACGTAGCTGATTCCTACTTCCGGGCGGATGGTTACGATGTCTAGGATTTGCATGGCGAGTTCTTTGGGGTCGCGGTGGATGGGGTGGGCGATGTGTGCGATGTGGAGAGCGCGGAGGTAGGGGATGTTGGGCAGTCTTTGGAGGAAGTAGTGCTATTTGTTGTTAGTGAATGGAGATTTAGACAAGGGGAGGGTGTGCATACCCAGTCTTTGGAGTGGATGGTCATGGACAGCTCGCGCAGTCGGGGCATGCGCCCACTCGTGAAGAAAGAGACCATCTCTCGGGTGAACATCCATTTCCGCCAGCGGCTGGTGGCCAGCTCACCCCCGTCGGGCGATCGTTCGGTGCTGTCGATTAATACCTTGCGGAGACTCAAGCGATGATGGCGAACCACATTTTTGTAGATGGCGTCGATACCGACGATCGAGTCGTACATAGGTGCCTCGTGCAGGAAGAGCGTCTCGAGACTGTTCGGCGCAAGGGCGTCCTTGATGAACAGCAAGAGATATGGCGAGACGGAGTCCGTATGTATGTGCTTGATCTTCAGCGGAAAGTCGTACAGTAAGGTGGAATGACCAGAAGCGGACTTTCGTCGTGATCTGGACGATTGTGGCGTGGGGGACGGAGTGAACTCGCGACGCAGGGCCCTCCAAAGCTTTTCATGACCCTCGCAGCGGAGAATCGTGAGCGTCGTGATCCTGGTCCAATCAAGAGCATGTTGCATCGCTAGGACTGATAATGGGACACGCTCTAGCTCCAAAATTTCCAGGCTCAATCGAGGCACGTTATCATCCCTCCGCTTTTTGAACCTGGTCGTTTTGGATGATCGCTTGGAGCTCTCTGGTGGGACAATGGGAGCTGGTGTTTCCGTCGGAGACGATTGTCCCAATGGCGAGGAGTCATCGCCTTGACCTGGGTCGCCTGTAATACTAGGACCTTGTTCCGTTGAGGCAATATCCACGGGTTGGGACGGGGGGACCTCAGGTGCGGCGTTGCTAGTTGAAGGTGTTTCGGCTGGTGGAGTTATCCCGTTATGTTCGTGAGTATTGGCGACACCAGCGTCTTGCTTCTTAGCGGAGCCACTCGCAGAATTATCGCCCAAGGGGTCACTAGACACCCCAAACAAGAGACCCAGAACACCGCCATTCTTGGGCCAACCAGGCACTGGGCCCTGGCTTGGAGGCGAACTCGATGACCAGACCGCGGGGGCTTTTAACCACTCCGCCTGGTAGACCTTGGGGGAGATGCCAATGCGTAGTTCCCTCAGTTTTCCTACTGAGCGCTCGATGAGAACGGCCGTTTCTTCCAGATACGAAGGCTCGTCTATGTCCAGCACACTCAAGCTCCGCATGGGGGGCAGGATGGAGAGGGTCGGGTATTCTACATGCCCGTATTTCTGCTGCAGAGGGGTACCAGACGCCGGAGGGTTGGAGGGCACCTGCATGGCAGGCAGAGTCAAGGACGATGTGGTGGCCACGTCTTGTGCAGAGCGCATTGAATTTTCAGAATTATCATGCCACCGGACCCAAACCCGTTCCAGGCGGCAATCGTGTCCTGGACGATCCGCTAGCGACGACAGCGCGATCCACACGTCTCTCAGAACTCCGGTCGGCATGTCCCAGATGAAGGTCTCCAGGTTGACCATCCGTGCGACCGCCAAAGCGACCAGCGTGCCTAGCATCTTGCCCGTCTCCTTGGTCACCGAGTATTCCTGAACCCAGAGCAGAGGGCCATTTCCCACCGAAAACTTGCGTGTATACTGAGCATAGTGGTTTCCTCGGCGTATCTTCCGGGTGCCGTGGGGCCCTTGTGACGCTGGCGGTCGATCATGCGGGGTAGCGATATCCGTTGGACGGCGTCCGGCAGGCAATTCACGAAAGACGTCCTCCCCCATGACTAGCGTTGCAAGACCATAGGACAGGGCGTCAACCCCAGCAGGATGATCGGAGGACGACAGGGTGTCAGGCCATACTATATCGAACCGAGAGTACATCTGAGGGATGGCGAGAGAATGGAGCGTAGAGCACGAGAGCGCCAAAGACGTCAAATCGTTCGTGTGGGTGACCTATACGAGCGCAACTGGGTTAGCAGCTCTCACGTCGGACAGGGAGCACGCAGCAGAGAAGATTTATACACACCTCCTTCATGATCACCTGCAAAATATCCATCGGTAGATCTAGTAGATGCAGTGGTCGTTTGGGCGGGGTGGCCGAGTGTTGGATCTCCACAGGCGTACGGACCTCCTCCTTCACCCCCGGAGTCACCACGCATTCGTTCCCATTATCAAGACCCGCTCCATCTGATGGCGAATCCATCGATAACGCGGTCGGCTGGTGGTTGTTCAACAACACCACGGTGGCCTCTCGGTCCTTCCCAAGTGGCCGCGTGTCCGACCCCGCAGATGCGGTACTGGCGCTCGAGACGAAATCATCATCGTCCGATGATGCGCCCAGGTCGGAGGCAACTCTGGAGTCAGCAAAAACATCGCTAGGACCTGCCATGTTATTGCTGGATATCGTGTAAGGGGTGCCCATTGGTATGTAGGCCTTATGGGAAGACCCAGAGCATCACCCGTATGTTTTCTTGGTTTTTATGATGTTCTTTAGATGGATGCAAGGCTAAATAGACAAGAAAGAACAAAATAGGAGATCCTGCTCCTTGGGATGAGCGGCGAACTGATAGAAGGTTGGTGAGCTTGCTGGGCGGTAACGGCGGGTCTGACGGATCGGAGAATCGGGGGGGTTGAACGGGGAGAGTGGGACGGCTGGAACCCGAAAGACCACTGATAGCAATAGGTAACTGAGGTACCTCTGTCGTTACTGAAGGGACTAGGTAGCTCCTTGGAAAGTTGTCAACTGGACCACGAAGTAAACCACCAATCGTAAAGTAGTTGGACTCGACGGGCAGCCAGTGACGGGAGTTCCATTTATGGAGAAGAAAGAGAGGTGGCTAGGGCCTCCCCACCGAAGAGCGACGGTCAGAGGATGGACATGGGGGAGCTTGAGCTCGAGGTTGGAGTACTTGGCGGGTTGGTGGGGCTCGATGCTTGAATTCGGTTGGTTTAGATGGTTGACTTGGGAACAGAGTTGGCGGTTATGGAGAAGTCTAAGAGGTCTAGTCGCTCCAAGCGATGATAAACCTGAGGTGTCCACTTATGTCCCCATGCGCACGTGCCACCGCCTGTCATTGCCTCAGGTTGGGCGTGAACGGGTTTATATTGTTCCGCCCGGAACAAAAATTCTGCGTTGTGTGTTACCGCCCTGGCGATATACTTATGGGCGGGATCCCCCTCCCGACAGGAAAGCTTTTTACAAATAAATCTTGAAATGATGCTGCTCTCCACCACCATGGCCCCCATCCCCGGCATCACGTGTCCAGCATCATACGGTGTCTTGATATGATGTCAAAAGGGTGATCGATATCCTCTTTTACTAACGCAAGGCTCGCTTTACATATCATCACTGTTATCATCATACTCGACCCTGCGTTCTTGGTCGTGCTACGTCAGGGCTCCCTATATCGCTTCACCATACAATGATCTGTTCTTACACCTCATCCTCCGTGAATGCCTCAGGCCCTCCGCCGAACATATCCCTTGTCTACCTACCCAGTGAACCAGGCAGATGGAAACAAACTCGAAGAGAAAACTCGAATTAGCATGTACTCCATCAACACAGCCAGTGTGATGTAACAGGTAACAGGCAACACACCTCTTGGGCACGACCTTGCCACAAGGACCAGAGGGGAGCTACGGGTTCGAGTCCTGGAGCTGGTATTCTTCATATTTCTTTTTTCCCCGGATCACAGAATACAGCTTGCCAACTACTGTTATCTTACGCTGAACGTGTTACCTTGGGCTACTCAGCCAGTTTGGTGTAATTGGTAACACGTCTCCTAGCCCGCGAGGGCAGGAGGAGCTACAGGTTCGAGTCCTCGCACTGGCATTATTCTTATCTTTTTTTTCCCGGCCACAGAAACAGCCCGCCCGCACCTTTAAGTACAAGTTATCTTGTTCTACTTGACAACGCAGTCCGTTTGGTGTAAAGGTAACACACCTCCTGCCTACGGGTGGGGAGGAGCTTCAGGTTCGAGTCCTGCGGCGGGCAATTCTTTTGCTCCCGCTTCGTCTTTATGGCGGTTCTGATGACGGCTGCATCACGGCAATGTCGGAATTTAGATATTATAAGGTAGGGAAGGTACTCAGGTACAGGAAATGGGTTAGATGATGAGGACTTCTTTATTTGTGAGGACTCTGATTTGGTACGGTGTGTAAACGTATCGTAGACTTCAAGCTCAATAGTTGGGAAGGAGACTGATGAAATCAGTCAAAATAACAACGACATTGATCACTACGAAGAAATGCGAATAGTTCCAAAGACTGTATAAAAATGTGGAGAATCAAAACAATGATTTATGTGGGGAAAGCACTGTAAGGCTGATGACGTCATGTCTATCAGTCCCACAAATAGTTGCGGGTCAGCTCATCGCCTGGGATGATTGATAGCCCTTTGGCGGAATGGGTTGCACATGCTATATCTGCTGGTACTACGTGAGGGAGTAGTCTACTGGTAAGAGTGCAGGGCTCAGTGTAACATCCAAGATGAGTTGATCTTACTGGGATACAGCTCTACCAAATGCATTGGACTACCATCCTAACTACCTACTACCAACAGTAGTCGCTTCATAGATAACATACTCTGTAAAAAGGCTGTAGCTTGTGTGCTAAAGTTCTTGCATAACTATCTTTTTTCGTCGTCACCTCACCCATGTTTACTCCGTGTGCTATACAGGATACATTGCTGGGTAACCCGTTCTCGAAAATCTCTACTGTTGGGGAATGAGAATAGAGTAACATCGAACACGAAGAAAATACATTGTTGAGCTAAGATACACAGAAATTCCCGACATTGCAAGATAGCAGCAAACATACAGACCGAATGTATCAAGCGCAGAATATCAAAGGCTAGCTAGAAAAACAGAATGAAACAGAACGAGTAAATGAAACAAAAGAGGAAGGAAGGAAGGAAGGAAGAAAGGAAGGAGAAAATGCAGTAAGGAAGGAATGAACAATCCGAATCATTCACCCATTATACCACATCACCATTGCTCCTTCCATCCTCAGCCAAAATGATACCACACACGCGACCAGAAAATCCCTCCAAACCGGTAGGCGCGCCCGATTCCTGCGCAGACGAAGCCAGCGCCGCCGACGCACCCGGCATGAGAAGCACCCGAGCACCAACCTCAACCCACTCAACGGAGTTGACAAAGGTGAAGGTAATGCGCACATCCCCTGGAGCGTCAGGGCCTCCAGGCGCCCCGACCATGCGGTTGATCACGGACCTGTCGGGACCGCCGGGCGAGTCGCCGTCGAAGCTGAAGAATTCGGGCTCGGTTGGGGACGGCGGCGTCGAGACCAGCTCATCTTCTGCGAGAGCCATGCATGTCACTTTGACTGTGCTTCGGATGTTGGAGATGTAGACAATGGCGTTACCTCCTAGGAGCAACGGGGGAGACAGGGAGGACAGGAATTGATCCGCGCTGAAAGTGGCGACGAACCCTTTGTGAGATGCCAACGGCCTTGGAACCGACGTGGACGAGGTTTTCAAACTGGCTAGGATGGAGCCCTTTCGGATTTTGGCAAGGCGGGGTGGTGGCTGGCCGTCTTGGTCTGAGGAGAGAGGTTCGACTCCGATAGTGCCGACTTGGTCTTGGACTAGCCTCTGCACTGGTAGTCGGAGGTTTCGGGCGCTCACGACGCGGACGCGCTGCCACTGGCCTTGAGCGGAGAATCGGGACCGTGTTGAAAGAAGGCTGTGGGCGAAAGATGCTGGGGATTCTCCGGGGACAGATACACCGCGGATATCATCTTGGTCTGAGCGCTGCTCGCTTCTGCGTCGCTGAGAGGCTTGACCACCACCGGGTTCGGGTATCTGGGTCAAAAGGGGTCCGATCATGAGCTCGTCGCCAATCGCGATGGACCCGTAGCGGACGAGGCCACAGAGGACCACGCCGTTGTTTTCTTGTTGCCCGTGGTCCGCCGACATCGAATACACCTTCGACGGAGGGATGGCAAACACCTCATCGATGTTGAAGATGTTGGAAGGCGGGTCGGGGGAGTCTAGCGACTCCGGCAAGACGGCCCGGACCAAGGATGGCCGTTGCGGAATGGGTAGAGATCGAATAAAAGCATGTAATTTCCCTATACCCGAGCCATCGACAGCACTGGTGAGGACAATCGGCACTGTGGTCATCCAGTCGTCCGTTTCCGAGATCACCTTCCTGACGCTGTCCCTATCTGCGGATGCTATATGCTGCAAGTCGATATCTTGATTGGAAGAGCCAGGTAGCATTGCAGGCTTTTTACCCGACGCCTTCAATGCTGACAAGACTTTGGTGAGGTTGCTTCTCAATCCAGCCCGCGATGCAAGATCCATCTTAGTGATCACCACTAGTATAGGGATGTCCAATTTGGTGCACACATCTAGATAAGACAGGGCGAGGTTAATATCGGTTTGATCAGCCGAACCACTGCTCTCATCGTCGCAATTTGCCGGAATACACAACAAGATATAATGGGGCGCCCAGCTGACCAGTCCTCTGAGAGCTGATTTCAAATATCGCACCGATCCTGGAAGGTCTGACACGAAGGCCAAACGGCCGCCTTTCGCAGTCGCGTGAACGTCGTTCCAGGCATCGACATTACCCGAGGCGTAGTTGATGACATTCGTGGTGTCGAGGGACTGCTCGCTAGCCGCATATCCGATCAACTCATGTGCGACAGAGCTGGTGATACCGGATGAAATTTCGTGCCGATGCTTGAGAAGCCCCAGTCTGCTTGCGCCTCGCCCATTGTCAAGTACAGACGACGTCAATGTGCCAAGAAGCGAAGACTTGCCAGCTGTTGTTGGACCTGTGATCGAGATCCGGATTTGCTCAGTGTTAGAGTTCGCCGCATCAGGCAAGTCATTCTCCCCGAGATTGGACAAGCTGGGCCGCGTCTCACAGTAGCCATTTGTGGATGAGTTCGAATGGTAATGGTCCCAATCCGGACTCACAAGTGCCTCCGCAACCCAAAGGTCCCCTGTCTTATGTTTTCCAGTTTCGGTGCCCTCCGCGCTCGAGTTCTCAACCCATTCGCATTTTCCAACGATGACTCTGCGAAGAACCTCGACCTTGCAGCCCAAGCTAGTAGCCATGACATGCAAGTTGAGTAGGCTCTCTTCCAATTCGTCGTTGACAAGCCCAACAAAGGCCCCATCATCGGAAACACCAATCTCATAGAGAGCACCTTGGCTCTCCTCAAGACCAGGGAGTAGCCGAGTGGGTTTTTGCGGGACCCCCAGCTGGGGTGACGCCTCAGGCAGAACAGGCAGCACGAGGCTAGCCGCGGTAGACGAATGGAAAGGCGAAGACTGCTGCAACCGCCACAAAAGTTGGGTAGTCAACTGCTGCAACCGCTGCTGTCGACTCTGCGTCGACGGAGTCGGAGCCGGTTTCGCACCCAATTCGTAGCTGGCAGATGTCGGGCCCGAGGTGGAGCCGCTCTCATGGGAATGGCAAGATCTACCGGCGGCAGGCCTAGTCGAAGTGGAGCTATAGAGTCGCCGCGGGCGAAGGAGAAGATGCAGCTTATATTCCATCGGACCCTCTTGCGGTTCCGGCTCCAATTTGCTGATTCCGTAGTCGGACAGGAAGTCGGGATCGGTCAGAGCCAAGCGCAGGCTCGAGTTGGACCGGGATTTAGTCGCCATGCCACGACCGCCAGGCCCCCAAACCTGGGGGGTAGATGTACCTGACGTGGACCATGGCGAGGAGACCCGTGGCGGGTCCGGATCATAGGTGAAGATGGACGCCATAGTTCACAATCCGGCGGACTATACGGCCAATTGAGTTCCACGCAGGGTAAAACAAGGTGTGATGGCCTGATCAAGAGAATAAAAATGCTTCAAACAGAGATGAGCCCAAGATGTAATTATCGAGACGTAAAAGATGTAAAAGTTGGAGTCTGCCACGTAAAGAGCCTAGTAATAGTATGTGCAGTAATATATTCATCTTGGGGACTGAACAAGTTATATGCACGAGTCAGCCTAGGCAGAGAGTTATGTCCTTGTAGGCAGAGAATGAAGATACAAGTTCATCAAGCAGTCAAGGGCAATTGACACGTTTAAATAGCAGACGACATCACGCAGGCTGAACCGTGAATGAGTCACTGGGCGCCATCCCTGAGATCCAAATGAAACATACTTTACTCACAAGGCTGCAGGAAGCGACATGCCTCGGTCAGGTGATGGTGATGTAAGCACGACGTCGGGGGTTGGCCTGTGGTGCCTGAGGCAGCCTACTATCTGGGGTTCGATCGTGTATGAACCATGGATCTCGATGGATCTTTTGGCGTGATCTACCTTGTTGATTATCTCCACTTGGTGGATGGTAGGCTGGGTTAATTGCTTATAGGGCCAGGGGGGTCTTGATTAATGGAGGGCTTGATCGTATGATTGTGTGCGCTTTCTATATAAAGTACATGCTATTGCGGAGAAATGCGGAGCCACTTTATTAAGCATCTAAGGTATCGATTGTTACTGTGTAGATGAAAAGCAGCGTGATATAGCGAGTCATGTACCCACCCTAAGTCTTCGTGAGACAGGTGGTCGATAAGCTATTTCTCAGTGGTCCTCCTTTGTCCCTCAAGCTTTCGTCTTTCGAAAAGCAGTCTATCTCAAAGGCTTGATTTTCTATCATATAAATTAATGTATAATGTAATTTATTTGTGACCAAAATAGTATTCTAGTAGATAAAAAGTAGCAAGCTCTGACCAATAACAATATTAAACCCTCCAAAAACAGGCGCTCCAAAATCAAAAACAGGGGAAAGTGACAGGGGTCTTCTTTTCCCCCATGTATAAATGCAAGATGCGTTCACAACCTTCGTTAGCGGGGACTCCATATCCCCAGTATATACAGGGATCCTCCATGCCGGACCGGTAAACATGTATGCAAAATATAAACCAGATGTAAGTGCTCTCCTTTGTGGCACATGTTTCAGTACACAATTTGTGTCCTGTGACGAGTTGGGCGCGATTTATTCGGAGATTCCAGTGCCCTCATGGTATGCGACGTAGTGTTTCGAAGCTGCAGTGGCTTTATCTTCTCCGCGCGCGCTCGGGGATTTACTCCGCGGACATGTCTCGTCCACTCCCTTTGCACTTCCCTTGGGCGACATGGATATTTCGTGCCGTGGTACGAGTAAAAACCGCACCGCAGCTGGGGCATTCCGCTTTGGCGACAACGCCGGACTTTTCTCGTTGATGACGGAGGAGGTTGCTGAATGTGGAAAACTCGCGTCCGTTGCACCCGTGATCCCAACACTGCGGCTTTGGTCGGAAGCTTATGACTCGGACTTGCTGCTCGGGGTCTGACGAGGCTGGGACGGAATCTGGCGAGGAGTACACCGTGCTGGGGGGCATCAAGTTCGGTGGCTGGGGGCTCACGGCTATTGAGCTCGAGTTGGATCTGCTAGTTCCACGAGTGTAAGCCTGAGGGGTCATTTGACGGAAAGAGAAAGACCAACACTGATGAGATGGAGGAACTCGGGGTGAGGTAGTATTCTGACTGGTTCATAAGATATGATGGGGGTCTGCCTTGGTCTTAGTACAGCCTTTCCTAGCCTTAGGGAACGGGGTAAGCTTACGACAAGGTGAACGGGTGATCATGCATGGCTGAAGGACTGCTGGCTAGCGAGCTGCTGGGATAAGAGTAAGAAATGGAGGAACTTGAGGGTGCAGCCAGTTAGTAGCCGCAATCGTAAGGCTGATTCTTGACGGCATAGATTCTCGTACCTTCGGGGTTGCTGGCGGGCTTGTGGTAAAAGATAGTGTGACGAAGGGGCTCCTGGCGGGTAGAAGCTTTGGGAGGGAGGAAGTTGGTGACCATATGCAGGATATCCAGCCGATGAAGACATGCTGTGTGGGGGTGCGAACGCGGGCTGACCCACTGCCATGGATGGGGGTTGAAGCGGTTGTGATGACCGGCTAGGCCAGCCGTAATCTGTTGGATTTGGTCAACGAACAGTCCCCATTCAGCGTGTCGTCTCAACCTACTTTGTGGGTTATGCGTCATGGTGTCCATTTAATATGCTGAGGTATTTGTTATACCTTTGTTGCCTTTAACACGACATTAGCAACGGACTTCCCTTACAGCCTGTGATCCAGAAAGACGGAAGGCAGCGAACAATGGAAATAGGGAAACGGTGATGGAGAAGACGTACAGCCGAGTATTCGACGCTATCTCTCTGAAAGAGCTTCGATGCACTTCCAACCACAAAGTTCCGTATGAACGGTTGAATGAGGACTGGAAGATTGAAAAAAGAGGTCGCCCTCTCTGCGAGCGATTCTCACTCTCACACTTGGAAAACCAAGAGCCAGATACGATCTCGTCCAGCGATCAACCAAGATGATAAATTGGAATGAGCCGATAGCAACGAGTCTGATGAGGACTCTCAAGTTCGTGACAATAACTATAAATTTGTTGTCGATTTTGATCAAAATACGATGTCGTTTTTATTCTGATGTCGCAGGATTAGTCTCGTCCATCTCAACCCAACCAGAGAATTCAAAGGAGACAGAAATAAAGGCAACAAAAATGGAGAAAACACGACAGCAGATCAATGGTCATATATAAGAGAGGAAACAGAGGAGGCGATCAAGCAGGCAATAACTGGAGGATATGGTGGGGGGGTGTGATGAACATACAGTCAATCAGTGGAGAGCAATCCTTTGCAGTATGGATGTATCAACATTGATCATCGGAAGGTTATTAATTGAAACGCAAGTAAGGAACACGAGAAGTAAGCTCAAAAGTCCATACCCTAAGATAGGGCAGAGCAGCGTATTTAAGGATTTCAGGGTCGAGAAGGATAGAAAGCGAGAGGAAGAATAAGAAAAGGTTAAACGCAGCGATACAAATGATAGTACAGAGTTGGGAACCTCAGCCTGGCTGCCTTAGCGAGTCGTGCTATTATTTCCACTGATTATTATGATGATGATTATTGTTTTTTCCTGGTTCAAATAATTCCAGAACTCCATTATTTTATTTCTATTTTATTATTTTATTTCCATATCATATTTAGCGTTTGGATTGTTCTGAACAGTGCGCCATCCTTATCTGCTAACGGAGATTTCATTGAAAAACCAAATAAACAATTAAATAAAATGGGAGAGAATAGAATAAAATGGATAAATTTATTTGAATAAGGCAGAATGAGATAGATTAAGAGTAAAATAATATAAGAAAAAAAAAAAAAAAAAAGGATTTCAGGAACTTGACCCTAAACACAGAAGAAAAAAAACCGATCTACCTGAACTGGGAGAAAGCGTCTTCACTGCCACTCACCTGATCATCGTCAACGAGATTTTTCCTGAAACAACAAATAATCAGCATTGATCATGGTCTCGTCATCGTCTGGAGCCACCGTCTTACTACTCCAGAGGTTCTCATCTCGCAACCATGCTACAATCATGGTTCTTTCTCCCTCGAATTTGGCAGTGTGGTCAATGATGAGTTTGTTGACTCATTTGCTTCGTCTCCATTGATGGTCGCATGATCTTTCGTCTCTGGCTCAATTTTCCAGGCACCTTGCCATCATCGTCAACAGGAGAGGGGCGGTTTCGGGATACTCGATCCAGAATAGTCCTGCAAATGATTTACAGTGTCCTAGACGAACATGCGAGGACTCCAACACTCGGGATTCAGCCCCCAGCCCCAAATCATTCTCTCCCGTTTCCCAGACTCCACCTCACTAGACTAAGGGAGTCGATGACAAGTGACTTTCCATGATTATTGGCGAAGCTTACGCTGGCACTGGACCTAGGTGCGACGGACCTTTTTGACTGGAACGAGGTACTAGAGCAGTGGAGGGCGGGGGAGGGACAACGGAGTAAGCTCATTTGGCCCCGGTTTATGGGAATTGGTATTTATTTTTTTTTTTTTAATCTTTTCTTTTTAGTTGATTCTTTTTTTTTTTTTTTTTTTTTTTCTTTCACAGCGCCTAGCGGTACAGCGAGTAGTAGGTCGCCGGTCCGGTCTCTTCGCCTCTCTTTGGTCGAAAACTCGATGAGTGAATTGGGGGCCAGGATGATAGAATGCCTGCGATTCGCATGGCCGGTGGAGCCAAAGCGTCCAAACCAGAGCGGGTCGCCGGGTACTTGGACAGGTCCACTACGTCCCAGGAGTCCCCCGGAGACACCGCCTGACCCAGAAAACGGAGTACATAGAGCCCCGACAGAGAAACGGGCTGGGAGGTAGGGAGTAGCGTCCTCTTGATTTTTAAGGTCAGGAGTGCATCCTTCTCTCTCCTTATCATTGGTGATGATAGGCAATAGGCTTCAGAAAAATCCCTTTCTTTCGTCGAACCAGATCAACGGCCGCACTGCGCCATGAACGGTTCTTGCTAAAGTCCACCAGCATTGAGCACAAGGACCATCTGTCGGGTGCAGCAGAACCTTTGGCTTGTTCGTTTTTTGGCCCCCACGGGCGTAGTCGTGGTCGCCCGCCACTCGATGGATCCTAACATTTATCAATTAGCCCTCTGATTTGCCCAACCGTAAGTGTCGATCACAGCGCGAGATATTGACACCATAAGAACTCCGGAACATTGACCATTCTTGCTTGACCTGCACCAACGGCAACGAGAGCTGGAAGCCACATGGGGATTGGATGTTCACATATTCATAAACGCTTAGTGGCTCGATAGAGCTTGTCGCAGGGCGGGCAGACGTACCTACAACCACGGGTACGAGCGATCGTCGACCCCAACATCCCGATCCGATAATAAGCCTGGAAGGGCCTGGGAATTTCCAGCCATGGTGAAGTCATCCTTGTCGGAGCGAAAACAACTTTTGGTTTGTCACATGGTGATTGAGGGCGAACCAACGGTATACCACCTGGCACCAACACTGCCAGCCGTGGAACACGCTCGGAAATTTATTTGATTGTTATTTGTTTTTACTTTTTTAAGGTGGGCGCTTAAGTGCACCTGTCTTTTGTTCCCCTTGATTTCTTTCCCCCTTTACCCCGTGTTCATTCTTTGATTTCCTTGTTCTGTCAGACAACTGCCCACCATTTGAACAAGGCAAGTCAGTTGGGATGGGGGTTTGACAGCCACGGTAAGGATGGACCAGGATCAAGAACCTATTTCTAAGGTCAGTAACCGCTCAGTTGGAACTCGGAACCGAGAGGCTCGTAAAAAAATCACTAGGCAGCTTCTTGTGACAGAGGATCACCCCTCCGCTCCAGCATCACACCGGGCCCAAGTCCCGTTAGATTGACGCTCTAACCAAGCAAGACCTAGCCTTATGTCGTTTACGAGGTACGTGTCAGTTTCCAGCGTGGTTTGGTCCCAACCTGACCCTATCGGGCGGCTTTTGCCTCCGTCCCGATGCTTTCTTTTTCCTGGTACTCTCCTCCTTTTCCCCACACAGCAATTGATGGGCCCATCCTCATCAAAATTTGGGGCCGTTTATCGACTCGGCGAGCTGCATCCGACGCGCCTATTGCTTGGAAAAGTATTTCCTTGGACTTTGATTCCTCGTGGCGCTCACGAGGGTAAGGCGTCAACCAATATGTGGTCTTCACGGAAATTCGAATCCCCCGATTTTCGACCTCTTATCGTTGCTTTTGCTCGCGCTCTTATTATGATTATTATTAATTTGTTGGCTTTATGATAGTTATCTTTATCATTGTCACTATTTATTTCTCCGTACTTTTGATTAATGTGGCTAAGTATTCTCATTTCGAGACGATTGACCTCGTCGACGGTCAATCGGCCATAAGGTGTGACATGATAGCGGTCCACACGCCGCCACTGCCCGTCTGCCCTCCGACATTCCCTGATGACACTTCCTTCAGGTGTCACCAGGTTCACAGGCCAGGGTCCTACGATCGACTTGACTCCACGTGCCATGGCACTTCTATCGATCCTGCTGGAGCTGCCCCCAGCCAGAGCGGGTGTAACCTACATGCTCCAGCCACTTTCGTTGGCAGCTGTGTCTCAAGACTCGCTGGGGCCCCTCCAGCAGGCGCTCCATTTCCCTGATGAATCAACGTCCGAGGGTTGAACCCACCGTGCCGAACAATCCAGGAACGTGAAAACAACCAAAAGAGAAAAATAAGAAAAGCAAAAAATAAAAAAGCGCACAAGGAAAATATCGGGGATTCAAGCACGGTCCAACGAGGCTCATGATTTGTCACCGTTTCCCCTGTAATCCACTGGGAGAGCCACTTCAAAGATTTGGCCCCGTCCAATCCCGGCCTGGTCGGAATGCAGCCTTTTTACCCCAACAGGCAAGTCACCATAAGCCCTATCAATCTCAGCCATGGTGCTGATAGGCGTGGGTTAGAGAGTAAGCATCGACCGAAAATAGATCCAACACACAATAATCATGAAAGGGGGCAGGGCTTCATGCCAGGATTATCTGAAGAGATGATACTACTGCTATATAGTGCACGGTCTGACCCAGTTCTGCCTCGAGTAGTGATTACAGAGTTCCGATGTCACGGCTGGCGGCTACTCTGGTTGGACCTCGCCTTCACTCCGCACTGTCGATGAATTAAGCCGGGTTGGCACGGTGGCTGGCAGACCATTTACCTACTCCGTCCATGGTGTCATACACAGCCCTCTCTCTCTCTCATCACGTTACGAGCTATTTTCTCTCTCTTGTTTATCCTGCCAGCGCAGCGATTGAGCCTTGGGGTGAGTCCGACAGGTGCGACGCAATCAATGACTGCCGCTAGTCTGCCTTTGCTGCGGACAAATTAAACTTTGATTGTTTTCTCTAGACATGTGTGGTATCTTGCCCGTGGCTTGCAAAGTCGGCGCGTGTCTTGCTCCGGAGGAAAGAGAGAGAGGGAACAACGGCCCCCAATAAAATGAATCAGACAACAGCGGCTAGTTGACCGTTGACCGCGAACCCAACCAGGGCCCGCGGACGGACATATTTATTGACCGACACTGACAGGCTTTAAGCGCTAGCCCATGAATGGGGATCGGCATTGGCTTTTGCTACTGTTAGTGTTGGTGTTCGTGCCGGTCTCGTGTGAACTGCTGAGCTGAAAGTGAAACAAATGACCAGGAGGATGACGACGACTCCGTCTAGCAAGTGCGCAATAATCATCCTCCACTGACTACCCCATCTTCACAAGGAAGAGATGAGAAAAGAGATCAAACGTGGGGGAGAGAGGGTCAACAACCCAGTCTGCAGTGGTCAGCAGCAAAGCTCAAACTGATCATTGAGAAGCCGTCAGCAAATTTCTCAGCAGCCACCCGTGCAAAAATATTAACAGACTGAACATAGCCCACCGTACACTCCCCCGTTGCCTCCAGGATCCCCATGAAGCAAATGGTAGCCCATCATCGCCATCGTTCTAGAAAACACCTAACGCATCCTTCCAGCACAGAAAAAAACGGCCGGGAATACAAGGCGCAGGACGAGTGTGCCCCGGTCGGTAGTCGGAGTGTGGGCAATGGGGGGGGAAGGAGTGGGCTTAGCCCCCAAGCCAATCTCCACAATAGACGACAGTCATAGCAGAACGGAAAATACTAGTAACCGTTATTTGTTCAGCCGTCTCGAGTTGATCAAAGCGGCAAGGGGACTCAGATTAAGCGACGATTGTCGGTAGACACTCAAGGCAGGCAGGGTTAGCCATCCTCACCCGCATCCTTTGATTTGCCCTGCAGAAGACAAAGCTGAGGGCTTTTTTATCTACTTGGAGTTAAGGGGGGGAGTCCCGTCGTATCTACCTACACTATACCTTACCCCGAGCTACTAACTACTCCGTAGCCAGATGACGATAACCAACTCGACATCCGTATATTTGGGGGCCAAGTGCCGGTCGCACTGGAAGAAAGATTACCTATCAGGGTGAACGCAGACGCCACAGCCACAGCTGACAGCAACAATTAGGTTCATGACGGATATCAAACCGGCAAGGATAGTCCCCATGTATTTCTTCAGGCCCCATGAAGATGATGTGATGCGATGCGATGTCATGTTAACGAGCCTAACCGTTTCCTCTGCAGAAAGGGGAGAAAGCCCTCTCCACGACCCCTTTCTCCCTTCTCCACTCCATGCTTTACAGCCCCCATCTGCTACTACCCATGATTCGATCCGCTGGGATCACCAGATCCAATGACTCGATGAACGCCCTGGGGGCCAAAGATGTTGCCCTCAGTGAGGACTGCGTTGTATGGCTACGGTTGGAGAATAAGCCACCCCCTGAGCTACCTGAGAGGGCCAAAAGTGCCCTGCCCTGCTTGCGGAGCTGGGCGATGTGGGACGTGACCTATGTGGATAGGTGGATGGATGGCCCCAGTTGAGGCACAAGGCGCCTGCTTGCCTTGTCGATTCCAGACTCGCCGGTCCGGAGTGTGGAGCCTGTCAAATGATTGTCGGGCCGGTCGGGGGGTGATTCCGGGGCTTTGTATGGGTGTTGATACTTTCTTGGTGTTGGGTTTGTTGATGGGTTATGGTGGAAGTTCTCTACTTGTGGGGTTGAGCTCTGAGCTCCCTCACATGTTGGGAAACGGCATCTTGGTTCTTTGGAGGCCATCTTGAGAACCTCCTATTCCACTGAAGGTTACTATTCACGATCTTTCTGGCAAAGATCCTAGACTACAGTTCTCCCGTGGAAGACCCCTTGCGGGTCCGTTGCTGAGTTCAGTGCTATCTAGGAGCTCATGTACGGCCATATGTTCCTTTTGATATAATGCGCCGGTATTCGAACCCTGTGGGAGACTGATTGAAGCTAAAAGTTGCTCTATACCAAGCCGTGCTGACCCAGGCCGACAAGACACAGGTTGAGAGATGATTACTATCAGAGTGGCATATGGAAAGGCGATAACTTGATAAGGGAGCGTGAATATACAATGAAGTGACTGGGACGAAATATGAGGGAATACATTGGCATGAATCTTGCATGGCTACAGTAACATTAATAGTTCATTTGAGACTAATGGCCGCCCTTCTCATCAACCCTATTGACTCAATGTGCTTCGGAAGATCTGACAATCTCAAGGATCTAACTGGGATAATTCAGATGTCGTGTCGCGGGAACATGGAGCTGGGTCAAGTTGATCCCAGGGAAGTATTGGGGATATCGTTGACCTTATCACAATTATCAATACTTCCTTGGCATTGTTATTTCAATATGCTCTTTTATCCATTATCCTCACTAGTGCAATTCTCCTTCTTCGCTATCATATCAAGTTTATGCTACCAAATGCCAACAAGCCCAAATCTTATATCGAGCGCCATGAGTCATGCTTCCAGTTGATCCACCCATGAGAAGCAGGGCAGGCATAACAGGTAGGTGTCTTCCCAGCCCACTCGTTATTTACAGTGACTCACATCAATGTACTAGTTGTCCCTTACTACCTACTATCAGTACTAACAGATGACAAACAATGGTTAGAATTGAAATGCGCAACATTCTCATTATCAGCTACGTTCCACAACCAAGATAGTCCTCAAATGATCCCCCTCGTTCAAAGCCCCCTCGTGATCAGCTTGAAAGCCACCAACGGTCGACCGCGAGAGTATAGTCCCAGCCATACACCTCATACTTTTCATGGAAGTGGGTCGACTCAGCCGTGTGAGACTATAGATGAGCTAGGGGTGGGATGATATGATCGTCTTGCCACGTATGGCGCAGGGATTTCTGTGCGCTTTATGATAGACGTTCTGTCAAACACGGTAACCCTGGACTATGAGATATAGTTCTTGCAGATCGTGACCGTGACTGTCACCTCACTGGGCTATAGGAGACTAAAATCGGGCCTGCTGGGTTATGCAGAACGAAGGGCGATGGATATCTTGACAGCAATTATAACACTTTACCTAGGTGTCGGGTGTAACCCAATCTATGGCCGATATGTCTACTGAGTAACCCTAATGCGATTGGTTGACTCGCGTGCAATAGTGCAAAAGAGAAATTAATAGATACAGGGCTCATCTGGTTCGCTTTATATTCAGATAGTAAAGCAATCATTCCACCGGCCATGCACCTGGCATCACTTCAGGTTCCATCTCTATCATCTCCCAGAATTCACCTGCATAATAATCTGATTTTTCAGACACCCATATGTCCCAGTCATCAGGAGAAGGACCATAGCTAAATCCAATGAGTGGCCGGAGCCATAGCTCATAATAATAATACTGAAACTCCTGGGAGAGGTATTCCCGCACTCTATCGGGAAGTTTCTCCCAAATCCTCTTCTCCTTTGCGCCGAATTGTTGCAAATCAACGCCGGCGGCCTGCAGATCCTTCAACCACACCCGGAAGCCTGTCTTCCAGGACATCACACAATATTTCGGTTCTTCCACCCATTTAAGGTATCCCACCAAAAATGTCAGAAAGGGGGTTCTTCCATCAACAACCTGGTGTATGTCCGCCCCAATACCCATAAATTCTTTGAATAAGCCATCCCACGATGTATATCTAGATCTCGCGGGACCGGGGGGATACTCCTCGACAAATGTTTTCCTATGGAACCCAGATAGGTATTCCTCACGCTGTATCATGGCCAAATTTTGGCCAACCTTCCTTGAAACGCATTGCACTAGAGTGGTCCTGTCCCTATAACCGACATGGACCAACTGCTTCTCTAACTGGAGATCCTCAGCTCTCAGCGGACCGGGTCCAAGAATGGCTCTGATTGTTTCAGGCAGATGACAGGCATCCCAGTGTCCTGATGTAGCTTCTATGGCCACTGCCGTTCGAGTCCCTTGTGACATCGAATAGAATGACGGGCATAATTCTCGCTGGAAAAATGCGAACTCTTCCGCCGTACCGTGGAACTCGTTCAAAACTCCTTCCAGAACTTCCTCTTCCGTATCATAGATAACGTCAGGCATGTGGCAAAGGAAGGCGCGGAAAGATGGAAGCAGCGGTGAAGTCAATCCACTCATACTCCCAGACCATACCAGATAACCCAGTGTATCTTCGATGTTGTTGCCGCTACTATGTACATCTGCTCCCTGGCTCACAAGAAATTCGAAAGTTTCCTTTCCATTTGCACCACCAAATGTGTACTTGCATACGTTAGGTCGCCTGAGGGTGGGTGGGATGGTAGAATGTCGGACTTACTCCAAGCAGTCCCCTTGTGCATGGCCCTTCAAGTTGATCGAATGGCGTTGCTTGCCCCGAGGCAAAAAGGCGTTGTAAGTTTGCAATGTCACCATGTGCTGTAGATTGGATAACCTCGGACTCCCATGGAACCGCCCTGTAGGCTCGGAGCTGCCAGTCCCAGCCACCAGGGAACCTTCTAGCGGTAATCTCCAAGGCTTTGCTGGTCACCCAGGTGGGCATATTTAGTCGCCAGAGGTAGGACCACTTCGACGTAGGTTCTACTCTCCTTTGCTGCATTTCTCCTGTTGTCCTTTTGGTAATTTGAGAGGAAGCTTGAATGCCGGAATTCAGTCTCACACGCTTCAAAACGAGGATTAAATATCAAGTACCTTCTGCATACGGAGGAGGATCCTCATCTGTGATGCTTTTTGCAGTCTGTGCCATTTTCTGGACAATCAACTCAGGCTGTACCCGCATCATAGCCCTAACCGCCGTTGGTCAATCACGCGCACCGTCTTCTGCCTATGGGAAGGAAAAAGATGATAACCCACCGCAGATAGCACTGCTGAGACAGCTGCAGTAACTGCAAAGCATTCTGTAGCACAGCCATATACTTCTCGACTTTCGAGCGCTGAAGCACCACCTTAACGGCCGCATAGTGCCTACGCAAGCGACCAGGGCCTGATGGTTGTATGTCTCGGACGAGCTCTTTGGAGATATCGTCTAGTGTTTTCGTCGCTTGTATGCACAGCTGAAGACTCTTCTGGGCGTGCTTGTTTCTCTGCAGCACGGAAACAGCCGTCGCGTCATCCTGTGCGAGATCTTCCTCGATGTCAGCCAGGACGTAACCGGCTATCTCGATGCTCTGCAGTAGACGCTTGAGGTCGTCGGGTGCATCGCGCACTTGGTCTACGCAGTCTTTGAGCACTAGCAGGGAATCGGTGAATTGCACTATGACGGTTCCAAATCCGATGGCGGCTGAGACGACCCCGAGAATTTCTGCCATCGCGAACAGTAGATGCGGGGATGCACGAGGTGGAATTTTGTATACCAACAACGTCTTTTATTTTCTAGAGAAGAGGAAATCCTAGCTGGTTAACGAGAATACAAGCCGTTTCTACCTTTCGCCGGGTGGGGTAGACCCTTTAGTATAGCCCTTAGCGCCTATCTAAGAATGAGAAGGCTGAGTAGATGATTCCCCTACTAAGGTGGAGGTTGTATGTTTCTTTGCATTTTATTGGATACTATACTACACCACGTATGTGTCTCCAATGCATTGGCCATATTAGGTCACAACTACATTAGGCCCAGCTAGTGCGTTTTCCGAAGCTCAGCCTGATTTTCTAATCTTGGAGTATACACGTTGGAACAAAAACATGAAGAAACTGTCAATCTTGCTTCAGGTGCATGGCGACTCTTAGGGTTGACGAATTATGACACGGTGGGTGGAGAGAAGGAGTATAAACTTTACGGGAACTCCCATATATATCATCCAATATCTTTGCAATGGTATGTTCATGTACGTCCTGGCTGTGTAGTGAGTATCTCTCGACTCTATTCATGCAACACCGGGGTGATCTCAGTTTCTAAGCACCGGCATCGAGGGGCACTTGACCCTGTATGGATGCACTGTAAGATGATGTTATCTGGTATGTCACAGCACGTGCCCATGCCTCAGCGCGACAAGGAAATTCCCGGCTCGAAAGAACGAACAGTCCGTTGCTGACTGCCTATTCGGCGGTGAGATCGGCGCGAGATAACACCATACAATAGGTTCATGTCAGGAGGGGCTTTTCAGCCGTGTCGAACCACCAATTGCCGTTGAGCCGTGAGGGGCTACCTATGCTATCTTTATACTGGGTGTATCGCGAAAGAAGCCCAAGTTGGGTCAGTGTCAGGCCTGAGGTTATTGCTGTCTGACTGATAGCCTGACAATTCAGGCGTTTATTCTTTAGGATTGCAGGACTGACATTTCAGGCACCACTGGAGGGGCCATGTGATGCCTGAGGGTGCCCAAGAGGAGATTCTCGAAGATGAAGAGAAACAATTCGACGTGATCGAAGGTCGGCTGCCCTGGCTGGAGGGGGTCGTGACCTGGACCATGACTCTGATTTCTCATTCTCCGCTCCCGGCCGCATCATCTTCATCATCCCACCTGATTTCGCATCGTGGTCTCCAGATTTGCCGCCCACTACTGAACATATTTACCTCACTGTCTCTCCTACGGTCCCTGTGGGGTAGACTAATACGATCCCTCACAAATATTGGGGTATTTTCTGATCAGACACTCTGCGTTCCTCCAACAACCCCCACCGCTAGTTGAATCCCGACCGTGACATCCCCTCACTCCCCCGCCAATCCTCGCGGATCACCAGGTTATCACGCCCACAGGTGTCTCTATCTCATAACAGTCAGTGAGGTATGCTCGTTTCTTTACCCTTGGATCTTCTGAGCCACGCACGGATCAGGCGCGATCGGAAAAGACCCTAAAGAAGCCTTAGAGCGAAGAAAGGAAAACGAAACAAAACAGACAAACAAACAGATCCTAACGGTTCGCGGATCGCAGTTCCGAGGTCTAACGTCATTCCACATTCCACGATCAAAAAGTCTCAACAGCTCTAGAGACCCAGCCCGTCTCCCTCCCTATCTCCCAGTTCGCAAACCCGATCCGAACCTTCCCCCGCGATTACCCGGTCCCGAAGTGTCCGTCCTCCAACACCACCATGGCCTCCTTCATAGAGGATCTTTGGATGAGCGTCTTTACGCCGGGTCCCACCCCGACCTTGCTCGTCGCCACAAACGTCACCTTTGCCGCCCTCCAGACCCTCCTCATGGCCCTGCTCTGGTTCACATACAGCATTCATTTCTTCGCGCTGTCGCTCTTGTCCGCGGCGCTATGGTTTTCGATCAACTGGTTCGCCAAGGAACTGAGTCAGGTGCAGGCTGAGCAGGAAGCGGCAGCGAAAGACGGTCAAGACGGCAAGACAGGAGAGGAGAAGGGTTCGTCGGACGGTAAAAGGAGACTCCCGGGGGGGCTGGACACCCCGGGGAGCGATACGGAAACGGAGAGTTTGACAGAACGCAAGGGTCCGGCCGCGTCGGGTTCCGATCTTCGGCCTACCGAGGCGGCTCCGACGTCGCTGGAGTTGCCGGGCAAGCATAACGAGGTTCGAAAGCGTCCCAGTATGGGTGGGGAGAGCTCGGGCTATGTCAGTACCGATAGTGAATGGGAGAAGGTGGAAGATAGTAATGGGAATTGAGCTAGAGCTTGAGGTGTGTGAAGGGACATCTGTTGGATTTGCATGATCATCCGTGCTCAGTAACTTATCCAACGGTAGATGCCGGGTTGTCTGTTTGTGGGGGCAGTCTCTATATTGAATGATACCCTAGAGATGTCTTATGCTTTTCGATGTTATGCTAGAACAGTGTCTTCTGTTTTGGTCGAAGTGGTTGTGATATTTTGGAAGGAATCGATAAGATCACGTACATTGAGTTTATAGTCTCTCGTGCATAGTAGAGCTACAACTAAGCAACCATGTTACACTGCAGCTGAAAACAGCCAGGAAGCGCTTCAGGCAGCTCAAAACGACAGTGAACCCTGTTAATCAACCTGTATAGGCCAACTAAGTAGCTTACTCTTCAACAGTTCAAAAAATATCTCAGGTCAGTGCAAGATATCAATGACAGAACCAGTCTTTGGACCATCCTATTCCTTCTAGAATCGAGTCGGCCACTGGGCTACCTTCGAACAGTGTCTTGTTCCTGGATAAAATAATATCGAACATAGTAAATTCGCCTGTGGTAACAACCTACCATCACTCTACCGTAAAAACCGAGTAATATCAAAATACGCTTACAGTTAGCAGTCTCCAACCGCAATCCAGATAAACAGCTCACCAAGTGTTCGCTTACGACAACATCATTCCAGCTCTTTCCTTCAATCGCCTCACTACTTAGTCTTCTACTCATTACGTGACTTCCAAATGTCTCCGTCCACGAACCATCCTTTACAGCATCGTCCCCGTGCAAACCAACCCCGTCCGTATGCATGTCCCGCCATACATATTTGTCTCCTCTTATCGAAGTTGAATATCAGATTCAGATAAAGCTCCAGTCTGTCCCCTTGCTAGACTTGAAAATCACTTCTATCCCTGCGATCCGATGCCGACTGCGCATATACTCGGGCCTCACAATACCCATGACGTCACCTTACATATACCGACGCTTGGGACTGCTATGTTCATCCCGAAGCGTGACTACCTGCGTAGTTACACCGGAATGCACTAGGCCTTCTGATTAACCAGTTTTAGGTATTTGGACTATCGTACTGGGGTGCTCAAAGCCGAGCAGGGTCTTGTTCTGAGAACCAACCCTAGTTCGGACTTCGGGGGTGGATCTAGATCGGCCCTTTGGGGGAATGAGGCTGGCTCGGACTTGGATTAGCATTTTACTAGCTGGTCTATTATAGCAGTGGGATCTCATCTGTCCTCATCCCTGCGAGCCCTAATCTTGCATGCCTAGGCCTTATGATGTAGTCATTCATTGTTCGCTGGTATCTTGTTCAGGTAGATACCGTCGTGGATATATGCTGAAGACATGGTGTCTCACTGTATATATCAACCAGATTGTCAGAAATTTGCAACAACAATTTCAATCTACATCGATATACACTTGAATGTTGAAAGATGTTGCATCGGGGAATATTGATAGTTGATACTGACTCATCCGCCAAGCCCAGGCCACGTCCCAAACCGGCTAGCGCGTGTTGTTATCTGGGGATGCTTCAATCAAGCCGATACCAAGATCTTCACACGCCGACGCAACAACCAAAGAAAAATAAAGACGACACTAAACTCGCTGTCTACCGCTAATACATCATCGAAATGCCTCTCAAGTGACGTTCGCAATGCCACCCACAGACCCCATCATCCCCGCCCGCCGACGCGTCTTCGAGTCTGTGTTTTCCCCCGCGTCGCTCGAAGACTTCACCACGAACAGATCGGCGATCGGACCGACGAGCTCCTCTCCATTCTCCTCCAAATCGAATACCTCACAACCCCGGGCCCAATACGCAGGCCATCGCCGCTCTCGATCGTCCACGGCATCCCAGTTGACCGACCCCGCGAGCACAGTCGACGAACCGTGGCACGACCAGGCCACCTGGGACCGAGCATGGCGGGCAGCGACGAGGTTCTTGTCGGTCCCGGACCGAGAACTGGACATATGGGTGCTGGGAGAGGATGCTGAGGAGACGAGACTTTTACGACACTTCAATCGACACACGCGGCCGTCGAAAGATGTCAGTGCTGCACTGGCGTTCTTGACTGCGCCTTTGTCGCAAGGGGGGCCGGACGCTGCTCAGCGAAGTATTATCGATTGGTATGGGTATGAGATACGGAGACATTTCTTGAAGAACTTCCGAGGAAGCTTACACATGGTGGGTTACTTGTTGTCCTTTGCGGTCCTGCCTGTTATCCTAACTGTTTGCATTGCAGCTTTTGAACCACCCCGAGCAGGACCAACTACTGCAGAAGATAGTTCACTGCTTACAATTCGCTCGGAGGATCTACTTCTCCCCACTCGTGGAATACGTGCTTCCGCTGCTGAGTGCAGGGGGAGAGGAGCGGGCGTTGATTAAGCTACGCCGTGGCTTCCATATGATGGTGGCATATGCGCTGCCGTGGCCCCAGTTTTCGGTATTGCTTACGCGCGAGCTTGCTAGGGATTCGTTGACGATACTTGGGATAGATACCTTGACTGAGGAAATCTTCGAGGATGCGCTTAGCGTCGAGAACATGGAGATCGACCATCAGTACTCCGTGTCGTACCAAGACTGGCGGGATGCCCCGTCCGACGAGTTTCGGCTGCAGATGATGTCCGACGAGGGAGAGACCCGCGTGGCTGCTGCTCGGGAAAAATTGTTGTCATTACTGCATGGTTTGCAGCTCGTGGGACTGGGCGGGGAGAAAGCGCAAAAGGTTTTCGCCGGTGTGATGAATGCCATGATGTCGGAGTTTATTAGAACGGCGTACGCAAACCAGTGGGAAGGGCCGTCCTTGGCATCATCCCATCTGCGCCATTGGATCGAGAACGTGTTTGCGCGGCTGGTGGTTCAGGTCCTGTCTGTCATCAATGTCCCAGAGTCTGGGCAGAAAGAGCCCGATCAGCTTGACGTGAACCTCAATGACGTAGAAAAATGGCAGGAAATCGGGATTTCGCGTCTCGGGTCCCTGCGGACGAGCGAGCTTTTCGATGTGATCGTGGAATGGCCTGCGAGCAGTGGTGCTATTGAAGATCTGCGACACTTCATCACATATCCGGCTGCGCGATCCCACCTAACGCACTCGTTTGTCGCGACGCTCAATCGCAGGCTACTACACCCGGGTGCTTCGACTGTTGAAATCTTGCAGGTCTACATTTCCATCATTCGGTCATTCAACTTGCTTGATCCCAAGGGCGTCCTCCTCGACCGGATTGCGAGACCAATCCGCCGGTATCTACGGGATCGCGACGATACGGTCCGGGTGATCGTTGGCGGTCTCTTGGCTGATCCGGCGGATGCAGATGCACAGGCCTCATCGAGCGGAGATAAGCTGGTTGAGCTGTCAGCAGAACTGACCAAAGCGCACCAGAACTCGCTGCGCGGCGAGAAAGGAGAATTAGACTGGGACGACATGAGCTGGGTGCCTGATCCAGTCGACGCTGCGCCCGATTACCGCAAATCGAAGACGTCAGACGTGATCGGCAGTCTAATCAGTCTCTTCGAATCAAAGGAGATGTTCGTCAAAGAGATGCAGAATATGCTAGCCGACCGGCTACTGCAAAAACGGGCCGACTACGACCAGGAAATGTCGGTCCTAGAGCTTCTCAAGCTCCGGTTCGGCGACAATGCTCTACAGGCGTGCGAGGTCATGCTACGCGATATCTTCGACTCGCGACGAGTCGACGCCGTGGTGCGGAACGACCAGGGGCTTGCGAGAAAACAGTCCGCCGCGACGCCGTCGACTCCGGCTCAGGGTGCGAAACGCCCAGCCGGGAGGGACATTCCGGACCTGCATGCCAAGATCCTGTCGCATTTCTTCTGGCCCGATATCCAAGAGCAGGAGTTCCACGTGCCGGAGGATATCGTGCAGCTGCAGCAACGTTACGCGGCCGGGTTTGGCTCGTTGAAGCAGTCGCGGAAACTGACATGGCTCAACGGACTCGGCCAAGTGACCGTCGAGCTGGACCTCGAAGACCGAGTATTCGTCAACGAAGTCACGACGTGGCAAGCGACCGTCATCTACGCCTTCCAGTCACCGTCGGGGGACTCAAAATCTCTCACCATCGAGGACCTCGCCGCGCAACTATCCATGTCACCGTCGCTAGTGCGCAGCGCGTGCTTATTCTGGGTCAGTAAACGCATCCTCATCGAAGGACCGCGCGACACCTACCGCGTACTGGAAGTACTACCAAACGAAGGCGACGAGACGGCCGCCCCCGGCAGCGCCAACATCCCCGGCGCCGACGACGACGGAGCCGCAGCCGCCGACGCAGCGCAAGCAGCCGCAGCCGCCGATGCGGCGGCGGCGGCGGCAGCCAAGGAATCGGCCGAAGCGGCAGCCATGGAAAAGATGAACCTTTACTGGCAATTTATTGTGGGGATGCTGACTAACCAGGGGGCGATGCCGCTGCAGCGGATCGTGATGATGCTGAAGATCGCGGTGCCCGGAGGGTTTCCTTTCAGCAATGAGGAGTTGCGCGAGTTCCTGGCGGGCATGGTGTCCCGGGGGAAGCTGGAGATAGTCAGCGGGGGGAGTTATAAGATCGTGCAGTGATGCATGCATGCTATGCTAATAGATATGAGTTACGACAATGGACAATCAGTTACTTATCTTATCTGTATAGATCTGTCTCCGCATTTGATATGCGCTTGATATATGGGCTGCAGCCTGCCGCCCTTCAGTGGTTGATAGATGCCGCTCCACGACCTCGCTTCTGAGTACTGATACCATATATCCGAATAACCGACAGATAAGCTTTGAAGTTATTCGCGAATCCAAACGGACCGCCCTTCCAAAACAAGTAACATTATGCGTCTGACCCACTTTTTAACATTTTTCTTTAAAATCCAACCCATGGAGATGCGCCACCCAAAACATACAACAATCCAATTCACTCAATCCGCCTTACAACACTCGATCAACATACCAGCTTATCATCAATCAAAGAGAACAAATTACAGAGAGTGCGCAATCAAATCAAGCATCGACAAAGCGACAAATGCACATCGCCATCCTCGACGCGGACATCCCCGTCCCGGCCGTCTACGCCCGTCGCGGACTCTACTCCTCTCAATTCAAAAAACTCCTCCAAGAAGCCGCTGCACGAGTCCATAAGTCTCCTTCACAGATCCACACGACAGCCTACGACGTCGTAGGAGGCTGTCTTCCCTCCCTAGACAGTCTACGCAAGCAGCCCAATCCCTCCTCCTCCACCACCGTCGCCACCAACGGCACCACCACCAACGGCGCCAGCGACAACAACTCAAACACCAACCCCCTAACCCAACCCATCGACGGCATCCTCATAACCGGCTCCAGCTCCGGCGTCTACGCAACAACCACCCACCCCTGGATCACGCCCCTCCAACACTTCATCCAAACAGTCTTCACATGCTACCCGCACGTCCGGCTCTTCGGCGCCTGCTTCGGGCACCAAATCATCGCGCAAGCCCTGCTCTACCCATCCGTGCACGTCGAAGCCTGCCCCACGGGGTTCGAAATCGGCCCCGTCGACATAACGCTATCTGAGCCGTTCGCGCGCGCCTTCGCCGGCCCGTGTCGCGCGCTGCGCGCGGGGCCGGAGTGTATGCGGTTGCAGATGGTCCATGGGGATTGGGTTGTTCCTGCCAGTCACAAATACCACAAGGATGAAGAGGAGGGGAGGGGGTGTGGGGGGTTGCCGGCCCCGTGGGTGAATGTGGGGTCTAGTGCGGCTTGTTCGGTGCAGGGTCTGTATTATCCTGGACGGGTGTTGACGTTCCAGGGACACTTTGAGTTCGATGGGTTTGTGAACCGTGAGACGTGTAGGGAGTTTGGGAGGCGGTTGGAGTGGGGCGAGGAGCGGGTGAAGAGGGTTTTGGAGGAGATTGGGGGGAGTGGGGATGAGGCTGGGGTGGATGATTCGGAGGTGGCTGCTGAGGTTGTTTTGAGGTTTTTTGAGGGGAGGGATTAGGGGGTTTGTTATGGATTGCATTTGGAATAGATTAGATTAGATTACTTGTATATATGTTTGCTTTATTAGTATATAGAATTCATTTGTTATTAGATGGCAAGTCATACTTTATAAGACCTTGGTGGTTAATAAAGGCAAGGCCGCGCTATTTTGAAAGATGGAAACCCTCTATTAGAACTATATTAATCCAGAATTGATTGGTTCGCATACACAGAGTGGATAATAGATACTTGATACTCATGACTGAGACATACCGGAGTATCTCACGTTTCCAGTAACATCTCCATCTCCCTAATAAGCGGACTCGCTTTCCGAATCTTATGCCCATGAAAGTAAAAAACAACAGGAATCAAAATGCACACAGCCTCCACAATCCCCAGCAGCGTACTCGCCCAATTCAACCCAAGCGTCGCATACATTTCCGGCCCAGCAAGCGGAAGACAAGCCCCCATAACACTCCGCAACACCATATTCCCCGCAAGCGCCGAAGCAGCATAGATACCGTACGAGCGCGCCATATAGTTACTCGCATAGATAAAGACGCACGCATTCCCAGCGCCAAAGGGAACGCCCGCCAGAATGGGCGCAATCCAGTGCACATTGGGCGTGCAAGTCCAGGCGAACCACAGCTGGCCGATTGCTAGAAGCGTTGCGCCGAAACAGATGATGCTGACCATAGCTTCTGGTGGCACTGTGCCGGTTTCTGGGCTTTTGCGGTGGAGGTTGATGACTTTGCGGAAGAGGGGCTCCATGGCGATGGCGATTAGGACGCCGACTCCTATGCCGGTGAAGGAAAGGCCGCTGGTTCCGGGGGACCAGCCGCGTTCTTGGTGGAAGGCGATTGGGTAGGCGACGAAGCAGAGGTAGAGGATGGCGTAGACGATTGCGACGTAGGTATCCCAGAATAGACTGTAGTGTCATTAGATTAGGTTTCCGTATAAGGGTGGTTAGCGACAGTCTGGTGAGAAACATACCATATTGGTTCCGTTATGATCATCATAAACGGCCGACTGAGACTCGTTTTAAGCAATGACTTGAGATCCTTTTCACCATCATAACGAGTCCACCATTTTGGATTCTGCGTTTCCTTCCGTTGTTTTTCGGCTCGTTTTCTCAATATAAGCGGAGCGTACGTTTCTTTGATACAGACCATCAAAGCCAAAACGACACCGCCCATAATGAGAACAATCCAGTTCGTCCATCTCCAACCCAGATATTGGAATACAAAGCCACCGATAATCGGACCATAAACCGGGCCATTAGTAGGTCCAATCGACCAGAAGCCAAAAGCCAGAGCGCGGTACTCATCGGAGACAATATCATTGACAGAGGCGGGAGAGTTGGACATCATTGCACTTCCGAAAAAACCCCCAAAGAACCTGCTCACGAGAATTGACTCAATGTTGGACGCTAAGGCACTCGGCAGTATCAGTACGAGGAATATTGCCATGGAGACAATATAAACAGGCCGTCGACCCACGACTTCACTCAGCGGCGCAAATATAACCGTTCCCGCCGCCATGCCGAGGAGGTATGTGGTGACGCCCAGGAGGGCCACACTCTTGGATATATGGAATTCATCTTGCAGCCCTGGGATCCCCGATGTGTATAACGTGCTGAAGAGACTTACGACTGTAGCGCCGAGACTCATGGTCATCACTGTGAGGCTTTTGTACCACAGGGGCCATAGACGGGGATTCTGGGTATCTTGGGGGTCCCAGTATATCTCAAATTCGGGGGGATTTAAGATACTGGGTAGTTTGGATATTACAGGCTCGAGGGGAATAGTGTAGCCCTCTGTAGCTGCACTATAGCTCCTTGTTAACCCATCATCCACGCAGGCTTTTGCTGGAGGAGAATCCATGGCGGTAGCTTTGAGCTATTTTGCGGGAGAAATTGGGGAAGAAAAGAAGGAGAACAAGAAAAGAAATTCCATTTGACATAAATATAAGGTTGAAAAAAAAAAAAAAAAATCGGAAGAATCACGACCCAGATATAAGGAGTAGGGTTATTTGCTGTTTGTCATCGAAGTATACCTACTGAGCGGGATGCCGATAAGGTGGTGGGGATACTGAGTGATCTCCGGGTCGGTATCCCGTTGACGCCATATTCTGTAGTAATATGATTTGCGTCAAGGTTGGTTCGTGAGTGTACATGATTCTGATCAGAACTATTAATGTTTGAGAACTTCAGGTGGGATAGCCCGAGAGTGTATAAGACAACGCAGTAGTACACTGGTCTGGTCGGCCTAATCGCATATATACCCGCGTGTGCACGCTGTGAGTTATTTTGTAGAAAATCTCTACCATTCTTGCATATTTTCGTATGATATTACAGATCATTTTAGAGTTGTAGGGTTCCAAACTGACATATGTGGTGTGGGTCACATGTCTTGTCCATAGTATGGATGGTGACTTGCCAACAAGCATCCAGCATGATGCTACCCTCGTATTCCAAATTCTTTGTCTTGGTCAAAGGAATTGTCTTCCTTATACATATTTTTTATTATTATTACCATTGTTAATAGCATTGTGATACGTCAGTCCTTATATATTACTCAACAAACCAAAGCCATGATAGGTGGAAGAAACTCAGGCTGAAACTGCCCAGCTTGTAAATTCACCAGTTGCCAACCAACCTCATCGACATACCCCCATATCTAGCTGAAAAATCCCCAATTGAGAGACCACTGCTGGCAGGACAAATCCACGATGATCCCAGCTTCGCCCCATGCAATCCAATCTCAATATGGCCCCCATTTAGCCCCCATCCGGCCCCATCGGGGCGAATCCTGCAGCGAATCCTACCCGGTTTCACCACTGTCGCCGGGAACCCCCGGGCCTGAACAGGGGTAGAGAAGCCGGTTGTGAAGGATAGACGGACAGACGAAGCCGCCTGAATGACTCAAGGACACGAGTGTTCCTGCAGGAGGGATCGTAAGTGCGGCAGATAAATAGGGTCATTTCCTGATCTGACCTATCAGTATCAGTGACTGGTGATGTCTGTCGTGGTGGACATGTTGTTGGGCACGGAGGGAGGAGTTAGGGCTTGACTGATCATCCCGTATGGATCATATCAGCCACTTTGTGATCTCCTCCTTCATAGATTGATAGACAATCGGGGCGTAGCGGGCAACACTCGAAATAAATGAAGTGATACAGTTACATTCCAGACGTACATGTCGATCCATACCACTCCCAGCCTGTACTTCCCCACATCAACACCCCCAATCATCCCTGCCACGATGCTTCCTTTATCCGGAATTCAGCCCTTCAAAGGGCTCTCCAATCTTTAAAAACCACGTCCCTTCTCTTTTTTCCTGGCCCAAATTCTTCCTTGTAAATGCGAACATAATCAACGAGAACCGCAACAATGATCCACCCCCTCACCACTCTCCTCTCCCTCTCCCCCTTGCTCTCCGCAGCAGCAGCATCATCATCATCATCATCACAAGCCAACATCTACGCAACCCACTACAACGGCAACGTCTACGCCCTCTCCCTCACCCAGCGCCACAATGACGCCTACAAGCTCGACCTCGTCTCCTCCCTGAAAGCATGCGGGCCCATGCCCAGCTGGCTCACCGTCGATCCGGACCTACACCTCCTCTACTGCTCCGACGAGACGGGCGATCCAAAGACCAACGGCTCGGTCAGCACGCTCTCCATCTCTGATAAGGGAGGTTCTCTAAAAGAGATCACCACGACGGAGGTCCCTGGCGGCGGCGTCCACAGCGTCATCTACGGCGGTGAAGACGGGAAACGATATCTCGCTATTGCGCACTAGTATGTCCTTCTTTCCCCTCCCCAATATAAATATATACACCACATAAGATCTATAAAACTAACAAAGAAACCAGCGGCGGCGCCTCCCTCTCAACCTACACCCTCCCCCTAACCCCCCACTCCGAACCCCACCAATACATCCCCTACAAGCTCTCCACACCCTCCCCCAACCCGCAACAAGCCATCTCCCACCCGCACCAAGTCCTCCTCGACCCCACAAACACCTACATAATCTCGCCCGACCTCGGCGCCGACGAGATCCGCATCTACGCGATCCAAAAATCCACCGGCAAGCTGTCCCCCTGCCCCTCCATCGGCGGCTTCCCGCGGGGCGCAGGGCCCCGCCACGCTGTCTTCTGGACGCCGCCTGCTTCGCTGTCACGCTTTGCGCCTGTTGGGCATGTTCCTGGGGGGGAGGGCCAGACGACGCTTTATACGGTTAATGAGTTGAATGGGCGAATGAATGCTTATGAGGTTGTTTATCCGGCTGCCTCTGGCTCTAGCTCTGGCGATGATGACGAGGAGGAGGAGAAGGAGAAGAGAGGGGATGATGAGGAGGGAGAGGAGCAATGCCCTACCTTCAAACACATCCAGTCCTTCGTGCCCTATCCGGATGAGACCCTGCCCGAAGGCGCTACTCTCTCCGCGGTCGTCGCTGCGGGGTCCAACATCTACGTTTCGATCCGGACGGACCAGGCCTTTGCGCCTAATGACTCCGTGGTGACGCTGAGCCGTGCCGAGGATGGGACAGTGAAGGTTGAGGATCTTGTTTCGTCGGGGGGGAAGGTCCCGCGCACGATGGCTGTCAATCGGGAGGGGAATTTGATGCTGGTTGGGGATCAGAGCTCGGCGAGGGTGGTTGTTTTGGAGAGGGATGTGAAGAGTGGGGAGTTGGGGGCGGTTGTGGCTAGTTTGGATGTTGGGGAGGAGGGAGAGGTGGGGACTGCGGAGGGGGTGAGTAGTGTTGTTTGGGTTGAGTAGTTTTCTTTGTGTCTTTGTTTTTTTGTTGATTTGTTTTGTTTCTTGTGGTTAGAAATGAGACCTGCTGGTGAGTTGGAACAGATAGATAGATATATCTTCATTGATGCAGTCACCATACATATATCATAAGAAGTCAAACCAACCAACCACAGGATAAGTATGAAAAAGCCAACACCAAAATGCCACCGTTAGTGTATATCGAATGATCGCCAGCGTCACGTCAAATCTCACTGAAGAGACAGATCTCACCAGTTATAACAGTGAGAGAAGAAGAAAAAGCATCTCATCTAGTGAAAGAGAGAAAACAAGAAGAGAAGAGAAGAAGAAAAAGAAAGAAAAGAAAAGAAAAGAAAAGTCCAGCTTTCACATCTGGTGCGTTACATCCAGGGTTCTCGTCACTTAGGGAGTGCCCGCTGCTGTTGTCTGTTCCGCCCGCTAAGCACTCCCCGTCATCATCCGTAAATCTTTTGAGTACCGAGTCCCTCAATCCGTTAATCGTAACGTCCGTAAAACATGATTGACTCCGTCCAACTCCGTGTTCCGGTGGATAAAAGAATAAAAAGAAAGAAAAACAAGAGGGTTGAAGGGGGGGAATGTGAAAAGGTGAAAAGGAAGGAAGGATCATCTGAAGTCCAATCGGAATGCCTTCCACTTCCCTCCAATCGCCCGGCACGATGGACAGGGCCGGTTGGGATAGCTGGTAGGTCCATGCGATATGGCACTGCCCGGGCTCGATGTCACATTTCGGAATGAGTTCTGCGGACTACCCATGAACATGCCCACGCACTCGCGACACACGCCGCAGATACACTCAGTACAAGCGTAGCACTCGTTCACGGGCCACGCGCGCTTGCAATGCGCGCAGTAGATCTCGATCTCCTTGCTGCGGTAGGAAGCCGGGGTCGGGTTCGAAAAGCGGTGGTGCTGGCGCTGCGAGGCCGACGAAGGGAAAATGTTCAGCACCGGGCTCGAGTCGTTCATCGGGGGTCCCAGGCGGCTAACGCCCATTCTGCCGGACGTTGTCGACGCCGAGTCAAGCGACGACTCGATGGACGGGAACGGTTCCAGGTCGCTGTCGCGGTTGCGGGCCAGGTCGTAGGGCGGTGGGGTCAGGGATTTATGCAGAGGCGACGCCGCGTACGAGTGAGGCCCGAAAGGACGATGCGACGGATGAGGGAGCCCGGACTGTGCGAACCCCGGTGGTAACGACGACCGAGTTTTCTCGGATGGTCCCGTCAGGTTGGAAATTAGTGGGGGAATGGTGGGCGAGCGACCGAGCTGACGTCAGGCACGGTTAGCAATCTCTGATAAGGGCCGGGATGAGAGGTCTATGAGCGGACTCACCTCAGACTGTCGATCGTCATCGACCTCCGTCGCCGATGTGGCTGCTTCGATCAGGTCCTCCCACCGTTTGCCTTGTGCCCATGCGGCTGTCTGTGGTTCGGCCGAGAGCGCCTTGCGGTCGCCGAGACTAGGGCGTCGTCTGTTCAGCTCGCGCGACTTGATCCGTTCGTGTTTCGGCTTGCGAGCTCCAGAGATGGACGACTTGCGCGGTCGCGGTAGCTTGTCGCTTCGTTGAATCGGAGGCAGGGTGGAGGAGCGCCCCGGAGGCGAGTGGTTGAGGATGGACGGGAGCAGGCCTCGTGGGCGAGGAGGCGACAGTGGCCGTAAGGATTCTTGTTTAAAATGATCACGCAGCGAGGGCAGTTCAATGGAAGAACGCATACGACCTTGCGCAAGGTCGTTGTCCGAATGACTCTCCTGTCATTTGTTATTCCCACCCTTTAAAAAAGGGTCCAAAAGGGTGAAGTCAACATACCATATCCGTATCCCAGTCCGAGGCGAGCCGATTATGATGCAACTGGGCCAAAGCTACGGCAGCTGTCGCAGCGGCCGGATGAGTCTCATCGGGCCCGTGAGGAGTAGCGGGAGAGCTGGCATCCGCGACGTAGATATCGCGGTCGGCGATTCCTAAATCCCCATCAACAGGGTATTTTCACGGTCGCATGGAATATACCCACCATTGCGCCTCCGATGAGACTGGGACTGGTTTGGCGGAGACAAATGGGCCCGTTGATCCGGCGGCGTGGTGACCATCAGAAGGAAGCTCTCCTCGGTCGCCGGGAGCTTCGGGATATAGTGGTTCGGATGGGCCCGCCGAATGTGCTCCTGCATGGAGCGATAGCGCTTCTCCTAACGCGGGGACATGACATGTCAGATGCGAACGCCAGATAGGTGGTTATAAAGCCTCAGCCTCCGTCGCCACCTCCCTCCCCGTTCCAAGTCCCATGTGTGTATCTCCCAGCCAGTTGACAGAGTGATAGTCATGATCAAAACGGCCGAGCTTGCCAGAAGTGGGGCTCTTATCGCGGAGTGGTGGGCGGGCGAGAGAACAAATAAGGAGGGGGGTGGGTGGGAACGGGAAAACTCACGCCCAAGCATCTTTTCCGACAATTGGAGCCATCATTGTTCTTCAGTGGGCAAACCACCTCATTGTTGGCGTCCGTCACAGAGAATGAGCTAGTCATGGACGCTCGGGGGGGCATGGTCTGCATGAATCCGTAGATGGCGGGGTTGGTCCGAGGCAGAAGCTAGCCAACAAGCACGCAGATAGATAGATGACAGCAGGACAATGAATCAGATCACTCTTAAACCAGCGATACAATGCATGCTCCGAGAGAGGGCAGGGGTAGCAAGCATGCAATCGATGAAGCGGCGCCAATATGGGGGGGGTCAGAGGGGTAGAAAGGAAGCTGAAAATGATGCCAGTGGCAGACAAGAGGCAAGAATGAAGAAAGAAAAGAAACCCACTACACCAGGAGGTTGTAGGAAACAAGTTAAGAATTCATCAGACCAAAAAAAGCTGGAGTAATTAAAGAAAGTTAGTTGGCTTTGCTGGAGCTGAGGTTAGTTAACTATAGTCGTAGTTAGTCAGGGTACGGTATTTCAATAACCAGGCTGTAAGGTAAGGAAAGAAAAGACAAGCTACCTTTAAGAGGAAACTAGGACCAGCTGGTGTGGACCGTGTGCTGAAGTGGATCCAAGAATGGATGAAAAACTGATAAAAAAGGAAAGCCAAATGAATATTGGCAAGACCACGGATAAGAATGGAGAAAAATGGAGAAAATGATGTGAACCAAAAGTAGAAATAAAGGAGGAGTCCAAGACGAAGAGAGGAGGAGGCAAATGGCCATGTTCTCTTGCGAGCGTTATTTACCAATAATACAATTATACCAGTATACCAAATACCAGATACCAGATACCAGATACACCCATACCCTGCCGGAACCCTCCGACTATGATCGTTGGACTCAGAGGCGAGCTGACCAATCTCCAATCCCCAGAGAAGATTGGTAGAGGAATGAGGATGAGGGAGTATTTGGTACCGTACGGTATCACATGAGAGACCGGGTAACACGGCTCATACATCCCACACAATGGGAGCTTAAATGGCTTGGATGCCAGAGGACGGACTACGGAGTAAGGTAGAGGTGGTTAGGAGGTATATGAGACTGTATTCCAGAACAAGTCAGCTCGAGATAAGGATGAATGCCTTATCCTGATGCGCTCGATATCAGCTGGTTGATAAGTCTATCGATAAAGCTGACCGTGGACAGCGCGATATCCGCCCAGCAAATCCATCTCCTCTGCAGCCAACTGACTAACTAACTAACTTTGCTCGGAGTAGCATCGACAATGTGACATGCGACACCGGATTAATTCATTTTGATTTGATCCCATGCACAAAGACAAGACCTTGGATCGAGCTGATTCCTCTCATCTACCATCTCACGTGTGTTCCGAGTTCTCTGCCTCGGGTGGACTGTCCCTTACCATGACCTACACCAGCAAAGAGGGGTTTTAACCGGTCAAAAACGGACAACTCCAAGACCCTTAACAGTACTATCCTCTAATAATGAAGTTGGAACGCAAGGTGAGCTCGGCCTTGCAGATGCTGTGCTCGTCTCGTGGTATGCTTGGTGCTTCCCCACGAAAAGGCCCGGCTGAGATCGGCCTGGTCTGATACCGTTGCTGTCAGTATCATGTGGTATTTAGTGTATTGTGGTGTATGGTATGGTACGGTATTGTCGGAGTTTGCGACAGCTGCGGCAACAGCTTAAATCAAGACAAGAAAAGAAACAAACAATATGCGTTCATGGTGGATAGAAAATATTCCAAAATATTACTACATGTGTCTCCTATATATCTATTTCTGATTCAAAAAAAAAAAAAAAAGAGAGAAAGGAAAAAGAAAAGACAGAGCAAAAAGAAGAGAAAAATCCAAGGTGGGATGCCCCTCCTCCAGCTCTCCGCAGCTCCCGCGTAGCTTGCATGCAACCCTATTTAGTTCTATTGGAGCTCCCGAGCTTCGAGCTTTCACCTTTTCTCTGGCCACTGCCTCCCACTAGGCCTGTTGGGGTTTAGCTAGTGGCGAATTCGTTCCTTATGTCCGTGCCAGAGTCATCCTTCTATGAGACTTTTGAAACAGCTGGTTGTCGCAAACAGAGACGAGGAAATTTTTATTTCCGCTTAAAGGCCATCTTAGCCTGTATTTTACAATATTAGATAAACCTAGGATTAAATAATTTCAAACACAAAGAATCAACCAATATAAGGGGGGGGGAGAGAGAGAGAGAGAGAGAGAGAGAGAGAGAGAGAGAGAGAATATATATGGGTCTGGGTGTGTGCCTCCCAGAGTGAGAGATTTTCTACTCCGTAAACCTATCTTAGGTAGAAGTCAGGAACAGCACACCGAGCCCCATCATCCACGCCACCAAGACCGTATTTCAGATGAAAAAGCCCTCACCGAAGCTTCCATTCTTCGGTGCGGGGGAACAATCACCTTGATCCATGTTAACTGCCGGTTTCGTTCTGGTCACAGGCAGGGGTAGACCGTAGGACCTAGGCAGGTTACTACTCACTACCAGTATCTAAACAAGTATCCAGGTGCCTAGGTACTAGGTCCAGACTATGTACTAGTTATATGCAACCAATGCAACCCCGTGCTCTTCGCTGCATGTCGCTTGAAACCAGGCTCTCTAGCTCAGGGAATCTGTTTCTGTTTCCTGGTAGGGTGGATCATAATCGCTGACCGTACCAGGCTACTACTAGGTACTACTGCACTGGCTACATTAGTAGAGCGTCTTTCAACCACTTGAATGGACAAACGATGAATCTCGAGCCATCCTGATCAGATGGAGACAATGCCGGCGGGCGCGGTGGTTTTGTTTCCTGTTCAGGGCAGATGCAGACGAGTCCAAAGCAGTGTGATTGGAGAGTGATGCCGCTGGGGTGGCTGCTGGTACCCAATTAGAGCTGTGGTTGTTATACTCTGGACTGGTTAGTACCGGTATTGCTGGAGGAGTGGGTAAGTACCTCCGGTGGGCAGCAATACTTCTGGGCATAGAAAGAGAACCAACTGGATAGATAGCATTAATCCGTTTCGCCTGGGTGGCGTCTACAAATACTAGATTCAGGCAGTGTATCAAATTAGCCAAGCTCCCGAATAGATCCTATTAGCCTGCAGTCAAATAGGTAGCAAAGTTCTGATGTATAGCCGAGACCTAGTGCACAACCTCCTTATACGAAAGATAACAAAAACATACACTATCAACCAAAAACAATAGAAGCAAAAAAACCTCCAGCTTACTCTCACCCTAGCAACAGCTATGCGAAGCAGACGAAGCAAAAGCAAAAAAATTCGACAAGGGCCGGATTCGAACCGACGACCCCGAAGGGATAAGATTTCGAGTCTTACGGATTAACCACTCTCCCACCTTGCCGTCTTGTTGAATATTTGTTTTTGCTTTGAAACTGTAAGGGGAGGGTAATTTTAGTGACAGTGTAACCCTAACTTGCTGTGTTCACGGTACTACCTAATATTTCCGACAATCGTGTTGGAATGTGTGGATTGGGATTGATAGTATCATTGTTTGTTTAGATTAGCTGCTAATAGGTTATTATCTGGGTTTAATCATAGATACAGGGTACTCTGTGTGGGTTATATCGAGGTTTTCTCGAAGTTGTGTCAGTTATATATTTATTGACATGATTAAAGAAATTGCTATATATCCAAGGCCAGATTTCTAAACAACACAAACCAAGTTGAATTAGTACCACCCTATAAGAAGAGAAACATAATTCCAACTAGCGTGTAATTTCGTAAACCTTCATAAATTCAGGAGTTTTATCAGAACACCGCTGCAGGTCTAGCAACGTCCAGACGGGACACAAAAAGGCCGAATTGAGGCCTAGCAGGATTCCTCGAGCTGACCACGATCCATAGTTTCCAGAGCAGGACAAGATAGCTGGAAAAGCTAACAGCCTGATTGAACATAGGCGTCGCAGTTGAAAACCAGATAAATCGGGTTGCAGAGCTCGTATAGTGTGGTTAAAGGATGATGCCAGGTTTTTGACAAAACGTCCCTCATCGCGTATTAGAACAGTTCGACGATTACCCGGTTCAATCGACCAGAACGTTTATTAATAGGCTAATTGAGCCCGTTTCCAAACCGGTAGTATCGCACTTTGCACCAGATCGAGAGACATGTCCCGGAACACAACCTCGAGTTGGCATAGGTATAGTCCACCACAGTCACGGCAATATTGCCTCGACGTGGGATCCCGTTGACACAGATTTTGCTGCTGCTGGAAAACTAAGTCTCTACCTAATGCGAAACAGCAAATTAGCGGATTCTGTCAATATATCTTGTCTGGATCTTCTGACTATTCATACCTCCAGGCTTCAATCCCAGGTTTTTTTATCATTCAGGGAAAAAGTGCTTTATTTCAAAGCCTATCATAATGATCCGTCACAAGTCTCTCACCACCCTGGACTCTCATCTCATGGGCAACGCTCTCCACATTGTCGACCTCCCTTACAATTACGAATATGGAGATCGATGCCATAGTGTGTGGCCCGCAGACGGCCCCCTTTTGTAAAATCCTGGTAGTAGGCCTTGCGATCCTTGCGTTTTGCGGTGAAGAGACTGACCAGCTCAGCCTCCTGCAAGACAATCCTTTCGGCACCCTGGGGCACCTGCAGCAAGGACAGGGGGATTTCTCTGGGGTTCAGACGCAAAGGTTCTATTGTATTCAATAGGCCTTGTTAGAATTGGGCTGTCTTCGTGTGTGGGTTGTATAATGCTGAGAGACTTACACTGAGAGCGAGACCCATATAATCAATTAAATTATTACTGATGTAGCTTGGTACTCTCGTATATGGTTTTTTTGTTCAGGAATTGGCGGTAAGTCATTGGAGTGATGAACGTGAATTATCTCGTCAAAGTCTTTTTCAAGGACCAGGGACACGATGTGGAGAAGCCTCGGATATCAAGACTTATAGAGCCTGACGGACTCCTTATTGTTGCAATAAATAAGGGGACTGTCAGGATGGCATGGATATATGACGATTTTGGCCTTCTTGAGTAACCCTATATTCAGGGCTACACCTGTAGATCGAACGGCAGAATAACTTGTCGAGCGATAGATGTATCTGGAGCATCCATGCAAAACGCAAAAAGTGTCGATGCGTGGCACACCGAGGGACAGACAGCATGTCTAGGGAGCTAATCAGTATGGGCTGGCAACCTATTTTGATGGATTGGATTCTATTACCTGTAAGGGACTCGTGCCATGGGATAATAGATACTGAAGTCCAAGGAACTGAGCCTCGGCAGACGGTATGATATTCCGTATCTCGGAAGGAGGGATTTTATCCACAGGTCCCTTTCGACGAGTAATAACGACCACCTCAACCATCCCTGATAGCCGTACCCTGAGCCAGAGCCGCTAGATGGGCTACTAGGTAATGCTGTCCTTTTTTTGAATTGGGACTTGGGCCTTGAAGCTTCTTGGAGACGAGATAACAACAAGTTGGTCATTCTCTGTGGGCTATGCGACACCTGATGCAATACTTTGAAGCACCAATCTATTCTCTTCAGTGATCTCGAATTCGGGTGCCTCTGCCACCGTTTATGCGCAGCTTTAGCGGCTTTTGCTTCCACACGATGTGTGGCTTTAGGTGAGTGAAAGTCGGGGTAGCTATCTGGTCCATATGAGGCTAATATCTGCCACTGGGTGACTTTGAAGATTCAGGATTTCTGTTCTTCGGAGATGGCACGCCTCTCGTGACCGATCAGTAGCCTCATGTTAGGGCATGGGTGGCCAGGCTTGACTGACTGAACATATCTACTTAGCCACCTCGCTCCCAATCAGTTTGGCTGGCACAATAATTAGATTCATTCCGTCGTGATCACTAGCTTGTGTTTTATCAAGCGGTCATCTGTGTAGTAGCACCCTATAGGGAACGACCTAGCCGAGGGGTAGCTGGTAGCATTGGACACTTCTAAAGGTGACGCCCTGTGCCCGTGAGGCTTGCACATTTGCGCGGCTCGGATTGAGAAACAAGGATATATATATATGTATATCTATATATTGATTTGGAGGTTTTAAAGTAGATGTGGGAAAAGAAAGATGGAAAGAGGAGGAGAAGAGGATGAAGAGAGAAAGATGGGCATATTAGGTAGAAGAAAGACTGACACCATGAAAGGCCCATAACCATACATTTGATTCTCTTCTTACTAGAAAAGTCGAAACGATGAATGATAACAGCATCGTCTGAAGGATTTAGTACCTAGTGGATAGGGCAGGCTACTGTTTGACCAGTTACTGCTGCACAAAGCAGCTGATGATTGTACATGGTTATTTGGTATGATAGAGCTTAAAGAACAGAAACCAAGTTACTGAAATAAGTACTAAGATATTGAGCTCAATGAATTGATTGGAAAGAGAGTGATGTGAGTGGTGAAGGGTGGACAAGAGTTGAGGGTATGGATGTGGATATTCCTGTCCAGGTTTGGTCTACGAATAGGTGCTGCTAGTTTACACAACTGTCTTTTCTCTTTATCTTGGTATCCATTGTGGTATCCGCACTTTCTTTATTTTGGGATATATACTTTGACATATAATAGAGTGGTACCATGATGCCCTAGTCGGCAAGTAGGGTACTTGCATATAGCACGTTTTCTACGGTCCTCCATTAAGGTGTAGAGCCACCATTTGAAACACATTGTTCGCCGTCTGCGACATGAGCTTACAGCTACTTCTATTGTGGGATGTTGACAATGCCAGGCCAATTGTAAACCCTACTACGTCAAATGCAAGAACTCATGCATGATCGACAGTGCGGCATTAGCGCCTCAGGCAGCAGACGGCGAAGAATCTGGAAGAAACAACGCGAATTGATCTTTGTTCGCTTGTAATGGAGACTATTCTGCTTGAATTGAGATTTCCGAGCCATTTGGACCCATTGTTGTCCGCAAGGACAGTAGATTGAAGACGGTTGAGAAATGCAGACAGCCAGCTCGACCGTGTTTGTCTACACGGCTGAAGAATGGCCGATAGTAGATACCGGTATGTCCAAATTTTCAGGTGGACCCCGAGACTGAGCTGCGTGTCTGCCGTGTCAATAGAATCGTTGTCTGGATCCAAGTCCACCCCTATCCCGTGCGAGAGGGTAAGAATTCTGTCGCGAGTGGATACTATTTGCAAAACAACAACAGTGGAAAACGCGGTTGTTGAGGGATAAATTGGTATAATTGGTATAACTGCCTTGATCCGCACGTGAGGCGGGCCGCTAGAGACCGAAAGGGGAAACTAAACAGCCCACTTTTTTTTTTTTTTTTCTTCTGTCTTCTTCCCCTCCGCGTCGAAACTTTTTTTTTCTCTTTGCTCTTCATCTCTTTTATTCTTCTTCTCCTCCTCCCCCCTTCTTCCTCTCTCTCTCTTCCTTTCTCTTTCTTCCTCTCAAACTCTCCTTTTTTCTCTTCCTTTTTCTTTCCTTTTCTTTTGTTCCATATTTTTGTGATACCCCTTGAGCTGCCTGTCATTGTGCAGACAGCTCTTTTTTGTCCCTGTACAGGAGCCTGTGCAGAGATTTTCTTCTCTTGAGGACCTGGGACTATCCCCTTAATTCATCAGTACATAAAAATTTGGTTACAAAAGCATTGGGTTTTTCTTTCACAATGGATCAGCAACGCTTTCTCCAGCAGTTGCAGATTGTCCTGAACCGTGAGTTTTCCCAGGTGACGCCGATGTGACAGATCATACTGACATGTCTTTTTTCAGCCTCTCAGGGCAATGTCAAGGAAGCAACTGGGGTGCTCCAACGCGAGTACTATAACAAGCCCCAGTCCCTGGTTCTTCTGATCCAGGTGGCTACCGGCCATGAAGACCCCAACCTGAGACAGCTGGCCGCTGTGGAGGCCCGCTCGTTGGTGAACAAGCACTGGGTTAAGATCCAGCCCAACGAGAAGCCTCAGATCCGCGAGCAGCTGCTCCGCTCCTCCATGGGCGAGAGCGAGCCTCTGGTCCGTCACTCGATTGCGCGCATCATCTCCGCCGTCGCCAAGGTTGACCTGAACGACGGCGAGTGGGCCGAGCTGCCCAACTTCCTGATCCAGGCCGGTGGCAGCGGCAACAAGGATGAGCGTGGCGTGGGTATCTACATCCTCTTCACCATCCTGGAGACGCTGGGTGAGGGCTTCGAGGAGAAGTTCCAGGACCTGTTCAACCTCTTCGGCAAGACCATCTGTGATCCCGAGAGCGAGGAGGTCCGTGTCAACACCCTCCTTGCTCTGAGCAAGCTGGCCATGCACCTGGACTCCGATGAGGACGAGGCCCCCGTCAAGGCCTTCCAGCAGCTCGTGCCCCCTATGGTGGCCGTGCTTAAGGATTCCATCGACCAGCAGAACGAGGACCGCGTCATGCAGGCTTTTGAGGTGTTCCAGACCCTGCTGGGCTGTGACCCCGCCCTGCTGACCGTCCACCTCAAGGACCTGGTGGTCTTCATGAACGAGATTGCCGCCAACACCAACGGGGATGAGGACACCCGCACCCAGGCCATCAGCTTCTTGATGCAGTGTGTCCAATACCGCAAGCTCAAGATCCAGGGCATGCGTATGGGCGAGCAGCTCACTCTCACTGCTCTGCACATCGTGACCGAGCTGGGTGATGATGAAGAAGACGACGACATCACGCCCGCCCGGTCCGCCCTTGGTATGCTGGACATGCTCTCCCAGAGCCTCCCCCCCAGCCAGGTCGTGGTGCCGCTGCTGCAGGCCCTGGGCCAGTACTTCAACAACAGCAACCCCGACTACCGTCGTGCGGGTATCATGGCCCTGGGCATGTGTGTCGAGGGCGCCCCCGACTTCATCAGCACCCAGATGAAGGAGATCTTCCCCATGGTCCTGCAGCTGCTCGCCGACCCGGAGCCCAAGGTCCGCCAGGCTTCTCTGCACACCGTTGCTCGTCTGGCCGACGATCTCGTCGAGGACCTCAGCCAGGAGCACGCCAGACTCATGCCCCTGCTCTTCCAGAACCTGGCGAGTGCCATGCAGGAGTACAAGGGCGAGGAGGATGGCCCCAACGTTGACATCATGAAGGCCGGCATCAGCGCCATCGATGCCGTCGTTGACGGTCTGGACGAGAAGGATGTTGCCCCCTACCAGGGTGAATTGGTTCCGATCCTGCACAAGCTTTTCCAGCACCCCGATTTCAGAATCAAGGGTCTGGCCGCCGGTGCCATTGGCTCTCTGGCCTCGTCTGCCGGCGAGGCGTTCCTGCCGTTCTTTGATGAGACCATGCATCTCCTCCAGGAGTTCGCCACCGTCAAGGACAGCGAGGAGGAGCTGGATCTGCGCGCTAGCGTGACCGATGCTATGGGTGAGATGGCCATGGCCGCCGGCCCTGAGCGCTATCAGCCCTACGTTGAGCCGCTTATGCGTGCCACCGAAGAGGCCCTTCACCTGGGACATTCGCGCCTGAAGGAGAGCACCTATATCTTCTGGGGTGCCATGTCCAAGGTGTACGTTGAGCACTTCTCTCCCTTCCTTGATGGCGTCGTCAACGGTCTGTTTGCCTGTATCGACCAGGACGAGACCGATCTCGACGTCTCCCTGGGTGAGCATGGCAAGGACCTGGTTGGCCAGGAAGTCACCATCGGTGGCCGCAAGGTTCGCGTTGCCAGCGCCGATGACGACGAGCCTGTCGGCGAGGATGGTGAAATCGAGGACGTTGATATTGATGAGGATGAGGACGCCTGGGATGACATCACCGCCACCACTCCGCTGTCTCTTGAGAAGGAGATCGCTGTGGAGGTGATTGGCGACCTGGTTACCCACACCAAGGCTGCCTTCCTGCCGTACTTCGAGAAGACCATCGAGGTTGTGCTGCCGCTGGCGGAGCACCCTTACGAGGGTGTGCGCAAGAGCACCATCAGCACCCTTCACCGCTCGTACGCCATGCTCTTCGGCATCGCCGAGGAGACTGGCCAGATGGAGAAGTGGAAGCCGGGTCTGCCTCTGCAGGTCCAGCCTGCCAAGGAAGTCAAGAAGTTCGGTGAGATCCTCATGACGTGCACCGTCCGTATGTGGACTGAGGAAGATGATCGGTATGTCAACCTTTTTCTTTTCTGTTATTATTACTCTTCCCGCTCGATTGAAATCGAAGAGGATCTTTTCCCACTTCATTTTCACCCTGCCTGGAAGAGTCTCGCGAAGGATCTCTATCCTTCCGAGGCGATTACCATGATGAACACCTTCGTTTACCCAGCTCACTCGGAGTCGCAAAGCGACGTTGACGTGAACGACGATTTATCTACTCCTGACTCAAATCCCCTAAACCGTGCCTGTTTTTGAATTGCTTGGAGAGATTGATATCTAACCTCTTCGATGCTAGTGCTACTGTCGCCGACATCAACCGCAACATGGCTGAGAACCTGCGCTACTGCGGTCCTGCCCTGATCGCCAACGAGACGACCCTTCACAACGTCATCCAGATGATCACCGACATCATCACCAAGCAGCACCCCTGCCAGATCGAGTTCGGTCCGGAGGAGGAGTCCGCCGAGGCTGGCGAGGAGACCTCCGAGTTCGACTGGATTGTCGTTGACACCGGTCTCGACGTTGTGTCTGGTCTCGCCGCTGCCCTGGGTGAGAGCTTCGCCGAGCTGTGGAAGGTCTTTGAGAAGACCATCCTCCGCTATGCCAGCAGCAACGAGTCCCTCGAGCGTGCTACCGCCGTCGGTGTCCTTGCTGAATGCATCAACGGCATGGGCGCTTCGTGCACCCAGTTCACTTCCTCGTTCCTCAAGCTGCTGCTCCACCGTCTTGGCGAGGAGGACTCCCAGACTAAGTCCAACGCTGCCTATGCCATTGGCCGTCTGGTCGAGCACTCCAACGCCGACGCTGAGATCATCAAGGAGTACCCTGCGATCCTCAGCCGTCTGGAGTCCTGCCTGCACCAGGATGTGTCCCGTCTCCAGGACAATGCGACCGGGTGTCTTAGCCGCATGATCCTCCGTCACCGCGAGAACGTGCCCCTCAAGGATGTCCTCCCGGCCCTGATCAAGCTTCTGCCCCTCAAGAACGACTATGAGGAGAATGATCCTTTGTTCCGCATGATCTGCCAACTGTGTATGTCCCACTCACCCGGAACTCTAGTTTTTTGAATGACCGCTAACGTACCAATAGACAAGTGGGAGGACGCCACCATCCGTGAGCTCACCCCCCAGCTGCTGCCCATCTTCCAGTCGGTCCTGACTGGCGATGCGGAGCAGCTGGAGGATGAGCGCCGGGCCGAGCTCGTCGAGCTGGTCAAGTGGCTCAACCAGATGCAGCCTGGAGCGGCTCCCTGGGCGGAGCAGCTTTGAGTGCACAGCCATATTTGAAAGATGATGGCTTGATGATTCCATGAATACGACATGATGGATAGACTGGATCCTTCAAAAGGAGCTGTGACGATTTAGAACACGATACCCTAGCACGCGGAACTTGGCCGTCCGCACAAGTGCAATGACCCATGCCAAATCTATAGAAGATGGACTGGAAGGAATGATTTATGACGCCAAAAGTTGATTAATAGTTGTACATATGGTTAGCCTTTAATGAGGATAGCAATTCTTTCCATCATATTAATCATCGCTCATTGTAAACGACCACAGTAGTATCTATATATAGACAGCAAGGCTGGAATTGGGATCTCCACCTGCAAGAACATCGTGGCCTCTGATTAGCGGCCGCATCACTTAGTCTAGGGCACGACCCGACCCCGGACTGGGCGTTTTCACAGCTGCCTGATCGACTTCTTCATCCACCACCGTCGCATCACCATAAGGTAGGTCGTTAACTGCATACAATTACTTCATAATAACGACCACGAAAAGCTGACCATTAAGCATATTGAAGTGATCCCTCCATCCACCCACTACTACCTCCGCAGTCAGTCAGCCAGTCAATCGCAGACCACCCGCTATCGCAAGCCACCTACCTCACCTCTCAACCTCAAAATCGAACATCAACTCAAATAAACCTAAATCAATAAAATAAAATGGCAACCGGATCCACCCCCTCGCTGGTGAACTTCACCCTCCCGTCGTCAGGGTCCTCCGGATCATCAATCAGCAAACCGATCAAGACGGTGTCGAAGCCTTGCTTTGGGTGTGATTGTGGGGATGAGGAGTGTGATTGTTGTATTTGTACTGTTATGTAGGGGGTTCCCTGCATAGATTTTTACTCATGTGTGTATATTGGGGTAGATTTGGGGGATGGGGTTGGGAGGGATGAGATGGTTTGGGGTTAAGTGGGTGAGTGGGTGATTGATGATGATGATGATGTTGTTGTTGTTTGTGATATCCGTCTGGTGGACTTGATCGGTCAGACTTGTTAGGAATTTTTACGTTTTTATTGATTTATTTGATTTATTGAGGGATTGGATTGGTGTGACTTGATTTTGGATGGTATTTGATTGTTGTTCGCTTTTTACTTGCTGTTATGGTGTCTTTTGATGAGTGGTTACGGATGTACTATGTCCGGGTTGAGCGTGTGTATCCTAGCAAAGCTTGACTTGTCATTCCAGTAATTGGCTTGTTGGTTGGGTTGGGTTGGGCTTAAACAATGACATTATACGTGCTAGTCGTCTATAACCACAGAAAAAGAAAGCCATCCGGTCGTATTCACGGCCATCCCCATTCCTACCCATCGGAGATACCCGAACACGTCTTCAACATACTAGCCTCGTGTGATTTTCGCCCTCGTATGTGATTTAATCAAAGACCGGCATACACACGATAGTATGCACGCTGTTCGTCTGACTCGACAAGCGCGGTAGGGACCTCCTTGGTAGAAAGAGCAGATATCAGCATCGATCTCGCTCACTGCTTGCTGCACAGTTGAGATCTTGCTTGCGTGCGCCAGTAGCAATGCGCCGATCTCGGTAGCCACCGATCTGGCTGCATGGGGTGCTCATGTTGTGTTATGGGTCTCGTGGGGGTGGGATTACAGGTGATGCACCTGGACTGGAGGGGGATGATATCATGTCCGGGTTTGAGGGGTGCTGTCTTCGTATCTTGATGGTCTTGAGGTGGAGGGAGCTTGACTGTGCTTGATGAGTAGATCGTATTGACCCACTCGGGGAGATACTTGAACACGATGAGTGTATACTAGTATGAGTTGATAGTGGTACCCCGACGAGAGATGGGAAATGAGCGGTAGTCAAAACCAGGATCCATCCAAGGAACATCCCGCATACCCCGACCAACCTAGCCTGTAAACCTTAACCGACCAGCTGGAGGCTCGACCCAAGTGAAACAGACCGCAGCTTGTGTGGCGATCCAGTCTTACCTCTGTGGACGTTGGGACACATTACCTAATTATATCGGGTCGGGGAGAAGTTGCCCGACGCCGTCAGTGCTGCGTCGTCTTCACTGGCTCCATGGCTTATGACAAAGGTTGCACAGCTGCAACATCTTCTTTGTCTGAGATTGTGGAATGAGCGGTGTTCGTGTCAGAATCAGGGGGCCATGTGGTCCTGGTATGGATCGACGTGATGCTTATGATATCAGCCTCCGATATCGTCTGGTTCCATTCAGCTTTTCCCACTGCTCTGGAATCTGTCTGCCTAGCATTCCAAAGAACAACACAAAGGGATCTCCAAGAATCCCAGAAAAGCAAAAAAAAAAAAAAAAAAAAAACCATGCGCATGCTGACCGGAGCAGCAGTGAAGCTGCAAGTGAATCCACAGCCTTTATGGATCGAGGATGATCTCCGCTGACTAAGTGGCTGATTTCGCCCCCTCTGTTTGTCAGCGGCCTCGGAGTGGAATTTGATGTAATTAAGCATCCTTCGATCCCCGCCGTCGTCTCCGATTTGGTTCTATACTGTGTAGATGGCCGTTGCGACTTTTCCATACTAATCCTTAGCTCTTACTGAGGAGGGGTTGGCTGATTCCGCACTAAAACGCCAGGTTTCCCGTCTCGGCTTGTCGCAGATCTATCATGTATCCGTCCCCAACTTCCGGGGAGAATCCCGAAGACGACTCGCACTCATCCAGGAAGCGCATCGCGAGAGCATGTGATTCTTGCTACAAGAGAAAGGTACGGACAAATTGGTCTCTTTCGATAGAGAAGCGCACTGGAGTTCTGATTAGATCTAGATCAAATGCGACGCGGCTGTACCACAATGTAATTGGTGTAGCCACCACAATATCCCGTGTACCTTCACGAGAACAACCCATAGAAGACGCAAGGAGAAGATCCATGCCAATCCGTATGACCCACATTCCACGCGTTGATAATTGTGGATCTGCCGAGTATGATTGAACTGAACGGCTCTTTTAGCCAGCAGAAAACTTCGCGTTTGGCGGAGCGCATCGATCGCATAGAAAAGCTCCTGACCGATAATTTGCTGCGAGACTCCGGTATGTCACTAACCCCGAAACCTAATAACCCAGTACTCAATGACTCAATGGATGCAGTGCCTCGCGAGTCTCCAAATAGCTCGAACACCGAAAGCCCAGGCTTCGATCACCCGCCGAGTATCACCCCCATCGGCCCGTCTTCCGTCTCCTCGTCCGTGCCCCTTCACTTCGCCGGTCGAGAGCTGGGAGTCGTCAGTCTGATCACGGGAATTCCGTTCCTACTTCCTGAGGGCCAGCAATGGATCCAATCGAGAACCGGACAGCACATCGCCTTCGACAAGCTCAGTCCCGCCCGGCCACCATGGGAAAAGCAGCGAGCGATGAGCTCTAGTGCTCTGCTCATGGATCTCCACAAGGTGTTCGAGCTCCCAGAGCGGCACATCGTCGAGATCAATTTCGAAGCGTACTGCGGCTCCCTGATGATGCGGATCTTCCCCATCATCGACACGGCGTTGTTCCAGAAAACCATCACTACTGCGTACCGTCATCAGAATACCCCCTCGCCTATTGGCCAGGCCGCGACCAGGGCGTGTATCTTTGCTTTCCTTGCCTTTACCTCTCTCACACGCATTCCGGAATTCGACTCAATCCGCCAGCAGATATCCCCGGTGGACCCGGAAACTTTTGCCTTGAAGGCTCAGTATCTCATACCGCAGGTTCTGCAGGAGTCGGCGACGCTGGAAGGGTTACAGACGGTGGCGATGCTGGTAAGTTTACTCCATTTGCTCCATTTTGGGTGACTTTGATGCCCCGTAGGTGTAACATACTGACGTCTTCAGGCACTGTACGAACTCGTTTCTGGGAATCTGCAATCGGCCAACTATTACGGGTCACTCTCTGCCCGCATGATCTTCATGCTGGGCGCGCATACAACCACTTCCCAACAGAGTGTACTCTACCAAGACTCGGTCACGGATACGGACCCACGCGCACAACATCATCTTCGAAACATCTTCTGGCTGTGCTACACGATCGAGAAAGACGTGTCTCTGCGAACGGGCCAACCGCAGCTGTTCGTCCACGATAACTGCGACCTAACTCTACCACCCGGCTACGTGGAAAAACTCTACACCAGCTTGGAATACCACCACCACTCCCAAGAACTGCCCGAAAACCCCCTTTTCCCCGTCGATCTCCGCCTCAGCATCATCAAGGCGCGAGCGTGCAGTGCGCTATACTCGTTCAAGGCGCTCCAGAAGACGGACGCGGAGCTGCTGAAAGAGATCCGCGAGCTGGACGACGAGCTCGAGAAGTGGAGGGTCTCGGTGCCGTCCGAGTGGAGACCGACCCTGTCATTCTCGCACGAGACGCCGGATCCCAACGTCAGCATGCATTCCGTGATGCTCCGCTTGAACTACCATCTTTGCATGACCATCATCCACCAGGCCAGCAGTCGCTGCAAATCGTGGGCCAATGGACAGGGCGGCATGATGGAGGGGGTGAGCTCGAGCCTGGCCCTGTCGGTCGAAGCGAGTCGCTCCACGCTACTGTACCTCGAAGCGGCCGAACATGTCCTGGTTGATGGAATTTTCTGGTTTGCCGACCTCACCTACGTTTTGTGTGCAAAATGATTGACATAACTCTTCCCAGGACCCTCATTTTCTACCCCATGTCGGCGTTCCTCGCCATCTTCTGCAACATCCTCCAGAACCCGATCGACCCGCAAGCCACCAAAGACCTGGGTCTTTTGAGAACCGCGACCAGCATGATGGAACGGGTGTTCCTACGGCAAACGTGTTCCACGAACGAGGTTGTCCACATCAAGCTCGTGGCCGATTTCGTCACCGAGCTGTACAGACTGGCGAAGTGTGCCATTGAGAAGGCATGGCGCGAGCGTGCAGTTTGAAGCAGAGGTGCAATTGGTTGGGATGGAGACGAGAAGGGGGTTGTGATTTCCGGTGTTATGGGATAGTTTAATGAGATATGACGGGATGGATTCTTAGGCGCACGGCGTTGGAGTTTTTTTCAAAAAGGATGAGGGGTCGTCTGCATGGTCGATTGGGGCGTCAGATGTTTGACCATTGATTCCTTGGAGATACCACCACCTTTAGAAGTGAAGAAAAGCTATATAGAATATTCAATAACACTCATCTTTCTTTTACGTGGTAAGTTATGTTACTCGAAGGTCAGTAGTCTGATTTGGTCCTGCAGTACTATATATAGCAAACCTGCATGCGACCGTCCAAAACAAACAACCTTTACAGCCTTTCAAAAGCTCCCGAGGATCATCTCTAATCACCACCTTGTTCAGGGGAATTATTTGACCAGGCGGATGCAGGTGTCATATTCTGACAGAGACTTGACTCGTACACAGGAACTATCAATCTGACATATCGTCACTCATAGCCCTCCCCATCAAAAGAATGAATTGAATCTCCGATCGAAAAACAACAGACACCCCCTCGCACGCGCACTCCACACAAGCCGACCTTCATATCTGCCCTACTGTCCATGCGGAGACGAACGGCCCTTGCGTGTGTCATTGGAGCAAGGATCTGCGGAGAAGCCAGACTAACCCGGGGGCGGATTGACGCCTATTGGATCGTGAGGTCTCGTATCTGGGCTATCAATTGGGCTTCCCCACGGCGGTCTTTTATCCGCTCTGGCGAGTTGGGGTTGATCATAAAGATAGCAGTTTAGCTCTTCCGGGGGTGTTTTAAAGGGGACGGTTCTTGTCGGGGTGGATTGTCACTACGACCGCTACAGTTCACGAAAAAGGAATACGAAGAAAACAGTGCTAAACGGTGAAGGATGGAGCGCGATAACTCCCCAGACCAGGACGTCATTTCCTGTGCCCCAGGAACTGTGCTACTGGAGGATAGTAAGTGTATACTCGGCGTTTTCAATGTGGAAAAAGGAATGCGATAACTAAGTCTTGTCTAGGGACACGAGGAGACGAAATAGTCCTCTTCCCCACGCCATCCGAAGACCCCAACGACCCACTCAACTGGTCCTCAGGTCGCAAGTCCGTGAACCTAGGCCTCGTGTGCTTTTTCGTCCTCTGGACCTTCGTCGAGCTCGACATCGCCTTCACAGCCTGGGGCCCCTTGCAAAGCGAGCTAGGCTTCACAATCGACCAGCTCAACGCCGGAGCAGCAGTCAACTACGGCGGCCTAGCCATCGGGTGTATCTTCTTCGTGCCGTTGGTGCACAAGTACGGTCGTCGCCCGGTGTACATCGCGAGCACCACGCTGCAGTTCGCGTCTTGTATCTGGCAGGCGCGGACTAAGACGGTGGGGGACTTTATTGGGTGTAATCTTGTCTCGGGCGTGGGGAGCGCTATCAGTGAGATTATTGTGCAGATCACTATCGCTGATTTGTACTTTGTGCATCAGCATGCGACGATGAATGCGTATTTTGTGCTTTTTCAGTGCATTGGGACTTTTCTTGGCCCTGTTGCGGCTGGGTATATTATTATGTCGCAGGGATGGCGGTGGATGTGGTGGTGGTGTGTTATCTTCCTAGGTGTTACTCTGGTCTGCGTGATCCTCTTCTTCGAAGAGTCGAAATACGTCCCTGTTCTGAACAGCCAGGAAGTGACCCCATCTTCATCACGCGCACAAAACCACATCTCCGCAGGAAAAGACGGAGCAGAAATCCCACCAAAACTCACAGAAGACAACAGCACAGCCAACCCCAAAGAACCACCACCCCAAAACCACATCCCACGCCCCAACTCCTACCGCCAGCGCCTCGCCCTCTACACAAAAACCGACGAGTCCCTACTCCCCTACTTCCGACAACCCATCATCGCGCTCTTCGCCTTCCCCGCGGTGACCTACACGGCCATCACATACGGCACGACGCTCGCCTGGTTCGCCATTTTCACCTCCATCCAAGCCACGTATCTCATCGAGCCGCCATACAGCTTCGACGCGACAGGCGTGGGCCTCATGAACGTGGCCCCTTTCATCGGGGCCGTCGTGGGCTTCTTCCTCGGCGGGTATCTCAGCGATAGGATGATTGTGGTCTTGTCGAAGCGGAATGGGGGGATCTATGAGCCGGAGATGCGTCTTTGGTTGGCGCTGCCGGTGGCGGTTACCAATCCGGCGAGTTTGTTGATGTTGGGGCTTGGGCTTGCTTATGTATGTCTTTCCCCCCCCAGCAGCATCTTTGAAAGACGACGTTGCCCCTGTTGTAATGGGTCCGGCTAATACGGAAATAGGAATCACACTGGAGTGTCATAGCCGTAGGATACGGCATCTTCGGCTTCGGCTTCGCTGTGATCGGCGAGACGACGCTCTCCTACCTAATGGATAGCTACCAGGACGTGAGTTTCTCTTTCCTCCCTCATTTACTTCCCCTCCACCATTCAACAAACTAACCCAAAACCTTAAAACGAACAGATAATCGGCGACGCCCTCGTAGGCGTAATCTTCACGCGCAACATCCTCTCCGTAATCGTCCTCTTCGTGCTCACACCCTGGGTAAACGGCATGCACATGCAGAACACGCACATCCTGGTCGCAGTGCTATGCTTCGTGGTCCTGCTGCTGCCCGTGCCGCTGCTGCTGTGGGGGAAGAAGGCGCGTGTGTCGACGGCGAGCCGGTATAGGCGGATGGCGGCGAATCAGCCTACGCATCGGGCTGCTTGAGTGGTATTTTGTGAGTTGAATGTTGTTGTCTTTGGTTTTAGTAGGCGTTGGATGGCTTGTTGATAGTACAGTATATTTTACTTTGGTGGTTACTGCTTGGTAGTTTGGTTGAGTATACTGGTATTTGTATTTGCCCGAGTTGCTACGAAGATTTAAGAGCGTCGTAGATGACTAGGGTATGTATGTGGCAGGTCGGGACTCGGGTGTTTTGTGGGTTTTTTGTGGGTGTGGTGGATATTGGTAGCTCGGAGCCGGGAGTTGGTGGATTTTTGTGGGCTCGGGATGCAAGGATCAACAATATTGTTGACATGCTTCTGTAGTTGAATTTCGCGATTTTTATAGAGGGCAGGGGTTGGAATGTTCTTGTCGAGGTTCTTTGCGGCTTCTGGTTTCTGTTGACTGCTACATAGTGTCCATGTCCCCAGGGATAGTACGATACGAATGGAGGGAAGGTCTTTCGGGACTGCCATGTAGGCATTGATTGGATGGATCAACGAGCTTTGGACAATGTGTTCCATGAGATTATATTGCATCTTGCTAATTGATAATGGTTCATCTTGCAATTCCTGTAACTTTCAAGCCATTATTAGTAGACAATTCATCTTCCGATTAGACAAAACCACAAGAACAAGAATTGACATTGGATCAGATATATAGAGGTAAGAATGCATAAATATCACCACGGAGCACTGGTAGATGCTCTCAGATGGGGTTGAAACAAAGATAAAAGCAAATCATCATTGAATTGCAGGTAGGAAACCATATCAAAACACACGTACCATTTATTAGTAGGGGGGATTGGATTGGAATGTTAGCACCATGACCACTGTGCTCATGGATGACAAGCCATTGGCAGCGCCATCAAGCTGCGAGGGTCGAGAAGACCAGCTTCTCTGTCCTTTGGAGAAACAAGAGGGAAAGATTCCAGGGGAGCAGTTGGTGGGATTTTAAGCGCGGCGGATTAGCGCGTCATGTGACCCAACCGGAGAAACGGAAATTCCATAGTGCCGATTCCATTAACAAATGGAAATTATGCCGGGATTGAGACGGTTGATTGGATGGAAGACCGTCTGTTCTGTGTCCAGGCACTGCGTGGAGTGCAGATTCGAGTCGAATAGTGACCCGCGTGGAGTTGCAATCCAAACCCGGCCATATGGCACGTCTCGATGTAGGGTAAGAGGCTTTGCATGCAGTGTCTCAATTGGCGTCGTCCAACAGATCCCAGATTAGCTTCGAGTTGTCCTGCGGTGGCTTGGCGGCTGCTGTGGCCTTCCTGGTCTCTTCGTCGACAGTAGCATCCACGTCGATTCCTTGGGCCTTGAGTCGGTCCAGCGCACTCGTGACCTCGGCCTTGAGCTTGTCCATCTCTTGAATCTCCTCCCGGGTGCGACTCAGTTGTTCTTCCATCATTGTAATCAGGGACTCCCGGGCTTGGTGCGGCCGGTAAAGGTTCAACAGGTGATGCGCATTGACGAACAAGTTGCGCAGGTCCTCCACTTTGGACTCGTATTGCTCAGGCGTGACCGAGAGTACGCCGACAAACTCGAGGAAGTTGAGAAGGAGGGACTTGCTGATTTTGAGGAGGTAGTGGGCGTGGTTCAACGGTCGCGCTGGTTCGGAAGACGGTTCGCGGTCGGCTTCCCCGCCGGAAGAGGGGTAAAGCTGGGTGATGCCTTGGTCTTTTAACTCGGGGAGGGCGGTTGAAAGCTGCAGCGCTCGGTTGTAAGCAAACGTGGGGAGGAGTGTAGCAGTGCGAGATCTTGAGTACTCACATTTTGGACCTCTCCGAAAACACTGTATTGTCCTGACGTAGGAATGTCGGGAGGCACGAGGAGACGCAGCTCTGGGGGGAGGTCCAGCGAGCGCAATTCCGTAGCGGTCCACTTATTCTTCTGTGGTTTCCCATCCTCGCCCTTAGACGCTTCTTTCTTGATCTGTTCCAGCTTTTTGAGGTTGTCTGGCGTGAAATGTTTCCATAACGGAGGTGGTGGAGCAAAGGCCGTGGTCAGCGCTCGCTGCTGTCCGTCGGCCATGGCGTTGGCCGGTAGATTGGAAAACGAATGGAGTTTTTACCGGACCGGATACCCTCTCTGACGGTATACGACGGAATGACGCGTTGTCAGGAGAAAGATTGCATATGGTCAGGTACGACAGTGCACATCAGAATGAGCAGATCCATGGTGTTGAACTGGACCGTGCGCCAAGGCGGCGAGAGAGTCGGGATTGGTCTGGAATGTTTTCGAGCTTTGCCCGTCTGGGAATTCCGCTTCGTGACCAGTTCGTCTGATCCCAACCTAGTGATTCTTGCGCCTCGTCCAGTCTGTCCTCTTTCTCCTCTTTGCATGATGTCGCGTTGTGTCTGATTTCATTTCGGACTTCTTTTTATTATTTATTTTTGTCCTCGGCTTAATACAGTTACGATATGCGATCCAGCCAGCCCGGAGTTCCTGGGGTGTTGGCCCGCTTCTACCAGCGGGCCTCCCCGGTAATGGACTTTGTGGCCTTAGCGGTCATCTGGGGGAGTTCAGTTCTGGTAAGCAACTTGGTATATGTTAGTGGTCGAGATGAGAATCTGACAACCGCCATATGGGTGTAGGTCCAAAAAACGTTGAAACCTTCTCCTCGCTTGTTCATGCTAGACGACAAGGATATTCAACACCCTTTAACTTCCCATGAAAGGGTGACCGTACGTAAGTGGTTCTTCCTTCTATACTGTTCAGGATCAGAAACTGATATTGAGCGTTTGTAGAACTATCCATGATCTACGCCGGCCTGATTCCTCTCCTCACTATCATCGCCTGGGCCGCCCTGACCCGCCCCAGTCGCTATCAGATCCAAGTGACGCTGCTTGGCCTTTTCACGTCGCTGATGCTGTCCTCGCTCCTCACGGATATCATCAAGAACTCGGTTGGACGCCCTCGTCCGGATTTGATCGCGCGCTGTCTCCCTCAAAAAGGCACCCCGGGGGATGTCTGGGTCTCGTTGTCTGTGTGCACCCAGGAGAATAAGGGCATGTTACTGGATGGTTTCAGAAGTTTCCCCAGTGGCCATAGCAGTTTCTCGTTTAGCGGACTGGGGTACTTTTCGTTGTGAGTTTCATAGTCGCAGCAGTGCTTGTATAGACCAGGTCGCTGACTGCTGCTTTCAGCTTCCTCGCCGGTCAAATGCGCGTTTTCCGGCCGAGATCCGACCTCTGCCGCTGTCTGCTGGCCTTCATGCCACTGTTTGGCGCGTTCTTGATTGGACTTTCCCGCCTGGCTGATTACAGACATGACATATACGACGTGACCACCGGCTCCCTTCTGGGACTGGGCGTCGCCTATTTCACCTACCGGCGGTTCTATCCCTCTCTGGGATCCGTCATGTGCGATGTGACCAAAGACCGCGATGAGGACCTGAGCACATCCGGCTTTTCGAAACTTCCCGATGACGAGGAGCAGCAGATCCGCGACGTGGAGGAGTATCAACTGGACGAGACGTCTTCGTCTCACTCGCCGTAAATGGCCGCTCTTTCCCCCGGCTTTATGATACCCTTTTTGCGGTTCTCATTTGGCATTCATTCGATTCTCTCTTGGCCTAGCTTACCGTTTATCATGTATTGGTGGCTCCGATGCCTGGCTATTTCTTCAACTATAGCTTTTTTTGTCTATTTGTATATATAATGTCGTTTCGCCTTCCGGTCTCTCATTTGACATGGAGTCACGAGCTCAATTCTGACATATACTGTTTCTATAATTATCTATTGAGAATCTTCGCGAAGCCATGGGAAGCCGGTGCACTCATTTCGCTGTGTGGTCTACGCTGTCTTTTCCTGCTCTTTGCCGCGATAATATCATGAATTTTCGCCCCGTAGTTGATTGCATGCCTGAGGCACGAATAATGACAGGCGGCGATTGGCGGGCACGATGGAGACGAGACTTTGGGCGATTCTCCACCGGCCTCCCTTATCGATTGACCCCGTCCGCAAAGACAGTAGGTTCAAGAGCCCAGAGGGTTTGCATAACCGACGCTCTCTGACCTACCTTCTGGGGATTCACTAGTCTTGCTACTTTACCGCAAACATTCACCGGCTCCGCTTTTCTATACCCCAGCCATTGCTGGCAGTCTCGCCCTCGATCCAGACCCGGTTACTGATATTGGCCGCGCCACCAGCAATTCCCACGTCAGAAGAGCAAACAATGTAAGAAAAACCAGCGGAAATGCCGCGCAAAAAACCCACAGAAAACACCAAGCCCATCAAAACCCGCAGCCGCGGCAGCTGCAAGGAATGCCGCGCGAGCCGGGTGCGCTGCGACACTAAGAAACCGGCGTGCACGCGGTGTCGCGAGCGGGGGCTGACATGCTCGACGGATCTTGTCCTCAAGTGGGAGTCGGACTTTGCGAGCCGCGGGTTGGCATTTGGTAGAGCGGGTGTTTGGAGGAAGGATGGCTCGAAGCTCTCCCCACCGGCTTCTTCTTCTACCTTGGGCGGGGACGAGCATGCGTGGTGTGCTTTGCCGCCTATAGAGAAGTGGGGGTTCGTGAATAGTGGAGTGGGGACGTTTGAGAGGCCGGATTGGGTCGATGTTGTTGCTTGTGAGGATGAGGATGAAGAGATCTTGACTGATATCCCAGATGCTATCGGGTTGGACCGACAGCCGCGGGGAGCTGTGCTTACACGGCTTCCTTCGCCGGCGCCTTCGTTGGCCTTGTTCCCCCAAGTTTCGGAGTCTTCTGGCCATCTTTTCGAGTACTATGTCCAGCAGGTGTGTCCGCGGACTACAGCCAGCTCAAAGCAACCGTCCCCGTTTGCGTCTATCATCCTGCCCTTCTCTCTATCTGCATCGTCGACGCTATTCTCGGCGATACAGGCCTTGGGTGCATGTCATCGCTCGCGGTTTGATGGCTCGTACAGAATGGTCGGGCTACGGCACAAGGCAGCCGCGCTGAAGGGTCTACGGCAGCGGCTCGCGACAGCGTCTACAGCAAGCTGGGCTACGGATCCGGAATTACTCGCTGTCATGGTGATGCTATGTCTGTATGAAATCGTGGACGACTGTTCCCAACAGTGGACGGTTCACCTAAAAGGCGCCAAGGATTTCATTCGCCTGCGGCGACGGCAGCAGCAAAAGACCTTGACGAAGACGCCTGATGCCCAAGACTCCGTGTCTACCTTTGCGGAGCTCTTCTTCGCCTTCCAGGACGTCATGGGCCGGACTGCGTGCGGGGAGGAAGTCCTCTTCGGAAGTGACTACTGGGCGGAGAGCGAGCGCACAATCGACCTGTGGATGGGGTGCAGTCCCGAACTAGCATCCATCTTATCCTACATAACAGAGCTCAGTCGTACACGACGACACCTAGACTCTGATTCAGCACGCGCGCAATTTTCCCTCCGAGCCGCCTCCCTGGGAACCAAACTAGAAACCCTAGTCCAGGAGGTCCCGAACGGCGAAGACCATACCCTCCAGTCCGCCGCGGAGATGAAACGCCTCGCAGCAGTCCTGTACCTACACTGCGCGCTCTGCGGTGCATCACCGACTACGCCACTAGTCGCCAGCTACGTTCGCCGCATCCTGAGACTCGTCTTCGACCTTCTCGACTCCGGATCGTTCGTCAGCATTACCTGGCCTGTTTTCGTCGCTGCCGTGGAGCTGGACCCCGCGCAGGACGAACTCTGGCCCGAAACTCCCCATCATGCCGCTGCGTACGGGCGTCCGCTCGTACTGCGTGCTTTGGCGGCTATGGCGGAGTCCAGTGTGTCTAATGTAGCACGCACTCGCGCCGTAGTTGCTAAGGTGTGGCAGGCTCGCGATGGGGATATGACCAAGGGCCCTCCACTGGATGCGTCGGGGGTGAGTGCGAACTGTAATGATTGGGAGTGGTATGTGGCGCCGATTAGCACGGCGATGAGTTTGGCATGATCATTTATGGGAGAGCGTTTGATTCTGGTTCACAGCCATCATATTGGTTTTATTGGTTACTGTTTCGGGAGTTATGGAATTGGGTTCAGCGTGTGTTTTACATGATTTCTAATATAGTGTCTTTGAGAGACCAGACTTTAATGCCCATTGAATTTTATAAGTTCTCACACAAACTGAGTCGAGATATACGTTGAGGACTCGATGGTGTACATGACGTTGTCTGCACACCACGTGATCTGAACAGCCACTAAACCCGAATTAGAAAGAGGTGGTGCATCTGACCAATCAGCAGCGCAGGCGGGGCACGGCGGGCGTGATTTGCCGAATCCGACGTCAGTGACGATCGGCCTCACATCCATTTCTTATCAACTCGATCCTCTTCATTCTTCCTTCATTCTTGTCATTATCTTGATACCTTTGTTTTTTCCCATCTTCAAAGAGATCTCAACCCCTGTTCCGAAACAATAATTCCGTTCTGGTACTATCAATTGTCTGATTCGGTTTCTATCTTGAGCACAAATTGCAACCCTTCTCGGGACTTTCCCATACTACGTCCGGCCTCAGCGCGTATCCACTCCCCATCACGACACGAACATTTTCCATCAACGGCCCTGCAGGATCAGGTGTCATCATGTTGTGAACTTGTCTGTTTCATATATTGACACGTCAGATTGGTCATTAATCTTACAATTATGTCGCCATTTACTACTTCTTCCAGCGTGTCGCACAGCCTCCCCAGCGTGCCACTCGCCAGCAAGTTGAGCGAGCAGCTATCGCAGCGGAGGGACCTAAATGACTCGGGAACCACTTATAATAATGTGACCGGGAAGAACAGTTTACTCGGACCTCCATTGCGCCCGTCACCCAAGTCACGATCTCTATCCGACGCTTCAAAACCCACTTCCCGCTCCACCTCCAAATCCGACGACAGTCGGCCTTCCAGCAAAGATGACATCTCCCTGTCATCCGTCCCCGAGACCCCGCGACGGCCATCCCTAAACCAAGAATTACAACTCCACCTACCCGCGAAGCCCACAACGCCATCCTCGGTGTCCAGCCAAGCCCCCTTATCCCCGAAGCTCGACTCTTCTCAGATCTACGGCTCGCCAGGATCAGTCCTTCCCCGTCGCTCGCGGGGATTGGATTTTTCGCGTGCCTGCACCAACCTCCATCACTCGACTCTTGCAGAGTCCTCTCCAGATTCTTCTCCGATCATCGGCGGGCGCGGTGTGCAGATCCCACAACGCCGCGGCTCCATCGGCTCCACCTCAGTTCATCCGTTCTCTACCTCCGGACCCGCGGATCGGGCCACGGTATCCAGTTCCGTCTCGAGCGTCAATATGATAGAATCCGACACCAGTAGCAGTGAGGACGAAGAGGACGAGGCTATGATGGGAGATAGGGACGACATGATGATCACCAATACCCCGCAGGCAAACAAAATGAGTCACGGAATGAGTCCTTTTGCGCCTGGTGGGGTCTCTAGCCCTGGAAATGACTGGATGGGGGGATACTCCCAAGCGGCGACCAGTCTGATGAGCTTTCAGCGAGCCCGAATTCGCAGCAAAGGGGCCCGTAGTAGGCACAGCTCCAGCAGCGCCAGTGGCAATAGCTCGAAGCCTAGTCCTGGCCCGCTGTCCCCGCCGGTGATGAAGAGCATTGAAAACCCGGGTAATGGGTATTTTGGAAGCCGAACTGGGGCGGCCGCTACGCGGAGGGAAAGTTTGAGCTTCGGTGCGCGGGAACTTCGCTTGTCGGACTTTAGTGACGAGGGTGAGGGCCGCGCTGGGCGTGGTCACAGCCCAACTACCTCCAACTCCGAGGGCGGGTACCTTGGGGTCATTCGCCGCGCTGTGACGCGACGTGGGAGTTTATTGGTATGCTCCATCCTATTTACTTTCGTCTCTTAGTCGTCTTGGCCTGAACCGGTCTCTAACCCTTTATACAGCCAAAGACAAAGACGTTCGCGCGGATACGAGCTGCATTAATGGAGGAAAGCGCTCCCGTTGACAGCGACTCCAAGCGTGAAGCCGAGGTTATTCGACAAGTCCGCGAGAGCGAACCGGGCATTCCGCAGACGTCGCCGGAGATGACAGCCCACGATTATGTATCGCCTGGCGGGAGCGTGGCTCACCCCGTCGATCTGCCCGGAAAGGCTCCTTCCCACGACGAGCCGAATTTCAGCGAGCAAGCGCATCGAAACTCCGCCGGGGCTGATTTCTGGAACAATTTCGACGAACGTTACCGCACGCCACCGCCCTCGTTCCGGCAAGCCGCCGCATCGTCTGTGTCGGAAGACGAGCTGGCGATGGACTTCACGCCGTCTGCCAGAGCCGGATCCTCCGCTGGAGAGTTTGCCAAACCCGGAGAGAGACCGTACTCACGGGGTTCTACGCCCCTGCAGAGCCATTCCGCCGCCGTTGCGGAGATCAAGCGAAAGCGACGACGGGAAGACGACTTCGACCCCAACCTATTTAAACGTCGCGCGGTGTCGCCAAGCATGAGCGCGCAGAGCAGTCCCATCATGCCGAACTCGCCCGCGGTGAAAGATTACAGCTCCAACATTTGGGGACCGCCGCCCAAATCAAACCTGGGATCGCTATTCGCGGATCATCCACAGCCAGACCACGGGTCTCGGAACGCGCCGACCACACCTCACACGGGGACCTTGAAGCGCGTGGGATTGCAGGGGATGACGGAGACCAATGACGGCCTGATGAATATGAGTATTGAGTAGGCATTGCATGGGTGGTAGGATTTCAGTTTGTCACCGCTTTTCGATGTTGTTCTTTTTTTAGCGTGCACATTCATGGATAGGGTATATTGATGGTGTTTGTCACTTGGCGTCTGGGAGATGCTTGAGCGTTGTGGGATATCTGTATTCGAACTAGCTAAGCGTATGATATGAACCTGCTACATCACAGATTTATACAGAAATGTAGTCTACAATGCAATTGGATGTACAATCTACATACAGATGGCCGGACACGTGCCGCGCTTATCGCGCTAGGCGGGCGCTGTTGACACCGGGGAAGCCATCCGTTTCAGGCATCATCCCCCACTTCTCCAAGTTGAACCTATTCATTCTCTAATCTATTCACAAGCGGCACATCCTACTTATTTAAATAATCTATCTAAATCCGTTCCCACCGATCGCATCGCCCCCATGGACCACACCGTTGAGATCGCATCCTCGTTCATCGAGGGTGCCCCGCCCGGCGAGGTACGTATAGCTTGCTCTCAGGGGATCATCCTAGCTCGACCGTACTGACCTTGTCCAGCTCGGCGATGTCGTTGCTGGTATGTTTATTTCTATCTCAACTCTCTCAAAGCTCCAACATTCCTTATAGAATGCTAACATGTAACGATTACGACAGACATCAAAGCCCTGACCGAAAGCGACGACATCATCCCCTCCCTGGCCCCCGCTTTCGAACGATACAACCACAAACAGCTGACGACTGTCCGACTGCCCGGTGCGAGTCAGGAGGTACTTACCTACACAACTACATGATTCTGGAAGACAATGGTGGATGGTGATGCTGACGAGTGGAAGGTCATTGTGAGCGAATTCAACCGGCTGGAAGACGGTCGGTACTTTGACGTTGAGAGTCAGACGTCTTTTGAGGTGGACCATGTTACGCAGGTGAGAGAAACAATCAGGAATGAGTATTGTGGAGTGAAATGGGATGGGATGGGCTGATAAAGGTATTGTTGGATAGGAAGCGACTGGATCGCAGACGTACGGGCTGGAATCGCAGAATGCCGATTTGATGTGAGTTGGCCCAAGCTACGACGATACAGGAGGAACGGAATGTGTGCTGATAGATGGACAGTAAATCCCTCCTCAAAGCGATGGGTAACCATGCGCGCGAGCACTACCGGAGTTGCTCGTACGGGGTGTACCCGATCGAGAACGACTCCGCCATTGCCATTGTCCTTGTCGCGAACCGCTACTCTCCGAACAACTTCTGGTAGGCTCACAGTTGTCAAAACCCTTTTGCAACTACATACTGATGAATGGGGTAGGAACGGACGATTCCGCTCCGTCTACACCGTGCCCGTGTCCGAGCCGACAACCGTGACGGGCCAGATCCAGGTGGACGTGCACTACTACGAGGACGGCAACGTATCGCTCAACACGCACAAGCCGGTGCATGCGTCCGTGCCGTCGTTGTCGGCGGAGGGCATCATGTCGCGGATTGGGGCGGCGGAGCGCGACTACCAGGAGCAGCTGAACCGGGCGTTTGTGCAGATGGCGGAGGGGGCGTTCAAGGGACTGCGACGACAGCTGCCGGTTACGCGACAGAAGGTCGAGTGGGAGAAGGTTGGGGGTACCGACTGGGACAGGATATTGCCGGGGGGCGGTGATTTTAGTTCTCCTTGGGATATTACACTGTCAACGTCTGCGAGGTCAGGCGATAGATATACATACTAGTATGGATACGGGGTACTCCGTAACGAAGCCCTTGCAGGGGAAGCGTGCAGACTGCAGACTGCAGAACCTCGGGAGTGAGGCTGATCCTAATCTAGTACATACACGAAACGGGGGGTCCACACCGCTCCTTAATCAACACCTTTCATCCGTAACTACAGGGTACTCCGGATCCTAGTATTTGCACTCCCATCAGCATATTAACTCCTTCTATCAACCCAACCAAGGAAAAAACGAAGACAGACAAACAGAAAGCAAGTCAATCAATCAACCCCACGAAAATGGCCACAGCCACAGCACCCAAACCCACCAGTCCCAAAGTCCACCAGGGGCGACCGCCCCTGATCCAGAAATTCTCCACCTTCACACGCACAGCCGCAGGGCTCGAAAAGACCCTCCGTCTCATCAACGCCACCTGCCAGATCGCGGGTGCTTTATCGGGTGATGTCGTGACTGCTTCGCGGTGGGGGGCTGCGAGGGGGCAGTTGGCTTTGAGTTAGTATTTTCCTCCGTCTTACGTGTATTGATTATGTATTGGGATAATGTATAGTTATTTATATAAGATTAATATATTAATGTGTGATGTAGCAAGACGATACTTCCGCTTCTTCAACGTCATTGACTGTTTCGCTCGCGTGGCGGGTCTTCTCTCGGGAGACGGTGAGGCTGGGTCAGTGATGGCCTTGTTGGAGCTGGCGCGATGGACTTGTTTGGGGATGTATTTGTTGTTGGAGGATATCACTATTGTATGTGTTTTCCCCATCCTTTTCTTATTAATCTCCTTTTGTATTACTTATATTACTTTTATTATCATGGATAAAAGTATGATGGTAACTAACCTGACACAGCTCCACGCAACCAACATCTACCCGGTCTCATGGAACGCGCGCGTCACAACCGAGGCCTACCGGTTCTGGTTCTGCGGGCTCGCATTGTCTGTGTTAGGGTGTGTATGGGGTGTCTTACTTGGAATGATTACTTCTCCCTCCTCGTCTTCGTCTTCTAATAATAAGGTATCCTCCAATGGAGGGTCCGAGAAGAAGCCCGAAAAGGAAAAAGGGCCTGTGGCGCAGTTGCCAAGATCGGTGCTTGTCAAGAGGATTATCGTCGATGGATGCGATTTGTTGATTCCGGGGGCGTTTCTGGGGTGGATTGGCGTTGGGGAGTTGGGCGTGGGCGTTGCGATGTTGGTGAGTACGCTTGTTGCGGGGGGGGATTTGTGGGTTAGTGTTACTTCTACTTAGTATCTCTATATTTATAGAGATAGATGTTTATACTGTGAGTGGGTATAGACTTGCAAGTGAAATGAGTCTGGTCAGTACACATTGTTCAAGATCAGTGCTGTCTACTCCGTAGCATCCCTCCATATTAGTACAGCCTTGTGCGGGGATGAGGATGACACCCTTGACTGTTGAATCCGAGAGTCTGAGAGCAGCGTCCGAGAGCAGCACAGACTCAACCCTAGCCTTGTCCTGGTCAATGAGTTATATAGTGTAGGAATCATCGTATGACTTCCAGACTCAGAACAGAGATAGATGACATCATGACATCCCCATCCATGGTAACCCCCCAACCCATGGTAACCACCAAACCAAACCACAGCCCCCAACCACCAATCCTAAACAGTAAATTAAATGTGTTAAAAAAAGCCAGAAAATTTGGAAACCGAACCCACGAGCTGACGTCGCTTTGCCCCCCTGCAGGCCCAATCATGGGTCTTCAATCCTTGCCGATCGCTTTAGCGCTGATGTATCCAGCAGGGCGATGATGCCGATCGATTTTCTTCTCTCACGAGACTTTTGGCTGGGACTGCGCCTTGCTTTCTTTCTTTTCTTTCTTGCTGTGATCCTTTTGGACGTTGGATACTATAGAGGAGATTCTTACAATATTCTTTTTGGGGCTCAAGTTGAGTATATACACTGCATTGCATTCCTGCGGATACTCGGCAGGTTTTAGACGACTTACTTTGCATTACCTCCCTACGCTGTTACGATATTACCTCACGACTTAATCTTTATTTACTACCTATTTGCTGAGCCCAGCTCACTCGACTACATATACACCTACATACACATACAGCATACAGACAGACAGATTACATACTGATGCCCCCAAGCTATCTATAAATTGAAACAACAAAATGCGCACCCGAGCCTGGACCGCCAGCGCCGGCGCCGCCCTCTTCGTCACAACCGCCATCTCCTTCTACCTCTACTTCTCGCACCTCCTCGTCCCCCGCCGCTGGCGCAAACAAAACCGACCAGGATCCATCTACCGCCCGGTAGAATGGGCCCCGCCGATCAAAAACAGCTACTCGCGGACGCTGGTCGTCGCGACGACGCACGACGTCGACACGAGCTGGGTGCAGCGGCTCGTCGACGAGGAGGACGATTTCTCCAGCGCGGTTTACACGGTTGATGCTGGTGATGGGCTGTATGCGCGGAGTTTCAAGCGCGCTGTTCCTCCTTCCACATTTTCCTCTTCTTCATCCTCATCCTCTCAATCCTCTTCTTCATCCACCGCAGCTGGAAATGCGACAACGACAACAACACCACCACCCCCGAAACACACCCTCACCATCGAGCGAAGCAAATCTTCCCTCCCACACAACAAAGGCCGCGAAGTCATGGCCTACCTAACCTACATCATCGACCACTACTTCTCCCTCAGCGACGTGAACATCTTCCTGCGCGCAGACCGCACCGACAGCGCCGTCCACGACGACCTCTTCGCCGGCGACGCAGCGCTCATGAGCCGCCGCCTGCAACCGGCCTACGTCCTCGACAGGGGGTACGTCAACCTGCGATGCCAGCACGCGCCAGGCTGTCCCGGGATGTCCGTCTCCAGCAGCGCCGTCAATCTCTCCTCCACGAAGCGAAACGCAGCCGAAGACAGCGCCTCCGACCAACTCGGCAGCAGTCTCAGCGACGCGTGGGACGCGCTCTTCCCGTTCGACTCGATGCCGACGGAGCTGGCGCAGCCCGGCGGCGGGCAGTTTGCCGTCAGCGGGCGGCAGATTCGGCGGGTGCCGCTGCTGGATTATGTGTCGTATCGCGGGTGGTTGGTGGACACGGCGCTGGATGATGAGCTGGCGGGGTCGATGTGGGAGCTGCTGTGGCAGTTTGTGTTTACGGGGCAGGCGGCGCTTTGTCCGGATGAGCGGAGCTGCTACTGTGAGGCTTATGGGGTTTGTCTTGGGGAGGGGCAGTATCGGGTTTTTGCGGATGCGCGGGATCGGTTGGTGAGTTTGCGGGGGGAGGACGGGGGGTTGATGGTGGGGTGGATGGGGAGGAGATGGCGGGGTTGGAGAGGGAGATGGAGCGGGTGAGAGGGAGGGTGCTGAATCGGTATGATTATGATTATGTGACTGATGAACTTTATTGAATATATTTTCATTATTTATTTCTTACATTTACGTGGGTTATGAATGTAATGTAGAGTAATGTCTATCCAATGCGACTCTATCATGCAAGTATATACACATTCGACATGATACTACATCCCCATACTCTAGTAAAGACAGCCCCCATATTCTAAGAAGAAGAAGAAGAAGCCTGAGCACCCCCCCACCGCTCCGCAACCATCTCCTCAATATGCGGATTCAACCAGTATCCCTTAATCGCATCCTGACCCATCTGTCCAGCCCCCGCGATCCAACCCCGACAGACGCCCTCCCCAGCACCACACGAGCACTGGAACGGCTGGTCCATCTCCCACTCGGAGCTGGGGTAGAAGAAAGTCAGAGCATCGCCCTTGTTCAGCGGCCGGTGGTCGACGACGCGGACCTCCATGCGGGACATGTCGAAGACGAGGGACGGGTCGCAGGAGTGGTTGCAGTAGACGAGGTCGGAGTTGAGCTCGATGTGGGAGTCGCGGCCGGTTTGGACGCTCGTGTAGGCCTTTTTGGCCGGGGTGGCCGTGGCGATTTTGGCGAAGAGGGCGCCGGCGGGCAGGGAGACGAGCGAGATGGCGCCGCTGGTGAAGGCGCCGGGTTGGCGGTCGACGTGGAGGATGGTGGGGTGGGTTGGTGGGGTGATTTTGCTGGTGGGGAGGGTGGAGGGGTCTTCTGTTGGGGGAGGGATGGCGATGGGAGACATTTTGGGTGGGTTGGAGAGGAATTGAGTGTATAGAGGAGAGTTTAGAGTAAAGTATAGAGTAGTGTATATAGTAGAGAAGAGAGTAGAGGAAAGAGGATGTGGGGGAGAGGAAGACAGAAGGGAATGGAGGGGTTATATGACGATGTATAATAGAGTAAATAAGATTTACTATTAGTTAGTATACCATGAAAGATCCCTTGCACCGAGGTCACGCTGACGATCCTCAGGCCGAATCATCCGGATGAGTGATTGGCCGACTTTAGACCGAGGTTCATCTTTTCACACGGAGTACGGAGTACTCAATTCCTGTTGACGGATGCAGATTGTCTCAATGGATAATATACCTCAGGGCCTATTATCCCGTAGCGGATAATGTCAATACTACCTAACCGACTACAGTATGGTCGATTGACACGCTCGATGTCACATGCATGTCCTGCATAGATTGATAATGCGATTAGTTATGTCGGCCAGGTCACATGCCCCACATGCCCTAACTCCCTTGGGCACCGGTATACCGTCAGTATAGTAAATCATACTCTGTAAACGTGCTCAGTAAATACTCAGTAAATAGTAGGTATCAATTCAACCGCGTTGTCAACTCCTCCCCATCCCTCCATCGAGCCAAATTTTGCGCAACCTCCTCATACCAAGCGTGGATCTGCTCATCCCCATACCCCATATGCGGCGTCAACACAACCTCACTCCGTCCCTCCGTCCCCCAAGCCGTCGTCCGCCACGGACTATCCGCCGGCAACGGCTCCAAATCAAACACATCGAGCGCTGCCCCACGAATCCCGCCCTTTGACAACGTCTCCAACAATGCTTTCTCATCCACCAACGGTCCCCTCGACGTATTCACCAACAGCGCCCCCTCCTTCATCCTCTCCAACTCCTCCCGTCCGACCACCCCGCGACTCCGTTCCGACAACACATAATGCAAACTCACCACATCAGCCACCTCAAAGAGCTCCGCCTTGCTCTCCGCGCACCGCATCTTCCCCCCCTCCACCCCCACATCCCTCGAAACAACGTCCACCTTCCCAGGTGTCAAATTCTCCGACCACGCCACAACGCGCATATCAAACGCCAACACAGCAACCCTAGCCACCTCCGCCCCCAACTTCCCCAACCCCACCAACCCCAGCGTCTTCCCCGCAAGATTCATCCCCAGCGTCTCCCCCTGCCATGTTTCTCCGCCGGGACGCTTCAGGGCGGCATCATCCCGGACAACATGTCTCGCCAGCGCCAGGATAAGCGCCCACGTGTGCTGCGCCGTGCTGTGTGCAGTTGTGGTTGTGCGAGGGCCACTCGTCCCCGCAACGGGAATGCCGCGCTGGGCGCAATATGCGGTGTCGATTGCGCGGTTGCGCGCGCCGGTCGTGAGGATGAGTTTGAGGTTGGGGAGGGCGGAGAGGATGGATGCGGGGAGGGGGGTGCGTTCGCGTTGGGCGATGATTATGTCGTAGGGGTGGAGGCGGGCGATGAGGGCTGCGTGGGAGGTTGGGTCCGCGGGGTTGAGGGTTTGGGCGTAGTGGTGGATTGTGAAGTGGGGGGTTAGGGGGTGAGATGGGGGGTGGAGATGGATTGGTAGTCGTCTAGGACGGCGATGGTTGGGTTGGGCATGGTTGTAGGTTGTAGTATGTAGTAGGTTGTAGGTTGTAAGGAGGTAGTAGATACTCTGTAGATCAGAATAGTGTAGATGATTGTGATTCATAAGTAATGATAGCGGAAGAGGATATAGCCGTGCCCCGCACGACCCAGTCTAGCGATATAGAGCATATTCCAACCCTCATGTATATATATACAGGGCATGATAACCAACCAGTCCTCCTAATCATACTGGTGATAGTAAGACCACGTACGATTCAGCCTCCCTTCCTCGAAATCCTTCGGCTGTCCACAGTCAGTCAGCGAAAGCCCGCCTTTCCCAAGAAAGAAACCAAGGTACCAACCAAAGCATCCACAAAATAATCCACCAACTCAACCTCATCCCCAACCCACTGCCTCTGTCTTGACGAAAGCGAATCCCCCTCAGCAAACGTTTGCGCAGAATCAAAGTCGATCCACAACACCCGATCGCGTTCCCCTGGAGATAGCGATACCATCATATTACGCGGATAAGCATCACCATGTAAAACACCCGCGTTGTGTATCTCGTCAAGGATGTCACGGAGTGTCTCCAAACGGCGCTCTGTATAATTGGACAGATCGATCTGCTGCAGGTTGGGAATGTATTCGATGACGGTGGCGTTGGGGGGGAGTTCGTCGTCTAGGAACATGGTGAGAGAGGGCCATGAAGCCGGTTGGATCTTTCTGATCGTCCCGTAGAAATCAGGAATAACGCCTCTATGGCACAGGCCTTTTGCTTTTAGTCTGCTATATGTGGTGGATTCTGAGATGAATAGGTTAATTTCGCGGTCGGGGGGGGGTCCCATTCGGATTTGCCTCTGTCGTGATACTTGCATTTATTATACCTCAGCACACAGTAAGAGGCAGTAAACGAAGAGAATGGTTCATTTGTTTACCACTGTCATGACGCATATCTTGTCTCGGAAATGGACTTTGAAGACTACTGAGTTCTTGCTCTCTTTTAGCGTTGCGAGGAATTTGACCTCGGATGGGTTGACATCAAGATCGTCGGACATTGGGCTGGTTAGAGTTTGCAAGCTATGAAGAAGAGGTTGAATGTGGATTGTGTGTCGGCTTTGTAAGTTTAGGTAGGTAGGTGATGGTACAAACAGACATAGGTGCCTGACGAACTGAATGATACCCGGCTTTTATTTCTTTGAAAGAAACGAGATCATGTTCATTGGCTGCGACTTGCTCACTTAAGCTCCCCGTATCTTCTCATTTGACAGAAACCAAGCCTGTGCCCTGAGACCTTCAGTTACTTCATACATATGTGCTACTTGGGATGGCATTTAGGATGTTCATGACGAACGTCAGAACTGGTGACTTTTTCAATGGCTGCGGTGCTTTCCTTCCACCCTCTACCTCAGGTCTCAAGCTAGGTACTTCTTTCCCACCATCTCACCAAATAAGCCAGACGCAGCAGCATCAACCAAGCCACCTACTCAGCATCACGCAAATACGGCTTCAGCCTCACCAACAGCTCCCCCTTCTCATAAACAATGTAAACCCGCTGACGATCCGCCCAATCCATCTGCCCGTCAACCAGCTCGATATCGAAATTCCACAGCAGCCGAGACACCACCATGCGCATCTCCGCATAAGCAAGGTACTTACCGAGACAGTCGCGCGGGCCCGTCGTAAACGGATTCGACGCCTCGCGGTTGTCGTCTGCGTAGCGCGCGTCGTACAAAGGATCATCGGCTGGGAGCCAGCGCTGCGGGGCGAAGAGGTCTGGGTCGGTGAAGTTGTGCGGGGAGTGCGTGGTGGCCCATTGGAAGATGGAGATTGGGGTCTATGTTATTTATCAATTTTCTAGTTCTGTTTGTATGGTAGGTTAAGTTATAGAGAGGTGGATTGGGAAAACTCACTCCCTTTGGAATGTATCGGTCGTTGACGACCCATCCGGGCGAGATGCGAGGCGGAGTCTCTGCCAGAGGCGGGTGGATGCGCAGGGTTTCCACGAGACAGGCGTGCAGGAAGGGCAGCGCGGCGGTGGCCTTGATGGTGATTTCGTCCTGGGAGGTGAAGGCAGAGCGGATCTCGGAGGCCAAACGGGCGTACACGTCGGAGGTCTGCGTCAGGTAGAAGACGAAGGCGGCGAGGGCAGAGGCGGTAGTGTGGCTGCCTGCGCCGATGAGGGTGCGGGCGTTAGCGACCATCTCGTCGTGGGACATACCGCGCGAGCCATCCTTGCTGTTACCGAGCACGTAGGCCATGAAGTCGCGGCGGGGGTGGTCGACGCCTTGCGCGATGCGCTTTTCAGCCTTGGCGCGCGCCATGACGTAGTACTGGCGGCGGGTGTGCATGTCGCGGTTGAACAGAAGCGCGAGAGGTCGAAGGAGGGGGTAGTGCTGGAAGAAGGAGAGGCGAGCGCTGGCGCGCATGCTGTTGAAGATCATTGTGGCGAGTGGGTGGAAGTCGGTGCGGTCGAGGCAGGAGAAGGAGTCTGCGAAGGCGAGCTCGCTGATGATGTCGATCGTGAGGTAGTTGAGCCAGCGCGTGATGTCGACGGGGGAGCCGGACGCGGTCTGCTTGCGCAGTTGCTGGATGAGGAGATCGGTGTAGTGGGCGAGGTGAAATTCCTGCTCGGAGAGGGCGCCGGCGGAGAAGGCGTAGGCCATGAGGCGGCGTTGGCGGCGGTGGTCGTCGTGCTGGGCGGGGAGGATGCCGATTCCGTCGCGGGCTCCGTAGAAGGTCGGGATCTTTTCGAATTCGGGGACGTTGGGGCGGCGGGAGAAGACCTCGGGCCATCCGATGGATCCTTCGATTGCGAGCTGCGTGGGAGAGATGCGGACGATGGGGCCGTATCTTTCGTGCATGTGGAGCATGTCTTTAGCCAGGGTACCGGTGATCTTGTTCTGGTACAGATAGGGGAGGTATGAGGCTGCGTAGAGCTTCGGACCGGGGAAGTGGGCCAGAGGGTGGAAGAAGATGCGATACAGGATCAGGCCGACGCGATGGAGGAGGCACTGTATATACTTAGTAGCGTTTCCCTTCATGAAAGAAAGTATCTACTTACTGCTCCCATCAGCAGCACGATGGCTGACCAGATTGTGATCATGCTGTGTACGAGAATCGAATCTCACAGGGATTGAATCTTATAGGAATCTGGGTGAGTTGCAGAGAGGAGAGAAGAGAGTTTTATAAGATCGATCTTTGAATTTAAGCTGGCAACCACAGACAGCCACTGGCAACCACAGACAGCCACTGGCATTCACTGACACCCACTGATATCTACCTGGGGCTGTTAGTGTGACCTGTAGTATCCTTGTCAAGCCCTGTGTTGCAAGTGAAAGTTACTAGATAGACTGTGCAATTATCCTGAATAATATGAGTGATAGTATATATAAGCTTCATATAGGAAGGAATACATAGAAACTCAACAGTAGGTAACAGTTATGAGTTATAATCAATATCAATCATAAGTAATTAGATTGACATCAACTGCAGCACTCTAGTATACACTGGGCTACAGTGACTGTAGATATTTGCCTGATCATGCTGGCCAACTCAATTCAATGCGTTGTGTGACATAGACTTGGATAGTGTCATACTCCTGGCTAATAACAGCAGAGTAAGATGATCGAACTGTGTATAGTAGACACTGTCTAGAAACAACCTGACATGAATAGAGAAAAAGATATAGATCGACATGACATCATATACCTGCCTCAGGCTGCACACTCACCGCCCCGTGGACCGGCAGAACGTGACCCTCTCATCACGGACGGGATCGGTTCATTGAATCTCTCCATCTCCATCTCCATCTTACTTATTGGTTCTTCTGCTTCTCCTCTTTCTCCCCCTGCAGATTTCCATACTTGGCATCTCTTCTGGACCATTTGCTGCTTGAGACAATCCCAAGCCACTAGTCGCTTTTCTTTTTCCTGCTCTTTTGTCTCTTTTTTCTCTTTTTCTTTCTTTCTTTGATGTGAGAAATTTCTTCTCCAGTCCCACACCTTTCAGCCGCGCCCGTGTCAATCATTGAGGGACCCGTCATTATCTACCCTATCATCGAGCTACTTCGCTGCAGTTCTGGTCTCCACTGCCTTCACTAGCCCGGTCCGGCGCTCGACCTTACTTCCAACCGTTCCTTCTCGTGCCATGCCCACAAAACCTCCAAACTCCAACCCACGCATATATTAAACATGTCCTAGTCCCCCCACGGCCCCCGATTTTCAATCTTTTTGTTTTGTTGTTTTTTCTCTTTCCTTTCTCTCTCGCTTCTCACCCCAATGGTGATGGCGACATCCCCACCTTATAGATCACTGGCCCTCCGGCCTGTTGTTTTCGGTCTGGCAAAACTGCTGGTACTGGCCTTCCTTCAGTTACCTCTCATCTCGGCCGCTCCCACCTCTTATGTCATCTCCGCGGAAGAGGAACCGAAACCACCCAACGACCCCGGGCTATGGCTGTACTTGAGTGTCGCCGCAGCCCTCGTGCTGAGCGGTGGTGCGTTTGCGGGGTTGACAATCGCTCTGATGGGCCAGGTATATTCCCTCATCGATGCGGGTGGGGTTGTGGTTCTGCGGCTAACCCGGTCACAATCTATAGGATGAGGTCTATCTGCAGGTGATCCAATCCTCCGGCGAGGTGCACGAACGGAAAAACGCAGCGAGTGTGTTGAACTTGCTGAAGAAGGGGAAACACTGGGTTTTGGTGACGCTGTTGTTGAGCAATGTCATCACCAACGAGACGCTTCCCATCGTCTTGGACCGGTCGCTCGGAGGCGGATGGCCCGCCGTCCTGGGCAGTACGGTCTTGATTGGTACAGAAACCCCTCACCCTGCTTATCGGTCATGGGGACTAATTGCGGTGACTAGTCATCTTCGGTGAGGTCGTCCCTCAATCGATCTGTGTCCGCTACGGCCTTCCCATCGGGGCCTGGATGGCCCCGTGCGTCTTGACCCTCATGTACATCATGTCCCCGGTCGCTTGGCCCATCGCCAAGCTGCTCGATCGGCTCCTCGGCGAGGATCATGGCACGATCTACAAAAAGGCCGGATTGAAAACGCTAGTGACCCTCCACAAGACCCTAGGAGAAGCCGGGGAACAGCTCAACTCCGACGAGGTCACCATCATCAGCGCCGTCTTGGACCTCAAGGACAAGGCGGTGGGCAGCATCATGACCCCCATGGAGGATGTCTTTACCATGTCCGCCGAGACCGTTCTCGATGAACCCACCATGGACCTGATCCTGTCGCAAGGGTACTCCCGCATCCCGATCCATGCGCCCGACAACGACAGGAACTTTGTCGGCATGCTCCTCGTCAAGATGTTGATCACCTATGACCCGGAAGATGGCAAGCGCGTGCGTGACTTTGCCCTGGCCACTTTGCCCGAGACGCGCCCGGAGACCAGCTGCCTCGACATCGTGAACTTCTTCCAGGAGGGCAAGTCGCACATGGTCCTGGCCTCGGAGTACCCGGGCGAAGACCGCGGCGCTCTCGGTGTGGTGACCCTGGAGGATGTGATCGAGGAGCTGATTGGCGAGGAGATCATCGACGAGTCGGATGTCTTCATCGACGTCCACAAGGCCATCCGACGCATGACGCCGGCCCCCAAGTCCCGCGTGCCCAAGGGGAAGATCGTCGAAGAGCCTCCCATGCTGCCGCCGCCGCCGCCGCAGAACGGCACGGTCGACCAGGAACATGAGATCCACGTCCCGAACGGGCGGTCCAGCGACCGCCGCCGCAGCTCCGTGGAAGCGCCGCTGCAGCGATTCCAACTCCGCCGACAGGGCAACTCAGACACGGCCGACCACATGGTGACCCAGCGCGGGGCCACCGATCAGATCCTCGAACACCTCAAACACTTGGGCCCGTCCAACCTGGCCAGCCGGCCCCGGCAGACGCGGTACCAGAACGTGAAGATCAAGCGTACCAGCGTCTCCCCCAGCCACTCCGGCCGGACGGACCTCGACTCCGGCCCTAGTACCACCGACTTGTCCCGCCGCGAGATGCCCCCGCCCGCATTGGCCGGCGGGATCGGAGCGGGCCTCCTGGCGTCCGCCGGACTGGATGCCCGCGATGGCGCCCACGCCGTCCAGCTGGGCTACGATACCATGGCCCACACCCGATCCTCCGAGAACAGCACCCCGGCCGGGAGGACGGGGAACCACGTGTCTATCCCGGAGCCCGTCAGCGAGGAGCAAGACGACCATGGTCCGGCCGGCGACAGCGCCGCCGTCAGCGACCGGTCCTCGGAGCCGCACTCGCCCGACGCGGACCGCCCCCGCGGCAAAGACTACCTGCACCGGGGCCCGGCCCGCAGCGGGAGCATCACGGAGCAGGTGTTTGACGTCAACGGCATCCGGAAGGTCGTCCTCCACACGACCAGCACCAGCTCCTCCGACGTCGATCGGCCCGACACGCCGCGGAAGACCGGTACTTCCCCTGTGCGGCCGGCCAGCCCGCTGATTGACATCGGCGACGAGAACGCGCACCCCGACAGCGGGTCGAACAAGGCGAAGAAGCGGCGTCGTCGCCGCAAGCGTGGCACCGGCAAGTCCGACGAGCCCGCCGACGAGACGTCGCCTCTTCTGGAGCGATAAGACGGTCGTCCGCCCGGACGAATGATATCCATTGAATTGTTCTGCGGGCTATAGGCCTACTGGATGAGGGTATACATGCCTCATTCTTCATGATTCCTCTCTCATTTTCATGTTTGCGTTACAAGATCGTTGAGCGGCTTCTTTCCTGTATCTATTACATTGACCGCCGCACTTATGTATTTAAATAGCCAATGGGTGTTTATGCTCTACTTTTTGGGGTGTTGATTATGGTGCATCTAGTCATCGCATTGATTACACAACTACTGCCATTATCATACTCTTGTATTATTCAATCTCAACCATTATCAAAGAATCATACCCATTCCAAAGATAAACCGTAAGTGTATATAGACAAAGGAATGGCAACAGTCTTGACCGGTTGGGAGAACAAGTAAGTAGGTAAAGAAGGAATAGTAGGTACAGTACGGTACTCCTTGCAGCAGGCCTTACTTCTGTATACTACCTAGACAGGTAACCTCACTCTTATTCACAAAGCCTGTTTTAGTGAGGTAGGTTATTAGTAGGTAGATAGACATGCAATGTAATGTTACACAGGACTATCACCATCAAGCCTTTTACCCAGTGATTGGAAACCTCTTACCTGCCAGACCAACAGGACTGTTACTATCATTATTTCTGGTCAGAACTTACTGGTTTTTGTTCCATATTTCTGAGCTAAAAACATGCAACCTTTCTTTCTTCCAAGACAAGGAGCACGTCCTCCTTTCGAACTCTTGCGGTGGAGCCCAAGTGGAGCGAGAGTTGAAGATCAAGAGTCTTTATGCTAATATGGCTCTAGTACTACTGGACAGCAAAGCCCTACCAGATCTGCCATTATCATGCAACGAACAAAGCTGCAAGGAGGCCACCATATCAGTATTATCGAGATTCCTTGCGTGAGACCGACATGGCACAGCACGACACGGCACGCCTAGAATAAATATACCAAAACGTGGTTACATTGAAGCCGTTCTACCTTCGTCAGTGTTTCACATACTTGCTACCAAGAGATTATGCTGACTGTCTCCTACACCCGTCTTATCACTTGAGTAGGCAATGGCTAGCATTCTGCCGGACGGGGGTCTTTGGGGCGGTGCTGTTAGCTTAATGCTTGCTCTGCCTATGTATGTTGGACAGGCTGTTTTCTAGGGGTATGTTTATGACTGCATATTCTGTAGATCTTCTAGCGTCCATTATACATATACTACAAGGCTGATAGAGATAACCCATACAAGGGCAAGTCGAAGTAGACCTGACGAACATCATATGGCGCGGACAGAGTATCGATAAGCTGAAAGGCGATCATGGTGCAAGAGAGCCGTCGATCAGACGTCAGAAGTAGACAATGAGCTTGTATTACCTTAGTAGAGGAAACATTTTAACTGAAACGTGTGATGTTTTGCCATTTGTATATGAAGACTGTAGCGAAACCGACAGCGCCGCAGATTCAGCTTACTATACTTCCCATCCCCGATTACCTAGATAAACACATACTTATTTATCAATGAGCCAGGCGATGCACAATTCTAGCAAAGACACAATTGATCCTGGATAAGTACTCAGCCTAATACTAGAGGCTGAAGTTGAACTCGGTGCTATCCCAGCACGCTTACTACACGTCCAGGATCATCCATGTTCGACATGGGAAAGGTTAGGGTTAGCCGCATATGCCTGTGACAGTGGTGTGACTGCGACATCCCAATTAACGTATTGCGAGCGAAATCACACATGTACATGTTGCTTGGGCAATTGACCCAAAGCCACCCCCACGTGTAATAATCAACTTAACCAACCAACCTAGCCGTAAGTTCATAGCCTTCTGGTCCTGGTTCATGGGTTGCGGGGGGATGACGGGAGTGTTCCAGTGTGACCGGTTTCCGGTGCTTCCGGTGAGACCACGGGATGGAAGGGCAGGAACTATATAATAGATGGGGTAGGAGCCGTTTTCCAGGAGAGTGATCTTGCTGTTCATGGTTTATACCTTTCGTGTGATAGATGTATTGACATTAGTTGTGTCACTTGAGTAATATCGCTTGGTTCTTTCAAATATCCTGACCCCTACGCGTTGCACAAGATTCGGGTGCTCCGGTTCGTTCGTCATGGGACTGACGCGGGCTAAGGTGCCCCTGGATGTTATCGTTGTTGGGTAAGTCGCACACTGATAGGTTCTAGGCCTAGATGCTGATTGTTCTTGAACAGTGGGGGTATGCGTGCACTATCCATGGCGCAGATAGCTCGTTGCTAACGGCAGTAGGGCTCGGGGGCGTGGCTGCGGCCCTGACTTTGGGGTTGCGGGGACATAATGTTATAGTGCTAGAGTCAGCCCCAAAAGTATGCGCGTAAACCTATAGAGGTACTGAGTATTAACCAAGACAACAGCTTATGGAAGTTGGAGCCGGTATCCAGGTGTCTCCTAACATGCTAACCCTGCTGGACCGTAAGTATCACACCAACTTCCCACCCAGAGAAACAAACTGATTGACATCCAGGATGGGGCGTGTCTCCCTCAATACACGCTCGAGATGTCTCCCTAGAACGCATCCACATCCGCCGCTGGCAAAACGGACAACTCCTCGGGACTATGCCCGTCAACAAGACACACGGACAGCAAGTCGTCATCCACCGCGCAGACCTGCACAAATCACTAGCCGACAGCGCATTAGCACTACCCAACGTAGAGCTTCGCATCAATTCAACCGTGTCGGGGGTTACGTTCAGCCCGGTATCGGTAAGTCTAACCACCGGCACAGTCATCACAGGAGACGTGGTCATCGCCGCCGACGGCATCAAATCTACCGTCCGGGGTCATCTGCTAGGCGACGGATCCAGCAGCCCCATCCCAACAGGAGACGCCGCTTACCGGATTACCTTGCCTCGAAGCACAATGGAGAGAGACCCCGACCTGAAGCGCTTGATCGACGAACCGGCGGCGACGCGGTGGATTGGCCCTGCGCGGCATATTGTCGCTTACCCACTCCGTAAACACGAGCTGTTTAATGTGGTTTTGGTGCATCCGGATCGGCGCGGGGTGGGGGAGTGTTGGACGACACGGAGCCCGAAGCAGAGTATGGTCGATGACTATTGCGGTTGGGACCCTGTTGTGACCAAGCTTATTGGTTTGGTTTCTGAGGAGGAAGTCCCCGAGTGGAAGCTGTGTTTGCATAGACCGTTGAAGACATGGACTAGGGGGTGTGTTGCTTTGATGGGCGATGCTTGTCATCCTATGCTGTAGGTTTCTCCTTTCTCCTTTGGTTTGATGGATAAGAACGACCGAGCTAAGAATCGCACACAGCCCCTACATCGCCCAAGGCACCGCCCAAGCAGTCGAAGACGCCGCCGCCCTTGGTATCCTCCTATCCAGCATATCCACCCGCTCAGAGATCCCCCTCGCCCTCAAAGTGTACGAAAAATCCCGCAAGCGGCGCGCAGAGACCGTCCAGCAGTCTGGATCCGACAACCGGATCACATTGCACCTCCCGGATGGTCCTCAGCAAGAAGCTCGCGACAAACAGTTCCGAGCTTGCAGGTTGGGCGGAACGAACCCTGATCGGTGGTCTGACCCTGAGATGCAGCAGTATCTGTGGGGGTGGGATGCGGAGAAAGCGGCTTTGCAGGCTTGGGATGGTGAGTTTGATTTTTCTTGCACTTTGGAAAGGGTGTATGCTGATATTGGATGTTGTTATAGAGAGGAGGGGACGTGTGTTAAGGGAGATGCGGCATCGTTTATAACATGTCATCTGTGAGTAGCGATATAGGCATATATGCGTGTGTTTGTAGTTACATAGACAATTCGATGCATTACCGATGCACAAGACTAGGGGAGAAGTATAGCTGCACAAGCCTGTAGAAGATTAGTTAATAGTCACGGATATTTGCATTATAATTGAAGAATACATTACTGCAGGCTCCAGAGTGCGAAGGCTCGTGGCCCCGGAAAGTCATGGAGATCTTATAACAAGGATCAGCTAGATTATCTGTATGCATTCTTTGTTCTGTCCTATTGATATCTATTTATAACCTGGATTGCTGTAGGTCCAGCGGTGACCAAGTAACAAGGTGATTGATCCTTCGGGGCTATGCAACTCGTATGAATCTAAAGCCATGTCTGGCTGATCTTGGATCCTATATAACATTGCCAGAACATAAATCCTTGTGTTGAAGTAAGTAAAACTAGTATGAGCATCTTTTCCACAGCCAAATACATATACTAATCATGACTGTGGATGGTTTAGTTAAGATACGATTCTAGATCTTTAACTTCCTTTGGAGTAAGCCTTATAAGAGCTAACTAAACTGATATAAGTCCGTCCGCTGCCAATAAACAAGTATCACAATAATTGACTCTACAGTGATTAGGTAGATAGATTCCAGTGAATAACAACACGTGCACCAACCAACTGCCTGTTATCATGATTTCTATATTCACTCTTTGTCTCTTTTCACTGTCACTCAGGTCAAGCCAGCAAATATAAATTGAATCAATTCTGACAGAAAAAGCTTGACTCCAACAACGTCTTCCTTCTTCAACTCCTCGTATCCTTGGCCCCCACTAAGCAGCCCCTCCCATCGGATTTGATCTATCAATAATCCTCCAAGATGATCGAGATCCCCCTGTCAGCGGTTTATGTCGCGCTGGCTGCCTATGCGTACTACTTCTCGTCTCTAACCCAGTTCCTCCTGTTGTCCTTCGCAGCGACCATCCTCAAGACCTTCTACGGCACCGTCCTGTACCCCGAGTACTTCACCCCGCTGAAGCAGGTCCCTACTCCGCCGGTAAGCACCTCTAATACTCTTAATCTGTCAGCGACACATGCTGAAATCCACATAGAACCGCTCATGGATCACCGGCAACTCAAGATCGCTGCTCGACAATTTCCCCTTCAATACATGGGGCACATGGGCGAAGGAGTTGCCCAATAATGGACTCCTGCGAATCTATATGCCGGCAGGGATGGAGCGATTGACCGTGACAAACACCAAGGCTTTGAGCGAGATGCTGGTTCAGCGCGTCTACGACTTCCAGAAGCCCGAACTGTCTCGTATGAGTCTTGCGCGCGCCGCGGGGGATACGGGGCTCCTTCTTCTTGAGGGGGATGAACATAAGGTGAATCTTACTCTCTGCTTATTCCACGTCCAATACTAACTGCATAGCGACAACGGCGAAATCTGATGCCGGCATTTTCCTACCGCCACATCAAAGACCTGTACCCGATCTTCTGGTCCAAGAGCATCGAAATGGTGAACCTGATGAAAGAGGACCTCCAGAAGCGCCCCGACCCCTCGAACAACGTCGTTAAAATCGGCGCGTGGGCCACCCGCGCGGCCCTAGACATCATCGGAGTAGCCGGCATGGACCACGATTTCGAGGCCCTACGCGACCCAGACAACGATCTCGCCAAGGCCTACGAAGCCATCGTCAGCTCCGCCCCGCCCTTGACACAGATCTGCTTCATCCTCTTCGTCGTCCTCGGCCTCGGAAAGCTCGCCATCAAAGCGCCCCTCAAACACAACCGCGACATCAGCACCAGCGCCGACCTAGTCCGCACCGTTGTCCGCAACGTGATCACCGAAGGGAAAAAAAAGAGAGACTCAAGCAGCAGCGACAGCATCACCCCCAAAGTCGACATCCTCTCCGTCGCCCTCCAAAGCGGCGCCTTCACCGACGACGAGCTCGTCGACCAGATGATGACCTTCCTCGCCGCGGGCCACGAAACAACCGCCACAGCCCTCCAATGGGCCATGTACGCGCTCTGCAAGCACCCCGACGTGCAGACCCGCCTCCGCGAGGAAGTCCGCGCCCGCCTCTCCCCCTCGGCTCCCATCGCCGCACCCACCCTCGACAGCCTGCACTACCTCCACGCCGTATGCAACGAGGTCCTCCGCTTCTATCCCTCCGTTCCGGCCACCATCCGTGTCGCCACGCGCAACACTACCCTCGTAGGCCAACACATCCCTAAAGACACCATCCTCATCGTCTCCCCCCAGATCATCAACCATCTCCCCGAGCTGTGGGGCGACGACGCCGACGAGTTCAACCCCGAGCGCTGGATGGGGCCTGGCAGGGCTAATACCGGCGGCGCGACCAGTAACTACGCTTTCATGACTTTCTTGCATGGCCCGCGTGGCTGCATCGGTCAGGGTTTTGCTAGGGCTGAGATCGCTTGTATGGTTGCGGCTATTGTGGCTCGCTTCCATATGGAGCTGGTGGATCCTGATGCGGAGGTGAAGGTGCGCACGGGAGCCACGGTGTGTCCGGTGGATGGGGTGATGGCGAAGTTGACTCCGGTGGCGGGGTGGTAGTGATGATCTTACTGGTGGTCTTTACTGATGGGTTTTATTCTTACTGGTGATTCTTACTGGTGATTGTGACTGGGGTTCTTTACTAGCGATCTTTACTGGTCATCATTTACGGATGTATTTCCCAAGGAGCGGATGAGACTGATCATGGAAAGTACCTGCGTGATTTGATTTACAATGGATGATGTGACTAAGTTCAAAGAACACGAACTCTAGTGAAATAATGATACATGCTTGCACTACTGCTTATGAACCATTCGTATTCGGATATAGTCTACTAGTCTCTATAATCTCAGGACAGTCCCAGGACAGTCCCAGGACAGTCCCAGGACAGTTGCAACAATATTAAAGCCCACACTGATGGATAGAAATCTACATCAACAAGACCATTCAACAAGACCACCATGCTCTTCCTAAGGTAGTATATACTATATACAAAAAGTACACACCCCTACTACTACCCCCCACCCCCAACAACAAAAGACAATAGGGCGAATAAAAAAAAAAGGGAAGAAAATCAACAATTCTCCCCACAAGACCAATGGTGCGACCCACAGTCCCCAAACCCCTTCGTCTTCTTACACTTCACCCCATTAGTCGACACCGCGTTGCACGAATGGCCCGCGGACTGCAGGTTCGCGAGGAAGTCATCGCGGGCGTCCTTGGTCGGGTAGGAATCGCACGCGTTGGTGCACTTGTAGGAGCATGATGAAATGCCTTTGCTGGAGACTTTGCAGGTCTGTTTGCAGGCTTGCACGCTGGTGGTTGCTGCTGCGAGGAGGGTGAGGAGGGGGAGGATTTGAACCATTTTGGTTTCTTTTTTGCTGATTGTTCTTTGGTAGGTTAGTGGATGTTTGAGTGGAAGAGATTCGAGAAGGAGGGAATTCACCTTTAGTTGTGGATAGGTTTGGGTTTCTTGAGAGGGGATATGTTTGGAATGAGGATGGCTGAAGGGTGTGTACCGTTTATGTATGTTTGAGATTGGACTCTGTCAGACGGATTGCGCCTCGCAGTCTTGTTCTTGTCGTCTTCAAGGCTGTCGACAGGTAGTTGGACTCCCACCTTTACCTATTATCTCGCTACTATACTACGAACAACTCCATGCCCACCCGTCTGATGAAGAAGCCCGCCAAGAACGCCAATACGAAGCCCCCATTCTTAGGAACGCCTCTCGTATCTGCACGACAAGGGTACCAAAATAGTCTGAACTTGCCTATTCTTGGCAATGCCCCGAGATCTCATTTGGCAAACGATGAGATTGTTCAACGCGGCTGCACAGTCCGTCCAATCAATGCTGCAAGATTCTCGTGTCGAGGCTGGATAATGTTCTTGATGAAGCCACTTGGCGAACCCCGGACTAAACCTCCTAGCCCTGAGCTTGCGATCTACCACCCGCTAAGGGGATGAATCCGAGCCCTAGTTTAGTGGATAATATATGGGGATGCTACCTTGGTGGGTCTGCCTGCTCCGGGTAAATCGTATTCCTGATTTAGGGCTGGAACTGCAGGATCTAGGTTTGGGTTGTGAGTATATAGACATTGTTGATTCTATTTATATGTGCCATTGGTGATTTCTATATGTTTTAAGTATACATAGAGACCCGATGACTAGGTATTAGTGATATTCACCCAAGGCTGGCCAAACAACTATCACCCCCCACCTCCACCTCGGCCATATCACCCAACTCCAGCAATCAGCGAACCATTCCCAGTCAGTAAGCAACAGCCTCTCCCTCGTATCTCTTTGTATCTTCACATGTATGAGAAAACCACGTTTGCCCATCTACACAGCGCCACCGCCCTTGGCAGGGCGAAGCTGGTGCAATGTAACTCCGTATACAATATTCCTCACAATGTACTTCACGGATCCTCCTCGTTTTGCCCCAGATTTCAATTACCTGTTTGGGGTGTCAGTGGGGAGAAGGCTTCGGAATCCTCGATTGGGATGTCCCGTTGTTGACTGAGGTGGGGGCCTGGTGGGCATCGAGGATTCAGACCATGTAATGGCTTCACGGTGTGTCCCGTTGGTAGCTGTAGGTGGTTGGAGGATTGGATAGGGCAGATCCACTGTGTTCGTATACCTGTAAGCGAGGTTGAACACGAGGTTACTTCGCCTAGCATCTATAGTTAACTTGGATGTTGAATGCACTCTTCATTCAAGCCTTCAGGTCCAAATCTCAGGTATATAAACCCTCATCTTTCCCAGATCATAACTGACAATCATCCACTCATCAGTATCCAAATCATCACTTCAAACCAAACCAAACCAAACCAAACCACTTCACCCCAAACCACCAAAGTGCGTCCCATCCCCTTCCCCCCAAACCAACCATCTAACCAGAACCACCAGAACCACCAAAATGGTCAAAGCCACCTTCCTCCTGACCGTCCTGGCCGCTCTCGCCAGCGTCGAAGCCTGCAAGCGCACCTGCACCCCCACCTCCGACAAGGCCGGCGTCTGCACCTACAGCTGCACGAAGATGTGCTCAAGCTTGGGCGCCAAGGAAGCTCGCGACGAGTTCCTCTCCAACCTGCAGTCCGCGGGTCACAGTTGCAAAGCTAGTGGCTCTTCGGGCGTGAAGTGCACTAAGAATTCTTCGTTTGGGAGCTGCTATGATCATCACTGGTCTTGTGGCGGTGGGTGCTAGATTGGGTGAGGTTTTTACCTACCTATCAACCTAGTAGGACGGACTAGCTTGTGGAAGGATTCGTGGATGGGATGTTGTCGGTTGAGTCTGGAGGAGATTAGGGATTAGGTAGAGAGTGAGAGTGTGTGGCTGTTTTTATGGGGAGATATGGTGCTCATGTATATGAATAGTCAATACTTATAGCTAGAACTCGCTTTGTTGTTATTCATGACACTGGATATCTGTAGAAGTACACTTATCAACTCTCAGTCTCGACTCTTGGTTTCTTGGTGGTCTCAGTCAAGACCCACCTGTTGGAGTCCAAGCACTGGCTTCACTGGCTGAGGGTATCTCAATGTGTGTAGTTGGATGCCTTGGTTCGGCTGGGTATGCTGTGTATAGAACATTTGATAGAGTTCCCTGGTTGACTGTTGAAGGTAACCTACTAGCGTCTACAGGTGGGACCTGCAAGGAAGATGAGGGAAGTAGTCCTAGGACGTCTTGCGTCTTGTGGCCGAATGCCCCGTGCCACGTGCCTCAGGCAACATTATACAATATATATTTATGCCTCATTTTGCATGAACCATACTGTTATCTTAGGAACGTATCAATCATTGAATACCCTACGACCAGTAACAGTCAGAATATTGCCCTCAACGATACTCCTCTCTAAACACCATCACCCTCTCAACCTCATAGCCATCATCCCCAGTCTCAATCCAAGCCCTCCACATGCCCCCGCAATTGAAATCAAACACCACTGTACCGCGCAAGGTCTGGCCATCCTCTGCGCTATCTTCCACCCGAGCCTCGATCCCAATGATCCCACCCTCGCCCTCTCCAGTCTTACGCCATCGCGGGCCTGCAGAGCGCTGCAGCTCACCTCCGGGTCCCGCAATAGCGGTGACAGCTGCTGCGGCTGACATTTCATGGGGTGAAAATCGAGTAATGGCGCATGCTGTACGGGCTGCAGCGACGCGGAGGAACGAGTCTCCATTGCCGGTCCCTGAGAGAGCCATTGCTCGTTTTCTGGTAGAGGAGACGCGGGGGGCGCGATCAATAAGAGCGTGCTGCTCTTCGGGAATGTCCGTTGATGAACATGTTATGGTGCATATGTTAGTGGAACACATGAAAGAAGGAGGAGAAGGAACATGCGGGACTGTTTCGCGAGAGGGCGGAGATGTCCGATTCCCGAATATATCGTCCCATATGCTTCGTAGCGAGTATGTTGTCGTTAAATCTGCGCAATCACGTTGGGCTGGAGACGACGGAGCCCGGTACACCATTTCCTTCATGCCCCCCAAGTCTTGCCCATCCCCTCCAACCTCCCCATCCCAGCTCTCTGCCCAAAACCCCGCCCCCAGGGTCGGAGTATCCCCAATACGGCCAGGGAGTTTGTTCGTCATGCCCCCCGTACTCGTCGCCACAGCAAGACCACCCCATCGATCCAGACACACGCAGCCAACAGTCCCCTGGCTCATCGACACCGGCTCCTCCTTCCCCTCCAGTCCCCGACGATGTTCATCCCAGCGCCGCTGCGTAAAAAACCACTCATCAGGTTTAAACTCCAATCCCCATTCGCGAGCTAGCTCCTCCACATACGGCGCCGCAAGCTGCGAATGCATACTACCTCCATCCGAGGTAGGTTTCCCATTCGCGTCATGGCCGGTACGAAGGAGGCTTTCCCGCGCGAGTCGGATGGGGTGCCGGACGTTTTTCAAACCCATTACCCCAGCGGCGCGTTTGAAGGCACCTCCTCCCCCTTCATTCTCCAAGACGCTGGACACCATCACTGAGGCTTCCATCTCGATTGTCCCTGCCTTTGTGAATACGCTGCCGCGGCCGCAGTTGAAGAGTTCGTCGTCTTCCATGAGGGAGACGGCGTGGACGGCTGCGTCGAGGGCGGGGGTACCCTTGTCTAGGAGGTCTTTGGTGGAGCGGAGGTAGGAGAGGAGGGAGGCGTGGTAGCGTGAGTAGAGGTCTGGAGGGAGGGTTGAGCGCTGGATTGCTCCGGCGCCGCCGTGGATGATTAACGTTGGTTGGAACATGGTGTGGGGGATTGGGATCGGATCTTTGGGACTGTGGGAAGATGTCACGGCTTTGGTGGGATATGACTGTTAGCATCACAAACAAATAATATAGGGTAGATAGAAGCAAAGTAACCTGAGATGAGTATTTGATCGTTGGAATTAGAGTTGCGTGGAGATAAGTCTGAAGATGCGAGTTAAGTGCGGAGAAGGCGACATTTGAAAGGGCAACTTAACACCTCAGCTGCAGGTGCCTTGCCTATTCGAGTAAGTGTTTCACCAAGTAATCAAGATTGTTAGAACGTGTACACAATGTCACATTAGAACTGATTCTCTCCTTGTTAATGTACATAGTTTCATCCCCGGTCGACTCTGAAATCCACCTGCCAGGGAACTCCTCTTTTTTTTTTAGCACCCAGGTAATATAACAAAACACACGGATGCAAGGCTGTGCAATCCAACCGCCGACAAAACCCAGTGCTTAAGAACAATTAAGAGCAGGGATAGAATAGAAGCAAGCATTCTAAACGATGGCCCTGGAAAACGACATGACCCAGACCAACACCTGAGAAGAGAGATATAATAATATACGATGCGAACGGGGAATTGGTGAGAAAGGAAGACGATAGCTCCCGTTGAGATTGGTGTGATGGGAGCGAGTTTTTTAGGCAAGGGCCTTTTGCTCGGACGGGGGCGGAGGAGGAAGCTGTGTTCGACACATGTTAGTTTCGAATGATTGCAAGAGACGATGGCTATCGGGAAGATCTCACCTCCAGCTTTGTGTTGTCCGCCATCATCCGCTGGAAACCAATACCGACACCCTCAATGACAGCCAGGAAGACAGCGCACATAATGGCCGAGTTCCGCGCAGCCTTGACACCACCACGAACAGCCAACGAACCACCAGTGAAGAAACCAGCGATGACTATAGGGAGATTTTGTTAGCGAACCCAAAATGTGTCATCAACGGGTGTTTTAAACGGAAGACAGCGAGACGTACTGGCATTGTAGGGGTCCTCCTTCTTTCGGATGCCCTTGATCGCGCAATCGTATGTCGAGAACAGACCACCCCAAACACCAAAGTTACCGCCGAGAACCGGTGCTCGTGCCTTGATGGCAGTGATGGCACCTATCCGTCGCTCTCCGTAGGGGCTGTTTCTGAATCCCTTGACACCGTGCCAGACGGCACCACCGATCGCCTATATTCACGAAATTCATGTCAGTTCTGTTTCGCCAAAAGAATAAACACAACCTGAACCCGGTGATAGACGTACACCCATGCAGAAAGCACCGCCGAAATCGCTCAGGGCGACCCAGGGGCAGGGATCTCTCGAATGATCCATGGCGAATGTATGACGCGAATGTGTAAGAAGTGATTGAGCAAAACTCCTCCACTAATGGAGTCGCAATGTGCACGCAGGAGACGAAAAGATCGATGAACGTAGGTCGAGGAGAATCGGGTCCTGGATAGATCGAACGAGGTTCAAATCGCTGGAAATAGAGAAGGTGTGAGTAAATTGACGATCACAGAATAATAATATACAGAAAATAGATGTAGATTAGATAAACTGACAGTGGAGGCAAGGACGCCGTCTTAAAAAGTGGATGGCGAAGGAGTCTCGAACGGAGCAGAGATGACGACGGAGCCAACTCGGGAACTTTTGGCTTTTTTTCGCCCGGCAAAAACGTGACTTGGATGGGGAGCAGGTCACGTGCCGATAACCGCCCCCCGAACTCCGCCCGCACTGGTTAAACCTCTCCGGGATTTTACCTACGGCTACGGCGTGCTGCGTCCTGGTTCTACTCGTCCGCGCCCTGGTGGCGAACCCCCCTGCACCTACTCGGGCAAACTAGGAACAATGATGGACAAATGATCCATGTCAATGGTGAAAACTTTGCGCAAATCTAATTTTAGGCTAGAATGCAAACTGAAAATTTCTGGGTATATTATTAACTTCAGCGAATCTATAGAATTAGGGCTATATGTTTGAACAAAGAGTACGCTCATGATGGCAGATTCCAGATGAAGTTCAATGCGCCGCCCTCATATGCTGGAAACTGCCCTCCGCTGCTGATACCAAAGGGAGCCATAGACGGATCGAATGGCAGGGAAAGCCAGTCGTCCGCGGAAATATCGTTCAACGATGGGATGAAGCCCATCTCTGGCATGTTTTGCGGGATGGATGTCTCCATGGTCGAGGGATAATGTCCATGGTCTACATATGGGACCGGCCCCGCAGACGGACGGTTCGCGGTTCCATGGTTACTCTTCTTCATGAATTTGGAGGACGCCAACAAGTTGCGCCGGAGACGCGACACGTGCATGTCGAGCAGCGTGGCATACCGAGTGCTCAGGTGTATATCGTCTAATGCATTCGATCGCAGGGCCTGTATGCTCTGTTCGAGAATATCGAGCGATTCGCGGAGCGTCGCTTGGCGAGTTCCGAGACTAAGCGCTTTCATGAGGAATATCGATGAACTGGTAATCCGAAGGAATATCCGCACGGGACAAAATCGCAGTGCTTCCATTTGCGCGAGCTGCACGACTTTCTGGAGGATCTGACAGCACCCGTCGATCACCTCCTGGATGTACTCGTAATCGGTCGGGTCGATGTTCATGGCGCGAACTTCTTCTACGTTGTGATCGTTGTCTTCCAGAACGCGCTCAACGACTGCCTGCATTCCGACCGAATGGGTATAGACGCGGACAAAATGGTATTCAATGAACAAGATGTCAAAGAAGTGTTTGTTCAGTGCTTCGAGCGGTCAGTTTAACTTCACGACGAGAACAATTGGTTGGTTCCTTACATCGCGGCTGGAGGTGTTTCTCCTCCCACTTCGAGAGCAGTGGTCGGAAGTGGTCCAGTAAATCAATATACCGGCCACTGTGCAGATGCTGCCTCGCGAAGGGCACCGACGGGAAGAACATATCCGTCACGGATTTCGCCAGCTTGGTGAGATCCATCCAGGAATCCATAAAGGTCAACCATTCATCTCCCGACTGGCTCAGCTCTTTGGCCGACTGCCGACCCAAGATGGCATGGTTCAGGCTCTGTGGAATAAGCGACACGCACCCAATGCGCCAGGCCAGCTGGTTAATGTACACGTATAGCAGCCGTTGAACTCGCAGTCTCCGAAGCTTCAGCTGTTCGGTGGATATGTAATCTTCGTAACCCGCGGAGTAGTTCCACTTTTTATCGTCGACCTCAAAAATCCCAAGCTCGTGTGCCAGAGACAAGGCAGAACCAAGCAGCATCCACGACATCTGGTCAGATCTCCGCGCCGGCTCGATCATATCCTCCAGCCACCGGTTTGTCGAGGGGTTGTCGCCAGGTTCCCGAGGTTCCGGGGGCACAGTGATCAAATCGAAGTCCCAACCATCACTCTCTGGTGGGAAGTGCAGAGACCGCGGGTGCCACTCTGACATTAAAAGCAAAGCCTCGATCGTTCCAATGCTCCGGATTTTCGGCTGAGACGACTTCTCTTGGCCGAACATGAGTCGCATGACAAGCTGCTGGCAATGCTGCCACAGCCGATGGTGTATAAAAAAGTTCCTCGATTCGCCGCCAGCCCCTGGCAGCAAGTGATAGCGTGACGATATCATCAAGATGGTGCAGCATAACACAGGGTCTCGAGAGACCAACCAGCGGTGGTTGGCGTGATCCGCGTATATGTTGGTCAGAATTGGAGAGAGCGGCGACATGTTTTTGAAGAAGCTGGCCAAGGGAAGTCAGCTCTACAACTACCCGAAGAACAGCAACCAGGGCAAACAGACAGATCAATAAACGTGACCGCTTCCCTCGAAGTAAACCACCCCATTTTAACCAACCGGCACGCTTCCCAGACATCCAGAACCTCTCTGGACGCATGAGAAAGCTCTACCGGCCGCATAGCTTTTGCGAGAACCTCCGGGGCGACGCCAGATTGCACCCGGTTGATTGAGGATCGGTGATTGCCGGAGTCGCCCATCATATCATTGGCATTCTCCGATCGTACCTCTGGTTCATTTGCACCTTGCTCTCGACTATGCGCCGCCGCGGCCTCAAAGAGGATATTAAGTGCGTCGTTACCGCTAGACACCACAGTGCGCATCATGGAATTGGCCAGCGTCGAGGTGGACTGATGTCGGGTTTGGCAACTCCCTGATATATCCGAGGGTGGGCTGTTCCCGTCGCCTTCGTGAGGACTATCATAATGCAGCGACGTGCGAGCGCTACCAAACGGTTGGTATGCATCGTCTGTGTCACGTCGAACGCTGCTCCCTGTCCGTCGACGCATCCGTGGCACCGACGAGGACGCAGCTTCCGGAGCGTCTATCGCAGTCCCGAGTTAGAACAACCCAACGGACCAGCATCGTAGTAACAACAATAGTAAAAACCAACCACCCACATACATACCTCTCTTCCTCCTCCTCTCCCAAGCGCGCTTCTCCGGAAACACACAATCCCTCTGCTCCCTGCGACACTTCGCACAAGGCGGGCCAGCCATCCCATCCGGCCCGGGGTCAATCTCGCATTTCGCCTTGCGCTCCCGGCAGGGGATGCAGGCCTTGTACGTGCGCTGGTAGGTTCGGTTGAGATTGCCTCCAGTGCGCGGGAGGGTTCTAGTTTCCATTATCACCTACCGGGGAAACACCCGCTGACCAATCACGCGTGAGACAGTTTAATGACGTTGGGATACGGGTGTGAGCTGCATGGAGGTCGCATGGTACCTTGCGCGACTGTGGTAGGATTGAGCCGGATGTTTAGTTGTAGTAGGGTTGTTGTGGGAGCTAGGGTAGATGTGGGTTTGCGGAGGGTGAAATAGCCGGTGGTTGCCGCTCGGAGGGGGAAAATATCCGGGGGGTTGATAGCTGCTTTATCGGGGCGCTTGAGCTCTCAGTTTGCATTTTTATTGATATGCTGATGTGGGGGTATCTCTTTTACTTCAATCCTGATGAGTTAGTTCTTAGAGGTTACAAAATAAACTGAAGAATCAATAGAATTAGTCCAGATTACAATAGGACGTCTAATATTAGACGGGACAGGGTTACGGCAACATATCATCACCCGTTCAACTATCAACTAGTTATTCACATGATCCTACGTAAGCATGATTCAACAGCGCCTCCATCAAATCATGGACTTCCAGGGGTCATAGCAATTCTAACTTCAACCCAGGAGTACGACTGAGCTACTACTGGTTACCAATCTGCGGCAAGGAGCGGAAAGCGATGCGCTCAGACTCGGGTATGCGAGTGGCGGAAGTGTTCCGCTCGGATGTGGAGACATCAATGGTGGAAGTATATCGCTTTGTAGAGCTTCTGTATACGGTGATATTGAAGAGGTATATACGAAGATGTACAGTAGATAGCTGTAGTCAGAGGGCAAAGAGAAAATAGATGTAGACTGAATCAAACAGACATGGATGCGTAGGTTGCTGTATATCTACTCCCATCGACTATGTACTCCGTCTCTCCGCCGTCAACCGCGTTCTATACGGGAGTTTCTAGTACATGAAGTATTTAGCAGGCCTGAATACTTAATATCTATAACACACCCCTCTTCTCCCTTTCTCACAAACCAGAACTACATCGCTCCACTACTAGCTCAAACATACCACTCCATCCAAAACCACCAAACAAGATGACCGACTCAACCCCCAAAATAACCCTCTACACCTACTTCCGCTCCTCCTGCTCCGCGCGCCTCCGCATCGCCCTCAACCTCAAAAACATCCCCTACACCCCCATCCCCATCAACCTCCTCAAAGGCGAGCAACGCACCGCAACAAACACCACCCTCAACCCCTCCGCCACAGTCCCCACCCTCATCGCCGAATACCCCACCCCAGCCAAAACAGTAACCATCACCCAGTCCCTCCCAGCCCTGGAGTACCTCGAAGAGATCACCCCCTCAACAACACCCTCTCTCCTCCCACCCGCATCCAGCCCCGAGCTCCGCGCCGTCGCCCGCACCCTCGCGAACATCATCGCCTGCGACGTCCAGCCCGTCACCAACCTGCGGATCCTCAAGCGCGTCGAGGCCTACGGCGTCGACCGCACCGCCTGGGCTAAGGAGCTCACGGAGGACGGGCTTCGCGCTTACGAGGCTGTTGCTGCTTCTGTGGCCGGAGAGTTCAGCGTTGGGGATAGTATCACTATTGCGGATGTGTGCTTGTTGCCGGCTGTGTGGAATGCGCAGCGGGTGGGGGTGGATCTAGAGCCATTTCCTGTTATTCGGCGGGTAGTGGAGAGGTTGGAGGAGGTGGATGCTGTTAAGAGGGGGCATTGGAGGGCGCAGGCTGATACGCCGGAGGAGTTTCGGGTTTAGATGGTTTGGTGGGAGAGGGGGGTTTGTATGTTTGAATGGTGTGATGGGCTGGTAGGTGGGTTATAGTATGTATGGGTAGTGTTTTCGCGAGTGTGCTACTTCAATATTGGATTGGACTTTGAATAAATAAGAATGAATTTGGAAGTAATGTTCATAGCTAGGTCATAACATGTCGAATCCTTTTAATCACACAATACAAACACAAGATACTAATATTTAAAAGTTCAGCTTAACAGCGGGAAGGATGGTCCCCACGCAGTCCCCAAACCCGACATAGCTACCTTCCGAGCCGGCCTTACCGCGCAAGACGACAGTGTCGCCGTCTTCAAGGAACGTCCGTTCCAAGCCATCAGCCAGCTTGATGGGGTTCTTGCCGTTCGTCTGCTCGAGCAGACTACCCTGGGACTGGGGGTCCGTGCCGGAGATAGTGCCGCTACCGAGCAGATCACCGGGGCTCATGTTGCAGCCGGTGATAGTGTGGTGGGCGAGCATCTGCGGGAACGAGAACAAAAGGTTCTTCGCATTGGTGCGCGCGATCGTCGTAGGCTTACCGCCGTCATTGGTAACCTCGACCTCGAGCGCGATGTCATAGATGTTCTTGGCTTGCTTCTCGCGCAGGTACGGCAGCAGCGAGTCGCGGTTCTGGGGCTCCAGGCCCGCGGTGCGGAACGGTTCCAGGGCGTCCATGAGGACGACCCAGGGGGTGATTGTCGTGGCGAAGTTCTTGGCGTTGAAGGGGCCGAGGGGGACGTATTCCCAGGCTTGAATATCGCGCGCGGACCAGTCGTTCATGAGGACCAGGCCGAAGATGTGGTCTTCGGCTTCGTCGATGGAGACGGGCGTGCCGAGGTTGTTGGGTCGGCTGACGAAGGCGGCGAGCTCGAGCTCGATGTCGAGACGCTTGCAGGGGGAGAAGGTCGGGACCTTAGGGTTGGCGGCTGGGTTGGCGAGGATTTGGCCGTTCGGGCGGTGGATGGCGGTGCCGGATGCGACGACTGACGACGCACGGCCGTGGTATCCCACGGGAAGGTGCTTGTAGTTGGGCTGCAGGGCGTTGTCTGGCCCGCGGAAGAGCACGCCGACGTTGTAGGCGTGGTTGAGACCGGCGTAGAAATCCGTGTAGTCGCCGATCTGCATGGGGACGTGGTTGGTGACCTCTGACAGGGGCAGAAGCGCCTCCTTCTGCAGAGTGGCATTTTCTTTGAGAACCTGGGGGAACGAAGTGTCTGCACGGAACACATTCTGGATGAATTCACGGACTTGACGGTGCACAGGGCGACCCAGAGCAGCGAATGCGTTCAGCGTGGGTTGGCTGAACACGTTGAGATGAGGCTGGATGACCGGCAGCTGAGAGAAACCTCCCGCAGCGGCAAAGGCACTCAAATTCAAGGCATAGTCGCCAATCGCAATCGCCGCGACACGCGAGGGGATATTGGCCGAAGAGATGACACCAAAGGGGATGTTTGCCAACGAAAAGGGCGAGTTCTTGGGGATCTGAAGCCACGAAGCCATGATTGCGATAGTTGAGCGACAACACAGGGAACGACACAAGAAATCAACAACAAGGACAGAAACTAGATACTAGTGATAGTGATCAGACTTGGTTTCGAGAGAAGACAGATGTTAAAAGTCAACGACCCCTCCAACTCCTCCTCTTCCACAGCCCGATGATTGATGCGCATATTGCGTGGGGTTCCGTCAGCGGAATGGCCCCGCGTCCGCTTACCACCGGCAATTCCCGCCAGTCAATTCCGCCATTTGTCTCCCCCGCAATCGCCATGTCTCCCCACCGTCACGTCGCGCGATGCGGATTTCCGACTTCACCTCCGTCTTGGGTGCTACTTTAAAGACCCTGTCGATCTCATCCTCCATTGTTCCTCCTATGAGGTCTGGTTTGTCTTGTAGTCGTATCAGATTGATAATCCCCGGTCCACGTTGAGAAGTGATACAATAGGAAACCATAACAGAGAAAAGATGCCGGTCACTAACTTTTCACACCCCGACCCTTATTCTTACAATACTGGGTTTGACTCCTATCATGAGTATGTTATCATCTTCATCTGATATGTGGGCCTTAGGCTAATCTCCTCGCAGGACCGAAGCGGTCAAAGGGGCTCTCCCCGTAGGACACAACTCCCCGCAGAAGGTGCCTCTCGGTCTGTACGCGGAGAAGCTCTCGGGGACGGCGTTTACTGCTCCTCGACACGAAAACAAACAGACATGGGTCTACCGGATCTTGCCCGCGGCGGCCCATGAAAACTTTACGGCCGAAGATGCCGAGTCCTACCACACCAGCATGACGACTGAGACGCACAAGTTACATCATATCCCCAATCAATTGCGGTGGGATCCGTTCGACCTGGATGAGAAGGTGGACTGGGTGCACGGTATGCATCTGGTCGCCGGATCTGGGGATCCAACTCTAAAGCATGGTCTGGGCATCTTGCTATATGCGGCTGGAAAGGACATGGGGAAGGAGGCCTTCTACTCGGCCGACGGCGACTTTCTGATTGTTCCGCAGCACGGTGTTTTGGATATCCAGACCGAGTTGGGGAGACTGATGGTCCGTCCCAATGAGATTTGTGTTATCCCTCGTGGTATCAGGTAAGAAAATCGCACGAAGTAAGACCTCTCAACAACCACCCGCTAACAACATCTTCAACGACAGATACCGTGTTACTCTGCCGGCAGGTCCAGTGAGAGGCTACATCTGCGAGCTCTACCAAGGCCACTACCAGCTTCCCGAGCTGGGCCCCATCGGATCCAACGGCCTCGCCAACCCCCGAGACTTCCAAGCCCCAGTAGCCGACTTCGACGACAGCGAGGAAGAGCACAAGCTGTACAGCAAATTCAACAACACTCTATTCTCCGCGCGCCAGCATCACAGCCCCTTCGACGTTGTCTCCTGGCACGGCAACTACTACCCGTTCAAGTACGATCTCGGACGCTTCAACACCATCGGTTCGGTCTCCTTCGACCACCCCGACCCCTCCATTTACACCGTGCTGACGGGGCCCTCCGACCACGCCGGTACCGCCATTGCCGACTTCGTCATCTTCCCGCCCCGCTGGCTCGTGGCTGAGAACACCTTCCGGCCGCCGTGGTACCACCGCAACACCATGTCCGAGTTCATGGGCCTGATATGCGGTGGCTACGACGCGAAGACCGGCGGTGGCTTCCAGCCGGCGGGTGCGAGTCTGCACAACGTCATGAGTGCCCACGGTCCCGACTCGGATGCTTTCGAGGGAGCTAGTAACGCGGAGTTGAAACCGCAGAAGGTTGGCGACAATAGCATGGCGTTCATGTTTGAAAGGTAAGCCATTCCACGTCATATTAGCTATTCCCAGTCAATGACCAACTAACACTCCTTGTAGCTGCCTCATGGTTGGTGTGTCCGAGTGGGGCTTGAAGACCTGTAACAAAGTCCAGGAGGAGTACAACGAGCATAGCTGGCGTCCTCTGAAGAGACACTTTAAGAACCCCAACAAGGCTTGAGGGCTAATTCGTTGATGTATGGTACATGAGTCATGCGGTATACTATGATTTAAGATATATCAAGATTACAAATGTACTTGATTTTCTAGACAGCTTAATGGTTTTCCCTTCCTGTTAGTGCTTCCTTTGCCACTTTTTGCTCACCGAGTAAATCCGAGCACCCCCTAGGCTTATAATGCGGCATGGTGTGCTTGGGTCACCACGCATGTAGCCCTTATAAATGCATTAGGAATACTAGGTCATTTCTCACGTTTGTTTTCTTTGATTTTCTGTTTACCTAAATTAGGTTTATTTTTACTTATAGTTACTTTTTCCTCCTCATCTGAGTCTATTCAACTACTTATCATGGTGGGGCCGATTTCTCAGTTACATTCAATGCTATAGAGCGTTTTTTGACTTCAGGATGAAAGAATGCTAATTATAAACACTTGAAAACCCCCTCAAGGTAACCCCAGGCGATATGGGAATGCTAGGGGGAATACTTCGATACCACCATCTCATCTCAAAATATTCTAGGCCCCGCGCTATCGTTGCAAAGAACTCAAGCTATCTGTGATTCTATTTATTTACTTCTCGCTTGTTAACTACAACATGCGGCTCCTTGGCAGACACAGCTTTGTGCTTTGGAACGAAGGTATCTTTTTGAGGTAAGCATGCCGTAGCCACTTTGAGGAACCCTTTGTGCGCCAAGATACATGTTGATAGCACTGAAGGTTGATCTTGGGTTTGAATCTTAAATCAAGTCGACATTTTACAAATCACAGAGTCACTCATCACCAAAGGCCAGGATCTAACCCCCCTCCATCCGCTTTTTCATCAGATCGACCAAGAACTCTCAACCCAATTTCTCCTTATCGTATTGTCTTGGTTCCAAAGAGCCATGGACCTATCGATTATAGCGACGAGCAGGTCATGTGAATATTGAGGGAGAGACTCGAGAAGACTGTTTTGCAAAGCGGCAGTAGTTGTTTCAGTCGAATTCCTCAATGTCGTCATGTGTTTCATGGTAGTCCTTATCGCCAAGTCCCGAAGACCTCGGTCATGCGGGGGAGTGGAGAGATATATTTCTGAAATTGCCTTAGGGAAGGAATTCGCATCCAATTGCTGGACTAGTTCGAGTTCAACATACTCCGTGGCGAGAGCTTTTAAACCATCTATGAACAGACGATCTGCAAGCGAATACATCAATATGTGAAACGAAAGAGCGTTATATTTAGCAATTGGGTTTATGGATGGATTCAGCGAACCGAAAGGTTCGGTTATGTTGGCTGGTGATCTTTCTCTTTCCGTTTCGCTAGGCAGGTTCGTGTTTTCCGAGATGATTGGCAGTTCAGAAGTCTCAGTCACCGTATCTTCGTGGCTAATGCAGTTGTCAGATGAAGCAGTAGGCTCGACATCATAATCCAGGGTGTAAAGATATTCAATCATCATTTTCACTAAAGCCGGATCCTCGTTCAACGTAATGACGCCCGTGGAAGCTTCCTGTCATCAATTATTAGCGGAGGATTTCGAGGGGCATTGAACCCTCAGAATCTCACCTTGAAGTCCCCATCACAAGCTCTGGCAAAAAAAGCGGACCGCGTGCAAACAATACACCGATGAACAGGGTAAGTCTCATTGTCGCACGAAATAGTCAAGTCGCTATACTTTGGCTCAGAACGCAAGCTAAAGCGAAGTTAGGTACAACTTGCAGTGGCCGAGTAGCAGCAGAAATACCTAGCTAGAGCACCGAGCAGTTCTTCACCGGGGATAGTATCTTGGCATCCCACAGATGTTGGATTCTCTTGCTGACCCTTAGTCCGCGGAGCGGACGGGAGCTTCTGGCTCTTTTTCTTTGCCATTGGTAAAGACCAGGTTTCCTTGACTGGGCAAGATATTCTCAGTGACACACGAGGAACTGGAAGCAAGTAACATCAAGAAGGTACGGAAAAAGGGGCAACCGCTCGCGTTTTCTTGTGGCACCTGGCTAGCTATGTGTTGGCGGGTCACCTTTCAAGTAATGCCTCCTTACATCAAGTAGGGATTCCAGTTGGGCATTGCGCTGGGGAAGCATGACACCTGCTATTGATTCACATATAATTTCGAACAGCTTTGACACGGATAAGTTCCATCTAGAAAGAATGGGGGCCAAAATAATAAGGGGGCTGGGCGTAACTTTCTAAACATGTTAGATGTATGTAGCATCGGCCACTCGTTCCTTACGCATCATTCGTTACTGTACTTGTCGAACAACTCAAGTCATGAGATCATCTATTCCTTCATTCTGTTTATGCCTCTTTCTTACCATTTTGACCAAGAGTATCGCTCTGTTCAAGGTAGTAGTTGCGATATTCCTTGGATGACTCTCCATGTCTCATTGACAGACTAGGATGCATCTCAACCCTATCCAGGAGCAGTCATATAAAACCCCAGGAAAATCTCACTACCTGTCTGAGCAGGCTTGTCTCGTACAAGTCTTAATAAATTCCTTACGGACTTGATACCGGCTCATGTTGGCATGGCTGCGCCAAGAATCCACATATGAAGCCCCCAGGCCCATAGTTGTGGCCATGGGACGAATTTTACTCTGATAGCACTTTTCATATCGACGATCCAGACTTTTGCTCCAACAAACCGCCAAACGGTCCAAAATAATGCGAATTCAGTAGAGAATACCTGCGAAGCCTTCTGGTTTGAAAGCACTATACTTGGACTCCGAGCAGACATGCTCTCCCTGGGGACCAGCAGTTGACCCTAATTTTGTGCGAGCGTTGGGACTCAGCAGATTGGAGATCAAAGAGTAATTTCCCAAGGCGTGGCCGCAGTACCTGGAAAGAAGAACAAGATCAAGGGTTTGGGAAGAGGAAGGACAAGAGCAGCAATGTTTACAAAGCCTTTTTACGGTATATTGGGACCTAGTGATGGCGCATCTTACTCTTGAGTTCCTTGTTTGGTTTGGTGAGATAAAGGTATTACCACAGGCGGAACCCCGTGTAACTCTCCAGTTAGCCCTGAGATATTTGATGATTGCCAGCGTTCAATTGGACCCCAGAAAGGCATGTAACATCTGTATCTTTGCTCCTAGTTTGTATCAATCAGATCAGCGGTCAGAAGGAAAGTTACATTCAGAACCCTGCCTCCTTGCAGCTCTGCTGTGTAGACGCCCACACCGCAAGAACTCAGTTGGCCAAAAGTGTAAGCTAAAAAGCCAACATAGTATTTATTTTGCTTCAAAGTTCCGCGCAGGGAAATCTAGCAAAAGTTTCTTGTAACAACAACTTTTGGTCGTCAAATCTGCAAGAGGAATCAACAGGTTCTGTGGTCCGCCTCACTCTCTTTACAGTCATTTGCGAACTTTTAGCTGTGAATAAGATTGCTTTTCAGTATTAAGGGACCTACTTTGTGCTGACCTTGTACAACCACGACCACCTGCTTATCATGGCGTTGTCCAATGGAAACCAGAAGAAAAAGAACCATGGTCAGGGTTTTCTCGGTGCACTTCAAAATCTTGAGTCGTCAGTCAAAAACATTGTTCCTTTTATGGAAATGATAACAAACTGCGAGGATTTAGCAAAACAGAAGAAAGACCTTGAAAGCCAGCTTGAAAAGGCAAAAGCTGAAAGCACAGAGTCACACGTGAACTCAAAAAACTGTGAAGAACAGATGAAGAAAACCTTGAGCTTATTCGAAGAACGTATCTCAATCTGGAAGCAGCGAGAGAGTCTACTAGAGTCACAACTTTCGGAAATCAAGAATATCACGGAGCAGAGTCAGCAAAAAAAGATCAACGAGTTGACCCAAAAAATAAAGTTTCAGGGGAAAAAAATTGAATCCCTTGAAAGCAAGCTCGCAGATCAAAAAGACATTTCATCTGGGTTAGAGGCTCGGCTGAAACAGAGCCAGGACGAGCACAGAGCCTTTCATCGAGATATTGGAGTTGAAAAGATGGATTTTGATTAGTATACCTCATATTTCGCAGTGAACCTACAGATGACTGATATTTGATAGTTTTGAAGGCTTTAGGTCTCTGGAAAATGCTCTTAGAAGCTTGGCTGAAAAGTTCTTCATGGAATCTCCGTTGGCCTTGGATGAAGTAAGAGAGACAGTCACCCTCGAATACGCCACATATAGGTCTGCTGACTCAAAGCACCACTTAGGGGAGCTCCGCAATAAGTGACTGGCGTGTAAGGCAAACCGAGGTAATACAAAATTGCGCACATTCATTGCCATCGCTGGCATCTGCAACATACTCCCATAGCCTGTCAGTAGAGTCGACGATCGCAGCTCGACTCTGTCAAGACATATTTACGCCACTTTGTCTAGCATCACCAACAAGCCGCATGAGTATGGGAGCATCAATCGAGAGAGCTGATACTGTTGAACCCGCTCAAAAGGCCATCCTTCGCACGCTCCTTTTGAAGGCTTTTGGTCAGGAAGAAGAAGATGCACGGAGACATATCATCAAGACATTTGTCTCTGATATCACAGAGGAGTTCTTACCAAATTCTCAAGAACAGGACGTAGAAGATTTCCGAAAGGAACTTCGTTCACTGCTCACATCAGCAACATCTCTGTGGAGTGAATTGCAGAGAGGTCCATGTTGGATTACAGCAACTTCCCGGACATCTGTTCATACGGAAAGCTGGAGGCCCAGGCAGTACGCTGGGGGCCCCGCCAAAGCACAAAGCCCAAGCCACCCACTCGTGGCTCTATTCCCCCACATAATCAGTCACGGTGCTGAAGCTCCTTTATATGCTGGATCTGCACTGTGGACCGAAAACTTGCGGCATGCAACGATTGCAGCGCAACAGCCGATTAAGCGTATCAGCCTACCAGAAGACTCGTCTAACAATGTCGAATCTTCAGACGGACGGGTCGTTCCTTGGGCTGAAAAATCGACAAATGGAGGGTTAGGGGATAATAGCTCCCATGGCAACTGCGTGAAGGTAAATCCATTGGATGGGCACCACTACGGGAAAAAGCGTGTCAATGGCAAGTCGCCATCTCGGTAATTTCAGAGGGTCTTAGGGGCGATAAATTCCAAAAGTTTTCTTTCAATCTACTCGTTACAGTTTGCCTGGACGTAGGCTGAGGTCTCTGGAGAAGATGCCCAAGACGGTGACACATGGAGCGGATTGGGGCGGTCCGGGGCCGGGTTTCCGGGGGCAGTCCTGCCACTCTAGAATAGGCTCAGTTGCTAAGACTAGTTAACTGCTGGTTGTAACCTGATAGTTGAAATCTAGGCCTTAACCTACCTGTTGACCAGCGGTCCAGCAGTTAAGTTATAAAGGGGGTCCTTGCTTAACCTGGCCTACCCTGCCTATGCACTACTCTCATTAGAACTAAATCATGATCTATTAAGTATATAGGATACTGTAGTTATATTACAAGCACACAACATACAGAGGGAAAAACTGTCTAGACATATTTTGTAGCCGAGCGGTATTCTTTTCCACATATTGCGTATCCGCCTTCGACCGGATCCAATATGGACCAAATTGCTGAACCTGAACAAACTAGTTCTTCCTGATGGGAGCCTTTCATTCATCCTTCATATGCTTGATGTATTATGCGCTAATAGTCGCCTCGGACACGTATAACTGGTCGCCATCCTGCGAGGAAAGGATGACCTTAATAATCGTCTTAGTACATGGTGTCGTGAAGCAAATAGGGCTCATAGACTTACCGGCCGAGGTGAAGGTGCTTAGGGTTTCCCCTATCACTGAGGGCGACGGTTACCATCTCAGCTGTCTCGTGCCAACTTACTTTCAGCTCGTGCCTCAAGTGCGCTCTAGCTTTGGCTTCGAGAATCGCATACATCCAACCAGTAGTTCTTGACTTGAGCAGTCCGTATGTTGTACAAGACAGGCTATGAACCTTCGAATCAATTCCCTTGGCCTGCTTTTTGTCCTTGCTCTGCTTGAAATCGAAGGCCAAGTGCACCCTGGCGGGACTGCAATTAATCCCTAGGCCAGGGTGACAGACACAGACTGCCTAAAGGAAGTTAACGCGAGACATGTTGACAAGTTCTTCGTTCTAGCCATAGAGTTTCTTCGCCTCGCTCCTCCATATCGACTGTCGGGGTAGCTAGGATGTCTTGGCTCTTAGGGTCCAGCGAATCGGGCTCTTCTTTTGGTATTCGCGTCGCGGTCTGAGTTCCGGCTGTGATGAGAGCATATTGCCAGAAAGGATTATCCTTGTCATATTGCTCGGATCGACGTTTGAGGATAACTTTCTGATACGGCTGCACGAATTCTTTCTTCCAGTTCTAATCTGGCGCGACCTAAAACTGCTGCTTGTACGCAGCCCAGAACATTGATACCAGAGCTAGGCGCATCTCTCCGCTCAAGTGCGCTAAGGTACAGGTTGAACTCCGGAGTATTGTCCAGATCTTGGCTAGTTTTGTTGAGCGAGGCACCTAGCCTAAGGTAGATATGTGTCTGGTCTATGTTCGTGGTCTGTACCTTCAGCCAAACAGCTTTGAAGTGTAGGAAGTCGCCTTCCTTCATCTGGGAGCCATACTTGAGCTTGTACTACTTGTGATAGCTAGCGTTGATGTCAACAGTGAGTGTTCCATTCTTCTGCGCTGCTTCTTCCCAATTCTCGACAGTTGCAGGCACTGTCGTCGCCTTTTCCGGCCGCATCTCGACACGCGTTTTGATAGGCGTATGGCGGTTGTGGATAAAGGCGGATATGTGTTGACCGGAGAAGAATGATAGAAAAAGAGAATCCTGGCAGTGATCATAAGTGTATAGAAGACGGTGAACATGGGGTAAATGAGGCGAGAGTGGGAGTGGGAGAAAGAGAAGAGTTGTGTGTCTTTTTGTTCGCTGTTCACTTTCACTCCATGCATTTCAACGCTACCTTTTCCTTTGATATTCACTACATACCTACCTAGGTACTGGTATATTCTACATGGGCCTGGAAAATCACTGGTAAACATCTATTTACTCATATTTTGATCATCCTGGTGATCGTCAGTTCAATCACAATCGTTCTCATCAATCCGGTTAGAACCATCCACCATATATACAATTTGTTTCCACAATAAAGAAGAACAAGAGTACAGTTTACACATAGCTCCCAAGAGACTCGAATGACAAATTACACGCTATGCATGCTCAAATACAACAAGAAAACACTATAAAACACACACATCACCCCTCCACCTCCTTCCTCAACGCCTCCTTCACAATAGCCCCACACATCTTCGCATAAGGATTCGTCGGCACAGCCATCTGCTGCGCAACCTTATTCCCAAACCGCCCACCCAAAAAAAAGTCCCGACTAGCCATCTCCTCAATCTCCTCCGGCGTGCAACCCTTCAGCTTCTCCGGGCCCCCATCACTCCCGTCCTGTCTAGCCCTCTTCAGCTTCAGCAGCAGGTACGCGCGGTGCGTGTGCGCGTCGGCCAAAACCCGCGCTTGCACGGTCGACACTGCATCTGCAGGCGACGTGGGCGTAGCGTAGGCGATTGTGCGGCCCAGGTCGTCGAAAAGCGCTGATGCCGCGCTGGTGTTGGCTAGGATGAAGATCTGCTCGTCTGAATCTTCGGTGGTGGACTGCGTTGTGGCTGGTGTAGTTGTGGTGATGAGCAGGCGCTGGGCCTGGGCGCGGTTCATGTAGGCTGGTGGGTATGTTGGATGTTCGGCGATGAGTACGTCCAGGTCTTGGAGCGCTGAGCGGACGGTTTCTGGGCTGACATCACTGGGTTGTAATGTATGGATGATGGCGAGTTCGCGCGCTTTGAGGCTCTCGTAGGTTTCGGGGGTGATGTGGAGGTGCGGTGGGAAAGGTGGGAGAGATGGGTCGATTGTGACGCCTGATGATGGGGAGGATTCGGCGTCGAAGAGGGCTTGGAGGACGGCCGAGTCGTTGGTTGTGAGGGAGGGGCGAGAGAGGTGGATGTCTGTCATTTTGTTGATCTTCTTCTTCTTCTCCTTCTATTTACTTATGTTGTAGTATGAGATGGATATGTAATGGTGTTGAAGACAGTAATACTAGCAGTATTTAGAGTGAAGGTGTCGCAATGTCCACGCGACAACAGTTAGGTCAAAAGAACCAGATATAGCCGACCACTACACTGCATCCTGTCTAGATCCATGGGTAGACGTGGATGATTTCATGGTGTCGATGAGGCGCGATTGCCGGATAGATCCAAGATCCAAAACATCCGCCGGGCTATCATTGGGTCTTTCCAAAATACCCGTCGCCATCCGCCACCCATCCCCTGCGATATCCGCTCCAAACCGACGCAATCCCCAATTTGCCTCCAGTTTCTTTCTATCAATCAGGGGGCTGTGAGGCGGATGGATGCCATCATAGCTGTTCAGCTGGGTCGCGGTTTCCGGGGGAGAGCCTGGGATATCCGCCCAGGCGTCCCACTGGGACATAAAACAGTTCGTGTCGCCGGGTTGGATGTTGGAGGGACAAGAGATTTGTAACTATTACACATATCTGTATTCTACATCTTTTATACTACTCCTTCGTTTTACAGGATCATTCTACCCTTAACATATCACAAACATGGCTCCTTCTGCTATGGCGGGTAGCCCGCCGCCCTCGAACCGAGTGGCGTCCTCCGACTTGGCCAGCTACAAAGGCTATGACCATGTGCACTGGTACGTCGGCAACGCAAAGCAAGCCGCGACATACTATATCACTCGCATGGGTTTCAAGAAGGTCGCCTACTGTGGTCTCGAGACCGGCAACCGAGCCATTTGCTCTCACGTCGTGCGCAACGGCGATATTACCTTCGTCCTTACCTCTCCCCTCCGATCCCTTGACCAGATGGATCGTGTGAGTCCCGAGCACCGAGAAGTACTCCAGGAAATCCACCACCACCTGGAAAAGCACGGTGACGGTGTCAAGGATGTCGCTTTCGAGGTGGACTCTGTGGACTCGGTGTTCCAAGCTGCAGTGCGCAACGGAGCCAAGGTCGTCTCGGAGCCGCACACCCTGCGCGATGCCGACGGCGAGATCCGAGTGGCGACCATCCAGACCTATGGCGAGACCACGCACACTCTGGTCGAGAAGCGCTCGTACAGCGGGGCCTTTATGCCGGGGTACCGGACGGAATCGGGAGCTGAGGATCCCATCTCGGCCTTGCTGCCGGGTGTGCATCTCAGCCACATTGACCACTGCGTGGGAAATCAAGACTGGGATGAAATGGATAAGATTTGCGAATAGTATGTCTTTGCCTTATCTTTTACGTTGCACACAGCTAACAGTTCTTAGTTACGAGAAGGCTCTTGGGTTCCATCGCTTCTGGTCTGTCGACGACAAGGATATTTGCACGTAAGTTTCGGACGGTATTTCCAGTCTCTATCAAATACTGACAGGAACAAGTGAATTCTCCGCTCTGAAGAGTATCGTGATGGCTTCCCCGAACGAAGTCGTAAAAATGCCCATCAACGAGCCAGCCAAGGGCAAGAAGCAGAGCCAAATCGAAGAATACGTCGACTTCTACAACGGTGCCGGTGTTCAGCACATCGCTCTCCGCACAGATAACATCATCCGGGATATCACCAACCTCAAGGCTCGCGGCGTGGAATTCATCAAGGTCCCCGACACATACTATGAAAGCTTGAAGGTGCGAATGAAGAAGACGGGATTGGTCCTGCACGAAGACTTCGACACCATTCGTAGCTTGGATATTTTGATCGATTTTGACGAGGGCGGCTACCTCCTGCAGCTGTTCACCAAACACCTGTTGGATCGTCCCACCGTGTTCATCGAGATCATCCAGCGACATAACTTCTCTGGGTTCGGCGCCGGGAACTTCAAGTCTCTGTTTGAGGCGATTGAACGTGAGCAGGAGCTCCGTGGGAACCTGATTTAAGCTGTTTGGGAGCATGAGACGATTTACGACTGTATTGAATATTTCTTACCTTGCTTAGTGTTCAGCTTGTCTCTGTTGTACATAGTTAGCCAGACAGCTCAATTATTTTGACCATCCATGACGTTTCGAATTATCCATTGTAGCAGGCCTCAAAACGAAGGCAGAAGGAGAAGATTTATGCTTGTCCCGTGATCCCATGTGACTTATCTTATATAAAGGACCAACGGGGAAATACCTCGACGACTGCTTCCTTCGCACGTACAACCTCACTGCTCACTTCTCAACTTCTTCTCATTTAGACCATGTTCCACTTCCACTCATGTGGGTACTACGGCTGTTCGTTAACATCTACTAAACGGAGCGACGAATGCATACTTTGTTAATTATGAATATCTATGTCAGGCGTGGTCATCGACTTCAGCCGTCGGATACTTTGCTCCATGGGTATCCACGATCCATTGACAAAAAATCTCCCACTGCGCATTCCAGCTCTGCAAATGACGGGCCTTGATACCTTGTCCGCGCTCTCCAAGCTGAATATCACGTATCCAGTCAGAATGAGGCTGATCCTGGAAATTAGCCCAGCGGATACTATTCTGTGCGAGAGCGCCCTGTTGTGAAGGAACTTCGTCAGTTTTGTCCAAGCAAGTAAAAGGTGTGAAAAGCAGATGGGAAAAGAATCACTGACCAGTCCAGCCAATCCAGTATTGTCAAATCCTTGAATAGTCTGATAGAAATCATAACTCAGACCTGCAATATCTTGGCCAAGAATGGATGGATCATCGTTGCTGATTGCTGTGGGTACACCGTGCGCCACCATCGCGGGCAGAGGATGGTGCAGGATATCCGTCGCCAAACGAAGGACTTCGTTCGATATGGGGCACACTTCCACCAGGACCGTCTTTTGGATTACCTCGTGTGTCAGCTTGGGGTGCTTGTACAGGGAGAATCCGTGTCCGATACGACGTGTTTGGAAGAGCAACGCGTCGAAGAGATTAAGGTCGGTAGAGTTCCCATCACCCAGCGTCTCTCCCGCATGGAAGAAGAATGGAATTGTGACGTTGAGGATCTCCGTCTGCTTTCTGAACCAGACGAGCTCCGGGGCCAGCTCGAAAAGAGAGTGCCCGAGGTCTTCCTGTCCAACTAGGTCGTATCCGCTAACGAGATAGGGGAATTTTTGCTTTTGCCCAAGAGCAAGCTTCATGTCTAGATTGGCAATCAGTAAGACGACGCATTCGGTGGATGGGAACCATATTGCTACAATGAAGGAGTATCACATACTCTCAGCGATCAGCGTTCGATTGGAGCCCCGCAAGTCCGTCCAAATGACCCTCGCGCCCCAGAAGCCCCTCCCTTTTGATGTCTTTTGGAAAGACTCGATCTCCTCATGCAAGACGTGCCACCAAGCATCCGGATTAGGGTCAGTCGCTTCATTGCCGTTGTGAACAATCTCGCCAGGTGCGGTGCGTATCTCCACCCAGTTGATACCATCATCGACCAATCTCTCAAAAAGCTTGCGATAGAATGTGCGCACGATAGGCTCATAGGTTAGGATCTCAGTGAGTGGACCAAAGCATTTCTGGAACTTGCGCCATATCTCATCCACGCCTAGATCATGTCGCACGGAGTCTCCGGGCAGGATAGTTATCTTGGTCTTGACGAACTCCAAGAACGCCGGGCGGCCTCCCGGAAAGGTATCGGCCGCCTGGTTGATAGGGATCTGCGAGTTGGGCACATAGTCTGTGTCATGAATGGACCTATGTATCTCGTTCAATGTGTGGTTGACATGGGCAAACATGATGGTCGCATTCTCGCGCTTGAGCGGGGTCGAGACGTCCTGCGACGCGGATATCACCATACCCTCTGTATGGAGTACCGCATCCAGCAGCACGTCAGCAGGCAGCATGGCCTGCAGATGGGCGTGCAGCAGCGCCCCCTTTGGCATGCGCTTCACAATCGACCATAGAGTGGTGTTCCCGATATGCGGACGCGCTTTGGGGAACATCTCACCTGCGAACCTTTCGCGCTCCTCGTCGCCGACGACGCCGGGCACGCGCCAGAATTGATCAATCTCCTCTTGTCGGATGGCTCTGACGATCGCGTCGGCGCGTCGCGCCACCGGCGAAAGACTCTGACGGAAGGCATGGTCTACGATGGTGATTAGTACGCGTGTATGGATCACCAATTCCCTAGATTGTCCTTTTCGCACCTTGTCGCTGTCCCATCTCCTGCGTGATCATCTCAGATCGGGAGCGGAGATGGTGCTGCACCACTTTGTCATTGATAGACGGTTCGCCCACGAAGTCCAAATCAACTTCAGCCGACGCAACCGACGACACGCACCAAGCGACGACCCCAAGCAAAAACAGGAAGTTCATAGTGGGCGGTAGCAGCTTCCTGTCGGGTCTGTCGAACAAACAAACCACTTCTCCAGGGACCCGTTCCTCGTATATATAATACTGCTTTGCGACAGGAAAACGAAGTCTCCGATCGACTGGACCGAGCTGAGGGTCGCAGCTGCATTTCAAGCCACCGCGGCCCCTGTTATTCACAATTTCACATTGCTTACGGACCCACAGGGGTGAGATAAGTAGAGAGATAGTGTCGAGACTAGCAAGGTTTGCAGTTGCATCGGACTATTGGGTCCACACATTCCAGTGACTAGCGTTTGCTGATCAGGAACAAAATAGGTGATGTGAGCCAGTGATGGAAGGCCTCATTCGTCCAGAGTACATATTTGTGACCCTACAGCTGAGAAAACAACGTCCTGAATGAAGCTAGTCCCTCCTATGCAACCTTCTGATCAGGAAAGTCCAGAATCCTGATACAGAAAAGGCAGTGGTAGGCAAAAACTGTCGGTCTGCTGATTATGTAGGTACGTGTACTCCAAACTCATTCCGGACTCCGACTCCGTACATATGCATAATTCGTTGTCACATCTATCTATTCAGCCCCGCTTGTTTTGGATTCATCTGGGCTCAGCTACGATTTATTTGGTCTTCTTCCACGGCATTGGTGCACGTGTCAGTTATTACGAGAGGGATCATTGTTTGGCGCATTCTATTAACATACCATCATAGGACTGGGTAGTTTTTACGAGGTTGACCTAGAAATGGCTCTAGTATCCAGTCTTGGAATGATCAGCATCCGGTGTCTGCACTGGTATATGTGCATTGTTTTGACAGGCTAATTCTTTGGTAGTGATGTGCCCTTCGGATTGATATGGAATTTGACCCACACTGCCCACATTGACAGTACAACCATCATATTCTCAATCACATTGTCTAAGAATAGCGGTATGTATGTCTTCATGCCTTCGTGCAACATGCCTCAGAATTCCAACCCAACCACCAAAGAAAGACACAGATCACTTCTTCTTCGAAGACCCAGCACCACCAGGCGTAGTCCCACCCCGTCGCTTAAACTTGCGCGGATCTAAAAATCGAGCACAAGAATCAGTATAACCGAACCAGAACCAACAAATACCACGTATAAAATGAGAACATACCCTTCCTGCTCATAAGCGCCCTATTTCTCGTCCCCTTTCCGCCCTCCCAGAAGCCACTCCCGGCTTTGCCTACGAGGACTGCGCGGCAGACGCCGCAGTTTTCGGGTCGGTAGATTTGCTCTCTTGAGCAGAAGCCGCTGGAGATTATGTTAGCGCTGCGCTGGTTTGAGGGGGTTGGGCTGAGGGAGGTGGTGGTTACCAGATCATGCGGTTGGCGTGTTCGTTGGGATGGTCTGTTTCTGCGTCGTGGCATCTGGGGATTGAGGTTAGGTTTTGATTTGTTGATTTTGGGGGTGTGTATGCTGTGTTTGTTGAGGGGAAATGGATGATAATATGGTCATGGGGTTGTTTGTGAACGTACTTGTCGCAGGGGAAGACCTTCGCACAACAGCTGAATCTGGAGAATAGTGAGTAGGCGTCTATCGACGTGATGAGTAGTAGGAGTGTACCTGAACCAGCGGTAGCTTTTCCCGTAGTGCGAGCAGCGGCCCCGACGGGGTAATTCTTGTCCGGCGACGATGCCGAGGACTTCCTTGGGCTGATTGTCATACTGTCAGGACATATCTTGCAATATGTTTATGTTTCGGTGAGACTTACCTTCTTTCGCTGGGGGCCACGATCTCTCGCTGAGACTGTAGATGATCTATGTAAGCGTGGACTGGGCGATGGGAGTTACTTGGATGAGGGTGGACACTTACAGGCTGCTGATCCTACTTTCAAGAATTTGACCTCGGGGATTTTGAAGACTATATGCGTTAGTGTACTATACTCTTTGGGGTCGGTTTGAACGTACCCATTTTCCGATGGCACTGGCGACAGTTCGCCATTGCGCTCTCTCCACGGACGGCGACGACCCCGGGCTCGGGGAAGGATGTCGAGCATTCAGCGCATGTCGGGATAAAGCTACTGTGAGGTTGTCAGTATCTGTCCAGAGTAGCAAAGGTAAACAGTATGTACCTAGGAAGAAGATCGACGATTGTACATCCGTCTAGGTCTAGATAACCAGCGCGACTAGAATTAGCATGGATCAATTGCCGCCGGAAGCCTGCATAGCAATTAGCATAAATATGCATGAAAACCAACCAATATGACTGGAAGCAGGTCTTATCGGTAGTCACATAGACACTAGGGCGATCCTTACCAACGCTCATGGCATTCGAGCACTTTTTGCACGTTTCCACCTTGGGTACCAGTAACCCAGTCTTGTCGTTTGTGTGTGGAACTTTCTTCACATCCATCATTTCCTTGCACCGCTCACATTTGATTGTGATGTTGAGACCAATCAGCTCCATGAGTTCGATCCCATACAGCTCCAGGAACGGGAATGAAAGAGCGACGCCGCTTTCTTTCGTTGGCTCGGGAAGACCGGGAATAGGAGCACCACCGTCTTCATCCCCTTCGTCAGAAAAGTCGTCTTCGTCGTCAGTCTCGTCTGTGGCATCGCTGCCACTACCGCCTCCGCCGACGGTCCACTCAGGTGGACGGGGTACAACATGCAGATGGGGCTTGTCTCCCTGTGGTACCGGCTGAGGTAGCGTAGACTCGGGCAGTTCCTGTTCCAATGCAACGGGTTCCTCGACAACACCGACATCAGGGGCTTTTTCGAGGGGCGTCTTAGCGAGATTGTGCATGTTGCTGGTCAGATAGTTGACCTGCGACACGAGGTTCAGCTGACTGTTTCCTTCGAGCCACTTCAAAAATCCGAGTTCTACTGCCTGCGCCTCGTCACCGGTAACGCCCTGCATATGAACCCTGCTAGGCTCAAGTGGGTACAAGCGCGGTACCATCAATTTCACCGTCTTGATTGACCGCAGTGGAATGGGCAGTCTATCGACCTTAGTCGGGTTGACAGGGATCGTAAAGGAGAGCCCGTCCGACGACTTCTGGAACATAGGAAGTCGGCCAAGGCGCGCCTCGATTTGCTTCGTCTCTAGCGCCCTGCGCTTCTCTGCTTGCGCCTTCTCCGCCGGCGAGTAGACAGGCGCCGGTGCCACTGGAGGAGGAGGTCGTGGCGGCGGGGCGGACACGCGCATTTGCGCAAGCTTTTGCTGAAGAAGCTGTGTATTTCGCTCGGGCTCTCTCGGCTTGTCCTTACCGGTGGTGATGTTAGGGACAAACTTCAAGGTTGGCCCTCGCTCTGTGGTCGTCAGGAACCGTTCCAGATTCCGATCAAGCGTATTCATCCAGGTCAATAGTGATCCTCTGGAGCCAGTCCGAATCGTAGTGTCGACGATATCGTCAAATCCCCTTTCGACATTGGCCTGAAATGAGGGGCCCATGTCCGCATTGGTCACCTTCAGCGTGGGTCTTATTCGTCCCGGGTACGATGCTGGGACATGCAGCACACACTGCAGCTTATCCATTTCGAATGGAAAATCCGGATCTGAAGGGGCCATGCCAAAGGTGAGGGATGTGCCCGCATCGTCTGTCTTCTCCGTTGGGCTGTACCGGCGTCTGAGCTGGTTCAGCTGGAATTCTCGGGGATTGGAGCTCTCCGCTTTGGAGATTGGCCTTTGGCCAGGAATGGAAGTTGGATTTGTCGCCATGGTTCCGGATTGAGTAAGGATTGTGACAATAATGAAGGACTCCTCGAGATGTGGAGAGGGTAAGCAAGAAGTATATCAAGCTCTGGTCACGGGAAGTTGTTGACGTCGGTTGGTCCGTGCGTTGGTAAGGTAACGCTAGTCCGAAAAGGGAGCTGGTGGGGATGACTCGACGTGACTCATTCTATCGCATCCACTTTGCATAACAGATTGACTCGAATGAATCACGGTGGCAAGAGTGCCTCTCCACCTATGGGGAAACCCTGAAGTTGGTCAACAGGGGCAGAAATGATCTACATATCGAAGGGTGGCAACAGTCCAGTATTCAAGCGGTTCGCGCTTAAGATTTCTGCACCAGATTGATTGCTTCGGTAATGTAAAAAAGTTGATGACTAGGGAAAGGGGGAGACAAGTTTATACAGATCACGATTCGACATAGGGCATTTCGAGAGAATCTACGTTGTCGAACATGTCGAGTATCATCAGAATAGCTCGTCCACTGCACCTCCGCAATGCACTCAGTAAAGATATGAGATGAGTGGAAAGTCCGTCTTCGGCCAACTCTCAACAGTGTGGCTTGTATGTCCGATCATGGGTCTTACTTCCAGCATACAGTCCTGTCAAAGAAACTACCATCATTCCAACGACAGGTTGCACGAAGACCATGAAACCCGATGCTTCAACAATTGACAAACGAATCTATGCTTTTATATTTGTCAGTCCCAGCCTAGATAGTCCCGGAAAGGATATATCCTCGTGTTATGGATTTTCATGGAGCACAATAAACGACGTGACACAAACTTGTGTCAGACGTTGGCAAGAGAAACAATAGCTTTTCGCAGAATACCACTTCAAGCAGTCTACATGGGATTTATGATCAGAAACACTACTGGGATTGACTTCTTTTTACGCTCAGCTTATCGAGTGCTACTACAGCGATCCAGGTATCAAATTGGCAGTCTCCTGAGTAATTCAGATATAGAACTTGCAGATATCATATTCCAGTGATTGGGTTCGTCCAGGACGAACTAAAGTTGCAGCTCCGGAGTCTAGTCCTTTGGATGGCTAGATGACATGAGTACAGATGAAAGCGCCCTAGAATATTCAATATCTAGTCAGGGATGGGCCAATGAGATGTTTTAGATCATTCCACGCTTCTGGCTAATATTGGTGATCTTAACGAAGATATGGCACATTCAATGATAGTATTTACACGCAGCACACTAAAGGTCTCATCCGTTGAAATACCTGAGATACAGGCATACATGTCCGGGCTTTGGTCTGTTGGTTCAGCCCCTATCTCCAACCTCGGTACTCCTATATAACCTATGCAGCGACGTTTGACTTAGCAATAAGGAGCTATATTCCCTTTGGGACGGTGGACACTCATCTGAACAGACTAACAAGAGCAGGTCTACAATACTATCCAGCTCTTTGGTCACAGTACTCATATATGTGAGACCTCAAAAACATCTAACCGCCTGAATTTGATACCGAGAATACTCAGCTTCTGGCGTCTTCCCTCAGGTCTATATTACGGCAAGCCTTTGGAACCTCTAATTGTGAATGAGAAATTTAGTCTGAATCAATCACCTTTATTTATTTTCTTATTTTCAATTGCTTATTGCCATTGTCATTTGCTGCAAAAAGCCCGACAAGAACCACACTCCATATTAGACCAAATCGATCGGTTCAATTAGTTCCATAGTTATAAAGAAAACATCCAGCCACAAAAGATAGCTGCCATGGAGATGAAATGTTCACTCACAAAAAAATGACAAATACCTCTCAGTGGAATGGCTGAGACGTCGTTTCGGAATCGTCAAGCATCCAGATGTGGTCCGACTCGGATCACCAGCGGTCCGTCCCAGCAGCGCCTACAATGCGCCCCCGCCAAGATATAGCAAACCAACGGTGGTGTCAGCAAAATTGGCTTGATTCCGATTCCCTGAAGTGGGCCATGTAATGGATCTACACGCTGAACTCGGAACGGTAGGCAAGGACTTGAACCTTCGTACCAAAGTAGCCAGCTAATCATGAGGTACGGGTATACTACAGGAGTTAGGGTTAGGTACCAGCAGAAGGGGATGAATGGGGAGAGCAGGGGTTGTTTCTCTCCTATTCGATTCCCCATATATAATCTTTGTGGGACTTTTCATTCCTCTGTCTGCTTTTCCCTTTTCTATATCGTTCGCATGGCATAGTTGGTGCTTATCGATCATGCCATCTCTCCTCGTCCCGACGTACGCCGCGATTGGTGCGCTGGTGCTTGTTGTCTTGAATGTCGCGCGTCAGCTGCTGTTTCGCAATCCCAAGGAGCCACCCGTGGTCTTCCACTGGGTGCCTTTCCTAGGAAATACGATTGCGTATGGGATCGATCCGTATGCGTTCTTCTTCTCGTGCAGAGAGAAGGTGAGTCTCAACGTGACATGATCCAATCCGCCATCACTAATCAGAATCATGTACAGTACGGAGACATCTTCACCTTCATCCTCCTAGGCCAAAAAACCACCGTCTACCTCGGCATCCAAGGCAACGAATTCATCCTCAACGGCAAGCTCAAAGATGTCAACGCAGAGCAAGTCTACCGACCCCTCACAGCACCCGTCTTCGGCTCCGACGTGATCTACGACTGCCCAAACTCCAAACTCATGGAGCAAAAGAAGTTCGTCAAGTACGGGCTCACCCAAGCAGCGCTCGAATCGCACGTGCCGCTCATCGAAAAAGAAGTCCTCGACTACCTCAACACCTCTCCCAAATTCCACGGCCCCTCCGGCACCGTCGACGTCTGCGCCGCCATGGCCGAGATAACCATCTTCACAGCCGCGCGCGCCCTCCAAGGCGAAGAAGTCCGCAGCAAGCTCACCGCCGAATTCGCCGACCTCTACCACGACCTCGACAACGGCTTCAAGCCCATCAACTTCATGCTACCCTGGGCGCCCCTCCCAGGGAACCGGAAGCGCGACGCCGCGCACGCGCGCATGCGCGAGATCTACATGGACATCATCCGGGAGCGGCGGCGCGCGCAGCGCGCAGGAACCCAACCACCCGAGAGCGAGCAGACAGACATGATCTGGAACCTCATGCGGTGCACGTACAAGGACGGCGGGCCGCGGCCGGTGCCGGACAAGGAGATCGCGCACATGATGATCACGCTGCTGATGGCCGGGCAGCACTCGTCTGCGTCGATCGGCGCGTGGATCATGCTGCGTCTGGCGTCGGAGCCGCACGTCCTCGAGGAGCTGTACCAGGAGCAGGTGGATAACCTGGGTCGTGCCGGCGCAGGCAGAGACGACGACGGTCTGCCGCCGCTGCAGTTTAGGGACCTTGAGAAACTCCCGCTTCATAATAATGTCATTAGGGAGACGCTGCGGCTGCATCTCTCGATTCACTCGCTTATGCGCAAGGTCATGAACCCGCTTCCTGTCCCTGGGACGCCGTACGTCGTCCCGACCAGCCATGTGTTGCTTGCGTCCCCCGGGGCGACGGGCCTCATCGATGAATACTTCCCTGATGCCAAACGGTGGGACCCGCGTCGCTGGAACAGTCGGACGGAGAAGGAAGACGAAGGCGGCGAGGACGAGATGGTCGACTACGGCTACGGGCGCGTCAGTAAGGGCACCAGCAGCCCTTATCTGCCGTTTGGGGCCGGGCGCCACCGCTGCATCGGGGAGAAGTTCGCCTACGTCAACTTGGGTGTCATCGTCGCGACCATCGTGCGGAATATGAAGCTCGTTTCTGCGGATGGTAGCAGGGGAGTGGTCCCTGCGACGGATTACTCGTCTCTGTTCTCGGGGCCGATCAAGCCCGCTGTTGTTGCCTGGGAGCGGCGGTTTCCAGGGGCGGAAATGGAGAAGTTGTAGTTCTGCGTAGCCAGGATTGTTGGCAGATACTGGTTTGGAGGCGATATTGGATGGAAGTGATGCTCTCTCATATGTACTTAATCAATGTAATATCACCATTATATTAATCTATCCAAGTAGTAACTTACTTACTGTAAGCTTCCAAAGCCCTAACCTTGAATCTGACATTTTCATCTGGCCCACGGCAGTCCACAACCGTACTATTCCATCCATGTCAGCTACTCCTTGCCAAACTCCAGTCCAACCTGACTGCGCAGGCATTACATTTCCCAAGCAATTCTCTACCGTAGCAATCATGCTCACCCGATGGCGACTGCACCCCAACTGCTACTACCAGGTAGGTAGGTATCTACAAGTAACCGTACCCCCAACCAACCCTCACCTGTCACAGCCCCATGTAACCAAATCCGAGATCAGATCACATCATGCACAACCACTAAAGAAGCGACAAAGGCTGCGATGGACCCATAGGTCGCGAGCAGCAAGGGCACCAACTGGAAAGTACCTGCATCGGACACGGCAGCCCCGTCACGCACAAAGCCTCGTACAGAAGAAATCATAATCACCATCCATCCGTCACAGACCCGACCAGGGGCGGGCCCGTCAGACGGAAGAAAGCAGCATCATCTCGCGACAAGACGGCGAAAACCGAATGACAGACAGCCTATGCACAGCAGTTGTCACATTCGAGGTGCGAAAGGGGGAACGGACCTACAAAGTTTGACTGGTGCGTGCGCGTTCAGCCCGTCCCCTCCCCTCCCCGCTGACAGCATCCAATGCGGTGTCGAGGTGCCTTTTTGAGGCTGAGACGCTGCCAGATCAGCAGCACCCTCCATGTAACACCCCCTGTCCCTTTGTTAAAAAGGGGCGGCTGTATAGGGTGGCGTGTGACCAGGAATCGAAATAAGGAAATGGCCCGCGGGCCGTCCGTCCCGCCGGGCCACCATCGTCATGGAGGGGGAGAGCAGATAACTATTCTATATAGCAAACGTAGTTAACCACACACCACACATGTATCCACTTACAATACTTTATGGATAGACAGACGTGCATGGCGGCGTCGATCGACAAGGGGCTAGACTGTCGAACACGAAGAGCGGGGCTGTAGGTAGCGACGGAGCAGTTCCCAGTTCCCAAGGAGTATCCTCCGGGGTAGAGAGGCGTGATCTCACGGAGGGCCGTTGCTGGAAATTGTCCGGTCCCTGGGTGACTGATGCGGTCAAGCGTTTCATTTTCATTACATTTTGCTTTCTTTTATTTCCTCGTTCTTTTTTCTGTGATTTTTGTCGATTTGAGGCGCCTTAGGTGGACGCGTCGCCCCTCCCGCGGGGATTAATCCATCATGCATGGGAGAAGAGGAGACCGACAGGGTTCGCTGATGTGATAATCCACGGCATAGATCGGCGCATAGATCGCTAAATCATATAATTATGAAAGGGAAGGGGACACAATGCGAGGAGGGGGGAAGGGGGGGCGCATGGAAGAGGATGACCCTGCGCAGTCGAACTGCCAACGCAGCGATCTGGTGACCCCGAGATATCGATTTATTTATTATTTATTATTGATTTTTATTCATCTTCTTTCTTCGGGTTGAACGAACAACACGCAGTCTTGTATCGATCGTGGTGACCTACCTGCAGCCACTAAGACAAGGACAATGCTGGGAGCTGGGAGGCAGTCTGATTGGGAAGGTCGAATCCCAAAATATCTCTCATGCACGGTACTTTTTGTTTATTCATTTTCAATTTCATTTTCATATTCATGTTCTGTCCAAGATTTGATATCCTCAGATGACGCCGACGTGGGACGGATGAGGTGGATGCTGGAAGTTGAGGGATCCTTCGATGAGGGGCCAGACCACCACGTGATGGCCATGTTGCAGGCGCCATGGCGTTTATTGGACTGGATGGACTCTGTTCGATGCCATTCGACCTGGTCGGTCATGGAGAGTGGATGCTATATGATCTCACGACGGGGAAAGAATCCGGGGAGCTGGCCCATCCCCTTGGCCCAAATATGGAAATGATGAGAGGGTGCGGCGGGCCAACAGTCCGGTCGATAGGTGGCTGGCCAGTGGTCGAGTGATGTTAAACGTCTGGAGCTTGCTTCCCTACCTTCGATCTCGAAGTCCACCCTCCTTCACCGAAATCCAAAGCTCTAGACGGTCCGACAGAAATACCTATGATCTATGTGGGTGATGGGCACTCGCAATCCGACGCCTTGTTATCACATTCAACAGCATGATCATGTTAGACTCCGACGGTCTGAGGGTCTGTCCTGTTGACGACCTGTGGTCTGGACGCCGCCCCAGAGACGCCCGTTGAAGCTTGTTGCGTCTGTCGTGCCCAACCGGCTGGCGGTGAAGGAGTCAGTCATCGAACAAAGAGGCGATCGAGAAAACCCAGAGGAGGACAATGCCATCATAATTACACGGCGGGATAGCAAAGCTCCTGCAGCACGATCCTGATTGCCTGCAGCAGCTACCGAGGCCTCCGAGATACATGTAGAGAGAACGCCCACCTGCATCATTTGCCTTGTACGACACGAGTCTAATCGACGTGAGTTTGAGAGCGAAATTTGTTGTAGGACATTGACACCATGATTTCCGAACTTTTTCACCGTGCGGATTATGATTATGAAGCCGAGACCGAAGTAATCATCTGGTATGTAATCGCCGTGTCGGGTAACGCATCATACATACCTACTATACACCAGCAAAGCTGCATTGATTACCCCGAACAAACTGGCTTTTGATCGCCCAATGAATCGGCGGATCTCAATATCTCTTCCCCCCTTTCCATTAATCTCGATAAGCCTTCACCCCTCCATCAACCACCACCCCTCGAGCCACACAACCAGATAAAGGAAGAAGCTATTAAAAGGGCAACACGAATCATCCACACATCATCAAGGGGCTTGGGGAGGAATTAACTCAGGGACGGTCTTTCCACTTCCCCGCCAAATCATGACGCCGTCTGGGCCTCCCCCCCGCGCGCACAGAGCTCCAACCAAACTTGATGCAACGTCGCTCTCCACTCCACGAAAATAATCAGGAACTGTTCGACCCACTCTTCAATCAGGATTTTCCTACCGTCCGACCTGGACCATTCCTTCTATCGTTCGATTTGTATTATTTGGGATTTTTCAAATCCCTATTGGGTTTGGTTGTTTTTAACAGGCTTATGATCTGCGGGTGCAGCTTAGTTCGACGGACTATACACTATCGAGCTAGATCCGACCGGGTCGGTCAACTTTTTCAAGTCACCGGACGGTCAGAATTTTCAGGCCGCCAGAGTCATGAGCACGGATTGCCGTTGGTTATACTCAGTACTAACTATGGATGAGGAGCGAGATACGTAGACTATCAACCCTTCAAGACCAACCACTACACAGTACAGACAGGTAACCGACCATAGTCAGTTGATCCTCCTCCTATCGCAAAATCCAAGAGCGAGGTCCCCTCTTTTTCAAAACTCCATATAATAGTCTCAACATAACACTCCCGAACTACTCCTGGTAAATTGATAGTGCGTGATACCTAAACCAGCCAGACGCACTAGCCCGCGACCCCGAGGCAAGGGTCAAGAATTCCTTCGACCTTCGATACTTTCCATCGAAACTCTAGCTGCTTGTCTATACAGTTTTAGCACGAACCTAGCCCGTTCCCTTCATCTCCGGGCTATAATCCATGTCACAAGAGCATGCCACCAAAAAGCGGAGATATCTCGGCCATTTAGTACATGAAGTACAGATATAGACTCGCAGAGGCGAGAGACCAAATACGGGATAGCATAGCATACAGAAGAAGTACGGACTAGGGAGTAAGCGTGTAAAACGACCATAAAAAACCGATCAAGATACGCCTGCATGCAAGAATCACTCACTCACTGACCAACTACTACGGGGCCGCTGTCACGAGCCACTAGTTACTATCGTCGCAGTCGGGGCCAAATCCTTATCAAGTAAAAAAAAAGAAAATAGTAAATAACTAGAAAGCCACCATTGGGCACCGATCAAGCTGCAACTCATACTTGCTTTTCTCCTCTCTAGCCTAGCCTGTAAACCTCTTTACATATCTCCAATTCTCCATCAAACCCACTATCCAAGTGGGTCAGAACGAGTTCAAATGCACAAGTGAAGCTGAAGAGGGGTATGAGTAGCGTACGATACAAGCCGAAACCACCACTCCACCGTGTATTATACTAGACTAAGTATTTTATGTAAGAATACTGACTAAGTAGTACCCACCACCAACCACACCGCCATCCAAATCAGGACAGGCGCATTCTCCGCCTTCTAGAACCTTTCTTGAAACCGCACTAGAACCGAGTTTCTATTTTTCTATTATTATATTTTTTGGCTTTAGAGTAGGTTTTTTAGAAATTTTTTAATCTTTTTTATTTTTTTTATTTTAATTTTTCGCCTCTGAATTATCATCCGACCATGGAAATCTTTACACTCAAGGAAGTAATCCCGCACTTGACATATCTGTGGCGTCAAGGCACAATCAATCCATATCCTAGGGTCTGGTAAGTTCAGGAGCATACTTTGATGTGACTTTGGCTAGCTGTGGCGTCGATGACAACCGGTTGATATTTGGCTATTCACGTGGCCTGTCAAAATCCGATCGACCGAATCAGATGAGTGGGATCTGTGCATCTGATCTTGGATAACATCATAGTTGGGATGTCAGTAGGTATCATTACGTACGTGGGACCTCTTGGCTGTCTTTTCAGTGTGGATGCCGTATGTACAGTAGTATGTCTAGCCAAGCCGTTTCTGGTCTCAATGCCGGTTCTCAATTACAATCATTTATCAGTGACTCATTCTGGGGCAAATAATACTACCAGCTAGATATTGCTGCCCAACAGTCCTCCTCCTCATCGGCATAGTCTTTCGGAAGACAAGGATGCGAGGCATATCCCGCAAGCCAAGACGGAGATAAAACCGGCTAGGATTCCATTCGCTTGTATATCCTAGCCTGGAAGCAATCCGGGCGGTCTATGGGTGTTCTAGATTTGGCAGATGCGCTGTTAAGTCGACACGGCTTTGCTAGTGCCGCGCCGTCGGAGGGTATCAGCGCGTGGCAGTGGCGGTAGCGTCGGCATGCCGAGTGCCTTGAAATATACGTTAGTTAGTGCCGGGCCGGTGATCATTCACGAGATCATATCCAATGGTATGGAATATTTGATTGGCATTTATTTGGTCTTTGGATTTTCTATTCCTTTCTCGTGATCTCTATGGTATTTCACGTAGTAGTTAGTAGTTACTAGGGTAGACAACCCTGCCTCGCTACTCATCCTAGACACTACAAGTATAACTCTATACAGAGTACTACAGTAGGAGTACAGCTTATCAACAAAAGCTCACAATCATACTCAAAATACCAACCATCCCCGTCATCCTCATACACTGTATCTGTATAACAAATCCACCCAATACACAGCAAAATTCTAGTCTCACACAGCGGACAAATCACCCTCCTGCCCAGCTTCATCCCAGCTCCACTACAGACCCGCACCGCACCACAAATTCCCTCCTGCCCCAATCATCAGCTGACAGTGTACATTATCGAGTATCCACAGAAAAAAGAAAAGAAAAGCAAAGAAACTGAAAAAGTAAAGAACAGAACAGGAAAAAAGAGTCACATTAATAATACCCCCAACATATCTCCCATCTAATTGGGCTTTCTTTTACAAACCCCACATGCACTTGTCACCAGCCACAAGTCCATCGACCCTTGGCCTTGGCTTTCTCCACGCTTTTTTCCTCGCTCGGAAAACGCCGGACGTTGCAGTCGGATGGGGTGTGGGGCGGACTTGTTCTGAGTTTGGCTGGTGCTCGGGAGTTTTAGGGATGAAAAGGCTGCTGTGGTGGATAGAGAACAGAGAATTATAGAGGCTCAAGTAGGGATTGTGAAGCTAACTGGTTAGTTGTATTGTTGAAGATTTGCGTCGGAGCACATTGGCCCTGCGCTAATAGTAAACTTTTTTTCTTTGAAAGTCAATCAGTTGGGGGAGAGAGAAACAAGAAGAGGAGTCAGTCAGTCATTGTTTGAGTCAGTCAGTCTTGGACAGTACTTTCTTACGTCATATTCATTTACATCCCCCAGGCCATTCCCGGTCCTTGGTAACTTTATACCCATGGGACAATAGTCATGGCCTGGTCATCAGTCATTCGAGACAATGGCCTTGTTCAAGCTCTCAGTGAATAGTCACTCCCTACATCCTAGTAAAACCCGGTAGAATTCCCAACCACGCTGCATCGTGCGTCAGTCAGTCAGTTGTCACGAGGTAGGATCGATCGGCGAACGATCGGGATCCTCAGTCTAGACCAGTCGTTGATGATCTTCGAGACCTACCTTGATGTCTAGTAAAGCACAGAAAGGGTGTTGATGATGATATCTAGCGTTTCAGTATTGGATTCCGATATCGTACTCTAGAAGGCTGCTTGCTTGTTCCGAAGGTTTTACTCGGTAGTGATCCCTCTCCTCTCCATCGGGCCGTTCTACTAGCTGTCTACCGTACCTATAGCGGTGAAAGTCACTAAATACTATCCATCCATCCGCCCGTATACAGCCCTCATAACCTAGGTTATCAATCGGTAAGATCAACCCATCAAAAGTAACCTCCAATTCGTAAAGTAAGGTAAAATAGAATGACGGAAAAGAACTGGAAGTGCAAAAAAAAACATAACCGACCTAACCGTCCGATAAATCAACAGATCCTCCACTCCACACAAGATAAAGACGATGCGTACGTTACACCTGTCAGCCACGAGCTGTTCATCAGCAATAAGTAAATACGAGGGCCGATGATCAAGATGACAATGACAGACAATGGAATTATTGTATGTAGGACAATCAACGAGTTGTGATTAGGTTGGTTAAGACTTTGTTTTTGGTTGGCGAGTCCGGGGGTCCGTTGTCATACCTATCCTATCCTATCTACCTATACCTTCAAGTTTCTTTAGGTACTTGCTAACTACCTATACTATTATATTGCTATCTCCCTACCTATCTACAGAACTTACGTAGGTGATATACATTCTGCATAGTATACAACGACTGCTTGTGATCCAGATCAAATACAGATAAAATAAATCAACCGAATGAACAGAATCAAACCCAACACGTGAACCACATCAACCCACCAATATACTATATACTGTCCATTCAAAACAGGCACATATAACGATAAAACATAATAAAATACCAACACAGACCCATGGCTTGCATCAAGCCAGTCAGTCAGCCAGTCAGCCCAATCTGCAGCCAGTCCGGGGTCAACACTCAGGATTGAAGACCGCATATATCGCCGTTGCCGCCGCTTTTCTCGGCCTCTTATTCTGCTTATTTTATTTACAATATCAATACCTACTTATAGTTTAATTATGATAACGGTAATAATAAGAATAATGATAATAATAATATATCAGTGGTAATACGATGCGATATTATACTTGATGTTTTTGTTTATTGTTTAACCAAATAAATGGTGTATTTAAGAATATGATCTGTGCCGGTCTAGATCTTTGACATGGTGAGCTCTTTCTGCAGGCTTTATCCTTGTTCGATAGGAGGGTCAATTTATACTACCATCTGACTTCCAAAAAAAAAAAAAGCATTAATGAGATTTACTCATAAAGATAATGGTATGTCCAATGTTTCTTTTGTTTATGTAGTATCTTAATATAAAAGACAATGGCGTACATAGCATGTGCAGGCTCCGGTATCGACCTATGGACAAGACAAAAATCACAAGTATTTGGTATCTGGTATCAGAAAAAAAGGAAGAGAGACAGTAGGAAAAAAAGTTGATCAAGACAGGGTTAATAAAGACATGTTTTTTGTTGGCTGTCGTCAATAAACAAGCAGTCCCTAAGCACAGTGGTAATTCCCGTTGACCTTTCCTGTGGCTCCGGCTCCGTCCTGACAAAATGAAATAATTCAAAACCAATAATCAAAAACAAACCCCATGTCCATGCCAGCCAGTAAGCCATGTCCCGTCGCCGTGCAGTACCAAGGAATCGTCTGTACAAGAAGATTAATCGTCCAAGGGAGGTTCCGTGCTCCCCAAGACGACTCGGATAGTTAACAAACAGAACAGAGATAGCCACGCAATGTTATGACCAATGGATGAATGAGAAGACCCGAAAAGGATATTAGGTCGGAAGTAAGATGAAAAAGATAGGAAAAAAAAAAAAAAAAAAAAAAACCATATGATCCCGAAGTGCGCCAAAATGCAATGCAGAGTCGTGATCGGACGTGTCACAAGGTTATTCAATCGGGTGGTCGTATAGACACACGTGCAAATGTGAAAAACGTTTGTTCTTTTTTTGGTTGAGGCTGGGGTTTCGTAGTCAATAGACATTATTACCCTTCGTATAATATTCTGTCGATGTAGAAAGATGCAAATACATGACGACGGTTGTTGTCAATCCGTCTACCACCCCTTCGCATGATATTCCCAGGGCCCAAAGTCGGTGTAGTTGTTGAAGGATCCCATCTTGGTGTCCTTGTCCGCGCTCTGGTTAGAGGCGCCAGGGCCGGCTCCTCTTGGTCCCGGATATTGTTTCAGGTTCGCCACGTCATGTGCAGTGTGTCGACGTTTCATAACCGCATTGGCAGTGGCGCTCTTCTGCTGGCGCTCCCAGAGCAGATGACGGCGGAGAGACTCGGTGAGTTCGGTCGCAAGCATGTTGCGCCTCGTCGTCCGGGGAGAGTGCGCCACGGACTGCGGCGCAGTCTTCATTCCAATCGGATTCGACCGAGGTACATCGGGGCCCCGCATCATCAGGTTCTCACCGTCATGCTCCGGGGGGGAAGCGGGGATAGACGGTCCATTAGGTGATGTCAAACGCGCGCGTTGCAAGGCTGGGCTGGATCGTGTCGGACCCTGCATCATCTTGATGGGCTGGTGCATCATCATGGTGAGGAGAGAGCGGCGGGAAACCAGGTTCGGCCGGGAATCCACCCGCTGGAACATGCCACGCTCTTCGGCGATACTCGAGCGACCGCTCTCGGTCACGGAATCCTCCCAGTCAGAATCCTCATCATCCTCAATGGCGCTCTCAGAGACTTCGTCCTCCGTCTCAATAGCATCCTCGTCCATGTCACCGCGCTCCTTGATCGGCTTGACATTCACTTGGTCTTTGAAGGACGTCTTCTTTTTCTTCCCACTGGCATCGTTGTTGGTCTTGCCCAACGCCGACTTTGCCAACGCTGACTTGCCGAGTTCGTCGGAGAGCGAGCTGCGCTGGGGCGATCTCTGAATAGCCATACGGTCCTCAAACGAGCTTTCGTCATCATCGCCGGAAGACCCGCCCAGAGTAAACATGCCGCCCTTCTTCTTGAACGGCGACGGTTTCAGATGTGTGGGTGGTTTGGCGGGGCTAGGTTCCGCAGCCAGTCGTGCCTGCGACCGATAGGACGAAGAGATGAGCGAAGGGGAAAAGCCACGGATAACACTAGGAGATTTGACTAAATCGGGACGCGACGGTAGAATGCCGGACGACGAAACACTCGTGTCGGAGGCAGCCGGGTTGGCGGCATCGCTATCGCAGCCCTCGGGGGCGGTAGTCGAGCAAGACTCGGTCGACTCATTCTTTTGTTGACTCATGGGGTATGTCGGTGGCGTTCGCCTGACCGTGGACACGGACGGAGGGGTGGGAGTGGGAGTCGACGGGCGGGGAGTGATGTCGACAACGGGGGGAGAGACGGCCGTCATGGCGGTCGAGAGCGGCTCCAGGTTCTTCTTTTCCTTGATGTTCAGTACCATCCGCTCCAAGCCGAGAGAGGTGATATGCTTCTCCTTTCCTCGGCCGAGGTTAACGAGCGAGTCCTCCCGAACAACGGCGGGTTTGTAGTCGCATTTGGGACGCTTGATGTGGCTCTCGATTCTCTCCGCCTGATCGGAGGCGGCAGATTCGACACTGGCCGACAGTTCGGGCAAATCCCCTTCCTCTGAACGGAGAAGCGGCAGAACCGAGGTATCACTGGACGTTTCCGGCTCGACACAAAACGTCTCGCGAGTCCATAGTCGCCAGCTCAAATTTTCCAACCGACGTCCCTCTTCCATATAGTCGGCACATTTGGAAAATACTAGGCAAAGTCAGCCACGTAAAAAACACTAAAATAAAGAAATTAAGAAAATTTCCACTTACCCATCCACATGCCATGAAGACTCTGAGTGTTCGCCGTGTCGACCTTGTGGATCTTGGCCGTGTCCACGGTCAGGACGGGGGTGGATAACCGAGAAGGCATTCTAACGATGCCAGTTTGTAGATTGCTGAAAGGGAGAAAAGACACAGATTCGGGGTCGCCGCCTGCCCCGAGCGTGGTCGTACGGCGCGTGTAAACCTGGGTGAAAAGCTCTAATCCTGCGCTGGTGGCCGAAGACGATATTTCCATATGATCCGCGATTTGCTGCGAGAAACTGATTGAGCAGCAAGTGGCACCCCAGCTGCCGTAGATGCAGCCGGTTTAACGGTAAGACCTTGGTGCTTGGATTGTCGCGTCGAGGGTCGTCCGGGTGGAGATGTCGGGTTCTTGCCGGATCAATGTCGTAACCGTCGGTCGAGGGAAATGACGAGGGGGGTATCAATCGACCGAAAGCGAAGGAGGTCGAATGGAAGCGAGGGTTGATGGAGTTGAGCGAAGGTGGCGAAGTCGAGTGTCGAGATTGATCGGTATAGGAAGTATGTTGGAGGAGTGGAGGAGAGGTGTGAGGTGAAGAGGAGAAGGGAAGTCCAGGGAATAAAAGTGGAATATGGAGGAAGGAAAGGAACTAGTCGTCGGTTCGACGAAGTGGAGCGGACGAGAGGGAGTAAAAAAAAAGAAAAAAGAAAAAAGAGAAAAAGAAAAAGAAAAAGATACTAGTAAGTAAGTAAGAGTGGTGAATTACGAGATAAGTGGAGAACCAGGAGGGGGCAGGATGAAAGATAGTATTGGTCTGGTAAGTAACGGTACCAGGGGAGAGAGTCAGAGAGAGGGAGAGAGGGAGAGAGAGAGTACCGAGGAACAGGATCCAATTCCACGGTGACGATGAATGATGAAGATGAACTGATGGGATTCCTGCCAGGTAATAAGAAATACTTTGAGAACAGGATCATAAATAATTCCAGAATGACCAGAATGATCAGAAAATGATTATTCTTGTAATTATAATATTCAAGAATCAATAAATCAAATCAAATAAAGAAGAAAATGTAGGTTGGATGTATGGGATGGCGGTAAGAGGACAGCCAGGATCCTCGTTGCGCCTCCTCCACGGTCGGGACCTGTATTATTATTTTTGATTTAATCTTTCTTTTCATCTTTTATTTTTATTCTATTTAATGTTCTCCATTATAATGGTTATAATTATAATTATTATTTCTATGATTATTATTATGTTACTCTTAGTGTTACGTTCCGGAGACCTCCCGTGGGTCTGGCAGTATTTCTTACCTTGTCATAACCATCGGTAACTTTACCGGTCTGTTTCCGGAGTCCCACCCAAGAAAAAAGTACGGAAGATGATTCAGGCGTTCAGTGGAAACCATATTCCTGGTCTGTTATTCGGATATTCAATCTCAACTACGGAGTACAGAGTATATCTACACTGCTTTACTTCTTGATAGATGAGAATTAACAATTTGGAATCATGGACTTATCTATCAACCATATACAGGGAGTCAACAGGTTGAAAAAAATGAATGATCACAATCTGTACTATCGAATATGTAGGATGAAAAATTGGAATAAAAAGAACAGAGTCTAGACAACGGGTCAACAAAGATCGGCTTGTCCTGTGACCTCCTGGGGGTTAGTCAGCCACTCCAGGAGGCTGACAGTTCACCTCGGTCGGGTCACTTGACTGGCCCCAGATGGGTCCGCCTGTTGCATTACTTGCACATCGGTTGCGATCACTGCATTAAAGTACCAACAGGCGAGGCGTTCTCTTGGGGCTGGAATGATTGACAGACTCAGATTCATTCTCATTTTACTGGTTTCTCTCCCATCGAAGGAGGCAATGCTACCTAGTAATGTCAGTCTCCTCCGCCACTGCTGCCGCCCTGCCGCCGTCCGTCCTCCTGACTGTTTACCTGTCTTGATGCGGGTCGACTGCATTCGCCACGGACTCGCTTTCGGCGACATTCTGCGGGGAGAACGGAGCAAGATGGGATGGAATCCTTATCAAGTATGTAGGAACCTACCCAGGAACCTGTATATCTTCTACATGTTTGGATTTTGGATTCTTGAAGCCACTGAATCATTTCCACTGTAAATAATTATCCCATGAATATCATCTCAATACCAATCAAGCATACCCCACGATATCCTACCCTCTTTAGCCTTCACCCCATGCTCAGTTGATCAGGTATCGATCGTGTTTATCCGCCTTTTACCCTCCCCCATCCTTTGTCCTCACATTGGACACGTCCATATCCAGTAGTTGACCTATCCCGGCTGAACTGTTATTAACCGGGAGGGCGTCCCCCTCCCCAGACAGAGGCGCATGCCGGGGAAGCGTCCAGTGGTTTCCGATCTGGCTGATCCTCTTAGCTCTGGAATTCGTCTGGAAACTGGATACACTGGGTAGAGGCCTTCTCCGTGTTTTGACCCTGATCGAACTTCCTTGATTAGGGACGGGGGTCACTGCGCTTCCTGTCCCTGAAACCCGAAGCCATAGTGATGCTCAGGCCATCTGCCGGTTCGTTCGTTTCATCTTGGATTGGGTATTTGATATGATTGATTTTTGATTCGATTGATTATTGATCGAGGTGGATTAATCGTAGTGTATTGTCATGATCAGCATTATTTATCTTATTTTCTTATATTTTCTTTTACTTGCTTATTTAGTATAACAAATAAGTAAATCAATCCCTGATATAACCCGTGTTCGTCTCCCGGGATATCTGCCAGTCTTCGGCAGAAGTGTCACAGCCGCACTCATTCTGATCTCAACAGTCGTCAGAAGTCACAAGGTGCCTGTCTTGCCAGCTGTCACCACTAAATCATATCTAATGAGATCATGAGTATCATCTATACATCATCTATATTCATCATTCATCATCCATCATCCATCGTCAGGTTTATGTGCTGTCGCTGTCAACCTTGACCTCCGTACAGAATGGCAAACAAATAACTACTGGAGTAGACAGCTTCTATAATGCAAGAGACATGGTCTGTTGACCAATTCTTCGGATACAATCTCCCAAATCTCTTCCCCGGCGCTAAGCATGTAAAACAACCAAACCAAAATATCATATAAGATCAAATAACAAAATAGGCAAAATAAATAATACGCCACAGCTGATCAACTCCCCAGTTTCCCAGGCAGGCGGTTCGGGGAACCCAGGTTCCTCGACAGACACTTACACTATACATACTGGTATACTTACTTACTTCCAAGTATGATGACCACTCTTCCTCCCCAGCACGTCAAGCATAGCATTGCATACAGACAGCCTCTGCTTTCCTCCCCTGTTCACAGTCCCGTCAGCCTCAAGTCACACAGTCTCGCACGTTTTGTCAATCAGGTGATGTTCCACGTCGAGGGCCAGGACCGGGGAAGGAGACCGGGGGTTTGTACACCTGATGGATGAGTTGTAAGATTTTTCCATGCTACTAGGTGATAATTTTTTCGATCCGCATGATGATGCTCGCCTTGTTTTTTTTTTTTTCTTTCTTTTTGCTTGACCTCTATTTTTTGTTGGTCTTTGCTTTTTACTTTCCGGGTGTTTGTCTAGGCTGAATGAATATCTACTAAATAAAAAGAAAAGAAAGAAAATGAGATCAATAAATAGAAAAGGGGCTAATCTCCGAGAGGGACAGAGATCCCGAAAGTCAACAAGATAAAAATAAATAAAAATAAAAAATATACAAAGAAAAAAGAAAAAAGAAAGAAAAAAGAAAGAAAAAAAAAGAATATAGAATATAATCTTAGTTAAGCTCGGCTTATTGTGAGAGACCCTAATCTCCACGAGTAACGGTGCCTCGATGCGCGGCGATTATCTACCGGCGACTACTACCACTACTGCTACATACTACTCGCCGTGACTGAACTACCTCGCCTAGACATAATCCTAGGGTAGTATTCGTTATACGAGATACTACAAGGGATGGAGTCTTTCTCAGCTCTGTACGAGTCTATTCAGTTGTCAGCCAGTCAGTCAGTCAGGTAAGGATGGATAGGATAGGAACTCCATAATGAGTCAATCATTGTCTAGTACTGAAGTATATGTCTGTCATCAGTAACAATCTTCACGATAGTAACAACAATGTAACTGGCTAGCGTTCCCGCAAGAAAAGAAAAACAAAATAATTCCCCCCCGCATTCTTTCATGCATCCACCGGGTACCCACCACGATGCACACAATTTATCATCTTATATCATATCAGCGGAAGCATACGGACAGGACCAACAACCCACCTAGGCATCTCAACCCCCATCATCAAACAGATCACGAAAACTAATCCAAGCGAGTGACGTCCATCTCCTACTTCGCCCTTCCCGCCCCTCCCCCTCCTCAAGTAAAACAGGAAACGAAAAAGAGAATAATATCGTGCCGCGGCTGTAGACCCATCTCAGCTCACGATCACATTGCTCAGCTGCCCATCATACCTGCAGCCCGTTGTTCCACAGCGACGACAGAGAGAGAACCACGTAGCCGCGGATCGTCGCCCTGGGGGCGCCGTCTTCCCGGCATCGTCAGGCGTACTGCAGCTGTATTTTCCGGTAGATGATCTGCTAGTTAGTACGCAGATGGGAGGGAGGGGGGGGGATGGGAAATGGCCCGCAAGGCGCATTCAGGTGTCTCTCTTTCTCTAACTCCTTCCCCGTCAATCCGCGGAGGTTGTGACTCTTGATTCATTCTTACGTATGTCCCCCGTTGTGGGCCTGGTGGGAGGCGGAGGAGGAGGGGGAGGGGCGGCTTATGGGCTACGGTCATTACCGGCCTTGATTGATTGATGATTGACCCGGCCCCAGACTGACAGTAAGGCCTCCTCCCTCTCCCCCACTGATCGACACCCGTGTTTGGACTTGAACGTGAGTTGTGTTCTTAACATAGTAACTCACTGCCTACATTACACGATCTTGGACTGACAGTCTCCAGATGTGGGATGGATCTCAACCGGTTGGCGCAGCGCACACCTAATCCCATCATCCATCCCATGGTACCTACCCTTCCTTCCTATCCATCCATCTCGTGGTGAACAAGTCAAACGTCCATACCGTCCAGAAACTCGTCGACCAGCTGTCAACCTTCAATTGGCCTTTCCTCCGACGGTGCAAGGGACGGGGCTCCTCATCTGAGGTAATTAATCCCGTGGACCGGATGTAAGGTTCCATGGTGTGCCAGTCCAATTCCTGGTAGAAAGCAGGGCGCTGCGCGTCAGTTACTTCAGTTACATCAATGTAGCATTCCATCTGGCGAGAGTAAAGTAAAAGAAAGTCAAAAAAATCAAGGACTGAAAAGAATGAATGGAAAATCGCCGTTGCCGAAGAAGAATCATCGCGTGGCTGGGATTGCGCCTTTCTAAATGCGTTCCGTTCGTTTCATCTAATCTGGTAATCCCCACGACAGGACCAAATCTGGCCTTCTCCCTTTTAGGAATCCTCGTCCGTGGGCAGTAGCAGCAGCAACAAGCAGTAACTATTGAAGTGGCGAAAGCGGTCACAAGAACAGGCGACTTGCTTGTCACATGATGTGGGGTCGGTCGATCCCGCGGCTGTCGGCCATGTCGTATCAGCGAGTTATAGGCGGGTATTTGCGGAGTACTCCCTCCCGGGGTTCAGTATGCAGTGGTACTTACTGCGACTCTTGTCAACCTACGTGGTACCTAACTAAGTATAGGTGTGTATCTTCCGTAAACGGAGTACCCCGATGATCAGGTGTTCATCTAGAATTCCCCCCCCTGTCACTTTCGTGTTTTCTTTTTTCTGTGCCTGTTCTTTATGGAGTTCTTGCGATGATGGCATTGCAGGGGAGAGCGTTCACTCATTGTTCCCCTTAGATTATCTGTGATCCGCGGCTTATGAGAACTCTTTCCCCCCCAAAGCCACAACTGAAAGCCACCAAGGCGGATGACAACCCGGTAGCAGCATTCATCTCACCGACCATCGTAACGAGTATCGCGCTGTACACCCCGCCATCCCGTGTCCGGAAGTCGTCATGGTATGACCACTGGACAGCACAGTCCATCAACTAGACAAACGATCGAGAACTGATCGCCGGACAGCTCGGATTTAGCTGTATCGGGTGGGATCAGAGTATGTGGCTTGTGGAGCGGACAAAGAGATCACCTTCAATATATCCATCTATGGTGTCTCCGTACTCCGGCAATGATAGAATACTTGACTAACCCGACGGTGTCTTACGAAACCCTTACACCCTCCGTGCGCCCTGAGTTCATTATTATGCATAACCTAAAAAGCTTGAAAGCTTGGACGATGGTTGCGCACAGATCCCAGGACTGACTTTCTCCCTTGTCGGCCGTTCCATGTTAAGGGACCGGTTTGTGTCCAGGGAGACATTTTTTCTTTCACTTCCCAGCCCTAGCCCTCTCAACGGTAGGTACTCAATCTATCCGTCTTCCGATTGAGGCGTGTTCCCCCCTGTTTCGAGAAAATAGGCTTTGGCCTTCTAGCGACACGGAAGTTAATTGATTAGCCGCCGATGTTGACTTCTTTGTTCCTTTTTGATGAGCGTGTGTGTTTATTTGTTCCTTTCACTTCAACCCAAACGCATCCATCAAACGATTGAGGGGTCCTTGCCCATGCCCACGGACATTTTGTTCTTTCTGAGCAGTCATACTCACATCATACACATAAATACATAGGTACAGAAATACAAACATTACAGTACATACTTTTTCACCATCTATCTTTTCATATCTCTGATTTAGATAATGATCTCCAACCCTTCCGGCCCGCCCTCCCCGACCAACCCTGGAAGAATCTGGAAGGAGGGGGGATCTTCGTCACGCAGCTCCATCAAGAATGTCTGTACCTGGATCGGGGGGAGGGGAGGGGAGGGAAGGGGAACTCCATCTCTCTCAGCGCACAAGCATTGTCCTACATACCATACCTTAGTACAGATAGTTCCTCTCCAGAAGGTATCAAGGTACACGATTAGCAAATAGCCCGGTTTGCAATTGCGTGGCGCGCAGACCCTGGTTGGACGGGGATGGATGGGCTTCGCTTTCTGCAATCTTGCTGTTTGGACGGGGGTCCCAGGGCGTTGTGTCCCCTGGGATTAGCAATGGAAAAGAGAGGAGAGGAGAAGGAGAGTGAATGGGTGATGACTTCGGACGCAAGGGTTACGCGGATTCAAGTTCCCCGTTTTCCATCTCCACTTCCACCTACCACTCCCAACCAGCGCGGTCGGTCGAATGGATCTATAGGTAAATAGGTAGGTAGCTGACTACCTAGTTGTATACTGGGGAACCTTCTTCCGAGGAGAGAGGGAAAAAGTCAATTCATCGAAAACGGGATACAATTACGACACCAAAATCTTCAAACAGGGACAGAGCGAACGCCTCTGTTGTTCAGACTGACACAATTAGTACTACCTACACCTGTCCCTCTCCTCCTCTCTCCTTGCTGCAGTATCCAATGTCAACGTCCCTTTGACGCGGTCGTCATCATCGCCCGCCACGTTCGGTCTTCCACGGGGAATTACATTCCCGTCCCCAGATTGGTTTTCCCGTCGAGAAAAAAAAATTAGAAAGAAATAAGAAAAAAAAAAAAAAAGAAAAAGAAAAAGAAAACAGGACACACGGGCCCTCGAAGTAGCGGTGGATAGATGATGAATCACCCGCCGTGATGTTGACGGCACCATGCCACTGATACATATGTAGGGACAAAGACTGGACCTGGTAGGTAGGTAGTACAAATGGGTTGATTGTTTGGGTAATCGTTAAAGCTCTGCTATTCCAGTCAGTCCCAGGCCCCAGCGTCAACGGATGTGAATGAATAAATGATGGATGGATGGATAAATTGAATGCGATAGATTAATGACGCATGTTGGACACTTCCATCCCGGTTTGTACTGCTCCTTGTAGTGGTCCTTGCACAAACCAGGAACAAAAATAATAGCTATATCAAAACAAGCCCACCCGGACCCCATCACTCCATGAGTCCATCCGTCTCCGCGCACAGATCGCAAGGTACATACATACATACATACGTACTCCATACCTACGTAGGCACATACATACCTGAGGGGTGTTCCGCATAGCGCAGCGAGATGAGCATCATGCATACATACATACATAATTGTGATACCGGAACTAGCCATAGCCAGCTAATCCACTCTGTCTTAGGCGATCCTGGATCGACCAGCAGATAGTCAGTTACAAGACAGGGCAGGCTGTTGCAGCCAGCGTGTCCAGGTATCTGGGATCACAGGGCCTAGGCTGGTGTTTGTTGATTCAGTCTTTTGCTGGGAGACCCACTCGGTGATCGGCGCTAGGGGTGGGAAATTACTGGGGTGGATTCTTTCTTTTGGTCTATTCTATTCTCTGTCTGTCTTTCTGAGGAAGAGAGGGTATGTATTTTGTAGATCGGGGTGATCGTAGTATAGATGATATGGTACTTGTGTTGGCTTCTTTATATTAATTAAGTGATTAATTCCATTTGATGTCCAATTTCTTGGTTTCTGGTCAAAAGCAGGGTCTGAGTGTCAACAGGGTATATAATATCATGTATCTATATTATAGCATGATCTATATTCTCCTCGTTTTACAGAACACATCATAATATTTTTGTATGGATGTGCACATAAGCGTGTGTGTACTCCGTACACAACCTAAGATATGTAACTGTATACAACACATGTAGCGCGAGAAGTCACTCACCCACCCCTTACCTCGCCTCCCCTCCCCTAATCAACGGATATCATCGCCACAACGGATATCATCGCCACAAGGCAGCTCCCAAGCTGTCCATATTGCCGCCCAACGTCGTAGAACGTGTCGGCGTAGCAGTGACGGCGGTGGTCATTTGATGATGCGGAATTTTCACCCAATACTTTACCACCATTGACTACGGAGTACTCCGTACCTACTATCACTGTTTCTTCTGGAGTAGGAATGAACATGCCTATCGAGGAACCGGAACAAAGCGCGCGTTCCGGCGCAGGATCCCAGTTTTGGTGGATGTCATGTGGATGGTTGGTTCCTTTGCGGCTTGCCATTCTGTCAGGGTCGGGGGGATGAAATCGGATGTGTCCAAGGTTTATTTTTCTTTGGTGTTTCTGGAAGGTGATGGTTTGGGGGATCCTTGTCTTTTTCTTCGTCTTTTTTTCTTTTTTTTTGACTCCTTTTTTGGGTTGGGGGTTCATTGGTTTTTCTTTATTGGATTTTTATATTGTATTTGTTATTTTGTTGATTTGATTATTGTTCACTCAGATGGTATTTTACACTTCTATATTAACTTCTTTTTTACTATGAATCCTTTACCTTGTTTCATCCTTAACTTGGCCGTTATCGATCACGCCGTTGTTCTGGTTGAGTGGTAGCCGCTGTAAGGCACCAGTCGATCTGCAGTTATCCGCTTTGGAGTGCACATGACCTGATTATAATAATATAATTGACATAGTATTATACTATTAGGTATTGATAATATTATTTTCTTCCTTCTCACTAAAAAATCAGAAGCACCAATAGACAAACCCACCGGAATAACTTAGCTGAGTCCGACCCCAGCAGGAGAGACAGTCAAGATGCCCGACGACATGTCAACCCCAACCCGCCCTGGTGGTTTGTTGTCCCCATGTGACCCTGTGTTGCCAAGAGGGGGCCTTATTTCTGTTCCTGAGATGACTGTGTTTCATATCTAGCTGGGGGGAGAGGATGGGGATTGGAGAGGTGATTGGGTGTGTTGGTGTTGTGGGATGGGCCAATTGTGTTGGAGTATGCGGCCTTCTATACATAGATACTTAGGTAGGCATCTGTCTGTGTCTATCACTTCGTAGGTATTCAAGTACTGCTAGTGATAGGTGATCGTGACTATGGGGTAGTTTACTTCATGGAGGCGAGTATTCCGGAGGGCCATGAATCGTACGTCTTATGCTGCAAAATTATGTACTGCTGGTTGGTTGTGCTGCATAGAGTGATCTATTGGGAGCCTCTTTGTTGGATCACTCGCAGTAGATAATTTTGCAGTCCATAATATTGCGGGTGATAGATTCCAATGATCAACTCAAGATGTAAGGATGATCATCAAGTCTATCCTATGTATAGATCCAGCCTGTCAAGATATATACCAGCGTCATGGTGAAAACACTAGAAATTACCATCAACAATACCATACGAAACACAGCCCCATCCCAGCTCTGAGAAAAGGAAAAGAGAAAAAGAATCAAAACCCCGTCCGCAAATTCCTCTCATCAGATGTTCTTTCTTTCCCCGACATCCCCCATCCTCACCGCAGTCAGTCAGTCGTGTGATGGGATCCATCAAAGTAGCGGTATAGCTCTTGGTAGAGTCATGGCACCTCGGAAAGGAGACAAGACACCCATCTGATAACTATGACTACCCAAGCCGCTTCCCCCGCCCAACAAACAGAAAGAACAGAGCTGTCACGAGTGACGGGGTTAATAAAGAGGCCCCCAGAATTGTCATCACCCGCGGGGATGGGGGGAGTGCATCGCGAACAGACTCGGGCCACGTCAATGATGGGGCCGGGCCATGTGATGAGGGCTCTTATTCATGACCTTCATCTGCGGGCGGATGGATCGTTGACAGAGAGTGAGGGAGGAGTTGCCCAGGCTGACCTGCAGTTGGATATTATCATCTGTACTTCTTTTTGATGTACGGAGTAATTATCCACGATATCGAACACCTTCAAGAGGGTAACGATTATGACGCAGACAAGAAGAATAGTGGTCTAGAATCTATAGATGAGTCGTTTCTATTTCGGTCGCTTTCTCCAGTATAGTGACAGTCATAGTTCTCCTAATTCTTACTTTTGTTCGCGTCATCTGAACATCAAATTCAATCCCCTCTCAGGCTGAAGTCTCCTGCTTCTAGACCCAAGGATCGGAGGCTGTCCACCTGGAAATCGAATCCGTTGAACCTCACTAGCATGCCTTGTGATAAATCACCTTCATCACACACTGACAGCATGTACTTTGAGCATTCATACGGTAGGATTTAGTATCTACCATCCACACGTCGTAACCTACCTAGGAACTATACCCGATCATCAGATCCCCGACACACACGGCTGAGCTGTCAACTTCATCCACCCCCTGAATCCTTCCCTCCATCCGAGGCCGATGACCCCTCTCCTCTCTTCTGCTCTCCACCCGGCGTTCGTCGCAGCATAGTGGATCCATCCATCCTTCTACAGTGCAGATTCAGCTAACTAGTTAGTCGCGATGCGATCAACCCACGATTCACATGTCACTCACGATTCACCCTAGTCCTCCTCCTACATCTGCCGTGGATTGAATCTCATCTCCCCTCTCGGCCACGAGCCCGCGGAACTGGGATGTTGTTTCCACGCGTCGCGAGACCCATCGGCGGGTTGATCCGTCTTAATTTAGTAGAATCGATGGATGGTCGTGATGAGGTGTTTTATCTCCATGTGAATTAACTGCCTATCTGACTACCCCTGATCAAGAAGGATTTGGTCCAACTTCGTACTTTTTCACTTCCTCAACAATAAATGAATAAATAATAAGGGATAACCAGATACGAGAAACCGATAATCTCACAAAAGAAGCCATATTAAACTTTTATCCAACCATCATGGGATCTCGACCCGACCCGGGCCTTCCCCGGTTTGAGACCATTTATATATACCTAAAGTACTCCATATAGACACCCTCATCCCGTGAAGCGATCGACACAACAAATGCCAGCTGGATCAAGACATGAACCTCGGGACCACGGATGTGGATGGTACCTACCTACCTACCTGAATAACTAACCGACCGATTTCATGTCTCGAAATGGGTCATACTGAATCCAACACATTGGTTCCTGCACACCACCACCTTGCTCGCCCCATCGTCATCTGACAGTTAGTTACCAACGACCTAATCCCTGCCTGGCGCCCCCGCCGGAGGATTTCACATTTCACCCTCCTTGATGAGTGAGTATACTTTGATTTATCCACCAACTCCATTTACTTATTCTAATATACTGCTTGAGGGATCTAGGTAGGTAGTACTTCTTACGATGGAGGATGTATCCATAGACAATCAAAGGAGTAGATAGGATAGTTCTACCGTAGTATTTATCAAATTATGACACCTTACTCTCTACAGTCTACACCGTGCCCACAGCAAATACCCACCAGTCTAAACCCCTATGTAATAACTTCGTCTCATCGGATGACACGACACGGCACAATACAATGCCGTCCACACAAATAGAACAAGTGAGGTACATACTGGACACACTGCATTAAATCAGGAGACTTCCCCCTCCCCCCATTACTCCGCCTTCATTCATCGCAGGGACGATCGGCAGTCCGCGTCTTTCGGGTGTTTTATATCCTGTTAGGGTGGGCGCTGGTTAGTGGGCGAGTTATATATATTATATATATCTATATATAGACTATCTTATCTTATTGTGGGGGTGAGAATGCATGGGGGCCATTTTATAATCGATGGACTTGAGTCGGTAAGGTAATCGAGGGTGAATGTCGTAAGATATATACATATATGGGCTGGGATCGGACATTGGCCGGAGGAGATACATGAGTAAGGTCAGTGTGATATGGCTGTGTCTGGAGTTATATTTACCGGTTAGTGGAACCTTATGGATATAGTATGTTTTTGTGAATGGGGATGTTTCCAAATCATATATATTTCTATGATGACCCATCACTGGCTGCTACTACGTTCTCATGAAATAGATATTAAGACGATTGTTGTCATTTCTTTCATTGCACCGGACTTTTCTATGTATCCCGCCATGATTTTGTAGACACCGACCAAATGATTACCTATGGCAAAAGTTTATATGTACCACACAACAGGCCACGCCACAGTCGCCGTTGAAAGGATTAGACTGGATTCAAGAAATCTAGAACTCTTGGTCATCGTCACCCGAGATGATGATGTTGTTGATCTGTTTGTTTGTTAGTAATGTGACTTTGCTGGGGTTGGGGAGATGGCTTGACTTGCCTTCAGGACCATGCGGCACAGCTGGGTCGCGAGCAGAAGCTGCTGGCGCTTGCCGATCAGGGGATCAATGGCGAAGTGCTCTCTCATGTCTGTAGATGTTACATCCGTTAGCGATAGGAGAGAAAAACTACACGATATATAACATACCGTTGGAGCCGGTGAGCATGCAGTCAACACCCAGGCGGGAGTTGTTCTCCTTGACCTGGCGCGACTTGATCGAGGCAAGCGTCTCGATCGGGCTCAGACCGGAGTTCTCGGCCAGAGCCAAGGGCACGGAATCCAGGGCATCCGCAAACGCGCGCATGGCATACTGTTCAATGCCGGGGCTCTGTAATTACGTTAGCCTAGAACTGGAATTGGAGAGGGCATCCCACGTACCTTGACAGCGGCATCTTCCACCGCAATGGAGCAAGCAATCTCCGCAGCGCCACCACCGTACACAACCCGGTTGTCCGTGACCAGGTTACGGACGACGCAGAGCGCGTCGTGCAGCGACCGTTTCGCTTCGTCAATGATCTAAACAAAATTAGTTATCGCATATACCAGTGTGGAAAATAGACGGACCATCTTGTTGCTGCCTCGTACGAATACCGTCACGGCACGGCTGTTGGCACATTCTTCGATAACGAGCATCTTCTCCCGGGTGGTGCCGAAGGTCATCTCGCGCACTTTACCGGCGGAACCCAGCTTGTCCGCGCTCAGGTCCTCGAATCGAGGGACAATGCGACCGTTCGTCGCAATGGCGATCAGCTCGATCTCGGGACCGCCGACCCAACGGACAGCGGGGAGCTTGTTCTGGAGGAGCAGATGGTTGGCTTCGTCGTCAAAGCCCCACTGGCAGATTGCCAGGTTGGCACCGGAGTTCTTCAAGTGCTGGATCATCTCGGTGAACTTTTCGCGCTCGTAGTCCTGCAGTCGCTTGTATTCTTCGACCGACGTGATGTCGAGCTTGTGCTTGGTCTTCGGCTTCGGGGGCTCAAACGGACAGGTGAGGATGGCCAGCTTGGCGTCCGAGATCTCACTGGGCATCTGAGGGTGCGAGAAATCCTTATCCACGATCACACCCTTGACAAGAAGCGAGTCCTCCAGGGCACCGCCGACCTTCCCATCAACCTTGATCAGCTCGAAATCGACATCCTTGCGCTCGAGGTCTGCGACGGAGAGAACGGCATCGACGGCGATCTTGGCGAACTGGTCATGGGACTTGGAAACACTGTACCTATGTTAGTCGCACGGAAAATATAACCCGGCAAATAGATACCAACGCACATCTTGCTACCCAGACTGGTCTTGGCGACCTTCATCAGGTTCGAGGTGTCATCCCTGCTGAAAGGGATGGTGTCGCTGATCTTATCAAGCTGCTCAACGGCAATCTCACAAGCCTGGTCGAAGCCATCGGCAATTCGGATGGGATGGATTCCCTTATCGATAAGATCGGAGGCTTGCTCCAACATGGACGCAGCGAGGACGACGACACCGGTTGTTCCATCACCAATCTCTTCATCTTGGGATTTCGAAAGCTCAACCAGGAGCCTCGCAACGTTGTTCGTGATGTCCATCTGAAACCCGACATATTAGCGGTTGTCCCGGAGGGCGTTGCGGTGTTCTTTGGTGGGGTCGAACCTGGCCCAGGATAGTAGCACCATCGTTGGTGACCGTAATATCTCCATCGGGGGAGATCAGAATCTTGTCGAGACCACGGGGCCCCTATAATACTCCTTAGCATGCTGCCATTGTGCCACCATTCGCATGATTCGCCGTCACATGATCGTACCAGAGAACTCTTCACGATGTTCGCAACAGTCTTAGCGGCGACAATGTGTGATTTGATGGCGTCGTTGCCATGTTGTCTCTTCTTCTTTCCTTGACTGTAGTGAGGGAGAAAAAAAAAATCCGTCAGTGACATGTTGTGCTGAAAGTCATCCCCCACCGTGACCCCTAGTAGGATAGCGCAACGTACTCGCGAACGACAATGAACGGCCGGCCCTGCTCATCTTTCATAACAGAAGCTGTGACGTGGGTTAGAATCGAAATTCGAAGGAGGTCATCGGTATAAAAAATGTCTAACCTTGAGATAGATCAAGCTCTGCGAGAGGTCAAGAATGTTAGCACGGGGGGGGGGTCACGGATGAGGGGCATTGAAAACGTACGCATCGCCATCTTGACGGGCTGCCACGAGGCAGGGGACTTGTATTGACACTTGAAAGAGTTGACAAGTAAAAAGAGAATTTAATCCGAGGAATCAACCCCTGAAACGTAGTAATAGGGTGACGTGGTGGTATGAAAGACGGTAGATGGAGCCGGGCTTGCGGTGGTGAGTTCAACACTTAGAAATTCTGGAGATTTCCCAGTTGGGGCTAGTGAGCTGGTTGCCCAAGGCGGTATGGCGCCCTTTCCCAACTACGCGCCATGCGCGAGGTCGGCATCCAGGAACCTTTGTTTCGTCACTTCGAGCGCATCGTTTATTCCCCAATGCTCGTCCTGGTACTTTCATCTTAACTGTGCTTATAGTGTGCTTTGTGCTTTAATCCGCCAAGTTGTTTTCAAAGCTGTTGAGCCTCGTCTCTCCTTCCCGGACAATGCCTCGTAAGTGATCGCTTGTTTGGTGCGGCTATGCTATGAGTTCATAGCGGTTAACCAAGAACACAGCACCGTTGGAAGACGTTTCGGACAGCGAGTCCACCGGCGACTCGATCCCTTTCAACAGCGCCGCGGAGAGCAAGGATCGCGACGTGGCAATGGAGGACAATGATGAGGACGGCGACGGAGAGGAGGAGGAGGAGGAGGAGGAGGAGGACATGTAGGCTGAGCCGCGAGTCGCTTTGCGATCGAGAGCCGCGCTGATGCGACTAGGTTCATCGTGGACAAGATTGAGGGACATGAGTTTGCGAAAAACGTGCGCTTTCCGGCTTGTTTCCTGCGGATGAAGTACTCGGCTTTGGCTAATCGAGTTGATCGCATTAGGGCGCTCTCTTGCTTCTAGTCAAGTGGAAAGACTACGAAGACCCCGCCGACCGAACATACGAACCGGAGGAAAACCTGTTAGTTTGACGTTCCTCGGAATCGACCTTCATTGACACCCTGGGTCTTAGGGAGGGCGCGAAAGATGCCGTCGACGAGTACTATCGCAAACTGGGGGGCCGACCCCAGAAACCCGAGCCGAAGAAGCGAAAATCTATGGGAGGACGGCCGCCGAAGTCTGCAGCAGTGAAGCAAGAGAAGCCAGAGCCTAAGCGACAAAGAAAGTCGCGGGGCGCCGTCGAGGACGAACCCGCCGAAAACAACGACACACCCAACTGGATGCCCAAGTCCAAGAACTGGGAGAAAGAGGTCAAGAGCGTCGAAACGATTCTTCGCGACGCTGAAACAGACGGCTTAGTCGCGTTCTTACTTTGGGAGAATGGGAAGAAGTCCAAGGTGTCCATCGAGATGTGTTATGATCGGTGCCCGAGGAAGGCAAGTTGCGACCCCCGCGGTATCCCACCTCCATGCTAACCTACAACCAGATGCTCCAATTCTATGAATCACACCTGTAAGTTGATTGTTTTTCGCGGTCTGGAATCGCGAATCTTTCTAACATAGTGGCAGTGTTTTCAAGGACGAGTCTTAGCGACGTGCGCCTGCGGAATCTATGCTGAGTTGGTTTTTATAGCGACCTAGGACCAATTCTTTATTCATTTATTGGCAAGGTAGTCATTGCATTTACAACATAATGTCCGAAGGCCTTAGCGCTTGAAGGGTGTTCTTGACGGAGTTTTAGGCTAATAGGTCGCGTTATATGATCTGTAAGATTATACACCCAGGAATGGGGTTCCAGCCATGGTGGCTGTGTGGCATTGCTCGACGGGAAAGTGCAGAAAAACCACAGAAAACAGGCCTCAGACACAAGGATGGAGGCTTACATCCTTAGTGATCGTGGGGCCATATTCTTATCTTTCATCATTACCAGGTCTTCTCTATCTCCCTATTTCATTTCTGACTGCTGGCAATGTTGATTTTTCCGGGTTTCTACGCTATCTTTATGTATTTTGATTTTGATACTCCTGTTGTTGTACATCCTCAACGTCGTATTTGATATTATTATTATTATGGTCAACTATGTGCATCCTTGCCGCGACTAGTTCCCTTCTAGGCCAGTGGCCCTTGCCATGTTGAGGTATTCCCACCGATTGTCAAATGCCTCGGAGCCATGCTTTTGTATGACGCGATTGACTCTTCGGCCATCCGCCGATTCCATGTCTCTGTCGTCGTCAGGTGTCCACACACCGGGCATATTATCAGGAATGCCTCGCCCGGCAGCCAAGCTCTCCAAGACCCGATCTGCCAGGACAGGATCCATACTAGCCCGGCGGAGCGCCTCAACGATCTGATCTTCGTCTTTCGCTTTGCCCGTCCGCAGGCGCTCATCGATCCAGGTATCGATATCCTGCGGGGGAGCTTCTTCGGGCTCGGGGCTCCCTGGGAAAAAGGGTAACTGTAATAGGGTGGTATCGAAGTCGTTATCAACGACGGGTGGGGGCGGAATTTGCGCATTCTGGGCTTGCGCGGCGGCATTTGCATTGCTTTTGTTTGGAATCGGCGTTGACGGTGCTTCGCTTGTCTGTGGCCTCGTTTCTTGTGTTCGTGTTACACGCTCTTCTGGGGCTTTCGCTGTAGGCTTTGGTCTTCGTTTGTGGCTTGGGCTGGGCGTCGTTTCTGCGTTGCGATGCTCGGGATTAGCTTGAGGCGAGCGCTTCCGCTTCTTATCTTCGGGATTGGCGGGTGCCTCCTGTTGCGAATTGTCTCGAACAGGCGGCCTCTGTTCTTCGGTGTTACTCGAGGCGAGGGCGCCTGGAGCCAGATAGGTTTTACCACCTGGTCGGTCTTTGCCTCGAAGTCGCTTCAAGTACCGATCCCGCCATGACTGGAATGTGTGCTGGGGGTACTGTGACAGAAGAACTTAATGTACGGCTTCTTGGAGTTAAGAACGGACGTGCTTACCCTTGCGGCCAGATCTTGGTAGATCAGGTTGCCTGATATAGGCGCAGTCCCTTGTTCTTCATACGGCTGCATCCAGTCCCAAAGAATCTGGTCGTCCTCGATGGTATAAGCTCGCTTGTGATTCCTACTTGGGATGTTGGTCGCCCCGACAGGTCGCGGTGCAGAAGGGCCAGCTTCATATTTCCGCAAGTCTTGCATTTTTCCCTGCTTGACGGAGTCCTCGACGAACTTGTAAGAGTGCCTGATGATTGATGAGTGTCTATGCGTGCAAAGATGTAGAATAGAATCAGGGTGTAACCCTACGTGTCTGGTGGAAGGTTCTTCCTTAAATGGTCAACCAGCCTGATGTCTGCATCCTTTTCATACAGTCTGAGAATGCCACCGTTGTTCTGCACGTTGGTCAGCGCGATGTCGCAATGTCCAAGGTATGAGAGGTCGTACCTTGATCAAGTCCTTGAACCGCCCTCTTTGAGGAACGTTGTGAGATAACCAGAACTGTTTTCCCTTGAACAGGCCATCATGCCCATCCCCAACCTCTTCTACCATTTCCGGTCCGAAACCGACAGAATTCGGGATATTATTGACGATTTCAGAGCTTCGTGTCCAAAGGCTGCTGACGCGCGATCACGTGCTGAATGCCGAATTTAAATTGCGCGTGGTCCTGGAGAAGATGGTTCGCAATAGAACTATCACTAGAGGAATATATCTCTTTTCTACCGCTTCCTTCTTTCGAGAATAAGGTGAACGAATCTAGACGTTGAGTCGTGTCGATAAAGGATTGCAAGTATGCTGTCAGTTGGTTCAATTGGTCGCGTTCCGCTGTATCGGGAAGGCCGGTCACGTGGCGAGATCGTCGCCCGCAAATCCGGGGAGAATGATAGGTGGACAATGTGTTGATGCAATGCGACAAGTGAAGAAGCTGGAATCCTCCGACCTGTCCTTTGATAAAGCCAAACGATATAATGACTTTATAGAAGCTGGATATCACACAATAACGCTCACCCACTTCGCCTTTATCGATTACTGAAGCGGGGCTGAGCTGACCACGCGTCAGAGCACGACCAGCATGGGTGTGGTGAGAACCATAGCCCTCGTCATTTTGGGGATTTCTGGATTTGTCTTCGTTGCTCTTTTTGGGAGACTGCCTGCATTTCGGTATGGCGAGGCTCCTGATCTCATATAGATACTAAGGATAGGGCCATGACTGACGATGTTGATCTATAGAAAGACTCCCATTGGCTTCTTGCATAGAGTTTTATGCATATCTATTCCCCGCCGACTAGCTTCTATTGACAGTGTTCTCTTTGGTGGCCGACTTGAATACTGCTGCAGTCGATCTGGCAGATACGTATTGCATGAAAACCACCCTCTTGTCCTTGTCAGTCCTGCCACTGAAAGTAACAGGTCATTGGAGTTGCTGACATCCTGTCTAGATCTTCTTTCTCGTTATTCTCATAATAGGCCAATGCATATTCATCCCGGCCGCATGGTCAAGGGTGTCTCTCGTGCATCGAGTCTGCATACTCTTTCTAATATGCTTGCCCTATGGGTTCCTGTACGCCAGCATTGCCACCAAATCCTACATCACCACCAGGAACCACGGAGAGGAACTGGAACGGTACCCCTATGACAGAGTTCTGTTCCATCCTGGGCGTTACTGTAAGACATGCCAGATGCTGAAACCTGCACGAAGTAAGCACTGCAGTATATGCAATGCCTGCGTTTCCCGACATGACCACCACTGCGTTTGGCTGATGAACTGCGTTGGGCTGAACAACTACGGCTACTTCCTGTCCATGATCTTGTCACTCAGCGTCATGTTGCTGTATGGGTCCTGGCTGGGCCACTCGCTCCTCACGCAAACGCTGGACAAGCATCTGCCACCAAGTTCCCACATTCGGACGACCCGGCAGAGTTGGGTCACCTTTTTCAATATCTGGGCCGGCGTCGTGGCCATCGATATCCGCGTCGGGTCGGTGACCATGTTGATGCTCATGACGGCTCCGCTCGCGATGGCCTTTCTCGTGTACCATACGTATCTCATTTGGGCGGGCATGACTACAAATGAGAGCTCGAAATGGTCGGAATGGAAGGAAGATGTAATCGATGGGTTTGTTTTCAAAGCTTCCAAGGCCGAGATCTATGATTCTTCTCCTCTACTGGGAGAATACCAGAGGCCTGAAAATTCCTGGCCCGTGAGCAGTGATAAAGTCCTTGTGGTCACTGATGAGCCACCGAAAGAAGGGTGCCTTCTGTCACCAGAATCAAATGAAATCACTCAGCCAAGCGATCGGAATGCGCCCATTGATCAGAGGTGGACTCCAGTGCGCGGTATGGACGAGATCGATAACATCTATGATCTTGGTTTTTGGAACAACTTGCGCCATGCATTCAAAACCCCGGCCAGAGCGAAGACATCTTGATAGATAGCATTTTATTTACACCGGAATCACTCTCATCAGTACAATGATAAATTTAGTTGGTGAATAAGATGTCAGCCATGAATGTCATTCATTCATCGTTTCTAGCTGTATTACCTAAAGAGGAAATTGGCGGGACTGTCTCGGAACCGGAAAAATTCCCATGATTGTCTGCCTTTCTTTCTTCCCCGCCGAACCCTGCGGACCATGATTAAAGCAACCATCTTGTCAACAGCAGTGTTTGACTTGAAACCCCCGCCAGATCGATCACAATGGCGGACCGGGCTGCAGCAGAGATGAAGCCAAAATGTACACCCGCCGAGCTCATGTTAAAGGTCATCCTGACGGGAACCTTGAGCCACTACGAGACGCGCGGGATGATTGACGACAAGCGTTTAGAGCACATGCTGTCGGCAGGGAAACAAATCCTGTACAAAACTCATCAGGAAAGCGATGTGCGGTATGGAATTATTCGATCTTCTTGCTTTTGTTTTGCGCGCGCGGAATCCTCGAAAGCTGACCCTGTTCTCCGATTCTAGACACAATTTGGGACTGTCTCCCGACATCTGGCAAGGGTTCACGGACGTATTGACGAAAGCGATCCCGGTGCTAGAATCGCAGTCCTTTGCCTGGAAATGCCCCCCGACCGCGAACTACGATCACTCGTCCTCGAACCTCATCGCCTACAACTACTTTTCGCTAGTTAAGGACATCGAGCGTTTAAATGACCTATGTACCATCGCACGCAATCTCCTCGCGACCACGAAAAAAGCGCAAAACATGGCCGCGGAAAAAGGGTTCGATCAGAGGATCTTGGCGCTGGTGGATACATGTGTGAGAGTTACGGCGCGCGGCTTCGACGGGGAAACAAATGCGAGGAACGAGGAACGCTGGCAGAAGGTGGTCAACCTTTACAAGCGCCTTTTGATCACCTGTCTCCAGTTCCTGCATAATTTTATCATGCACAATGAACAGCGGAAGATGGTCCTCTGGCTGGATCTGTTCGGGTATCATTCAACGGGGGATTCGAATATCATCCAGCCCAGGGAGCCGCTCGATCAAGTCAGCAGTCAACCCGAAGGCGTGGCGCCCATTGTGAAAACCGGAGAAAGAATTGTCAACCCCCCGATTCGCGCACTTTACGATCAGACTGCGGAGGATCTACTACTGGAGACGATCTCCAACTTCCCCAGAGAACCCGCGACGATCAAGGAAGAAGCGGCCATGCTCTTACTCGCGAACATCAAAGATCACATGGAGAAGCTTCTTGGACGCGATCTAACTGCCATACAGGAGATGGGAAAAGACCCTGAGCAGGTCAAGGAGATCAGGGCGGCTCTGACCGCGATTCTGGGCGCTAAGGTGGACGGTTGGTCTGATCTTCAAGACCGGGCCAAGGACCTTCCGCCTGCGTTGCCGGAAGATGAACCGCCGCGCAAGAAGTCCATTCTTACAATCGATCGCAGCTCTACGGCGGGGTTCCCGCGCATCTGCTGGGCCGATCTTCCCGACCTCAGCGAATACGGTGCCCTCGCATCGGGCGACGCCCCTATCATAGAGGAAGATACTAGCATGCCCCGGTCCGCGCAATCAGCCGCAGAGACGCTCCAAGAGGCTAAGGACGAGCTCATGGCAAGATTGCAGGAGACTTCGCAGATCGGCGGCGATGGCGATCATGATTACGATACAGGAGATGCCGGGACGGTGGGCGACGAGGATTCTCGCAGTCTGGAGGCCGTTGCAGATGGCAGCATAGAGGAGGAAGAGGAAGAAGATGACGAGGACGATGACGACTATAGAGGCCGCCCGGGCGATCAACAGCGAGGTTTATTAACCGACATCCCTCTCGTGCTGGGACCGGCGGAGATCGAAGCTCTCCCGATGATCATCCAAGCGGGCATAGTCGACAGTTTCGGGCTGAAGGGTGGCGAGCGGACTGGATCTAGGAACATGCAGTCCCTCAGATGTCACGTTCTCCTCACCCAAGAGACAGGACGGAATCTCCTCCGGGAGCTTCTGATCTTCATCGCCGCGTGGGATCTCCCCGACGACGAGCTCTACTTCAAGATGATGGTTCAGATCATGGACGCAGTGCTCAAGAACGGCCTCATGTCCCACGCGTATTCCGACTTCGGCCAACCAAAGGACATCATTTCACCAGCGCAGGCCGTTGTGGTCAAAATCCTCACGCACATCTTCCGCACCAAGTACTCGCCCGCCTCCGTCACAGGCTCAACGCCAGCCAGCGCAGCGAAGAACCCAGCGCCGCTTCTACGCGTCGACGTCCTCACCGTGCGATACATATTCACCATCTTCCGCGGGAACATCATCCCCGAGACGTGCGCGTTAATCTACCTGCAAGGCCAGATCCGCGCGGGGCGCGCCCTACCCGAAGACTTCCCGCTGAACCTGTGGGACATGGAACGCGTCTACGAAGGCGTCTACCAGTTCCTCGAATTCTTCGCCGTCCTGACCGAAAACAACGACTGGAAGAACTTGCTCTTCAAGTGGGAGATCGTCTACGACCTAGTAACCCTCATCAAGGAACTCGAGGCCAGCATTCCCAAGGGCCAGCTCAGCGCGCTGTCCTTCGGCCGCCACAGCCCGCCCAGAGAGCCTCCGCAACAACAACAACAACCAGGCTCCACGCCCGGACCCGTCGCCGTCGAGCGACCCTACGACCCCAGCGATCCGGACCCCATCGACGCAGGCGCCGGATCCCGAGCGGAGTCCCCGCCAATCACAGAAGACCCGTCGGAGTTCGAGTGGCGCAATCTCAAGAAACTAGTCGTGCTAGTCCTGTCCTCGCTGGTGTGGAAGTGCCCTGAAGTGCAAGATCAGATCCGGCGGTACGGCGGCGTCGAGACCATCCTATCGTGCACGAACTTCGACGCGCATAACCCGTACATCAAGGAACACGCCGTCATGTGTCTCAAGTTCTTGCTGGAGGGGAACCGTGAGAATCAGAAGCTCGTTGAGGATTTGGAGGCGAGGGAGGTGGTTAAGGATGATGGAGGATTGCTGGAGAGGAGTGGGTTCAAGGCTGTGATTGAGGATGGGAAATTGGCTATTCGACCAAAGGATGAGGGGAGGTTCAGCTTTTAGAGCATATGCATGGATGGATGGATGGATGGATAGACGGACAGAGGCGTCATATTGTGTAAAACAGAACAAAACTTTCACGAGAGGATATGTCGGAATGAATAAAGAAGAATAAAAAAAAGATATCATCATCATCCAGTCATCACTGTAAACCAACCAACCAACCACATCCTGTAAAGGCGCTCGTGTTTTTCAGTCCCCGCAACGCTCATCAAAACAGTCCAGTATAGCAAGTAGCGTGAAAGATAAGAATCAATCGACCCGGTATCATCATACTTCAACCGTACATTCCATCCCACTCTTCCTCGTCATCCTCAACAGGCTTCTTCTTCCGCGCTTCGGCCTTCTCTCTCTCCTCCTTTGCAAAGTCCCTGCGGTCAAGCGGACACGTTCCGCGGAGGCGGAGCCACGGCCGCACGCACTCTAGATCGAACAGGTGGGTGGGGTGGCAGGGCAGTCGCACGACGAGAGGGTACTGATCTTCCAGGAAGGGGTTATTGCAGATGGGACACGATTGGGAGGGTTTGAGGCTGGTTTTGGGGACACGATCGAGGACTGTACGGATTGATCAGTCAGTATGCAGTGAACCACCCGCATGTAGCAAGCCACCATGTAATTTCCGCAAAGAGAAAAGGAAGAAAGCAAACATACCATCACAAAACTCCTCACTCACCCCCTCAATCTCCTTCGGCGGCGTCTCCGCCTCACTAAGCAGCGTCTGAATCATCTGCGCCAGCAGATCATCCCCATGAACACTAGCGGCGGCACCGCCGCTGTGAAACGCAGCCCCGAGGTCAGGCACGCCGTTACCAGTCGGGATTCCCCCGCCTTCGCCCTCCCTGCGCATGACGTTGAGCGCGTCGGCGAGGGAGTAGAAGGCGGCGCTTATGTCGCCGGGGACGGGCACGGCATGGGGGCGCGAGCGGGCTTCGTCGGAGCTGATTTCGGAGAGCTTGGCGAAGAAGGTGGATAGGTCGGGGCGGCGGCGGCGTTGGCTGGATTGGGAGGGGGTGGAGAGGTCCGGGGTGCTGTGTTCGACTTTTTTATAGAAGTGGTGGGTTAGTGGGGTTGTTCTGCGGGGATGTAGAGACTGAGTCGGAGAGGATGTAGTTTGTACCTTCGTAGGTGGACATTATGATGGTGGGGTGTGAGATTATGGAAGGGTTTGGGTTAGGTCGAGACGCGAGTAGAGCTTGTGCTCTCGCGCTTGATATCAGCTGGGCTTGTGGTCTCCCTTTGGTTTAATAGAGTGGTCGATGGGAGAGTCTGGTGGAATGACGAGACGGCGGGGAGGGGAGGATATAAGCTTGAAGCTGGAGTGGAAGAGGTGGGGAGGCGACCAGCCAGCAGCGGGACGCGTTTTCCTTCTCCGCCTTAGTCAGGCTATCATGCTTTCTCTCTATCAACCACTTGTTAGATCCAGGCACGTTTTACTTTATGATATTCTTTGACAGGTATATACTGCCGTCTCTTCAGCAGAATATCCACTATATGCAATTGTCAGCACACTAAACCACTGAGCTGGTCGCAGCACCACAATGTGATTTCTCACCGTCCACAACTCCACTGTCTCGTGTCTAGTATACAAGGGACAGATTCAAAGCTGAGAGCCCTCTGACAGACAATTTTGTCTTATCTCAAAACCAGCCTTAACCCCAAAGAAGTAATCATGCCGAACTTGCTCCATTGTTCGCATCTTCTCCTCGGCCACATGTCATAACTATAAAGTCACATGACACGGATTTTATATCCGCTTATGTAATACAATCTTTCGGCCGCGGAAAAAATAAATAACAATAAAAGGGACAACGGTCGATCCAGCATCAGCCGGTTGTACTTTGCGCGCTTATTCGCTGTCCCCTACATATATGGAAGAGATGTTGCGCGAGTTGAGAAGGTGATGATCAGGTATGTATATGTATTTGGAGTTGTGGGTGTGATGGGTTGATTTTTCGATCTTCTTGTTGATGAGACTTGTATTGAGATATATAACGGATTGATGAAAGTAAACTGATTCTTGTATAGCTACTGCATATATAATAGCCTATGCATGTAATAGCAGCAGCATTTGACTGATCTTAGCAACTCAGTCGCATCCAATCTCATATTGGAATTTGGAAGTGAAGGTCAAGGGAATGTTTCCAAGCCTAAGGCCCAGACCAACAGCGGCCCGCGTGCTGCTAAACTCCGGCGGGCGCTCCAACCGGCCCCGCTGTTTTCGGCCAACAATCTTTGCCTCGTCTTGGTTTTGCACCGCCAAACAACACCCCGCATCTACATCTGCATCTGCATACACTGTACGTTTGCCATACAACTTGAAGAGACGACTACCGTCTTGATCGCATAAAGCAAAGGACTATACTAATCATCTGTGTGATAGTCCCCATCCATCATGACCCCCCCCACCGACCGCCGCCCCATCATCATCTCCGGCCCCAGCGGGGTCGGAAAGGGCACGCTGTTCAACATGCTCTTCGAGAAACACCCGGATACGTATACGCTATCCATCTCGCACACGACGCGCAGTCCGCGCCCGGGCGAGAAGCATGGCGTGAACTATTACTATGTGACGAAGGATGAGTTCCGGGACTTGATTGCGCAGGATAAGTTTGTGGAGAAGTTAGTCCTTTTCCTTTTTCTTAGTTTGTCTGGCGAGTGGATTCGTGTTTGTTGTGAGGGGTATGCTAATGGTGATTTACTGATAGTGCCCAATTCGGAGACAACTTCTACGGAACGAGCAAAATGACCATCGAAGAGCAGACCGCCAAGGGCAAGGTCGTCGTGCTGGACATCGAGATGGAGGGCGTGAAGCAGGTGCGGAACTCGTCGATTGGGGCGCGCTACGTCTTTATTGCGCCGCCGAGTGAGGAGGAGCTGGAGAGGAGACTGCGCGGGCGGGGCACTGAGACGGAAGATAGTGTGCTGAAGCGGTTGGCGCAGGCGAAGAAGGAGTTGGAATTTGGGCGGCAGGGGGGTTTGATAAGGTTATTGTGAATGAGGATTTGGACAAGGCGTATAAGGAGTTGGAGGAGTGGGTTTATGTTTAGGATTATCCATCATGGGGTTGGGGGTTGTGTGTGTGTGTTTTGGATTGCGTTATACACCGTTGTCGTAATTTTGTTTTAATATAGGGGCTTTGAATAGATCGTGTTTGGTTGTACATTGTGGTCTGGATGATGGGTCTACTGGTATCCCTACACTATTTTATATTAGCGTATTGGTAAGGAGTGCCAAGCAGATAGCCACTGGGTAATACTCAAGCTTTTTGATTATCCCCTAGGCTCAACCGCACGGTTCGACTCGGAAACATTGCCCATTTAGATGCTGTCATACTATAGTCATCATCAAACCTTGCTAACCTCGGCTGCGTATACTGTGCACGCAAGCCACCAATTTCCGGAATATACTCCCAGGCCATTATGACTTGCTTGTCCAAGGCCTAGCCAGCCCGTGGGCGTTGACGCTAGAGCGTGTCGTCCTCGAAGCAGTCTCATTGTAAGACAAGTTTAATTGCCAAGCATCAGGCAACATAGTCCTTCATTTTGGGATCAATGGGACAGAGACCACTTTTCCTTTCTCTCAAGGTTGCAGTGGCTTGAAACTCATTCATGTCTTTGGTTTGAGGGAGCAACTATCCGTAGGACAGTCCATCCTGGGCCGGAAACTAGATCGTTCTACTCCGTACCTGTGCCTGGTTCCTGATCTGACAGGGCCGCTAGATCCGGCTAGGGATCCTCCCGGGTGCGGGGCGTAGACTTCGATGACGATATTCAACCTAGCCATTTTGACTCCTGGTGTTCTGCAGGAATGGCATGCTACTTGATCTAGTCATCATATCGAGTAGGTCTTACCGAGGGAGAATCAAGCGCAAGGTACTGTCGCGTGGGACCACGCTCATCCCCAGATCCGCCGGTGCAACATTGCCGCTTAGCGACTTGGCAGTTTTGGCTTAGTTTCAAGGAGACGGAGCCGCTATTAAGGAGCTGATACCATTGCTGGGTAGTGATTGGAGCTTAAATAGAGGGGTTCCCTGACGAAAACCGTGAGTCTGACGATCAAGTACAGTTTTCTTCGTGCAGACCTTCTAGTCAGTGTTCTTGTTATATGATCATGGCGATGAAGTTTACTAGGAACCTGGCCCTTTCGGTGGCCTTCAGCGCATCTGTGCTGGGCCAGCAGGTTAATGGCCCCGATTACAATAGCCCTACCGGCGGTCCTCCGGCCAAATTCTTTGAAGCTGCTGCCTCGATCCCAGTCGCCGGCCTTCAAACCGCCGCTGCGAAGGCGAGCAAGGTCCCGGATGTGGCAACGTATCCTGTGAGCCTTGAAAAGAACGCAGCCAAGTCCACGATCCACAGTGACTGGCTGTCGTTCAGTGAGGTGGGTTCTTCCCTCTGGTTCTTGCTCGACATCTAATGTGGTCACCAGGGAGCGGCCTTGTCATGGGTGGCAGACATGGATGTTGACTGCGACGGCATTGATTATAAATGCGTGGTAAGGCTGAGAATAAACACAGCGAAGGGATCTCTCCTCTGATGTGAAATCAACAGGGAAACCCTGATGGGCAAGACCAGACCAACTGGGGTGCTCTGGCGGCGTACGAGGTGCCGTTTATCGTCATTCCGCAGAAGTTCCTGTCAGCAAATGGAAACCTCCTATCGGGAAACAACATTGCTGCTGTGATCTGGTAGGATCTTGAGCCTTCGGCGTCGAATGAATCCCTAAATGACTGCTACTGACCGCATTGCACATAGCAACGGCAAGATGTACTACGGTATCCTCGGGGATTCCAATGGCGATAGCCCGCAGGTTACCGGCGAGGCTTCATGGTTGATGGCCCGTACTTGTTTCCCCCAGGACGATCTGAGCGGAAACAAGGGACACACCGCTGCCGATGTCACCTGTAAGTACCGGGCCCGGATGGGAGCTGATGGCTTTGCATGGTTTCTGATGACCCACGATGTAGATATTCTGTTCACCGGCAAGGACTCGGTCCTGCCAAGCAGCGCCCTGAACGAAAACTATATCACCAACTTCAGCACCTTGCGGTCGATGGGTGACAAGCTGGTCAACGCCCTGGCCTCGAATCTGGGGCTCGGCGGTTCCACGCCCCCCACGACTACCTCCGCTACGATGACCACGACAGCCAAGCCGACCACGACAGCCGAGCCGAGCCCGACCGACTGTTCCTGGCCCGGTCATTGCCAAGGTGGGTTGCATCTGAGATATTGCTCTATTTGATAAGCTGACGGGAGCTACTGCAGGCGCTGCATGCTCGAGCTGCGACGATTGCGCGGACGACCTTGTCTGCACTAGCGGCATCTGTTCTGCCGATGAAGCGCAGACATGCTCGTGGGAGGGTCACTGCGAGGGTACGTTGCATGTGCATGGGGATGTGAGATGAACACTAACCCCGGACTAGGTGACTCTTGCTCTTCCGACGATGACTGTTCAGATGAGCTGGCCTGTGTTAGTGGCGTTTGCTCTGCTGATGAGGATACAGAAACGACGTGTTCCTGGGAGGATCACTGCGAGGGTATGTCGACAGTGGCCCCTGATACTGTTTTGAGGTCGATACTGAATTGACATTTTCAACTAGGATCCTCTTGTACGAGTCATGACGACTGTGCGGATGAGCTGTCCTGCAGTGATGGAGAGTGTACCTCCTCGTGAGGGCTATGTGAGTAAGAAGAGTGTGTTGTATGGGTTGACGATGGACGGATGAAATGTCAGTCGAGAGGGATATCTAAGAATGAGCGAAATGAGTAATGTGTAACTATCTCTACAGTCGTGATGAGAATGGAATGGAAGCGTGGTTAGTCAGCAAATAAAAGTCCCAAAGGGGATAACCTAGTGTAGATGCACTGGTTAGTAAGAAACATAGCACAACGCATACACTTAATCAATCCAGGGTTCAACATTCGGAACGAGAAAGTCTAGAACGATTTCAGATAAATGACTTGATCCTTTTTATTTCCATATTCATTCTTCTGATCATGTTATTTCAATAGGAATTTGTCTGCTGAACTCACTCATTCCTCACATTGTTCAGTTTAAGACACTGTTACCAGGCAACTGCAATCCATCTGGTCTTGATCGACAGATAAACACGGCAACAGACCAACACGAGCCTGCGCTAGGCTGGGTTCTTTCTTTAGCAACACCCGTGGTGGAGCCAAGATCAGCCGAAGGAGGCGCGGCATTGCGACAGCATCAGACGTGTTTCCTCTCTCTGTCTCTCTGTCTCTCTTTTTATTTTTCTGTCCTTTCTACCTACTCACATCATATCATCTACTCTCGCTCTTGCTGGCTCAAGGCGAATAAACACAGACCAGCCCCCACGAAGACGTCCCATCTCTCCTCATCCAACCATCCATCTGAGTTCACTCACATCTCTCCACATTGATAGCCCCAGGCTGTCTACACATCTGTCGTCATGCGATCGAAATCCGTCCAACCGTCTCTCTACCGTCCTCTCCCCTTCCATATCATTCGCACTGTCGGGTTCATTTCTTCCCTGGTCGTAGCCATCATCTTGGCGGTGTTCGTCTACCGCCTCCATTCCGACAATTTCAAGCTCCCTTGGGCGTTCCTGGTGGTACGTATTCACTTACCTTAAAACACCACCAATCCAAATGCTAACCACCCAGATACTCATCACCTCCATCTTATCCCTCCTCAACTATGTCCTCACAACCATCGTCCACTGCGGCTACGGCCTCGCCCCCCGCCTCTCCCTAACCTTCAACTCCATCATGCTCTTCCTCTGGCTCCTCTCCTTCGGCCTCCTCTGCTACGGCATGTCGCACACAATCCTCACAACCTGCAACGCAACCTACTGGGGCAACTCCACCGGCATCAACGTCTGCCGCGCCTACAAAGCCCTCTTCGCATTCACCATCCTCTCCATCCTCGCCCACATCGCAGCCGCCGTCCTCGACGTGATCACCCGCAATCGCCAGACCCGTCTCGGCGCCTACGACCCCATGGCCAGCAATCAGGCCCTCTCCACCGCAGACTACAAGATGCACAACCGCGGTAGCAGCGTCATGTCCACCACTGCCGCCGCCGGCCCCTACGAGGACCACTACCCGCTTTACTCCCACTCCCGCGATAACTCCACCCACGATGACCCCTTCCACGACGGCCCTGACCCCCACAACCACCTCCTCCCCGACGAGCGCCACCCGCTGCCCCCTGTTTACGGCGCCCGCTCCACAGAACAGTACCATCAAGGCGACGCCCACGACTACTATGACTCGGCTCCCGCCGCGCTCAGCCAGCGCAGGGCGCCCCGCGCGCGGTATAACGGGTACGAACCGGCTGATGTACACGGCCATCAGGGGGAGTACACTGCCTATGACGCGGGCGCGTATCGGTGAGAGCCAGTCACGTCTACAGTACTGGTAGATGTAGAAGGAGAAATGAGATGTGGAAGCTTGTGTGTGCATTTGTGCGGCGTGATGTGTGTACAGCATTTTTTATATTCTATATCTTTTGGAATGACCACATCACCCGTGCTGTATTTGTCTGATGCGTTACGAATTGCGTTTTGTTTGTTGGTATAGGCGTGGCGTGTCTTTTTGGGATTGATCTCCCTTTTTTATTTTATTTTATTTTATTTTTGTTTTGTTGTGTAGTCTGCCGGTGTCGGAGGTTGTGTCTAGATTCGATCAAAATGATGTTTTACGTGATGTTGAGCGGATTCTTTTGTGTGGCTATAAGTGTGACCCATACATCATATGTCAACCATATACGGGAAAATAGTTATGAATACAAGCACTACGAAAAGAAAACTAGACTCAGCTCGAGAATGGAAGAAAATGAAAGATAATGTGGTCTAGGACGCTCAATATAGATCGACAGGAAAGCTTAGATCGGCAGGATACATCAATCACAACAGTTGGAATTAGAAAAGGCAGGTCATATGCACTCCTAGGGCAGAAATCCCACATCGACGGCTGGGCTCTACATGATAACCTCGTTGGAGACGTCCTGTGGCATTGTCAGTTTTCGAATTCCCTTTCTCTGAAATGGCCCACCGGTTGGGGGGAAGGGAACGTACACGCTTGAGTTCCTTGAACGGCAGACACACGCAGTTTTGTACCCGGACTTCATCACCCACGCCGCACTCCTTGCCGAGGATGGTGATGCTCTGGACCTTGACGCCCTGCTTGACGATGCTGGTCGAGTGGCTGCCCATTGGGATCGGGGTGCCCTCTACGCGCGCCCAGGCGCCGACGCGGCTGCTCCACCCGATGATGGAGTGCATGACGCAGGCGTCGTGCTTGATCTCGGCGTCTTCCAGGACGATGGAGTCCTTGACGCGGGCGCCAGCGCCCACGACCACGCGCGGGCCGATCGACACGTTGGGGCCGAGCTTCGCGGTGGGGTCGACCTCGGCGGAGGGGTGGATGTAGACGGGGGGTACGATGGTGGCGGACGGGGCCATGAGCTCGTCCGATTGCGCCTGGAAGGCCTTTTGCAGGTACAGGGCGTTGGCGGGCACGGCGGACCCGGCGGTCTTGATCTGGCGCCAGAAGTCCTTGGTCTCGTGCACGAAGAAGCGGTTGCTGTCGGCGAGGTCGGAGAGGATGTCTTGTTCCAGACGGAGGACTTCGCTTGGCTCCGACTCGTCGGCGGCGATGAAGGAGGTATCGAGGTTTTCGGAGGAGGGGTAGGAGACGAGGCGGGGGCGGGTGGTGCGGCGCTTGATGGCGCTGCGGATGGAGGGGAAGATGCACTCGGTGGCAAAGAGGTAGACGCCGCAGTTGATCAGGTTGGAGATGTGCGACTCGGGCTTCTCGACGTAGTGCAGCACTCGCTTCGTGTGCGAGTCGGACACGATGCACCCGAAGTTGGTGGCCGTGTCGTTGCTGACGCGGGTTCCTAGGATGACCGCCTCTGCGTCTTTCTCCTCGAACAGTTTCAGCATCTCCACGAGCGGGAACGAGCAGCAGACGTCAGCGTTCAGGACGAAGATGCGCTCCGGCTTGCCCTTGAGGATGGCATCGCGGAAGTGGTAGAGACCGCCGGCGGTCCCCAGAGCGGTGTATTCCCGTAGATACTGGATACGAAATTGGGGGAACTCCTTGGCAGAGTCCTTGATGAAGTCGCGGAAGACGGTCTCGTCGTAGTAGCCGACCAGGGCCACATCGCGGATATCGGGGATTTTCGCAAGAGCTTTCAGACAGTGCTGGATAATGGGGTGACCGGCAACCTCGAAGAGGGGCTAAACGGAAATACGTCAGTCAGCTGATAAGGTACGAAGTTATGGTTGACAGATTGAGCCGTTCAAGGAGGGGCACAATGGGCGACCGAAGGAAAGGAGGGACAACGGACCTTGGGCATGTCCAAGGACAGAGGGCGAAAACGAGTACCCCTAGATGGGCCTCCGACCTGGCAGTGACATTCTTGGTTAGAGATGAATTGATCTATGAGGTTCAGGGGGGCATACCAAGATGATGGCTTTGGTGGAGGCCGCATTGGCGTGATCCCGCATGGGAACTTGAAGCATTGCGGAGACTGTGTGGGGTGGAGACTTCGGAGGGGTAAGATGGAAGTGACCCTAGATATGAGGTCTGTCTTTGTTGGGGAGAGATGAGGTCAGAATCTTGAAGAAACTGAGTTCAACAAGGAGAAATACAGAATTGAGAGGGTCAGGAACAACAAAGAGATCCCAGAGTGGAGTTGGTTCCCAGCTGGGTCATTCATGGACGAGACTAGACTCAATCACGGTTTGGGTCCGACCAGAGATGACCAGAGCTGATCTCACCGCTTTTGCTTGCGGCATCTTCTATACAATGAGTCTCCACGATGCATTCCATGATCAATGAACACGCTCATATGTCTATAATATAAGGCTGAGATGAGGAGATAATGATCTATCATATTAAACAATTTGCTATCATCACACTCAACTATTTGCAGATCTAATCTTCGTCATTTTCTTGCCATCGCACAGTGGATATCCTGGATCAAATCCTTTACATAAACCAGCCACACAACTGTATCAAGCTTATTCAAACTTGTTGTGCTGTTGAATATTCACTGACAATGTCCCTATCTAAAAGTTGTGGGTTTCTACAACCATCCCTGATACTAAGATGGGGTTGTGGTGGAAACAGACCCAAGTCCAAGACTGCGTAGACTCGCCTGCCAAATTGTATGGCCCGAATACAATCACCTGTGAGAGTGATAGACCAGTCCACACGTCGCATTCACTGTTTCCTATATAACCCAGCCATGTCCTCACTTTCACTTCTTTACCATCTATTTCTTATTCACTCTTTTCTTCTTATTTCTGACTATTTCCCTACTTGACTTAATCTCTACTCTGATACCCCCTACTCTCTTCCCCTCTCCATCCACTAACTGCATCTACTTTTACATTATCTCGAATACCCCTGCTATGAAGCTTGACTATAGCCTCACTTGAGCTGTCTAACTATCCTCACTCTGGACATGCTCTCAGTGATGCTAAATTCAAATCATAGCCCTTGTCCCAGTATCAAGCAGGATATCACCGAAGCCTCAAGCCAGACGACGAGTAAGTCCACAGTCTGACATCCTGCTCCCCATCCAAGTCTCACCATGCTAACAGACATAAGACACCATGGAACCCTCACCTCCATCGGAGCTGGATGCTATAAACATCATTGGCCATGGCATGAGGAGCCTGGTCAAGAAAATCCAAGAGTTGAGACACATCGGGATCGAAGATAACAAGATCGCCCTGCCGAAAATCTGTGTCATCGGCGATCAGAGTACCGGCAAGTCTTCTCTAATTGAGGGCATGTCGGAGATCAAAGTGCCAAGAAGCGCCGGTACCTGCACAAGATGTCCCATGGAGATCAACTTGTCTGAAAGTGAACCGGGTCAGCCGTGGACTTGCCGCGTCTACCTGTCCAGGAAGTACATGTTCGATGGTTCCCAGAAAATTACGAAAATCCCAACACGGTCAAACCCTCTGGGACCATGGATAGAGCAAGACCAAGAAGACGAGCTCTTTACCACCATAACGGAGAAAGGTGATGTCCAGGAGGCCATCAAATGGGCGCAGCTGGCGATTTTGAATCCGAGTCATCCACCTAGCGACTATATTCCCGGTCAGAATACAGCCACGGGACTCCATCAGCAAGTGAAGTTCTCACCGAACGTCGTCCGCCTGGATATTTCTTCTTCAAACTTTCCGAACCTGTCGTTTTACGATCTTCCCGGGGTCATCAGCCAAGCGGAGTTTGAAGAAGAACGCTATCTGGTTTCCTTGGTCGAAAACCTTGTCAAGGATTACATCTCGCAGAGTAATTGCATTGTTCTCTTGACCTTGCCCATGACGGATGACGCTACCAATTCCAGCGCTGCCCGCCTCATGCGGGATGTACGCGGGGCCAATTCCCGTACTCTCGGCGTCCTCACCAAGCCGGACAGAATTCAGAACGGAGAGTCTTACGAGCAGTGGACTGAGATCCTGGAGGGTGACAAATTTCGACTTGGCCACGGATACTACGTTGTTCGCAACAACCCTGACCCTAATATTGAACATTCGAAAGCTCGGGAAGAGGAGACCGCTTTCTTCGCTTCTGACCCATGGGCCACTGATCTCACTGCATACCAAGGAAGATTCGGCACTCGCAACCTACAAACCGCTCTTTCCAGCCTGCTTCTCGAACAAATCCAAGACTGCCTGCCCAGTATCATCGAAAAGATCGAGGAGAAGGCAAATCGTATTGATAACGAGCTGAGCACGCTTCCAGTCCCACTTTCGGGAAACATCCCATATATTCTATGCGGACATATGAATCGCCTGAAGGAGGCTATCCGTGCTAATATCGATGGGGGCTCGTCACAGTATCCCCTCCAAAAACGATGGGGCCGCATTGCTGTGGATTTCAAAAGGGCCCTCACCAAGACCCGGCCAATCGTTCAAATCCTGACCGAGCGTGAGAAAAAGATGTACATTGAAGAAGAAGACGACGACTCTGACTGCTACGAACTCAACTCGCAACGACCCGTCAAGCGACTTCGAACCAGCGTAACAGCCCCTCTGCCCTCCACCGAGGTCAAACCTTCGAAATCGCCAGCTCCCAAACAGTCGGGATACAACTTCACTTGCTTCGAAATGTTCGACAAACCCGCCAAAATGTTCACTTGGGATGAGATCCGGGAGTTCAATGAGGATTCGTGTCGCGCAGGTATCCCGGATCAGATTGACCCGAGGACTGTGGAGATCTTGAATCAAAAGAGTGTTGAACATTGGTCGAAGCCGATGGAAGTGTTCCTCCAGGCCACGCACTACCTCGTGAGAGAGATGTTGATGCAGCAGCTGGAGAACGTCTTTGCTCAATATCACCAGACGAGTTTGTACCGCGAACTCAGAAAGATCATGGAAAGCTATCTTCAGAAGCTGAAGACCGAGCACTTCCAGCATGCTGCGGAAACATACGAGATTGAGCACAACAAGCCATTTACAATGGCGACCTCAGCCTTGGAACAGGCCCGCAACGAGTCTTACAAGCTTCTTGCCACGCGCCGTCGTGACGCGAGGGTTGATTGCTATCTGAGGAACAAACGCAAGATCGCACCCGCAGATCCCCGCTGGGAAGCGGAAGGGAAGAAGGTTACGGATGCTGAGCTCAAGGTCGATTCGTATCCCCAGGAGGTCCGCGCCATGGCAGTAAGGTTGATAATCCCACATCGGGCATTCCCCGTAAACTGACCGAAAACTAGACTTCTCGGGGATACTACGAAGTGGCTAGCTCGCGGTTCATCGACGTGGTGTGCCAAAGCGTGCATACAAAGTTGTTCTCCAAGTGCCGCGAGGAGCTCATCCATGTCATTGAGACTGAGTTGCGCATCTTCGACGACAATGGTATGTCTCTATACAACGTGATGTTTGACGACACTGCCACTGACACAATCCCTAGCCCTCGATCGGTGCCTCGAATTGATGGCCGAAGACCCGGAGCGACAACGGCGGCGGACCTATCTCGTCCGCGAGAAGAACAAGATCACCAAGGCTCAGCAGTGGCTTGCTACGGTGCGAAAAGAAGACCAGATGGATACCCCCATCAAGTCTCAACCCCCTGGTGGCTGGGCTGACCTTGATGGAGCAGTCTGTTGATTGTCCTGGGTAGTTTGAATCTTTCTTTAAGGCGCAATGGACGGAGTGGCACTGGAAGCAATGAACTGGTACGAACACCTTCACCATAACGTACGATATCACAGATGAAATACCCGAAATGACAGCGAGAAACATATCTGGATGGCAGTTGAATAATTGATCGATGCTGTACTGAAGCCCTGATAACGGGAGCCTGAGGCTGCGACCATGGATGGCGGGGTAGTCTGGAAACCCCACCAGGGTGCCCTAAGCCCTAAGTCCAGATTGAACCCTCCTCAGACTGTTGTCTGCAAAGGTTTAGTCAAGCAATTCCAATTTCATTTCAAATAATGCCTTAAAACACAGCTACATATGAACCATCCATGTAGAACCACCCTGTAAATACCATGGAGAATAGCAGCCTGAGTCATCCGCCCGAAACGGACCGGACATCTTATCGGCCGTGGGGCCTGAGGCTCACGCCCAATCAGAGCGGCCGAGGAGTGACTCCGCGCCCAAAATTCTCTCTTTGCCCACCATCGTCACTTTGACCTGCTTCCTCACCCCCACCACGATCCAATTCATACCATTCAATCTTAATTTTCACCATGGCTGATCCCAGCGGTGTTAAGGAAGCCGAGGCCTCCATGGCCAACCTTTTGCTCGACGAGGTCACCGGTGAGCGCGTGTCCAAGACCGAATTGAAGAAGCGCCAGAAGCTGCGCGAGAAGGAGGCCAAGAAGAAGGAGAAGGAGGCTGCTGCCCCTCCCAAGGCCGAGAAGAAGACTTCCGCTGAGGATGAGGAGGCTAACCTGACTCCCAACGTGAGTTTGTTTGGGTTCTGGAATGTCCCGGGGACGTCAGAAAGACAGAGCTAACCAGCCGATCCCCATGTCTAGCAATACTTTGAGATCCGCAGCAAGCGCATCAACAAGCTGCGTGAGACCAAGAACCCGGATCCGTACCCGCACAAGTTCCAGGTCACCGACGACCTGCGCAAGTTCCTCAAGGACTACGAGAGCCTGGAGAAGGGCGAGCAGAAGCCCGATGTCCCCATCCGCCTGGCTGGACGTATCTACACCAAGCGTACGTCTGGAGCCAAGCTGTTGTTCTACGACCTCCGCGCGGAGGGCGTCAAGGTGCAAATTGTGTGCCAGGCGCAGAACGCCAAGGGCGAGGTTCCCTTCGAGGCCCAGCACGAGCCCCTCCGCCGCGGTGACATTATCGGTGTGATCGGTTTCCCCGGCCGTAGCAACCCCAAGAACCGCCCCGACGGTGAACTGTCCATCTTCGCCACGGAGGTCGTGCTGCTGGCCCCCTGCCTGCACGCCATCCCCTCCGAGCACTACGGCTTCCAGGACAAGGAGCAGCGCTTCCGTCAGCGGTACCTGGATCTGATCATGAACGACCGCTCCCGTAACGTCTTCGTCACCCGCTCCAAGATCGTCTCCTTCATCCGTCGCTTCTTCGACAGCCGTGACTTCGTCGAGGTCGAGACCCCCATGATGAACGCCATCGCGGGCGGTGCCACCGCCAAGCCCTTCGTCACGCACCACAACGAGCTGGACATGAACCTGTTCATGCGCATTGCCCCCGAGCTGTACCTGAAGATGCTGATCGTCGGTGGTCTGGAGCGTGTGTACGAGATGGGCCGCCAGTTCCGCAACGAGGGCATCGACCTGACCCACAACCCGGAGTTCACCACCTGCGAGTTCTACTGGGCGTACGCCGATTACCAAGACGTCATGAACATGACCGAGGAGCTGGTCTCCAGCCTGGTGAAGCACGTCACCGGCGGCTATGAGACGACCTTCCACACGCAGACCGGCGAGGTCTACAACGTCAACTGGAAGGCGCCGTGGCGCCGCGTGGAGATGATCCCCGCGCTGGAGGAGGCGACGGGCGAGAAGTTCCCGCCGGGCGACCAGCTGCACACGGCCGAGACGGGCGAGTTCCTGAAGAAGGTCCTGGCCAAGACGGGCGTGGAGTGCTCGCCGCCGCTGACCAACGCGCGCATGCTCGACAAGATGGTGGGCGAGTTCATCGAGGAGACCTGCGTCAACCCGACCTTCATCATGGGCCACCCGCAGATGATGTCGCCGCTGGCCAAGTACCACCGCAACAACGTCGGTCTGTGCGAGCGCTTCGAGGCCTTCGTCTGCAAGAAGGAGATCTGCAACGCCTACACGGAGTTGAACGACCCCTTCGACCAGCGTCTCCGCTTCGAGGAGCAGGCCCGCCAGAAGGACCAGGGTGACGACGAGGCCCAGCTCATCGACGAGAACTTCTGCACCAGTCTGGAGTACGGCCTGCCGCCCACCGGTGGCTGGGGTATGGGTATCGACCGTCTGGTCATGTTCCTGACGGACAACTACAGCATCAAGGAGGTGCTGGCCTTCCCCTTCATGAAGGAGGACAAGACGGCGCAGGACACCAAGACTGCTGCTGAGGTGGTTGGCATTGAGCCCAAGCCTGAAGAGGGTATTCGTAAGTGAACCCGCTGTCCGCTGATACGCGATGGAAAGTGGAATCAAGCTCATGGTGTCTATCTCAACAGCCCACAAATAAATGACCATTGCATGGCTCTAGATACATAAGGATGCATGAAGACCAAGATTTAAGATATATGTCTATACCGTTCGCCTTCTGTCTGGGATAATCTCAATAATGAAAACGCAAGTACGGTGGGAGTTTAATCTCTGATTTGTAGACACTGACCATGTTCTTGGGTAGTCTTTCAATGATAACGGTCTGATAAATTTGTAAAAGTCTGTAGTATGCTACCGTGCCGTACCTACTCTTCTGGTCTCATAGTCTATCAGGCCTACTGACAAGACTGATGAAGCTCAAACAGTCTCACCTATAATGAGCATTGACGGCATCTTGCCTCCCAAGCCCAGCAAGACAATGCCTTCTATATCCCCATTCATACACCCCACAAAGACTCATATAATGCCATACACCCCCTCAATAATCCTATTGTCTCACCAAAGAACACCATTCTCCCACCAAAGGATCCCATTCATTTCCTGCACCGGATTTCCAAGCACAGCACAATCCACCACTCAAAGAACCGAAAGAAAACTCAATATATAATCCCCCTTAACGAACAAGTGAAATATCCCACCAGACAAGTGAAAATGACCTCTCTCGAGCGAGGTACAACCACAGGTGTGTCCCTCCCACCATGACATCGTTTGTCGTCGTCGTTGAACACCAGCCGTCAACGAGGGTCGTGGTGAATGAGGCACTTGCTGGTTATTGACGTTATTGTTGTCGTTGTCGTTCATGATCGCGTCGTGCTGGCGCTGACTTTTGCCTTTTGCCCCTTGGAGGAAGAAGTATTTATAGGCTGGTCCTTTTCCTCTGTCTGTCGCTGGCTTTTGGTCTTTCCTGTTCATCTACTGCTTTCTGGATCTTGTTGCATGTTGGGTGATTTGTCTTGTTTTTACTTCGCCTGTCTTTTCTACGGAGTTACGTATCTGAAGACATCTCAACGGTCCTAGTATCTTCATCTAGGAGTCTTATTTCGAAATATTTGTGATATCCCATCAAGAGAAGAGGAAGAAGACACATTATGGCTGGATACCCAGACAGACGTGCATACCCAAGCTCTGGGCCCCGTGGCTGGGAACACAGCTATACCAGCTATCATCCTCTTAACCATCCTCCTTTCAACTATCCTCCTCCATCTTATTATTCCTCTGCTTCATCAGCATCGTCGGGGTTGAATTTCCGCGAGAGCAGGGCTCCCGTGTATCATCGGCGTGTTAGACACGATCATCTCCCTCTGGATTACATGGTATGTTATCATCATTTCTTGTCTATGTCTAGGACGTATCTATACTATCTAGGACTGGACAGTATAAGAGAAAGTAACAAGCTAACAAAACTCCTTCTCCCCCAGCACTCCTACGAAAGACCTCACCATCGCCAACTCCAACTCACCCCTTTCACTCATACCTCAGCAACGCACACCAGACCACCCAACCAGGTAAGTCGTGAACCCCAATCCCAACACCCCAGCTCCATTTAACTAACAAACCCAGTGGACCAACCCATACAACCCCCGACCAACCCATCCCCCCACATACAACACATACAACCCTACCTCTCAACCATACGTCCCCGTACGAGAACCGTACCGTCCTGCAATCTATCCCGGCGAAAGAACCTCATACGGTATATCTCCAAGCCAAAGACACTACTACTCCCAAGAAAGCTATGTTAGAGCGGAAGCCCCGGCGCCAGCGCCATCGATGGCACCGCGCGCCGCTCACCACGACAGCGGATGGCCACCCTGGGACTTCTCCACCGCTTCGCCTCGCGGCTTTGGTGAGGTTGCTGGACCGGCGCGGTCGGGCCATATGAAGTGGTCTAGTAGCCCTACTGTGGTTGACAGGTCTGGGTATGCAGAGCGTGCTGGGAGTCTGGAGCCTCGGGCAACTGGTACTGTACCCCACGGTCTTCCTTCTTTCAAGGACTTCGAGCAGGGTGTTTCTCCTGGGGATGCACTTGGGCCGGGGGGTCTTTTCGAACAACTGTTTCCATCGTCACCTCCAAGACAGACACAGGATCTCGAACCAGCACAGCTAGGTGTCCAATTATTCACAGAAGACAGCCCTCGCTATCATACTAGTGAGATCTCAACACCACCACCACATATCAAACCAATACCCGACCTATCCCCAGAATCGAACCCAGCACATCACACTAGCCCAAGCCCACGCTCAAACCCAAACCCCACACCCCCCACCCTAGCCTTACCCTCAGCAACCACATCAGCCCCATCCACACCCAGCACCGTCACCGAACGCCATCCGAGCCTCCGCGGCCCCGTCAAAGTCCCCGTCACCTTCGAAACCGTCGCCGCCCACACCGCCAAATGCGACCTCTGCAACGGCCGCAACAGCCAGGGTATGACCCGCTGCAGGGACTGCGGATGGCAGTGTTGCCATGCTTGTGCTGGGAAGAATGGACACACCCGCACGCATGTTCTCGCGGGGGGATCGCGCGTCCATGTTGCTTCTTCCCCTTCTTCTTCTGCTGGCCGAGACGGGGATGAGCATGGAGATGACGACGATAGTGATAGTGATAGTGATAGCGAGGGGAGTAGCAGAGTGGGCGGCGTGAGACCACGCCTTAGGGGCGAGGCGGTCGCCAGCGTGACTCGTCGTCAGACGAGGAGTTGGACGAGACGGAATGCAGCGAGGGTGGAGGATGCTGCAGTTGCTGCTGCGGCTGCTGTTGCTGCTGTTGGGGTTGGGGGTTCTGCTGCTTCAGTCTCTAGATCTGAAACCAGATCCGAGTCCGAATCCCCCGCGAGAGAATTCTCAATACAGGAAGGTCCCAGCGAGGAAGTGTCGATGACGCTGTCACTTGGTGGTGGTGAGAGTAGCAATGTTTATGGCGGGGGAACAGTGCCGCGCGTTTCGAGCGATGTGATGGATGGTGCTCGGTCGCTGTATGATCTTAGTATCAGCGCGCTTTGTAGGCAGGGTGGGTAGCTGTGGGGGTGGGATAGGTGGAAGATGGGTGGAAGACGGGTGGGTTGTTTGGGTTTGCTTTAGGGGTTACTCTATGAATGTGGTGTTTTGCGAGTTGGATGCCTAGTTCGGCGGGTGTGTATCTGTTGATTTCTTTGATGTACTTCTTGTTTAACGACTGGCTTTAGCTTTAGCTTTAGATTCCTTATGGTTTAAGTTGGTGAGATTTTATATGATTTGACTCCATAATTCATGGTTTAAAGGCATAATGCAGGGAATAAAAAGGAAGATGCATAGTATACATTCTAGAAGGAGAGATTTATAAATACATAGATGATACAAACATTCGTAAGCATGACATGCGACTGATAGTGTTGCCCCGCTCTAACGCGGACCATTTATCAAGCAAATATCCAATTACGCCTTGTGAGCATGCACGGCAGCCCTCGACACAGCCTGGCTGCGGGCCTTGGCTGCCATCTGAAGCAGCTTAGCCGTGCGAGACGGATGCCAGATGCGGCTCCCCAGCACCAGCGTCCAGGTAAGCAGGAACAAGCTGCCGGCCTGGTGGGCCGACGCGAGAGGCGTAGGAACGAGGTAGAGCAGGGTGGAAATGCCCAGACCGACCTGCATGAATGCGAAGGCCACGACGCCGTGCACGCCCTTCTTGGCGGCCCGGGGCAGGAGGCGCTTCATGGTGGCTGACCCGCGGGTGTAGCCCCACAGGGCCATGATGCTGGAGAAGGTGGTCATGGCGAGGATGCGGTGGTCTAGCTGGACTAGGGACGGGTTCTCGAGCATGTTTCTCCACCAGAGGTCGGAGCGGTCTTCGTGGCGGGAGTATCGTTCGTCGAAGAGTTCGGACTTGGGAGGGGTGAGGCCGTTGCCCATGTAGGGGAATTCGTTGTAGATGAGGCCGGCGTCTAGGCCAGCGACGAGGGCACCGGAGATGACGGTCGTGAAGACCAGAGCGGCCAGTCCGGCGACGGATCGGCGGAAGATCTTCAGTTGGGGGTTGCGCAGCGAGTCCAGGAGTTTGATGCCGGCTTCCGGATCAGCGAGGAGTCGATGGGTCCGCAGAATGGCCAGACCGTTCCAGAGCATAGTCACGTAGCAGACGAATGCCGCCCCGAGATGTGCCGTCAGTCGATACTGGCTCACGCGGGGGTGGCTACCAGGCGCGAAGAGATCGTCCTTGAGACCCGACTTGACCATCCACCAGCCCAGGAAACCTTGGAATCCGATCAAACCGGCAATACCAGCAAGACGCAATGCCATCGGCTTGCTGACTTGTTTTCTCGCGACGAAGTAGATAGCGGGGAGCACGAAGGACATTCCGACGAACCGGCCCCAGAGGCGGTGGATCCATTCCATGTAGTAGATCGACTTGAATTCGGAGAGCGTCATATTCGGGTTAAGCAATTGGAATTCTGGCGAGTCTCGATATTTCGAAAACTCGGACTCCCAGTCCTCGGCGTTCATGGGAGGGAGGGAACCAGTGACGGGGCGCCATTCTGTGATACTCAGACTGGACCAGTGTTAGCAGTTGTCCGTCGTCCTAAACCTGGGGAAGTGCGCGAAAGACGACATACCCAGACTCTGTTAACCGGGTAAGTCCACCAAAGACCACAATACCAAAAACACTAACTGCGCTGCCAAGCAACCAGTACGCGACCTTCTTGTCGGTCACCTGCGGGAAACTCGACTTTGCCTTTGAAGCACCTTCTTCCACCGCATTGGCGACTGCCGATCCGGATGTCCACCGTTTGACACTTGATGAGAAAGCCTGTCTCGCAGACGATTGAATGCTAGTTGCATTGACCCGGCGAGCATTATAGGCCGACGGAACAGTCGAGAAGTTCTTGCGAAACGATTTGGTCGCGAAATTTAAAGGTTGGGTCGCGAGGCACTGTCGACACGTGAAGAAGTCGCGTGCCAACCGGGGTGCTAGACTCCGGAACATGGGCACGGCGGACCCCATATTCGCCATATTGACGAATATCGAGAGAAGCAGGTGAAGGTGTGGTTTGAGGAGAAGATCAGATCAGATCAGTTTCTTTGACATAAGAAAGACAGGGCGGGCATTGGAATGGCCGAGATGCCGACGGCGGAACCAATAAGCGTGGCCTGATTTGCTTGCGGGTCTTGAATTGATATGGGGCCATTTACACTTCTTCTACGACAGCTACAAGTATGGGAATCGGGATATACACTAGAACTTGGAATCGTTTGCTTGAATGATGACTTTTCAGTGGGATCTGTATCTGTTGTTTTGCTATCTCAACACGGGTCTGCGCAAACTACTTGTTTCTACCACGATGCGCCGTTAGACACTTTTATACATTGCCTATTGTTGTCCAAGTCTATAGTCTGTAAATAGTAAATTCTCGTCGGCTGTTCACGAGACCAAGATAAATTAGAAGAGAGAGAGAGAGAGAGAGAGAGGGTTGGATCAAATAATGATCTTCAATTAATTGATGCTGATACCTGAGGCAGAAAGTACAGCTCTGACTAAGCCATCATCCACTCCAGCCCAACACGAAAGCTCCAGTCTGGACAACAGCTGTGAGCTGCCCACACTCACCTTTCAACTCAATCGAAGATGTCGTACGCCGTGGAAACGAAGAAGCGCAAATTCCAACGAGTCCTCGATTCGTTGACCAAACCGTCCAGCGCCGAATCCTCCAAACCACCGACGACGGCGCGCGAACAGCTCCACGGGGAATCATCAGCGGCAAAGAAGATCCGATTAAGTGACCGCGACGATAGCAGTCTCGCGTCCGCCAGGAGGTCGATTCTAAAGGTCGGTCGTCCGAGTTCGCGCGACTCCTCCGCATCCTCGACCCGTCCCAGTTTTGTCCCGTGGGATCGCGAGCGCTTCCTCGAACGGTTGGAGACCTTTCGCCGGGTGGATCGCTGGTCGCCGAAGCCGTCGGCGATTAGTGAGGTCGAGTGGGCGAAACGGGGCTGGATCTGTACGGATAAGTCGCGGGTAACGTGTGTGGGGGGATGTGGCGGTTCCGTTGTCGTCAAACTGCCGGACGAGCTGGATGAGCTGGACGGGTATGATTACGATAAGGTGGAGGAGCGGAGGCAAGTCCGTAAGTGCTTGTTGCGATGACTACGGCGCAACGCGACTGGATGCTAATTGTACTCTAGGTGACAAATTGGTGGATGAATATGCGAATCGTCTAGTTCAAGGGCATGGGGAAAGTTGCCCGTGGAGGAATAAGGGCTGCGATGGTTTGTTCAAGCGACTCGACAATGAGATCATGGCTGACCTTGTTATAGCGACTATACATCGTCTAGCATTATCCAATGCTGATGTCGCGATTTCAGCCCTTCAAACACGATATTCGAACCTGGTCAAGATCGCCGATTCTCTACCGGCCGAGACCATCATCCAAACCCCGGAGTCATTCAATATTGAAGAAATCATATCGACCTTGCCCCCAAAGTTCGACGGGTCCGAAGCACCCGTGGAGACGACCGAACCGCAAACCCCCCAGCCTACGGAAGAAGCACATGAAAATCTCCCGACACCACCGGTCGTCAATCAAACCGCATTTGTATTGGCGTTCTTCGGCTGGGACACCACCGCAGAAAAGGCTTCCGGGCTAGCCTCATGTAGCGCATGTTTCCGACGGCTAGGGCTATGGATGTACAAACCGAAGGAAAACGGGGACCCTGGTATCTACGACTCGTTGGAGGTGGCCACCGAACACATGGAGTATTGCCCGTGGATCAATGGGAAAGCGCAGAGCGGCACTGGCCGGGCATCTGACAAGCAAGCTGAACTACCGAGTGGGTGGGAGGTCTTGGCCCAGGCACTCCGCGTCAAGCATCGTCGGCGGATGCGTGCATCCACCTCCGCGGGCAGTCGTGCGGTGTCGGAGTCACCTTCATTAGACTGTTCGTTCTTCGACGAGTCGAACGATGACATTAAAAAGGCGAGTGACCGCGAATGGTGGTCGAAGATTCTGCGGATGCGACAGATGCTCAACGTGAAGACCCCGAAGAAAAGAAGCGCAGCCAGTCCGTGATTCTTGTTGGCGGGAAGCGGCCCTTTACTACATTATCAAACTGATGGAAGCGTGCTTGGTCTTCAAAGCGTGGCGTTCTGGCACTGGTTTATCTACTTCATTGACTGTACCTTATTTGCGATACCTTGCATTTGCGCCTGGTTTTAATATATGCCGCGCAGCATCGAAACGAAATGACAACGATCTATAGAGAACTGTAATAATTCCACATTTACTCTGCACTATTCTTCTATACATACCCCTAGATAACCCAAAGTCATGCAGTAGTCGAGATCATCGGTATATGCCAGGACAAACTCCGGATGCGGCCAGAAACACAGTTTGCGCTAGACTGGACTGGGGAATCAAGAACGTTGTAGAGTTCAGCAACCTTATTAGGTATCTTTCATCTCACTTTCCCTTCGCCAGAGAATCCCAGACATGGCCATCATTTTACACTATCAACGACATCACCAGCTCCCCTGTCATGGCTGATCAGTGGCAACCCGGACGAAGTGGAGAAGGCCAAGGCGGAGGCGGAGGAGGAAACGGGATGCATTATGATCCTGCACGGGACCGCTGGGAAGCTGCTTGGCCGCAGACTCAGCGTCCATCTCCCCCGGCTCCTGCATCCCAGTCGCTGCCTGCCGTCGTTTCACAATCTCCCTTGGTATGTTCGAAGCCTGTTCGTGTTGTGAAGCGATTTGATCTTTGTTTTTGCTCGTCTTGTGGATTTGTTGGTGGTTTTTGAGAGTTTGGAGAACTTGCCTGCTTCTGCAACGCGATCGCTAGATCGTCCTAGCTTGTTTTTTCTTCGTCTTTTGTTTGTCTAGACCTTTTTACTCTACCTATTACTTGCTTTCATTGACGCGGTCTACTTTAAGGATAACGCTGACGAGTTTGGATGGATTTGCGACAGATCTCCCACGACTCCAATTCGACCCAACACATCGCATCCGGCAGCCAACCTCACCTACACCCTCGCCATTCACCCTCCGTTCCTCGTATTGGATCACCCATTCAGCCGACACGACTCGAACCGTCGTCCCTGAACCCATCCCAGTCAACAGATCCAAACACGTCCATTCCCGCCTCGAAAATGGATCATGCAACCGCCGACGAGGTGGCTCCGAGACATGGCCCCGCGTCGTCACCGACGGCCGGCTCTCCCGACAGCAAAAAGCGCAAGGTAGCCGGAGAAGCTCCGACAGACTCTGCAGATCCTCCGACCGGCAACCCCATCTCCAAGCGGAAACGCATGGAGGAGCGACATCAGAAGATGCGCAAGCGCGGCCCGACGGCCTACTCGCGACGCGATGGGGATGAACGCTCGCGGAGACCGGAGCGAGATGATCGTGACAATCGGTCCCCGTCCCCTCTCGCTCCGCGGCGGTCTCCTACCCCTGAAGAGCAGCCACGCCAGCGGAAGCGCCCCGGCGGTGGATCGCGCATGGGGCTGGTGGATCGGGAGACGCTGCGTCGGCGACAGGAAGAGCGCGAGCGTGCCGAGCAGCAGGACGCCGTGCGCTATTCGCAGCACCGCGGCGTGACGGATATCGTCCGTCAACACTACAACGCGGTGCCTGAGCGAGGCCGTGAGTGGAGGAAGACAGAGAGTAAGATCAAGGGCCTGCGCACCTTCAACAACTGGATCAAGAGCACCCTGATCCAAAAATTCTCTCCGGACGAGGAGTTCGTGTCGCGGTCTATCGGAACCAAGGACTGGGCAGACACTTCGGCCCCGCCTCCCGTGGACGAGAAACGGCTGCTCGTGCTCGACCTGGGCTGCGGCAAGGGAGGCGACCTGGGCAAGTGGCAGCTGGCGCCGCAGACGGTAGACCTCTACGTCGGACTGGATCCGGCCGACATCTCCATCGTGCAAGCCCGCGAACGCTACAACAGCATGCGGTCCGGTCGCGGCCCGCGGGCGCCGCGCGGACGGCGTCCGCCGCTCTTCCACGGCGAGTTCCACGTCAAGGACTGCTTCGGCGATTGGCTGGGCGACATCCCCATCATTCAGCAGGTCGGGATCGACCCGAACGCGGGGCCCGGTGGATCTGTGATGAGCTCGCGGTGGGGTGGCGGTGGTTTCGACGTCGTGGCGTCTATGTTCGCCATCCACTACGCCTTCGAGAGCGAGGAAAAGACGCGCCAGATGCTGCGCAACGTCGCGGGGTGTCTGAAGAAGGGCGGGCGATTTCTGGGTGTCTGTCCCAACTCGGACGTCATCAGCGCCCACGTCGCGGAGATCCACGCCAAGCGGAAGGCTGGCGAGGCGGACGCAGACAAGGAGACGGCTGAGCCTGAGGACGGCGAGGTGAAGGAAGAGTTCAAGACCGAGTGGGGCAATTCGATCTACCGCGTTCGCTTCCCGGGCGAGACGCCCGAGGATGGCATCTTCCGCCCGCCGTTCGGGTGGAAGTACAGCTACTTTATGCAGGAGGCTGTGGAGGAGATTCCGGAATACGTGGTGCCTTGGGAGGCTTTCCGAGCGTACGTACCTATGGATGGGTCATTGATCTGATGGCCATTGATCTAACGGGACATGACTAACATCAATTCACAGACTCACGGAGGACTACAACCTCGAACTCCAATACCGTAAACCTTTCCTCGACGTTTGGAAAGATGAGAAAGACGATGCGGAGCTAGGCCCACTGAGTGAGCGGATGGGTGTCCGCGATCGGAACACGGGCGAATTGCTGATGACGCAGGAAGAGCAAGACGCTGCCAGTACGTTCGACCTGATCTTATTTTGAGGATAAGAGCTAACGAGGACAGGTTTCTATCACGCGTTCTGCTTTTATAAGGTGTGAGCGATGGTTTCGGATGATTTTACAGCAGGATGGTCGTTTTGGCTTTGACATTCGTACGGTGGGGGTGTAAATCATGATAGGATGCATATTACTTATATTGGGCTTGTTTGTTCGTTACTGCGTAAAGCGTAGAATTCTGTCGAGGTACTATTATAGCGCAGTCTTCGAGTCTTGTTCGAATACTCCTGGGCTGACCCCGATCTGCTCTCCGACTAGGGTTGGGGGCGGACGCCGCGGAACCCGCCAGGACGTTGATAAATACTACTACTACTACCACTACTACCAATCTCATTGTCCTGATCTGCTCTGACTGTCTCCCATCATCGCCCCTTCAATCCAGAACATCATCATCTGTCGGTTACTACCTGGTGTCAGATAGGAGGGAGGTATTGTATAGTCTGACACTATAAGGCTAGTACGGAGAAGAAAACATTCTGGTGAGTGACTATATCAACATACCCATACATACATTTCCCATTTTTAGAGAGCTCCAGAATATATTCCAATATCTAAGCTGACGATTTAGCACGGAATGGCCTGGGTTACAGCAGCAACTAACCCTTCCAGTGATTGCTATGAAGTGGGAAGATTCAGTTCCATCCATCCACCAGATGCTCGTATTCGGACTCGTCGGTCCCTATCGTATTCGGGTATAACCCACCCCATGCTAGCTATTAACTAGGTTCAGTCCTAGGCTGTATCTGTTGTTCTGCATGCTAACCATGACCTAAACGGGGTTGACCCCATACCATATGACCCGCTTCAGGCTGGGCGGAGATCGACGGTTAAGAGGCGCTAAAATCGTGTACTGGGTGTGGAGAACGATATGATGAAGCTGTCTGAAATTCTATCCTTCTGTCCATCCATGCTCATCAGAGAAGTTCATCTGCTCGGTATAGGCTTCTTCGACTCATTCGTCGCATGATCTACTCCCATTGCTACTCCTTGTCACGATGGACCCCCCACTAGTGCCTAGACGGAGCCGCCCGACGAGGGCTACCACCAGGAGAGCTACAATGGAAGCTGCAGACGCAATTGATGATCCCATTAATCCTACCGACAAGGAGAAGATTCGCCGGGCCAGGAAGCGGGCTACTGACCGCCAGTCGCAGCGGGATCACCGCGAGCGACAACGGATCTACATCAGACAATTGGAGGAGACCGTTCAGTCCTACAAGGACGCCTTCTCCAGTAATGGTAGCAGTGATCTAGCGGCGTTGCTGAAGGAGCAGGAGAGGTTGCAGGCCAGGTGTAAAAGTCTTGAAGCTGCCTTGGCTCGGATCAAGAAGTTGGCAAGCGATGTGCATGTCGGTGACGATGTTGGCTGCACCGATCAAGATCCCCAGAATTTGTTTGCGAGGAACCCTCAACAAGCCAGTGTCTCGACCTCGCCCTCCGCCGAGCTTGATAGTTCGGGCCCGTCTGATGGTCTGCCCCATGTCGGTCAGCCTGTCTCAGGCACCCGTGCGATGGATATGTCGATTGGACTACCTTCTCATGAGATGGATTACTTCGACCTTTCCTGTGACCGTACGCCAGTATTCAATACCACAATGCCCCTCATCCACCAGGAAGACCGAGTCGAGGAGCTCCGCGCTGGCGATGATCTCGACCGCTGCATTGCCAGCATGGTGGACGGGACAGCTACAGACCCGAGTCTCGTACCGGACTCTATTGCGATGCGAACCCCTCTTCTAACAGAACCTGTCATACCAATCGACTTCAACGGGGCCCTACCCACGCATCCAAGCTTTCCCAAACTAAGCCACAGCATGGGCAAGTGGGACGAGATTCTGTTGAGCATGGTAGATGAAGCACGACTGCAGCATCGCCGTGGCCAATTCGGCATGAATGAACCGTCCCTGCGAAGCCTTCTGTCCGACAAATCCACTGATATCCTGGCTTACCGACTTTTTCACCATATCAGTTACTATCAGTCTATACCACTACACATCCTGCTTTCAATATTCTGGGTCCAGTATCTCTCATTAAGGGTGTGTGATGTCCCCATTCCCTCTTCCTGAGGATGCAAGTAACCTCTCGGCGTCTAGTGGTACGTGCTAGGAACCCAGGCCGCTTTTCTTCAGATTCCTGAATTCATGAGACCAACCGGCTTGGAGAAACGTATTCAGCACCGACCTTGTATCGGGATGCTAGTATGGTAAGACTGCACCCCCTCGGATCATGCATCACAAATACATTGGCAGTAGCTAAAGGAAGTTGCATAGGCCTGACTTACGACGCGCATTGATTCGCGATTCACATACTGTCGACCCCGAGCGCATAGGCATTGAGCTGATAGAACACATGGACACTACGTGGTCACCGACTACACGCGACAGGGGCGATCTGATCGGCAGTACGGACGTGTTTGCCATGATTGAGCATCAGGCGCAGAGAATGGAGACTTGGAAGGTCGACCGGAGGTTTCAGGAGAAATACTCCCAGTTCGCAGATTGCCGGCTAGGGTAGGAGTTAGCTCGATAGAGACTCCCTCCGCTGCGGTCTCTGAGAGCATGCTTTGTGCCGTACAGTTCCGGCATATACCGTGTTGGGATAACGTATATCACAATGTGCGCAAGAGGAAGTGCCGGTTAACGTGCGGGGCTATGGGTGTCTCCTATGCAATACTATACCAGGGTTTCACACGCGGGCGAGTACGACGTATTCGTGTTCGTGCTCGTACATATGCCCCCTTCAATACTGGCACCGATGACAGTCCATACGAATACGATGCTTGAGACGACGATCGACACCCCAGATTATAGATCGGCCGAATCTAACCCGGTGAATCTGGCGCAAACGAGAATCGCTTGATTGGTTCGAACCGAGCATGGCAGTTTTGAGCGAGTCAGCTATACTGACAGAGCTTGAACTGATCCTGGGTGAATAAAAGCAATGGTATTTATTCTCCGCGCAATCATGCCTCGGGTGGAAGACTGTTGGCTGAAGTGTACTTGCTTTTGGTTGTGTTTATATCCTTTTTGACCATGGCTTTTAATGCAGACAATGGGAGTGGCCTGATAACAGCTGTCGGGCAATTCCTGATGCCCGCATCATGGTCGCAGGTGCTGCTGCTTGCTTTTCTAGGTTATATTCTCGTTAACCAAGTGAGACACTACCAAAAAACGGTAAGGCAATTACACTCCAATCACAAGAGGCTCATTCTATGGGAGACTGACATCTGTGAAGCCTGCGAACGTCACAACAATCAACTTCCCCGCGGTGTATCTTCCGCTCATCTCATCATGGATCGCGGCCATTCGCTTCATGAAGAATCCCGTCGAGTCGGTCCGCGAGGGAATGGCCAAGTCGAAAAACGGACTGGTGCGCATTGCAACCTTACAAGGCGAATTCATCCTCGCTACGGATCGGCACAGGGTCGCCGAGTATATGAAAGCCCCCGACACTATCCTGAACGCGCAGGACGGATCCAACGACGTAAGTCAGTCATACAGATGAAGAACCGCGGCTGATGTCAATTATGAAGCAACAACAAATCCCGTTCACCATGGGGTACGGAGTCGGCCACCGGACCTACCACACGGCTGTAGTTCGCGGACCCATCACTCAAAACATCATACCCAAGACTCCAGTGATGCTCGATGAGGCTTTGAGAGCTTTCGATGACTTGATCGGCTCTCCTGTTGGTATTGTTTCCCGCTATTAGCTTTGGGCCATTATACCTGTGCCCATAACCTAACTTAAATCGTGACAGAGGAGACGCCGATTGCGCTGTATAGTGCCATTGCCATGACGGTCGCCCGGGTGGCGAACCGGGTATATGTGGGAACGGAGCTCTGTAGGTTGCCTGGATTTTGCGGATAATGGATCCTCGCCCGTGCCATGCTCGTACTGATCTTTAACACCCCAGGCCGCAACGAGGAGTTTCTGCGAAATGCCACCGACTACGCAGAGGCCGTGGTTATATCGGCTGAGGTTCTGCGCAACTTTCCGGAATGGATGAAAGGGTCAGTGCTCTAGTTCTAATCTTGCGTACGCACGGAAATATAGAACGGATGCTCATCCGTTATGAGCTTTTAGTTTTCTAGTACGGCTCCTTCCAGTGACGTCCTATCGTCGACAGGGTCGTCGGTTTCTGGCGCCTCTCATCCAAGACCGTCTTGACGGCAAGCTGGATGCGAATGGAGAAAAACACAAGGACTTGATCCAGTGGTTGATTGATGCTGCGCCGCCTGTCGAGAAGACTATTCCTCAACTGGCAGAGCGAGTAATGGCACTGAATGTGGCCTCGATTCACACTACTACCATGGTATGCCCTTACCTTCTCCCATCAACTCTGAATATCCATGCTCACTGTTGTAATTCTGGCTACTGGTAGACATTCACTGCCGCCTTATACCACCTAGCCGCTGAACCCACCAAGTACACATTAACCCTCCGAGAAGAGGTGATGGCGAACCTTGAACAGGGCGAAATCACAGCAACAACCCTAAGCAAGCTCCCCAAGATGGAGAGCTTTCTTCGCGAATCGGGCAGATTCGACTCGTCAGGGCTGAGTACGACATTCCCCACTTGCACTTGAAAAAAATACATCCCCATTGAAATCTCTACTAACACGCGCACAGTGTCCATGCAACGCAACGCCCGAAAAGAATTCAAATTCTCAGACGGAACCGTCCTCCCGCCCGGCTCGAAGATCGGATCGCCCAGTCTCTTCCTTCACCGGGATCCGGAAGTCTTCGAGGATCCGGAGGTGTTTGATGGGCTTAGATTCTACCAGCCATACTCGGAGCCTGGTACTAAGCCTAAGACGATGTTGAATACCGATGTTAATTTTCATCTGTTTGGTCATGGTAGACATCCGTGGTATGTCCAATCCCATCCCTCCATCTAATTTCTAATTTCAGGTGTATTCTTTTCGTGGTCTAACCATATCACAGCCCTGGGCGGTTTCTGGCCGTGCATGAAATCAAACTCATGTTTGCTATATTGCTACTGCGGTATGATATCCGGCTCAAACCCGGCACCAAGCCGCAGCCGTTCTATATTGGAACTATGTCTCTGCCAGATACAAAATTGGAGGTTTTATTCAAGGCTAGAAAGTGATGTGCAGCTTTGGTGGGCATGTCTCAATGGGGGTTTGCACTGCGTGGTCTTTTTAAAGCAGATATCAGATACCAAATTGTTTTTTTGGATTAGTAGTATTAGTAGTAGTAGAGGTGGGAGCAGCAGTATGTGCATGCTGAAACATAAGAATCATCACCGAGTTCATAAATTTCGATATCCACTACTTACTTCCCCCACAGTATGCATGCAAGCATGTCTGTATAAAGGATCTACATTGTCAACCCCATGATCCACATCTTTTAAGACGAGGGTCATACTATTGGCAGTCCCACTGAGGGGTCCAAGGTCCCGTGGACCAGCGAGTCAATCCCTCTGACTCGCCTTGAAGATAAGGTACATATCAAGTCATCCGAGGCAGATCACATCTCCCCAAACTTCACAAACTACCACTACACCCAACTTCATTATCTCAATTCCCCTTCCTCAACTCGACCAATCCAGTTCCACCCCAAAATGGCCACCGCCGAACAAATGGCCGCCTACACGGCGCACCTCCGCACGCACACATCAGCCCAAAACAAGCCCGTTACAGAGCTCTGCATCTTCAAACTCCGCGCCCCCTACACGCAAGACCACACCGCAGCGCTCTCCACCTTCGAGTCCCAAATCGCGGCCAATACCGCCCCAGGAAACGGTAAACCCAACGCGCCCGGCATCCGCAGAATCGCATACGGCTTCTCGGTCGACGACCCCGGCACCTTTGTGTGGATGCTCGACTGGGACAAGATCCAGGACCACTGGGAATTTTGGCAGACGGAGGCGTTTCCGCCTGTTATTGGCGCTATTACGGAGCTGTTTGTGGAGGGGAGGCCGCTTGTGAGGCATTATGATTTTGGGGAGGAGGGAATGCTTGATGGGGTCTTTAAGATTGCGAGGGTGGTTGTTTGGGATGATGGGGAGGGGAGGGCGAGGGAGTTGGGGAATCGGGGTCTTGCTAGGGTGAGGCAGGTTAGGGAGGCGTATGCTGTTGATATGGATGAGATGACTTGGTGGTGTTCGTTGCTTGGGTATGAGAGTGAGGAGGATTGTAGGGCGGATGGTGGGGATGTTAGGGCTGGGGAGGGGGCGGAGAATCATATTGTGGGGTTGCAGTATAGATGAGTATATAGGTATATCATTTGCATTGGATTTATGTTCGGACGTGGAACCTGTCCTGTAAAAACTGTATCACCCGCTTCCAGCAGTCCTCGACGTCCTCCTTCCGGTACTGCTTGGAATCTTCCCTGTAGTGGCTGAATCCATGAATCGCATCCTTATACTCGTGTTCAGCTACCGTGACGCCCGCCTGTCTTAACTTCGCCGCGTACTCTTTCGCCTCCAACTTCAGACAGTCCATCCCAGCAGTAATGACAAGGGCTGGTGGCAGATATGCCAAGCTCTTCAACAGCGGGACCGTCGCATCCACAGGCGCGGATAAAATACTGCCCTTCTCGACAGAAGGTGGCAGGTACGACGCCTCCATCAAGCTGGCTGCCCAGACCGGCAGACTTGCAGCCTGTACCCGAGCGTCGCAGGCGTCAAACCGCTCTTGGTACGGTCTGTTGCAAGCCGTACTGGGATAAAGGAGGACTTGAGCGGCCAGATGGAAACCCTCCGGTAGCTCCTCGCGGAAACGGGCACAGGGCCCCGTCGTGAAGGAGATAAGCAGCGAGAGCGCGGTTGCGAGATTCCCGCCAGCGGAGTTGCCCATGGTTGCTACGCGGGATGGATCGATAGCTACGCCCATTGCCTCGGATCCAGCTGGGGAGAGGGCCCATTTCAGGACGGCGTGGAGCTGGAGGAGCGCGTGGGGATAGGGGTATCGGGGGGACTTGGCGTATTCGATTGAGATGATGACTGCGCCGAGCTATTTCCATTATTGGGAATCCTCAAGATGGAAAGATGGAAGCATACCGTATCTGAGAGTGATCGGACAACATGTTCACCATCGCTTGGCTGTCCGAGAACAAACCCCCCACCTTCCGTGACAATCACCAGCGGCTTGGGTCCTTCAGGGGCGGAATCGTTTGGTATGCAGATGGATAGTTTGACGCGTCCCTCGCCTAAGCCGGGCGTGTCAACGTAGAGATTCTTGTCGAATAGTTCCCCCGTGCCTGACATTAGAGCAACGAGGTTCCTCAGTAGCCATGCCGACGAGTGGAGATAGAGGGTGTAGGGTAGGCCGTAGCCTGCGGCGGTGGTGGCCACGGGGGGTTTGATTTCGCTCTGGTCCATGATTCTACTGTGAACCTGTTACTGCAAGCCTGTTGAATGAGATGAAGTATTCACATACATAAATTGACTCATTTGCGGAGAAGATGCGGAGTCGAGTCAGTGTGGAGATGGTCGTGTCAGTCGAACTGACATCGCTTGACCCGAATCACCAGATCTACATCGCATCCCACCCTATCGTATACCACTATGCGTGATCCATGAATAAATACTTAACCCAGTCAATTTCACATTATCAAGAGTACCAATTCTACCATCACCTCATAATCTCCCAACCAGAACACTCCCACTATGACAATCAACCCACCCCCAACACCCCCTTCCACCTCCTCCAACAATGGCACTCGCAACCTCGAAAGCTGCGCATAATCCACATCGGCGCCGGCGCCACCGGCCTCTGCGCCGCCTACAAAATGGAGCGCCAACTGAGCGACTACGAGCTCGTCTGCTACGAAAAGAATGACGAAATCGGCGGGACGTGGCTCCAAAACCGATACCCAGGATGTGCGTGCGACGTGCCCGCGCACATCTACACGTACACCTTCGAGCCCAACCCGAAGTGGAAGTCGTACTACGCTTACTCGCCTGATATCCACGAGTACTTCATGGAGTTTTGCGAGAAGTATGACTTGCGGAAGTATATCCGGTTTAGACATCGGGTTACGGCTGCGGTGTGGTGTGAGGAGAGGGGCCAGTGGGAGGTGACGGTTGAGCGTGATGGAGTGGTTTTTACGGATTGGTGTGATGTTTTGGTTAATGGGTCGGGGTTGTTGAATAAGTGGAGATGTAAGACAGATCTGTCTGTTGGGTCTTTTGAGTTGCTGACATGATGCTATCAGGGCCGGATATTGAAGGACTTCACTCCTTCAAGGGTCCGCTCTTGCATTCGGGGGAATGGGATCGTGAGTTTCACAGACTTCCCGTCGAAGTGTCATACTGATAAGTTATAGCGACGGTCGAATACACCAACAAGCGAGTCGCCGTGCTAGGAACAGGATCATCAGCAATCCAAATAATCCCCCAAGTCCAAAAAGGTGCACCATACTCTTCCAACCCAACTCCATCTGCTAACCAAGATAATCCCAAAACAGCCGCCTCCCAAGTAAAATGCTTCATGAGAGGCAGCACCTGGATCAGCCCCCCAATGCCACGCGTCCCAGTCGATATCCCCGAAACAGACGGCAGCTCAGACACCGTTCACCACGACCAGGACGCCGCGCACCCAGAAGTCGGACAGTACTATTACACAGCAAAGGAGACACAGAAACTTTCCTCTGACCCCGAGTATCTCCTCAACTACCGCAAGAGGATCGAATTTGGCATCAACATGGGATTTGCCATCTTCTACAAGGGGATGGAGCCGTCGCGTATGGCGGAGGAGTATATGCGCGCTGAGATGACGAGGAGGTTGCAGGGTGATCCGGTTTTGACCAAGAAGTTGATTCCTAGTTGGCCTGTGGGGTGTCGGTAAGATATTTCTCTGTCTTTTCTCGGTCTATGGTCGTTGGATCGCCAATCCATGGCGATTGTGCTAATATTGGATAGACGCCTCACCCCCGGCGATGGCTACCTCGAAGCCCTAATCAAACCCAACGTCGACTGCATCTTCGCCCCCATAGCCAACATAACCCCCAAAGGCCTCACAACCACAGACGGCACCCACCACGAAGTCGACTTAATAATCTGCGCAACCGGCTACGACATGGCCTGGACACCGCACTTCACTCTCCTCGGCCGCAACGGGCTCGACATCAAAGACGCCTGGTCCCCCACGCCCAAATGCTACCTCGGCATGGTCGCACCAGGCTTCCCCAACTACTTCGTGATGAACGGCCCGCGCGGGAATCTTGCGAACGGGACCGTGCTGCCCTGCTTTGAGACGGAAATTGAGTATGTCATTCAGGCGGCGAAGAAGATGCAGAGTGATCGGATTAAGGCGCTGGATGTGCGGGAGGGTGTGGTTGATAAGTTGAATGAGTATATCGATGCGTGGCAGGAGACGAGTGTTTTTAGTGGAGGGTGTCGCAGTTGGTATAAGGATAATACTGTTGATGGGAAGGTTTTGTGTTGGGGGGGGTCGGTGAGTCTTCCTCTATCTGGAGTTATATACTCACATGATGCATGGACTATACTAACTATGAAACAGTCAGTCCACTTCTTGAAAACCCTCAAAACGCCTCGTTGGGAACATTTCGACATGCAGTATATGGACGACAACCCGTGGGCATTTTTGGGTAATGGTCGGATCAAGGCGGAGTGCGAGGGTGAGTTTGAAGGGTTGACGCCTTATTTGAGAAATTCAGACACGCCGTGGGAAATTGTATGACCTTACCTATACCACACTCAGTATATAGATGGCTAGTTTGAACTTGTAGAGTGCTACTACAACTACTTTGGCGTTTATTACTCATTCCAAAAGAGATAAAGAGTAAAATCATGATATAACGTCTATATACTAGTACCAGGTCAATCAGTAGGGTCGGTGATAAGGAACTCATCAATCACTCAGCAATACAAAAACCATAGTGAGGACAATATCAATTCTCCAAATATGAGTCCGTGAGCCTACAGATCTATACAAATTGATACAGTTATGCGCTGCTGTATAAATATATGACTAATCAATGATGAACGCCGATCCTCAATGCCCGCATAAAGCAGTATAACCCAAACAAGCCTAGCCCCGTCGCGTCGCGGTAATACTAATGCATCTCTTTGATCTTCAACGACAAAGAACTCCATCAAAGACACTCAAAGACAGACTGACCTCTCTACCTGACTTATGTCGAACATCCTCTCAATAACCACCCTATTTACATCAACCCAAGACACACCATCATCCAAAAGACACACCCACCCAGCTGAAAACCCATCCCTAAACCAATAACGCCCAACATGGCCCCCCGCCCACGCCGCCAACAACAAGAAGAAACAGAAACAGCAACAGAAACATTCACCTACGAACCCCCCCTAACAACCCTCACCAGCACGGGCCACCGCGCCCTCCTCCAACTCCTCAAAACGCAGCCCCTCCGCCACCTAAAAACGCACCTCCAGCACGCTGAGGAAAAACTCACCGACGCAGCGGGCGAAGTCAATGAGCGGTTGACGGACGCGCACGTGCGGTATCAGCGGTTGAAGGATAGGAGGGGGAGTAGTACGCGCGACGAGGAGGGTGATGGGGAGGATGCTGCGGCTGCGGCTGCGGCGGTAGAAGGCGGGGGTAATGAGGATGAGGATAGGGAGAAGGCGCGGATTACAAAGCTGGAGGATGATGTTAGGGGTGTTACGGGGCGGTTGGAGGCGCAGATGAGGGAGACGATTGATGCGGAGGCTTTGGTTGATGGGTTTGGGGGGTGTTGGGGAGGTTTGAGGATGAGGCTGAGAGGGCAAGTGTTGCTGCGCCTGTTTCTGCTTCTACGAGGGGGAGTCGGAGGACGAGGAGGGCTGTTGCTGAGGGGGAGGGAGAAGAAGAGGAGGAGGAGGAGGAGGAGGAAGAAGAAGAGCAGCAAGAAGAGCAGCAGGATTTCGTCCCCACTAGTCAAAAGCTGGCGGATGAGTTAGAGGAGGATCACACCAAGTGGGATAAGCTATCTCTAACAGAGCGGTATTCTTCCCCCCATCTTTATCCCCCTCTCTCTCTCTACTCCAAGAAACCAAAACTAACAATATCAATCCAGATACTCAACAAACAACGCCTACATAGGCTTCTACCGCATCATCCACGAAGCCAAACACCCCGGCAACGACATCCCCCCGCTCCCATCATCCTCAACCTGGTTCACGCACCTCGAATCACCCTCCCAATCCCACCACCAACAACCCTCCTCCTCCTCCTCCTCCACCCAACCCACCCAATCCCAACCCACTCACACCCGCCCCGCCCCCACTCCCCTCCCCCACCCCCTCAGACGACCTAGCAATCTCCAGCGAAATCATCTCCCTCAAATGCCCGCTCACCCTCCTCCCCTTCCAAAACCCCGTATCCAGCACAAAATGCCCGCACAGTTTCGAGCGCGAAGCGATAGAGTCCATGCTTTCCCAGAGCTCGACGACCGTTGCCGTCTCCACGCCAGCTCAATCTGCCGCTAGTGCAGGCTCGAAGGGAAGTCGGAGGGGCAGGCGTGTTCGCGCGGTCAAGTGTCCTGTTTGTGAGGAGTTACTGACGGGGGATGATCTGCGGGCTGATGCGGTGCTTGTGAGACGGGTGAAGAGGGCGGAGGCTGCGAGGCGGAGGGAGGAGGAGGGGGATAGTGAGGGGAGTTTGTTGTTGGTGGGAATGGTGGGGGGTCGAGGAAGAGGTCGAGGAGGAGTGAGATTACTGTTGGGAGTGATGATGAGGATGAGGAGGATGAGGAGGAGCAAGAGGAACGGGAACAGCAGGTGGTTAGGATTAAGCAGGAGAGGTTCATGTCGCAGGGGTAGTCTATCATCTTGTTTAGTTGGTTCTACTATCTATATATGTAAATACGGTCGATTACATGGGTGCCAGTCTACAAAACTAAATTCAATGTAAATATATCATTAGCCAGCAAAACTGGTCGCGCAACAACGGGTATAGTATAAAGAGGACAATCAATCAAACAACAAGCCAGTCCTGGCACTGACAATCCACCAGCGCTCAGTCAGGACGTGCCACTCGGCCCTTCACGTGCTTTTCAGAGCGACCGACAAATGGTAACATTCTCCCTCACACAGCGACACGACAACGAAACAGGATATCTGCCGAAAGAAATCGAACCGATCGTTTTCACCTGGTGGCCCCAGCACCACGTTTTCCGATGATCAATCGATCGATCGATCATCGTAGCGTAACGAGAATAATAAATGAAATAAGACTAGTCAGCGATCGAGACAAGGCGACGTCTATCTAGTCAGAATGTTGAGGTAGTCGGCGACGATAAGCGTGACCATCCTAAAGTGGAGCCGTGGGGTTAGCGATAAGCGTCATAGCGCCCGGGACGGGTGGGGAAAGTAGGAAAAAGAAAAGAGGCAAGGAAAGGGCACTAACGCATGGGGTGCGATCCGCACGTAGTACGTGCCGAACCCGCGGTAAAACCGCAACCAACCCTCCTCCTTGGCGACCTTACGGGCGCAGTCCAGCAAACCCTTGTAAGGCAGCTGGCCCGTCTTGGGGTCCTTCTGCTGCTTCTGCAGACGGGTCTTGATGAAATCGAAGGGCAGCGACAGGAAACTAGCGAAGAAGCCGGCGATGCCGGAGGCGGCAAAGGTCTGGTTCTGCTGGGACAGGCTGGTGTGCTGCTTCAGCTGGCTCTTGGACTCGGCGAAGAAGGCCAGCTGGCCGAGGTTGAGGGCCATGGCGCGCACGACGGTGGGGAAGGCGCCGGCCCAGAGGGCGCCGACGCCCTCGCCTTTGGAGATGCGGAACAGGGCGTCGATGACGGAGCGGTAGTGGGCGCGCTTCTCGGGGGACTTGAGGCCGTCGGATTGCATGCGGATGAGGGCCAGGTCCGCGGGGTTGCCGATCATGGCTGCGACGCCGCCCGCCAGCAGACCGGCGCCGGCGCGCTCGCCGAAGGTCACCTTGCGGCCGGCGTCGTCGGCGCGCTTGGTCAGGGCTTTGCTGAAGGTGTCGAAGAAGCCTAGACGCGCGGTGGTGTAGACGGCCTGGCGCAGGAGGCCTGCGGACAGGCCGGTGTAGAGATCGCGGACCTTCCCGGAGGCGACGATATCGCGGGTGACGCCGAATGCGCTCGGTTTGGGGCCCGTCCGGGCGCCCTCACCGGCCAGCTGCAGTCGGACCTTGATCATGTCGACGGGCTGGATGACGGCGGTAGCCGTCATGCCAGCCAGGCCCCCGTTCGCGAAGGGGAGAGCGGCACGGGTCCATGGGTGATGGAGGAAATCCACCGGCGGGGGAGATTCTTTTGTGATGGGGGTCGAGGAGGCCATGTCGAAGATAGTGACAATCCCAATGAGGATCTACTGATGGGAGGTTAGAATGGGAGATGAAAATTTCCAGAGTGTCCACAGTAACTGAGGGGAAGAAAAAATGGAAAGAAGACGGGAGAGAATTGGGTTCCAGGGAAAGGCAGGAGGACCGAGGATCATTCAGGCTGACACGGTCACGCCGGCGGGGATGACGTCGGACAGAATGAGGGGAAAGACGAACCAGAAGGAGGGAGACGGGAGGAACGAGGGAGAGGAGGAGGAAGGAGACCAGGGGGACGAGAAAAAGCAGGAAGCAGAGGGAAAAAGAGGGGAAGTTAATGATCAATCCGACACATGCGAGAGCGAAACCAATCGTTTGGAATGTCGAGTAAGGAAGAAGAGAGAAAGAGAGGCCAGTGCGGGGAGATGTTGCATTGAAGCAGAGAGGAAGAGGAGGATTATATACGGATCGGTCACTGATGACCTCAACCAGTCCAGGAACCGAGCCTGGACCGACAGGAGAAGAAGAGATAGCCGTGACTCCACTATAGACTCGATGAATGTCGGATAGGATGAGTCTTGAGTATGAAGGGTTGAGATGCTGCGGGGGACGTCATCTACATCTATACTGACTCTCTTACGATATTTCATCTGTTTTGTTTCTCGGTTTACTTCTCAAATAGATTGATAGCATCATTCTGTTCGTTATCCTCTTTATCCTCTGTATTCTACTTCCTTATTCCTTATTTCTACTTGATTCCTACTCCTTCAATCCTACTCTGACAACTGTATATCCGGATACGTCACCAAGCGCCCCACACGGGAAACACCCCGGCTGGTCGATCCGCCATCTATACAGCAACTCACTCCAATTGAACCTATTATACAGTACCTATTACATTCAACACATAATATCAAATAAATCTACCTCCTACATAGTCACAAACATACAAAACACATACAAAACACATACAAAATATAAAACATAAAAATACATATATATAAAATCAAAAAAAGGACCAACGGAATACCCTCGGATAAGCTCGATCTCCTGCTGAATCTTCTTCCCTCTTGCCGATTCGGTCGCCAGCCCGGGAATCCACTCTCTGACCTCTTCTTTCTCCCACTACTCCAGGGTCTCCATTATCCACTATCCACTATCCTTTCCTCCGATCCGAAGACCGGCACTTTTGTTCGATTTGCCTGGTTTGACAGGTGTATATTGTGGGCGGAGAGGTGTAGTCCGTTTCAGTATTGGGGTTATCCATGGTTGATGTATTGGGGAGTTTTGTTCCTATAGTGTCATGTTTACTTTGTTATTATAGTAGATGTATAGATAGATAGATTGTAGTATCTAGGTACTAAGTAGAATCTCTCCTACTACTTACTACGTACTACGTACTACCAATCCGATACTACATACTAGGTAGGTACTATCACAAAGACAAAGAGAAAGAATGACACCCTCGGATCCAACCCGGATGTACAGCGGAAGAGTGGAAGCATCCGCTCCCACTCCTCCCCCTCCCCCTCTCCCTCATCCACCTCATCCCACTCCATCTCAACATAATCCTCCTCATAATTGGTACGCGCAATGACATACTACCTACTACCTCAGCTACCTACCTGAGGTGGATACCCAAGGTGATATAATAACTGGGTCAGACCATCCCAGACACCTATCACAGCCCCCCAATACTAATCCCGTCTTTCGCCTGGTGTGGTTATTGCCGATTTCGCTGTTGGGATATACCTCGACTGATATTGTATATTGTTGGGATGGCCTAGTCTCTATAGGGATGGGTGATTGTCTGGGTGTTTATGAGGGATTTGTGTGTTTGGATTGGGATTTGCTTGAGTTTTATACTGGGTTCGATTTGGTGGTTTGCTCGGTTGTGGCTTCGTTGATTAAAAGATACTAGGTGGTTACTGTTGATGTATTGTGATGATGATGTTTAGGTCCGTTGGGTATACCAGTATCTTAGTGAAGTTTAAGTCTATTGCAATTTATAGGAAAGCATCAGGTTAATGCAGTATACAAAATGTAACTACAAACACTACTAGAACCATCATTCAAGAATCAAGTAATATTACTTTTGTACTATCCAAGCGATCCTTGACCAGGCAGGGCCCGGCTCGCCCACCAGGCTCCTCACCCGTACTGACACTGGAAAGGAAATGACCCAATTATAAAACACACGCCATGCAATACACATATGAAGGATAACACATATGAAGGGAATCAATAGAAATCACAAACAGAAGGAAAAGGAAAAGAGTAATGGTAGAAAAAATCTACTCAGGCTTCGGCCCAGCCGCAATCACGTCCGGCGTCGCCTGGTCAGCGTACTTGGTGAAGTTCTCGTTGAACAGGCCCGCCAGCTTGTTGACCTCGTCGTTGAACGGCGTCGTCGCGGTCCAGCTGTTCTTGGGGTTGAGCAGCTCGTCCGGCACGTTGCTGCAGTTCTTGGGCACGTTGAGGTTGAAGATCGGGTACACCTCGTACTCGGCGTTGGCGAGCTCGCCGTTGTGGATGGCGTCCAGGATGGCACGGGTGTACTTGAGCGGGCAGCGCTTGCCGCCGGTGGTGGCGCCAGCGCCGACCCAGCCGGTGTTGAGCAGCCACGCGTTGGCCTTGTGCTGCGAGATCTTCTCGGCCAGCATCTTCGCGTAGCGCATGGGGTGCAGGGCCAGGAAGGGCTGGGCGAAGCAGGACGAGAAGGTCGCCTGGGGCTCCGTGACGCCGTCCTCCGTGCCGGCCATCTTGGAGGTGTAACCGGAGATGAAGTGGAACATGGTCTGCTCGGTGGTGAGCTTGGAGATGGGCGGGAGCACACCGCGGGCGTCGCAGGTGAGCAGGATGATGTTCTTGGGGTGGCCGTCCGACACGCAGGGGATCTTGGCGTTCTCGATGTACTCGATGGGGTAGGCGCAACGGGTGTTCTCGGTCAGGGTCGAGTCGTCATAGTTGACCAGACGGCTGATGGGGTCGAAGACCACGTTCTCCAGGACGGAGCCGAAGCGGATGGCGTTGAAGATATCGGGCTCCTTCTCGGCGGAGAGGCCAATGCACTTGGCGTAGCAGCCGCCCTCGATGTTGAAGACACCGGTGTCGGTCCAGCAGTGCTCGTCGTCACCGATCAGGGCACGGTTGGGGTCCGCGGACAGGGTGGTCTTGCCCGTGCCGGACAGACCGAAGAAGACGGTGACGTCGCCCTCCTTGCCCTCGTTGGCGGACGAGTGCAGGGTCAGGACGTTGTGCTTGACGGGCATTTCGTAGAAGAGGACGGTGAAGATACCCTTCTTCATCTCACCGGCGTACTCGGTACCGAGGATGACCATCTCCTTCTCGGCGAAGTTGATGGCGACCGAGGTGGCCGAGGTCATACCCTCGGTGAAGCGGTTGGCGGGGAAAGAGCCGGCGTTGTAGATGACATAGTCGGGGTGGAAGTGCTGGAGCTCCTCGGGCGAGGGGCGGATAAGCATGTTGCGCATGAACAGAGCGTGGTAGGCGCGCGCGCAGACAACACGGACGCTGATACGGTAGCGCTCATCCCAGCCGGCGTAACCATCGACGACATAGATGCGGTTGCGGGTGTTGAGGTAGTCGACAGCACGCTCACGGTTGATACGCCAGACCTGTTAGATGCGGGTTAGCTAATCAGCCCTATCAAAATGACGTCATGTGAAATGGGTGGCACGGGTCGGAATCGTGCTATGCAAACAGCAAGGTTTCACGACATGAGCAAATGCCTCATCGATCCGATCCAAAATCCGGCAATAGATACGGGAATGAGGCATTTCCTACCGCTGAGGGGTAGAGGGGTTGTTCAAAGGAATGAGTGATCACTCACGTCAGGAGTCATGGGCTTGTTGACAGGTCCCCACCAGACATCGTTCTCGGAGGACTCCTCCTTGACGACACGCTTATCGGAGGGGGAACGGCCGGTCTTAGCACCGGAGTAGGCAGTCAGAGCACCGCTGGAGGTGATGGCGGTACCAGTCTCGTAGACGAGAGCATCTTCATAGAGGGCAGCAGCAGAGGGGTTGGCAATCTGTTGGAGTCAGCATATGGTCGATGAAGTGGATGGAGGGTCAGCTTACGATAGCGACTCTGTCGTAGTCAATGTGGGCGTGCTCGTGGAGCTCCTCCTCAAGCTCGGTGTGTCCCTTGCCAGGCCTGAGAGATGTTAGCTAGGTTCATGAGGGATACTCTGGACGATGAGGGGAAGGGGGAGGATGAGGATGAAGGTGAGGATGGTAGAGTAAGAAAGTAAGGGAAACATACTGAACACCACCGGGGTGCAGCGAAGTACGATTCACAGAAGTGGCAACCATTGTGTTCAGCGATGTCGAGTGATAATTATTGTTTCTTTGTTTCGCGACTTGCTGTTGGAAGAAATCTGAATACAAAGGACCTGATTCACCGGAGGGGGCGATGGGGGGTATATTAATGTTTTGAGCATAGGCCATGATGTCGACGAGAACTTGGCTTTCTCTTCGCAGACGGAGGTAATACTCTGCAAAGTTCGAGTTTCCGAGATGCTTTCTCCACAGTTTCACGGGAGATGTCGGGGCAAGGGATGAGCTGAAGCGGACTGGGGGGGAAGAATCGTTGGTTGGAGAGGGTTAGTTCGTTGATCCCGTTAGACTAGGCGAAAGAAATGCCTCTTGGGTGGAGGGTCCGAGAACTCCCGAACAACCCCAGATGTGGGCACGAAATGAACCCGGGATGGACGGGCGGGTTGCGAACCAACGAGAGGCTCGCAAATAATTGATCGATCGGGAAAAGGGGAGATTGACGCGCCCCTTGGGTAAGTCAATGGATTGATTGGACTCGATACTAGGCAGGAAATAGCGTGAGGCGTGGAGAGGCAAAAGAAATGGCTCATGCAGGTTGCTGCAAGTCAAGCGCAAGAGATTTCAATCCACTGAGTGGGGTTTATAGGGATTTTTCATAAAATCGAAAATAAAATAAAATAAAAAAAGACGCAGAATATTCAGGAAATGGTCTGTACCGTTTGCTCTTGTCTTTACCAGTTCCGGATGTCAATCCCGCAGAGTCAGTGTCTTTCTAACACTGCACGCAGCTGATTCTCGGTATTTATCTTGATAGAATGTATCTACTCCAATGCATGACACCATGCCTCAGTAATGCTCTTTCCCTCTTCCAAGACCAAGTCTGTTCTTCATTGGTCCCACGTCTGCTCTACGGGCAAATGGAACCGGCTAACCAGGAATGATGACGTTGAATGATCTCAATTAGCTAACCGGGGGATGGCAAAAGTTCTGGGCTCGGTCGACGAGGCTAAGGATGAAATTGCGGGGAGAAGTTTACGGTTGACCACTGACAAGGATAGATGATCAATTAACTTCATTTTTTTCACTACTTCTTCCACATTTGTCGTATGGCCGTTTGAATTGAATTATCGCTTAGGGAGAACTAACTATCAAACCATAGTTCAATTCTTTTTGAACCATCCAAATCAACCACAAGAATGACGAAATGCCGGTTGCGACCAGACAATTCTTCCCTCCGACGCGCTAGTAAAAAGTAGGCTCGGCCGGAAAATCTTCCTTAGTCATCCAGGCTCTCCCGAGGCTGCCCGTCGTCCAATCAGATACTCCCAATGTCAGCGATTTACAATCCGACGTCATGGATCGAGGATAAAAGTGGGGAACAGTCATTGCCGGGTTTTCGTCTGAAACGCCCAATTGTTCCCATCCCTTTTTGACATCACCTTTGCACGCGACCTTTCCGACAGTGCCTGCAGATCCCTCCGTGCTCTTTTTAGTAGGCTGGTAGTTCAGAATGTCGAGAAACTATACGGGAATACCCGCCAACTATCAGCGATAGCATCGTGGCTGTCATTCGTAAATTGTCGCCGTTGATAGCCTTCTCGGCTGCCGATAGAGAATGCAAAGGGGAAAACCGCGCCTCCTGAGAGGTTACCGGGTAGACCTGGTTGAACATGCACATGATATAGACAACAGTCAGCATTAACTCTGTTTCCAAGACTTTCCGAGATCTATTACTATACACTTACTACTTCTCTGTTACTACTACTAGACTACTACAGGTATATGACTACACGATACTGAGGATAGACACTACAGTTGGTCAATGCGAGGTCACGCTGTACCCAAACGAGACGTAGTCAACTGACATGCAGTCTCAGCCAAGCATGCCGGTGCCCTCGTGGCGTAGGATTGTTACCAATATTCGTGGGAGAGGACGTGCGCCATGACTTGAGAGTCAGTCCTCCTCCCTTCTCGTACTCATGATTGATCCAGCACCTTGTACCCCGCATCCGACGAGGCCGGGGGGCCACGCGGGACTTCCCCAGACTCGGTTCTCGGTTTGGCGTGGGATGGCACGGGATGATTGTTCTATTCTTTTATTTCTTTGGTACTTTTATTTAACAGTGAGAAAGGGTAGTGAGATTGAACATTCGAGTATACCAATAATTGTGTACGATGAGTATTGACATTCATGTAGTAAGAGGTAACAGGTCTCACATGCAAAGACCCAACTTATCCTCAGAAAGAAAAAAGAAAAAAAGAAAAAATAGATCCACAACTCGGGGAGGATAGGGAGATCCCATTGAAAGACCCAAGTCTCGTCCTGGCAGTGCAGGATGGGTTGGATGAATGATGAATAGTGGAACTGCCCAATCCGGAAGATTTAGGAAGAAGCCGAAAATTTTCAAGGGATTTTTTAGCTCCCTCTGGAAAGAACTTCCTTTCCCTGACAGCCTCGATCGTGACCGATCAGAAAATAAAATAAAAATCATGGATGGAAAATGCCTCAAACTCCATCCGAACTAGTCTCCCTAGTTTCATTCCATTCTTTCCTTTTTATTTTGTTTACTTTTTCAATAGTTGTCAATTATTGAGATGGTTTCTCCCCTGAATTGGATTCGATCGGTCCCGAGTCTTCTATAGTCTGTCAAAGCCGACTCCGTAAATTTCCTGCCCGACCCGGTTGCTCCGTCGGGCTCCGTGTGGGTAATGACTAATGGGGGCTCCGTCTGTCGTCGATCTATATTCTTCTCCGGGTTTGTCCTTGACGTGCCGGTTGTTTTATACCGGTTTGGCCGGGTGACGCAGGGGAAGTACATTTAATCGGCGATATGATTCCAGTTGCAAGATGAATCCATTATGCTTCTCTATCTGTGCATAGGTAAAAGTTAACCCTGTCAACAATCGGTAGTCGAGTTGAGTGGTCGAACACCAAAAGAAATCCTTAATATTCATTTCAGTCGTCCCCGGCTCTTGAAACTAGAATCGCACAATTTACATTGCGCATCCTCAATTATCGGCAGAATGTGGTGCACTGGTGATATGGACCCAACCGCTCCCCATACCTTCCACACCGAACCAACCCAGACGTATAATCCGGGGTCAAAACGGTGGAGTCCGCCTACCCCATGGACTCTCCACGGTTCCAACCCCAAGAAATGCCTCACCTGAGTCACCTCAATGATTATACCCATACAAGTGACACCGTTTGTCGCTCAAGCAAAAGTAAACCGGTATGGTATTCGGGTGCACCCCGAATCCGATATCCAGACAATCTCTCCCCGGGCCGATTAACTGCCCAGCATGGTATCCTCAGGCATTCAAAGAACGGGCCGATTCAGTCTGACTTACCGTATACATTAAACATTAGATATTAGATACTAGATACTATACGGAATCTCTTATTCGCCGCCATCCGCTCTGGGGAAACGGTCGCTCGATGACGTCGGTACGCCCATCACACACTGGGAGTGGCCCCTACTCCGTACTCTCCCTAGTACGACTAAGACTAGACAGTCCATGTGGAGTATGGTCTAGAATCATAACGGATCGAACTCCGCCACTTCTCCTAGTACTCCGACATATCGTGGCTGTTCCCTAGCCTCCAGAGTCTAGTCCTAACCGGACCGGAACTGGCGAATAGTTAGCGATATATCATCGGGGGTTATCGGGTGCCGAGGTAGTCTTGGCGAATCCTCGCCGCACCCGAGACGCTTGTCCCCGGAATTAATTCAGATCGCGAATGTATCCAGTGTATCCACTCGGGTTGATTCCCCGGGTTAAGCCGTAGGGCAGAAATGTCTTCTTGTTTGACGGAAGGGATGGGAAGGGATGGGATGGATGTTGGGAGATGCCGATGTTGTTCCGATGATGGGGTTTGTATGGGTTGTGCTGCTACGGGTATGATTTGATGGAGAAAATCCGGGTTTACTTGGGGCGGGTAGCGCGTTATAGAAACTAAGACTGGAAACATCCAATGGGTGAGTTATGATTATGATTGTGGTGGTTAGTGCTAGTATGTTGGCATGGTAAAAATAACTCGACTTGCCAACGGCAGTTTTTGAGCTATATGCTGCTGCAATTCCCGTTAATGGAGAGCCGTGCTTCGACAATCCCTTTGAAAGGAAGTAATGTACAACCATCACCTTTTTATCAATCACGGTGTAATTCTATCAGTGACTCCATATTTATTACGTTATCAACTTGTAGGGGTTCCTCTGGCAAAGCCAACCTTTAGTAGGATTTGAAGCTCTTTCCAGTAGTACTCTATATATATATATATTTATTTCCACCGAGTATCATATGGAGGGAAGTCAATACCTATGCCATCTCCGCGTCAGCAGACTAATAATCAAAGAAAAGACTAATAATCCATCAAGAAAAGTAGACATCAGTGGGTTGAAGACATTGGATGTATAAGCATTAGACCAGGGTCTTCATCCATTGTAGTGATCTCATCATGTCATGGAAGAAAGCAAGAATAAAGACAGTGAAAAAACCAGCCTACCTGGCAGGGTCTTATCATGCGACTGTTCCCTCGCAAATGTGTTAGTATTTGGGAGACTATAATTAGTCAACTCATGATATACTCGATTTGGTATTGTTGATGCTGTTATATATATAGTTTGGATCTGGATCTGGATGTGGGTATTGTGGGTAGCCCCTGAGTATTGACACGCTCCGCAGTCCCGCGAAAGGTTAAATAAGGTAATTATAAGAAAAGGTTGAGACTGCATTCAATTCATCCTTAGAAGAAATAAACTGAATGATACTTGATCTAGAAAGATAGTAAGATCAACATCATTCTGGACGGAATATTGTTTGGGTGGTTTGTGCGAGGTGGAGAACAGATCGTGCGATCTTCCCCAGGCCAAAATCGAGCGTCCGGTTATTCTCCCGGTTGAACTAGTCCCAGCCGGGCTCACCCTCACGTGCGCTCCTCATCTTCAGTCTTGGCTTGACTGTAATCTTTGTTAGATTTTCTTGATGATCCACATATTCAGGTGTGATGCCACATATTACATGCCTGTCTGAGCCCTCATTTCGCTGTCCTCAAAGATCGTCAACAAGTGGCATATCTTACTGCAGTGGGCCATTGACAGTTGAAGTCATTGCAAATATACTGGTTATCTCAATGCTCTACCAGCTTATCGTGCAGATACAGGTGCTTGATACATCTTGCAATGCTCACCCCACTTACCAAAGGAGATATCCCGACGATATACACTGACTGATCTCCATATTGCACAAAGCCTGCTCGAATCTGACAGGATCCTGGGGACGTGCACTGTTGCGCCGATCTCTCTCAAGATTGCTCTCAAATTGACCAATCCGAGAGCGTCCTGGCAGCTGTACTGTTAGTCTACTATAGCAGGTAGACTGCTATAAATTCAACCCTCTTCCAAGCCAAATCCATTGACTTCACCTACCTCTTCAACTTCACCGATCTCTCAACTTGACCTACCACAGCTAAATCCCACAGCAAACCCCACAGCTAAAGCCACAGCCAAGCACATACCAACATGTCCTCCACCGAGATCACCCTCCCCCAAATCTTCACCCACACAAGCGACACCCACACCACCACCATCCACTGGACAAGCATCGGCCCCGCCAACGCCCCCCCAGTGATCTTCATCCACGGCACGCCCTGGTCCTCCTACACCTGGGCCGCGCACGCCCTCGCCCTCTCCACCCGCTACAAAGTCTACCTCTTCGACAGACCCGGCTTCGGCGCCTCCCCAGACCGCCAGCCCCTCCACCCAGACAGCCCACCCGAGCTCGACGGCTCCCTCTCCGGCCAAGCAGCCTCCTTCGCCGCCCTCTACACCTCCTGGGCCTTCCACCCGTCGCAGCCCCCGCACGTCATCGCGCACGACAACGCCGGCCTGGTTGCGCTGCGCGCACACCTCACCCACGGCACCGCCTACGCCAGCCTCTGCCTCGTCGACGTCGTCGCCGTGCCCCCCTTCGGCTCGCCCCTCTTCCGCCTCATCGCCCAGAACCACGCCGTCTTCGACGCCGTCCCGGACTCGGTCCACGAGGGCATCCTACGCTCTTACATCCGCGACGCGTCCGCCCGTCCGCTGTCTAAGGACGTAGAGGATAGACTCGTGCAGCCTTGGACGCCGGCGGGAACGCAGGGGCCTCAAGCGTTCATCAGACAGCTGGTGCAGGCCGATCAGCGGTTCGCGGCGGATGTGGAGCCGCGGTATGCGGAGGTGGGCGCGGCCATGCCCGTGAAGGTTGTGTGGGGGACGGAGGATCAGTGGATTCCGGCTGAGCGGGCGAAGACGCTGGCGGAGGGCGTTGCGGCGAGGGATTCGGTGCTTGTTGATGGGGCGGGGCACTTGATTATGTTTGATCAGCCGGAGCGGTTGGCGGTTGAGATTGCGGTTTGGTTGGGGTCGGTGGGGAGGCCTGCATTGGGTGACAGTGCTTGTTGATGTGTGCCTGAAATAGGACACGATGTTACTCTTAAGAGAATATTTAGAGTACCTAATATCTAAGAACGAAACCAAGATGAGATAGACAAACCAAACAACCAATCATTACGATAGTATTTCAACGAAGCGGGGTCAACAAGGCGACTAACAGCGGGGTAGTACAACACCATCATTTTCTCTCTCAGCAATCTTCACCTTTCTTCAATTTCGATTCAATCATACACATCTCTATCTACCTATCCAACAATCTCTCTACCAAACCCTCTCCAAACGTAAGCCATACCCAACCAGCCCTATACCTCCACTCTAAGCAGGAAAACAAACTAACTAACAAACCATGAAAGAACCACCAAAATGGCCGGTCACAACGAATGCCCTTCTTGCAAAGCTACGATCTCCGGAGATGTCAAGACGTGTACTTCGTGTGGGAAGGTATGTTCTTCTTCTTTTTTCTTTCTTATTTCTTGCGTCTGTCTTTGTGGGATGTTTTGTCTAACTGCTGTGGTGATATTAGACTTGCCCTGTTTGAGTGATTGATTGAGTCTCAATTGATCGTGTGGTTTTGAGATGATATGATGATACCTGATGGGAAAGGAAGGGGAGGGAAGGGCAGGGAAGATAAGAGGAGAGAATTATGGTGTGGACTTAGATAGGCTAGGGCTTACTGAGTAATTCCAGTCTTGCTTTTGATGATACTGTAGATCTCGCCATATTTAAGTTGAAGATGATAAGCAAGGTGTATATATATTGAAACCTGAGGTGTCTACGATAATACCCTAGACTAGTACTAATCCTACTGCTGAGTGTCGATAAAATGAAGAATGTCTGACTGTATAATCAAGTGCTCAATCAACAAAGGAGATAATTCTAAGATACATACATACAAAAAATAAAACACAGATACCAACACCAGCGCGAGAATAAGGATATGCGTGTTGACTTTCTTTCTTTCTTTCTTGCTTCCTTGGGTCTTTTTTCCATCGCCTGCTCTAGGTCTAGAATCAACCCTCTCCTCTCTCCACCTTCCCCTATGATCCTTCATTGTGTAGGATGGAACCAGGAGGCTTTGTTGACCACTATATAATTGAGAAATAGAGGCCCGAAGGGGGTCGGATAATCACTTGACTGCTATTTCAATCATGTGGTCCAATCTATTTCAGTGACCGCTTAAGCAGTCTTGCGCCACTGGTTCCAGGCACCGATCAAACTACTAGTGGTACCGGCAATACCGACGACGCCGTCGTCGAAGGAGGTGATGCCCAGGGTGGAGGTGGGGGCGCACAGGTCGCACAGGTCGGAGAAGAGCTGGATGCGAGCAGCAGAGCGCTCCCTATACATAATTTAGGTTAGTCAAGTCGTCACAACAAGTCAAAGTAGAAGGAGAGGAACTGACTTCTCGATCTTCTTGGCCTCCACGGCGCTCTCGCCCTCCTTGCGGTCGAGGGTCTTCTCCTTCTCCTGCAGACGGAACAGGGTGTAGACGCCGGCAATGGCGCTGAAGATCAGACCGGCCATCCAGGAGCGGGCGGCGTTGTCGGACAGACGCTTGACCGAGGCGATCTTGCGGTAGCCGACGATGTCGACGACGGTGATGGCGTCGAGGATCAGGTAGCCGGCGTAGCCGAGCTGGCGACCGATGGCCAGGTAGCGGAGCACGGGGTCGACGGGGCTCTTGTTGTCGAAGGCCAGGGAGGCGGCCTTGAAGTGCTCGAGGAACTTGCCGACCCGCATGATCTTACGGGTGGTGCCGAACTGCTTCTTGACGGCATTGTAGGGGTCGATGGAGGACTGGGGGTGGTTGGTCCGGTACAGGTACCACGCGTAGAAGCGGGAGAAGTACTGCAGGGTACGGAGGATCTTATCGCGACCGACTGTTGGAGTTAGTATTGACAGTGGTTTTGGGCCTGTGCTCCGCGCGAGGTTCTTGGGACGGCCCGTGACGCACGGGAAGCGCGACACATGCCCTTCCAATACCGTATTTCGCAAACCACGTAAAAGGGGCAAATCAAGACCAGGAAACTCGATTACATACCGGTCGTAGCGACAAAGCGCAACCAGTGCGCCAAGGCAGGGTGGTAGACCAAAGCGTCGGCAACCATTTTGAATTGTGTATAGGAAGTAGGAGGTAGATGAAGGAAGGATGGAGTTCTTTAGGGAATGTCGGGAGATAGAATGACTCGGTTCCGGGAGGTTTTCTTGGACCGAAAAAAGCGGGGAAGGACAGACCAGCTGGAGCAGACCTTGAACGGGAGACAGTACTCCACGAGAGAATGGATGGTATTAAGTGGTAAAAAGGTAGGAAACTAAGAGAAAGGGAGAAAAGGAAGAGGAAAAGAGGAGCAGGGAGGGAGAAGGACGGTTAAATTGAATTATGTAGTAGGCGGTTCTTGATATGGGGGAAAGAATGAATGAATGGAGAGGATGATGAAATACGGTCGGTAATTGAGCGGGCGATCTTTACACAATTTCCCAGTTGGACTAGTATTATGTACCTCGGCTGAATTGACTCCCCGGACAGCGGGAGTTCTAACACTGTCACGGTCACTTCCGCCGGGTATTCATTCTTTACACCAATTCCATCAGACACTTGGATTCTTAGTAGGTTAGGATTTTCATGTGAAAGACACACTCATCAACTCATCCATAGATGGATTTGTCCGCTCTCTGTGGATTCCTACAGCCATTCATAACCCTCTTACCGCGCCAAATCGCAGTATCGCAATCTCTCGGTCCACATAGTCATTTCCTCCATCGAATATTGGTGTTCCCGTCCGGCCCTAAATCCCGCCCTGTCTCTATACTAACCGCGGGCGACCGTTGTACCTTGCACATGAAAGTGTAGCATAGGAGGAACTGTGATTAAGTCGTGATGATTATGATTGCTCAATTATCTGCATACATATTAGATTATTCAAAAGTCTCCAGAGTTATCATATCCAAGTGATAACTATCGATCAGTCCGACACAGCATTCCATGGATGCTCTACAATTTATCGCACGGGGCTATTGCTGCGCCGTGCCCAACGTCGCCGTGTCGTATCCATTGCGCTCCAAAAATTCGCGGAATTTGGTGTCCTCGTCGGTGATCGTATCCTATCCATCCTCGTCAGCCAAACATTCCGATCGATCAGGTCAATGATCAGGAAGAGATAATGGGTGCATACCTGTCCAATCTGAGGCAAAAGGAAATACGCTAGCACCGCGCTGAAAATACACAGCGAGCTGGAGATGAAGAACGGGTCCTGGCCCGCGCGCGTCGGATTGGGCGCATTCTTCTGCGCAATGGGGATCACATACGTGCCCACAAAGGCTCCAATCTTCCCCGCGGCCGCTGCAATCGCGTAGTATTGCCCGCGGATCGCAGTCGCGCTGCTCTTTGCCGCGCAGAGGCCGATGTTGTCGCCGGGGCCGAATTCACCCAGGCCGGAGAAGATACTTTCGCTCAGAGGTTAGTGACACTCGGAGTTTATGTTGAGGAACATACACACCCAAACACCACCACGAAGGCGGCTACGTTTTTCGCTGTTGCGAGCCACTCATAGCATCCCGACATGATGAACCCCACCACGCCTTGGAGACCGACTCCAAGGGCTAGGGTGTTGCGCGGGCCGATCCAGTCACTTGCAAAGGCACCTAGAATGGAGCCGGGGATGTAGAATGCGTTGGTCACGGTGGTCCATCCGAAGCTCTTCCACAGGGGATAGTCATCGCCCAGGATGATTGCGATCCACTTGGACGAGTAGATGTTGAATGAATAGGTGGAGAAGTCGTAGATGAACCAGATGAGCGATACGACGGTCTGCTGCGGTCAGTCACGTATCGGGGAGGTGTCTTCACAGGGAGACCAACCAGGCGCTTCCAATAGAATCTTCGGAGAGAGGTCAGCAGTGCTCATCACACTGATATAGAGGGGGTGGTAACTCACTTGACAATCAGCCAGACAGGAAATTTGTGCATGCGTTCTCTCTTGAATTCCTCCGGCTCACTCAGCTTCAATCGCAGATAGAGCAAGCTAAGGGGAGGAATGACACCCAACCCCAGCGCAACACGCCAAACCGCGCGCAGATGATCCTCGGTGAAGATCAGAACCAAGATCATAGGAACCAAAGCGGACACCACGTAGGCGAGGTCGATCTGAAAATTGGTGAACATGATAAACCAGCGGTTGCGATGTCCCTTCTTGAGCTCCCCAGTGTTCTCCGCCGCCGCAACCGATCCTGCGGGATACTCGCCTCCAATGCCAATCCCCAGACAAAAGCGATATGCGGTCAGGGCAGCAAACATGCCATACTGACTCCCGTGGTAGCCGTAGGAGCCTGCCGACAAGGCAGCAAAGATGAACAAGATAATGGTGGAGATCATCAAGGACCATTTCCGCGACCAGTGATCACTCAAGTATCCGAAGACCAGCTGTCCGAGGACCGTCCCCGCGAACGTGATGGCCGAGACGTTCTGGCTGGCTGGGGATCCGTTGTAAGCATCTTTGTATAGCGTGCCGAGGATGGTATTGACGGGTCCGATTACCTAGTCGAGACGAGGTCAGTATGTATCTATGTATTTGCTTTGTTCGTCGCATTCCAGCGGGTATCAATCGCAATTACATACACCGTTCAAATACCCATCGGAGAATAGGCCAGCACCACAGGCGATCGTGGGCCAGCTGCGCTCCCAGCGGCCTTTTTCAAGATTCTCCAACGGCGCAACCTCCACGCGCGCCGGGTCTGTGATACCTGTAGCTTTATCGGACGGCGCATCCAACTGCTCTTCCTTGGAGTTCATCTTGTGAGGTCACTGGTAGCATTCAGCTCCACACGTCTTTGAACTAGAGGATGGTAACAGCTACCAGATCTCACGAGAAGACAATCAAATTCACGTGAAAGCAATAGATACTGGTAAAAAGTGAGAACGAAATGGGGATAGAAAGAACTTAAAGCAAAATCACTTGATGATAAAGGAGAAATAGAAAAGAAGAAGAACAGAAGGAAAAAAAAGATAAGTGATAACCCTTGCAAATAAAACCAGCGTCATCCTGGACTCTGTTCCGTCTTTCCAGGAAAAGTAAAGCGGGAAACACAAACCATACCTCTACTAATCTACGGTGATTCCGATGTTCATGTTATCACCAGGAAGCGCGCTAAGCTTTCACCAACGCATCTAGTGAGATTGTCATTGGACAGTGGATTTTGGTTGCTTCAGGGATCCAAACAGCGTGACTACTTGACTCTGATGATACTTCCGGGCCTTGTTAGATAGGTAGCTCCACTGGAGTGATATGGACCCCTCTCGAAAAGGCCCCAGGGCATGTGTTCCAGCCATCATCCTATTGTGATACTTGATAGTTTGACCCCACTCGTCGTTCTGGCTTCATCTTCCTGGCACACGACTCAAGATTCTCTTTGTTCTCGGGTTTTACGACCAATTGGACAATTGTTGGATCCAAATCGATCTATGATGCCAATCAAGACCATCCAAAACTGCAAATAATCAGTCCATCGATGTCTAAAGCTACCTCGGAAAAATCACTGAAGGACACGCCCAGACGCTCTGGTAATAACAGAACCAGACATCCTCTTTCTTTGGCCCCCTTCCAGTCCGACCACTATCAGGGAAATAGTTTGCAGTTCGATTTAGGGTTGGTGGAGTGTACTCGAGTGGGGGGAGAAGATTGTGGAAACAGTGACCACACTTGGTCTAACCTGTCAGCCGACCCCGAAAGTTTTCTCACTGTATATTTTTTTTAGGTCTTTTGAATACTCATATATAGTATAATAAAAAAAAAAAAAAAAAAAAAAAAAAAAAAAAAAGGGTTAGCATACCAATTCAATCAAGAATGTGACCATTGTTTTGGGTATCTGCAGATACCATAGAGTACAGTCCATATATATTGTACGGAGTAGGATGTACCGAATACGATGATAGATGTGTACTTTTGCTTAGGATTTAGCAAAACAACCACTAATTGCTTATTTATATAGACATCCTTTTGGTGAAATATAGTTATAAAACACAATCTATCGTATAAGCCATCAGAATACATAACAACAGTCTATATCTCCAACTCCGGGATTTTGTTAATCATTTTTTCAGAAGAAGTATAACGTGGTAATGTTGTGCTGACGTAACCAGACTGGGCGTCGGAACGGGAGAATAATCCGCCAGCTGAGCTCGGGTCAGCTACGTCGGTGATGTGATGGATCTGCCTGGTTCACAACTCATCCTACGTCCACTCCCAACTCGAATCCCATCTCTCCTCTACCGCTTATACCCAATTCCCGTCGTATTCAGATTGTTCGGTCCATTCATTGCCCCGTGCATCCTCCATCGCCAGCATGGGGTCCGATCCACAGTACCTCAAGTACCCCAACCTGGGCCTCGCCCAGCATGTCTTCAACATCTCCAACCCATCCTGCCCCAAGGCCCAACAGCAGACGTCATTACAGAAGGTCCAAGATGCCATCTCAGAGAACAAGATGGCCCCGTTCTATCGGCACCTCGCCCACCCCGTCGAGGGTATCCTAAATTACACTGGAGAAGGGGTCCCCCAACAGCAAGGGAAGGTCCTGATCGCGTCGAACATGTTGGCCTCGAGGAAGACCCCTCAACAGGTTGATCTGCCTTGGGATGAGTCTCTATATCAGTCGTTTGTGGAGGAGAACGGGAAAGAGCTGGATGCGTTCCAGAAGGAGGAGGACGAGGCGGAGGAGGCCGCGGGGGAGACGGAAGTGTTGGCCGCCCAGGGGAAGCGGGCTGAGTTCTGGGCCCGTGTAGGGGATAAGGTGAGATTACCCATAAGACGGAGGTTATGTGTTGTGGGGAGGGGCTGAATAAGACTGACACGGCTTGTGCAGGACAAAGCGATCGAGTCCCACGAAACCCTCCTCGAGAAGACGACATTCTTGGGCACTAAGATTGACCTGGTGATGGCGATGATCCGTATCGGGCTCTTCTTTGGGGATCCGCTGTCGGTCAAGAAGAACATCGAGCGGGCCAATACCCTCATCGAGAGCGGTGGTGACTGGGACCGCCGGAACCGTCTCAAGGCCTACAAGGGACTCCACATGCTCACTATCCGCTCCTACAGTCTCGCCGCCCCTCTCCTCCTCGACAGTCTGTCTACGTTCACCAGTTACGAACTGTGCAGCTACTCTTCCCTCGTCATCTACGCCGTGCTCGCGGGCTCCCTGTCCCTGAAGCGCGTCGACTTCAAGGCCAAGGTGGTGGATGCGGCTGAGATCCGGGCGATCCTTGGATCGGCCGAGGACCGGGCGGCCGCCTTGACCGGGGAAGTCTCCTCTGGACAGGGTGCCCAGGATGAAGATATGAGCGATGCGACGGGCTCCCGCCGCACGGCCGTCAATCTGACCGCGTTCTCGGGTCACTCGGGTGTCCAGGCCGAGGAGGAGGTCCCCACGGACTTCTCCCCCCTTGCCAACCTGGTCAACAGCCTGTACACCGGCAACTACCGGAACTTCTTCCGAGCCCTCGCCGGCGTGGAGGACCAGTTCCTGACGCAGGACCGGTATCTGTACGAGCACCGTGCCTGGTTTGTGCGTGAGATGAGGCTCCGTGCCTACCAGCAGCTGCTCCAGAGTTACCGGGTGGTGGGGCTGAACAGCATGGCCAGCGACTTTGGTGTCACTGTTGACTTCTTAGACCGGTAAGTACCCATCCATTGGACAGGATGGGACCATACTGATTAGTTTACTTTGTAGGGATCTGGCCAAGTTCATCGCCAGCGATCGCATTGCCTGCACCATCGACCGGGTCAATGGCATTATCGAGACAAACCGACCGGATGATAAGAACAAGCAGTACGCCGGCGTCGTGAAACATGGCGATGCGCTGATCACGAAGCTGCAGAAATACGGCCAGGCCGTGCGGCTGCGGGGGAGTGAGCGGGGCTAAGGTGGTACAGGAGCACCTCCCTGTATGACCGAATGGAACAGAGGGGGGCAGAGCTTGGACTGTTGATTTGTTCATTTGATCTGGATCTTGATTAGAGCAAAAGCGAGCGAGGCTGCTGTATCATACATTAATGACAAAGAGCACATGACCTCGAATTACGCACACGTGAGCATGTATCGTAGACTCTTGATCAACGCCTAATAGGGTTCTCCGATCGTCGATGGCACTAGTAGATACAGATCATGCCTTTATCGAATCCCCGTCCATCGACAATCTCCATGAGATGCACCCCTCAAGGAGGCAAGACCCTCATGGTTTTCTTGGCAGGGCCCTATAGGGAAATGAGGCAAGAAGAAAAGTGGAGGACCCAGACATTAAGGAGGCGACCAGCGTCGGAGAACCACATTCTTAACCAGAACTCAACCAGAGAACTCTGCCTTCAGTGCTCCTGTCCATTGTCCATGCTATCCAAGTAATTACTGTCTTCAGACGTGGAGGGAGGAACCGACCACGCCACATCCACGTGGCCAGGAATGAGTTCAGGCACCTTGACCTCCCTCGAATATGTCCCTATTGTCTGATATGGCTGAGCATGGCATGACACGGCCTGACACTTCTCGATCCGATCGAATCTTATCAAATCCCTTCGGTCCCTACCTAGTCTCCTTCATCGACCGCAGCTCCGCACGATCATCGCAGCCTTCCCAATCAGGCATCTCGGAGGGTCGCCCTGAGTGGGCACGTGCCGAGTCGGCCCACCGCCTTCCCTTTCGGGCGAACCGTGGATTTTTTCCTGTTTCGCTGCCTGAGTTTTCTCGCCTTCTTTTGGTCAACATCGAATCATCTTTCGCAACCGATTTTAAGTCTCTTGTCAATCTCACCCCCGCTCCCCTCAGTGGAGAAAAATTAAATCGCGCAATTGGCGCGTCTAAGCGGTTTGGGGATTTCATTAGGAAAAAGAACTAGAAGAAGAAGACAAAAATAAAAAATTATGTCGAGGCTGGTTAGGGTTGCCCCTCGTCTGCGGGCATCTCCGCGATCTTCTTCACTCTCCCGGCCGAATTACGCCTGTCACACTTCGATCCTCTCCGCTGGCGCCTCGAGATTTCGTTTAGGTATGGTTGTTCCCTATTGCGCTTCGTTGTCTGTGTGTTCTGGTTGTCCTACCATTGGATAGGATGACGGTGGCGCGTTGGTTTTCATTCGGTGCCGCGTAGCCGTGATATGCCCACATCTCCCCATCCCGTCGCGATTTTTGTGACATTGCATTTTCCACTGGGTTACCCACTCTTGGCGCGCGGACCCGAATATTTCTGGAATACAAATGGGCCCGTCCTGCCGTCCGGAGAGAGAGAAATATTGATTTGTTTTCGCCCAAGTGCACGTCAAAAGGATCAACTGACCGTCCCGGATCAACACAGACCCCCCCACCATGACCGTCACGAAGAGCACCCTGGCCACCGTGCCGCCGCCCCGCTGCCTGAACATCAACAACATCAACCCCCACATCAAGGAGGCCAAGTATGCCGTGCGCGGTGAGCTGGCCGTGAAGGCGGAGGAGTACCGGGTGCGACTGTCCCACGGCGAGAAGTCCCTGCCGTTCGACAGCGTCATCTTCGCCAACATCGGCAACCCGCAGCAATTGGATCAGAAACCCATCACCTTCTTCCGTCAGGTGCTCAGCCTTCTCGAGAACCCGGTGTTGCTGGACAGCCCCGAGGTCCTCTGCTCCGCGCTGGGCTACCAGCAGGATGTCATTGACCGGGCCCGCACGCTGCTCGCCGAGGTCCAGAGCGTCGGAGCCTACAGCCACAGCCAGGGCGCCCCCATCATCCGCAAGAGCGTGGCCAACTTCATCGAGGAGCGTGACGGCTTCCCCGCCAACCCGCACGACCTCTACCTCACCGCGGGTGCCTCCTCCGGCGTGAGCACCCTGCTCAACGTCATCTGCAACGGCCCCGACGCTGGCGTCCTCGTCCCCATCCCCCAGTACCCGCTGTACACCGCCACCCTGTCGCTCCTGAACGCCAACTGCGTCCCCTACCACCTGGAGGAGGACAAGGCGTGGGGCACCGACGCCAACGCGATCCGGAACTCCCTGGCCGCCGCCCGCTCCGCCGGAGTCGACGTCCGCGCCATCGTGGTCATCAACCCGGGCAACCCGACGGGCGCCTCGCTCAGCCCCGAGGACATCAAGAACGTGCTGGACATCGCGGCGGAGGAGAAGCTGGTGGTGATGGCCGACGAGGTCTACCAGACCAATGTCTTCGTGGGCGAGTTCACCTCGTTCAAGAAGCGCCTGCGCCAGCTCCAGCTGGAGAACACCACCAAGTACGACGACGTCGAGCTGGTCTCCTTCCACAGCACCTCCAAGGGCATGGTCGGTGAGTGCGGCCAGCGCGGCGGTTTCTTCGAGCTCGTCGGCTTCGACCCCGAGGTCGTCGCCCAGATCTACAAGTACGTCAGCATCGGCCTGTGCCCGCCTGTCATCGGCCAGTGCCTGATGGAGCTCATGGTCAACCCGCCCAAGGCCGGCGAGCCCAGCTACGAGCTGTACCAGAAGGAGTACCAGGGGATCCGCTCGGGCCTGCAACAGCGCGCTCTGGCTCTGTATGAGGCGTTCCAGCAGATGGAGGGCGTTGAGTGCCAACAACCTGAGGTATTTCCCTTTCCCTTCTTTCTTCCTCCTTTCTCGCTGTGGGTGTAACTAACAAACATATTCAGGGCGCCATGTACCTCTTCCCCGCCATCACCCTCCCCCCCAAGGCCATCGAAGCCGCGCAAGCCGAGAAGCGCGCCGCCGACGAGTTCTACTGCCTGCGCATGCTGGAAGCGACGGGCGTGTGTGTGGTCCCCGGCTCCGGCTTCGGCCAGAAGGAGAACACGCTGCACTTCCGCACGACGTTCCTGGCTCCTGGCACGGACTGGGTGCAGCGCATTGTGAAGTTCCACGGCGAGTTCATGGCGAAGTATAAATAGGGGGATTGATATATGGATATATGTGTAATGCTTGGTTGGTTGGTTGGATTGGTTTGGGTTATGATATAGACTTGGTATACCTCTGAGGGGGATTATAAATATTGGATTGGTTAGGTATGCTGTATATGGAATGATGATTGCATATTCTTTTTTCTTGGTAGTATAGATACTATTTGGTTATCACGAGTAACATTAGACTTGGACTTAAACATATAACATAAAAGTATACCACAAACACAATACACAAACCCAACAAGTATAAAGCAGCAGCAGCAACAGCAGTAAGTAGTACACGTCCCACCCACCCATCCCCCCTCCCTACCAGCAGCAGCAACAGTACTCCGCAATAACAAATAACCATAATAATAGTAAACTAAAAATGGACCTAAAACAATACTGAAGTATAGTAAGTAAACCAAACCAAGTAAGTAATACACCGCCCCACCCACACCACCCATCCACCCAAATTAATACCTCAAAAAACGCAAGCAGATACCTACCATACATATACATACCGAAGAAAAAAGCCAAGTCGACACAAGCCTCTGCCCACGAAGCTTGTCCTCTGCCGCTATCCGTCCCTTTCCTTGCCCTTGCTTGTTTCCGCTTTTCCTTGCTTGCTTGCTTGCATGCTTGCATTGTTGGGATGGGGGGGTGGGTAAATGCCTCATAGTTTTTTCTTGCTTTTTCTTTCCTTTCATGTTATTTTATCATATACTTGAGGTATATGGTATATATATGTGTGTCTTGTATGGTATGTTTGTTTCTTTGTGTGTATCTATGTATATGTATGTATGAACGAGGACGATTAAAGAGATCCCTACTATGTAGTTAATGTCGATACTATAGATCTAACGTCACCGATGCTGTATATAGATAGCTGGTAGTCAGAAGGTACCCTAGAAAAAGCCAAGTAAATGCCGTTGAAGTGTGTCTATCCATCTATCTATCTATCTGCCTGTTCTAGGGTCGACAGACACGCAGACAGACGTTGGGGTTAATTCCCCGAACCCCTTGACTGACTGACTGACTGATACTGATGACGATGATGCATGCTGTCTATCTTTATTATTTATTATTATCATTTTCCCAAGAGTTACGGAGGACTCCGTAGGGATACTTGAATCACTGATTGATTGCGACGCACATTCCTCCCTCCCGTGTCTACATTACCACCACACACCACACACCACCACCACCACATACATACATACATACACATCCCTAGCCTTAAGACGAGCGTAACTAAGTAAAGACAGGGAACGGAAACCATAAACCTGCTACTTACCCAGCAAGTGGGACACACCATGCATGACTAACTATAACGAGGTCTTGAACTTGTGTTTCGCTGTATAATACATACATACATACAATACTGTACAAAGGGGTGAACATACTCCGGAGAATTATAGTTAGTTAGTTACAGGGTACTTACTTACTGGTGACTGAACACACCGCTAGATGGCTGTATGTGGAGTTGAGGTTGAGGTAGAGGATGTGTTGTCTACACCGCTTCACCTTCACTCCACCGGGTACCATGCAGGTATGTATTGTTTGTATGTGTATGTGGAAGATGAAATATATGATGGTATCAGTTTATGATTGTAATTTATGTAAGAAAACGCAGCCAGTGTTGTAGTCAGGTGTGATGATAGTGTATAGTGGAAATCAGGGATATCTATTGGGTAAACAAAGAAGATAGAAAAGGGTGAGGTCAAGATGGATGGGCCAGGAATGGGTGTGTCTATGTGCAAACAGCAAGAAAAAGGGTAGAAAAGAAGGTCAAGGTCGAGAATGGCACAAGTATAACATGTACAACAGTGCAGCAGTACAGCAAAGCAGTACAGAAAATACAACACAATAGAAAACGAAATCTTGATAATTCAATGCTATGGTATACCTGGGGCTAATGAAAACAAAATTCTGGCATTTATCATCATCGCTCATCATGGTCATGACGACGGAGCGTCACGTAGACGGTGTGAGGGTGGTGGTAAGCTGCCGCGCACTGTGAAAGATATCCCCCGAAGGGGTCAGTGCTATTGGCCCCAGGACGAAAAGTACCCGCGGTCGTCGTTGGCATTGTTCTCGTCCAGGGGCGGGGGCCCCGGTTCGAACAGCCCCGCGGCCCAGACGGGGTCCGTGGGCGACGTGGTGATCGGCAGACCCGCCGGGGTCTCCATCGGTTTGAACCCGGGCGCCTCGGCCAGCTCGTAGGGCTCCTGCGAGAGGGCCTTCCCGTCCATGCCCAGGTTGGCCTGGAGCTGGTGTTCCAGCGCCGCGGTGGACTCGTTGGCCGACTTGAGGAAGTCGTCGATGTTGATCGACTCCAGCTGATTCGACGACAGCAACTGCACCTGGGGCAGACCGTTGTACGACGACGCCGAGCTGATGCGGTACTGGTCGATATCCGACGACTCGCTCGCGCTGTGGAGTTCGCTGCCGGCGGTCCCGAGGCCGGGGAGAGGCGCGAAATCCTCCACCTCCGAGATGTCGCCGGACGACGACGGTGCCGCGAAATTGGGACCCATCGAGTTGTAGTCGAAGCTGGCGTACGAGGGCGCCTGGGTGCTGGGCGCCGGAACGTCCGACGAGTACAGCGGGAAGCTGGACCAGTCGACCGGCGGGGCGCTGAACGCGGTCGAGTGCTGCGGCACCTCGGTATCGGGCGACGTGAAGTACGGGTCCTTGTACGGGTCTTGGAACGGCAGGCAGTTCACTGGCGACGGATTCGAGTTCGGGAACGTGGAGTACGGCGACACGTCGAGTGGGGGGACGCTGGTGACGATCGGGTCCACCGAGGACTTCCCCATGGAGACGCGTGGGGGCTCGGACGGGTGACCATCGGACGGGGTGTGGTCCAGAGACGGGGCGGCGGGCGGGAAGAAGGACGAGAGGTCGAGCGGGGGAACGACGGTGGGGTCGTCCGCCGGCATGATGGGCGCGCTCTCGGGGGACCCGTGCTCGGATTTGACGCGGCGCGGGAGGCCATCGGGGGCGTGGTCGAAGATGGGGTGACTGGAGAAGGTGTCCCCCATCAGGGCGGCTTGCGACAGCGGCAGCTGGTCGACGGAACGGCGGGCCACGTCGGAGGTCGCGTGGATGGTATGCGACCGGGGTATCGTGTAGGGGAGCCCGCACTTGTGCGCCATGTCATTGTGTTTGTGGGCGGGCTTGTGATGGCCGTCGCGGAAGATGGTGAGGGTGCTCTCCGACTTGGTCGACGTCAACTGGGGCTTTTTGGGCGGCTCCGAGAGGACGGAATGCGGAGGCGGGGGGAGGCCAGTTTCCGGGACAGGATCCAGGTGGGGTTCCTTCTTCAGCGCACAGGTGCAGCGCTGTCCATGACAGCAGCCACATTTTGCATGGAAATCCTCTGTAAACTCCACATCAGAAACAAGGAACCAGGGTCACCATCACCAACATGCTCACGCTTGAGATCCCGTCTATCAAAGAAGTGGGGATCTGAATCATGCTTGTGGCTCTTTTTCTTGTCACCACACTCGCACTTGGTGTGGGTTGTCCGAGACTTGCGTAGGCCACGACAGTGAGCGCATTGAGAGACTGGGCGGCCCTTTTTATTGATATGGGTCAAGGGGCGGTCTGATCTTGTTAGTTTGATTGGCGACTCGAGAGATGGGAAGATGAAGGGACATACCACTATGGTGACAGCTGCTGACACGGTGACCCCGGACGCAAGCCTCACAAGCCCACTTCTCACCATCGATCAACATCGTGGTTACCGGGTGGAGAACATGCGACGAGTCGCGACAACGATGGAATCAATAGTAAGATAGAGAGGTTCTCTCTGGTCTCTTTTCCTGTGGAATGTATCTTTTTTTTTTGTTCTTTTTGTTTTCTGGAATCGCTTCGAGTCTTTTCAAATATCAACCGAACAGGAAGACCTGCCGGGGAATCGGAAAGGGGCCGTCAAGGCGAGGACTGAAGATCAGGAAGTACAGTCCGTCAAGCAGAACGGACCGACTAGAAAGCAAGGAAAACTCCAACTAAAGCAGGGGTATCTTCAACTAATATCCCAATGCACCAAACTGAGTCATAGAAACGCCGTTTTCACCAGTAAAAAGGCTGAGTCGCAACTGGAGGTCACACGGGTAGACTACCTTGGATGGAGAGGCGCAAGAGGCTTTCCCAAGGAATCAGGTACCAGATGGAGGAATATAAAAGTAATAATTGTAGGCAGTCGATCCGGGACTAGAGACAAGGCCAATCGAAGAACATCGAAAAGGCAGAGAGACAAATGACAAGGAAACAAGACGAAAGAAACGAACTGCGATCGGGGGGCCAAAGCCTACGCACCGTTTGGCGCCGGCCGTGAGACAGGACACCAAAAACCGGCTGTGGCGGCCAAGAAGGCGGGAAAAGGCGATCGATCGGAGGGCAGAGTTGGAGTAAAACCCTGTGAAGAGAAAGGAAGAAGAGAAAGAGAGGAAAAGAAGGGAAAGGAAAGGAAAGAAAAGAGAAAAGGGAGAGCGAGGGAAAAGGGACGAGAGGAAAAGGCGGGAGAGAGAGCGAGAGAGAGCGAGAGGGGGCAGAACGGGCAGTTGGTCTGTGTGCGTATGGTAAGATTACCCAGACGATACGATGACTTGGACGTCACTTGAACAGGATTACATGCTTTATATATGTTTATCTACCTATATATTGAGAATCATGATCTATTCTCTATTACTATATAATTATTATATTTCGTTCCTTATTATCAAATATGATTATTCCTATTGTATACCATGTAAATCTAATACAAGTAGAACCATTCCTGGACAGATAAGACCGGCTGCCACCGCGTATATTACCGGTATATACCCCGTCATAAGGATGGACCCTTTTTCACCTCATGCCTGGGTGGGTTTGGCCGCACGTTGGCATTATCAAACCGACACCACGATGGAGACTTCAAATCGTCAGAACATTTACATTGGGTAATTTAGCCCTTCTCTTGACCAGACATGAATCTCGAATTCATTGCTATGACTAACGACAAGACCAAGTCGCATTCAAATTGGTAATATTCCCAGACCTGTCGAAACACGAAACACATCCAGAAGCATGTACAGATCATCCTAGGGATCTCGTGCCAATGACGGGGTTTTGTCACTGCAAGGGGATTTCCAGCGGTGTCGTCGGGGGATAACCGCGATTTACGCCTGAATCGAGACTACAAAAGAAAAGAAAAAAACAGACAGAAAAGCAGGATTGCAAGAAAGCGGTGGAGCCGAGAGCGAGGCTAAGCTGGAGATATGTCTTAGGGTTGGTTTGTTGGGATAAGTAGGGGATTTGGGGGGAGGATTGGGGGGGAGAAGGACTGAAGGACTGGAGGACTTATGGAGGATGGGTGGGGGAGGGGAACCGACTTGGCCTAAAACTCTGTCGACCGACTGGACTCCACGTATTTCTGGGGCAGAAACCGGACCGGTTGGCCTGGCCATTCCCCACTGGGTATTATTATACTGTCAGATGGTATCGTATTGTTTGGTATGGTATGAGCACCATCCATCAGTATAGAGACTACAACAATGCCACTATGGACGTGCCGCCATCACCGATATCGACCACCACCACGCCTACTAACTATTCCAGATATCTACCTACCTATCTAAATATCAGTCAGATGTCCCATTACACCATGCTGGATATCTACCTAGTAGGTAAGAGTAAACTCCGAGTGCAGGACATAATCCAATCCCGTCCTCTGCCGCCCTCGCCTCGCCTCCCCCGACGAGGAGAAATCCTTCTAGAAAACTCATTCTCGGATCTTCCATGCAGCCCCAACTCTCCAACCATTGGCGGTCCGGGAATCTGGATGGGAACGTGCGGGAGGAGGGCTGTACTAACTGTAGTGGACAGGGCAACTCCCACTGGACCATGGTCGAACTTGTTGTTGTGACCAGCCAACCAGCATCCCGGCCGCTGACTGCCCCGTGGCGCCCGGTGCCTTTTTTGCCCCCTCTAGCTTTTCCAATTTTTGTTACACGTCTTCATGCAGGATATCAGTCAGAATAGGACGGGAGATGGAAGGGGACTTATGTCGAACTACTGTGGGTGCAATGTGGTATGTACTCCTACCGTGGTATACTGCAGGTGCATTTCCAGCTCTTTGTCTGCTGTTGGGTGGTATGGTCAGGTACGACGGTACGGCGGCTTACGGGGTTAGCACCCTAGTGGTGATCCTGTACGGTAAGATACAAGGCTAGCGCACGATCCAAGTCATCCACTCTCACTTCTCACATCTCACTTCTACCTGATTATCGGTCTTTCCGATTGAAGCGGACAAGAAGAAGAAATAAGAAAGGAAAAGATAAACAGTCACAACAAGAACAGACAAAGTCAAAACTCCAGACCCCAACTAAACACCAATCACAACACAATGCAAAACCCATCGGCATCAACGCAAGAAGACAGAAGGTCCGAGTAACAAAAGGCTAGTAAGCATCGTCCATACTAGCCCCGTTACTTCTCCCTTACAACTTACAAGTCATGAGTTCCACTGCGGAATGGCGTCACAGCTGCTCGTTCGGGGCATCTGCAGTCGCCGTCGGTCAGTCAGGTGGGCGGGGCCTGATCTGCACCACGATGGTGGATGGTCTGTTGTTGTCCAATCGTGGCGGTGTCTACTGTTATTTCCGTCCCGGGTTGCTTCGGCCATCTGGTCCTTTCTTTTTCCTGGTTAGTTCGACGAGACCCTTGACTAGGTAGGCAACTAATCTCCTTGATGGAGTTTTAGTTGGAAGTTAACTGACTGGTTTCCCTTGGGATTACTTCTGTCTTGTGTTGTTTCTTTATCATTTATTTCTCTATTTTATTCTTCTTACATTGTCTTCCAGACCTGATCGATCCAGTGATATATTGACAATGATCCAGGGATTCAAGCCCGGAAGATTCTAATCCAAAGACAGAAAAGAAAAACGGATCGGAGGCCGGAGCGTATCTAAGCGCCTCAATTTCAACCCTGCTTTTTCTACTAGTTAACCCCTGGGGACGGACAATTCAGGTTCCCTGTTTTAGCAACCGGCCCCGTCAAGCCTAGCCCTTCCCCCGACGCTATCCCACTTGGTCTTGGTGACTTGACTTGACTTAAGTTGACTTTACCCTGACCGGCCAAGTCTGACGATACTAATCATTACTATTATTGTTAATTACCCGTTAGTAACAGCCTTTCTGGGCGGCGGTGGACCGGGAGGGTCCGCCGGCACCGCCCAACTCCATTTCCCGAACAAGGTCGACTCCACGGGAGACACACACAATCTCATTGATCGTGCGCAGCTCGGGCCCAATTTCTTGCCGAGAATGAAATCTGTCTTGAGTTTTCAGAGATTGAGGAGCGAGGGCCAACCCTCGGATAGAATAAATGCTGTCTAACCGTTGGGTAACCCGTCTCATCTCGATCCAGCTGACGAGTCAGTTTGTGTCGTCTATTGGCTGCTGGACGTTAGAGAATCGATCCGAGATGGAGATATGGGAAACGTAGTGGGCCTGTTTCAGATTCGCTTTTTCTCAGCCCGCTGCTGCGCTGTGCGCGCGCCGCGCTGCGGCTGGTGTACCCCAACCCCAACCCGACCCGACCCCAGCTAACGGACCGTGCCCGTCAGCCAGCCCTGAGGGCGATGGACAGAAATATCATAATTGTCAAATTCATTAAAAAAAAAAAAAAAAAAAAAAAAAAAAAAAAAAAAAACCAAACAAATACAAGTCAAAGTAAAATAACGAATTGAAAAGGAATCAAACCAAATCAAAGAGATCGCGAGAAAAATAGGGGGATCGTCTGTCATGCATACCCCAGAACAGATACAGTAGTCACTAGGTAGACATGAGGAACACTATGCTGGTCTCTCACTTTTCATGATGACCGGCAGTGACAATCAAATCGAATCGAATCCTTCTGGTGGCTTTGCCTTGCCAAGACTGAATCCTGGAGAAGTAACTTCCAGGGCGCTGAATTTTTTCTTCCTATAAGCACTTTGGGGCGATCATATGTGTATCGGGTTGGGATATATTAAAAATAGATATACAACAGTGGAATAGAACAACGATATTCTGGTCTTTTTCTAGAGAGGTTCGTTTATTTGTTAAGGTAGACATTAGACATCATATACCGAAGTCCTCGTAGATGCCTCGGTGACTACGGACGCTACGGCCGCTCCGGCGAACTCTATGCGAATTTGATCATTCGCACAGGCCTGAACTAACTACCGGAAATGCCCTGTCAAACTTGACGTCGTTGGAAAACACTCCGTCAGACCCCGTAAGGCCAGTCGATCAAATCCGGAGAGAAACAACGTAGCATTGCCTGAGATGCGCGAGGATCAGACACCTAGGGCCAATCCGGGAGAACGCATACGGGCTGGCCTCTGATATGTGAATCCTTCCGATAGGGGCTGAAGATGACGAGAGTAAGCCAGCCAGCCAGCCAGCCAGTCTTGACTTGAGATCGGATCCGACTAAGAGGAGGAATGTACTGAGTACTTCATGTGAAAGTAGTGATGACCATGTGTAAAACCGACCGACACTGGGCGGGGTGATGGAGGGTTATGCTGACGCTTGGCGGCTAGGATATATGACGTCTGTAGGTATGTTGTGGGTTAGGTACTTGACTATGTTGGAATTATGTGCGTGCTCATGTAGATTTTGAATAACGCTGCTGCGGCTGAAGATACAGTATCGATCTGATGATTGTCATGGATACCTATTGGGGGAATGGTGATGGGTAAGAAGTTCAACGTCGTCGCCTATACGCCTCGACTTGAGGATATGCTAGAGCGCACACAACACGTCTTGCGGTAGATAAAAGTATTGATTGATTCGTAAAAATGGAAAGTCTGTAGAGATCGGTAGACCGTACTAATAAAATAGATAAGTAGGTATGTTGGGATGTTCCAATAGCTACCTCCAAATGTTCGCGAATCTGGTGGCGTATGAGATCTCCCAACGGCTTCATCCAGATCGGTCACGACCACTAGACGGAGATGGAGAAGAGAATCTTCTAAATACAAGCCAAAATTGACCGTATTCCATTCAGATATCAATGGTGGATGTTATCCTGAGTCGACAAATTGTCAGAAGACTAGAGTCTGGGCCGGTGGGAAATAGTATTAATCCGTCGCTGGACGCAGAAACAAAAAGCCGGAGCTCCGCGTCGGCGCGATCATCCCAGAATGAAACTATATCCTCGATCCCCGAAGCTCGCATGGAAGTCGCTGAGTTCGAATTCCTACAATTCAATCGCGCGATCACCATCATGTTTGTTGTGTCTAGCCCACAGCGCCGAGGGCATTCGGCGCTAACCCCTTCAAAAATAAAAATTCTCTCCCCGCCCAATTTTAGCCTGTAAAATCTTGCCTGCTGGCAACCTCGCGTCTTCTTCTTCCCTTCTAACAACTCTCGTCCCTGCACCTTCGTCCGGAGCATCCGCTCCACCCCACCACCACCCCATCAACCTCCCACCGTTTTGACGCGTTTTTGCCTTCGCCGGTCACGATGAATCCCCGCGAACATTCCGATATGCCGTCCACGGCCTCCTACCCGTCTCCTAACTCGGCGCAGATCGGTCAAGGTGCCATGCAGTACTACGCGAATCGCCAATTGACCGCCGACGAGCTCCTGTCCGCCGAGCTCTCCCGCGAAACCTCCGGCCCCGGCCTCGCTGATGGATCGAGTAATGGTGTTCACCATGGGCAATCGATGGTTCTGGGCTCCTCCAACCCCGGTGGTGCCGACATGGGCCGCCCTTCCTCGCCCGACCAACATCAACAACAGCACATGCTGCAGTTCACCCCAAGCCAGCAAGTCGGCGTCGATCCGAACCACGACCTCAGTTATGGTGACCAGAGTGCGAGGAGGAAGCGATCGAAGATTTCGCGCGCTTGCGACGAATGCAGGCGGAAAAAGGTACTTACAATGTTGATGGACTGGTGGTCGCCGCGTGGGGCGTTATCTGGGTGCGTGCTAACGCGCTTGTCTTACAGGTCCGTTGCGATGCGAGTTCTGAGACTGGGGTTGAGACGTGCTCCAATTGTCGCCGACTCGGAGTGGTCTGTCAATTTAGTCGTGTTCCAATGAAGCGTGGGCCGAGTAAAGGGTAAGAATTGCGCTTGGAATTCCACCCAGTGACCCCGACTGACGGATGTGTATAGCTACATCAAGGAACTCGCTGAGCGTCTGCACACTCTCGAGAACCAGATGCAGCCCGCGATGGTTCATCCCGACATGTCGTACCAGGCGATGAACGAGGTGTCGTCACCGCGAGCCTACCAGGACTTTTCGCCGCCCATCGATACGGGTCCCATCGGTGGTCGCAAGAGAACATACTCTGTGTTTGAAGGATTGCCGAGCTCCTCCTTTACCCAGCCGCCGTTTAACACTCGGTCGCAAAACGCTTTCGGTTGGTCCTTTTTATCGTGTTGTTTGAGTCTGCGTACTGACAGCCCTAGACGCCGCAGAAACCTCGCCAGATCCAGTCAACCCCGCGGTCACGAATGACTCCGCGCCGAAACCTGGGAATCTGTTCTGGTCCACGGGCAACGAGAATGGACTGCCGACGGGAATGGAGATGCCTGACGTGGCGAAGAACACGATGGATGATGACATGACCCCCATGGACGTCGATGAAGGGGCGCTCAATGCGTGAGTGTCGTCCCGTCTGCCCATCTGAATATGTAATATTAACCGTCTGCAGCTATTACGCCAAAATTCATCCCATACTTCCCGTGTTACCGCACTCGAAAGAGCGGTTGATGGAGCTTCTACACCAATGCAGCCGTGAGGTCCAGGAAATATTTTTGTACAGTCTGTACACTACGACTGCGACGAACCTGGACCGGGTCGTGTCTACCTTCGAAAGGGTAACGTCCTTCGACAATGCACAAGACCTCCTTTTGTATTACACGCGACAGCCATCGATTCTCCGCTCCAACGGGGCCAATCTGATATGGCTCCAGTCTACGCTACTCATGATCATGGATTGCGATTCGAGAGGTCCCGACAATTTCGTGCTCAAGGATGGTGTACCCAAACAATCCTTGATTCAGTCTGCTCTCAAGCTGGGCTCCGACATGGCCAAGGGCCTGGGGCAATTGAAGAGCAAACGGTCGTCGGAGCCGGACGTTGACTCGGATGCGAACCTGGTGCGCCGTAACTGGGTGTCTTTGGCTATCCTGACGCGCTGGTACGCCATTAGCGTGGCGGACCCTAGCGTCCTTGGATCGCAGGAGATCGGTGGTCGGGAAGATGAGCGGGTCGTCGGTTCGATCACGACGGGGATTGGCTGTATGTTGACCGATCTAGTTCTCCATCTCCATCTACTCGCAGACCTTGCTAACTGGTGACTTGCAGCATACTCCACATTCCTCATTGAACTAGTAACACTAGCCTCGCTCGACCACAACGTTTGCCAGTCGAATACGGGGACCGGTCGCATGGTCGCGGCTAATTTGATGGCATCGCTTGAACGTCTGAACGAAGTCGAAGACTTCCAGAAGCCCCCTGAGATCCCGGAAGAGACCGCTCCCCCAAGCTTCATGGAGAGTCTCCAGAACCAACTCTACTGGACCGTCCGGCTACTCATCAAGCGACACATCTTCGTCTACAGCCCCTACGAGATCGTCTACAGCGCTGAAGAAGTCATCAACGAACTGCACCGAGCAACGACACAGTACTCCCGGATCGCCACGCCCTTCGACCTCCACAGTCTAGCCCTCGCCTCCATGACCCTCCTCGAAGCCACCGTCCTCCCCGAATACGCGAACGAGTGCTGGGACGCCCTGAAAAAAGTCGAAGAAATCCTCGACCACCGCTCCAAATGGACCGCCGCCGGCGCCGAATTCAGCAACATCTTCGCCACCCCTGGCTGGGACGCCAAGATCCGCCTCTTCCTCGAATGGCGCCGCGCAAAGGCCCAGGAAAGCCAACTCCAGGACCCTACCTCCGTCTCCTCCTCCACCACCTTCGGCAAGAGCGGCTCCGCCGCTCCGCCCGTCATGGGCCCCAACGAGCAGCGCTCCCTCCAACATCTCGCAGATCTTGCCGTCGGCGCGGAAGGCTCCGTCGCGGCTAACAACAACTCGGGCACCCCGCCGCCGGCCCTCCCCTCGACAGAGACTAACATGGGCGGTGGTCCCGCGTCTCCGAATTTGACGGCCGTGGGGCAGCCGCACGGCCGTGTGGTCGTCGACTTTACGCTCTTGACTAAGGAGGGCTACCTTAATGTCTTTTCGGGGTTGATCTATCGACGATCTCGCTGAGATTGGTGGATTGGATTTTTCTGATAGGATTTATCTCAGTATTTTATGTTATTCATACTCTCTCCGATGCAGAAGAGGACGAACGAATTTTCTCTTCCGTGAAAAAGTTGTCTATTGAGATACTGCTTCAATATCTTTGATATGATTCTTTTTCTTTCTTATTTTCTCCCCTTTTCTGGTTTTACCTTTAACTATTTCTTCTCTTCTCTTTTGATTCTTATTTTCTTTTATTTTGTTCACCGCGTTCCCTGATATGTCGTGCGTGGTTTGCGACTGACTAGCGGGATTCTTTTATTTTTATTTTTATTCTTTTTTTATCTTTTCTTAATCAGGCTTGTATTTGTAGGAAAGAAATGGATGGGCGAAAAATCCCCTTTCTTTAATTATTAACTTGGGTCTTGTTTCTTGACTTGATAGCTTTGGTTAGGGTAATTGTAATGCAGTGCAATGCAACGTAAACATCTAGCAAACAAGCCCCCTTCGGTAGATAGAGTATTGAAAAACACTCAAGTACTCAATCGAATATGTGATATGCAATATAAATACTCGACGAATGAATCCCGCCAATTAATATGATATACTCAATGGAAAGGAGAAACAGAAATCCCTAGTATCTAGTGTCTGAAGTTGTACTCACTTCCCGAGCGCAATCCGCACCCATGCGCCCTCGACGTCCTGGCATAGTTGCAGGAATGAATCGTCGTCGATGTGCTCGCAGATCCAGTTCTGTAGGTTGGCGGTTCGTTGCGGGGTGGGTTCGGAGAGGTAGGATGATAGGTCTAGCATGGTGAGTTCGTTTGGGTGCTGCTGCGGCTGCTGGGGAGATTTGTGAATGGTGCTGGGGGAGGGTTTTGGCTTGGTACTGGGGGCGTTGGTATTTTGATCGGATGAGATGACACAGCTAGGGCTGGTTGTTGTTGGTAGTGGCTGTGGCAGTGGTAGGTGGGTTGCTGTGTCGAGGATATTAGGCGTGGAATGGTGATATTTCAAAGTGAGAAGTTTCGAGCTTTGGGGCTCGGGTCTTTGTTGGATTTGTGTGTTCCACGAATCTAGGCTTGATACCGGTCCTGCGAGGTTCCTAGCTGCCTCTGTCGAGTCTAGTCGGTTAGCATACACGTAGTACCACCGGTTGGGTTTTGGATAGGAACAAAGAAGGAGGTCAATGGTCTACTCTCCCTGCTGACCTACCTGCGCGGCAAATCGGTCCTCGAGACGGCCCCGATCCGTGTGCAACCGTAGCGGGTCTCGCCGTTGTCGTACACGCTCGCTTCGCGACCGGGTTCGCAAACGGGAGGTCTCGCTTCGGGGGTAGAAGCTCCTCTAGTGGGCGGATGGCACGGAAGGTTGTTGCCGTGGAGGGTCTAGGGGCTACTGGTGCTTGGGTGCTTGGGTGGGCAAGCGGCGTGCTCTGGAAAAATGGAGACTCTGTCTGCTTGTCTGGCGCTGGGTGTTGTTCGTGTCTCGCGCTGTTATGGTGCGCCGTTGCGTGTTCTGTAGTGGCTGTGATGGTGTAGCCGGTACCCGAAGACGAAGGCAGCGAGGGACCTATCGTAGATGTCAGCAAACGAGGCTCTTTCCCAGATGTTGTATTACTTGGGGATATTGCTTTACCGACTGTGACGCTAGATGTTCTTTCATGTGTCTGGCTTGTGGGCAGGTGAGTTTGAAAGACACTGTCAGCAGTGGTCGAAAGGTTGGACAGGGGTGGAGTAGGGTGAAATGTGCTCATTGATCTTGAGACAGCAGGGAGCAATTCTCGGCGCCATTGGGATGAAGATGGTCTTGTTGGTTGGGGAAGTGTTCCAACGTTGGATTCCGAGAATGGACATTTTATATCACTCAGTATGGAGAGAGCTGTGTAGTAGTCACGGTCCAAAGAGAATTTGATCTGGAAGCGTCGTATCTGCCAATTTATTAGACCTTGGATATTGTGCACTTTCTGTGGTACGCACATAGGTTTTCTCCGAATATCTTACTGCTAGACACGGCAGTTTTACGACAATAGCAGCGTTCGCTTTGGTATGTATCTGCTGACTCGATTGTGATGAACTAGAATTAGAGGATTCTTGTGCGATCTTGGAGAGGTCGACTGTCTCCTGTTATATCGCACCGGGCAGTTTCAGTATCTCTTCCCTTTATCTCATGTTGTCTATATACTCTCAAGACTCTCTCGACATGACGCACCAGTATTTCCCTGTCTCTCGAGACTTTCATGAGCACTCTCTCCCCGGTAGAAAGCGTTCTAGGGCATCTTTCAAACACAACAATGATATCACCGTTACTGAAAAGATGAGACCAAGTGAGAGGCCCTTTGTAGTTGATAGAGGTGGTGGTATGAGAAAATTTGGCCAGAGGCAGACGAGAAAGCTGGGTAGGAGCTTGCGGCCGTTGAGAGAGAGAATGCATTGTCGTCTCACAGCATCACTATAGGTAGAGGGGGAAGTTATCTTTCATCTCTAAAAAGGTAGAATGGAACATCTGGACGGGAAGAATCGTGGATTGTGAGGGTGAATTCTAGAATTCTGGAACAGGTGACCATGCCTCCTAGATGTACCTAGCATAATTCTGGATAAATTGTACATGCTTGGTCGATCTTTTTCATCTCTTTCCCCCACAATATATATCTGTCTAATCTGCTCTTTTGATCTAAATCGAGGAGAAATGAACATAACAAGGCAAGTCTCCAGAAAATAAGCCACGACTAATACACATGGATTAGAAATCTATAGATTGTCAAGATACTGATACGGATTGTAGATGACAAGTGACTACGTTGATAACGACAATATATACGAACAGAGTATGGCAATCGGTCAAAAGCCATCAGGGCAGACACAAGCGTCTGATTATATAAACTGGTCGCCATTGCTGATCGCCGTAATGGGGAGGCGATGCCGATGAGCATCCTGTCAACCTGCGTTGTCAATGTCAAAACGGACAATTGCTCACCGCAACATTTCATATGTCACAGCCAAGGTATGCCTACCACCGAGGGAGAACAATTGTCTTTCAAGATGACTGGACAGCTCCTAGTAGCATGCGCCATCTATGATCTAAGGGGCCGGTTTAAAGTTTGATACTCCGTCAGGTTGGAATCTGTTGAGCATCAGGGCCAGCAGTCGTTGCGAGTGTCTAATCTCATCATCGACCCACAGTCGCATCGCAATGATGACCTCAGAGAGCTCTAGATCAATATCAGCATGCCAATGCCTGGATCTCTCCCCAGACATCATGGGCGGGACCTTTCAATGGGTGGCTCGAGTGACCATCCGGGGACCCACCCGGAACCAAAGTCTCCTCCGGCCTGGACTGTTAGGGCTGCGGAGTACTTGCACAGCGCAGGACACAGATTCAATGTGCATACATGGACTGTGAATATACTGTGGTCAATATTGGCCATGGTTCGATCGACCTCTGACGATTGTGATCTGACATCAGGGTACTCAAAATCTTCACGGTCGAATCATGACTTTGGTATGACGTCCTAGAAAGCCCAAGTGTTATATTTCAACATAAATAGCAGCACATCCATTTCTCGAATGCTAGTTTATGATCCCAGACGAAGAACTTCCCCAATTGCCAATTTAACAAGAGATAAATGGCATCCAACACCAACCCCGGAAACTTCGCCAACCGCCCTCACGAGGAGGTAGAGAACATCGCCAAACAAGGTGGTCGATCCAGCCACGAAGGCGGATTTCATCATATGGATCCGAACAAACAGGTAAGTCATAGTTGCCCAAACATTGACTTCAATTCTAGTAGTGCTAATGGAGTGTTGTATAGAGAGACATTGCCTCCAAGGGCGGCCAAGCTTCAAGTGGCAGCTTTGAGCCCGGAGACCCCAGAGCCCGGGCAGCCGGCCAGAAGGGCGGCTCAGCTCGTGGAATGCCAGAGGAGTAGGGAGTTATCAATAATTAACTGTTGTGCTGTTTGAGATATTTAGTGTTTGTAATTTTAATACATATCAAATCAATGCTATTCCGATGATAATGTCTTGCAAATTGTCGCTGTGGATGGGGAAGACCAAGGGACAGCACGCATTTATTAGTACAATTTTCCATATTAATGAGAAGAGATTGTAACTAGCACATTTGCACGTAGTCTACCTCTTGACTAAAACGAGATCTGTAGTTATGACGATGGTCTTGTCTACAGATCCATCTAACCTTCAACATATCGTCGATAGACAACTATTTATCCACATCCAAGGATCCCCAAGCAACGGTGCCTTTGGCATTTTATTGGAAGGTATACAACCAAATCCCTAGCTCCACAGAGACAAGCGGTATGATCTGACAAGGCCCAGTCAGTATCCATGCGTCTTCTAGGAGTCATCCTAGAAATAAGGACCGATATAGATCGCAATGATTGATAATGATCTCCTTGGTCTGGGGCTGTCAAATGTCCATCTACAGGAGCGAAGTGCCTACAGATTTGGAATTTAGCATGACTGGGTCTACGCGTTTCTTTTCTCGTGAGTGATATATATTGACAACGGTGATAAAGCGGGAATGACCATAGGTATTCCATTGTTCTGGAACCTGGAGCCTATCAAACTCTATCCCATGCAATTCTCAAGTCGATGCTCCCGCCTGGCCCATGTTCTAGTCACATAATGAGATAATTCAAGTCATGTTGGTAGTGTCATTCTCTATACTATCACTCGTCATGGATGCTAAGAATCAAATGAGGGATGACCGAGTTGTCACTAAGACACCTTGCTGAGGTCTATGGCAATATTTTGGGCCTATACAGCATAAAATGCAGTTGCCTCAGCGACTCCTAAGCGGGTCGCCATTCATAGTGATGGGGACCTTTGCTTGTCGGCCCAGGGTCTTCCCCAGGAACGCCTGGTTTATTATATCCATGGGCGCCAAATAAGTCCATCTGACCTTGCATAAATTGGGTCGGAAGCCTAGTACCACCTGTATATTTTAGATACTCCAAAGCCGCCGACAGGGCTGGGATATACTGATCGGTCCGGATGCCCTGGAGGACAATTTCCTTGAGAGCACCCACGTGGCTGTGTAAAGAAACGGCCACACCGTTGACTAGTTTCAGATTGGTCCAATCCGTGGTTCCAGATAGACCATCCTGCAGGAGGTCTAAGATATACTCCGACTGAATGATACAGCCATTGCGCCAGATTTGCAGGCAGGCTGCCGGGTTGATGTCCCAGTGTTCGTCTTGCGATGCCCGCGCAATTAGCTCCAGACCCTCGCAGTAGGAGACCAGGAACCCGCAGTACACGGCCGCCTGCAGCGTTTTCAAGAAGCCTGCGGTATCCTGCACCCCTTGTACGAGCCCTGGGCTGGCCATCCGGAGCTTTTCCGCCACAGCGAGCCGCTCCTTGCGATTGCCGCTGGCGACGCGGAGGTAATGAGCTGTGGCGTTGGTAGGTGTAGCGACGTGCCTTAGGGCCGATTCCATCAGCGCCCAGTGAGGCGTCCCTTCGCTGTTATCATCATCCTGGACCACTTTGTCCAGGACTTCATCAAGCACATATTCGGAGCTATCCCCAGCTCCCTCACCGCTACGGTCACCTTCGGGCGTCTTGCGTGTCCGCAGTAACTGTTCACCGATGTCCAGGAGATAAGTGCGTCGAAGCAAGCCCTCCTTATTCCACTGGCCAAAGATATCAGCCACCTGGTCGTAGCTTAGGCCCAGCCCGAAGTGCATGAAAGACCATGCCTCCGCCAGCGTGGACAGCATGCCTCCTTCGATGAAATTGTGGGCCATCTTAACAAAATGCCCCGCCCCAGCGGGTCCGATGCGTGTTACACACGGCTGGCCGGACTGGGGGTCCTTGGCAGCGTACTGCTGCAGCAGAGGCATCACGAGATCCAACGTCTCGGCATCACCCCCAGGGGACAGGCTAGGCCCTCGGCGCGCCGCCTGGTACCCGCCAGACACACCCATGCCAATCCAGTGGACCCCTCGCTCCGCGCACCGGCGCTGGCGCGCCTCCGTCCGGCGATAGTACTCGTTTCCGCCGTCGAGGACAATGTCGCCTTCGGATAGGTCGTCGCTGATCATATCGAGGACGGAGTCGGCGGGGTCACCATGGGTGATGGAAAACATGAAAAGTTTGCGCTTATTGTCGCCGGTAACCAGGCTTCGTACGAATTCGTGAATGTCCTCGAAGCTCCGAATTTGGTCACCTCGTTTGTCTGCTTGCAGGTCTCGCACGAGCCGGTCGATGTTGCTCGTCTTGCAGTCCCAGATAGAGACTTTCAGGCCTAGGTCAGCGAAGGCAATGGCCATTTGAGAGCCCATGCTACCTGCGCCGACAATGCCTATGCGCTGGAAGGGATGTTGGGAAGGCATTTTCGTTAGGCTGGTGGTGGTTCGAATTGTAGGTAAGGAAGTAGTAATCGGGGTTGGTGGGGTTGATTTGCTGTAGTCGCTCTCTAGAGATCCAAAATCGGCCTCCTGCTCATGTCTGAGGAATCTTGAGGTACAGGCCGTGACTAGTCAATGTGTGGAAGCTAGAGAATCGTTCACAATGGCAGGTCATTCTTCTCGTGCTCGTATACCCCTTAACTGTTTTATTATGAATCTAGCATGCACAAACTATGTCATGATGGGTCTGATGTCGCTATGACATAATTTGGGGAACCCTGTGGGGCATATCAACCAGGTTACGATAGAGTCTAGAATGTGGTTCTCATGCACCAGGGGCCATAAATCTTATCACGAGGCTATGAAGAATTGGGACGTTTTGCTAGAGCTTAGTAGTTTGTTGTATTGGACTTCGCTGCCTGGGTAGGTAAGATTGCATGGCAAAATCTCTCCAAGATTTCTCCCATCGCAAGTTAACCTGAAAAGATGATAGAACACCCTCTTTTGCGATGGTATGGGAATTGCTTATTGCCTTGGGTATATTCGGACTATAATGATGTGGGTTTGTATGTGTTCTTGATATTATATTTTATCCATACTAGACATCAGACAAGTCTGACCGCAAAGGTTATAAAAGCGAACCTCACTCAGAGCATTGATCTAACAATTTCTTCATGGCTCGCATAGCTTGCTGGGCAAAAGACCCCATATCTGAAATATCCCTTCTACCCACGCCATCAGGCCCCTTGTCGAAGATCTCCATCGAAAACCAGCCTCTAAACCCGGTTGCCAGCACCGCTTTCGTGACCGATTCAATAGGTAGATACCCTCCATCGTAGGGCATCGGACGTAGACGACTGCTCCACCGCGCCCGCGGTCTCTGCCCTTCAGTCGTGTCATCTGTAGCCAGTGGTTTCGAAGGCTTGTACGCATCCGAGATTTGGAGCAAGTAAATTTTGCTGGCGGGGACCATGTTCCCCAGCTCGCGCATGCTCTGCTGGAAACTTTTCTCCAGCGTCTCGCGCGGAAGATCCTCAATCAGACCCGACTCCGTTGTAGGATCGGCCCATTCTGACCCCGCAGTCTGGAAAGTGTCCAGACACAGCCCGATATTGGGCCTGTCAACGGCGCGCACCACTTCCCAGGCATTTTTCCAGGTCGGCGCGTGAGTCGACCAGCACCAGTTCTCGTAGGCGAGGCGCTTGTGCCCGTGTTGGTCTAGCATATCGCACAGCTCGCGTAGGTCTTCGATGACGCTGGTTTCTGCGTCTGCGGAGAGCCGCTCGCGCGGGATATCGGTTGATCCGACTTGTAAGAGATCCGTGCCTACTGCGTCCATGATTGATATCCAACATTTGGCCCGTTTAAATGCGTCGTCACGATCGGGGGAGCCCCGTGGCCAGCCTTCGAGATGCGCGAACGGCTGTAGCATCATGACTGTGAGTTTGTTGGATTGGCATAATTGGCGGATTTCTTTGGAGACTTTGACTAGCTCCTCGTAATTGTTTGGGGAGACCTGATGCCCGAGGAGCTCGTTGCCGTAGGCCAGTATGTCGGGGAATGAGAGCTCGATCCCCTTGAAGCCTGCTTGGCTTATAGCCTTGAGCTTCGCGGGGAGGGTGTCATCGGGACCATGGCCGATGGAGCAGGTAGCGTAGGCGAGAGGGAGAGTTTCGGTCATATTGGGTGTATGGAATTGGTTAGGTCTCAAGCGACTGGACGATAATTATCTTATATGAGGGTAAATAGCCATTGCGGCGATGCTTTAGGGGTGCCGTGAGGAGCGATGATGTAACCAGAGTCCACGTTCAGATAAGCAGCAATGACGCTATCCCGATGTAACTCCACATATCTGCAAGTTAAATCCGGGTTAGCAAGCCACTCGAAAACAAGGATGGAGTGTCTGCCGATATGTAGTTAGCGAAGGCTTGTTTTTTTCCTCGAAATTCATTTCTTAACCAATATCACACTGTAGCAAAAGTGATGTTTGGATATAATGACCATAAACCATAGTACTTCGGATACTAACTATGAACAGCGTGAAGGATTCTAATCCTAGAATAGATTACCTTATTATGAATCCCACGCAGCTTCCAAGACATCTGCCAGTCTGTCTAAATTGCAAGCCATATCCACAGAGAACTTGCTAAATTGTCCATCTGGACACTATCCAGAGTACTAGCTATGTGAGCTTTCCCTGGGATATCAAGCCAACAATGGACTATAAAAGAATATAGCGTACACCTGTACGGCTTGGCTTTGATGATCTACCGTTGCAAGGGTAAGGGTTGACCGTGTGGTGGGGTTGCAAACATTGTTTTGTCGTATCATAGTCCAGCGAGCGAAGTTGAATCGCTTCGCTGGTTTATTTGGTGATATCTGAGTTCATGAACCAGTCTGAATAGCCCCACGCAATTTTGGCAAAGGGTCTATATAGACCTGATATGTCAACTAATTTTTGACCCTAAAAACTGTCATATTGGTGGATGGTTGATGATCATAAAGAAGGGATCAAAAATCGCGTAGATGCTGAGAAGTGGTGGGGTCTGTATAAGCAGCCATGGAACTTCCAGGTACTATGTAGCTTGTCGAAGAATGGTATGGCAGCTTCAGATTCATTCATAAGATTGGATCTTCCATCCATCAAAGAGATGGATGATGCAGGAAGTTGAACGCAAGGGTCAACCTGAATAGTGTATGCACGATTTGGTGCCTCACACACAAGGCTGCAACAAAATTACATAAAACATGCAAAACAGACAAACATCCCAAACAGGAATAGCGGAAGCACAGATAATCCGGAGACGCGCCTGAGGCTAGCAGGAGCTCAGCGCGGACTTTTGCCTGGGATCGATTGATTTGCTTGATTGCTGTGCCTTTTTGGATTGCAGGATCAACGTCCTCGTTGTTCACACAGTGCCCCCCAGGGCCACAATTAAGCCATTGATATCTGGTACCAATCATCTCTGTCGCAACTATTCCACTCGTTTTGCGTAGGATTGTCGCATTCTTTCGCCAAATCCTTGCGAACGCGGAAGTTTGTTTTTTGTACCGCAATCGCATCCTCTACTCACGAGCATTCGGCAGCCTTGAATCGCGCTCGAATTTCTCAAGAAGGCCGGAGTTCGACCAACAGCATTTTGTCGGCACAGAACACTCTCGGTCTCGTTGTTCAACGCCCAACTCGCCAGGTGGACAAAATAACCGGGGAGAATACCAGAGCTCGTGTCCTTAGGAGCATCGGGGAACCACTCTGTGTTCAACATTTGCGTCTCAGAGTCTAATATATTCGAGATATCTGCGGTCGCGCCAGGCCACGAAGAGGCAGCATCCTGGAAGGGTGACGTCAAGGGAGCAAATAAGGGTTGATCTGGGCTCTGCGAACTTGATCGGCAAGACGCTGGATCAGGTGGTTGCGATTTCGTTGGGTGAGGCCCAAAATGTCTGGTAGCACCCCACGCACATCACTCAGAGGTAATTTTGCCATTTTATCGTCCGTTGAAATGTGTTGACTAACTAGCTACCTCCAGAGGGCTTGCGACAAGCTCCCAAGGTGAACCAGCCTTTTATCCCAGACACAGCACCAGTACGACGGTCCCATATTCATGCCAATCAGTCCCCACAGCCGATAGCCATGTCTCACGCCAATTCCAACTCGTCGGCCAACCCGATGAGCCCTCATATGACGGGCGATAACTGGGATGACCAGAAGGTCCCGTTGTCGATGCGCGAGGTAGCCACGCCAGGGAACAGACCCGGCTTGTTTATGGATCTTCCCGTGAGAACAAAAACAGCCAAGCTGCCAGATTTCTACGATCCTTATTTCCCGCTCAAGTATCTTGAGGTGCCCAAATGTATGTAGGCCCAACCCTGCCCTTCTTGTAAGTGATTCTACGGATATGGCTGACCTCTTGGTATAGCGGACCATATCTACAAACGAGCCCATTATGGGTTACAATCTGGAATCCCCGATGAGGTCGACTTCGCGTTATATCATCTCGTTCAAATATCCAACCAGCGATGGGATAAATTCAAGTTCGAAGGGTTCCCACTACTCGCCGAAACTTTGATGGAGAAGGCTCTGGACGTCTCCGTCATCTGCACTGGTGTCAAATGGGACCTTCAGTACGACTTTCGGGAACCCACCGACCGTGTCAACGCGTTGAATGCGCTGCATGGTACGCGCGATCTGCTAGACAAGATTAAAAAGATCCCAGTCACCTTGCCCCGAGATACACTTGAGACATACGAGTTCGACCACTGTCTTCGGAACGTGAAGGAGGCCACCCTCGTTTTGCGGAATATGGTCTTGCTGAGAGAGAATGCATTCTATGTGTCCCGATATGCCAAGGGGCTCCTAAGAGACTTCCTCGTTATCCTCATCAACCTCCCAGATCAGCCTCGCCTGAATGAGATTCGAAATGACGCGCTGGACATTGCAGAGGAGGTTACGAAGTACCTTCGAACCGACCCAGAGGACCCGCTCTGGATCTCTCTCATCAAATGCCTCGACTCAGCCGATCGTGCTCATGTTGTCCGTGCACTCTGGGCACTTACTCATTTCTCGACCGGGCTAGACGAACCCGATGCCAACCAGGCGTTGGAGCGTACGCCAAAGGAGACTTTGAAACAACTGTACCTGCACACCCTCCTTGACGATGAAGACATCCTAAGCGGCGCTCTGGATTTCTGGTACCAATACACGTTGTCCCGCGAGAACATTGAGAACATGATGGATATCTTCAACCTTGCTATAGTCTTTGTACCACGAATGATCGCCCTGTTAACCCACAACGGAAGGCCTGGCAAGAAAGAAACCGTTTTGCAGGAGGAGAAAGTTGCGCCACCCCCATCAGACATTCCTCGTGTGCCTCCCGAGCTTCTCAAGGACCTCATGGAGCTGTCGGAGCCCGAACGAAGCTCTCGCTGGCTGCGATGCTGCTTCGTCGAGGACCCGGAGTGCGAGATAACGCAGATCGCCTTGTGGCAGGCTTATCAAAGCCGCTTCGTAGACCCTCGAGTCCAAGGCGGTGGTGTCCTGCCAGCAGCGGAATTCATCAAAAACGTGAGCACGACGTTCACCAACGCCCAGGCCCAGGTGATCAACGGGCCTGGTAACGCAACGCGGTTTATCATCAAGGGAATCCGGCCATTGGAGACAGCCCACTCGTTCCAGGGCTTTCCCTACATCTACTGCAAATGGACGGACAATTCCAAGCCATCCAAGACATGTCAGCGCGCGTTTACTACGCCGTCGGATCTCCGCAATCACGTGTTCGGAGACCACATGAAGCTGGCAACAACCGACACGCCTGGCCACTACAATCTGGACAAAGCAGACTCGGCCGTCCATACCTGCATGTGGGACAACTGTACCAAGTTCAGATCGTCCGGGCCTAGTGACAACACTGCCATGGTCGCCGGCCACGTCTCATCGCACTTGCCAGAGGATCGTCCCGAGGGTGCGGATGCGCCGGTCTCGAAGCGTGCGGTGTTGCAGGAGCGCATCGTCCGCAAATGGTTCTATCTGGACACACCGGTCAGCGAGCACGGGGAGCCGGTTGGGGTGGCTTACAAGGCCTCCTTGGTGCTACGCAATCTTGCCAAAAACCTCCCCAACGGCATTGCTCCCAATGCTGACGGCCTGCCCTGGAAGAAGGCTGTCTTCCTCAGCCACCGTCCGAAGATCGTGGAGGTCTGGGACCGCAACCGGCCGCTTCGCAAAGAACTCACCGAGTTAATCATGACAATCGAGAAGGAGGATTACTACTGATAACAGACATCCTGTTGTCAGACGACGAAAGTTCAGCCAGCTCTTTATCTCTCCCTCTTTCCTATCTCTTTCTCTTCCTCCTCGTCGCCGTCATCCACCGTTCATCACTGTATAAATACCCTGGCTTTCCTCTAGTCTTCTTTTCTATTTCCATTTTTCTCAAACTATTATGGTGTTTCTCTTGTTATCTTGTCTTTTCCTTTCCCTTTCTCTTTCTTTCCTCTTTATAAATCTACAACATCCCCCAGACCCGTGCAAAAACTGCGGTGTGGGATGGAGTGAAGCATACGATAATCGGGGGTTGGACACGGCTATCTGCTTACAGGCGTCTGGATCACGAGGTAGAAATGGAGATCGGTGTCGCTTTTCCTCCCTTTTTATTTTCTTTTTAGTCTTAATTTTCAAGTGCTACAACACGTGCTGCTTTTATATCAAGATGTTTTGTATTTTTCATCCTGTCGTCTGGTGTACTTGTACGGTAGTTTGAGACGTCGAATAATACTATCACCACTTGTTTGATTTACAGAATGAGCTAACCATCCATGACTACCCACGGATTGATTATATTCTACATTGATATACAGAGCTACCTGCCTAGTGGGGTATCTCAGACCAATCCACACTTCCATAGACATCATCAATGAAGTTCTCATAGTTCAGCCACGACAGTTCCTCCCCACCCCCCATATCCGAAAAATCAAGCGTGTCCCACACGCTCGGCCACGCTACAACCCCCGGCTCCTGCATACTCTCCGGCGTGGCCAAATCCGGCGCTGCGACTGCTCCCACGCCGGGATCCGCGCCCTGTTGTACGGGAATGTCCTGCGCGGCAGTCATGGACGGCTGCATCGCTGTTGATACGGGCAAACCAGCAGTCCTGGGTAGGGGATGACGCTGCAGTGTCTCTCTCTTCGCCTGGGCCCGACCCATGAGTTTCTCCATCGGCTTCCAGAGCATGCCCTGGCGGGAATCGGCTACGAGCCCGCCCAGCCGGCCGTACGCGCGTTCGACGGGCGCCCAGAACATGTCCCACAAGAAGGGGTCGTCGCAGATGCACAGCTCCGCGATGGCGACTGCTAGGCCGTGCCACGGGACGAACATGTGGCCCATCCAGCGCCAGGGGTGCGCGCGGGGGTCGTCGACGAGCGCTTGGGATTTGGTGAGGACGTCGACGGCTGCTTGGAGGAGGTGGTCGCTGCGGATGCGCGGCGGGGTGAATGTTGCGATGCGTTGGAGGGGTCGGAGGGCGAGGAGCTGGATCGCGGCGTAGGTGCATTCTGTGGCTTGGCGGGTGAACCAGTGGAAGGGGATTGTGGCTGGTTGGGCGTGGTGGAGGAGTCGCGAAGTGGTCTGCTGGAAGTCGATGACGAGTTGTTGGCGCGTGGGCATGGATTTGACGGCTGGTTCGACAAAGTCGGAGTAGTTGAGAAGTCGGCTGACGCGTTGGGCTTGGAGTGTCATGAGGTTGTAGGTCATGTCTGTCATGTAGGGGGATTCGCGCGGTGGGGCTTCCATGTCGTAGGTGAGGTCGCTGTCGTTGGTGTTTGTGGGCGGGTGCGATAGTAGCCAGCTGGCTTGCATCATGGGCTCGGAGGCCCGGTCGACGGCGGATTGCATGTCGAGGAAGCCAATTGCGAGCCAGAGCCTGCGGCGCATTTCGCGGTCGAAGGGCCGGACGGGGAAGGGTGGCTCGGCGAGGTGCAGATAGAGGGCTTGGGCGACGCGGAGCGCGATGCTTAGCATTGTCCAGACTCGGCGGCTGCGGTCTTGGAAATGGGAGGACAGCTGGGTATGGTGTCAGATACCGGTGGTATTCTTCAACTGGTTTTGAGTGAAAAGGGAGGGCCCACCAAGGAAAGGACAAATGCCTGCAGGACGGTCAGGTCGTTGGTGGTTACGACGTCGGCATTTGCCAGAGCGGACTCGCACTCCTTCTGGTATTTTGCCATCATCGAGCTCTTGCTCTGTTGGAATATTTGCCAGCACTCGTCTTCCTCGACGCGGGAGATCGCTGAGTAGTAGATCGCATGAGCGAGCGCTGTGGGGGCTTCATGTCCAGGCTTGTAGTCGAGGTAGGGCTTTCCATCCAGTAGGAAGGCGCTCACTGATGGACGATGGAGGATCTTGAAGCAGGGATCAACTCTTTGGAGGAATAGTTGACACAGTGTTTTCTGTGTGGAAGTCGTTCGGAGAGCGTCTCTGCTATTCAATGGTGGATTGGGGCTGTTCTGGTGGCCATGGGCCATTGACATAAGCCGCTGATAATCAATGCTGTCAGACACATTATCTCCACTGCCCTTTACCTGTTCGCAACAGTCAACAGATATTCTCGACTGTAGTCACTGTATCCCAAATAGAGCATATCTGGAATTATCTGCTTACTTGCTTGAGGAGCTCGGCCCAGAATGAGACTCCCAGGTAACGATCTGGTTGATCGTCCGTGCTTTCACTCGCCGCGGCACCATATCTACTGGACCCTCCGTCGCCCGCAGCCCTCGGAAAGCTTTGTTCACCTTGGCCCCAGACAGTCCTCGAAAATCGTTCCGTTGAACCGGGTTCAGCATCACTCCCGCTTACCGCTTTGCGAACGAGCTCCTCCAGCCTCGATACACGCTCTCGCAGGGTTTCGTCCTCGTCCGGCGTTTCTCGGGCTGAGTGTCTACTTGACTTTCCCCGTGGTAGACGAGCCCGCTGAACTGGAACACATGCAGCCCCATTCCGCTGGCAATTGGTGCACGGGTCGAGTTTGTCACATTTCACCTTCCGTTGACGGCACAGCTCACAAGTCAGGCGGACACTGGCTTTGGAGCCAGGATTGGATTGAGATGGAGACTTGCCAGCTTTGACCGACCTCAGACGATCTGCCATGGCCCAAGCCGCAGTAAAAAATTCCGGACAGCAGATGGCCCAATTACGCCTATGGATGATGGTTAGATGGGATCCATTTGCAAGTCAGAGAAATTGGTATAAATCCAATAGTCTCACTTAGAAGTGGATCAAATATGGAACATAATCATTTTTGCACAGGCCGTACCATACCACGTGGTGCCCGACTGAGTTGACTAGTCAGGAACAAGACAAGCGTTGAGGAGATGAGGCTATATTGGGTCGAAGTGGATATGCCTGAGGAATAAACTTGATACAGACTAGGCCGTTAACGGCAAGGCGTCATGTGATTCTAAAAGGGGTTTAGCGCGTCTTCGTGCTCATCTTTCAGGCTTTCAGTCCCGAAATTCCCATCGTCCCAATGGTTTCCACCTCATCGGTTATTCGGTCTTTCCTGTTACTATTCTTATCTTGGAGTACAATGGCTTGCCCTGAACCGTCAATGGCAGTTGCCACGGGAATTCAATCGGCAACACCGGGGAATAGCGTCGGAATGTGCCCGTCCTGCTGAACATCAAATATCAGGCCAGAGACCTTTTCTTATCATGATCGTATAGACTAGATTTCCCGCCAAGTCATATCAATGCGGTTTATCATTACTATGGTCGCGCATTATGGGGCCGTCGGAGCACTAACACTGAGACATGGCTCCTCTTCAAGGTTCACCCATCCTCGATCGACCCTGCTAGACCCTCTCACGAGGCCGACTCTGCGGTTCCAATTCCCTGGGTGGAAAAGTCTATCGATCCGACTAACCCAATTCTTTGAAAGGTCGCGACGCTAGCTAGTCAGTCACAACTTGCGTGTCGTAACAAAGTTCTCCACGGATTCCAAAAGGTCGAGTCTCCACTTTGGGCAAATCGTCTAGTGTCCATCCACACGGAACCATCATCGTCACGTTGGGGTGCCGTAGGAAGGTCCTGCCGTCAGTGTTCAGTGCTGGCGGATACACTCCGAAGTTCATCCATACTACGATCGGCAATGATCGTCATTATCGAGTAGTTATGATGTACAGAATCGCAGCCAAACAGTGGCGTCAAGAACTGCCTGGTTGAGAGGACAAAAGGGGCCGGCCAGACGGCTGCAGAAGGCGCGTTTGGATAGTTTGGTAAGGACCCTGATTGTGACAGTGGCGACGCTATTGTCAACAAGTAAGTCTCTTCCGCGGATGACAGACTCGACAACGCCATTGATCCATGGTTTGCCACCTTCCCCTCGCTGCAGATCTCCACTCCATGACATTGTCGAGCCCACTAGAACCAAGGTATCTATCTGTTCATCTAGCTTTCTTCTGTCTCATTGGATCCATGTGTGGTGTTGTTTCCACCCCCTCGAGTAGGTTCATGATGAATCCTATGCTTAGTGATCCCACGCAAGAATTCCTCTCGGTTTGTTGTAAGAAAACCTCAATGATTATGCAAATAAGTATTTTAGAACTAACTAGTACTACAGAGCAATCATGGTATTCGCAGAGGTGATATCGTTTGACATTATCTACATTCATGAGCACGGGTGGAATGTCACATGACCACATGCGGCTAATCAACCGTTTCAACCGGCGGCAATTCAAACGACGTTCGTTCTTGATCCAGGCGGAAAAAAGACCTTTAAGTACATACTGCTTTCGGTGTATCTCCGGTGGGCATCCATTCACATGTCCCCTATAAAAATATAGTCCGTTATTGGTGGATCGTCGTCTCCGAAGCAGTATTCATTGAACTTTGTCATGGATAGTGCACCACTGACTCTTCATGATCTACCAAACGCCCATGCCTTCTGGGCTATTCTTCATTTCGCTAGAGGCCATCCTGGGAACTACGGTCCCGTTTGAAATCCATGCTCGCTACGGAGTACCTCTGAAACAATATCTGCACTAGCTTCCAGCTTCCTATTCAGTGCAGTTGACCAATGTCTGGATGGGGTCACTGGAGTGGCTCCTTCGCGGGGAGTCATGTCTGGTACCCGTGGGTACCGGACTTTCAGGGAACGAACTGTCGTTGATTTTATCCACGCCAAGCTTCTCATAGGTCAGGGCTGTGTCTCCCCCATCTTTCCGGCCTCTCTCCTGGTCCTGGCCCTTGCAGGTTTTAACGTCCTTGTCAATGCCATCCAAACTTTATGGCTGGATGGTCTCCACGTCCGTGGATCAGTCTTGGGCTCGCTACAAATGCGATCCCCCGCCCTCTAACTGCATGTCGCCCGCTAGATTTCTTTCCCCTGGCCAATCTCTTTTGCATTTAACTTGGTCTCCACGCCTAGCTATGTCGCTTTGGCTGGCTTTTTAATTTTATCTCACAACTTTATCCTCGTCACTCTTTTCGGTCGACAATTTTGTCAAGGCCGCTCTCGTTTGAGATCGAATCTAGAAGGGATGCTGTATGTTCGATTGCTGTCCAGATTTTGAAAGCGGTTTCTTTCCTTGGTATTTTCTCGGTTCGCGGAGACATTCGCTATTACATACATTCGACTGGATCCCTATCAGCAGTCTTCAGTCCTGGTCTACCTTGATTTTTTCCTCTCCTGTTGAGTAAACGGGGTGAACCACTTCCCAATCTTACAATGTCAATCGGCGTGGCTCGTGGCCGGGAGGCCCTTGTAGTCAGCGCTATATTCACAACTTTATCTACAATTCTCACAGCGATCCGCATTTACACACGGGCCTTCCTGGTGAGGCAAATGGGATCTGATGACTGGTCTATCATTGTGTCTTTGGTGAGCTTGACGCGCGGTGGCTAAATCGATGAATGCAAACCACTGACCATCACGTCCAGGCCTTTAGCTGGGGGTTCTTCGGTCTTTTTGTTGGAGGTGTGTTTTTATCCACTGCTTGGTCGGCTGAATTGGGTCCCAATGCTAACGTTCTTACCAGAGACCAAATACCTGATGGGTGAACATTTTTTGCTCATTCCCACGGATATCTATACCAAACAGATGATGGTAATAAAAAGCCTCTGACTTCGTCGCGCGCACAATATTTACTAACTTACCATGTTGTCAGTGTTTCTGGGCTTCAGTACCCATCTACCAGGCCAGCCTAATCACCACAAAAGCCTCAATCCTTCTGCAATACAGACGGGTGTTTTCAACAACCCCCCGGATGCGATTCGCCTGCTGGTGTTTGATTGGATTTCTCGTCGTTTACGGAGTATGGGTCTTCATTAGCGCGTGGCTTAACTGTATCCCCGTCGCAAAGTTCTGGGATGACGATATTCCGGGATACTGTCTCAACAAGAAGGCCCTTTGGTTCTCCAACTCGGGAATCCACATCTTTACCGATGTTCTGCTCTTGATCTACCCTATGCCAGTCCTACGAAGCCTTCAACTCCCGAAGCGGCAGAAGTTTGCGATCATGGGAGTCTTTGCCCTAGGGATATTGTAAGTCTTGAGTCTCCGACCACGTCGCCCTCATCATGGGGTGGAATAGAGAACCACTTACCAACAATAATGAAAAAAACAGTGTCCTGATCACAAGTATCCTACGCTTGAAGAGTCTCCTCGTCATCTCCAACTCCGCCGACCCAACCTGTACGCACCTCTCCCACTCAATGCACACCCCTATCCCATCCCATCTCATCCCAAACTAACCCCCAACCCACACAAAAACAGACGACAACCCCTCAGCAGCAACCTGGTCCGCAGTCGAATGCAACGTCGCCATCATCTGCGCCTGCCTCCCCGCCACAAAAGCCTTCATCTCGCGCCTGGTCCCCCGATTCTTCTCCACCGGCGGCAACACCTACAAGTACCAAAGCAGGAGCAAATACATCGACACCCACGGCGGCGGTGGCCGCAGCCACAACCCCCACGTCTCCAACGTGCAGACCTCGATCGCCGCCTACAACAACCGGCCAGAGTACCACATGAGCACGCTCAAGAGCCCGAAAGACCCGCGCACGAACAGCGTCGATAGCAAAGTTTCGTCTTCCTCGGGAGGAGAAGATCAGGCCCAGCGCGGCGAAATCAAGGTGACGACTATGATTTCGACGCAATTTGGTTCGGGGGCGCCCCGGGATGGAGACGATGACTCGAGTGTGCAGAATTTGGTGCTGAAATGAGTGGGGTTTCCCAATTATGAATTCGGCCTCTGCCTATTTTGGTCTTGATTTTGTTTTTGCTTTTTCGCTTTTCGCTACCCTTTTCTATCTATATATACCCTTGTCACGGCGTACCATTTCCCGCTTATAGAATAGCCATTGTTTATGCGCTATTCATTCTCCACTTTTCTTTTTCTCTTCTTCAATGCTTATGGTCATCATGTCTTTCTAATCATATATACCTACCTGTTTTACCGATCGAATCGCTTAGTGGTACCTGAGCGCAAAAATGTGGAGTTTCATTTGTTGAAGGCTCTATTCACCTCTATATCCGCTCTCCACACTAAGTATAGGGTACTGTCTTAAAAGCAGAGGGTTCGAATCTCAGTATATACATGAGTTTATCTGTTGTAATGATAATATTGATAACAAACAGGTCACCGCGGGCCATTTGCTAAAATATTGCTAGTAACGTTGGACGAAACCAAGCTTATTTCATTCCTATAATCATTTTATCTATTACCGTTATCTCTTATTTATTTGCATTTCTCGCGCAAAGCCGAGAAGAAATGATGGTCGTTGTTGACGCGTTGGAATAGTTAGTCTATTTTGTTCATGGAAGACAGACACCGCCCGGTTTACGCCCTTAACCCGGAACACTGAGAGGATGCAGTATCACAAGGGAAAACAATCCGAAAAAGAAGAAAGGCGGCAATAAACAAGAATCAACAGAAGATTGAATGATATTTGCGATTTAGCGCTCAAGTCTAAATATAACACCAACTATGTGCAATTTATGTAAAAAAAGAGATCAAGTCGAAGCGGATAAATCGGGATAGGAAAAAAACTACTCCCAGACATTAGAGAATAAATCATCAGCCCCGCTAAACCCGCCAGCCGGTTTAGGTGGAGGAGCACTCGTCGTAGTGGTGGCCGCGGGGACCGGAGCCGCGCTGGTCCAGCCGCCAAAGTCCTCGTCCGTGGCCACGGTGGGCGCGGGCTTCGAGCTGGCCGCGGGCGAGGAGGCCTGGGCACCCCAGCCGCCGCCGAAGTCGTTCGGCGTCAGCGTGTCCGGTACCTTCATGGTCGAGGATGGCGCTGCAGCAGGCGCCGGGTCCGGCGTGCTCCATGCATTTCCGCCCCACGGGTCGATAGTGGCCGGCATTGCGCTCGCCACACTGGCAGTCACGGGAGACGCGGCGGGTTTCGGAGCTGTCTGGAGAGGTGGAGGGTTGAGGTTGAACGCGGAACTCAGTTCTTGTTGAGGGGAGATGGCCGGTGGGGGCGGTGATCTTGCGGCAGTCGAAACCGGGGGGGAGGAGAGTCCGAATAAGTCATTGGACGCCGCGGGGGGTGGGTTCGGCTTGGAGGGCGGGGGCGATGCAAACCCGCCAAATCCGGAATCAAAGGCGTTGGACGAGACCGAGGCATTGCGGGAGGCCTGGGGTTTCGCAGGCGGGAACGTCGGGGAGGTGAGACTGTCGAATAGACTGCCGCCGCCGCTACTAGCGGAAGCTGCCGGGGAGGTAACCTTGGGAGCCGCCGGGGTCGCCTTTGTATTGTTGAAACTGGTCAGGTTGGCAAACGGCGATGGTTTCTCGGCCTGCTTCGGAGGGGCCGGAGACGTGGTCGACGGGAAGCTCAGTCCACTGAAGGCATCAGTCAGACCGCCCATATTGGACGATGAGGCGGACTGCGGCGGTGGTGGCGACGCCATATCCCCAAAATCGCCGAAAGACGGAGAGCGTTCATGCTGTGCCGGAGCCTGTTGAGGCTGAGGTTTCGAGTAAAGAGAGAGAATCGACTGCTTCAAGTCCGGCCTAGACGATCCCGTGGTGCCACCGGGTGTAGACGAAGTGCTGTTCGGGCGACTGGGGGGGGCCGGCTGAGTGCTGCCAAAGAAATCCAGTCCAAGCAACGAGTCTCCCGGGCGCGCGGCGGCTTTAGAAGCAGCCTGAGGCTGGGCTCTGGGCGCGGGTCGAGTCGCGGGGTCGGTTGTGCTGGGACGAGCGGGGGGGGCAATGTGGTCGTCGCCGAAGAGGTCGATGGCCGGTTGGGGCGCACGACGCGTTGGGGGTTGACTGGCCGTTGCGGTCCGCTGCGATGCCGAACGCTCAATCTTGGCCTTTTCCTGCACAACCGCGAGGGGCTATTGGCACCGGTTAGTGGTCAGATGGCAATCAAAAGGAGGTATTCCACGAAATTACTTACGACGTCGTCATCGCCAACGTCCAAGGTGGAAGGGTCGGGCATTCCACCGTCCATCACCCACCGCTTGGATTCGTATTTGGTCCGAATGAAGTTCTCGATCTTACTATTCCCAGTCGTTCATTAGCGATAGACGAAGCGCCGGCGGTCCAGAGTTCCACTTACGCTTCTGCCGGAACATGCCCAGGAGCCAACTTCGCCTCCCAATATCTGTCATCCAGTCAGTCGCCTGAAACCACCGATAAACACCACACCGCAAGAAAGAACGCACTTATTCGCTCTCGCATTCCCCCATTTCAACACACTCTGGAGCTGTTCGTCGGTCCAGGCATCGAGATCCACGGATTTGACCCGACTGATATGGGTGCCCATGCCGCGATGGATACCCGAGCAGCGGATACAAACGAAGATGCCCAAGTTCCATGACGCCCACCGGGGGTCTAAAAGAGTCCATTGTCAGCGCCTGACACGGGAACTGCATTATATCACAATATTGAATCCTCCAATTTCGACATCGAGCAACGGTGGCGCAATAAGAACCAGATCCCGGACGCGGGGGAAGGGGGAGGGGCCAAGGGTCCACTTACGCTTATTGCGCTTGCAGTCGGCACATATCTTGTTTGAATCGAGTTTCAGCAGATTCTTGATCGTCTGCTGATTCTGGGCAGCCTGGGAGGGAGTTGGACGTCGAGACATTAAAACGGCCGTTGCGAGGAAGGCAATGCAGAGGGTGGAAGTGTAGGGGGGAAGAAGGTGAGGTTGAAACAGAGAAGCGGATGAAGGAGAAAGAGAAATGTGGCGTCCAGCGGGCCCGACGGCCTGAGGCGCGCTTCATGCCCGATCCGGTAACCCGCACGTGCCAGAGCCGCATTTCATTTAGATAGAAGTAGAAGTATCGATACTTTGAAAGGTGGAGAAAGTAGACAAAAGTATAATTGACGACATAACAGGGAATTCCAATGTACGGTCAATTCATACCATATGGAAGTGCCCCATATTCCCATCCCAGGACAGCCACGCAAACCGGTCAACCAAACCCAAATATACAATCCACCAACTACTACCAAACAACACCCCCTCAAGCCTTCGCCTTCGGCTCACCCTCCTGAAACTTCAAACTAACACTATTCACACAATGCCTCTCATCCGTCGGGGTGGGATACCCCTCCCCCTTAAACACATGCCCCAAGTGCCCCCCACAGTTACTACAGGTAATCTCCGTCCGCTCCATCCCAAACGAGCTATCCGTATGCCGGGTGACAGCCCCCGGGATGGAATCAAAGTAAGCTGGCCAGCCGCACCCGGACTTGAACTTCTGATTCGCCGTGTACAGCGGTGTGTGGCAGCCTGCGCAGGCGTAGACGCCTTCGGCAGGGTAGTGCGCGTCGTATTCGCCTGTTCCGGCGCGCTCGGTGCCTTTTTCGCGGAGGATGCGGAATTGTTCTGTTGTTGTTTTCGTTAGTTATCCATGTTTTAGGTGCCTAAAGTAGGTGGGCAACTAGGTTGGTGGTTAGCTGGTAGAGGGGGGAGGGGACAAACCTGGGTTGAGGACAGCGCGCCACTCGTCGTTGCTGCGTTGGTCGGGGTAGGACATGTTGTTCTGCGCGGCACTGGAGCTGAAAGATGAACCCATAAATGGTATGGTGGGGGCTGCTTTGAGAAGGATCGTTCGAGTTATGGGGAATGAAAAAGAGTGGGTGGGGGTGAGTCGAGGGAAGGCGGGTTTGACGATGGCGGACGCGGGGTGCGATTTGAGGGGTTTGGTGACAGTGCGGAGGGCAGCGGAGAAGCCTGGGATGCGCATCGGGGTGGTGGGTCAATGAAGTTAAGGTCTCCCGAAAGTATTGATTGATTCCCGAGCGGTAGCTGAGTCTGGTATTCTTCGTGGAAAGGGTTTGAAGAGTTAAATTGGTGGAAGTTTCAACAATTTAAATTGTTGAGGTCGCGAGAAGATGTCGCTTTTCCAATTTACGTCATCGGGTATCTCTGCTATACTACGACAACCACGTATGCTACAGCCTCCTATAAGACGTTAATTTCTCTGTAGTACTCCACGTAAAACGTATTGTCTAAAATAAAATCGAGTGTTTTTGTTCAATGTGAAATATATGCATTTGTACCCCGTCCACGGTAAAAAAGTACAAAATACCGAGCACAGTAGATAAGTACATAGATGGCGCCGACATCGAGCGCGAAGCAAAAAACGCGCGAGATGGGTATCATAGCATAGTCACAACAGTAAATGCAAAACTCAAATCAACAAGACAAACACAGTTAGCGATGTCGAACCGGTCCCAAAACGGTCAGGACCCCCTGGCCCACAGCGACCCTCCACCCTTCACGCGCCAGCATCTTCCCCACGGCCGGCCCCAGGCGAGAGGTGCCATCGTGGCTATGTCGGCCGAGTCCCGTCACAATGCGATAGCCTCCGCCAGCGCCTCCGCGCATGTATTTCGAATCGCCCAGGGAATCCCACCAGTCGGAGACGCGATCGCTGGCGATGCGAACGGCATCCTGGACCGAGACTCCGTGGAGGTCGAGCATGTCCGAGGTAGACTGGGAGTGTACGAGCGCGTCGGCGGCATCTGAGGCGTCCCGTTTCGCCCGTTCTAGATGATCGCGACCTACGGCGGAATAGTATGCGGCGGCGCCGCCCATCAGTCGGTCAGACCTGCCGCGGCGATAAGCCACGGACGCTTTCGACAGTGCTTCGGCGCTCGCGGTGAAATGGGCCCCCGCGGAGCTCCTTGCGCGATCGAAATCCCTGGCGACTCGTGTGCTCCTGCTCCGTGGCAGGGACGTTTCATCGTCAAGATCTAGTGGTGGCGGGGACGCAGTGAACTTGATCAAGTCTGACACCGAGGAAGTCATTGGGCTGGTGATCATGGCGGCTGCCAGTTCGCTGGCCGCCGACACGGAGCCCCTGGTTACCTTGAGCAACCCAGCCGACATCGTCGGTGCCACAGACGGAAACTCCTGGGTTAGTTCGGCAACCTGTGTGACCAGGACTGAGTCCTGGTTGATCTCTTGCTCATCCTTGGGCGCGTGCTGCTCTGCCAGAGCGCGAATTGTCACAGGCAGCGACGCCCCATTGGTATGGTAGGCCGACTTGACCGTTTCCTTCTTCAGGATGGGCGCAGTCCTGGAATGAATAAAATCCACATCCTTCTGCGCAGCGTCCCACTTATTGACGGCGGGACCTACACCGGGCGAGTCCATCGCAGACCCAGAATCCACCGGAGACGACACGATCGAGCTCTGCTGTTTATTTTTCTTCTGCTTGTTCCTGCGCCCTTTCTTGCGCCCGGTCTCCCCGGTGTTGTTCCCAAAGCCATCCACGCCCTTGGGGATACAGACTTTATCCTCCTCGTCGTCCTTACCAGACTGCTCGTCGAAGAAAGCGAGGTTGAGAAGAACATCCATCGATCGCTCGAGGTCTCCATCGGCCTTTTCCAAAGTATGCCGGATCGTGAAGTCCGCTACTGAGGGGAACATCTCCGTCAGGCAGTAGATCTTGTCCTCCTGCTTTGCGCCCGACAGAGCGAGCGACCCATCAGGCCCAACGATATACGAGACATCTCTTCTACCCCCCTTGGAACCCTTATCGCCAACACTGACGGAGGAGAAATCGGACGTCAGGCTGGTAATGTCGGTTTCGCGCGACCGTGCGTCATTCTGGGACACGCTGCGCTCGGACAGGATACCGTCAAGGTCTTGACCAGTCGTAGAGCTCAGCCCGCTCGTGCCCGACGGGTCAAACGGAAGATCCTCCTGCTCCCACGCGGAGAGCTTAAGCGCATCGAGCGTATCGCGAAGTTGGCGCAACTGGGTAGAATCCGCAACGTCGTAATCGAAGGCGATCGCGGTGAACAACGCTGCGTCAAGAGGTGGGCAATATTCCTTCTCCAGTTCCTGAAAATCCACAAGACAAGTACAACTCGTTAGCCAAGCCCCCTCCACATCTGTCATATCGCCTTCCCCCTCCCAAGGAAACCCCAGTTCAACCGCTCAAGCGGGGCGAGGGAGAGCCAACTGACATTTAGAGGGCTCCCGCCCTTGTCATCCATGTTTGAAGTCGCTACTGGTGCCTGTGTGTCGCAAATGTATTCGGGGTGTCCTGTGCATGCCTCTGTAGATCGCGACCAGGAAGCTGTTGTTTTTTCCAAACAAACCCACAAGCTGGGGATCAGAGCGACTAATATACAGCGTTGGACTGTGAGGGGAGAGCCGAGAATCCACTTGGTGGGGGGGATTTGATTAGGCTGGTCAGTTGTCGATGACATAATCGCTCGTATCGCATCGTATAAACCGCCACTTATTTGCGACTTGTAGTATCGCGTTGTCGCCTGGTTTATTGTTTGGATTTTCTGATAGATGGTTGTTATATGAGAGATAGGATGTTTCGGAAATACAGAAGGTTGCTTAGAATGTGTACAATAAGCCACTGAAATGATTTTACTTTTAGCCAATGAACTATCAGACCAAAACACTTCAACAAATATCATTTCATCAAAGACTAACTGCAACTATCTAGGTATCAATAGAGACATGGTCAGTTGAATGGCAAGCCTTGCTCATGCTACCAGTGTCTAGATAGTGTACCCCCATACAAGTGAACTAGCCTCCGCCAAGTACATTGCAAAACAAAAAGCCAGTGATACACCCAGTACAAGAATCCATTTGGTCCATTCCAAATAGTCTCTCCATACACAGCTCACTACCCAGACTAATTGGCAATTTGATCGAAAATGACAATGGCATCAACACCGGGAAGGTCCACCTCCAGCGGTCCCAGGGCAGCAAGCTTGCTTCCCAGAGTCTTGGGGTCCGAATGGTCGCCGGCGGTGCTGCCGGCGTCGGTTCCTTCGAACTCGCCTAGGCGTTTCTTCAGGAGCTCGAACAAGGCCTTGCGCATGAGGTCGAGAATGTTGGGAACGAGAGAAATCTCGCCGCCCTCCTCGAATGCAGCCCTAGCGACGGGCTGCACGGGAGCAGAGGCCTCCGAGAAGTCGCTGTCACCGAACGGCGGCCATCCGGGAATGATGCCCTGCTCGTTGTAGTAGCTCGCGGGGGGCGCGGCGAGGACGGAGCCGCAGAAGGCGACGACGAGTGCGGCGGTATGGAATTTCATGTTGAAGGTTGGTGTGTAGGTGGATATGTTGAAGGTTGCGAATAACACCTGATAGGAGAAGTGGTAGATAGAACGAGTCTGCTCTTTCAATAGAGTGTATGATTGAGCGATGGGCTTGCAATGGTTGAGAGTCTGAGGGGGCGTTGGCCAACTTATATCTTTCAGACATCTTAAAGATTGTCTGACCTGGTTTTCTAGATTGGCTGTGTAGATGGAAAATTGAGGCACACTGGGCTCAAGCACTAGATACAGCCTAGTGAAGGAGAAAAGGACTGTTTGCTCGACCTGACTATGTCGGGCAACTGATGACTAGCTCTACCTGAGCAACCAGACCAGACGAAAGACAATCTAGTCGAAACATCTATGTTCTTCAAGGGAAGAACAGGTCATACAAGGGTCAATCAAAGCGCGTCAACCAAGCCATGGCAAAAGTAAAGCTTATCACTCCAAAGTCACACACCCTCTGCTGAGGAGGGTGAATTTGTCGCATGGTAACGGGCATCTCAGGATATCAGCCCGTTGTTTCGCATTTCGGCCAATTGTTTCGGCGTTTTGAGGTATTTACTGCTGGGGTAAACACAGCTCCGGGGTGACACTCGAGCGACAGCCAGAGATGAGATGGGTTGCCGCTTAGGCCTCAGTGTCACTATCGCCATGCCTTCTGCTGGTGACTGCCTGTCTGACAGGGCGTATTCAGAGTTTCATTCAAAGAATGGCTCAACATTGTCGAAAAGATCTTTGGATCTAGCGTTACCCTTACATTGATGCTTTTTCCGTAGAACCACAACGGAATGAGCTGTTCTGGGTCCCTCTGCTGTCTCCTGTGCGATGTCTAGTAAAAGAAGATATAAAGAGGAGGGAAACGAAGAAAGTGACAGGGAAAAAGTCAGTTCAATCACCAATTGGTTTCACTTGCAGTGGATTTTGGTTCAGTTGTACACCCAAATCAAACCAGACGGTGTGGTACCGACCATGGTGCTGGTAGGGCAAATATTGTGGAACTATATTTGAGTGACGCCAGTGTCCTAGGGCTATGGGTCTGATACCTACTAGAATCAGTTCCGAAGGGGCAATTTGTATCGACGAGGCATGCAATTCTATGTTTTTTTTTCTTCTCGTCTGCTTCTATTTCAGGACCTAGATAGTCTATGGTTGAGCCCTAATATACATTTTTGAATAAGGCAGCCCTATCACTGTAGCCAGGGTAGATTGGGGTTAGTAGGTCTCCAATAATTAGCGTAGCTTGTTCTATTTCCCCATGAATATGGAGCATATAATCGCGGTGACGTTTGATCGTGAAATATATCAATGGTAATTGAATTCAAGATAGTGGCAGGAGACGTGAAGCCAGGACGACTGATTATCGATGCGCTTCGTTGCGCTGCTCGTCTCACCCACGTGCTCAGATAAGGCCATACCCTTCGGACACATACCTCTAGATACTCCATATACATAGCGGTGAGACTGTAATTTGTAAGTTGGTGATCTGTCTTGGTGCCGGCTTCGTCATCGTCTAGATCTAGAAGACCGTTCTTAGGTTGAAGAGAGGAAGGCGTATAGGCAACTCAGAGATACTGAAGCCGCGACTTGTGATTTTGTCAAATCTGCGATCATGTGCAAGGTCTATGAAGCTCTTCATGCCGGTCCTCGTAAGCAAGACCCGGAGTTCTGGAGAGTCCAACATCCTTGGGGATGCGTCAGTTATTATTAGTTCGGGGAGAGATGCTGAGTACAACTTCAATCAACATGGTGCGACTGGAAACGTGGAAACCTGACTTCTGCGTCAAATAGAGACACCGATGCACATTGTAGATGTCTAGATTGCAGTCTAGACTATGTATGCGTAACTCTGCTTGCATCTACGCTGTTGCGCCGAGCCTCGATGTCTATGCCGATGGCAATCAGCCTGCTAATAATAGAGTCGTCATATTTTCATCCGACGAGTCTTTCTTTCGACAACTCGTATTGGTGTTATCGGCCCACCGGTAAGCCAACGTTTCTGATCGAGGTCGGTTGGGGAGGGAAGAACATCGGTGGCCGAAGTCACTAGTCTGTGGCATCACATATGACGAGTTCGATTACCTGCACCAGATGCACCTGGAGCAGCGGTTCTCTGACATTGGATTATTGGATTTGTCCGAGGTAACTTACGTGCGCGTCTTCTTCCTTACTTTCCATGAACATACTATTCCGTACACGGGAATTGGGTTTGGGACCGACCAGTACCGAGAGTTCGTTATTCTTCCCACTCAACGGTCAAGTCCTGACCAAGTGCTCCACTGGGTCGGTACATATGACCCAAGCGATGGCGTGTTATCCTGCAAAACAAGATTCTCGGACCATGAACGAAATAGTACACCTTCTGTGCCTGGTAAATAGTGCACTCATGATGCTGCAGTAAGTTCCCCTACTCATGCGCCAAGGGATCTTCGACCCATCAGATCATGGTTCCACAGTGGATGTCGTTCTGGGAGCCCAGGTGGTCATCTCACGACCTTCCTGGGCACGATGTTCTACATCCTTGAAGGGGGACAGTGAACGTGACGTCGAAACGGTCCCTGGAGAACATCTCCTTGGAAGGGAGGAAACCTCCTGCAAGAGGGATTACCACCCTGTCATCCATAGACCTCAAGGTAGTGAACTAAAAGAGGAATATTAACCTGCAGATGAATTTAGCTTTAGCCAATCAAATAGATTGTAGGAAACGCCTGTGGGAAACTTTGGACTCTCCCTGGCCAAGCGATGGGATAAAGATGGCTGGGCCTGGGATGAAGGACAGATCATCTGTCGGGCCCCTCGCTTCCCTTTGCTTGCCGCTGCCTGCATCAACGATTATTTTCTCCTATCGGTCAATCCAGGGTAGGAAGTCAGAAAATGAAATTCAATAAAAAGTGAAGGGAAAAATGAAAAAAGGAAGAAGACAGGGAAACGAGGAGTAGAGGATATCAAGGACGTGGGCGGATGAACCTGGTCGAGGCTGAGTCCGGTCAAGTATAAAGCTGCTTCGTTCTCCCCAGTCGATTTCTCGATTATCATCTTCTGTCTAAGCACTTCTTTCAATAATATTTTAATCTAACATATATCGGACGTCTGGTCTTTTTGAACCGTTCACCATTTGCATTCTCTGCCATCTTTGATCTCCCCTGTTCTTTGTGATACCCTAGTATCTCGTCTCTTCATTTTATATCCCTGACCACCATGCGTTTCAACATCTTTGCCCTTGTTGCCTGCGCTGTCTCGACAGTTGGTATGTGCCTTTGCTATGCGTTTGATTCTGTACTGGAAGACGCTCGAGTTGCTAACAAGTTCAAACTATACAGCTCTCACCATCTCTGCGCCTAATCAGGACGACAAGGTGGACCTGAGCAAGCCCTATGAGATCAAGTGGAGGAACGTGGAGTACGCTTGGCCCCATTCAAATCAATCATTTCAGTATCACTGACTGACTTGGTCCAGCTCGGATCCCACCACGTTCAACATCGAACTGGTCAACATGAACGGCGGATCCAACTCCTCCAACGTCCACAAGGAGGTCGCCAAGGACATCAAGGTGTCTGAACGCTCGCACACCATCAAGCCTGTCTGGGGCATCGAGAAAGGGTGTGTTTAATTACTTCCAGTTGCGCTCTGGTCGTAATATAAACCTACGGCTGCTGACCTCCCCAACAGCAAAGAGTACCAGTTCAACTTCATCCGTGAAGACAAGAAGAACACCGGCATCCTCGCCCAGTCGCAGCACTTTGAAGTCACCGATGTGGCAGATCGCCCTCAGTCGGGTAAGAAGAAAAGATCATGCTCTACCACCATCACCACTCCAGCACCTCGCTCTCCCCAACACTGCACCTGCACAAACACCAAAGTCTCCATCAGCACTACTACTACTCCTGCACCTACAACCTTTACCCAACTCTCAACAACTGTCACAACCACATCAGCACCATTGATACACTACCCCCCTCCCAACACTAATACCAAGCACCACATCCCCATCTTCACGCCTTACTCTGCACCTTCACCTTCATATAGCACCGCTCCCTCCAGCTCCACCCCCCTTGGTGAGTACCATATAAGAAGTCACCAAGAACGTCTGTCTAACACTGTATTTTTCCTTGATGTACAGCGTCACCTTCGTCTACAGGTACTTCCGCATCGTCCACGCCCACCGACTCCAGCGCTGCCTCGCCCGCCTTCGCCGTCCCCGTCGCCGGATCCTTCCTCATGACGCTGTTCGCTTTCGCTCTGTAACCGCATTATGTGAGTATCAAAGCGTCAAATAGGTAGGCAAGTCTGTACTAGCCCCTACAATCGAGCGAACAAAGGGAATATCCCGTCCGAGTCCGACACCGAAACAAAAGTTCAACAACCCATCCCGCCTTCTTCCTCCACCCACGTTCGAAACGAAACGACCCTATCCCATTTCCCCTAGCCTCCTTTTTTTTTCTCTATTTCTATCTTTCATCGTTTATGCAGGTACTTTTTCTTCTTATTTCTCTTCTTGGGTAATGATTTTTTATTTATTTTCAATGTTCCTATTCCCTTTTTCTTTCTACTCCCGCGGAAACCCCTTGCACCCATACACCCCCCCGTTAGTTATGACATTGGTTGGCTGTTTTTGATGGATATATGTATGTATGTACCTGGTTGCAGTTAATACGAGTCTTTCCTTTAAGATTTACCCTCTTTCTACCTTTTCAGAACTATGTTTGTTTGTTTGGGTACCTGGGTACCTGTGCAACTCAATAAGTACTACATACATAAACACAATATATATACACCTGCAGCCGGTCTGCAATATCCATGTAAATACATAAACCTACTCACCCACTTAGGTTCACTAGCCCTATTTCTTGAACTCTGATCGCTGCATATACGACACGTCAAATCCCCATATTCCTGCAGTGCATGTGCATGGTTGAACTAGCTGGGCAAGTCTCCTTGCTTCCTATGGACTCTAGCGGGACAGACAGACAGGGCTTTTTTCCAACCTTGGTTTGTTAAATATATTGGTAATAGATATATCGTGGTATGAAGTATGGATAACAGCGCTGGACACAACAGAACGCATACTGGAAGAGAAAGACAACAAAAAAGGTAAAGCAACAACAACAATAATACTCAAAACATAACAAAACAAAACAAAACAAAACATATCACGTTCAATGGGTATATCAGAACACACAAAGCTCATTCATATCTACAGGCGCATCCCTCCCTCCCACTGAAAGAAAGAAGTCAGTGCCGGGCTAACCTAACTTCACAACGACCCCATCGTTGAGCCTCCCCGGCCGGATCCGGAGCCCGCAACGCTGGCACTAATGGCCGATGACGAGGCGTGGGCGTTGTAACTATCGTTGATGCCTTCTCGGGGTCGGTCCCAGGTGCGGATGTGGCCTGGACGGATCGTGTTAGCAATCGCCGCTGAGGATATGGGTGAAGTGGGTAGTACCTTCGAGAGAAGAGGTCATGATTGAGTCTTCTTGGAAGCCTAGCCAGCAGATTGGGTCTTCGCCGACGATTTTGGACTGTTGATGTGGTCAGTTAGGTTCTGTTCTAGTGACCTCGCTCGTTGAGTGGGATGTAGGCATACCATGATCGGGGGCAATAGGGCGGTCCGTGCCCTGGGTTCCACAGGATGCCGGACGGCATGATCGTAGTCTCCGTCGGTGTCCGCCGTTCGTTGGGAATCGGACCGTATCCGGTTGCCGGCGCTGTCGGCCCGGTGGCGGTTGGTGTGCGGTAGGGGTGCGATTAGACTGGTGCGTTGGCGAGCGCTGGCTTGGTGCTGTTTGATGTATGTCAGCAAGTTGGGCCTTTTGGGAATATCCCACAATGTTCTAATTGAGGAGGGCAGAGAGAAACGTACTGCCCTCGGGCGATGAAGCATGCCCACGCTGAAATCCCAGAGGAGAAGACGGCAATCGTCGCCGACACTGCCAAATCGGTACGTTCGCTCGTCGCATCGCCATGGGTCGAACGCTACCGTGGATACCCACGAGTTATGACCTTGGCATCGCGCAACGATCTTGCGTTCTCGGAGCGACCAAATTGTCACGAGATCGTCTTGTCCGCCCGTCACGATGTACTTGCCGTCGGGTGACCAGCAAACGCAGATCAAACCGCCGTAGTAGCTCCGAAAGATATCAGTAACCCTAGAGATGGTTAGCAACATGTTCTTGTCGAGCACGGAGCAACAATCGCTTAGACATGAAACAAAAAGGAAAGACATACTCTTCCTTCAAATAATCCATCACCCGGAGAGACCCATCCTCCAGAACGATGGCCACATGTCGGTGATCGGGGGAAAAGGCAAACTGGGTAATCTTTTGCTTCGCCAGCTTCCACACCGCAACCGGATTCGTCTTCTGGTTTCTGGAGTTGACTGACTTCAACACCTGCAGTGGGAGTTGACCGGTCTCTGCGGAGGGATGGTTGATTTCAGGCGTGAACGGCGCATCCTCCTTTTCTTTATCATACACCACGAGCTGCCCATTGGCGTGCGCCGCGACGAAAAGGTTCTCAGAGCCCGGAATCCATCTGATATGGGTGACCGAGGTCCCGTTGACGATCCCATTCTTGTTGATCCGCGCGTATTTCTGCGAGATGGGCTCGTACCAAATGATATCGCCGGCGGACGATCCCATGACGACATCGATGTGCGACGGGTTTTTGGTCAAATCGTTCACGTCGTGGCTGAGTATATGTGCTTTTGTGAAGAGGATCTTTGCAAGCGGTTCCTCCTTGTTCTTGGAACTGACGTCCAGCCACTGGAATGCGCGATTGATGTTCGCGAAAGCGAATATACCGTCCGGGTTCCGGTCGTTCAATCGTTTGGACACCGCTTCGTGGGTGATCACTCGGGAGACGAACGATGAGCTGCTCTTGACGATGTTGTTTTTCGGTTTCCTTCGCTTGACGCCTTCCTTCACAGGCGGGGACGCCAGAGCGGGATTTCCTTCGCCAAATAGAGGTGTATGCCCGTTTTCTTTCAGCTTGAACACGGGCGTCTTCACCCGCTGGCCAAGGCTCACTAACGACAGCTTAACACCGGATGTGGGTGGAGTCGGGACAGTCTGGAGCGGATTTGGGTTTATGATCGGTGCTTCGGAAGGATGCGGGGGCGGGGTCGCCAGGTGGAGGTCGTCTTTGAGGTGATATGTTCCTATCAACCATCGGAGGTCAGTATGCCCACGCCTCTAATACTCCCGCAACTCTCGCAAGTGTGCGCGACATACCTTCTCCGACCTGCAATGAACACCCGCCTTCCGGGTGGCGGATCACATTGTTGGTCTCCACGACCGGGACGGGCATGCCATTTGATGCCCCAGCTGCATAGGCGATTGGGATAGTATAGCGAGGCGGCGGCGGCGGAAGAACGCTGCAGTGGGGATGTTAGTACAACAGATAGAGTGGTGACTCTCAGATGAACGGAGGCTGGTGGTTTCATGGAAGGCAGCCGACTGCCTGTGGCGCTGCCGCGCGGAGCTTATGGCACTGACACGCAAGCAAGACCGCCACAGGATTAAGGGGGTGGAAGAGATCCTTACAACATGGTTGCAACTGTTAAAAGGACCAAGATTGGTCCAGACAATGGGGAATCACTTCCGCGACCGTAGGAATATGGTGAATGCCACGGAGTATGGGCAGAACAGGTCGGGCGCGTAGCGGCGCAACGGTGCCGCAGTGATTATCCCCCCGAGAGTGGCACCACCGACGGTGCTACTCCAGGCGGGCTTGCGCTGAAGGATACCGCGTTGAGCGTTAATGCCGTAGATTTGATCTAGGCAGCGAGTCTATCGTCGAAATGAGAATGAAATAGCGTAAGCAACTGGCAACTGGCGATGCGGTTGAGGCGACCGAGCGTGCTATGCTAAGCTTCCCTTTCCACTCCTCTCTGATGGGGCGGAACAACTCTTGTGTTTCCGAGGGAAAGGGACGACGTAGGGCGTCGAGGAGCGCGATAAAAGCCCAAAAGTCTGCGCTGAGAAACAGATACGACCGTGGACAGAAGGAGGGATGGAAGTGTCAAGACTAAAAGTCGGGGAAACGATGCTCTCCCGCGTGTGAGGAGAAGGGTTTCTGGGGTTTGTTGGGCTGGAAAGGTTCCGTCCGTCTCGCGTGTCCTGAGGCTGCCACTGGCTTAGTCTGGTCGGCGCAGCGGGGCCGCAGTCAATCTTACGGGTGGGTTAGATCGTGGTCGGTAGTATCTACCGAGTATGCTTGCAAGTCCAGGATGCTTTTTACGAGTGGCTATATATATTTCCCCCTGAATTTGTTGATTATCGATAATCTTGATTCAAATCAGTAGAGTAGTAAGCATGCTCTAGGTAGTATACTGTAGGTAGTAGCAGTCGCACCATCCCTATCATGATCATTGCTTGTATTTAACATCGCCAAATATTACTATAAATACAAGAATATGGGTATCGATTATAACTCGCACACTAAACCCCGCTGCCGCTGACTCGGCGCCAGATCATCACCGCCGCGGCCCCGGCGCAGACCACAGCCCCCAAGGCAATCCCCCAAGACATCCATTTGCCTTCGTCGTCTTCCTCGCTCCGGGGGAACGCCGTGCTGGGTTCCATGGCTGCTTCCGCAATGTGCACAAAGACCTCCTGAATGGAACTCCACGTCGCGCTGACATGGAGAGGTGGGCTGGACATGTTCAGCATGGCCGTGTATTCGTGCGGTTGGTACTCGGCTCGCTGGGTCGTCCGGTCCAAGTCCGCCTTGAGAGCGATGAATACGCTCGGGAGCTCTTCAAGGTGCGGGTATTTCGACCGTAGAGCGGGGATATACGCGAAAGAATCCGGATCCGACGAGTCATAAGTGTACACGATCACGTCGCATTGATCCAGCAATTTCGCTTGGTTCTCCAGGATAGCTGGTTCCAGTTCGCCCAACTCATCCAGGATCAGATAGCACTGTTTACCGCCCGGCAGTTCGACAGTATTGACCGCCGTGCGAGGTTGGATGGTGGGGTGATACGTCGTGCTGAAGCCACGCGAGAGAAAGGCATCGAGGAGGGCCGACTTTCCAGACCCCGGCGCGCCCAGAGCGTGTCCAAGAACGACGTTGCGTCCAACCCTCCCGGGACGCCTCCGCCGCTTGCGTGGCCGAGTCACTTTTAACGCGGCCGTCGTCGACTGATTGCTCCGGTCGGCTGACTCAAATCCCAAGTAGGCAAGATACTCCAATGTCTCCTTCGGCGACTGGAAGGTGGTCATGCTCCATTGTGCGAGCCAGCCTTGCAGGGTGACATGGCCAGCCTCGTTTCGCACAGTAGAGGAAGGGAAAGAACCGTCGGCCCACGAAGCGGGCAGGCCCGGTGTCGGGGCAAACAGCGAGGCTAGCTCGGCATCATTGAGCCCGCCATCATTGTCCTTGTCGGAGAGGAGGAAGAGGTTCACGAAGAAGCGGTATCCCTCCGGCGACAGTTCCGCGGATGCGAAGGGAGGAACTTCGAATCTGGGATGGAGGAAGCTCTCCTGTAAAGAGAGATTGTCCGTGTATTGATACGCGCGCAGGATGATCCAGACGGTCTCGTGGCGTCCCTTCTCCGCGTACAGTCTGTTGAGTTGTATGAATCCAGGGCAATCGATGCCTGACGGCGTCACCGACGTCGGGTGTGTCTTCAGGATAGTATCCTTGATGTGAATCAGATCCTCTTCACTCAACGCCTTTTCGAAGCACCTCATTTGAAAGTCCTTGATCTCTTTATCCGAAAGGTAACCGTCGCGGTCCTTATCGTTCAAGTAGAAGATGCGTTGCAGCGCTGCGATGGCAGCCGGCTTCAAGGACGACTCCTTGGTGTCGAACAACGGCGCGATGGGATGGGTGACAGCTTTCTGGCAGAGGAAGAAGGCCTCGTTCACATTGCGATGTTCACGAGCGCTCGTGCGAATACACGAGTCAATCTCCTTAAACTCCGCCATCAACGGCAGCATTTCCTCCTCAATGACCTGGGCCTCACTGTGACCGACGGCCAGGTCGGATTTGTTGGCGCACAGCACCACGGGCACATTGACCCCCAGGGACCGGAAATACGGCAGCCAGAAGAGAGCAACCCTCTCATAGCTGTAATGGTCCGAGTATACTAGCAGGATCACATTGGCCTTCCGGATCTCCCGGCCCAGATTGCTTCGTTCCTGAGGCAAGGCAGAGGTATCCACCACGGTGGTCGTCGTGACATTCTCCGGGGTTCCGATCGTCGGAGGGATCGTAATCTGGGGTAGGATAGGCTGGATCTTGTGGGTGACGAATACGCCTTTGACGAGCGAGGTAATCAGGCTGGATTTGCCCGTCCCCTCATCTCCGCAGACGCAGATTCGCACTGCAGTAATGTCTAGGTTAGCATCGCCAAATTGTAGTAGGTCGACCGGGGTGACTCAGTCGAGTGTACCTGTAGCCATTTGTCACGCCACCTCTTTCAAATCATTGCCGGGGAATATCTTTATCCAAAAGTAGATCAATTGATCAACAACAGCGCCAGGATTGGGGAGCAACGGACACAGCCCTGCGGTATTGATCGTGGCTTGTGATGGTTGTGACGATGATGTCGCGGAGTCTCGGGCGGTGGCTATGCCGCTCCGGCCATCTAGCAGCCTTAGGTGTCCAAGCATGCGGGAATTGGTAAGTAGATAACATTACGCCGTATTAAGTACTGCTGTTCAGGAACAATATATGCTTGATTGATGCCATGATGGTGTATATGTATGGGAATGGACATGTTGAAGATAATAACGAATTCTTCCAGTCAATACTCTCAGTAAAACTCATAATCAAAATACATCCATATGTCTGTACTTTCCAATAGACCCCAAGAGAGAAGCACTGGACAGATACCGAGAATGTTACCGTCCGTATCCATGCCAGGTACCTCAGGCCATACCTGGCTATACCTACTCCGGACCATCTTACTATTCACGCATAGCACGTGAAGGACCCCGTAGTCATTATAGATTGATTATATTAGTTCGTGCTAAGGCTAGGCAGCTCTATTTTGCTGCAAATCTCATTCTTCTTCTCCATTTCTATCCGCCCTTTCATTGGACATAACTGAAAACGTGGTTGAGCATCGTTGCGCCGCAACTAGGACTGATCTGTACCATACTCGGCGAACTAGAAGTACACTGGCTTAGTCGGGGTTCAATTCAGCCGGACATCCGCCCGCCTGCTCTGAACAACCACCCCGGTCGCTTCCACTAGGACGAACTCCCGTCGCAGAAGCTGAACATACCCCCCTCCCTCTCCCCCTCTTAACTCTATCTCTTCTCTACAAACCAAAACTTCACCTATCCTCTTCTCTTCCCTCTCCTAGATCCCGACGAGCACAGTCAAGATGCCTCTCGGAATCCACAATCCCTTGCCTTCGTCTCTGGGAAGTACGTATAGACCACTGATGTTCTCAATTTCCCCGCAATTCACGAGAGGGGGCGAGTTCCGTGCTGACAACGGTTTTGTACCTCAACAGGCGAATGCAAGAAGGTTGGAAAAATCCTTGCGTCCTTCATCGACCCGCGACAATCGTTTGGCCCCGACAAAGTGATTCCGCCTGAGATCCTGGCAGGCGCCAAGGTGAGTAAATGCAAATCGGAGAACAAGGGCGGAATCTAGGATGTCAACTAACGAGACCGCCTGGTGCTGTAGGGACTGGCTATTCTCACTGTCTTGAAAGCGGGATTCCTCGGCTCTGCTCGATTTGGTTCTGGTGTGGTCGTCGCCCGTCTGGCCGATGGTTCTTGGTCCGCCCCGTCGGCCATTGCAACTGCCGGTGCCGGGTTTGGAGGGCAGATCGGATTCGAGTTGACCGACTTCGTCTTTATCCTCAACGATGCCGCTGCGGTTCGGACCTTTTCGCAAGTGGGAACTCTGACGCTGGGAGGCAACGTTTCGATCGCCGCAGGACCGGTAGGGCGCAATGCGGAAGCGGCTGGCGCCGCGAATACGCGGGGTGTCGCCGCGGTGTTTTCCTATTCGAAGACCAAGGGACTCTTTGCCGGTATCAGTTTGGAAGGCAGCATGCTCGTGGAACGAAAGGATGCCAACGAGAAGATGTACAATAGCCGAGTCTCTGCGCGTCAGCTGCTCAGTGGAACTATCCGACCTCCCCCAAGTACCGACGCCCTGATGCGTGTTCTGAACTCTCGTGCATTCTTCGGCAATGGACGGGGCAATGGGGATGCCATGTACAACGACATCCCGATCTATGATGATCGCCATGACGACGTGGTGTGGGAGGGACGCCGGGGCGATGCGTACGGTGAGGGTGTCCGGCGCGACCGGGGCGGCATCAGTAGCAGCGACGACCAAAGTCTCGACAGACCCCGTCGCGCGAACACCTGGGCCGACGATGTCTACGATCGACCGGCAGGCGGCAGCGGCGGCCTGGGTCGCTCTGCCACGGCCCGTTACAATCGCGACACTTTCGACACGGCTAGCCGCAGTCGAAGCAACACCACCCCATACGAGGACGACTATGTATATTCGGATCGCAAGCCCACTCGACCTACCGCCCCCAAGCCAGTCTTTGGGAATCGAACAGGGGGTGGTGCGGCCTTGCGACAGGACCAGGCGATTGCGCTGTACACCTTTGATGCCGACCAGGATGGGGACTTGGGTTTCAAGAAGGGAGAGGTCATCACCATTCTCAAGCGCACCGAGAAGACCGAGGATTGGTGGACGGGGCGGATCGGTGACCGGGTTGGTATTTTTCCTAGGTAAGCCTCTGGACATGGAACCATCGAGGGTGCTTCTCACTAATACCGAACAGTAACTACGTTGATGCGGCTTGAATCGCTTAGCCGCTATCGGCCGGGGGTCGTTTATGCGGAATGACATTTGATGATCTCAGAAACTCTCACCACCCGCGTCTTTGTTGATTTTCCTTTCTTTTTTCTTCTCTTTCTCCTTTTTTCTTTTTCCTTTTTTCCTTCTTCTTTTTCTGGTTTGGTTTCTTGTTAACTTATTGGAAGATGGTTTGCTTTCATTGTTTGATTCCCCCGGGCGTGACCAGCTATATTACAAGAACCTCTACTGTTTGTTCCGAAGGTCCAGGTCCTCGGTCCTCTCTCGCCATATGATCGCAGGCGGACGCCCAGCCAGCGTTCTCGGATGTCGCTTCTTTGTATCTCTGACCATGGAACGGTTCTCTCCCCCCTTTCTGCGCCTCTGGACTAAGTGTCTTTTTCCTTTTTGTTTGCCTCTTTTGGATTGCATATTTGGATGATAGAATGGAACGCCCTCATTGTCATTACCCACTATGCTATTGGATAACCCCACCAGTTCGACCAGGTCTCCTGTACCCATTCAATCGAATCTGGCCACTCATATAACCTACCACCTACCTTCCTAAACGTTGATTCCCTGGGTTTCCCCCCACCGCAAGGAAGGGATAGGGATAGTCTGCGCCGATATCCCTTGATTCCCGTGATCACCGCCACTTCTCAGGCTACATGGCCCGCCTATCCGTTCGTACTGTGACTTGGAAGCGGTTCCTCATGCGTGTCTCTCCCTACCTAGGCAAGGAAAACAAAAATCGAAATCACTCACAGGTCGCCAATTGGGCTTCCCGGCGCTTGGCGTGGCTGTGTACATCCCTCCCATTCGCGAGGTCCCGAGCCGTCAGGTTTCGACTAATTTTCCGAGTCATCGGACAGACTGCATCTCAGTCTTTTCCCCATGCGGCCGGGGAGATGAACCTAGGCTGGACGTACTCGCACGAGACTTACTTGAATTAGCGGGCTCGAATCACCCAACACATCATCGGGTGGGGATCATGTTATGTTATGTTATGCTAGGTTAGGTCAGGTTAGGTTAGGGTTTTAGGACCAGCATCCCTAGATGTGGCAGGGCCATACATACATTCCAGGGGCCAGTCTTGCGTTAAGCAGGATGGCGGGACGTCTAATGGAAGGCCCGATAGATAACACAGGGCACACCACAGATGACTCGACGTGCTGTGTAACGGGATCAGGCGACTGTGTCCGTCCCCCACTCCTTCATCTGATTTATAGTGGTGGTGGTGACAGAGGAGTTATGTATGTACGTTACATCCCTAGCCTAAGTTATCCACATACAAGGGCGTAGAGGATATCGAACCGGGCGGAGGGGTGGATCTAGGGAGAGTGGGATAAAGTGTAGGAAGACTAAGGCATGCATGATGTGACGTGATGTGATGCCTGGGGGGATGAAAAGGTCCTGTCACGGGGTTGATTGGGGGGTTTAGGTTGAAACGGCAATACCGTATGCGATGAATGATGTACATAGAAGGATGGCGAGCAGATGATACACTACTACTCTCTTTGAATCCGTCTTCTCATGAGGGATGACAATGATTATTACTATTGTTTATGTTTTGATTTATTCAATTATATATACAATCAATCTATTAATCGAGTTCGAAGGCACATGCAACACGACGATGACATGACATGACATGATCCTTTAACGCCATATACAGTTATTCGTAAGCCAGTCCATCAATACTTGATGAGAATTCTTCCTGACTGGATGAGCATACCAAAGATCGACTGAGATGATCAGAGTTTGGTCAACTTTGCTGATCTTTAAGGATCGCTGCAGCGACAGATCGATCCTAACCCCTCCCTCCGTACTGGACTACTGTTTAACTCACAGGCTACGGCGCACCTGATCGGTGGGGAGAGTGGAGTCTCGATGACTAAGCTCTCCATTTGACAGGCCCGAAACGGATCAAATTCAACATCAAAAGGAAGAGGAGGAGGAGAAAGAAGAGAAAGAATGAGGGGATAGAAATGGGTTGAGTGGATGGTAGATATGAGTGGGTTCTTTCTTCTTATCCTAGTAGATTGAGAGATAGAGGATTGTTCATTGTACTCTACCACTCTGTACTGTTCTGGCTATTACCCTTTCTCACTTATCATATTCCAGAATACTCGATCCCGGCGGAGTCTACTCCCATTATTCCCACTGCGGTGCCTGGATACTCCCAGGAACTCTCTCTCTCTCTCTTTCTCTCCGCCCGGTCAGCCCAGACCAACCCGCCTTTTCTCACTCGCATTATTATTCATATAGACTGAAACTTAGTCCGCTTCCTTCCTCCTTCCATTCTCTTCTCTTCCTCCCCCTCTTTCTCTATTACCACTTTTTACAACTACAACTACCGTCACCACCACTACCTTAACCTCACCCTCTTCACGATCGGACGAAGCGGATCATCGAAAATACAATAATAAAAAAGGGAAAACGGAAATAATATCAACAGAAGTCGGGAAGGAAAGGAGCCTGAAATCAATACGCCATAATCCAACAAATCCCCCGTCGTCATCCTCCTCCAGCCTCTCTCGTTTCCTTGATCTCACTCTTCCTTTAATCTTAATTCTCACTGCCTTCCTCTCGTTGGACTCCTCTCCCATTTGATCTGCAACCTCTTCTCCATACGCCGGATGCCTGATCGCCATCGTCGCCCTTGGGTTCCTCCGATCACCGTGGTGGTTGTTCCTCTTCCGCGACCTTTCTCCCCCGCGTCCATGATTCCATGACCGTCCTAATCCTCTCGCCAACGCTTACTGCCCCGGTCATACCTTGACCTCCTTTTCTCGAGGCGGGTTTCTCGTCCCCGACTCGTCCCCAGTCGCTTTCCGGGACTCTCCTCGTTCTGAGTTGCTGCGTGATTTGTTCTCATGCAGGTATGTTGTGTTCTTTCTCCCCCTCTCGGGCCGGCCTTTGTGGGTGTGTTTCTGGAATTACATCCGGGACATCCTTTGTGTGCACACCCAACCGCTCTCCCACCCCCAACCTCTTTTCTTCTTGAGCCTCCTTGACAGCTTCTCAAATACATTTTTCTCTAAACGGTCTTTTTTTTCGGTCACTTCCAGGCTTCCTCGGGTCCCTCGGAGGCTGGCGGAGGGCACGCGTCGCGGAGAGGCCATGGGCCTCATCTGTCGATCAGCGACCCGAGCCACCACGTCACGGAGGCTATCGGCCATTTGTACGAGGACGACTACGACAAGCGGGATTCACGACGCCTCAGTTACCTCTCCACCAACAGCGAATCCATTTCCATCCTTCCCCCGAATCACGCCGGTTCCGAATCCTCGCGGCCATCTGTACCTCCGAAGAATCACACGGGCGAAGCGAGTCGAGGCCAGGTGAATGGACAGTCCCACTCTCCCACCGTGGGGAACCGGCCGTTCGATATGGACAGCAGCAGCCCGACGTCTCCCGGTTCTACCGCCTCCCCTGGTTCAACCGATACAGCTACCACCTCCTTTCCCTTGAATGACATCGACTACGAATCCAACCCCGCCGCTGTCGCCCAGGAACTCAACAACTTGGCCGCGATCCGGCGGATGTCCATGGATGTAGCCGCCACCGGCGACCCCGACCTTCCCAGCTTCAACTCGGGTTCGATGCCCTCCATCGCACCCGCGCCGTCCGCCGATGAAAATGACGCTTCCCGATTGTTCTGGGTTCCCGCCCGCTTGCACCCCGAATTGGCCCCGAAAGAATTCAAGTCCTTCCTGGAGAGCAAGTCGGACCACATCAACCGGAGATCGGGCGATTTTTCATTGCTGAGCCCGGAGCGGAGCGGGTCCAGCGGGAGCTTGAGGCGGAAGAAATCGATGCTGTCCCGGCAGATCGACGACTCGCACGGTTATACGGATGGCGCGGAACGGCTCGAGCGGAAGCGATCGCAGCAGTCGAGCAACGACTCGTTGAGCCCGAACCTGATGCAGTTGGAGACGATGGTGGACAACTCGAACCCCCGGAGCCCCAGCTCGTCCTCGTTGAATGATGACGTCCAGAATCTCTCTCTGGCGACCGAAGAGGACATGCCGATCCTTCCCCCGGCACCGCCCGGCCACAGTCTAAGACGCTCGACGCGAACACAGTACCGGAAAGCTGGCAGTTTGAAGAAAGGTGACAAGCTGCCCTACTCCAAGCGACTCGCCAAGGCGAACGAGACGGGTGAGGAGGCGCCGCCGATCGTGTCCGCGACCGGTGAGCCACCGATCCTCGGTCTCACTCGAGTGTCGACGGACCCCAACCCCAGCGTCACACGAGCCCAGGCCTTATCGAAAGCCGCACAGGCAACCGCTCCCCCGTCTGATATCACAACCTCATCCGCCTCTTCCTCCTCCGTCGACCCGAGCGGTGATCAGACACGTGACTCCACCGCGGCTGAAGCGGTCCACGTGAGTAGTCCCCCCCAGTCACGATCGTGGCATTCTCGCATCAGCTCCAACGGCCGGTCGAGCCTGCAGACTCCGTCCGGGGAGCAGAAGATCCCGGAGATCGTCGAACCACCCCCGTCGGAGCCCAAGGGACCGTCCGCCTCCAACGCCCAGCAAAATATCCCTGCGGCATATAACTCTGGCAAAGACACGCCCCCAGCGCCGCCGCCGAAGAGCCCCTCCCATGAACAATCTTCGACTAAACGATCGCTTCACCGGTCACACGGGAAAGACAATGCCCCGACCCTCAATGAGTTTGCCAGTACCCCACAGGCGCTGCCCGGCAACACGACGCGCACGGATAGCCTGACCTTTATCCCCCATCTCACCGAGGATCGCAAATCGGAGTCGAAGAAGTCCAAGAAGGAGTCCGAAGGCGGGCGCAAGTCGAGCTGGCACTGGTTCTTGCACCCGGATGAGAAGGACAAGGACAAAGAAAAGAAAAAGGAGAAAGATACGGAGGCCAAAACGCTCAAGTCGAAGATCGTCGACAAGGTCCACGAAACGACACTCACTTCTTCGTCGAGTGACAGCAACCAACGCGGGCGGGACAGTGCGTCTAGTGCCTCTATGGACCGGTTGGATCCGAAGCTCGAGGAGGAGCGCCGAAAAGACAGCGCGCGGAGGACGTCCGGCGAGGCCAAGAAGGAGAAGGAGAGTGGTCTGTTTTCCTCGATCTTCGGGGGTGGCCGGAAGAAGAGCAACGAGAGCGGTCATCACAAGAAGAACTCGTTGCGAGCCATCTCCCCGGAGCCGCCCGTGCGGATCCTCCAGCCCGATGTCGACTATCCTTGGACTCGCTTCTCGATCCTCGAGGAGCGAGCGATCTACCGAATGGCTCACCTCAAGCTTGCCAACCCGCGTCGCGGGCTGTACTCGCAGGTCCTGCTCAGTAACTTCATGTATTCCTATCTGGCCAAGGTGCAACAGATGCATCCGCACATGATGCTCGCGACTTCGCCTGCTCAGAGACAGCAGAAGTCGCGAGAACAGTCTGAGGAGTACCAGCAATACCAACGTTACCAAGAGGTGGGTCCATACCTTTGCGGGATTAATTCTCGCTCCCCTTAAAGATAGGCGTGCTAATGATATTCTAGGAGCAGGACCAACGCTACGCGGACAGCTCGTATGACGATCCGCAAATGTATGAATACGGTGATGATTCTCACGACCACTATGGCTCGAATTCGCGAGGGAGCAAACAAGGCTATGAGAATGGGAATGCATATGGACCAGGGCATTACCAGTATGGGCATTATGGGAATGATTCTCATCTCGACGACGACGATGACGATGACGATATGTGGTGACGGAACCGTCTTTGGTACTGATAATTCATCGCAGCACGAGACTGTTTGCCACGAATAGCCAGCCCTCTCTCAGTACTCGGTGTTTCTGACGTCTGCTTCATTCTTGATCGGGGGAATAATGAACAAGGAGATCGTGAATATACCACGTGGCTCTGGGCAGCTCTGTTTTCCACATCCTCTGCATGTGATTATGTCTTATTACTATTACTGTTTCTTATTATATAGCGCTCTTCTCTGGAGACATGACCACCTACTGATCAGGGTAGGTAGGTAGGTCTATGGCTGGCTGGACTTTTGGGATTGCCGATTGGGCTTTCTTTGCTCGCATAGCGTCTGGGGTTTTCTGCTTCTTGACTCGCATTACTGTCTGATTTTATACTCTGACTAATGAACTTACGGTCTTCACCATATGGTAGTAGACATACTATTATCAACGTATACAAAGATCATGGGTACTTTCACAGTACTCGTACATGAACGATTTATAGTATAGATAGAAAGATAGATAGGTAGATAGATAATAGCTAGATGATCACCCTCACCCCACCCGAAAGAAGCAACTCGTCACATGACATCCCGCCTCCACGGTCTCGGCCTTGCCATCGCAGCGTCATGCACTCATTTCTCTACCTGGCTTTATCTTCATATTGAACCCTCCCCTGCTTGACAATATTAGTGTCGACGGAGTTAATCTACACCATCACACCAAACAGAAACCGCTCCCTAATCAATCAACCAACCCAAACTAAGTCAACTCAACGACAGAACCAACCGACAAAATGGGCGAAGCCTACGAGCGCGAACAGTACGTATACCCTTATACTATCCTATCCTATCTACCTTCTCCCATCGCAAGGAGACACAAAACAAAACCAGTAGAAGCGAATGAAAGAACACCGAAAGGCTAACAGGATTGATCAACTGGAACAGACAAAACAACGCCCTCCTGAACTCCCTCTCGGGCAAAGTCTCGGCTCTGAAATCCGTCACCGTTGATATCTACGATAATGCGAGGGATCAGGAGACGTTGGATCATTCGGTTGGTTTTCCCTTCCCTTCTCCTTTTTTTGGGATGGTCTTTCTTCCCCCCCCCACTATCCCTGTGGCTCTCCATATCTTGGACTGGACGGTGGACGGGGCAGATTGTATAATGTACGATGATAGGATCAAGCTGACTATCTCTTTTCCTCGCTATAGGGCCAAGTGTTCTCATCTCTAGGAACGAGCCTGCAAGGAAGCGCGAGCCGGTTAACTCGGATGGCGAAACAGGGTGACACCGTTGCTGTGTTGAAGGTTGCGGGGATTTGTGTGGGTGTTGGGGTGTTGATTTGGTTGTTTTTGAGTTGGATTTTTTAGGCCCTTTTTTTGGGTGTGTTTGTGGTTTTGAACTTGAACATGAAGAGAAAGTATGAAGAGGGGAGATGGAGAAAGGGGAAGGGGAACGAGAAAGAGGAGGAGGAGGAAAGAAGACGACTCGACTGTATTGTCTTGCTGGTCATGACTGATACCCGCATTGCGCGATTATTCCTATTCTTGGTGCTTGATATTGATATTGGTATTTACCTTGTGTATACTGTTGTTGTTTTGTTATTGTCATTCTGGCTGGTACAGCGTTGCGCTTTCTTTTCGTTCATGGGATCCGTTTTATATGAATGGATACCTATCAAGTATTTGATCTGATAAGCTGTGGTTGGATCTTATCTAGATATTCTATACAGTTTAATGGCTTTATATGAGTGTGTTGCACATAGTACCTATGGAACATACTGTCAACATGGATAAACAGATCCTTACTCAGTTATAATGCCGACGATCTCAGGGTGGACCAACATATAGGTAGAACGCACATGTTGACGGTAATTGCGCTCAGTCCCATACTAACTACTCCTCCTACTCCTACTACCTAGATATCCCTAACCATTCATCAACCATCAGACCACCTTCCCAAACCCAAATCCAAGGAGACCAACGCAGATCAGAGAATACTCGCAGACAATCAGCCCACAATCCAAAGACAAAACAGCATGCTAGCAAAAAACCCTATAGTGAAGTGTATTAGGACTAGAACAGTCGATAGACAAGGCTAGACCATGCAAGCACAGCCTACTGATTGGTTTGACATGGTAGCATTATGATATATGATCTTCTATCTATCTACCTATCTATCGTACCCATTGGAGGTGGAGTCAGATAGCACAATACCTACTATAGTGTATACTAGGTCGATAGGGGCAAAAGCGGTAAAAGCGTTAGTCTAACTATTAATGATTATAGTTGAACCAACCGGTGTAAAATAACACGAGCAAAAAACTTAATCGGTCAAATTTATCTTTATAAATTATAAAATAAAGATAAAATAAATAGATGAAATAAACGATGATCAAGTGGAGCTCGCATCCAACTCCGTCTCGTCTCGTCTCGGGAACAGCACCCACCGAGCCAGCCAGCTTTAACTCCCGTCCCAGTGAAAAAAATTTCTTAGTGCTTCCGTGGGGACCACAACGGGTCGGGTGCCGAGTTTTTTCTTGTTGGAAATCGCTATCGATGTCGATGTCGATATCGGAGATTTGGATGGACTCCGATTGTGCGGCGGCTTCGAATTGGAGTTCTGGAATGAGGACGTGGGGTTTGGATGGGTAGGTAGGGAGCTGTCAGGTTGGTGTGTAGGTAGTGTCCTCTTTGGTCATATTTTATCGCTGTCTCCTTTTCTTTTCTTTTCTCATGCATTGTCTGTTGTGTTGTTGTTGTTGTTGTTGCATGTATGTTGATGTTTTTCTTGGTTTATTGTATTCCATTTTCTATATGTTTTACTTCGGTGTATCTCTTCTTATCGGTATCAATCGCCATAAACTAACTAGTCCGCCTCATCCTCGCCATCAACGTCGGCTATCAGTACTCCGTAGTATAAAACCTATGAGTCAATTTCATCCAAGCTATACCCAAACCAAGCCATTCGCCATCCATACCGAACCGATAACAAGCCTGGATATGGGAAGGTTGAGGCGGACCCGTCCCATGCCTAATACAGACACCGGGTGTGGTGGCCCGTTAGTGGCTCGGGATGCCGATGGCGCTGGCGCTGGCGCTTGGATAAGATGCCGGGATTCCGTGGGTCTGGTGTTGTTTTTACCCTGGTTGCGGATAGTTAGTACAGTAGTTCCCGGGATGGGTGTGCGTTAGGGGAATGTTGAGGTGAGGGATTTTCGGATTGGGCTGGTTGGAATTGTGTTGAAATAATAGAGATGGATAGGGAGACGCTTGGTTGACATTAACATCAAGAGGTGTAGGGTACTCCATATAGAATAGGCAGTTTATAGGTGGGACAGTCAAGGTGCTTGACTCATGACAGCTTAGTGCGTGCGCACTTTGTACAGACTATATGTACAGACAGTTTACTTACTACTGACGCCACCCGCACCCGGTCAGGTCCACATTCTACTTCTAGACTTTGTCGGACTCGGATGATGGTCCCCTTCCCGTTAGTGTTGGAAATGGAAGCTTTAGTATGTGGTTGTGTGCTTTGTTCTCCACTGGGTGATGTATGTAGTTCGGATAGAAAAAGGATTGGGATTTGGAACACAGGAAAGAAAAACTAGAGGGTATTGTTTGGCGATGGTTGTGTGGGTCTATCCGGATGCATGTCATTCCATGAGCTAAATGTGATTGTGATTGTGATTGTGATATCATGGCTTGCGTCAAGGTAGTTGTGGTCTTGGTATTCGCAGTGGCCGGTTGAGGATAGGATGTAAGGAGAATTTGTATTTTTACTATTTAGAAATATCGGCATGCCGTCTACAGGCTCGCTGGGGATATGTTTCATCATCCACCTAATGTTTAGTACGCTAGATGCTCAATGCATGCACTAAGAGTAGTACTGTATCAGAAACTGGTGTGTGCCCGTAGAGTATGACCGTCGCGGAAATTCCCGATCACCCACCGAAGCTGTGAAGTGGCCCCGGGAGCACCCGGGATTGACTAGTCCGATAATACATACACCGGTTGCTCGGTTGATATAAGTACCGTATTTTACCTGATATCCGAAGGATCAATTGAATACGATCGTCGCTGTACTATTGTTTATCTCGGTGCTCGACCTGAAGAAATGAAATATCGTCTGACGAAGGTAGGTAAAGTATGGTATGTACTTATATGGTCTTTCCTGAATCCTGCTCCTGACAAATCTGCACCCACCTCCATTGTCACATTGATGATGTGTTGACCGGCATGATCGTCCATAGTGGAGCCTGCCAGGTGGATGGATTCCACCCTGAAATGTCTGATTCTGGTAGATGTTACATAAGCTGTTCTATTTCTTCACATGCATTGAACATATGGCACTATTGTCTTGCCTGGTTCTTCAACCGACGGAAAGAAACAGACAACATTCTGCAGTTGACAATGTACGACTGAATAGGCGGATCATGTGTGACATAGGTGCAGATAGTGGAACTCTCCCTATTGTCCTGTTCGAATCCTGACGAGTAGGGATCGAACACGGCTAATTTCGATACACCATCGTTAGGGATTTGTAGATCGAGGACCGTGGGCGCGGGAATGGCGATCCTTTGTTTAGTAGATTCAGGGGTGTTTTGTTCTAGAATTGATTGATTGATTTTCTGCTTGATAGTGGAAGATATCTTAATAAGACAGAAGAAAGATTGTAGGAGGTACTTGATGAGAATCCTTGAAGATGCCAATTGATACTAATAATCCCTCGCGATAAGAGTATAACGCCGGGTAATGCATCTACCGCCGACATATTAGGCGACCGAGGTATCACATCTATCCCATTATTCTCTAATCAGTCTGATGTACAATGATCATAATGTCAAGAAATATCATTTATCGCTGCAGTGACCAGTAGGACAGCCGATCGGCTCCACGTTGTGACTCGCGGCCAAATTCTCCGGTATGTACGTCAGTCAGCGTAACTCCGGATTCCATACTTACCTAAGTATTCATCTCACATCATTCTTCCGTTCGCTGCACCACCGAGTTTGTTTGATCCTGCTTTTAGATTGTCATTCCATGGGTTGATTTGCCTCTTTGAACTTTCCCCTGATTGAACTTTCCCATAGCGGACGGAATCCTTCCTGTCCAGGGATTACAATCTCCCAGATAGGCGTCCATCGCATCATCGGCAATCCAAACCTAGAAGGCTAGAAGCCTCGGAGTCAGCGGTCCCACCGGCCACACACGTCTTAAGACTTAAAATAGCAAATCACAAAGTCAAAAGGTGCGGATCTCCGGCACCATCCAACAAGTCGAACAACGAGCGCCGACGGAAACGGCAGGCTGAGAGCCCCACCTTCGAATCATTCTCTTGACTCTTCCTTGCCCGGGTGGGGCCTTGCGAATCTGGACACCCACCAGTCGATCCCTTGGCCCAACTGTGGCCCCATTTGCGCCATAGATAGCTGGTTCATCTTTGTATCTTGTGTCATAATTTCAATTTTTCATCATTTTTTCATTCTTTTATTTTTTTTTAATTCTTTGATTTTTTATTCCTTATTTTCTATTATTTTTCAACGCAATCTCTTGTTCCCATTAGATAATTCTTGATTTTTTTCCATTCCCGCTCGGTTTTTAATATCTGTCGCCTTCCCTCCACTCTCTTTCCCCTTCACTCACCTTATCACCACATCTTTTCAACCCCCCCACCTCTGCGTCGGGTTTCCCTTCTCTCCCCGAAAGCTGCCGGTCTGCGCGGCTGCCGGTTGAATCGCTATGGCTCTCAGTTTCTTTGGCGCGGGTTCAAGCCACGCCAAATACTTCGATATCCGGTAAGCTTCCGCCACCCTAATCTCCACCAGTCGCTTGCATGGACTGACATCTGCCGACAATGACAGCCTCGATGAAGATTATATCGTTTTTCGCGGCGGCGAACAGGAGGCCGCGAGTGCCCATCTGAGTGGGAAGCTCATCCTTTGCCTATCGGAGCCGCTCTCCATGAAATACATCCGACTTCACCTGACTGGAATTTCTCGCGTCTGGTCAGTAATTGATGTCATCTCTGCGATCGCGATTCCAAACTAACGGGGCTTTAGTTGGCATGTACCGTCTAGTTCCGCTGGCGGCGGTAGAAAGTCGTGGAGGGAACGCGCGTTCTACGAGAAGACTTGGAAATTCCGCGATCCCGGGAAAAGCAAGACGGAAATCCTTCCAGCCGGGAATTATGAATACCCCTTCGACGTGATCCTCGAAGGTTCCATGCCCGAGAGTGTCGAGGGCCTCCACGATACCTACGTTACCTACCGCTTCAAGGCAGAGATCGGTCGCAAGTACGCCAAGGATATTATCGTCAGACGCCCGCTACGTATCATTCGGACGCTGGAGGCTAGCGCGCTTGAGCTCTCCCATGTGATGGTAATTCCAACCGCTGTCCTGAACTCGTGTATGGGTGATGTGCTAACTGACTGCGATGTAGTCTGTGGAAAACGTCTGGCCCAATAAGATCGAGTATTCCATCAGCACGCCGACAAAGGCCATCATCTTCGGAACTGCCGTTCAGGTGGATTTTAAACTCATCCCGCTGCTCAAGGGCCTCACGATTGGAAGTATCACGACCCAGCTTGTCGAGAGCCACGACCTCACGCTGAACCCCGAGGATCCCCATGCGATCCGCAACACATACAAGAATACCCGAACCATCTTCACCGACGAGCATCAGCTTGACCCTGAGAATGGGCTGGAGATCATCGACGATTCGGCAGAAGGATATCAATTCACACGTTGCCTGGATTTGCCCAAGACTCTCACTCGGTGTCTGCAAGACACTGATACCAGAGGAATCAAAGTGCGGCACAAGTTGAAGTTCCGTGTCCAGCTCCTCAATCCTGATGGTCATATTAGCGAGGTACGTAACGCGGTCGTGTACTGACGCATGTGACCCCCAGCTAACGTTTTGCAGTTGCGGGCCACCCTTCCCGTGTCCATCTTCATCTCGCCAAATCTGCCGATTGACGATGACAACAACCTTGTTGACCAGACGCCCCGATCAGCTCAGCGAGCAATCGAAACTATCGCTCAACAAGCTCCTCCGCTTTATGGGGACCATCAGTTTGACCAACTGTACAGCGAGGTTGATCTGTCGGGCTACCGGACCCCCGGACCCGCCAGCGGCCGCGAAACCCCCTTTGGCTGTTTGAGTCGCAACCTTTCTTCCGAGAACCTCGCCTCCATGAATGCTTTGACGACGTCCGATATCTCGGCATCGGCCCTGCACAGTCGACTGTCCAATCTCCATGCGACGGGACACAACCATCCTTCCCCTCCGGAGCTGGACGACCCTCGCCGCCTTGGCCTCCCCACCGACTACTTTGGCCGCGTCTCAGGTTCCCATAGCCCGGTCACGCCCGGTCTTTCTCGCCGACCTTCCGACGAAGCCGTCGATCACGACCGCACGCCATCCGGGGCTGCCACGCCGTTCTGCCCGCAATTTACCGAAGTGGAGACGCTTAGCCGGGTGCCCAGTTATTCCACGGCCGTTCGCACCACGGTGCGTCCGTGTGATTCCGAATTGCCGGATTACCAGGCCGTGGTTTCGAGTCACAGTGCGATCCCGACGCCGCAGCAAGCACACGTCCGAACTGGCGTTCGTGGGCCTGCCGCGCGCTCTTCTCTTATTGATGTACTACACCGGCCTGGCCTTTCCCACCTTCGCTCCACCAGTCACGCTGACGATTCGGAACGCAGTCTTCGTCTCACCCAAGCCCGCGCCCAGGTCTAGTTTCCTAAGGCAGACTTGTGGACCGAACCCGACTTTCCATATCACGATCACGACCCCCTCTGCTTGGCGCTGGACGCTGAGATAATTTCGCATTCTAGCAATCTCCCATCACCTGTCCCGAATGACAAAGGAAACATGCCACAGCACGTGTGTGTATTCCAGCGTCTGTGCATTTGGAAGCTTCACACCGCGGATGCTTTTTTGCCGACGAACTTATGCTTTCTACACTCATCCATACACTTAGACACGGAACGGCGCGGTTAATTAGAGGTGGCGTTATCTTGTTTGCTTTTTTTTTTTTTTTTTCTTTTCCAGATCGAGGGATTGACGGATTGGACGTCCCGGATGGGGTTGTCCTCTGAATAGGACGATGGTGGGTTTGGAATCTTCAACGGACAGCATGAGTTACGCATTTTTAAGACAAAAGCAGGAACACAGTACATAATCATTATTCTCATAGGATACATCTATTAAATCAACATATGATCCGTCAAGGATCAACCATGATATCATTTCACAGCCAACCCATGTCGTCTACGCCACTGAAGCGGTGGCGCCTGATTTCCTCGATCATAGCAAAGCAATTGACCTTACTTATACACCCAAATCCGTAAAAAGCAAGCTTTATATCACAGTCTTACCGAATAGACATTCCCCTGAGACGGAAGTATAAAAGCGGTGTGTCCGTGTCAGGCCAGGCCCGCAAGCGACCAGCGGAGGATAACATGAATGAGGGGTAAAATACTCCCGGCAGAAAGCGGTGACGCGGTGACTTCATCGGCTGTCTGGGCTTTCCGGCGATCATTTCCCCTTATTCCTCCTTCTCCCTGATGAAAACCGGTGCGTTTGTTGAGGAAAGGTATTAATTATTCCCCTTGGATTTGACACCTCTATTTTTCTCCCTGGATCAGTCTGTGCTTATAGGGGAATGTGTGTTTGATTATTCTACTATTTCGTTGAAACCTCACCGCTCTCTCATTCGTTGGTGGTCTTGCCACAACGTACGATTGATTCTCCGGATTAACTACACCCCCCGCCAACTGAAGTTCTCCGCAACGACTGCACTGAACTGCGTAGTGCAAGTTCTCTACCTACACCTTTCACACCCAGGTAGAATATACACTAGCAGCAACAATGTCTGCCACAAGCAGTCCCGTGGATGCGAAGCTCCCGCATCGTTCCTCGACGATGAGGAGCTCCGTGACCGGTCCGGACCGCCGGGCTTCTATGAGCGACGATGAGGCCATCCCGGATTCCGATAGCAGTGAGGTTAGTATCTGTAATATGGTGGCTGGATATCGGCTTGTGTTGTACTGTCAAGCTAATGCGTGCGACTACCTAGACTACGAATCTCCTTGTTGAGCGCCTCCGCGCTTGGAAGCATATGTGCGGCAACTTGGAGGACTTTGTTAGTGTTACTGCTAAGGTGCAGAAGTCGCAGTCGAAGGACTATGAGAAGGTTCTTAAGGTGGGTTTGTTTGGATGCTGTGTGTTGGTATGTTGGATGGGTGCTGATTGGGGATAGACTGTTAGCGATCCCCTGAAAGAGGGGCACCATTTCTCGCAGAGCGTTGGAGGCGTTTCTTCTATGTTTGAGAATATTCGCGCCAATACTCAGGTATGTAGTCCCTTCGTCCCTGGGATTGCTGTGTGCTAAATGTCCTAGGGAATGGTCAGCATGTACCTCGACGGAGAGAAGAACTTGAGGACCTCCGTCCTTCCGGCCCTGGAGCGTCTCCACAAGGAAATCAAGAACAAGTCGAAGGAGCTGGCGACCGGTGCGTCCAAGAGTGCCAAGGCCGTCGAGAAGGCCCGCCAAACCACCCAGAAACACATCGAGCTCCTGGCCACGCAGACGGCCACGTTTGACGCTGCCGCCGGAAACAAGGTCGAGACGGCTAGTGACCCGTACCTGCTGCGCCGCGGCGTCAACCACCGCCTCAACAAACAGGTGATCGAGGAGAACAACAACCGCTCCGACATCATCGCCGTGCAGAACAACTTCCAGCAGTTCGAGGCCCATGTGCTCCAGACCATCCAGGCCGCCATGGAGCAGTTCACCGTCTTCGTGAACGGCCAACTAGAGCGCCAGCGCACCATGTACTCCGATATCCTGGGCGCCACCCAGCGCATCCCCCCCGAGTTTGAGTGGGTCAACTTCATCACGAGGAACGACCAGGCCCTCGTCGACCCCGACGGGCCCCCGCGTTCGCTGGCCAACATCAACTTCCCGAACCAGGACCACCGCTCCACCCAGCCCCTCGTCGAAGGCAGCCTGGAACGCAAGTCTCGCGCCGTCATCAAGGGCTACAACTCGGGCTTCTACGTCGTCTCGCCCGCGCGCTACCTGCACGAGTTCAAAGACAACGACGACTTCCAGAAGGATCCCGCCCCAGAGCTCTCCCTGTACCTGCCCGACTGCTTGGTCGGCGCCATCGACGGCGCCAAATTCAGCGTCAAGGGCAAGGACGTCTCCAGCGGCAAGGTCGGCAACGCCTTCCACACCAACACCGAGCTGCACTTCAAGGCCCACAGCGCCAGCGAGGCCGAAAAATGGCACAAAGCCATCCAGGACGCCTCCAGCGGGCCCACCCTGCAGACCAACACCGCTGCCACCGCCGCTGCCACCGTCGCCAGCCCCACCGCAACCTCCCAGCCCGCCAGCCCGGCCGTCGCCACCGGCGCCGGCGGTGCCTCCCCTCCGGGTCAACAGCCCCCGGCCTACGGCGATCACCAGAACGACCCCGTCTCTCCCGCCGCAACGGGTCCCAGCGACGCTGCGCAGAGCCCTGTGTCTCCCGCAGGAGTCAGCCGCACCAACACCTCGGCGTCAGGGTTCTCGGCGGCGGGAGTCAGCCGCACTAACACCTCGGCTTCAGGGCTCAGCGGCACGGCGGGCAAAAGCGATAAGGCTTAATTTTTCCCAGAGGGCAAGCGATGTTTTCTTCTCTCCTTACTTTAATCTTTTTATGTCGATAGTATTGCCTTGGTCTCGTATACCTCTGACCCGTTCATATCATATCATATCATATCATATTATTGTGGCCCTCTATGCTTTTCGATATACCACACATACACACACACACACACACACACACACTTTATGCTAGTCTAGCTTAGTTAACTACTCCGCTTAATGAAGTGCTTTCAGTTTCTCAATATTTGCTATTTCCCCCTCAATTTACACTGTAGCTCATATAGTCAATGGAAATGAAAAACAAAAACGAGTTTGATCATCTTGCGCATGATAATGAGCGAGATGTTAACGCATGCATGGGTGGTTGGGTAGGTATCACTGATGATATACTGAAATACACAAGTATCCCTATGCACGAAGCACCATGCTTTTGATTTATGCTCAACTTGGTATAGCCAATTCCTATGAACAAGTTTGTTGGTCTCCATTTTCCGAAGCGGGGTGGTCCGTCATCAGCAGGAGAACAGGTGGAAGAGCACAGATAGCCATACGTACATGTAGGCATGCATACGTACATACTACAAATAAAGATAGAAATATGTGATAAGGACGCTGTGGTATGTATGTATGCCATGTGGAACAGCATCAGGCGAAGAAGGAAGTACATGTAATGGGAGGGATGAGGGACGAGGAGGATGAATCGTATGTCTCGTGACAGGCAACTTAATAGAAACAGAAGAACGATGATAGAGCTAAGCTAGGGAGATAAAGAAGAGGAAGATGCAGTAGGTAAGGTAAGGTAGCTTTTAAGGTTTAAAAGTCCTCTGGGCTCTCCAGATCTTCTAGCTTCTGGCTGAGAAACCTCCCCAGGGCGGCGGATTTGGATTCCAGCGCGAGGAGGATAGCGGGTGAAGCGGAGAGGTTCAAGCTGGAGAGACGGGCGAGGTCGTCTGTGCGGTCGATCTCGTACTGCGATTCGAGCTGCGCGTCTGCGCGGATGGTGGTGTCACTGTGGCTGCGGGAGATGCTGTAGGGGCGTCCGTTTGTGGGGGTGCCGTTGGGGCCACTTGTGTCTGCGCCGTCGGGGGCTTGTTTGGTGGAATGGCCGTTTTGGGTTGTTGCACCCTCGGGCTCGTGTTTGGAGGGTCCGACGGCGGCGAGGAGGACTCGGTCAGCGATTCGGGTCACGACTGCGACTAGGTCGTCGAGCTCGAAGACGATCGAGCCTACGTCGCCGAGGGAGATCGATTGCGCGGTCACGTAGGAGGACGGGTGGCTGGCTGGGTTGACGCCTGTGAGGTTACCGCTTGATGCGGTCTTCGCGTAGCATGTGTAGGCGGCGCCGTAGGTTGCGCTAAGGTTGCGTAGCTGTCGCGTGGGGAGGGGAGAGCCGTAGGCGAAGATCGCTCCGTTGGTACCGAATACTCTATATGTGCAGGACTCGCGATTAGCAGGGACTGGATAGGAGGGTACCGTTGTAGGTGACTGTACAGGATAGAGGTGATCTCCGGCGGGGAAAGATTGTCTTCAAGGAGGCCCCCGAGGGCCTCCGCGTCGAGCATCTTTATGTCCGGAAGGCCGGGAATCATGATGGCGGTGCAGTTGTCGTGTCCGGCTCGTTTGTTTGAGTAGGCCAATGACTGGCGGGAGAACAATCTTCGGGGGAAAGAGATATGCTATCCCAGTATTCGCTATCGTCGTGACCGCACTATATCTGTTCGTTTTGGGTTTTTGGGCGTGTTGGAATTGGACCGGCGCAAGAAGGATGGCGGGGTTCGTATACCTCGGTTCCGCGGAGTCGTTTTGTACTGGGGAATGATCTTCGGCCATTTTGTTAGTTACTAGAAACTGTCCCTTGACAGAGCCGCTTATAAAACAGGAACAACTCAATTAAACACAGATAGAACAGCAATCCGGCGACCAACAGTTATATGGAGACGAGAAACACGGCTTGAACGGACTGGACACCGGGCTGCATCAACACGAGATACAGGTCGCACAGGATATGCATGCAAATGGAACAGAAGACCGGCTTTCTTGTTTTTACACAATGGAAGAGAGGAAAAAGGACCAGTTCATTTCCAGCGTACAATCCCCTTGTATTCCATGGTGGAAAGCAGTCGGGGACACAGGGCGACAATCGCGGGGAAGAGAAGTGATACCCTTGCGGATCGCGGAGAGGAAGAGGAATGATAGACTAACCTTTACAAATTGAATTGAGAACTCTGTAGCGACCGGCGCTCTAGAGAAGAAACCAAGAAGCAAGGGGAGTGGTGATCAGAAGAAGTAGGTTGAGGGGTTGTGGATGAATGGCGAAGAGAGTTGGAGAGCTCGCGGTTTGGTTGAAGTCGGGGAAGAAGTCGATCAGCTCCTGTTTGGGACTAGCAGCCGATCGACGTCATCCTCCTCTGTTTACTGAACTTTCTATCGTACTTCCACCTTTACTCCATTCTCTAGGTATCCTTATAGATACTCCAATATGTTCTTGGAATGGCTTTATGATCGCTGACTAGCCAAAGGATCGATTCAATATTACTACATTTGGCAATGCAACCCACGTGTGGAGCTCCATCGGTTTTGTCCTAGTACCAACAGCAGGTACTGTTGTACTTGGAGGCTTTGGCATTAATACACTAACTGATCACGCTACGAGTGGGCGTGTCTAGCGTATAGGAGGAAGTTCAGGAGTTGTTTCTACTGCTCACTCTCCCTGTCATCCAGTCGATTCGCTTGGAAGACAGCACTTTCTGCCGAATCTCTCAAGACATCCTATTGACTACTCAACATCACCCATCTGAGGTCCCATTCAATCCTCGGTGATATAGAATGCCTTTGGATCAGAAAGAGTTCACCGATGCGGTTCCCCACCCGAAGATTGGCACCCCGATCGATTCGCCCGATGCCAAACCCTGGTATTCAATCGGCCCAGGCATCTGGGAGCTGCTACTGAATGGAGATCAGAGGTCGGAAAATAAGTCTGTTCTGCAATGGTACGATCCTGGCACGAAATCCGTGCAGAACAACCCCATTGTGCACACCTATTACGAGGAAGTCTGCTTTCTCCAGGGAGGGTTGAAAGACATCACCCTTGGACAGGAATGGGGAATGGGAGCCTACGCCTACCGAAGACCCGGCATGAAGCATGGTCCATATGTGGCTTCAGCAGAAGGTTGTCTACAGTTTGTTAAACTCATGGCGGCGGCTGAAGGTTAGGCGAAACTCGACGTGGCAGTACGAATGAAGGGACTATCTTAGCACACCATAAACAGAGGGATCGAGTCGAAATATACTATCTCTTGAAACATGGACCCAAGGAACCACTGGTTCTGATCAAGTAGTAGGTGGAACTGGGAGAATTCAAGATGTTAGCCATGATGAACGTCATCGGGCGAGACCCCACATTTCCCAGGCCAGTATCGGTTTTTTCCCCTCATTCCGCTCACTAATCCCGCCTTAAAACTTGACCCCTCCTTTCGATCCTGAACTTCCTCTCCTCCTATCCCTATGTTCGCCAATCGCGCCTTTTCTTTCCTTCCTACCACTTCCTTCCTCAGGGTCCTCACGCCACGCTTCTCTATCATTCCAGGTGGGTTCAATTTCCTTGGAGATTTCCCCACATGAGCCGATCGCAAATACTCACATCGTTTGCAGCTACCAATCGAACAATCGCAACCATGGCGACGGAGACTTCCAAGTACAAGCTTAACCGTTAGTCGCTATGTATCCCCCGGATGATGATTGCTGTCCTGACAATGGCTCGAATCAGACACCATGCTCCGGGTCAAGGACCCAAAGAAGTCCGGTGGGTAGCTTCCACGCCCTCCCAGTGACATCCGACTTACAGATGGTTTTCTTCGGCCAGTGGAATTCTACAAGTTCCTGGGCCTCAGCCAAATCCAGCAGCTCGACTTCCCCGACAACAAGTTCTCCCTTTACTTCCTCGCGTACAACGGCGCCCAATCGCTGCAGGGCGACCGTCACTGGACAGACCGCAATGGCGTGTTGGAACTGACGCACAACTACGGAACGGAGAATGACCCCAACTACAGCGTGGCCAATGGCAACACCGAGCCCCACCGTGGCTTTGGACACATTGCTGTCTCGGTGGACAACATCGAGGTCGCATGCAAGAGACTCGAGGACGCCGGCTACCCGTTCCAGAAGAAACTGACCGATGGTCGGATGAAGAACATTGCGTTTGCCAAAGACCCCGATGGATACTGGGTCGAGATCATCCGTCGCCACGACCAGGATGTCGGGACGGCGACCGACCCCAGCAGCTACCGGCTCAACCACACGATGCTCCGCGTCAAGTCCGCCGAGACCAGCCTGAAGTTCTACCAGGAGGTCATGGGCATGACGCTCCTGCGCACCAGCGAGAACAAAGATGCCGCTTTCAACCTCTACTTCCTGGGATACCCCAACTCCAACCCCAAGCAGCAGGAGGGTGTCAGGAATCCGGTCGCGGAGTGGGAAGGCCTCCTCGAACTGACTTGGAACTACGGTACGGAGAAGCAGGAGGGGAAGGTGTACCATGACGGAAACAGCGAGCCGCAAGGCTTCGGACATATCTGTACGTTGGCTTGGTCCTATAATCCACCCTGATCGTGTGTTGGCCACTGACAAACTTAGGTGTCTCGGTCGATGATCTCAACGCCGCCTGCGACCGCTTCGAGTCGCAGAATGTCAACTGGAAGAAGCGCCTGACCGACGGGCGCATGAAGAACGTGGCCTTCGTGCTCGATCCCGATGGATACTGGATTGAGGTGATCCAGAACGAGACCCTGAAGCGCAGCAGTAACTGGTAAACGGGCTTCAATAATGCGTGTAGATAGTTAATTTCATAGTAGCCCGACAAATCTGTCAGAATGTTGTCCCCATAATTGAGTAATAATAGTCACTGTCTGTTCTTAACTACACCATTTACAATGTGGTGGATATCGTAAGATCGGACTTAACATTCTAGTTTGTGTCTACAGAGGGAGATCGACAGAAATAAATATCCCGGACGTGCAGCCACACGTGCATCAATCGCATTGTCAACACGGTCGCACGCTGACCGGAGATATGTTCAACAAAAAAACCTAATATCAGCCAAGCTCGCAATCCTTGTTTCCACATACCCCAAGCGTCTCGCCCGGTCCCATAAAAGTAAAGCCCGAGATGTCAGAAACCGATCCACCGATCTTCTTCCACTCGCTTTTCCCCTTTCGCACGCGCAATGACTAATACCTCCACCATCATTGTCGCACGCCTCCCCCGATAACCGACATGCTCTCTTTTGCCGGAGTCGGGTAATACGATGTTCTGACGAGCTGCTTGATCCTCTTTGGCTCCGAAAAGAGAGACAGACAGAAAGAGAGAGCTTCACCCCGCCCCCGCGCCCCACTTCCACCCTGCGGCCATGCAGTCGCAGTCGGAGAAGCCCAAGAAAGCGCCGCGCAAGCACCTTACTACTGCATGTGTGCCGTGCCGCGAGAGTAAGATCAGGGTATACATATTATCTTTTCAGCTCACGTCACGTCGACGGGAGCTGAGCGTCGTCGTAATAGTCTCCTTCAAGATACTGACACTTCTTACTAGTGCGATGGTGCGACTCCGCATTGTAACAACTGTGAACGAAAAGGGAAGGCTTGTAAATACCAGCATGGCGAGGATAAACGGAAGTAGGTCTTCGCCACTCTGTTTCTTGATATAGGCGACTTTGTGTCTTTTAAAAGGAATGCGGGCCTGCGTGCAGAGCGACAGGCGACTGACTTCGCTGGAGTACGAAGAGCCTGGAGACGCTGCGCAGGATTGCTTTCCCTCCCTGGTTCGATTGGCGCTGATTGTGTGTTTGTTACCAGAGTGTCGCTCCGTCCTGCGACAGAGTTGTTTTCCGCGCGGATCGACCAGTTGTGCCAGTTCATCTATGATAATGGCTTGGAGCCGCCTCCCATGAATCCTGAAGATGAGTCGGGGATGAAGAGGGTGTTGGAAACGCTCCAGATTCCTCGGAAAGCCATATACAGAGATTATTCTGAAATGGTGGGCGAGCAAAACGGACAGCACCATGCAGCTATCTCTGGAACCGCGGACCCTAGCCTGCCGGCACCTTTGACCAGGGAGGGGCACATGCGCGTGAACGAGAGTACTACTGGCGTCCCCATGTCATCTTCAAACGTGATATCTGACCAGGGGTTCATTCCGTCATCGAAAAGTCCCGAATCAATCAACGCTCTGGGAATGAATCTGTCCCCAGCGAGAGCCTATCCCTCCTCGCATTGGGCACTTGCCCTCCCAACTGCCGAGAGTTTCGATGCGCTATGTGCGAACATGATAGGCGGACCCGGCGTTACACCGGACGGCAGTGGCAGTGCCAGTCCCGCGAGCTTTCACCCGTTGTGGGACAGCATGCCGCAGCAACCCGGGGAATCTCTCGGACAGCCGCGCGACAACCGAGAGTACTATGACAGCGACAGCGGGGAAGAGGACGAGGCAGAGAAGGACGTGATCGAGCAACTATCGCATCGCATCGGAACGCTGAAGATTGCCGGAGACGGCCACCTGCGATTCTACGGCGCGACCTCTAACCTGAACTTGGTAGATGTCTCGGCGACACAACAGCGCCAGCGCCCTGATGCGCGGTCCATCCGCCACGACGGGCAAGATATCTTGAACCACCTGCGTGTTGGGCAGCCCGTCGATCCAGTTCTCGAAGACCACCTGGTCGAGCTCTACTTCACCTGGCAAAACCCCAGTACCTACGTAGTGGACAAGGAGATGTTCATGATCGCGAGATCGAGATGGCGGAACGGATGCGACGATACTCCATTCTATTCCGAGGTGCTGACCAACGCAATGTACGTTCTGTGGACAGCTTTACTGTCTCTGCTGGTGCTAATGACATACCAGGTGTGCCATTGGAAGTGCATTCGAAGCGCGGTATCATCCGACGTTCATCACCTTTCCCAAATCCCTTTCGGAGTTTTTTGCAGATCGGGCCAAGGCGCTTTTGGAAATTGAGCTGGACTCGCCCTGCGTGGCTACGGTGCAAGCCCTTGTTATACTGAGTTGCCATGAAGGCTCGTCAAACCGGGATGCACGGGGCTGGCTTTATAGTGGTATGTCGTGTGTTGAGGGCTTTTAGACTGCCATGCTGATAAGAGCAGGGATGTCCATGAGACTGGCGTTTGATCTTGGTCTTCATCTTGATACGACCGTCTATGTGGAAAGAGGCGACATCAGCGCCCTTGAAGCTGATGTCCGCCGGGTGGCATTCTGGGGAAGCTATATTGCAGACCAGTACGTTTTTTGCCAGGAGACGGAGTATATATAAGCTAACTGATAATATAGCTTCTGGGGATTCTATCTAGGCCGTCCATTCCGGATGAACGCGGGAGATATCACGGTGATGAAGCCTGCGTCGGATTTGGGACATGGGAAAGAGAGCATATGGTACCCATACGGACACTTGCTGCAGTCGGAGGCCCTCAAGGGAGGAACCAAGAACCCGAACGAGCTGATTAGTAGGCAATTTGCCATTTTGTGGGAGATCATCTCGCCCGTTGGCCATATTCTGTAAGCACCTACCGGGTCTCTCTCTTGCCAACCGCTAACAATTGGTAGATACGGCTGCTCTGATATACCAAAACATGATCTGCAAAGACTGTGTCACCCCGTGACGGATGACCTATTCGCTTGGAGAGAGAATCTCCCCTCGAACTTGGATATCGACTTGGAGAACGACACAGTTCCAATCCTGCCGCACCTCTTGATGCTACAGTTAGTTCATCCCTCTCCCACACTTCCCCCTACCTTCTGTTAACCCACCCAGCCTACAATACCACCAAATAGTCATCTTCACCCACAGACCATGGGTCTCAAAAAGCTACATCCAACCCCGCGCCCCCCGCCAAGGACCCGGCTACCACCACGCCCGCAGAATGTGCATCGAATCCTCAATGGCCATAGCGCGACTCCTCCACATCTACGAAAAACACTACACCTTCCGCCGCATGAACAACCAAGTCGTCGCCATCATCTTCAGCGCAGCCCTCATGCTCCTCTACGTCACTATCTCCAACTCATCCCCGAGCAAGTCCACCACCAACACCACCATCAGCACCGGCCCTGAAAACCCAACCACCAACGCTGAAATGGTAGCCTACCTCAACCTCTGCTTCCGCGCCCTAGACGAACTAGGCCAGTCTTTCGAGAACGCGAAACGCACACGCGACTTCCTCGTCAGTCTCCAGCGCCGCTGGCAAGCGCACATGCGTCGCTCCAGTCCTAGGAAGAGACAGATCACTAACCGTCCCTCTTCACACACCCTCCACGCACCCGACCACATGTACTCATCGAGAAAGAAATCCAGAGTCGCACCCGCCGCTCCTCAAACCATACCACCCCCTCCACAAGCCACCCCGGTCACAAAACCAAACCCCCTACCGCAGGCCCTAGACGCAACGCAGCAGTTTGGCGCCTGTCAGCCCGGAGACCTGGACTGGATCCGCACTTCGGATCTGCAGTTCTTGTCGGAGCAGATTGCGGATGGGGGTGTTCCTGCTGTGGATAGAGTTACGCCTTATGTAGGTGGTGGTGGGGAGGGAGGAGAAGGGTTTCCTGCTGGTTCTGATTTTGGGCTTGGGGGTTGGTGGGATGGGTCTGGTGGGGGTGGGGGTGGGGGCGTTTCTTGATGTTAATATACTATATACTACTTTCTATATAAGTTAATAGTTACTGAGATGTGAATCTTATGGATACGAAGTCAAGTAGTAATTTCGTGAAAGACCAATATTGTCATGATTCTCACACTCAACAACCTAAAACTCTTATATCAAAAAACCATAGTATGTTCCATATATCCAAAAGTCATACTATATAACCAAGTTCCACAAGTGAAAACAAACCCAAGCCCAACATCATCATCCACCATCTACCTACCTACCTACCCTGAAACCCCCACCAAGCACCTACAACATCCCCACACCCCATCCCCTCCAAACACCGCGCAACTCCCCCCGCCACTCCTTCCGAGACTCCCCATCCCCAAACCCGAAATCCATCCCCGCCGAAAGTCGAAACTTCGTCCGCACCCCCTCGCGCGGAACGTACCCCGCAATCTCCCAGTCAATAATACCCAGCGAGCCTGTCGAGGTGTTCACAAGGAGGTTCGTAGGGCCAAGATCGCCATGATAAAAGACGAACGTAGACACATCCATGCAAATCTCGGTGCAGTTTTTCAGGAGCTGGGTTGGGGAGAGGGCGTCTGCGTTTGATATCTTGCTGTCGCCTTTGATGAGATATCGCTCTAGAAGGTGGTGTCCGTCTACGCCGCTGATGTATCGCCTTTCCAGACTGCTAAGTTGTGGCAGATATCAGCTACCTTGCCGATGTAATATCGGCGAAGTGTCTCGTCCATGCTGGGCCATGCCTCCTCGAGGAGCTGGCCCTCGACCCTTGAGACGATTAGGAAGTATCGCGAGTCACACTCGAAATGAGCGTATACGTCTGGGAAGACGAAACCGTGGACATGTTGGTCTTGGAGGAACTGCAGTGTGATGTGCTCTCTGGTTGTGTGGGGGTGGTCTGTGTGGTGTGCTTTTATGAAGGCTTCGCCGGCGCGCCAGACGGCGGATTGGTTGTTTACTGCGTGGACTCTTGAGATAGGGGAGGAGCTTTCTGTGAGGGGCTTGGAATCTGGATAGGGCTTGGGTGCAGTGGTGAGGGTGAAATGGCCGCCGTTGCTGTCGCTCCAGTGTGCTGCTGCGTCTGTGGGGGTTTTGGATGGGGGTGGTGATGGTGGTGGTGGTGGTGGTGGTGACGAGGAATGGGGGAGGAAATGTGTGTGGGAGATTAGCCAGGTGTTGGTGGTGACTTGTTGGATTGAGTTGTTGAGGTGTGGTTGGGGTGAGGTGGGCGCTGTCATGGTGGTTGTTGTTTTGAAGTGTAAGAGTTGAGAGTGAGATGTTAGTAGATTCTTTGTCTGTTTGTTGTACGACCAGTTATTGTATCCCTAACTTAAATCGCTGATATCTATGAATAATGGTTACTATCTTATCTAAGTAGGTAATATAGTATCATATAAATAGATTATCTCTGTCATTCTGGTAATTATAGATATCCACTGCCGAAATTATCCAAACTAAAAATCAACTATACTTGCGTACTTTATCTATTATTTTGCCCGTTTGTTCCTGCAGGAGGATAGTCGCTTGAAAGATGCTAGTATGCTAATAGCAATGAAGCACAAGAAGAGAGAAAAGAAAGAAGAAAAGAAAGCAAACCTAGTCTGAAAGATACGCCACAGACCGCAACATCCGGCCCAGCGCCCCCTTCTCAGAAGTCGCACTCGCAGCAGGGTCATCCATATCCAGGGTAGCCTCGACCTCATCTTCAGGCATGGGCCTAACAACCTGGAGAGACAGCTGCGGGTCCTTGGAGTAGACGCGCAGACCGATCACGCAGACGGCATTCCACGGGTCGGTGATGCACTCGTCGTCCATGTACCGGGTGCTGGTCGACAAGGCGGCGGAGGTTTTCGGTCCTGCGGTGGGGGCGGAAGGTTCCTCGCAGGGCATGTCCAGGTCCGAGTCGAACTCGAACCCCTCGAGGAGCTCCCGCTCGTCTTGGTGGTACTGGAACGAGGACCGGTAGTTGGAGTATGTTGTGTCTATACTGGACCGGAGGGTTTCGATTCTCCGCGGGTGTCGGTGTCCGTGCGTGTCGATGCCGTTGAAGCGGACGGTGGGGATGGAGGGGATGCTGTTGGGGGCCTTTTCGCGCCCGCCTAGGTCGGGGCTGAAATTGCCGTTGAGGTCGGCCGGGGACTGCACGGGGCCGCCGTCGGGGAGGATCTGCTCGCCGGGGTGGCTTTGGGCACTGGGACTGGGCTTGGATGCAGCGAGACGTTCGAGGCGCTCTGCTGTGCGCTTTTTGCGGGCGTGCATCTTGCGCGAGCGGATCCATTCCCGTTCGAGCCGCTTTTTGGTATCCGCGCGCAGCTTTTTTCGCTCGGCGTGTTTGCGCCGCTCTTCTATTTCTTCGCGGGTTTGTCGCTCGTGGTCTGTCTCGACGAGGAGGCCCTTGGCGTGGGCGAGGTCGTACGAAAGCCCGATCTGGACGAGCTTCTCCCGCCGCTTGGGTGCCATCCGGCTGACGACTTCTTCGGTTGACTCTATGTCGTGGTACCGGTAGGCTGTGATTTTCATGAGGATGTGGTAACGGCCGGGTTCGAGGTTGACTTCGGTGTTGACGGATCGGCTCATCAGGTAGCTGCTGTGGCTGCGAACGATGTAGTTGTCTTCGTCCTCTTTCTGGATGCGGAACTTGAGGAGGAAGTCGTATTCGCCTCTGAGGCCTTTGAAGTACCGAGGGTCCAACTTTTCTAGATTAGCCACTGGTAGTGGAATGTGCTATACGCTTCGGCTCGACATACCTGGGACAGAACGATAACCTGGGGACCGCCTTTGGTCACGGTCATCAAGAACTTAGTGGCAAGGTAATCGGCGGACCACGGCACATTCAGCGTAGTCCATTGCTGAACAACAGTCCAGTGACTGTCGAATAGTCGAGTACGATCGAAATGCTGGTACTTCTTCAAGAGATCGTTGTACGAGATCCAGAAGAACTGCACGAGGTTAGTTTCTATCATTTTACTCCATAGAGAGAGAAAGAAGGAAACACATACTCCGTCGTTCCCAAATTTATGGCCCAGCTTTTCCATCCACTGGGGTGTCCACTGCTCCGAGCCATCGCTCCATGCGCCGGTCCACTCTTTTTTGCCCCAGGGGTTCCTGTATCTAGTTAGGATCATGCGTGCTCATGTATAAAGATTCGGGCTCACCTCAATCGAAGCAGACGTTGGCCGTCAATCTCCTTAGCCTCCATGATCGAGTACGAGTGGTTCTCGGATATGCCTTTTCGGTCTCTCGGGGGACCCTTGTATTTGGGGTCGAGCCAATTGGCATACAGACCCGTACCACAGCCAAAAAGAAAATCCTTGTTGACTTTCATAAGATCTTCCCTCCAGAACCGGTCCTTGTCAAGGATGTTACTGGACAATATGTCGGAAGTAACACCACCTGTCAGATCTTCGATAGCTTCCCTGCAACACGTCAATATCTGCCTAGGCCAATCAGGGTGAAGATCTTACCCTACAAACCCCCCTTCAATGGCGGAGTAATCGCCATGGGCTTTGGCATATGCTTTCTCCAGTAAAGGAAGCCATGTTTCATTCTCATCCGCGCAACGAGCGAAGTAGAGCGCACGTGAGCCTGTCTGGAAAACCTTTCGGTACTCTTCCTCGGCGTCGGACCGATTGATGTCATCCCACACATGTCGCTCATCTATCGATTCGTCGTAGTCTGCTGATCGTAGATAGAGCTTATCGTCGATGAGGCACTGCTGCCACTCGCCATCTAGTAAATCAAGTGTTAACCTCGACTCTACCGAGTTGCAAACTTATGAAGACTCACCTCGGTAAAAGACAAACCCATAAACCCCGACCCTTTCGTTCCGGGCGACGCATATCTTCTCAATGAGACCTTCCTTGTTGCCCATTGTGCACAGTGCTGCCATAAACCAACAGTCCCCGTCGCGGCCCTGGCGTACGTCCGACGCCGTCGGCCCATTGACATAAAACTGCGGATTGTCGAAAATTTCCTACATTGGAACTTGGTTAGCAAGAAACTGGGTATATATCTCTGTTTTCCCCAGAACTCACAGTGACTCTCTTGACACCACGGGGTCGCATGACAAAATTCTTCTCATCCAGTCCATACAAGCAATCATTTCGATCATTCTTGAGATCGACCTCGATATCAAAGTGAGGGTCGGTATACTTCTGATTCAACCGTTCGCACTCCCTAGCAATGCGGTCCACAGCGCGCTCGCATTCCCTCCGGACCTGCTCGTAAGATTTCCCAGCTTCCTGCCCTTGCACCACGCCACTGGGGATGGCGGCGGCTTTGGTGCGCGCATACGGGTTATCGGGCAGCACGGTATAGACTTTCCCGGGACTTTTGGTATAGAATTGATCCCAGAAGCTTCTTAGCGTCTCCTGCGGAGACAGTTGTTTCCGCCGGGCTCCGCCCTCAGAGCGTGATGAAAGATCGGGCGTGTAGACCATATCGACATTGTCGTCCTGATCCATGGCTTAGCGTTGGGTCCACGTGGATAGTGGTTGCTTTAGTTGGCCCGCAGCAAAGGATGGGTGCGGGGAACCGTGCGGAGGTGAAGAAGAGCAACAACAAAACCCAAGGGGATATGAAATATTTCTATCTATAGACTGTTTTCCCCTCAAGAGGATGGAGAGATGTTATGTGCAGGTCTGCTATGCGAAAATATTCTCAGCCAAAGAGCGTGGTCGCTGCCTTTTTATCTCATCGTCCTTCGCTTTAGACTTCTCCTGGACGATCCGCTCCTGAGGCTGAAAATTCTTTTGATGCTAGTGCCCCTCTGGGGACAAAGACCCAGTGCAGGACGTGCATGGAACCACTCAGCAAGTTTGCCAATGAGCATACCGTTAGACATTCCAGGTTTGCGTTTGGGGCGCCTTAGTTGCAGTGTCTGATAAGAGAACGAGCCCCTGTTCGGATCAGCGGTCTCCAACCCCATGTAGCAACGTGCCAGCGGAGGGAGGCTTAGGCCTAGTGTGGCCCCCAGAGCCTAACCCCATTTGATCTTAAAAAAACAGGCTTTGGACGGGTAGAGTTCGCGATGCAGCAAAGTTATTTTTACCGGCTGGGTTGAACGGGGGCCAAACCCAAGCTGACGGTCAAGCATAGGTTGGTGCCATTGGGGTGGAATTCCAACCCCAATCCGCCAGAGGCCTCGAGCCACCTGACTGCATGGTCATGGCTTGCACGCGTCCAATGGTTGGTCGTCATTTTTGGCCCCCGCCAGAGATGACGGCGCAGTCGGATACGAACGCTACTGTAGCAGTAGCGACTTGGAAAAACGCCTGCTCCACACCAGCGATTTGACCGTTCTTCGAACGGTCTCCAGCTGAAGAAACTCTAGTGTCGAACTCCTGATAAAACGGGGACGCAGTTCTGGCCTGAGGCTGTGTGCGTCGATATTATTACGCCGTCAACGTAGCGTCGTAGCAGTGTTTTGAGTCGCAAGGCTGAATGATGCCGATCGCTCTCACAATCCAGTCAAGTCAGGTTCTTGTTCATCCTTCCTTCTCCTTAATGGCTGGTCAGTGAGACATTTTCCATTCCCGGAATCCACGTTATGTTCGCTGACTGGTAGAACGGAGAGAGTTGTGGACTTGTCAAAGTAGGCTTTCTGGGGGGTTGGAAGCCAAGATGCGTGAGTGTGGGTTGGCTGAAGTCGTGATTCGACGGACGGCTCGGGGTCTCCGATGACAGGGCACGTGTTTGTTGGTCTCGACTTGGGATTGATTTTACTCCTCCCTCCACTTCCTCCTCAGCTTTCATGCGTTTCCAACGGTCATATCCGGTGATAGGGGTACAACCCTGTTGATGATCCTCCAATTCCAATGACTCATGACGCAGCTTCTGCATCTCGACCCTAGCCGGGGGGGGGACTTGCTCAAAAGACGTTGAGTCAGTGGGATCCGTGCTCAGGAAACGACACTTGACTGGTACTAGGTAGATCATGGACAACATCACCAATACTCAAGTCAGAATGGAACTGGATCCTGTCATCGAATTGGGCAAAAATTAACATGCGCAGTATTGCCCCTTGCAGGGTAGAATCGACCGTAGACCATACTAACAGAGTATGAAATTACTCATTCAGACGGGTATGTACGCATCAGTGGAAAATAAACACCCCTGGTAATATCCTGTAACCTAATTTCTTTCCCGTCCTATCAAATCATTCCGCAAACAACGCCATGAACAAAGGAAACACGAGACATAAACAAGAAGAATCGAAAGTGAGCAGCACGCGGGACGTGATGGGTGAACCGGGGGCAAGAGACGGTAATGAGTAGTGTGGGCTCTGCCATCCTGCCAAATACCACGGTACCCACTGGGTCTGCCGCGGCCATTCACATACATACATTACACATAAGAGACCGATTCGCAGGGCGCGAGCCGATCATGGCAATCCGTTCCTCCGGGTGCGACCGGAGTAATGGGAGCTGCCGTTCTGGAAGTACGGGTGCAAGCAAGCCTGCTTGGCGGAGAGTCGTCGGGCGGGATCGTACTCGAGCAAAGCATCGAGGAGGTCAAGCCCGTCCTCCTCCAACCCGGGCACGAGGGCACGGGTCTCCTCGCGCTTCCATTTGGGGAACGTCGGCTTGTAGTCGGGGAAGGATGTCACACCAGGCCAGGCATGTTCATCCGGGGTGCCGAGGAGCCTGCAGGGGAGGGAGAGTCAGAACACTGCACTTGGGGAAGGGGCAGATCGGTTTGAGCAGAGAACATACCGGAAGATCTTGAAGATCTCGTCGATTTCGGAATCACCAGGGAACAGCGGCTTGCGAGTGCACATCTCCGCGAAGATCGCTCCGACGGACCACATGTCGACACCGGTGGAGTATTGACGGCCGCCCAGAAGGATTTCAGGGGAGCGGTACCACAGGGTCACGACCTAGTGCTCATGTTAATCATCATTCCGCCCATCGAAAGCTGAATGGAATTACCTCATGGGTGTACGTCCGCAGGGGAACACCGAACGCTCGGGCCAGTCCGAAGTCGGCGAGTTTCAGATTGCCTTCACGGTCAATCAGAAGATTCTGAGGCTTCAGATCCCGATGCAGGATACGGTGGCTGTGGCAGTAACGGATCCCTTCCACCAGCTGGGCCATGAACTTCTTGACCATTGCATCTCCCAGACCCAAAGTCTTGCACATCGACGCACCATCGGGAAGGGCCTTGCCACGTCCACCCTCACTGACAGGAAGAGCCTCCATGTATTTCTTCAGATCGAGATCGAGGAATTCGAAGACGAGATAGAGTTTGTGGCCATCGGCATGAACGATGTTGAAGAGCTGCACGATGTTGGGGTCGTTCATCTCCTTCAGCAAGGAGATCTCACGAATGGCGGTGCTGGGGACGCCTTCATCCTCGGCCTCCAGGCGAATCTTCTTCAGGGCGACGATACGGTTGGGATGGGTGAGCTCGCGAGCCTTGTACACAACACCATAGGTACCTAAATTTCGATAACTGCTGTCAGTCCTCGATCCCAATAGCGTATCAAGCTAGGAAGAACATGTTCTTGACCAAAAGCCTATGGTGGGAACCAAACGTACCCTCTCCAATTTTCTCAATCTTCTGGTAGTTCTCCATGGTGACGGAAGAACAGGACACCCTTCAAGATCACAAATTGGTACGAAACAGCGAGGTCGATTGAGCCACCGGCACAAAAAAAAAAAGGCAAATTGAGGCGATGCTCAGAATCCAGAGATAAGCGGGGTACAGGAGAAAGAGAATGTAATGCACGGGCGCTTGGTGGTTGTTTGTTGCCCGGGAAAGAAATGAGAGAAAAACAATGGAGTTGGTGCGGTTGGCGTCAAAGCAACGGAGGAGACAAGCGCAGGGCAATGACGAAGTGCAATTGACCACTTCAAAGGTCAAACACAGCCAACAGGACGTTTGAATTGAAGGAATGACCGATCTTAAAGACAACCAACACACTATCAATGGCCAAATCAACGGATCTATTTTAAAACTCCTTTTCAAGGCCGTGTTGTCCCTGGTGGGGAACAAAGCGAAGGCGGTCAGCCGCAATAAAAACAAACAAAAAAACCCGCGTTCCCGGGCGGTGAGCGCGTTGACACCTGACTTCCTTCTCTTTCTCCGTTTGTTGGTCCGCGTTGACCCAAATACATCACTCGTCTGTCTGACGAAGAAGTGCCTTCACTCGGCAGAAATACTGCTGGACCAATAAATGGGGTTATGCATCTATGCAATACTCCGCAGGAGATTTGGCAGATACCGCAGATACCAATGAATTGACCCTTGAATGCAGATCCTCCTCAATCTACTCGATACCCGCATATACTTCCTCCCCGAACCGGACGGCCAACCTTCTAAATACGAAAGCCTTTGTTATCGGATACTACTTTAATGGTTGAACCTGATCGTGTCTCGATGATCGACAAGATGATATTGGTTTTGCGTGCCCCTTGGATGTTGATCAGCCGTGCTCAGCTAGTATTCCGATAATCATTAGCAACAGCAAGGGCGACTTGAACCTTGGGAAGGAGGATACATTGATTCGGACCTACCCCTACCTTCTATTCTCTTCTCGGAGTTTGTTTGTCTGGGGCTCCTTGGTGTTCTCAGCCACAAGGGCTGAAGAGTGGCGAGTCTTCATGGGTAACGGCTGATGAAACCGTTCCTTCATTGACTGCGACAACATTCAGTCTATAGGAAGGAATTGAACACAACTTGCTGGACTTCATCCTCTCATTGCTTTCTTGCCAAGCTTGGTGGCACTTACAGGTCGTCTGTCATGGCCTTCATCTATCAGTGGAACTATTACGTATACACGCTTTGACTACGATGGATCATCAGCTAGGCAATCGTACGTTTTGTTGCGACCATGGTTATCTCAAGAATCAATGAATGAGCTACTGGCTCACGTCTAATACACATAACAAAGCATTGAGAGCCCATACGATGCAAAGAAACTGCGGGCTTCAAGGCGCACTAATTGCGAACCATGTCCAACATCAAGTGCACTATCAAGCTGTACGACTTGGTCGGTCATCAATCATCAATGTAAAACGAAACCAAAATGCTACCCGATCCAGTGTCGCAATATAAGGTTACTCACAATTGCAAAAGCATCATGATATCATCTTCTATAGCCGAATAGTAATTCTTCCCAACATATAACCACCTCGTATTCATCCACTCCGCCCAGCTATAAGCAGAACCATCAAAAACCCATCCTACATTGAAACACTGACAATTTCATCACTTGACTGTCCTACTTAAACCCTCCCGTATGAGTCATTGCCATTGTCCCATAGATGGCAGTGGGCACACTACCAAGTTACCAACCCCAACACCGCCAGAACCCACTGCCCACATGGCTCTTGGAACTCCAACTCGGGACCGACAACCGCCCCGCAGGGAACCCCCTCATTCGTACTTCCCCCTCCAATAGCCCGGGTATCTCAACGGGCCCCAAATCCCTTGGCCTACCTTTCTTGGTAACTTCCCCTCCTGATAAGCGCAGCGGAATCCACCTTGGTGACTGATGATTAACTAGCTACGGGGTGTAGTTAGTTGAATCATAGGTGGTTGGTTACTAAGGTTGTATGGACGGTGCCGCGGACGCGCACCTAGGCTCTTTTTTAAACGACATATATTTATCTATTCGACTATTGCGGTTCTAATCGAGCTTCTATATATTTGTTGTTTTACCCTTTGACAGGTGACCATGACTGTCCCTCAATGGAAATCACTAGCAGAGACGAAGCGTCAGTCCATCCTGGACGCCATCCCCCCGAAATGGAGGTTCCAAGACCCCGTTCCTGAACCGGCGGAGCTCCGCGACGTGACGGGTTCTTATATCCAGCAGTTCCTGACTCCCCGTGAGGTCGATATCACTGAGACTGACGCCGTTGGGATCGCGGAGAAGACTACGTCCGGGCAGTGGTCTGCGGTGGAGGTGACGGAGGCGTTTTGTCATCGGGCTGCGCTTGCCCATCAACTGGTATGTTCGCGGCGACGATCATGGGGTACGGTTGGGGCAACAGGCAGTGGCTGACTCATTCCTCAGGTGCATTGTTTGCATGAAGTATTCTTTGAAGCGGCCATCGAAGACGCAAAGCGTTTAGATGCCTACTACGCGGAACACAACAAGCCAGTTGGGCCTCTGCATGGTCTGCCCGTGAGCCTGAAAGACCAGTTCCATGTGAAAGGCGTTGAGACGACGATGGGATACGTGGGCTGGATTGGCACGTTCCAGGGCAAGAAGGGCGACGCGCGGAGGGGCGTGTTTGAAAGTGAACTGGTCAGGGAGTTGAGAAGTCTAGGGGCTGTGCTGTTCTGTAAGACGAGTGTGCCTGTCACTTTGATGGCGGGCGAAACGGTCAACAACATTATCGGGTACGCCACCAACCCCCAGAATCGCCTTCTCTCCTGCGGGGGTAGCTCTGGCGGGGAGGGGGCGCTCATCGCTTTGAGGGGGTCCCCGGGTGGATTTGGGACTGATATTGGCGGGAGTATCCGCATTCCGGCGTCTTTCAATGGCTTGTTTGGCGTGCGTCCGTCGTCTGGCAGGATGCCGTACGAGGGAGCTGCCAACTCCATGGACGGCCAGAATAGCATTCTATCAGTGATCGGGCCCCTGGCGGCCACGGCGCGTTCCCTGACGTTTCTTTTCAAAGCCGTGCTCAGTCAACAGCCGTGGTATCATGATCCGCTTGTCTTGGAGGTGCCGTGGCGGGATGACATTGAACGGGAGACCCGTGCCCTGATCCAAGCCTCCGCTGCTGGTGAATCCAAGCTTTCTTTCGCCATTCTACATCACGACGGCATTGTGCATCCTCAGCCACCGGTGGCGAGGGCATTGGGTCAGGTGGAACAGAGACTGAAACAGCTGGGACACAAGGTATGACAAGGCTAATGCGAGCCTGACCCCTTCAACCGACATGCTAAACATTTGAACAGGTTATCGCATGGAACCCCCCTAGTCTCAAAGTTGGATATGGATTGACTGTATGGATTAAGTGGCTACGAAGGGTATCTGATGAAACATGGCTAACGATCACAGGGACGAATCTTTGACCAGGACGGTGGCGCAGACATTCAGCATCACATCCAACTTTCTGGGGAAATCAACCCTCCTCAAACCATTGTGGATGCCGACGCAGCGCATTTGAAAGCGCAGGAGCTCGCAGCATTGAACGTAGAGAAACGGGAGTACCAGAAGCTCTATATGGATTACTGGAACAGTACCGCCGAACTGACTGGTACCGGACGACCGGTCGATGGGGTGATCAGTCCGTGTGCGCCACACGCTGCGGTGCTACCCTTGAAATACCGCCACGTTGGATATACCTCACTTTTCAACCTGTTGGATTACACAAGCGTGGTATTCCCGGTGACTCATGCCGACCAGACGGTCGACGTGCCCCATTCGGATCTGCAGGTCCTGGGCGAGATGGATCAGACGATCCAGGACGAGTGTGAGTGCTCCTGCTTGCTGGTAATTGCCATGATGGTAGGATCGTATCCGCTGACATCAGTCCAGATGATGCTGAAGCATACCACCATGCACCCGTGGGACTCCAGCTCGTCGGGCGACGCCTTCAAGAAGAAAAGATGCTGACGTTGGCGGAGTACATTGGGGAGGCTGTGAGAGGGTAGGGGTTTCAATTTGGTTCTATTGATAGTCCAGAAAGGTGATCTGCCGTGTATCACATTGCGACACAGTGGGTCATGGTCATTGATGGGCCGACATTGTCATTTCAATTAGCTGGTTGTCGCATAAGAAAGCTCTTGATGTAGTGGCTGGTGGGAATCTGGATCAATCTCGCGGATCAACACAATGTAGAAATGGCAACTGCCATTGTATTCCCAGCCCAGGGGCGATAGATTGACCAAGACTAGGGGTAAATAACAACATGTATCGTCCAAGAAGAAAAGAAAGAAGAAGAATGGTAAGATCCAGAGAGCAAAGAGGCTGAACCCCACACAGGCTGAGAAAGCTTGGCAGCGACTCCGATCGATCGTCACGTTTCTGGCTCTTCCCGCCTTGCTTCTTCTTCTCCTTCCATCCTTTTTTCCTCTTCTTCCATTTTTCCCCTCTCATCCTCCTCCTCCTCCACCACAAACATCCCCCACTCCCCTCTTCTCTCGCTCTCTCCTGCAACTCATCCCTTTCGTCTGTTGCTTGCGATCTTCGACTTCGCCTCATCTTTTCCCCTGGCGTCGACATTGACGGCCCGCCTTTTTCTTCTCTCCGTTCGCTATCTTTATTTATATCTTTTTACCCACCTCCCTCGCATATTTGTTTTTCGTCTTGCATCGAGGTGCAGCGCGCCATCGAATGACCTGGTTCTGGTGAAATTGAAACGCATTATCTTACCAGCTCGCCGTGATTCTACTCCTGTCTGCAGCCTATTGATCACGCGTTTCTGTGGAACATGGATGACAGCGCGTCTAACCACCCAGCCAACACCCCTGAGGGCTCCACGGGTGCCGATGACAATGGTCCGGGTGGAAAAGGTTCATCCCTCAAGGATCGGAAATGTCAGTACTGCAACCAGGCCTTTACCTCGTCGTCTTTAGGTCGTCACTTGGATCAATTTCTCTTCAAGAAGAAACCAGATGGCGTTCACGACGTTGAGGAGATTCGGCGCATTCGGAGCGGCATCACGCGGCGACAGGCGCGCACCTCCACGGGCAAACGGGACTCCCCGGAACGGTCGACGGGGAAGGGCCAGTTGGATTCGTACCCGTCCGGGGAGTCTGGGAAGTCGCGGGATGGGGTTCGGATGATGTTCAATACGCCCACATGGCATGCGACCGGTGTGATCAACGACATTCCGAATCCCCAACAGACCCCCGATGCGACCAGCGCCTCGCGACTTGCCGCTTCGCAATCTCGACCCGGTTCGATGAACCTTCCGGATTATGCCAGCCGTGGCGCGAGTTCGAACAACCCCGATACGATGAGAGCGCTGGAGCTGGCGTTGCGCGAGGTTTTGGACAACGTCAAGGCTGCAACGTACGGTTCTTTCCCACTTTGTTTTCACTCCCATGTTGGAGTAGGCGGGCCAAATGCTGACTCTATGCGCAACAGATCTAGATTACGACCTCGACTTTCCCCATTTGACTTCGACATCCAATCGCAGACCTTCCCGTCGCTCTGCCTACAGCTGCTGCCCCCGCCTCCGAGTCTATTTGCGACCCATCCGTTCCCGTCTCCTTCTTCGTTCCCCCTTCAACCTCCCGGCGTGGAACACGTTGAAATCGTGCGGCAGGCTATCCGTGCAAAAATTGAACAATGGCAGTCGGACCAGCTGTCGGCTGAGTCTGCCAGTCGCACCCAGGCGGGACGGGTGAATCTTGGCATGGACTCCAACATGATCGGTCGGAATGCGCAGCAGCACGAGGAAATGAGTTTGCGACACCTGGAGTTGGCATTCAAAAACTGGACAGATCTTCACCAGGACGCGAGACGGGAAGTGTGGCAGCTCGAAATCACTCGAGCCTTCGCCCGGGAAATGGAGAAGCGGAAACTGCTGGATGACCAGCTGGCGCGGGTGCAACAGGAGACGAACCAGCTTCGCGCCCAGGTGGAGCGACTGGGGTCGTGCCAGTGGCCGCGGGAATTCGCTCTCTTCCCTCCGGATACGCTGCCGTTGCCGCGCGATGTCGCCCGAGAGCTGGATACCAAGGAAAGCCAGATCAGTCCCAACTCGCCTCGCTGGGACTACGACAGCGTGGTGTCCAAGTGGAAGCGCGTCGTGATGCATGATCGCGGCATGGGCCGTATCGGGGTCGGCCACGCGACGACGGCAGATGACCTTACCCCCACCGAGAACAAGCCGCGCAGCGGTGGAGATTCGACCTTTCCCCGGCCGAAGCAGCTGCAGCCGCCGCCGGCTTTGAGCCCGGGCACGTCGCCCGCCCACCCCAGCGCGCCCTCGGCCTCTCCGAGCCAACAGACGTCGCCCTATATCCCGCAAGATCCCAGCCGGAGTCCCAATGCCGGACATCAGGCCAAACGTCCGCGTCTCATGAACGGTCATCATTCCGCAAACCCCCCGCAGCCCGCAGAGAGTGCCAGCCACCCCCCTCCGGCTCAACGACCTTCCAGCTCCTCCCACCAGTGGAACACTCCCCAGTCGTCTCTCATGGTTTCTAGTCTCGCCAGTCCCGCCGCTCCAACTCCTCCGCCGTCCAATTCCGGCGGCACTTGAGCCACCAACCTCCGGTCCACACACTGTCTATTTCACTACTATTTCATCCGAAACGCTATATTATTAATTTAATCACATGTTATCCAGGTGTGTCCTTCCGTCATCGACTCAGCCAAGGTACGAATGAACAATGCATTGTGACTATACTTGAACGCCGAATTCCAAAGAAAAAGAAAAAAAAAAAAAAAACACACTCATGTATATAATCGTCGGAAAATCGAATCTTCGCTGTTTGACTTGTATCAATCACTACTTGCGTATGTCAACAATATCCTTAATGAGATGTATGATCACTATATGTACGATCACAAGTAAATTTATATCTGTAATCCAGACCTACGGATACGGAGCTAGTCTAGAACAGACAAGACGTACAGTATACAAATGCATGTAAGTAGTACTAGGAAGCCAAGTCCCCTCTTTCCCTAAGTATTAGCTACAGCCTTCTTCGTTCTCCGGGCACCAAGCCAGCGCTTCAAATCTTTGAACCCGTGGAGATAGAACCACGAGAGGGCGAACACGGCGGCGAAATTGAAGATCACGTAGGCCCAGAAGATTCCCTGGTATTTGTTAGATGGTTTGGGTTTGATGTTTGGGTGGCTTATGTAGGATGGGCGTGGGGATGTATATATATGTGGTGAGGTAGTAGTAGTAGGTGACGATGGGGCGGAAGTGGATGACTTACGTAGTCGCGCCATTTATGCGAGTAGTATACGTGGAAGCTGGCGCCCTATAGAATTGCACATTAGCATGAGTAGTTGTTATTCTGCAAGCATATCGTCTTGGTCTGGAAAGGAAGGAAAGAAAGAGAAAGAGAGGGGACAACATACAAACTCATCCCCAGTCGAATACTGACAAAACGCACACATCCCGTCCCCAGCATCACGCACATACCCACCCATCTTGCGGGTAAACGGCCCCGCATACTCCTTACACGACTGGCCCGGCGGCGGCGAGAACCTGCTCTCTTCCCTGTCGATACACCGGATAGGCACGTTGTGGATCACAACGCTGAGCAAGCCCTCTAGCAGGTACGTGAACGGAGTGAGCCAGTACATCCAGGAGCGCCAGAAGTGGACGAGAGCCACGTAGGGCACGACGATGCCGCAGAAAGAGACGACGAAGGTGAAGAATGTTGGGACGAGCAGGGATGCGAAGAGCTCGTTGGGGGACAGCGCGGCGATGAATTGCCCGAAGCCGATGTAGAAGAGCTCGAAGAGCATGAGGAGCATCCAGATGTAGCCGGCGCTGAAGGAGTCGCGCGGGAGCCAGAGGCCCCAGTACCTATTTTTTTTTTTGTATGTGAGTTGGGGAGGTCTTTATGGGGTGGGGATTGGAGGTGGGATGAGGGGATGGTACCAGCAGTTGAAGTAGATGGAGCCTGCTACTAATGAGTAGGGCAGTTCGGGGAGGATGGCGCTCGTTACGAAGGCCGTCCAGGAGTAGATCTTGGAGTTTGCCTCGCGGGATTCGTAGAGGTTGCGGAAATGGAGGTATCGTGGTTGTAGCTGTTGGATGAGAGGCGGGCAGATGGTCAATGTCATGAAGATGGAGAAGAGTCGAGACTGCATGTCGATGTAGCTATTTCCCACGTGCCAAAAGGTGAACGTGTTGAAGAGGCCCGTGAAGATGTGGAGCATGAATTTGCCCTGTTCGAATGTTAGAGTATACTGCCGTGGATATAAATCTTAGGGGGTTAAACGTACAATGGTATACTGGGGCGTCCGCCAGTAGGCCACAAAGGCTCGCTTTGAACACTCCACAACCTGTACCCACCGAGACATCGCGAATTCTCTGCTGTCGTCCTTGGTGCCCTTGTCCTCTGTTGTTCGGGTTGTCTCGACTATGCGATCAATGTCTTCGGAAATCTGTTGACACTCGCGCGAATTGGCCCAGACATCGCCCCAGTCCTGGCCCTTGTAGTCAGGGTTCCCGGCACCGATAACATCCAGCATGTACTGCGCAAGAGAATAAGTTTAAGGAAATGGAGCGAGCCACGGCGACATCATGCAAGACATACCTCTGCGGGATTCGCATGGGGAGGGCAACTTTTGCCCCCATTCCGTTCGAAATACTCTAGAAGCTTGGTCGAGTCCTGTCCCAGCTCGCCGTGATAGACGACCCTACCGCCGTTCTGCAGCAGCAGTAACTCGTCAAATTGCTCGAACAGGATGGCGGAAGGCTGGTGGATCGTGCACAGAATAGCCTGTCCAGCATCCGCCAATCGTCGAAGAAATCGCACGATATTGTAAGCCGCCAGCGAATCGAGCCCTGAGGTAGGTTCGTCTAGGAAGAGTAGCAGCTCCGGTTTACTCGCTAGCTCTACGGCAATAGTCAAGCGCTTTCGCTGCTCCTGGTTCAGTCCAATGCCTCCTGACCCTACTATCGCGCCAGCTATCGGCCGCATTTCTAGCAGGTCGATGATCTTCTCGCAGTAGTCGTATTTCTCACGGACCGGGACTTCCTTCGGCTGGCGCAGGAGCGCTGAAAATCGAAGTGATTCTTTCACGGTAGCTGTGGGCTCATGGATGTCCATCTGCTCTGCGAACCCGGTTGCTCTTTGGAAGCTTCGAGGTAAGGGCCTGGGGATGTTAGTCGATGTAATAAGGTTGACCGTATGTTGTGACTTACCTTCCATCTACGAGGAATGTACCAGATACGACGCCTAGGGTTATTCGTTGAGCCAGGGTATTGAGTAAAGTAGTCTTCCTGTATTTTCAAAATTGTAAGCAGGACGCCTTAAGCTGCGCGATGCAAATACTAACCCTGCACCGGATGCACCCATTAGGGCAGTCAAACGCCCCGGCTTAACATATCCTTGCACGTTCCGCAGCAGCTGCTTCTGCCCACCGTGATAAGGAATGGTGTAATTCACGTTCTTCCATGTGAAAATCGAGGTGCTCTGGGCGATACCCTTAACGGCATCCCCAGAATCGTCGGAGCTCTGCTTCTCAATGTCAGACTGGGTGCCGTTGGTTTGATTCCCTTTTTCCACATCACTGGGGAGTTCTTTCTTCTTGAACGCCTCCTGGACTGCCTCAGGGGCCTCGCCTCTCTTGAATATAGTAACTGCACTTCCGCCTTTATTCGGCTTGCGCAGCTCCATCCCCAGCATGGTCAGCGCGACGAAAAAGAGGAACCACCCGATGATGATACCAAAGTTCCTCCACAGATGGGCCCGAGTGTACGTGAAGGCGGTTTTGATGTAGTCGGAGCCCAGGACAGTCAGTTTATCTGGGGTGGCTCCCTGTATCGAGCATGTTTGGTGGCCCGGTGAGGCATTAGGGCCGAAAGGCACAGTATTGGCGGGCTCGCATTGGATGTGTAGATTGTAGAATTCGTTCGCCATCACTGCTTCGAAGGCGTATTGGACGGGGTTAATCCAGATCAGCCACTTTAGCCAAGGATGCATTTTCCACGGTGGGATGAGGTAGCCTGAAGAGAAAGTGTCAGCACCGTCACTTGATGATCAAATCAAGTCTAGTATTACCTGTATAAACGACGAGTGCTTGAATTGCGACTCCGGTAATGCGCGTTGCTATATCATAATGTGAGCGGAATGTTTTGATCAGTGGGTAAGGTGATCTATACCAGCATCAAGAGAACCGCTGAGTGCGCCAATGGAACGAAAGAAAGAGTACATAGTCATGGTGAGAATGAAAATGATGAGGAAATTGATGAAGAACTGAGAGGCCGTTCTCTGGAGATTCGACATGCTGTAGTCGCATTATCAGTAGTTTGATCCGGAGATGCAACTAGGGCCTCAACATACAAATATGCAACTACTTCGAACAATGTCACCTGGATAAATACGACAGGGACATCAACAGCAACCTGCGCCAGGGCAAACGCAGACGGACGATAGAACGAGCTTTTCCGTCAGTAAGGTAACAATCCAAATATACCACTAAAGGAGATACACACAAGCTCTTATGCTTCAATATAACGGGCCGACAGTCGAAAAAGGACGTAAGCTCCGCCATAGCAAGCAAAGCATTAAACAGAAGTATGAAGAACAGGACGCCGCCCCGCGTAAAGACGCCAGAGCTAGAATTGACCCCGATTAGCGCGCTTGAAGTCCACCCAATACAGCATATCCACTAACCTGGTGGGAGGCAGATTGTAGAAAAGACTCCCAATAAGGAGCGCCTGGAAGACGAGCATAGCCCACTTCATGACCAAAGTCTGCCTGTCGCCGTACATGATGAGAAACTGGCGGTGGGTTAACGTGAGGACCTGTTGAGTAAACGGAACAGTGTAGTTCTTCTTGGGCATGCTTTCTCGCGCAGCCTCTCGCTCCTTTTCCTGGGATGCGAGCTCCTTCTCGAAGTCGTCGATGTCTGCCATCGTTTCGTCGTGGGTTTCGCTTGAGCGGTAGATCTTCTGGAAGTCGTTCCCAGTGCGCGGGATGCGGTCTTCCCAGCCGCTCTTCACACGCCGCGCGTGAGGATCGCTGACGGACGTCAGAAAGTCCGGCGTTGTCCACCGCGGAGGACATTCAAAACCCAGTCGCTCGAAATAGGCCTTGGCTTCCTGGGTGGGCCCGAAATATGCACATTTTCCCTCTTCGATCAGGATCACTTTGTCGAAGTTGTTGTACAGATTCTCGGAGGCTTGGTAGAGCGCAACGAGGGTAGAGGCATACGCCGTGTCCGTGAGACTCCTCAGGCTTTGCACGTACTCGAGCGCCGTGCTCGCATCGAGGCCCTTGGTCGAGTTATCCCAGCATTGGGTGCTCGCCTTGGTTACCATGGCTTCGCCGATGGAGACCCGCTTCTTCTCGCCGCCAGATATCCCGTGTACCATCTCGTTGCCGACCTTCGTGTCGAGTGCATGTTCGATCCAGAAGAGCTTGGCGATGGCCGATAGGAAGGTGTTCTGGTACTCCTTGCGACTCTCACCAGGGAGCCGTGAATCTTTGTCTGGGGTTCTGGTCTTGAGCGCGAATAGGAGGGTGTCCCTCACCGTCAGGGTGGCGTAGTGGAGATCTTCCTCGGGGTTATACAGAACTACGAATGTAGAATTAGCATCCCGATCTGCCAGAAAGGAAAGGATACAGTTATTCACCCTCTGAGCGATATCTCTTAGCCATGGTTCCCGCGTCTGCGCCGCCGTATCGCACATCGCCTTCAATGCTCTTATAGCCTGAGCGTTGGTTCCCCAGCGTTTTCAAAAACGTCGAGCACCCCGATCCCGGCCTCCCAAGGACCAACAGCATCTCTCCTGGCCGAACGCATCCCTTCAAAGGCATTAGTGGTCTGAAACTCAATTTCGCATCCCGACGGCAACACATACGGTAAAATCATCAATGATCGTCCGCAGAGGAGGCCCCCCAGCATTCCCCTTAAACAACCTCGACACAGAATCCTTCACAAGCCGAGGCAGTGCAAGAAAGATATCCGAATTCGTCGGCTGAATGGCCGCCCCAAGACCAACCCCCTTGACCGTCAAGTTCTTCCAGACGACACCCAAGTGCCGGGTCTTCTCTTCGTCGGAATTGGCCTTGCGTTCGCGACCAAACATGCGCGACATGAGCTTCGTGATCTGCGCATCGTCCGCTGCATCGCTCGTTGAATGGATCGTAGAGGAACTGCTTCGCCGTCGCGAGATCGCCCGCGTAAACGCCTCCCCGGTGAGATTCCGTCCTAGCGGTGGTCTCTCTTGGCTGCCTGATCGGTTGGACTTCTGGGTTCGGATCGGCTCCAGCGCTCCTTCGGCCTCGGGGGTGGATGTTTGGGTTGATGATGTCTCTGGAATCGCTGCTGTGTCGAAGATTGCTTGTCGTTGCTGCTCGGGCTGCATCCCCGAGGTGTAGTTGTCGGGGCTGCGCGCGGCGTCCATAGTCAAATCGCGCAACGCAAGCGGAGCCCCAGCATCTAATTAAATGTAGTAAACTAAGTAATGACCGTGGTCAAATTTTCTAGAGGAATGAATATTATATTTCCTTCATTGCATAGCCAGGACTAAAAGAAGAGTTCGGAGTGACCTGTCACTGGTTACGTCACTCTGCCTGCGATTTATTCATCGTGCACAAATAATCGCATAGACAACATAAACCATAGTTCCTGAGCATTCCTAGTGAAAATCCCCGATAGAAAGACAAATTCCAGCATAAGGTGAATAAAGCTGATTCGGATCGGAGACTCCGGGCATGTTGTGGTCTGGTTGCGCGAGTCATAATGAAGTCATCACTTCTGCAGCTTGATCACCTCGTCACCTCATCAGTATCATAGTAAATATTCAGCGATATGGTTAAGTGGAGAAATATATCCATAGTATTGGTGGGAAACTTGGTGCAAAGTATTTTACGGAGTAGCATGTTCATGAAAAAAAATAGATTAGGGTCTGCTGCCGCACGTGTCGAGCATCTATCAAGGTTTTGCGGGAAAGTTACCAAGGTATTGACTTGCTGCTTTGAGTACATACTATCTGCTTATTTGCGATACAGGATGATCAGGATGGAAATGGACAAAACAAAGAGACAAGAAAACAAAAAGACAAAAAGACAAACCAGCACAACAAGGAAAAACCAGCAAAAAACAAACGGAAACGAGAAGAACAAGCAGCTCAACAGTCCCCCCATCCCTAAGATTCATCACTCTAACGACGTCCGTTGGGGAACGCCCTCTCACGCACAAACCAGCCCCGTAGCGCCCTAGTAGGATTCTGACGGTGCAATCTCACGGCTTCATCAAAGATAAGCTGATTCATGACGCCCGTGCGAAGCTGGAACTGCCACAGGTTATCGCGCAGCGCAGCCGACAGACGACTCCACTCAACCTGCAAGTTCGGCTCGGGGGCCCTGAATCTGATACCGCTCGCAGCGTCGACATACGCGTCTCTCTGGTGACGCTCTAGCAACTCATACGCTCTGTCCACGGCCGCCACCTGAGTTCCATACTCGGTCATGAGATCGACGACGGCGCCGAGGGTGGCGATGGAAACGTTGTTGTAAAGCTTCAGGTAGTAGACGCCGCTGTTCCAGCCGTACTCTCTGGTATTGGCAGTGCCTTGCTCCATCGGTGACTCCCAGAGGTCGATTTCCAGGCCGGCTCCGATGTAGAGTCTTCTGAGGCAGTAGGAGTGGGTGAGTCCGTGCAGGCCCTCGAGGCGGTAGATGCCCAGCCAGACTCTCTTCCAGAGCATCACAATTTCCTGGCGAAGCTGGCGCTTGATGCGCTCTTCCTGGGCGGCGGGGTCTGGGGCTTCTACTCTGATGGTGAAACTGTTTGCGATCACCCATTCTCGGAGGGAGATATGGGTACTGTGGATATGCTTGTTAGGGGGTCTATCTTCATGGAATAAAGGAAGTGATGGGTATACGCACGGCGGGGTGGGAGAGCCCCCGGAAGAAGAGGAAGGGCTGGACGCGTCGGACTGGTCAGGCGACATGGTTGTCTGATTCTTCTTTGATGATATCTTGGGTTTTGATGATATCAACTGGATAGATGAATCTGGCTGGAGGGAAAGAATGGGTAATAAGGAGGTTGACGAGAAGAAGAACTCAGAGGAGGAAGAAGAGTAAAAGACTGTCTTCATGGAAACGCCGTTGCACGAACTGACATCGCTGAGATGGAAGATCGCGGAATCAACATAAACCAGCCTTCACAGAAGTGCACGGAAAGGTGGAGAGCTTGGGGACAAACATGGCGACTAATCGACGGACTCAATCTCATGACTCTTTGAGACGTGTTTAGATCTGGTGAAGAATTGTACCGAAGGACTTCATACCTCCTATATCATTCATCTAGACATAGAGATGGATTGAATCCTTTATACAACACCAGGAATCATCACAAACCTCTTCGGTTTATACCGCCCCCCAAACTCCAAGCGATATCGCCTCTCCCTCTTCTTCGACCAGAGCGCCATCTGCACACTCCCAACGACAATAAAAGCCAAGATACTCCAGCTTCTCATCCCACCAACAAGGTAAATGCCAACCCAAGATACAACCTCAAACAGATAATGCGGACAGGTCACCATACCGAACCCCAGGCCACGCGGGATGCCACGCTCAGAAGAGCCAGGGCGACGCAGATTCCGCAGCACAAAGTGGGCGTTCAAGTTCGCCAGTTCTCCGAATATAAACAGAGCCACGCCGATACATAGCATTGCGGTTTCTGACAGAGTTGTCACCGCTGCGGGACCAGGCCGAAAAGCGTGGTAGGCCATGCTGGATACCATGATCCAGTAGTAGCTGGAGTTCTTGACGATGTTGCGCGCCGGCATTGTGGCGTTGCTGAATCGATGGATGAACATGGACTCATATTCCCGCTTGACGAAGTGGATGGTCAAGAGAGCACAAAGGAGTTGTTGGCGTTTTGTTGGCGCGGGGATCGTGTCGAGATTTGCATTGTATAGGTAAGGACGCAGCGGGAAGAGAAACAACACTGGAATCAGCGCTGGGCCCAGGTATTCGGCGATGTATACGGTGCGCCATGATATTTGGGGGCCTGGTTGATAAGAGGTCAAAGGTCAGTGGCTTCAGAGATGGCTATGTTAGGTACTCACCTAGGTCTTTGACATGAATCATGTCCTGGTCCTCGAGTCCGATCTCAGCGATGGTCGTTTCTGTGGAGTTGGGAACTGCGATCCGGTCACGGCCGTGGGTTATTCTCAGACGATTGATGGACAGACTTAAGGTTGCTGCCACTGAGCGATACAATTCGTTTGTGGAACCATTGGAGGCAATCTGCAGCCGCTTGGGGAGGTCCTTGATCGGCTTTCCTATAGCAACAACTAAGCTTCAATAACTATATGATGACGGAGGGAATGCGACAACCCACCCCTTGATACTACGGCCAAGTCGATTGTTGTCAAAGACATTGGGTATCAGATATTCGACTTCAAAATTGCCCATGAGGAAAAGGAAGGGGGAGAAGGGAAGTACAGCAAACCCATTCCAATGTGACGTGTATGTTTGATGGTGGATTTGGTTCCTGACTTGTCAGTCCGGTTTCCCAAGCCGTCCCATAATCTTATAGCAAACAAGGTAAGAATACTTTCAAACTCTGATCAAATGACTACTACAAATACAAACATGGTTGGTCTTTCGAAGCAGAAGATACAGATTCAAAATTTTGCAGAAACAATGACCCTCACCGGGGCATAATGAACGTTTAATCCTCTATCCTAACCAATACTATACATTATATACCCCATTCAACTGCTGCAACCTAGCCATCCGCCAATACTTCCCCCTCAGCCTCATCAGCTCGTCATGTGTTCCTCTCTCAACAATCCGCCCATGATCCAAAACCAAGATCACATGGGCATTAACAATCGTCTTAAGCCGATGCGCCACGGCGATGGTGGTTCGGCCCTTCATCGTCCGCTGGAGTGCCCGTTGGACCAATTGCTCCGAGGCACTGTCCAGCGCGGAAGTGGCTTCGTCGAGGAGACTAGGAAAAGAAAAATATCAGATTAGTAAATACCGCACTGGGGTGAACAGGAAAACATACAGGATCTTCGGATTCCATAGAAAAGCCTTGGCGATGGCCATGCGCTGGCGTTGGCCCCCAGACAGCGTCGATCCGTTGCCCAACATAGGCGTATCCAGGCCTTGAGGAAGGGATCCCACAAAATCAGCCAATCCGACGTGTTCCAACGCTGCCATGATCGAGCCGTCGGAGACAATCCGTTCGTCGCTCTGCAGGCACTCGCGGAGATCTTCGCCGACCAGACACGGGTTCTGGTCGACGAGCGCTAGGTATCCCCGATAGTTGTCCAGGTCGTAGTCCTCAATGGGTCGATTCCCCAACATGATTCCCCCAGCGTCGGCTGCGTAGAACCGCTCTACTAGGTTGAGCACCGAGCTTTTGCCGCAGCCGGTTGTCCCGACGAGAGCAATGAAGGCCCCGGCGGGGGCGTGTAGAGTGATTCCGTTCAAGGCCGCCTGCGAAGGGCGTGTAGGATATCGAAAGTGAATTTGTCGTAGTGCAAGGGATTCGGTGGTGCTTGGGACTGGGGTGGGAGAGGGTTTGTGTTGTTGTGCGAAACTGGTCTGCGGGTTATCACTCTGCACCAGCTCCGTGAGCTGCGAAGCAGCAGCGTGTGCGCCTGCAATATCCGGGGCATGCGCGAAGAGAGCCGCTGCAGACTGGGACCCCCAAACTGTAGCAGCGAAGCAGATGAAGAACTGCTGGATGGTGTACTCACCTGTGGCAATGAGGTGGGTGCCGCCGTACCAGAATACAAACGCAATGCTCAGTATGCGGAGCGATGTAGTGCATGCGTATATGGCAGCGGACATAGCCCAATACCTACCCTGCGTGTCTTGAGTGCTTGCTATTTCGAAAGATGCGAGGACGGTTCTCTGCAGATTGAGAACGGTCACGGTTTTGATCGCCGAGAAAGCTTCTTGTGCGATGGCTACGGCGGCGGTGTCGCGCTTGACGTGCTTTTGTACTTGCGCCTCAATGTAGTACTGCAGGAAGCTGGACATGGCTATTAATGGGACTGTAGCTGTTGCTGCGATGCCTAGCTTCCATCCGAAGATGCACCCGACTGTGATACCTGTTGCGAGCATCACGATGCTCTCCACGACAAGCCCTAGCGATGTCCCTGAGACGCCGACGATTTTCGGCGTACCCGATGAGAGGAAGCTTACCAACGCCCCTATCGAGTGATCTTTGTGATCCAAAAAGGGGAGACTCTTTAGCAGTAGCGCTTTGAACAGCCCTGAGCGGGCTCGGAGTTGCAGCTGGGACGCGGAAACCGCGAAACAGTAGCCTCGCGCACAGTATATTGTAAACACGATAATGCCGTGGATAAGGTACATTCGGGCCCAGAAGCGAACGCTATGTCCACCTGTGCTGAGACGTGAGTCGACAATTGACATGATTCCGTTGCCAAAGAAGATCGCTTGAACCGGATATGTTATTCCGGCAAGGACACTGAGAATGGTGCCTGCGACGACGTTGGGCAGTTCGGGCTTGTTCAAATGCCAAATATGGTTTATACTGCTACTCTTGGGGAGTTCTTGAAGGGTAGCATGCTTTGATGTCTCCGTAACACCAGTATAAACCGACTTAGGCCCCAACTCGCTTTCGAGGCTTCTCTCTGCGCAAGGAAGATCCTGACATTCGTCATCTGGCCGAAGTTCTTGCTGCTTGACTAGCTCCTGGTACATGACAGATGAGCTGATTAACTCCGCATGAGATCCTTGATCTAGAATGCGTCCACTTTGCATAACAATAATGGTGTCGGCATTCTGGACTGTTGAAAGTCGATGGGCGATCACCACCATAGTTCGTCCAGCCGCGGCCTTGCCGAGAGCCTCCTGGACTTCTTTCTCACTTTCGCTATCTAGCGCGGCAGTAGCCTCATCCAGAAGTAAGATCGATGGCTGGGATATGATTGCCCGGGCTATTGCGAGCCTTTGCCTCTGCCCACCGGAGAGACTTGACCCATCTACCACAGTGCCGTAGTTCTGAGGAAGGCTCATGATGAAGGAGTCAATTTGCGCTGTTTGGGCAGCCTGCACTACTAGCGTTTGGACGGCAGATGCATTGAGTCCCTGTGGTTTTGTAAGTTACTAAATATTCCCAGACATGACCATGGCCAAGGATACCTCAGCAGCAGCGTTTGGAAGCCCAGACGCGATATTCTCAAATAAGGTCGCACGAAACAGGGTAACATCCTGACCAACGTATCCAATCTCGGACCGTAACCATGACAGATTCATCTCGTCTATCGGCTCATCGTCTACTGTGATGGATCCACAAAGCGGGTTGTATAAACGCTCTATAAGAGCAAAGACCGTTGACTTTCCAGACCCTGACGGCCCAATCAAGGCGACAGTGTGTCCGGCCGGTACATGGAAGCTGATCTCCTCCAAGACAGTTTGTTCAGGTCGCGACGGATAAGCAAAACTGACGTCTTCAAACCGAATCTCTCCCCGAACGGGACTGCATATTCGCCCGCTATCCGCCATAGGATCTATTGGCGAGATACGCTCGATGACTGTAAACACCCGCTTGGCTGCTCCGTTGGCTTTGGTGATATCAACAACAAACGGCAACGCTTGGCATAGCAAGCTCCCTGCGACAGTCGTTGCGTACAACACCGTCAAAGCCTGTGGGATCGTACAGTGCCCCTGGCGGAAGAGGTGGTCTGCCTGCCAGAACTAGGAAACATTACCATCAACCCTCAAGGAATAGAGAACGCGGGAAGAAAAGAAACACATACGCCTAATCCATTAGCCCAATGCAGAATTGAGAACGAGCCAGCAACCGTCACTCCGAAAATCAGCCGCTCTCGAAAGTCCAGGGCTGTCCGGCGTAGTAAGCGGTCATGGTACTTCCTAGCGTACTTGTTTTGGCTTCGATAAGCAATTATATTCCTCATGGCGCTGAGAATCTCGTGGGCTAGATTATCTGCTTGAGCACACTGGGCCATGCCCGTCTGCTGTGTCCTGCTTAGCCAGGACCCCATGATTCCTACCAGGACGACTAGGGCTAATGGCTGCGATATCATGATCGATGCGAAACGTGCGTTCTGGACGAATGCGCAGATAATGGCGACTACAAACCCGGATACTCCGGATAACAGATTGCCCACTTTGTGCGAGATGCCCGCCTGGATGAGTTTCATGTCCTGGTCCACCTGGGTCATCAGTTCGCCTGTACCGACCATGTCAAAGTATGCCATGTTCTGTCGCAGCACGGATGAGAGATACCTTGCCTGGAGACGACGGGTAGTGTGCTCTCCGACGACATTGAAACCCCAGGTGCTGATCATGGTAGTGACAAATGATCCGATTGCTGGATGCGTCAGTATGCTTCATCGGCAACGTCCAGTAAATCTGCATGCATACACACCAATATACACCAGCAATAACGTGAGATACCGAGTCCTATCCCGAACATCCCGCGACGCCTGCCCATCTTCACTAATAAACTCACTCGCCAGCTCCCCAAAAACAACCGACACCAGAGGCATCGCCGCACCGGCGACTATCGCACAGCATACCGACAGCAGCAGCACACAGATCTGCGCCGCACTCGCAAATCGGTAGTTAGAGAAAAAGTTGGCCTTGCTGGGCTCGTTCCGAATCTGGGATTCGATGACCTCTGCGGTTGTTGCGCATGATGTCCCAGCTATAGGCTGGAGATTATCTAGTAGGATCTCCTCGTCGGCCATCGTCACCGTTGCTCTCGATGTATTGTTTGAGTTCTGCTCATGGCCCTGTCTTGCTCTGCAGAAATGCGGCGCCGTACAGAAATGGACGTGTCATAGTCGCATGTATCAGATAGGGATGCCGATAAACAGCACTGGGGGATGGAGAATTCCTTGCATTCCAATGGGTGAGTTATCATTTTCGGCCACGTATCGCATTTCTCTTTCTGTTAGAGGTGGTTTTTTGTTCTTGCTTCTTTTTTTGTTTTTGTTTTTTCGCGGCTGGGCAAGTGATAACAGATCACCCGGAGGTATATATATGCAAGTGTGTTTGATGCGTTGAGACACTGAGGTTCCCTGAAGGAGACTGTCTTCTGACCTCCTAGAATTGTGCCATAACAAAGGGAACCATAAGAACCAAAGAGCCGGAATACTACGACACAATATCCACTCGATATAGTGGATCGGATTGATGAAAATGAAAAACCAGATAGAATCTATGCGACGGAGAGATATGTAGATACGAAGATTCCAGTCTCCAGAAAAGCATGATAAAATGAATCACTTTACTTTATGATCAGGCTTTGATCAAGTGATACATCACAATTGGGACAAATGAATGTGACATTTCACGAAAAACACCAAAAACAAAGACGGTCTGCATATACTTGTCATTTAACCGAAATGCGTACCTGAACCTTCTACATGAGAACGCGAGTCACAGCGAAGCTGGACCTCGCCAATACTGAGTTACCTACGCAATGAGATCGTGCCTCAGACATCTCCAAGCGAGGAGGAAGGCGCCATCCAACTGTAGAGCAAGATGGCTACCCCCTAAACAAGCAATTTCCAGAGCAGGTAGAAATCCAGGAGCATCCCGGAGGACTTCTTAGCCGGCACGCTTCCAGGGTAGACGCCCTTGGCCTCAGTCTCACGAACACGAGTCTCCGGTAGCTCATCAACCCCCATCGTCGCCATCAGCTGTTTATGGATAGACGGCCAAGCCTCCGCTCGGGTCTTGAACAGAAGCCACCAGTCACCAGCGGCATCCTTCCCGACCACCCTACAGACATTGCGAGTCGGGTACCAGCGACAGTGCTCGATGTCATTAACGTAAGATGGCCGGCCGATAGCATGGGGCCTCTCACTCAGGGGAGTACCAGTGGCGACGACGGCAGCCGAGAAGTCCGTCTCGAAGTATCTAGCCTTGTGCTGGTTGGTGTGCGTCAGGAAGACCAGGTCCGAGCCGCCGACCAGCGGCGGTATGCCCATGATGGACTTCCGCTGGATAGCAGTCATTGCTTCTACCTGGTCTTTGGTTCGGTGCTGCACGAGCGATTGGCGGTTTTGGGACGCCAGATGCGCTATGTTGTTGTCTGCGAGGATGTGCCGGGCAGGGTGCACCGTGTAGGAATTGAAGAATGCGTTGCCGATGAAGCCCTTTCCGCCCTTGAATGACTCGTTGAAGATACCCCATGCGTTGAACGGGCTCATTACCATGACTGGGCGGCTGGGCGCAGGGTCCAGTGCCGTTACTATAGTCTTCAGCCACCAAGCGGCCACGACGTCGGGCTCGCTTATGAATGGCTCGTCTGCGCCCTGCGACGAGGCGTCGGCTGCCAGTTGCTGGCATGCAGAGTCCCTCATCTGGTCCACACAGTGTCCTGGCAGACGGATGGAATGTTCTTCTTCCTTGCGGAACCAGAGTAGCTCGAAGAGATACCGGAGTCCGAAGAGTAAAAGACCAAGACCTGTAACGAGGCGCTGGAAATTGACATAGCCCGTCGGGGAGGCATCCTTTCCAACTGCACCCAGAGGGTCCTTGTCAAAAGGCACAAAAGGTGGCACCTCGGCTTCTCGGCCTTGCAGGACAGATGTCCAGGCCCGGAAGAAATTGGACCGCGCAACTGCATCAAACAGGGTATGGAGGTAGCTGGTGGTCACCAGAGTTGCATCCTGGAAGACCGCGACGTGGATGTGAAGCTGTGGGCGATCGGTGTAGATCCAATCGGCCAGGGCCCGGGGACTATCAGAATGGCGGACCAGAGGAGCAAACTCGGCAGACTCGGGCGATAGGAAAGACTGGTCTTGTCCGGTTTTGGGCAGCTGTGAGCCCAGCGGGTGCTCCTTGATGCTCATGCCATACCGAGTGCTGGTGAAAATAAACGCCGGACGGGTACTCTTGTTGTACTCCGAGGGGATGTGGTACTCGAGCTTGCCATGGTCCTGGTGGATGATTTGTTAACATCGGTGTTATACATGCATTTCTAGGTGGGGCAGAAAGTCGTACGTTCAGACGCAGACGAGCCCCGAGCTGACCCCAGTCCCCAATCTCCATCAAGTGATCCAGCGCCGCCTCGAGCTTCGCAGCATCCAAAACGTCGTCAAATCGGAAGGTGAAGTCATGAGCAAGGCTGCGTAGGTAGTGCAAGTCATCCCAGTATCGCAAGGGAATGACTCGGTCTGTGGGCACCGTCGCAGGACGTGCGCGACCAAGCATTGACTGAAATCCCATTGTCTGCGTATTCTTTAAGGAAATGAGCCCTTGGTTGTTATGGTGTAGGTTCTCAGGGTCCTAGTTTACCGTCCAAGGAAAGCCGTGGTTCAGCAGTGCGAAACAAAGGAACATTTTGACTGGGGCAATATATAAGTGGAAGAAGAATCCAAGAGCTTTAATGTATCGGACCTCATAGCTCGCGAGGGGTGAAATAGCGGTGTATCTGGTAGCTGAACAAGAGCGTGGGATGTCAATGCAAGGGTCATAGCATGACTGCACAAGAAGAAGCATGGCTTGAGCTGGAGCAAGTGCCTACTTCGCAAGGGGCGGGAGAATATCCTCTGCTTGGAAGACAAGTTCCCTGTTCCGGAAGTTCCGGAATGCATGTCTTTGATATCATCCTGGGTCCAATTTGGAATTTTCTTTTTTTCCTTTTTTGAACGAGATGTGTATGACATGGGGTCACGTTAGGGTAAAACGGAATATAGACAAGCAGGGAATATAGACAAGCACTTTTTGGATTCCTTAACGAGTCGGTGTAGTATAGCATGAACCTGTGTCACTTCTGCCGTGTAAGTCTTAAAATGGGACCAATGGACATATGTCTCATGTTTGACTGTACCTCGTATGTATGCATCCTGCGTGGTGGAGGCTGTTATTGATTCCTTGCATATGCTGAATCATGACCCACACCCTGTCATGCCAAAATCTACCATTTGCTCTGGTCAAAATCCCGCCCCCCAGAGAAGATCTTAATACGCGGGGCGGTACGGAGTAGGCAAGAAGAATAAGAAAAGCAGATTCCCAAGTGGCACATGACACTCTTACCGCGTAGCTGCAATGTGCAGATGACAGGTAGGCAGTTGTGCCTTGAATCGAAACGACAGTACGGCATCCCCGCGTTGGCGGTACCTCACGCAAAATAATGGAATCATGGCTCGAGACTCCACGTCTCAATAAACCTGCCGCGGTCTTTGTTGTGTCGGTTGTTGGGGTTGTTTTCATACAGCTTGCGCGAATACTGCGGCAAGTCTTCAGACGGCGAGAGCTGGGGCGACTTCATGGCTGCGAAAAGCTCCCCAATGAAAACGACCGCTTTCGATATGACTTCTTTGGGATCGCCAAAACAATCGAGTTGGCCTCTCATTTCCAGCGTCGAACCTCGCTAATGTATACGAACGCACTGTTCACCAGGTACGGAGAGACGTACGCTTCCCATCTGATCGGGTATCGCCTCATCTTTACCCATAACCGGGAAAACATACAACACCTACTGTCAACTGCTTTTGTCGACTTCGACAGTTCGCCCTTACGAAAGCCCCTGTTTCAGTCGATCACCCCGCATGGGATCTTTACTCTGGACGGCGCAGATTGGAAGAAAAGACGGGGGCAGTTGAATGGCCGACTTTCCGATCTTCGCAGGATTATCGACCTCGAAGGGTGCGAGCGCCATTTTCAAGCCTTTCTCCAACACGTCCCACCAAACAGCCAAGCTTTTGACATTCAATCCTGTGTCTTTGCACTTTCTCTGGATATACAGACAGGATTGTCCTTGGGAGAGTCCATAGATGCTCTCGACCCTTGTCAGCCCCCTGAGAAGAAGCAATTCGAGGCAGACCTGCTACATGTGAAGGAGAGAATCGTGCAGGATGGTTTTCGTGGTCCTCTGCGTCATTGGCGCTCCAAGCGGACATTTGTCCAGTCATGCAGGCGAGCCCGTGAATATGTGATGGCCCAGGCCACCCGAGAGGTCCGACAACGGAGCCACCAGAAGGAGAAGGCGGGAGTACACCCCGTCAGAGCGGCTCTCGACGCGGAGGCCGAGGAAATCTCCCAGTTTACCGACCAGGCTCTCAGCATTCTTCTCGCAAATGACAGCATAGGGACGACTCTCTCGGGTCTTTTCTACTGTCTGTCCCAGGACGAACGAGTCGTGCGCAAGCTGCGAGCGAGCATCACCGACACTATCGGATTGACACCCCCGACATGGAAGCAGCTGGGTTCTCTGGGCTATGTCCGCTGCGTGGTCCAAGAAGGTGAAGAGCCTCGAAATCATCCTTTCACTATCCAAGGTCGTATGCGCTGACAACCCTGGTCTCAAAGTCATGAGGCTCTTTCCTGCCGTGGTGCTCAACGCACGCGTGGCGAACAAGGATTCCATCATGCCGAGCGGTGGTGGAAGGGACGGTGACGCCCCGGCCCTGGTTCGAGCGGGGGATATCGTGGTCTTTTCCACCTGGGCTCGACATCGGCTAGGGAACGACTTTGGGGAAGATCCCCAGGCATTCTATCCCGAACGGTGGGAACATCTCAGTGGAGATATGCCGGGGTATATCCCGTTTAACAAGGGACCTCGAGCCTGTCCTGGTCGTAGGGCGATTCCTCCCTTGGTGGTTGCCACAGCTGACCCTTGTGCAGGACATTATGCCATGGTTATCCTGACGTACCTTGTGGCGCGTCTGTTCCAGACTTACTCGCGGGTGTCGAACTATAATACCCAGCCGTGGACGGAAAAAATCAGCATGACGTTTGAGAACGACAACGGGGTGTTTGTCGGGCTCAGCTAATCTGAGGTAGGTGTAGGTAACGAGGGGAAAGAATCCGGATCATCTGGATATAGTAGTAAAGGAGACAAACATGACAAACATGACAGACTGCCGGATTGGAATAGCTCAAATAGCTGGAACAAGATTCACCCTCCACATCGGGAACCAAGCTGGGATTAATTCAATTTTGGTCTTGACCTTCTCATAGAGTAGTCAATCCTTGTCTGTCAATTCTGACCATCATGATATGAATTGTTTCTTCGTGGCCTAGAAGCGATCTGATCCAGCGTCTGATATAAATGTAGAATGATGCATGCCTGAGGCAGCATTACCCCTCCGTCATCTCCGACTTCAACCCAGATAGTATCTTGATAGCTCCGTCGTGGAATGACGGAGATTATCTCACCGGATAAAATCAACTAGATTCAATTGAATCCAATCCAAGTGGATCGGTTGAAATCATTGTCTTCGGGGTATTATCAGAGGAAGTACCTAGTTCGACTCACCGGACCGGACTACTCTGCTCCTCCATGACTTCCCACTGAACAAGCCCCGCCCTTCTCTCTAATTTTCGTCCCACACCCAATGACCAGAAGGAAACCGGCTCCGTAAGCGGCAGTGACATCGTCCAACCTCTCTCTTCTCTTCTCTCTTCCCTCTCTAGTCGATCTTCCTTCTCTTCTCTTCTCTTTCTTCCCTTTTAAAACCGTTCCCATCTCCCCCCCCCCCACCTTAATCCCTTTGTCTCCATCTTGAAATTCAACTCTTTGTTGGATTGCTGTTCAAACACTGTTTTAATACCCCTCCCCGAGACCAGAGAGCTTCTTCATCATGGCAACCGCAGTGTAAGTGCATTGAATCTCTATCCTCCTATCTTTCTGTCTTTTTTCTTTATATACATTATTTGCATGTTATTCCCATGTTCTCCCTGCATGCCAGTCATCGTCCAAAAATTTCTCCAATCTGGTGCAGATGCCTTGTTTTTCCGCATGAGGCACCGAGCTTTTCTCGTACCCCTCCTCGTGTCTCTGGTGTTGCTTATCCCTATTGAATCGTTTCAATTCATGTATTGATGATTGACGGTTTTGATTGTTTTTCCCTCTCTTGTCCTCTTCCCTTTATTCCTTTTCTTGTTGAAAGGAGGGGCTTCTTGTCTTCCCGTGGTGATATGCGACAAGCGGCGGCGCGGGGCAACTGCAGCTCTCAACGTCATAGCGTTCGTGCACTGGGATAGGACAACCATCCACCACCCCACTAACGCACACCCCTCAATTCCACCATTTTCGTTTGTCTTCTTTTGCCATTTTTGTTGTGCTGGATTAATTCCTTGTTTACTGCCCTCTGCCCTCTGGATGATGTGAGAATGTACCAACTGACTCAAGCGCCCGCTTGGCCGGCATCAATGTCGGCGCATCGGCGCATCCCTCTCCTAGTGCTGATTTCGGCCTCATCGGTCTGGCCGTCATGGGTCAGAACCTGATCCTCAACGCCGCTGACCATGGTTTCACCGTCTGCGCATACAACCGTACCACCTCCAAGGTCGACCGCTTCCTTGACAATGAAGCCAAGGGTGAGCTACCCTTCCAGATCATGGCGGGTTCGTCGTGGAGTCGCGGATAGTTAACTGATGGCGTCCAGGCAAGTCCATCGTCGGTGCTCACTCCGTCGAGGAGTTCTGCTCCAAGCTGAAGCGTCCCCGCCGTATCATGCTCCTGGTCATGGCCGGCAAGCCCGTCGATCAGTTCATCGAGGCTCTCCTTCCCCACCTCGAGGAGGGTGATATCATCATCGATGGTGGCAACTCCCACTTCCCCGACAGCAACCGCCGCACCCAGGAGCTCGCCGCGAAGGGCATCAACTTCGTCGGCAGTGGTGTCTCCGGTGGTGAGGAGGGCGCCCGCTACGGCCCCTCCCTCATGCCCGGTGGCAACGAGAAGGCCTGGCCCCACATCAAGGACATCTTCCAGAGCATCTCCGCCAAGAGCGACGGCGAGGCCTGCTGCGACTGGGTCGGCGACGAGGGTGCCGGCCACTTTGTCAAGATGGTCCACAACGGTATCGAGTACGGTGACATGCAGCTCATCTGCGAGGTAGGCCTCTCCCTCCAAACTCCGTCCACGTCGGTCGGACCGGCTCTGACATCGCTTGCACGATAGGCCTATGATATCATGAAGCGCGGCCTGGGCATGCCCGTCTCCGAAATTGCCACCGTTTTCGAGAAGTGGAACACGGGCGTCCTGGACTCCTTCCTGATCGAGATCACCCGCGACGTCCTCAAGTACAACGACAACGATGGCGTCCCGCTCGTCGAGAAGATCCTGGACAAGGCCGGCCAGAAGGGTACTGGCAAGTGGACCGCCATCAACGCTCTCGACCTCGGCATGCCCGTCACCCTGATCGGTGAGGCGGTCTTCTCCCGTTGCCTGAGCGCCCTCAAGGACGAGCGTATCCGCGCCAGCAGCCTTCTGGAGGGTCCCTCTCCCGACTTCAAGGGTGACAAGCAGGCTTTCATCGACGACCTGGAGCAGGCTCTGTACGCCTCCAAGATCATCTCCTACGCCCAGGGCTTCATGCTCATCCAGGAGGTAAGTCTGTCCCTGTTCATTTGAAGTTGTATAGTATTCTAACATACGGGAACCCCACAGGCCGCTCGCGAGTACGGCTGGAAGCTGAACAAGCCCTCGATCGCCCTCATGTGGCGTGGCGGTTGCATCATCCGCTCGGTCTTCCTCAAGGACATCACCAACGCCTACCGCAACAACCCCGACCTGGAGAACCTCCTCTTCGACGACTTCTTCAACAAGGCCATCCACACCGCCCAGAAGGGCTGGAGGAACGTCGTCGCCCACGGCGCTCTCTGGGGCATCCCCACCCCGGCCTTCAGCACCGCTCTCGGCTTCTACGACGGCTACCGCACCCGGGACCTCCCTGCCAACCTGCTGCAGGCCCAGCGTGATTACTTCGGTGCCCACACCTTCCGCATCAAGCCCGAGTGTGCCAACGAGAACTACCCCGAGGGCAAGGACATCCACGTCAACTGGACTGGACGTGGTGGTGACGTGTCTGCGTCGACCTATGTGGCTTAGATGATGGATGCAACGCCCTGCGCTGGACGTGGAATCATGCCCCCGATAATGGAAACAGGGGGACCGGATTGGTAGAACTCTGGGGCAACAGACGAGGACCCGGTTGCCAATGGTTAAAAGTAATCACATGATTACGATGTATTTAGATGCCCAGTTATGATGGCAGAAACTTATGAATGAATGTTTTCTGTTCGGTTCATCCAAATCCTGCCGGTGGGGTACTCGTGTATTGGCTGGTATTGAACGAAAAGATCGGGGTGGTAGAACTAGACAACCAGAAATCAGTCGGTAAGGTCCGATATTTCGATAGTAGCATACAAAACTGAAAGCTTCAGCATAAATTTTGCCAGTTGGCACTGCTTAAGGAATGACGAGATGGGCAGAGGTCTCCGCCGGCACTAAACCGCATTAGGCCGGCCGGTCCAGTCACCCCAGTCCGACCTCCCTCCATGAACATTTGCCCTCATTCTGGCTTTCCTGCTATCAGTCGACGGAGCGCAACCTCCTTTGACCCCACCTCCGTGCCAGCAGTCTGAGACTTTTCCCTCTTCTGCTTGGTCATATTGTGCCTGATTTGCACCCCTCCTCCGATTCTTTTTACTATCGCGGGGCGCGATATCGGCCACTCCCTTTCCTACCCAAGTTGCGGCTCCCGCTACGTCCCACTGTACCTGATCTGCGCCGAGTACCGTCGACAGGGCCGCCGCAAGTCATCTTCGCAGCTCTTGCTAGTCTAGGTCGCAAACGGTCTAGTCGTTGCGGCGATCAACGTGTCGGGACAGACGGAAGTTCTTGTGTTTCAGACTTGAGCTGTCACACAACCCGCCTTTTCAGACGAAGCTGGTTCAGCTCGGCCACCGCATGAGCATAGACATAGATATCTTGATTAGCTACGACTGAACGGCTTGAGCGTCACTGGTTCTTTGCTGGCAGTCTTATGCCGGATACTAAGCGTCACAGCGTGGGTGGAAGACCGTCCGGTGCAAGTCCAACCCAAGGAATGGCTGGTGCTATGGTGCCTCTGGAGGCTGCTCTGAGCGGTGCAATTGGTGCACGGTAAGCAGACAATTCATCTTGCCCCCTTTCCCTCGACAACGATGACAATTGGAGTCCGCGGTATTGACGTATTCATCTACCAGCGTTCGCATTAGCACAGCTCCAACCGTATCGACCATCGAAGGCACCCTGTTCACAGCCTGCCCCATTACCAACCTAGTTGCCATCAACACTGCCGACAAGCAATCGCAAGCAGCAGACTACCACATCATCCCAGTGTCGCGTATACAATCCTTCCAGCTCCTCTCCCTGGCCCCCTCATCCAACTCCACCGAAGGCCCGTCATTCTCCGATGCCGCCCCCCCTCTGCACGCGCTGGATATCCGCGCCCTGAAGACTCGCGAGTTCAATGCCGTGAGCAAGCTGCTCGAGACGGAGGCGCGCCGCGGGAAGGGCGTCACGCGCGAGGCCCAGGACATCTTCGACGCTTTCACCCGCACCATGCCGACCCGGTGGGACGGTCCCAACATCATCGTGGCGGATGCCGTCACCATCGCGCCCCCGTACCGTGTTGATGACTGCCGGCCGCTGGTTGCGGGCGACACGGCTGCTCTGGCGCACGTCCGCAAGGTGGTATGTATTGCCTTTTCGTTTCTAGGTTTTATCCGATTTGGTGGCTGGATTCTGACCGTCATAACAGCTTGAAATGGAACGCAAGAAGATCGAGTTGCGTAGCGCCAGTGCGGCGATCGGCACGACCAGCACCTTTTCCCGCGGCGGTTCCGCGAAGGACGCTGCGGGCGGTGCTTCGAGCAACCCCAATCCGACCCCAGGGCCTGGCGCTGCTGGACAACGGAAGGGTGGTTGATTTAGTGGAGTATCAACCAACGATGCGGCTGGAGAGGGAGAGGGTGGGAGTGAGAGAGAGAGAACCATGCATTGACTGAAGAGCGTTCAACCCGGATGGTTTAATCGGGACAAGGGCGCCCGAATATACGATAGCAACGATGGACAGATGGGTGCTAAGACTCGGCAGATCTATTCATGGGGAGTATATGGTGCTGGATATAGGCATCCGTCGCTGTACTTCTATTGCTGAACTACTTCCGGGTTGGAGTGCATAGGTCTGGATCTGATCATTGCGATGGCTATCTATCTACTTCTGTCTGGAGTTGGTAGGATTAAGGACTACTCTAGAAACGGAACAATGATGACTGAACATGATTTATTAGATGGCTTCGTAGCATCACAGTTAGCTTTGGAGTATCTTAGGGCCTACCTCCCTTACCTTACCCAGGTACCCTCGCTTTGACAAATCCGATCAACAGAGTACTATAACACGAGCATAACCTACAATACCTACATCCAAAACACACATAGATGGTCTTAACCAACGCTCCACGCCGGTTACCACAGTACTACGGAGTACTGCATATAGCATCACACCCATATACTGCGCGATGATGTGATGTAATATGACGATAGAATTCAAGCAAGCCAGGTGGTTGGCGTCGTACAAGCCTTTTGTCCTTCCTTACCTTGGAGATGTGAACACTCCACTACACTTGTTTTGTTTACTTCATGTTACATATCTATATTTACATATAGTTGGAGGTAGCTAATTGATATCTCTCATTAATACTGTTGTTACAATTGCTGCTGCCTAGTGGGTTATGAGGTGAGTTGTAATCTGTAACTAAATCCCCAGCGTGGAAGCATATGTATACTCCGAGTATAGGTACCTGCCTATGCATTGAAACCATGCACTGTGACGTGATGTTTGACCTTACACTGTATAGTATAGTATGAGATGGGATGAGATGGGATGAGATGGGATGAGTGAGACTTCTGTAAGTATGGAGTACTCCCATCTACTAATATGATAATATCAGCTGTGGTTCTTTCGTCAGAGAATAGGTATCTGGATCGCTGTACTTGATAGGTATTATATTATATCATGTATATACTATGCAGGGGTAGCTGGGTCTTCATAGGGTTGGTCCACTCTCTCTGGAAGGTCGCCACAGCGTTAGGTGGTGTTCTAAAACATTATTGAATATATGCCTGATGTACGACCTACCACAGGTGAAGAAGTGTACCTTGTATATAGGTCCAGTTCAGCCACTCCCTACTTGGTAAAGGACCGATCTATCAAGCCATGTGCAACCAACCACCCACCAACCAACTATCCAAGCAAAGCAAAACAAATCAAATCAAATCACATCAACTGACGAATAATAAATACTCACCATACCCTCATAATTATTCATCCATTGTCTTACTCAGACCCGACCACGTTGAAGCAGAATGGATCATGCGACTGTGTCATTGTCTGTCTTGTCTCCTGTCTGTCTCCTGTCGGGTGCAGACATGCAAGGGGAGGGGTCTGGTCCATCCACCGTCTTACGTTCCGACCTGCTGTGTCTGTGTCTGTTTCTCTCTTCCTGCGCGATGAGATCATCGGATGGGATGGGATTGGTTTTGTCGTATTGGGCTCTGGTTTGGCTGAGACTGGCCTGGCTCATGGGTCAATAGTAACTAGATAAGGTTTTTGCTTTGCTTTGCTTGCTTATTTCTGGTAATTAGGTATAGTTGGGGTTAGTATTTGCGAGGGAGTTATCGGTGTTTATGCTTGGTTAGTCTGGGTGTGGGTGTGGTTTTGTCTAGTTTCATGGGTTGTATACTGTTTCATTCTACCTTCTCTCTGGGAAGATGAAGGTCTACCATTATTCAAGTCATCTGGTTGTATTTTCTTTTTTCTTTTTCTTTTTCTTTCGTAACCCACCATAAAACATACAATAGATCCTGACCCCCCGTCAAGTGTGCCATTTCGGAAAAAGATCATACCTGTCAGATGCTTGGGCCTGACCGCGGCTCCTGACGACAAATCATGAGGGAGACAATTACGGGGTTATCAGATGGCCAGACCGAGGGAGAGAGCCAAAGAAAAAAAAAAAAAAAGGGAAAAAAAGGGAAAAAAACAAGGGAAGATTCCTACCTAAGGATTCAAACCAACCACGACGATTGATCCCTGTCTCTCAACGCCAAGAGTCAGGTGGAAGAGACGGGGGCTTCAGGTTCAGCAGCTTGCCGGAGATGTCTCCACCTCTTTCACACTCTCTCTTCTGCCCAGTGTTTGGGGCTTGGCTAATTGGTCCGTCGCACTAGACGTGGGATTGGGCTATGCTGGTTTATTTGCACACGGCTCTCTCCCAAACTTGGTATGAAGACCGGGTTCTATGTCCGTGGCTTTGTCCCTATTTTTGGGTGCTTATCACGTTGTACCTGACGGGCATTGTTGTTGGGGCCGGTAGGAGGATCTTGCACTAATGACCCTGGTGAGATATCAATAGTCTATCAATGGTCATTGCATTGGCAAGGCGTTTTAAGGCTGACAGATAAGGAAGGGAGAAAAAAAACAAAAAAAAAAAAAAAAAAAAAAACAAAAGAGGAAAATCCACTGGGACTAAAGGGTAGGAATTAGGGAAGGGAACATATTGTTGACCCCGGATCGACCGGAAGAGTGACAAAGCAAATGAAATTACACCATCCCATCTATGGAATATGCCCTGCTGGACCTCCCCGCTTTACGAGCGCGGCTTATTGACTGGCTGACGCCCATGTAGACGCGAGAACAAGCGAGATCCAGAGGGCAAAAGCCAGAGAAGAAGAAAAAAAAAGCCGGTGACGGTGGCTCGTGAATTTGGGATTTGGGGGACTAGCCAGGTGTCTCGTCGACTGGGGCCAAGCGCACTATGCTCCGTCGTAGATGATTAGTGGATCAGGAGAGGGGCGTCAGTGACGAGCTAGGTCTTCTTCATGGGCTCGGATTCGCCGGTGGATGGAGTGGCTCCAGTGGCTGCACCGCTGCAGGACGCTAGAAGAGGGTGGGATTTGACTAGGCCGGTGGATAGTGGAGACGGGCGAAAAAGATCGTAGTCATTCCCGGGCAGGAGAAGCGGGGGACTTGCCGTAGAATTCGGAAATGATGTTGATATTCAAGATATTCAAGATATTATAGATCATAGTATGGAGTAGGGAGGATAATAAGGTAGAAGGATAAAGGGTAAGGAGGGAGAGAAGAAGAGGAGAAGAGACGAAGAGAAGAAGAGAAGAGAGTAAAGGGAGGAGAGACTGAAGAAGAGATGAGCATAATTGTACAGTCAATAGATGTTATAAATGGTTTCATAACTTCAGGAGATCCTGACTAAGTCATCCACATCCACTCGCTCACATGATCCGCCCGTCTTTCTCACTTCTTCATCTTCATCGCACTTCTTGTTGTTGTTGTTCTTGTGATCTCGATCCTCATCTTTCTCTCGTCCAATTCCTTTGTCCTTTCTTCAATCTCTCCATTCCTGTGTTGGTCTGTTTTCGAACCTCTGTCCGATCTTCCTTTTGTCCTGTCTCTTCCTCCCCCTGTTTTGATCTTATCTTTCCTTACTTTCCTTACTTTACACTGTCTACTGTCCACTGTCCATCCATCCTCCCATTGTCCTCCCATCACTCCTTTGGTATCTGTCCTCTGTGGATCGATTAAACTTCGAGACACCTGGAGCATCGCCTCCTGCTGCTGTCTCCCTTGCGTCGTTCCCCCTCCCGAACCTTTTCTCCTCTCTTCCGACCTGCGCTATCCGCTTGCGACCCTCCCACTCCTTTCATTAGCCCCCTCTGCCTCTTTGTCTCAAATCCGGACTAGACTATCGACTCCTTCACATCGATTCCCAGCTCGCTCGGCTATTCCGACGCTCAGATCTTCCCTCCCGACTCGTCTCGACAAGTCCCATCGATACCGTCGAGCACGCTGGCCGATATCCTCTTTCCTCGATTACTGATGGAGCCCGCTCCATGCTAGCCTAACCTTCCTTTGACCTTTCCCTTATCATCCCTTTCCCCGATTTCGCATCGACTCCCTTCACCATGGGCTTATCGCCGTCAAACAGCCACCACCGACGGCGGAGCTCAGTCCTCACCAGCACGGCTGGTTCTTCCCATGCCGCTGCCCTAGACCAGCGGGACGACCCATCGAGATTGACAGGTGATGGCCTCGGATACAAACGGGACGACCTGAAAGTGGGCGAGGATCCAGACGTGTCGGACCTTTCCTCCATTGCGGAGAGTGTGGAAATGGATCATATCACCTCAGATGACGACGTTCACGATGACGAGGAAACGGGCCTCACGGCGAGACAACGACGCCAGAGACGACGCCGGAGACAACAACGCAGGCAGTTGGATGCTCGGATTGCCGGGGTCAAGGCGTCGAAAACCGATGATCTCGCGGGTCAGAGTGTCACCCAGCGGCTCCTGATCAATGCGACGTTGATCCTGATGTGGTATTTCTTTTCGCTGGCGATCTCGATTGTGAGTAGTGATGCCCTCTTCCCCGGTCTGGGGTTGAGAGCTGTGGTAGGAGAAAAGCTAATGCGCCGGATAGTACAACAAGTGGATGTTCTCCGAAGATGACATCGTATTCCCCTACCCTCTCTTCACCACGAGTTTGCATATGCTGGTTCAGTTCACGCTCGCCTCGACCCTCCTTTGGATCTTCCCCTCCCTACGGCCAAAGGCCCCCCCTCCGCCCGATGGGGCGGAACCCGAACCCCTCCTGACCAAGCTCTTCTACTTCACTCGTCTCGTCCCCTGCGGAACGGCCACGTCGCTCGATATTGGTCTGGGGAACATGTCCCTCAAATTCATCTCGCTCACCTTTTTGACCATGTGTAAATCGTCCGCCCTCGCCTTTGTCCTCATCTTCGCCTTCCTCTTCCGCCTCGAAACTCCTTCGTTCAAGCTCATCCTCATCATCGCCGCCATGACCGTCGGCGTCGTCATGATGGTCGCCGGCGAGACGGCCTTCAATACCATCGGCTTCGTCCTCGTCATCGCGTCGGCCTTCTTCTCCGGCTTCCGGTGGGGCTTGACACAGATCCTCCTTCTCCGCCATCCCGCCACCGGCAATCCCTTCTCCACCCTCTTCTTCCTCACTCCCGTGATGTTCCTGTCCCTCATCGTGATTGCCACCTCGATCGAGGGCCCGTCTCAGATCTTCACCGGCGTGGTGGCCCTCACCGACGAGCACGGGGGTGCCTTCGCGGCGTTCCTCCTCATCTTCCCGGGCGTGCTCGCCTTCTGCATGATCGCGGCCGAGTTCGCCCTTCTGAAACGGTCCTCCGTGGTCACCCTGAGTATCTGCGGCATATTCAAAGAGGTGGTCACCATCAGTGCGGCCGGTGTCATCTTCCACGACCAGCTGACGCTGATCAATTTGACGGGCTTGTTCGTGACGATCTGCAGCATCGGCTGCTACAATTACATGAAAATCGCCAAGATGCGCGCCGATGCCCAAAAGGCCTCGTGGGACCGGAGTCCGGATCTGGACTCGGACTCGGAGGACCTGGGTCCCGTCCGGACCCGGGGTGGATACCACCAGGTCGCGGACCAGGAGACCACGATGGTGGAGTCCCCCACGATCCACGTCGATGACAATGTCAATATCACGCCCCCGAGCGACGCGCCCATCAACGGAGGACGGTCGTACCGGGTTCGCGCCAGCGGAGCGAGCAGTGCTGTCCACGGGCTCAGCATCAACACCACGAACCTGGAGGATCCAGATAAGATCCAAGTGTCTCGGCCGTCTCCCATGAAATCGGCCCCGCCGATCGTCATCTCCGCCGACACGCAGTTCCCACCCCAGGGAACGCGAGGACCCAGCCCGTCCGAGGATACTCGATCATCGCCCGAACGACACCCGGCCAGTGATGGACAATGATTGGACCGTTCTGCTACCTTGTCCTCTCTCGTCTCTTCTACTCCGACAGTCGATGCGTTGTCTCCATGCCGTTCTCATCCAGCTCTCCAACCGCGTCTTGACGCCTACCCGGGCTCTTCATGTGCCCGGAAGATTCTCGAGAGCAATGACTCATGGAAGACGACGCTCACTCCGCGAAGCGATACATACGCGTCCTCGCATCTGTTGATTTATATCCACGACTCGGCCGGCACTTCACCGGTGTGAAAATGCTTGAAGTGCACAGTCCACCGCACATATCGGCGCGGCTTCGTATAGAGTGATTGTTTCGCGTGATATACCATGTCTACCTCCACTACCCAAGAAAATATCTCATCTCATCTCATCTCATATATCTTAGCATTTGGACTTCCAGCTGAAGTCTGGCATATTATACAGAATACCCATTTGCATTGAACTTGTCCAGGTTGTTATAGTAGTTTTGGGTGTATAACTGTAAATATCTTGTAGATGTAGCTCTGAGCGTTTGAACTGGAAACCACATTATAAAGCTCTTGAAGCTCAAGCGATTATTTTACAATGTATCAAATCATCTCATAGTAATATCTCAATATCTCAATCCTCCTCCGCATGACTTTGACACCCCTCATCCTCACTCCCCCCATGTTCATCATCATCACCATCATCAACCTTCTTCCCACCCGCTGTCTTCCCCCGTTTCGGGGCCCCATTCATCATCTCCATCAAGGTCTTCTGCCCACTCTTCCCGCCCTCCTTCTTCAACCTCTTCTTCTCCTCCGCCTCCATCTTCCTCTCATACTGCTCCTGATGTTTCGCTCGCACCTCCTTCCCCTCATCTGCCAGTTGCGCCTCCAGCGCGCGGAATTCCGCCCCCTCGGGATCCATCCCGATGAGCGATTCGAGGAGCTCGATTTCGCGCGCCCATATCGCCGGGTCTGATACCGCGGCCGTGGATTTGGAGGTTGAGTTTGGGGGAGGGGGTCGGTCGATGGGTGTTTCGAGGATCATGGGGAGGTTTTCGAAGCGCGGCTCGTTCATGACGTTGTGGAAGGCGCGGAGGCCGAGGAATCCCGTGCCGATGTTGGCGTGCAGGTCGCGGTTGCTGCCGCGGGGGGCTTTGGAGTCGTTGAGGTGTAGGGCGCGCAGGTGTTGCAGGCCGATTTGGTCTTCGAATTCTTGGAGGAAGGAGGTGAAGCCCGTGGGTGTGGTTAGGTCGTAGCCTGCTGCGAAGCTGTGGCAGGTGTCGATGCAGATTCCGATGCGGGGGTGGTATTCGGCGGGGATTTGGGAGAGGATCGTGCGGAAGTCGCTGAGGTTGCCGCCGATTGTGGAGCCGTGGCCACACATGGTTTCGAGGACGGGGACGACTGTGGTTGTTGCTGCTAGGGCGTTGGTGAGGGCTTTGGCGAGGCGGGTGAGTGCTGAGGGGAAGGGGCTTTGGTTGGCGCTGCCGGGGCTGTTGGGGGGGATTTTGTTAGGGTTGTATGGTTGATAGGGGAGGGGGGGGAGGGATGTACTGGAAATTGTAGAGGGTGATTCCTAGGGCTTCACAGCGGAGGAGGTCCTCGAGGAAGGAATCGTAGGCTTGCTTTGCTTTGGCTTTGTCTTCTTGGGCTAGGTTGACGAGGTAGGATCCGTGGGGAAGAATGTGTCTGTATAATGTGAGTCTATTTGTGTGGCTGGGTGGGGTGTGGTGTATTCGGTGGCAGACTTACTTGGTGCCGTCATATTTCTGGTCGGTGCAGAGACGACGAAACTGGTCTCTATGGTCGTCTTGTAGTGGAGGATTGTCCCATTTTCTCTGGGATTTGAGGAACAGAGCAAATGCATTGCCTCTGCAAGTAATCGGTTAGCGTTGATAATTATGGATAGACAGGTTGCATACCCAATGTGAACACTATTGTTGATGGAATTGAAAACACCCTTTGCTGCACTAACATGAGCTCCCACACACATGCGCAGACCTTGCGTCCGAGCCCTCAACGGCACCATCTCGGCTTCGATCTCCTTCTTCGTCTTCCGTTTCTTGGTGGTTTTCACGGCCGGTGCGGGCTTTTCTTCCGGTTTATCGACCTTTGTCTGTGCTTCTTCGTCCGCCACAGATACAGTGGTATCTTCTTCCGCGATTTTCTCCTCCTTGATGGAGACCTTGACAGCCCGTCCACGGGCGGTTTTCTTCAACGCAGCGTTGGTGGATGTGACCTCGTCTTGCTCAGGCTCTTCTTTGACCTCCAAGCTCGGCAACCCCTCATGCGCTTTGGTGCGTTTCGATCGTCGTAGAGGGGAGCTTGGCTCGGTACTGTCGACCTGTCTCTTGCTGCCTTTGCTAGGGCTGGCTGTCGGCGAGATGGCGCTCGATGCCGCTTTACGGGCGACGCGCGGCATGTCAGCAGTCCGATCACTTATGGCCAATATTTGGAAAGTGTGGGAGCACTGAAATATGCACTGAAGCTGAATGACTTCCAATTGATAGTTGCAGAGAGCAAGGAATAAGGTGCTTGTACTGGTTTGGCTGCGATAAGAAGAGCTCAAAGTTCGCGCGTCGAGCGTGTCGCGGGGATGACTCAGCCGGAGCTCATTAGCTTTCCCGATCGGGTAATCCACCCACGTGACCCGTTACTGGGACAACGGGCAGCAGTTGTTTATCGATAAACGACCCGTTTTGGATCCGAATCCACACCAGAATTTCATCTTCAACGACCATCGACCACCCTGTCATTCGACCGCCACGACCACCGAAACCACCGATAACACCGCCCAGATTATACTCAACGCCACTAACACCTAAGGAGAACCAAATCGTTATCTTCTTCACCCCCTCATTCGCCGTCGCCGCCATGGCGGCCTCCGAGGACTTGGTTGACTTCGATATCATCGAGAACCAGAAAGAAAACATCCAGTCTTTACCCGGTGGACGATCCGCCAGGGAGCTGGCCCGGTTATTCTCACCAAGGGAATCAGAGGGCAAGCTTGCTTCTCCATCGCCGAACGACACGAGGACACTCAACGACGCCATTCGACAGGAATATGAAACCGAACTGCAGGCCATTTCAGAGTCGGACGACCCGCTCGATATATATGATCGCTATGTCAAATGGGCCCTGAACGCGTACCCGTCTTCTCAAGCCACGCCGGAGTCCGGACTGTTACCCTTGCTGGAACGCGCTGTGCGCGAATTTCTGTCATCATCGCATTATAAGAACGACCCTCGCTACCTGCGCCTCTGGCTTCACTACATTAGACTGTTCTCCGACTCGCCGCGCGAGACGTTTGCCTTCCTAGCGCGTCACCACATTGGAGAAGGCCTCGCCCTTTTCTATGAGGAATTTGCTGCGTGGCTGGAGGGTGCAGGCAGGTGGACACAAGCCGATGAAGTGTATCGGCTCGGCATTGACCGCGAAGCACGTCCCGCCGAACGGCTCGTTCGGAAATATAGCGAATTCCAACAGCGCTACGAGCGGCGCACCCAGGATAACGGACCGTCGTCTCCCGCCTTGCCAGCTGTTCGACCGGCGTTGGTCGCCAAGGTGGACCCCTTCGCTTCGGCACCGGCTGAGTCCAGCGACCCGCAGGCCCAGCAACAATCTTCCCCCGCGGCGTCCGCGCCCAAGACAAAATCGAAAAAACCCAAGATGGCCATCTTCTCCGACGCTGACTCCGGAGCAAGCCAGCCAGCGGTGTCTAAACCGTCCAAGGGATGGGAGAGTATCGGATCGGTGCAGGACCGAAAGAAAGAAAACACGATGGAGGCAAAGCCGTGGGTAGGCGAGACCTTGAAAGCCGGGAAGAAACCGGCGCCCACGCAAAAAATGACGATATTTCGGGATGAGGTAAGTGCAATTGGTTTTTTGGCCCTGACTCGACTTCCACATATTTACGATCACAGGACTAATTAGTGGCATGAAACCCTCTTCGGTTTACGATTTATGTATCCAGTCAAATTCCAATGCAGAAAACAATGAGCCAATGCAGTCCAAGCGTGTTCCAGAGCATCGTATAAGGGAGGCAGTTAACCCACGTACCGGAAGACGAGAACGCGTTTTCGTGAATCTAAATGCGGTATATCCGGACATCGCCAATCCTTGCAATGAAGTTAGTTTCGAAGAACTTTGGGCGATGAACCGTGGGTGGATGAACAAGAACTGGCGGGCGCAGAAAGAACCCCTGAGGCAGATTACCGGGAACGAGCAGGTTGACCCCAGCCTTGATAGGGACTTACCGGAACAATTTCAACACAAGTTGAGCGTCAAAGATATTGATCCCCATGCTGCGGAGCACGATGCAGTCATGGAGAAGAAGAGCAAGAAAGCACAGAAACTCAAACTGCGCGAGGTCAAAGGAGAAACACAGACTGGTAAGGCCTATCCTGACATGCATACTCGACTGGGTCCCACGCTTCCGGAGCCACACCACTGACTCTATACACAGTCAAGATGAAATTCGATTCCCCAACGAAGAACAACAAGTCGCGTCGCAAGAGCACCCACGAGCCAACGATGACCATGCACACTCGGGCCGCCACGGATGAGATATACAGCATCTTCAACCAGCCACTAAAGGCAGAGGAGAATGTAGCCGAGAGCAGTGATTTTGAGGACGACGACTACACCAGCGCCGGCGAAAGCACGATGACCGGTCACCTTTCCGCCGCTTCGAGCGACTTCGGCGACGATACCTTTCACAAATCCTTTGGCGAAAGCGAGGGGGACGGCCTGGACGACACTCGCGCAGAAAGCGTGGTGGATGGCGAATGGACTCAGTACTCGACCAACCAAGACACCTGCGATGTGTCCGCTGTGCAGTCGCCATCCGGCACACCCAAGCACTCGTTGTTGGATGGAGCAGATGATGCTTGCAGTGTGGATAGTGACGAATATGATCAGACGGACCGATTCGTCCCTCAGATGCCAGAAGACTATAACCCCCCACTTGGCACGTACCGTGACCCTGCCATTATGGCCCAGAATCGTCTACCTTTCATGACCCCTATCGTGGAGCAGACCGAACACTCCTTCGCTTCAATGACCGCAGCTCGGGCTCATATGTACAGCGCGAAGACCCCTTCGAAGCATTCGTCGGCTAACCTCCTCGCCACTCCGCTCGCTGAGACCCCTCGCCTGGGTCATTTGCCCGAACTCCCGGAAGATGTGACCCTGAGCCCCTCCGCCGCGAGGGCGCTTTCCAGCTTCACCTCCCACTCCCCAGCCAAGCTGATGGGCTCTCCCCGAGTTATTGTCCCGGACGCACAGTGCAATCCGACCCATAGCAGCGTCCGCAATACCATTCTCAGGTCTCTGGAGCCCCCACTAACATCATATCCTGGCTATCACAGTCACCCGGAAATGGGGACACACTACGCTTCCGAGATTCAGAGATTCATGAAGACTGCCGTCAAACGCCCCAGGAGTGGCGACGAGGCTTCCTTCGATGTGCCGATCTTGGAACTCCCAGGCTCTGAACGAAATTACATCATCAGGAGGGAGCTGGGGGCCGGTGCTTATGCCCCTGTTTATCTTGCTGAGAGCATCGACAGTTTGTCTTCTGACTCGGAAGCTGATGATAGTCATCCCGCTTGTCGCAAGGGGAAGTCTAGCATGCCTCGGTATGGCTTTGAAGCGATCAAGTTGGAAGTCGGGCCGCCGAGTGCCTGGGAGTTTTACATGATACGGACGGCCCACGAACGGCTGATACGCAGCCCTGGGTTGGCTCGCAGTGCGGATAGTATCATTAACCTGCATGAACTGCACGTGTACAAGGGCGAAAGCATTCTGGTGGAGGATTACCGAGGGCAGGGGACGCTGTTGGATCTGGTGAACATAGTCCGCAATGAGCCCATCACACCCAACGGCAACGGCGAAGGCCTCGACGAGGCTCTGGCTATGTTTTTCGCCGTAGAACTTTTCCGAACCGTTGAATCTCTTCACGCGTGCAATATCCTGCATGGCGATATCAAAGCGGATAACTGTCTCGTCCGGTTCGACGACAAGCCCGCAGCGCCGCCTTCTCTTCTCGATCTAGACGGGGATTTTCCGGACCCGCGGGAAATCCACTATTCCCCCCGTGGGTCCTACGGTTGGGACAACAAAGGTCTCTCGCTAATCGACTTCGGACGTGCCATCGACATGCAAGCCTTCAATCCCTCCGTCCAGTTCGTCGCAGACTGGGAAGCCAAGGGCCACGAATGCACCGAGATCCGAGAGAATCGCCCCTGGACGCACCAAATCGACCTCTACGGCCTGGCGGGTACCATCCATGTCATGCTCTTCGGGAAATACATCGAGTCGGCCCCGATGCGTCGCAGCGAGGGTGCTCCCGCCCAGTCTAGCGGCGCCACCCGAACCTACCAGATCCGCGAGTCGCTCAAGCGATACTGGGAACGGGACATCTGGCGCGACGTGTTCGACCTCCTTTTGAACCCCTCCGCCGACCGCTGGGTCCAAATGGAACGACAGGGAACCCCGCAGGATGAGAATGAAAATAGCGTTCCCGGTTCGCCTGTCCTCCCTGTCCTACGGTCGATGCGATTCGTGCGCGAACGCATGGAGGCGTGGCTTTTGGCCAATGCGGAGAAGAAGGGTCTTGGTCTGCAGATCCGTAGATTGGAGGCTATCTACGCGGAGAGGAAGAAGCGATTGGAGCGGACGTGATTGTCTGCTTCAGACTTCTTTCTGCTCCTCCTTTTTTTCTATTCTTCTTCGCTGTTCACTTCCCTCTTGACTTTGTTGCTTTGGTGGACAAGCTATGCTTGTTGTTTTCACGATAGACGCGATGCTTCACGACATCTTTCTTTCTTTCTTTCTATTGCGTTTCGCTATACCCCCGCCAATTCCCTTCTGGATCTCATTCGTTTTCTTCTTGCAGCGTTGGCGTTTGAGGTGGAGAGGCTGAACCTCGATCTTGATCTTATCTTCATGTTATGGTTTCTTTTCGTGGTATTTGTTTCTGTCCTAGTTTTATCTACCTAATATTCATTCTATTTGGTTCTCTACAGACTTCTCAGGTTGACCTGATAATCACCGTGCATGATACTTAGAAGCTATCTATATCTCACTAGCTAAACTACCTACTTTCCTACTAACTGTATACAACTACTGCTATCTCTACAATCATTATACTACTATGACAGATTCTCCCTTACACAAGCTCAAAGAGAAAACCATCTCACTGGAGTATCTTCTACGAAAAAGAATTTCGAGTATAAAATAATTCAAATAAATCAATTCAAAAAAACTCAGATCGTTGACTGCGCAATGAATAGCGAATCAGTCATCAAATCAATCAATCAGTCAATCAATAATATCATGTGCATATCATGTCCATATCCGTGGTAAGTCATCGTCATCAGCATAATCATCAGCAGCATCATCAGCATAAGCATAAGCATCATCAGCAGTACTAACTGGACTTTGTTGCGTCCAGGGTGTTTGCTTTGCTGGTTGGTTGGTTGGTTGTCTAGTATGCGCGCTTGGGGGTTGGGGGGAAAGTAAACAAGATGAGGAAAGAAAGGAAGAGATGGATAAAGAAGATGATGGGAGAGGGAGGGAGAGAAGGTAGATAGACCATGTGAAAGGAAGGAGAAGAAGAAGAAGAAGAAGGAGAAGATAAAGTTGGAAAAAATTCGTAGTGAAGAGTGTATGATAGAATAGATTCAGTTCAGCTGCTTATACAAGACAGGAACAAAAAATGAGAGATAAAGAAAGAAAGTAAGTAAGAAAAAAGAGAATATAATCTCCAGAAAGGAAACAAGACTGAGAAAAAAAAAAAATCGCTGCATAACGCTTGTCATTCATTCAACGTCACAGCCATATCATGATCGTTTCAAGTTTTTCTTTTTGCGTCGTCGATCGTTTTCATGCATCTATTGAGTAGTCGTTTCAATCAATACCAACATCAACATCGTCTCCGTACCGGTCATATTGCAATGCATGCATGCTTCTTTCTTGGGTTTAGGATGGGAGGTTTGGTTTGTGGGGGAGAAGAAGGAGAAGCATGCACGCTGCTCATCATCATAAAGTCAAGTCAAATCAATAAAAGAAAAAGACGCCAAGACGATGACGAGGGTAGATGGACTGTGATCAATCAAAGGGAGAGTGGAGAGAGAATAAGGAAAGTTAAAGATAGGTGGTAGTTGAGAGCAGCTGGGGTGCGCTGATTTGGGTTGTACAAGGCTTGCCTCGTTCCTCTCGCTTGCCGGCGTTGGTCCGAACAATGCGTTGCTGATGTCGACCAAGAGAGGGTTCTTCGAGGTGAAATAAAGAAAACAAAGAGGTAAAGAAAGGTTAATGAGTGTGGTGGATAGGAGATCAACAATGGCTTCGGGAGTTGTCCATGGCTATTGTTGTATGCGAGATAATGGCCATTGTGGTGGGAGGCCCAAGCCAATGTCGCTCCGGCCCGTAGATTGAGACACAAGGAAATCAGAAGTAGGAAAACTGGTGAAAGATAGTGTAGGTTGATCAGTTCAACCGAAGAGAATAGGAACAGAAGGAGATCATCGCATGTGGTCAGGAAGTCTTTCCGTAGCCAGGTCGTAAGAGGTACACCGTTCGCTCATGGCTTATTGGGAGTACCTAACCACACGATTATCATCCAACAGACTGTAACTGTGTTGTCCGCGACTTTTGTGTCGGGCTGTATTTGTCGATTGTTTATCGTCCTTGTCTTGGCGAGGTGAGCAGAGTTTTGGGGTTTCGTGTATATCTTTTTTTTTTTTTTTTTTTTTTTTTTTTTTCATTTCTCGTTTTCTTCGTTTGTTGTTTTTATCTCATTCATAATATCGTCAGGGCCATTTCGGTCATTAGATCACTTGATGGGAAGGATCCAAGTCCAAGCGCATCATCTAAATCATTAAAAAAGGATGTCAAAACACGTTGACACCATGGTGCATGGCGAAACCAGATTCCAACGCCGTCCGCCCTCTAAGCAGTTGGGCAATGTGGGTTCTGGCCAGCCTTACTGTTTCGTGTAGGGCAAATTCAAGATCTGCCGGCGAATGCGCTCGGCGTCGGAGATGCCCTGTTCGGTGGGGTCGTACGGAAGCACGCCTGTCCGTGCTCGACTGCGGCCTTGGGAATCCGGGGTCGCCAGTTTGGGTTGCGGGTCCATGGACCGGCCGATAAAAGGGTCGGATAGGGAAGGCGCGTGCCGAATCCGCCGGGCTGGGCCGGGCCGTTTGGGGGTCTCGATCTTGAACGGGGATCCCAGGCGCCGGATGTTCTCGCCCGCATCGCCATCTAGGTGGTTGAGCAGAGAAGGGATGGCGAGTTTGTCCGTGGAACCGCCTTCATCGTTGCGCGATGACGACGACGGAGGGGAGAACAGTTGATTGATGGCCGGAGGATGCACCGCGCTGGTCGTCGCCCCGCGGGTTCGCAGTCGGATACGGCGCTGGCCCAAGTCGTTGAGTTTGCCCTGGCGGAATAATTCCTCCAGGTGGCGTTGGGTTTCGTCTTGCGCCGGCGACTCGTCCGCAGGAAGATCGTTGCGAGGGACCGGACCGTGCTGGTGGTCCGCAGTCGGGAGCGCATCCATGCGCGGTAGCGATCGCAGCCGGGCGCCCGTCACATGGATGGTCTCGCGGCGGGAGCCCGGGCGATGGATTCGATGGCGGGAGGTGTTCGGGCCCCATGTATTGTACGCAAACGGGGACCCGAGACGGGGCGCCTCCATCTCCCGTTCGTCGAAGCTCCACGACTTGGGCGGGAGCGAGCGGGGTTCAGCGGATGGAAGGGGATGCCATTCGGGGTTCGTCATATGAGACGGTCCCTCCGCCGCCAGCTGCGACAGGGGAGTGAAAACCGAGCTTGTGACCAGAGAGACCCCCAGGTCGCGCGTGGCATAGGCGGCGCTGTTGCCCGCGCTTTCGGGCTCGAGGCGGGGCAACAGGTCCAGGGCCGGGCTCGGGCTTTTGGACTGCATCATCCGCTGGTAGTGCGGCGCAATGGAGAACTTGCGTTTGCAGAGCAGTTTGAGTCTGCGACGCGTGGCGGCTTCCGACCGGGGCCAGATGAGCGTGGTGGCCGGTTCCGCTTTGGGCGTGGGGGTCGCATCTCCACTCCGCGACTGATGCGCGGGCGCAGGGGGGTCGGCGCAGGGTTGCCGGGTGAGCCGATAGCGCTTCCGTTCCCAGTTCCTCTTGGCCTCGCGCGCGACCCGGTGGGTGACGCCCAGCGGCGGGATACTCCCGGGGGTCATCTTGAACGGAGTGATGAGGGGGTTCTGGATATAGAGCTGGTAGGTGTTCCAGAGGTGGTTGTCCATGTCCAGGGTCCACTTCTCCTTGGATCGCAGACCGCGGGGCCTCCACGGTTTGCGGGGCAACGGCGGCGACTCGGCGAGCGGCTTGGGGGCAATTTCCAGGTGGAAGAACGGGTCATAGGAATCGCTCTCCATGCTGGTGCAGCTTCCGCCCACGGAGCGCCGGGAGGCGTAGGTTTCAATCGAGGAGATGGAGGAGTCCGAGGCGTGCGAACACGCGGATCCCGGACGCTCAATGGCGTCGCCCCACAGCTGGGGATCGTCGGACCGCCACGAATCGGTGGGTGGGGGGTCGGCGGGGTCGGGACGGATCTGGGCCGGGGGAGTCTTCAAGACCACGCGATGCCGGGGCGGCGCCAAGAGGTGGACATTGTGGGGCGGGGCGATGGAGGACGAGGGGTCCTCGGCCGGCTCACAACTAGGGGGAATTTCAATTGAGGGGAGGGGGACATCGGGGGAGGTGGAGCGGACGGTGCTGCGGTCGTATTCGACTTGCGCAAAAATGTCGGACCCGGAGCGGGCGCGGGATCTCCGCCAGCGACAACTAGCATGGCGGGGCGGGGGAGGCGGGACTTCAAGTTGAATCGACGACCGCTCCGGGGTCCGTGGCTCACCGAAACTCATGGAAGGAAAGGTAAAGTTCTTAGGCAGGGTGCGCGACAGGCCTTGCTGTGGGAAAGCCATGACAGGCGACGTCCCGATGTGGGGACGATCGAACCAGACGGGTGATCGATCTCAAGTACGCTGGTTCGTTTCTTTTTTCGTTTTTTCGTGTCCGATGTAGGCAATCTCTATGGCCCAATCATTTCGGAGGTCGCAACCCAGTCAATGGTTTCAACGATAAGGTGGATGTCACCAGGGAGGGCGCAGGCTATCCGAAACGACGTCGCGGTGAGTCTCGAAGTTCAGCCCAGGGCACGTGAACCTCCCGCTCGGAGTGATGACCCGGGAAAGGATTCCGGACAGTAGACGAGGCAAGGAAATGTGATTTCGACGGTGCAACGCAGGCAATAGGATGCGATGCGACGTTGACGAGTGCGCGTGCTATAAATGTCGTAAAATCGTGAAAGTGGCGTTACTGGGTTAAGAAAAAAAAGGAAACGGAAACAGAGAATGAAAGCAAGAGTCAAAAAAAGGAAAAGAAGCACGTCAAGGTGAGTGAGTGGTTGGATGTGCAGGACGATGTGAAGCTAGACAGTCAACACATCGCATAGGATTCCGGGCTCCGTTCGGGGGATGAAGGAGGGAAGCTCTATGGGATTGGGACACACACGAACGCCAGACCAACACAAAAGAAAGGGTAAGGAAATGGAGTGGAAAGGATGGGGAGTGAACAAGCCACGCGCTTGATTTGAGAAAATCAGCGACAGTAGCTTGTGCGGGGGGGAAGGGGGAAGGGGGGAGAAAGGAGAAGGGTGGAAAGAGAGGTGGAAAGAGAGGTGGAAAGAGAGGTGGAAAGAGAGGTGGAAAGGTGAGGAAGAAGAAGAGAAGAAGAAGAGAGAGAGAAGTGGAGGAGGAGAGAATAGAACGGGCTGGGCGTGGAAGGATCTCGGGGCAGATCAGGGTTACCACTATAGTATAGTATAGTGTACACTAGAGCACTAGAGTATTCCTATCGATCAGATAGATATACTCTTCTACTTCTTCTCGTGTTATACTTCCAATATCAACAGTAAATAAATACAGTCCCTTTTCGACCTCAAGAATGTAGTAGTCGCGTGACGGCCTTCCGGTTCAAAACAATCATATCATTCTTTCAGACCCATCAATGCTCTGACGATATGATTATATTTCCGATCCCTCGTTCTTCTCGAGTTGATTCCCCCTTTTTCATCCATCTTCCCTACTCCGTACGCTGGTCCACTGATCGGACAGATCGTGCGGTCAGGCTATCTTCGACCGCCTCACCTCGGGAAAATTCCAGGTGTTCAAGTCCCACTGTTGGACAAATGATATCCCTTGACTCTCCCAAGCGGACCCCATGATTCGCGCTGCAAGAGCGCAAGGGAGCATGATCATGGTGCTCCAACGCCCTGCATCCACCAATCATCTTCCGTCTCCCTCGTCCTTTTCGTCCGTTGGGCGTTGAATCTTTTTCCTTCCGGCAAATCGGAGACACCCGTTTTGTTACCTTATCGATCGTTCCTCCAAGAGTTTGGCATGAGAAGCGGTCAATCGTTCTCTCCTCTGACCCGATGACGATCAACGGTGGCTGGGACCCTGTCGTTTATGTTTACTCTCTCTTCTCCAACCTCAAGAGGTCCCTCGTGGGCAAATCGTGCCGACATGGTTTGCACCTCGAGTCAAGGACAGAACCGACTGGTAATTAAAATTGCAACTCCATTCTCCTGCAGAAGCGTGATCCACCAACAGGTGAACGAACCGAGAGGGGTTGGGGCGTGCATTAGTCTGGATAGACGCGACTTTTCCCTGGGACTGACTGTATGAATGCTTCCTTACTCGACCTTGACTGTCCGACCCTGATCTGTCTACCATCACTATCAACGATGGGAATTGAAATCAGTTGATACACAAATCGATCGAGATCCATAGCGTGATCCATAAGGATGTGATCGATGAACGTCTGGCCCGTTCATGACGCTCGGATCACGGGACCACAGAGCCCGATCGCCCACGCGTCAAAAAGTGGGGTCGGGCGCGTCTCCAGTCGCGTCGCCAACGCGGATCCGCGCGTCTGGTAAGTTACCGTAATCCGCTAGTCTTGGTGTTCCTGAACTAGTCTACTTTAGGCCTAGTCGCTCTCCAACTCATCAGCATCTTCATCCTCATCTTGATCTGTGATCTTGATCCATGTATGGAGTCGACTCCAACAGATGGTAGCTCAGGGGTTCATATCATACGATCCTAGTCCTAACGCATCCATGCAGGAACAACAGCAACCACGGGAGTCATAGTGCAGAAGAGACCTACCACCTACCTCCTCCTAGGTATGGAGACCCGGTGCTAAGAAAAGAACATCCCCAATCAACGTGGGTCCTCGTTCTCGTCAATATGTCTACGTCCATCACCCGAGGATCAACCCCAACCCAACCCAACCCCCTCAATCCCAAAAATATCTATCTGTCTTGCACCTTCTCCCCATCAGGCATGGATTGTCGGTGCCCCATCCGACCCCCCCATCTGCCCCCGATCCCACTCCATATATCCATCCCGGAATTCGGTCGTCCCGAACGAACTGCGTCGTTCCTTGCTGGTATGCACACGTACCGCTACCGCTCCGCTACCGGTGCTGCTGATACCTGCATGTGAAGTCTTGCATTCTTGCATATGGTAAGGCTTTCTCTTCATCCCGTGTATATCAAGTATAAGTATCGGGTAGGTCTGTCCCGTCTCGCGGTACATGTACTAGGTGCTGATTTCTCCCGGTATGAAATCCATAATATCATTCCGAAGACAAGGCTGTGGGTAGTCGATGAGGGGTTTCTCATCCAGCCTTGCACAAGCTGTGCACAGCTCCTTACGTCGTTGGGCTTTTCGGCGGCGTCCATGTCTTGAATGGCACATTATCCCCCGCTCCTCTCCACTTCCACAGTCGGTGGTGGTCCAGCCATGCTACTTGTTGATGTTATTGACTCAGTCTGGAAGATGATGTTTATTGATTCGGTTTGAAAATGAGGTAAATATTGCTATGGCTATCACGTACTAACTGCATAGAGCGCACACAGCGGAGAAACAACAAAAAACAGGAATAAATACAACGACGAATGACAGAAAGAAAGAAAGAAAGAAAGAAAAGAGATCACTCCGCCAACCCCTCCCCAAACGCAGCCAGATCAATCTCCGGTTGTCGGGACTTGTAAAGTAGTTTCACCATCGGGTTGCAAATCACCTCCGTGCCGTGCATGATGGACGCCGGACGCTCCGGTCCCTCGGCAAACTTCCAGTCATACTTCATCAGCAGGTGGGCCAGCATGATCTTGATCTCGTTCGAGGCGAAGAACCGCCCGGGGCAGGCGTGCATGCCGTGTCCAAAACCGAAGTGCTCGGGGCTCGTCGTCACGAATTGGTGCCGGTGCTCGCTGCCTGCTACCTGGCGCTTCTTGTAGAATCGGAAGCCATCGTAGGTCTGCGCGTTGGGGTACACTTCGTTGTCGTGCATGACGTGGGTCGAGACGGTTACGTTGGCGCCCTTGGGGATGTGGGTTCCGTCTGAGAGGACGACGCTTTTCATGGCCAGACGGTTCAACAGAACTAATGAGGGAGGGAGGCGGGGTCAGCGTCCGCAAGGGGTGGAAAACTGTTCGAGTTCATAAGAGGGAGACTTACCGATACTGGTCGGGTTCACGCGCTGGCTCTCTTTCATCACGCTGTCCATCAGTTTCATCTTGGTCAGACTGGTCTTCTTCAAGACGCCATCCTCCTTGACGATCTGCCGGATCTCGTCCCGCAGCGGCTGGATGAACTCCGGGTAGGCCGTCAGGTCATACATGACGTTGGTCAGCAGGTTGGATGTCGTGTGGATGGCGGCCATGGAGAAGCCGATCTGCGCCCGCGTCGCGTCGATCGGGCGTCCGGCGGCGACTTCTTCGATCCAATCCAGGCAGTCGGCGTGGGTGCGCGAGGGATCCTCGGGCAGTTTGCCCTGTCGGATCAGCTCTCTCGTGTGGACCTCCTTCTGGATGATCTCCTTTGCCCGTCTCACGTCTCCGCGCACTTGCTTGGTCGATGGGAGGAACCACTGGACCACGGGGCGCAGGATGGACGGCCAGAGCCGGAGGTCGCGGGCGGCCATGAATCCGTTGATGGTGTAGTTGACCGAGATATCCAGCCACTCTGTGTCCCGGCAGAGTTTCGGGCCCAGGAACACGAGAGAAGACAGACGGGCCACCATGTGTGGGATCTCCTGGGCGAAGGTGAACGGCTTCCATTCTGGGTAGAGATGCGGTCAGTCAATCCGTTGTCATACCCACGATGGACATGGGACTCCTACCGTCAGATTCAGGGAGGTAATCCTTCATCAGGGTCGCCGTCTCCTGGGACAAATGGATCGTGAGTTGGCCTGTAGGAAAGCGTCAGTCAGCGGGAACACTACCGGAGCATGGCCATGGGTCCCTACCGAGGGTTTGGGTCAGCTTCTTGCTGATCACTTCCAAGAGGATGCCATCCTTGTCAAGGCCCTCAAAGGCCTCGAGACCCGAGATCTTGGCGCCGAAAAACATCTGTGATCGCTGTCAGAATTCCATCCCGGCCCGTTCCCCGGTGCCTTTCCACGGACATACCTTTTTGATGGCCTCGGTGGTGTTCAGATCCGGGTGGTTCTTCACCTCGTCGACGAACTGGGGATGCAAGACCACCGTCGGCATATGATCGAACATCATCTGAAACACGCGCTTGCCCTGTTAAGCGTCAGTTTCCAGTCCCATAGGCTTTTCTTCCGCTCTCGCCCTCCTCAAACAGGGCGCAAGATCTGTGCATACCTGGCCAAACCCCGATGCGATGATCTCCTTGGCTGAAGAGACAAACTGCTGCTTCGCCTTGGTGTTGGATAGCCTCCATCCGCTCGTCCCCACGATGGGGATATTCCGGTACGGCAAGCCATCAGCCAGTTCTCGGTAGAAGCTGGAGACCACGACCAGCAGCAGGGTGACGGCCAACCCCTGCAGCAGGTGCGGGTTCTCCAGCACTTCCGCGATGATCGCCATCGCTGTGCTTGAACTCTACCGGTGGGGCGAAATATTCCGCTGGAGGTCAGGATTCCAGAATGTCCGGAGAAAGAGCGCGTGAAGAAACGGCGTGGGGCAGGAGACGAGATCCCATCGCGACGGGATAGCGCTGCAAGCTCGAATATATAGCGAGTCTGCTTGAGCTCGTCCCTCGTCCGCCCCACCCGGTTGCCATAGAGTCCTTTCCTCTCCCCGTCCAGGCCGGGGCTTATGGGCTCATCATCCTTCGATTGATTGGAGGAGGCCCTTAGGTGTCGAATACGCGGATACGGCAACACGCAATACGAAATACGATCGGGATCTACCCGGCCCTGCTGAAGAGTCTAAGCGAGCGAGCCTGTCTTCATCCTGACTAATTGATTCTTGGCTTCCCCGATTGACCGCTGGGATTTCTCCAATCGGCAAAAGCTACTGTCTGGTGTGGCAGCGGGAGAGGACCATGGAAAATCAACCGAAGACGACGGAGTGTCTCTGATTTGCCCGCTGGGTAGGGATCGGCGGCCGCTAGGGACCCGAAATTGGCATAGTAGGATTCCACTGCTGGTAGGGAGGGTGGACTCCGGCTCGAATGGGTTTAGCGATGATGGTTGGGGAATAGTGGAACAGTCGCCATGCGGGTTGGGCGTTGACGATCGGCGGGATGGATGGTTTGGTGGATGGTTATAGATCAGAATGACCTGTCTGATGGGGATATCCGATACTGAGGATATATACCATGATCCGATAGAATGAGAGGGAAACCACATCTGAGATTGAATAGAATATCAAATCGATCAAGAGAAAGAAAGAAAGAGAAAAAGAGATGATCTCGTGACCACTAACCGGATGCGGATGCGCTGTTACTGCAGGCCTGTTGGGTCTTCATTCTTCACCCTTCACGCTCCCAATCTCCCAATCTCTCCCCAATCTCTACCCAAACGCCTATATCTTCCTCTTGTCTCCCTTCGCAACGTCACCGTGGTAACCTTACTCGACCTCTCCTATTCACTTGAAGTTAACCACAATGGGTGACTACGGCCCAAGTGGCGCTCTACCCCGCGCTCAACCCCCCAGCAATCCTCCCCTCCCATCCACCAGCTCCGATGAGATCTCCGTGCTCGTCACGGGCTTCGGGGTACGCACACCCCTTTCCTTCTTCCCCGCAGACTAGATTAGGACCTGAAACAATCCCATCTAAAGCGGAGAACTAATCAAAGCACATGAAACGGTATCCAACAGCCCTTTAAGACCAATTTCATCAACGCTTCTTGGCTCATCGCCTCCTCCCTGCCGACCTCCTTCGACCTCCCCACCGCGGGAGGAGTAGGAGGAGCAGGAGAGACCGCCTCTACCCCACGCAAAGTCTCCATCACCGTCCACCCGGCACCGATCCCTGTCGCCTACTCGGCCGTTCGCACCGCCATCCCCGCCCTGCTAGCCGAGTACGCCGACACCCACGGTGGCCGCCAACCCGACCTCGTCGTGCACATGGGCATCGCGGCCACCCGGGGCTACTACTCGATCGAGACGCGCGCCCACCGCGACTCGTACCACATGTCGGACAACCGGGGCCAGTGCGGCTACGACGACGGCGAGCGGGAGTGGCGCGAGATGCAGGTGCCCTCCATGCTGCAGGCGGGTGCCGTCGACGAGGACGGCGACGGCGATGGTCATGGTGGGGTGGGTAAGGGGTGCTGCCCCCGTCCGCCGGATGATGGATTTCTGGCGCTGTGGAAGGGGTTCGCCGGGGAGGATGCCGATGTGCGGGTGTCGACGGATGCGGGACGCTACCTGTGTGAGTTTATCTTCTTCACGAGTCTGGCGCTTGCGTGGCGGGAACGACGATCGAGGAATGTGGTCTTCTTGCATGTTCCGTCGAGCTGCACGGAGGAGGATGTGCGGGTGGGGAGGGAGGTGGCGGTCGCGATGATCAAGGCGGTGGTTCTGTCGTGGATTGATTCTCGATGAGTTTTGTTCTTTTTCTTTTCTGTCATGATGATGAGCCTTTCTTTCTTGTTGGTTTGGATTGGCGTTTTATCGGTGTTGGGTCTTGCATACTTCTTGGATCTATCTACAGCATCACCAATGGCTATATACGGAGTTGAGCTGTTCTCACTTCAATTGGATTATTTGAGCACTGTCTCTGCGACTACTCCGTACAACCTCAATCTATCCGTCCGATCAACCCAATATCTGCAATATCTGATCCTGTTGCATTGAGTCCAAGTCCATCGAATACGCGGCATTCCGTCTTGGCGCCTGAAGAACAAGGACCCACCTCGGCATTCGATCGATCATCCAAACCGCCAATAAATTCCCCACACTTCTTACTTCTTACTTCTTACTTCTTCATCTTCTCCTCACCCTCGCCCAGGGAGCAGACACAATGGCGCCCATCCTCGTCGCAATCCTACTCGCCCTCCCGGCGGGCTACTTTCTCTTCCCACGCCTCCGCCAATGGATCAAAAATTACCTCCCTCTGGGTAAACCATCCCTGCCACCCCCCACCGAGATCGTCTCTCTCCGCATCTATCCCGTCAAATCCTGCCGCGGCATCCAAGTCCAGCAGACGCAGCTCCTAGCCCAAGGTCTCGACCTCGACCGTCGCTGGATGCTCGTCGACGCAACCACCCTCGAGTTCCTCACCATCCGCCAAATCCCCGAAATGACCCTCATCAACACGGCCCTCAGCCCCGACTCCTCCACCCTCATCCTCTCCATCGCCGGCCCTTCCACCACCACACCAATTGAAATTCCAACACGCCCCGACCAACCCTGGCTCGACGCGAACACCACCCTCGCAACAGGCGTCAAAATCTGGGGTTCCCTCACAGACGGCTACCTCTACAGCGCAGACCTCACCGCCCCGTTCTCCTCCTTCCTCGGCCGTCCCGTCCGTCTCGTCTACAAGGGCCCCACGCCACGCATCGCCCAAGGGAACGGCGCCCCGCATCTCCTCGGCCGCTCCCAGCCGGTTAACTTCCCCGACGTGCACCCTGTACTCATCGCGTCGGAGTCCTCCCTCGCTGACCTCAACGCCCGACTCGCCGAGCCTATCCCCATCGAGCGCTTCCGGCCTAATATTGTCGTCCGAGGCGGCGTTCCCTGGTCGGAGGACGTGTGGAAGCTTGTCCGCTTGGTTGGGTCGGGCGATTCCACCTCAACACCTACTAATAGTAGTGGAGGCCTTGAAATCGATATCGTAGCCCGCTGCGCCCGCTGCCAGGTTCCCAACGTAGACGCAGACTCAGCGCAGAAACACCCCGCGCAGCCATGGAACACGCTCGTCAGCTATCGTCGCGTCGACGAGGGTATCAAGTGGAAGCCTTGCTTTGGGATGTTAGGCGCTCCGCGCGAGGAGGGCGTCGTTAAGGTGGGGATGCGGTTGGAGGTGTTGGCGCTGGGGGAGCATAAGTATATTAAGGGTTTTTAGTTCCTTGTGTTCTTTTTGTCTACTTGTTTTATATTTGCGGTGCATACTGACTGTGTTGGTGGATGCTATTGTGGGCGAATCGGCATCCTTAGGACTGGACTTGCGGGTTAGTGTTTTTATATTAGCTTGATGCACATATTATCTATATACTATATATTTCCTATCGACAATTCGTGACGCCGACTGTGTAGTGATGTAAATTTGACCGAGGCTATAGTTCAAGGGAGTCTTCGTCTCTTCTTGGTACATGAGTAAGAAGATGTTTGTCGAGATAGTTATATATGGTATTTATATATCCTGCGCTTACCATCACACAGACCGTTCTTGGAACAAAATCAAGAGTACCACAAGTTGGCGCGTATGCAGGATATATCCTGAGATATATCCATAAAATAAGGAGTCGTCTCCGCTTAGTCTGAGCTTTCTCTCAGTGGTATCTGTGGAGGGAATGGATATATTCCTGTTGGAAGTGCGGAATACTTGCTTTGTGGCACTACATACTATCACTTGGTACATATTCATCAAGTATACCTCCTTCAAGAACTCCAATGCTATCCTATACCAAATATATACACCCAGTTAAAAACACGAGATAAATATACTCATATACCTTTACCACAATAACTTATAAAAAAAATAATCTAAACATGATCTATATACAGAATTACTCCTTCTGCTTACTAGCCGACACACACCAATTATTCCAATCCGTAAAGAAAGAAGGCTGCACATGGCTCTTCCGGCTCAGCAGCTGACTCTTCCTCGTCTCTCCATACACATCAACCACGCCGCCCAGCGCCTGCCTATCACTCGCAGCAACAACCTTCACCAGCAGCAAACTCGCCTGGCTCGCAGCAGCCGCATGAGCAGCCGGTCCACTGTGCCCAGCCTCAGCATGCACAGACCGCAGCAGATCCCACACAGGTTCCAGCTCGTCCACGCGCGGCACAGCCGCCGTGCCCTTGCACAGCTTGGCGAACTCGCGCACGACGGCAGCCGCCTTGTCGGAGACTTGCTTGACGGAGGAGCGGCGCGTGAGGCGCAGGAGGGGGAGTAGCAGGTCAAGAGCCAGCACCTTCGTGTGGCACTTTTTGACGTAGATGTCGAGCAGGTCCAGCACGCGGTTCTTGAAGTTCACCATGTTGCCGCGCGCGTCCTTCTTGTCCTTCTTGTGGTTGTTCGCGTCGCGACGCGCTTGGAAGACCTTCACGAGCTGGTTGTCGAGCTGTTCCATGGCGGAGTCCGTCATGTCGGAGTCCGAGCCCGAGTCGTCGGATGCGGCGAGGTCTTCGTCGCCGCGGTGTGTGCCGAGGGCGGCGGCGAGCTTGGCTTCGAAGATGGCGACTTCGGGGTCTTCTTCGCCGGAGGATGTGGATTCGTTGTCGGAGTCGTTGTCGGAGTCTTCGCCGGAGCCGGAGCCTGCTTCGACGACTTCGACGTCGCTGTCTTCGGAGTCCGCGTCTACGTCCATCATGTTCTCGTCGCCCTCCTCGTCTTGCTGGTCGAACATTTCCTGCTGTCCCGCGAGACTTTCCTTGGCTTCGAGGATCTACACTTGTTAGTTTCCCGCTTGTACAGCCGAAAGGCATAAGGGAGGGTAAATACCGAAATCAACGAATCCAACCCATTCTCAGTGACCTTATCCGCAAAAACACCAAACACCTGCTCGCTCATGCGTCGGAAGAGCTGCGACTGCTTGGCTGCGAAACTGAGCAGAATTTCCACGAGCGCATCCGTCGCGTCCGACTTCTCCTCCTTCTTGGACTTCTTGTCGCTGAAGATCTTCGAGAAGCAAAAGTCCAGCTCCTCCAGCATGGACACGGCGTCCGCGTCGCCGTTGTATACCTGAAGGATGGTCATCGAGTAGAGGAGCTTGAAGGCGTCGATGCCGCCGTCTTCTTTCTTATCCTGTATGCAGTTAGATATTGTCCCTTTCTTAGTTTGGATGTATTGGTGAAGACTTACCATGCTGAATAGCTTCTTCAGCGACTTGAACGCGCTCTTCACCGACTCACGCAGCGTCTCGTCCATGTCGATGATGAACTTGCCGTACTCGCCGGACTTGGCCCCGTCGCGGATCTTGCGCACCACGGCGTAGGGCAGATCCGTAGCGTACTTCTGCTGCGCGATCAGGCTGTTCAGACACGAGTTGATCCTGCTGCGGAAGAGCTCCTGCGTCTGCTGCGTCAAGGGCGGCTGGGCACCGGACTTGGCATCATCGGCGGCGCTGAAGTACGCGAAGCGCACGAAGGTGAAGAGGATCTGCTCGAGCACGTCCTGCGCGTCGTCGGTGTCGCTGGCTGATGCCCGCGACCGGACGATACTCAACAGCAGGCCGGCGAGGAACTGGCGGGTGGACGCCGCGGCTTTGATATCGGTTGTGTCGGGGGACGCGATGAGGCGTTCCAGTCGCGGGACGATCTGGCGCAGGGCGTCGGCGTTGGCTTCGACTGCCATCTTCTCGACGGTCTTTGTCTTGGTGATCTGATCGAAGTTGGCCGGGAGCCCGTTGATGGAGGCGGCGGCGAAGGCGGGCTCTTTGGAGACGCGCGTCTGCAGAGCTTTGGTCGCCTTTACGGCCATGCGGTGCAGGAAGCGGTCCTCGACGGCGAGTTGGTTGGTAAGACAGCCGACGAGGTTCTTGGTGAATACCAGAGAAGCCTGCTCTGGGGGACACTCGTTGATGACTTTGACGAAGAGGAGGAAGCCCCAGTATTTGCGCTCGTCCGAAGAGGAGGAAGCGAATAGTCCGTCTGGACGTAGTGTTAGCTCACTCAATCTACCATATCCACCGTGTGAATTGAGCATATAGAGTACTTACTATCGACAACCTCAACCCAGAAGTCTGCAAAACCCAGACGCGACCCCTTAGACTTGGTGGGAACAGCCAACCTAGCCAAAACAGCATCCCAAGCAAAGTGCAGCTTCGAGTTCCACACCCCAGAAGACTTGGGCTTGCCCTGCTTCTCCTCCTCGGGGTCGGCAGCCGACGACTCCTTCATGACCTTGGCCAGCTTGCTCCGCTCCTTGGCGTCAAGCGGGTCGTCATGCTTCCAGACCTTGCTGGGGAAGTTCACCTGCGGGAACAGGTCCTTGGCCGCAAGCCAGACGGACACACCCTCCGGGGTGCGCGCGAGGTCGTTCGAACACAGGCGCTCCAGAGCGCTCTCCACGAACTTGGTGTCGGCCTTTTGCGTCGACAGCTCATAGACACACCGGTAGACGATCCAGCCGCACTCCTCTCTGATCCACGGCTTCTTGTTGGCCAGCCCGAACACCAGATCCAGAAGCTTGGTCCACTCCGTGAACGGCACCTCGGGCTTGAACAGGATCGACGACTTGATGATAGCCTCTGCGCCGAATAGACGGCCGAAGACATGATCCCGTTGTTCCTATCAATCGTGAGCACAGCATCCCCTCATTTCGGAGAAGAAGAAACATACCTGACCAGACTCACTCCCCGAAGAACTAGACTGCGACTCCCAAATCCCCATAACACCCGCCACAGAGACATCCGAGTCCTCGCGCTCCGCGGAAAACACCTGCGTCAGGATCTCCGTCAGCGCGATCGAGAAGCCAATGCGCGCGGCCTTGCGGCTGCTGCAGAGGCCGCGGAAGAGCCGCTGCAGGGCCTTCTTGATCAGCTCGTCCGAGGCATTCTTGTCCGGCGTAAACTGCGACACGAGCGCCTGCGCGGCTTTTAATCGGATCTCGTCTTTCTCGCTGGCGAGGTCTTCGTAGATCTCCACGAGCTGGGTGTTGACGTTGGCGAGCTCGCGGCGCCGCTTTTTGGATGCGCCGAAGGGGGGCATTGTGGATGAACTTTTTTTCGGTCTTTGATTCCCTCAGTGTATGTATGAGCTGTTGGATGGAGGATCAGTCAATGGCTGTACATGGGGAAGCCAATTGAGAGGCAATTGGTGGTTCGGTCGAGTGACATTGAATGATTCTGCCGGAGAAAAAAATTATGATATCGTCCTGATTGGGTTAGCGCCATCTGATAAGAGCGGTTGACCGCTTTGGGGAAATTGTTTTCGCATCATGTCGCATCTTGAATTTTTGGAGAGAAGTTAGAAGTAAAATCAATTGGATCATGGAGAGAGCTGTGTTAGTTCTACTATGTGGTATATTTCTTATTGCCTGGTATATGCTATGGTGGTTATGTAAATTGAGTCCACGTGAAGATAACGATAACGAAGATATATATCTTGATTATCGATAAGGTGAGCATAAGCATAATACATCTGCACTACATTTTATGCTCCAAGAATCACTCTCATTCCTCAAGACAACTTGAAGTTACAGCATTCGTTTCAACTACCACGATAGAAGCATCAAATAGAATACCCTCTCACTCAACCACTAATCTACCAAGACCCCAACCCAGCATGACATGACACGACAGTATCCAACATCATAACCCCATAACCCCCAAACCAACAACTGCCTGAAATCCAATCCCATGTCTTACCTACCATACAAAGAAATCTGCAGCCATCCCTTACTCCAAGCCGATAGTGCCTCCACCAGAATGTCTCAGGAACATACCAGACACATACTCAACAGTGAGCTAAGACAAAGCTTGGACCATTTTTTCTCCCCCTGGAAGCTGCAGAATGACATCGTCTGGGTACGTGGCTCGCAAGTACTGGACATTTAGAACTGCCGAAATTGATGGAGCGGAGCGCGGTGGAATGAACTGGAATGGAATGACGGATCGGGATGGGAACTTGAGAAGCGAGTGTTCTGGTGGCGGGATCGATGGGCATGGTATGGTATGCTGTCACCTGGGGTGTCGGGCGATTCTTGGAGGGAGATATGAAGGGGTTTTCTGTTTGAGTGTTAGATATTGGTTATCATGTAGCGTGGATGGCTAGGTAGTAACTTCTTAGGAGATGGACTGACCATGATGAGAGGTCTTCGATGGTGTTATCATGATCTGATACCAAGGTAGACACCAATACTCTGGTCGAGTTCAGTCAATTCAAGCAGAATCAGGTTGAAACTCTAAGGCCAACCCTAACGTCCATAAACCCTAATGCGAAACCCAAGGAGATCACCCTGGGGAGGGCAAGGAATCTGCAGGCAGTAAGGTGTGTGGGGTGTCATTACATTCTTGGGCTGCAGAGCATAACTTTAACACAAGGCTGTTTTTATTTGGCTTGCAGTGGCTTGAGTTGGCTCTAGTGTTGGTTGTGTGAGGGAGGTGTTTGGATCTTAAGGTTAAGGTTGAGTGTGCAAATAGGGCTGATTGAGGTATTCAACTGTGTGTTGTATATCGAGTATGATATTGGTATGATGTGTATTGACTTAAGTATCATACGATTGAACGTCCATCAAGATATATATTGTCGTAGCTGTAGCTGAGCTGTAGCTGTATCCGAGTAAATGACCATACAAACCTACACCCAAGACAGGGTGTCAATTCAAAATCAATCCATACCACAGCACATACAAGGAGTAAGTACCGTAGCTGCATACAATCCAGATCCAGTCAATGAACCCAGACGACGCACGGAGAAAACAATTGACTCAAGGCGTCTCATGGACTAGTCACTAAAGTCATCAGTCAAGGAAGTCGACCGTTGCAAGTCCAGAAAGGGATGAATACTAGGACCCTCCCTCCCTTAACCCTAGATAGGGAACGCAGGACCATTCATCCCTTCATGCACATCTTCCCCGTGGGATCTACCCACCCCATGCAGAAAATCCAAGATCAAATAAGATAAAGTCTGGGGATATGCATCGATCCCAAACCTTATCGCCGTGGGGAAGGCGAGGGACATAAAGTCAAAATTATCGCCCGATCAATCTATTGATTGATACTCACCGAAGGGGTGGATTATTGCCCCCTAGGTACCTAGTACCTGCCTATCTTGTTGAGGGTGACGCTGGAAATATCTAAAATTGAATGAAATGAAGGGAGTGGTGGGTTGGTTAGTGCTTATCGATTGATAAGTTAATTGTTAGTATGTATTGGATGTTGAAGGGGTGGATTCTGTTTAGTATGGAGATGGACTTGCACATGGGATGTACAGTAGGGTGTTAAGGATTGATTGGGGATTGAGTCTTGAACTCAAACAGATTTGGCGATTGATATGGATAGAAGGGGGTATGAATGGATTGATTGCCACTGGCGAGGATGATACTCTATACTGACTATTAAGTCTGGGATGGATAGAGGGATAGAAGGAGGAAGATGGAGTCACGGGACCACGCACAGCAGTCGTGTCACTCTCCGACCGTCAAATCCAACAGGTTTGTTTACCTTTCTCTCCTTTCAGGTAGCTTCATCTCCTCACCACCAGTCCGCATTGTTATTGTTATTGTTATGGCTATTATTATTATTCCTGCCACTTGCTCACCACACCACCATTACAATGACAACACATACATACATACGGACCAGCAGGATTCAAATCCCCCCCGCTCTCAGTGTGACATCACCTGGACATCCCACATCAAGACTGGATGGACTGGACTGGATTAGAAACAACCGGTTTCACATTTCGCGCTGCCAACAAATATAGTTTCGAAGAGAGCAGGGCAGGGGGTTTCCATTCTCCAATTACGTTGCTAGTTGCTTGGTGTACCCCGCACCGCGTCTCGGTATTACTTGTTCGTGACTGACTGCCAAGCGGATTGGGTAGACACTGATTGAACGAGGATGCTATTTGAGGATCTGGGAGAAATCATGGGTCGCTTGCATCAATTGAGCAGAATTGGAGTGACTCCTATCTACGACGTACACTCCAATCTGTCCGTCGGTCAATCTGTGGTCTCAGTCACGTCACGGGCGGCTCCTGCAAAGGATCACAATCCCTGTCGCATCCTCCTCGTCTCTTCCCCACTCCGCGATCGGGCGCCCCGAGATACGACCGTACTAGTAGAGTCCGGCGCCTACGATGGATTCTGCCCAGCCAGCTTGGACTCCGTCCGCGATCGCAAGCTGTGGGTGATCGCACGGTGATGACCCGCTGTGAGAATCGCACGCGCTGGTGGACACTGTGGACCACCATCGCAACTACCACAGAGCGATCAACAGTGTTGTGCCAGCCAAGATCATCTGCGTAATACCGACGGAAGAATGACGGCATCTGCCCGGGCGCGTAGGGTCAGGCTGCAGATAGGCTGGAAGCTAGTTTGGCGCCAGCGGCACTAGACTAAAGGTCGAGACCCGAGTGGGATCTCGCCAACTCAAGCCCATCCCCATTTGTGGCGGAGCTGAGATGAGTATTGAGTTGTCGGGAAAAAAAAAGAAGAGGGAGTTCCATCTACTCCGTAGTGGGAAGGATAAGATAATGCAACTAACTACTCCGTACTATGGGGCGTGTAAGCCGCGATCGCCTGGAGCTCCGAGCTGAATGAACGCCCAGCCCAGCTCGGTCGTCGTCGCGCGAACTAGCTTCCTAGTTCTGGCCAGTCGTGGCGGTGATTGGACTAAGATGCGGATCCTCTTCTTCATCTTTCTTGGAAATGGAAACCGAGGGCTGGAGCCTGGCGCCGTGCTCGGCCACACACGTGCAGATGTGAGGCTCCGTCATCCTGACTCAAGATGTGCGATCGAGCGAGAGCCGATCGATCAGCCTCAGCGAGACGCGGGCCATTGCTCCATCTAACTAGTACCTACGGACGGAGAGTCGTACGGTCATTGTCCGACCGGACCCAGTTTCCTTTCCCACTTGCTCTGTTGGCTGCCGTGAGGGTGACGTCGCGGGTTTGTCCGGATCAGACGGAAGTTCAAACAAACCTGTCTTTCGTCGAACGAACGGGTTTGTAGAAGGAAGGTGGAGAGACCGATCGGTCTAATGCGGGGCCTAACAATCGTGATCAAGAAGGGATTAACAATCGTATCAAGAAGGGAATAATATTGCAATCCAGGTTATCAGCACAAAGGGCATCGAAAGGGATATCTCCCTAGCTAGGAGTGCAATGGTTCTATCCAAGTAAGGGCAGCGATGCATGCATGCATGTCTGGGGGACAGCGCAGCGGGAGGACAGTGCTCAAAAATGTCGGCAGACGGCCTTAGACTCTAGCAACCATCTAACTCCCAGGTGTACTGGTGTACTCGTGGAAAGAAAGGCTATCACCGTCGATCCGAGAATCATCGGCGAAGATAAACGAGAGCCCTGACCCATACTTACACATAGCCATGTCCATAATTCGGCACCTAGGGCATGTGCGGGCGGGTCTCCCAGCTGTTCAGCAGAGATTACCGGATGGGGTGATACCAGTGCCTATCCAGGATCGAAACCAGTTCCCTTTGGCAACGATGCCTTGATTTCTGAGGATACCTGAAGTAGGTATGTGGTTGTTGGTTATGTGGGATGGGGGTCGTGAATGAAGGGTGTCCTCTATCCCGGTTAGGGCATCGGAGATTTTATATCCCAGGTTTGGAGACAGTAAGGAAAGCAGGCCGGGGTGAAACCGTACCTTACGGATGACACTTTCTTGTCTTTTCTTTTCTTCTTTCGTTTTATTTCGTTCTTGATTCTCGTTCCCTGGGACACCAATACCGGACAAGCTCTTTTTCCCGACTTGGTGGAGTCGGTGGAGATTCTTATTAGATGCGATCTGTATTTTTTCTTTTTTTTCTCTTCGTTTTATGAGAGGATGATAGGTCGTTTGCTGGAACAGGAAAAGAACAATCGGCACACACGGAAGATATTATATTATTGATTTTTAATATATTGTATTTTATGTATTCTGTGATCTTACTATTGTAGTTTATTCCGGTCAAAAGGTTCAACCTCACCCCCGGCCCAAGGGTCAATATCAGTCTATACTGAATTAGAGAAGGGATGTATCAACCTCGCATATGCCAGGAGAGTCACTTGAACCATGACTGACTGAACTGGATTTCAGGATCCACGTCCAGACCGGTGGTGACTTGGTTTCCATAGCAGACGGTGAACCTGTCAGAAATACCAGAATATTATGATCCAAATCCAAATGTCAGTAACCGGAACGACAGGAGTGACGAACGAATCAGGTAAAGAGCCAGAACCAGAAGGAAAAAAAGAAGTCGACAGGCACGATGGAGACTGAACCCCAAGTCTGGTTCGGCCAGCGTGATAGGCGAAGGGTTGCTGAGCAGCCAGGTTAGCGTAGGTGAGGGCGGCAAGGGAGTCCGGGCAACGGAACTGGTACCTGCTTGACTTAGTGGTTTGCTGCATGGAGGAGGTACCTTCTGTCTGTCCGTACTGTACCTGTAGTGTTTGTACCATACCGTATTGCTTCATATGAGATATAGGATATATATCAGTCTAGACACCAGGTGATGCTAGGAATTAATTCATGACTATTAGATATTGATCTTTATTAATTCTCTATAAATAAAGAGACTCGCCAATATATCAAACAAGGGAGATGGTCAATAGTGCTGTTCTCCTCGACCAAGTGTAAGATCGTAAACCACATACCCGGGTACGACCTATACACCATCCATACATATCGCTTAAGCTCTTCTCGCAACCTGGAGATCCCTCCCCACTTTGGCGTTGCCATTGCAACAAGCTCATCCCTTCAGCTTCACCTTTTCTGTCTCGCCTTCCTTTCTTTCTTCTCTTCTCTCTTCCTCTCCTCTCTTGCGATTCCATCCTCCTCATCTTCTTTAAGACCTCGCCTCCCGCTTCTTTCATGCTGGGTGTCTAGATCTTTCTTCCGACTTGCACCCAGCCCGGTTCCTCCGCACTTCTCTCTTCGCATCGGTAATTTCTCCTCCAATGCATTAGCGTCGACAGACCTGCTGCTCACTGCTCTCCCCTACTCATTGCTTGCTGCACCTGATTACGTGCTGCAACGGACGGCGGTCGTACGAGTTGGGACCACTGGCTAATCATACCCGTTGATCTTAGTAGCCCCTCCCTCTCTCCCTTCTACCTTTCCTCCTACCTCCCCCCCGTCCGTGGATAAACCTGATATCGACCGTTTCCCTGAAAGTGCCGGCCATGGTGCCTTAGACGCTGGTTCCCCGCTCCGTCACCTCTCTCCCCCTCACCTTCTCCACTCGAAATCTGCCCCAGACGGAGACCGGCATTTTGGAAGCCCTCTCCGCACCGTGGAAGTCCGGGTCTCAACACTCGGCGCTTGGAATCCCCAGACGGAGAGCGAAAGAGAAAGAGAGAGAGAGAGAGAGAGAGAATCCGAGAGAGGCCGATTCTTCAGCTGCATCCTCCGCGTGAACTCAAAAAAAGTCCCCTGCATATCGGCCACTGTAGCATATGCCAGATAGATAGCTGCAACATCGCAATATTCTACCCGTGCCTTGCATCACTGGTTCATTGCGTTCATCGGCCGGGAAATTAATCCAGGCCACCGATCTTCTAATCCACCATGGAACACTCCTCCCCACTGGCCGCCATGCAGCCGCCCTCCATGCTCTTTGGCCACTGCTTCCGTCCCGACGCCCCGACGTCGTATCCGACTTATAGTCCCATGGGCGGCCTCGGTTCCAGCCACTTCAACTTCAAAGACTTGTCCATGAAGAGACCCTCCGCCGACTACTTCGATGTGAAGCCGGTCCGGGGTTCTTCTCCAACGGCTAGTCTGGCGGCCGACTTGTCTCAGAATTTCCACATCGATCAAAGGTTCGTCATTGTCTCCGTGCCTGGCTGTGTGCGAAGATTTCCTTTGTCCGTTTCATGGACATCATCTTTGAAAGACCCCGCGCTGACCAAAAATAGCCCCCAGCTGGCTACGCCACGACGGTCTTTGTTTTCCTCGAATCTGTTTGGGAATGGCAACAGGCGTGGTAAGATCTCGAGAATGACCTCGATCGACCTCGGCCGGCCGTGGGCTAACCCGCTATATATAGAAGAGCCGATGACCACCCCTCCGCTCCCCTCATCCTCACCAGCCCCAGGAATGGACGTCATGGACATGTCCCCGCTACCCCACAAGCCATCCTTCAACGCCCCCGACGTTGAGATCCACTCCCCGACGTTGGATTGTTCGCCCATGGACACTCCCGTCCGACCGTCCTTCTCCGCCCTGCAGGATTCGCCCTTGGTGGCCCAGAAAGATGGTCTAGAGTAAGAGAACACCTGACTGGACAAAGGAAAGACGTGTGGGCATGGGTCTAATTGCGTGTGCGTGCAGGAGGAAACGTCCGACGTTCTTGCGCCCCTCGTTGGCCAAGACCAAAGCCCAGTCGTTTCAACTGGGCATGTCGAAACCGGCCCCCGAGAGCCAAGCGCCCCCCTTCCGGTTTCAGAGCCGCGGGGCCGCCAAATCCTCCCTCAGCACGTCCGCGTCCCTGGAGGACATGTTCCACGAATCCCCGCAGCGCGAGCGGCCCATGTTGCGGAACCACTCCTCCAGCGGTTTGGTCGCCCACGGACGGCTGCGACCGCCCTTGAGTCGCGAGACCAGCCATCGCGGCAACGCCTCGCCCTCTGCCGCGTCCATCCGCAAAAGCTCCCACCCGCTGATGCGCCCCCGCAAGAACCAGTGCCGCCGGTCCTTGAGTATGTTTGAGAGCCCCGACGAAGTGATGACCCCAAAACAGGCTAGTTATTCTACAAATGCACCCCTACAATCGATCAGCGATATCGATAGTTCCCCTAGCCAACAGCTGCCGCACTCGATCCCGGAGGACCAGTCTGATTCCCTGCCGCGGATCAGCCAGGGTACCCTGGTGGAGGTGATGGACGGCAAGTACAACGACCGGTTCGACAACGTCATGGTGATCGACTGCCGGTTCGAGTACGAGTACGAGGGGGGTCACATCAACGGGGCGGTCAACTACAACGACAAGGAGTACCTGGCCGCACAATTGTTCACCAGTCCCAAACCGCGCACGGCGCTGATCCTGCACTGCGAGTATTCGGCGCACCGCGCGCCCATCATGGCCAAATTCATCCGGCACCAGGACCGCGCCTTCAACGTGGACCACTATCCCTATCTGACGTATCCCGACCTGTACATCCTGGAGGGTGGGTACAGCGCGTTCTTTTCGGAGCATCGATCGCTGTGCTATCCCCAGAACTACGTCGAGATGAACGCCAAGGAGTTCGAACACGCCTGCGAGCGCGGCCTCGGCAAGGTCAAACAGCGATCGAAGTTGATCCGTGCGCAGACCTTTGCCTTTGGCCAACAGTCCCCGGAGATGGAGGACAGTCCAACCGGCCGGTGCCGGAATCCTCCTAGTGACCGTCGTCTGCTGGGATCACCGTTTATTGAAAGCCCGGCGGCGGGTCGCAGCCCAGGACGGCGCATGCTTTCTTATTGAGCCACCGATCTGGTGACGTCGGATGTCCCGGGCGTGACCCCTACCTAGATTCACCGCCGTTCTCACCAGTCGGTGATGAACAGAGCCCCATCTTTCGAAACACTCGTGGGAACTGGAACCAACCCTGCCTACAACAGGCGCAGGCCCGCCCCAGTCCCTTCCACTCGCTTGACACTTTCGGATTTGTGTTTTATTTCCTTTTTGTTTTCGGTTGGCTGGATGAGATTTCCATATTTTGACGACACGACAAAGAACGCGCCTCCCTTGGAGAGGACGCATCGAATTTACGACGGGGAAGAACCCCACCTAACGACCCCCAGCCACTCTCTCAACACCAACTTTTTCCTATGTTCTGAACGAGTTTCCTACGTGATTCTTCTCCGACCTCGATCGGACGATTTACGATACCTGGGCATCTTGCCTTCCCCTTCTTGGAATTTCCCCCTTCCCGTTTTCTATTTTCCCCTACCCGTCTTTTAATCCACGCTCCCCCCATTCTGTACACCTCTGCGAGGGAGAAGAGTCCTGCCGTACGAAGTACATACGTGTACGGCTCGTCGAATCGACGATAATCACCATGTGTGCGTGGCAGCGGGTTTCGAAGCTATTGCTGGACCGTCTGATAGAGACGGTTTAATATGCCTCAGTGTCCGTGCAACCCTGTACATAGAACCGCCATGGTTATCCCGATGTGGGAGACTGGAGCAAGATCTTTCCTTTGTTGGAATGGATATGAATTCAACTTTGGACATTTCACTTTGTTCTAGTAGATCAACTTTGTCCTCCAATGTACGGAGTAGTTAACTAGAGTAGATCGCCGCTTAGTAAACGGGCTTATCGCCGATAAGCTATTGACAGCCTGAGGCATACATCTATCTTCTCCGCTTTCTCCGCCGAATTTCTTTGATTTTCGCGATTCTCCATCTCCACCTCATCATTCAATCCATTCAGTTCATGCAGACATCCCACCATGGACATCGATGACATCCTCGCCTCGGTCGACCAGCCCGATGCTTCCACCCCCCAGTCCACAGCCCTCGACCACCAGCTCCTGACCCGCTTCTGGATCGCCGAGCGCGGCGTCTCGGAGCTACTACCATGGCCGGCTGGTTTAATGGATCGGACGATGGAGCGAGTCCGACGACAGGTTGTCTTCAATTACTACCATAATTACTGCTCTCCAAAATCTGACTATATGTGACACAGATCGAATCAATCGAAGACCTCGCCGCCTCCTCCTCAGACCCTTACTCCACAGCCACAAACAGCAACAGCAATAACAACCCCACCCTCAACCTCAAGCTCTCAATCCTCCAAACAGACCTCTCCAGAACCCAATACCTCGTCCGCTCCCTCCTCCGCCACCGTCTCTCCAAACTCTCAAAACACAGCATGCACTACCTGCTTCTCGTCTCGCCGGGTCCTTCCTCATCCCCCCAAAACAACAACGACAACGACGACGACGAAAACGATCCCCACCCGCAAGACTCCATCCCGCCGCTCCCCCCAACCTCCTCAAACCCAGATACTGCCGCGCCACTCTCCCCGCAAGAACTCGCCTTCCTCCACGCGCACCAGTCCCTCCTCGCTAAACACTACGCTTCGTCGTTCCTGTCTTCCTTCCCGCCTCAGCTCCGCAGGTTGGATGATAATGCAGGCGGGACGAGTATGGTGCAAGCCCCCGAGACGAAGGAGGTTGTGTTCGTGAGGTGTCTTGTTGATGGGGTGAGGGTTGTTGTCCCTGCTGCTGATGCGGGGGAGGATGATATCTATGCGACGGCTATGCGTGTTGGGGATGTGGCTGTTGTGAGGTGGGAGGGGGTGAGGGATGCTTGGGGAGGGGGGAGGTGGAGGTTTTATAATACTTTTGTATGGACTCTTTTTTTCTCTGAATCGTTGTTTGGCATTTTATATATCCTATCTCGTTCTATTTTATTTACTTTGTTTGGGGGTTGCGTCTATATGTATGGGTGGGGTTGGGGTTCGTTAGATGTTTGTCTGCGGTGCTATACTACCTTTATATATATAGTGATACCTGCTGCCTGTATAGACTCATTAGACTTTACTCTACCATAGATTACTACCTATTTTAAGTACCGTAAGTACAGGTTAGTAGAAATGAATACGTGAAGTCTCATAATCATTCATCTGCATCCCTAGATAATAAACCCATATAAAAAAAGAAATCGGCTTAAAAACCGCCATAAATCCAACACCTCATAGTGAATCCCTACCCGACCTGCGCCCTCCTCCGCTAAATTCAATTCAACCGAAACCCCGCGCCCAAAACAAGAATAGATACACCAAAGGGGTAGAAAGTGGTCGGAACCTGAAAGAAACTGTCATGTCGAAAAGTTGGAAAGAAGATGATGATGAAGGAAAGAAAAAGAAGAAGGTAAATCAAGCGATATATCCATACGTCGGGGGATCTTCACCCACTCGCTCGAGATACTCCCGATCGATTAGGCTTTCAATCCGTCGCTTGATCATGTTCACGTCCGGGACGAAGCGGGAGGAGAGTTGGCCGAGGACTTCGCTCATTAGTTTTGAGTGGGGGAGGGTTTTGCGTTGTCTGATCTCCGTTAGTTATAAATTGCTTGAGGGAGGGGGGTGCTTTTTTTGATAAGGGGAATGGGAAGGGAGGGGACATACTTCATGATTCGAACAACAGCAGCTTCAATGCTCGCCCCCCGCTCCTCGTTCATCTTCTTCTCCGTCTCCTTGCGCTGATCGTTGTTCTCGACTTTGTTGGCGCTGCCGCTGACGACGCCAATACGGACCTTCGTGAACTGGCTCTGGAATTCGTGGTTGAAGAAGAACCGGTCGGTGGGCTTCACCTCGCGGCTCATGGGTTCCTTTTTGAGGACTCGTGTTTTGGGCGCCACGGCTAGGGACTGTAGATTGCGGATGAGATCGTGGTCCGGGATGCGCGTGCGGCTCTGGATCTCTGCAAAGGTGAGCGATTCGCCTGGCGCGACGTCGTTGAAGAGCAAGAGGATGATCATCGCGTAGGTGGACACGTTGAGCTCGTGGCGCTGGGTCTTGCCGTTTGGGCGCTGGAAGGTTGCGCGGATGTCGGCTGTGCCCATGCTGGCTTGCCAGGAAAGTTTGCGGCCGCTGTGTTTGCTGAGGTAGAATTGCTCGAAGCTCTGCTTGACGGATTCAACTTCGCGCGGGAATACGCAGGAGAGTTGCACTTCGTCGCGGGTGTTGGACATGATTTCCATGGGCCACATTGTGCTTGTGAGCACGTTGATCTCGAGGTCGACGGGTTTGCTGTCCTGGCTGGCGCTCTTGCGGATGTGGTCTTTGTAGTTGGATGTTAGGTCCTCGGAGATGGTCATGTCTTTGAACATGGATTCGAGACGCTGCGTGAATTGGTTGCCGACTTCCATTTTCATCTTTGAGATCATTTGTCGCTCGGCGTCCATGCTGGCGGAGCGTTTCATTAGCAGACGGCGGGAGAGGTGCTTCTTGTAGTAGGCTTCGAAGAGGTCTTTGTCTTTGATGTAGCGCAGGAGGGTGATGCCGTTGTCGAGGAGGGAGTCGACTTCGCTGTCGGTCTTGCCCTTGATGCCCTTTTTCAGGTTTTCGTCGAAGAATAGGGAGAGGTGCTCGGAGCTGCGCGGGTTCGAGTTGATAAAGTCTGAGAAACTGGTCGTGATGGCGCTCTGCATCACCTGGTCGGACATGAAGGAGTCCACCCAAATGGCGTCGAACTTCTTCTTGAGAGCTAGGATGTCGTCCACCCATTTGATAGCCGACGTGGTCTGCTGGTTCATCGGTTTCTCCTTCTCTTTGACTGCTTTCTTGCCTGTCGGTTCCGGAGCCGGGGCCGGGGCGGTGGCTAAGGTGTTGATTTCCTGGCCCATGTCGACGATGCACTTTTGGACGACCGCGGTCAAGGGCGCCTTCTTGCTGTCCACCCGTGAGCTGAGGACGTACACACTGCGCAGGATATCCAGGCGGTCTTGATCGAGCATATTCCGGACCCCGGTTCCCTCGAGATTGACGACCTCGGCGATGTTCCGCTTGATGAGCTCGTTATCCAGGACCTCCTTGATTTTAGATTCGGACAGCGTCGACAGCGTCGAAGCGCAGCGCTCTTTTTCCTCCGTGATTCGCTCCATCGCTACCTTGCAGAATGTCGCCGCGTCGGCCGATTCCACCAGACGTTGCCCCTCCTTTTGGTAAAATGTCTTGCTGGCCTCGAGGAATGCCGGTTCGAAACTGGTCAGGTAGAGCTTGGATGACTCCTCTTCGGTGATGGTCTCATAGAGACCCTCGAGCATGTAAATACAGTGCCGTATCAGCGGCCTCTCGATGATCTGGCCGGATCTCTCCAATTGGACCAAAAAGAGAACCGTCGACTCTAATACATCGGCCACCGTTGTCTTCGTGTCAGGACGGACCGGCGACCGTAGCACGATATCTCGAAACAAAGCCATGGACGCAACATAGATCGATGGTTTTCGGTGATCCGCCACGACTACGCGATCCTACGGAGAGAAAAGTCAGCGAAGTTCTTGATGCACCGCGGGTAGATACGTACCATGTACATCAAGACATCGGTAATCATGCCCATGGAGAGCTGATGATCTTCCCAAGTCTCCCGCAAGACGGTCAGGAACCTCTCGCCGGCCGCTCGCCGCTCATTTGCCTGGTCTTGAATGTCCAGCGCATCTTGGGCAAACAAGAGACTCGGCGAGATGGCGGCATTCACCCAGCTCCGGACCTCCGTTTCCAGCCACTCCCGCTCCAATTGTTTCACCCGTTCGTAGAGGTCGTGACCCCGCATGGTCACGATGATGTTGTAGGCATTTCGGTAGAGTTGTTCGAAGGAGAGATCGGAGGCATCTTTCGTGTGGATTCTTTTCAACGAGCCCGATAAGGCTTGCCAGTTCGCCTCGAAGTCGTCCCCTTTACTCGATGCTAGACCCTACTCACGTTGTTTAGCTATTAACTCGGTAGGGGACATCGTCAAAGGTTTGGCCCAGTGACAGGTGGCGAACGCGGGGTTGCCTTAGATACGGCAAAAGACCATCAGAACAAAGAAGACTATGCACACATACCTTCCGGGGTGCACGAATCTTTTGTCTTGCTCTCATCGCCATTTTCGAAAGCTCTGGCAAACGGCCATCCACTGATTCACAGCTGGGTAGGGATGCGCGGGGTATAGCGAGTCTGGAGGGATACACAGAACAAAGACCTGAAGTCAAGGAAGGATAAGAGGCAGAAGGAAGAATAGTGAGCACTATCAGAACTCCAGCAACACCAGAAAACAAGCAAGAAGGAGCAGTGAAATGGAGAAGAGAAGTGAATGAGAAAGAGATGAAGATGAATTGATTGTTTGATTTGATCCCGCGGAGAGACACCCGGATCAACGTAAGTCCGGCGCAATCGAGATTCTGCCGTCATTCTTACTCTTCATCTTCATCTTCTTCATCATCTTGACTTTTCCTCCATCTTTTTACTTCTTCCCATCTCTATATATCATCTACATCATGCCTCCCGCAATGCCCCTCTCCCAAGGCCTCCGCCTCATCTCTTCCCTCCCCCGATCCGCCATCTCCCGCAACGCCGCACGACCTCTCTCCCACCTCGCCTTCCGCTCCCTTCGACCCTCCCCAGTGCCATCCCAACGACCAGCCACAAGAATCACCATCCCCTCAATCGGCAGCATCCGCACCAACTCCTCCTCTTCCTCATCATCATCCGAAACCGGCGACCGACCCCTCACAGACCGTACCAACGACCCCGCCACCGACGCCGAACACGAGCAAGCAAACCGCCAGCGTCGAGAACAAGAGCCCGCCTACCAGATCACCTTCACCTGCAAGCCATGCAACGAGCGCTCTTCGCACCGCATGTCCAAGCACGGCTACCACCGCGGCACGGTTCTCATCCGGTGTCCGACGTGCCGCAGCCGCCACGTCATCAGCGACCACCTCAATATCTTCCTCGATCAGAAGAGTACCCTCGATGATATCTTGGCGAAGCAGGGCGATAAGTTGACGAGGGGCTATGTGGAGGGCGATATGGAGTTCTGGGATGATGGGTCGTCTACGCCGAGGTCGCAGTCTGAGACTGAGTCGGAAGGCTCGTCTGGGTCGTCGGATGGTCAGGGCAAGCTGGGTTGATTTGATTACTTGGTGGTTGGGTTTTGTTTGGATCGCACTTGGTTGGTGGTCCTGGCGTTTGGTCGATCTTGCTGTCGTCGTTAGCGCTATAGAAGGGTTTGTCTGCGATGTTGATACTGGGGATGGATGCCTAAGCGCTCGAATCGTGATATGATGATCTTGAGGCGTTATATAAACGGCTGTTAAAATTTTGCTTGGAATCCGGCGATAAACCTTTACACTTCTCCGTGACTTCTGTACTATAGACAACTCTCTATTCATGTGGATATATACTCTGTACAAAAATCAAATCTATCTCCCCCCTCCAACGCCAACTTTTGGATAACCCAGCGCAGCACAATGCATGACATGAGACGAAATGAAATGAAACAAAACAAGAACAAGGAAGGAAAAAGACAAGAAAATATAGTGTTCACCATCCGCGTCTCTTCCCCCGATGTTCCATCCCGCGCTCCCTCCTCTTATCATGCTTGCGATCATTCCTCCGCTTCTTCTCCCGCTCGTACTTCACCGGCTCAGTAACAGCCTCAATCCGCCTCTTGACGCGTCTACCCTCGCGCCTCTCCTTGATAGCGTCCTGCACAAGCGTCATCTGCTCGATGTAAACGGTCGTGCCCAGCTTCTTCTGCAGCAGATCGAGCACTTCGTGGCAGTTGGACACAAGCGCCTTGTAAGAGTCGCGGAAGGTCTCGTCCGACGACCGCGGAGGCGGGATCGACGCGTCAGTCATGTGCTGCAGCGGGAGCAGGATGACAGGCAGCGAGGGGTGGATCTGCTCTGCTTCCAGGTGGCGGATGAGTGCGGCCAGCAGACCGATCGAGGCGGTCTTGGGGACGAGCGACCCTGCCCTCGTGGTGAGGATCTCGCGACGCAGGATCGACGAAACCTGCTCGAAGATGTACTGCAGGCCGGACTTGGTGGGGCTTTCGTCCTTGGCTGCTGGTGTTGGGGCGGTTTCTTCGTCGCCGTCTTTGCGGTCGTCGTTGTCCTCGTCTTCGCTTTCGTCGATCTCGGCGTCCTGCGTATGCCCGCGGGAGAGCTCGAGCCCGTTTTGTGCGCAGCATCGTGCGAGGAAGATGATGTTGCGGACGGACTGCGTGGCGAGTTCCTCGCTGACGGCTGGGGTGCGCAGGCAGCGGAGACTCGCGCGGATGAGTTGCACCATCGCGGCCCGGTCCATGGCCAGCCCCGTGCTACCGGCGAGAGGCAGCGCGCTGTAGCCCTTCTCGGCGTTCGCCTTGGCCAAGTCGGCGAGCCAGATCCCGGCGAGGTTGGCGGCGCATGTCTTGACCCAGGCGTGCGGGTAGAAGAGACACTCGCGGATGGCAGCCCACATTGCGGTTTGGTCCTTGGCCAGCGCGATCGCGGGCAGGCTCTTGGAGAGTTTCAGGTAGAGCTGGAGGGAGAAGTAGAGCGTTTGCCAGTTTTCGGTGTCGTCGGGTTGCTGCAGCACGGGCTGCATGAGATCTGGGAGGACTCCCGTCACGAAACGGCCTTCTTTCTCTTTGCCTGTTATGTCGGCATCGAAGTAGATCCGCATGGCCTGCAGGCCGGTGGTGGTCAGGAGAAGATTGTCCGTTTGTTCCAGCCACGAGCGGAGGGGCGTGAGGATGGTCTTCAGCTGCTCCCTGTCGGCGCGGCTGTACATCTCGCCCAGCAGGGCGCCTGCCATCTCTCTACACTCGGTAGATTCGTCGTTGGACATGACCATGATGATAGGGAGGAAGAACGTTCCGACAATGTCTTGGGCCAGCTCTGGCCCGGTCTTGGCGAGGAGCTGGTTGATTGCCTCCATGACTGACTGGCGGCCGTCCGCGTGCTTGTACTCGAGGTTCTTGGCCAGGAAGCCAAGCTGCTTCGCCCACCGGGTTTTAGCCTGAGGATACTCGATCAGGAAGTGGATGTACACGCCGCGGGCGAGATCACGCGCGGACCGGGTCTGGTTCGTGACCATCATGCTGGCGATGTGGTCGACCAGCTCGTACATCTCCGGCACCACGAACTTCCTGGCCATGACGGCTCGGATGAAGTTGAAGGTGATGCCTTGACGATCCGGCTCTTCGATGTCGGCGGTGAGACGCTGGAGCAAGTATGCAAGGTGTCCATCGCGCAGCTTAGTGTTCTTCCTTTCTCGCAGCAGAGCCGAAATCAGCTTCAACGCCGCCTGGCTGCCTTCGGTGTTTGTGCTCGGCGCCTCCTTGACGATCTTGACGGCCTCGGTGAAATAGACGTGGGAGTTGTCATCGATCTCGGCTAACGGAAGCTTGACGATGGTGGACAACAGTCGAAGCGCAGATAGCTTGACCTCCTCTTGAGACTGAACCAACGAGTCACCAATGATCGGGAGGAACCCGGTCAGATTATTGGGCGTGAGCAGGGAGTCGAACTTGTTCAAGGTCGAGCGCAAAACATCAAGAGCGAAACGGGTTAATTTGTGCACGTAGGACGAGGTGGTTCCACGCTTCTCACCCCGCTTCGGGGCTTTGAGGTTGATGAGGAAGTTCTTCTGCATTGCACTTTCGGGACCCTTCCTCTGCCCGGTTTCTGCCGGCGGCTGATACGACTCCTTGATCACCTCGTAGCAGAAGATCAAGAGATCGCGGCTTTCCGCAGCGGGGTTCCGGAGAAGACCGATGCCAATTCTCCGCAGGAGCTCGTCTACCTTTCTCACGATAAGGGAATTGAGCTTCTCTCTCAGCAGTGACTGGAGAGGGCGAATCAGCTTCGCCAGGTTCGGGATGGAGGAGTTCTTCGCTAGCAATTCCATAGAATCGTAGCTCTTATTACTCTTGACCTCCTTCATCTTGCTGACGTAGTCCTCGGCGTCCTTCTCTTGACCGACGGTGCCGAACGTGTCATCCATGACTACTCCGCACAGGTCCGAGAGGCAGTAATCCAGATCCCCTTGCGCAAACTCATCGGCCGTCACCACGAGGATCGAATGCACAGTGAAGGACAGCACGTGCAGCTGGTAGCCCTTCGTGAGCGTGGTTCGCAGCTCCTTCAGTATATAGCCGAAGTAACCCGGCCCCAGCAGAAGGGAAATATCACTCAGCGTTTTCCGGGCAGTATCGCGGGCATCCTGGGACCGACTCTTGAGGATATTGCACACGTCCAGGAGGACCTGCGGCAGGCGAACGGTCATGTCTTGTTCCGGCAACAGCTTCAGAAGCTTGACAGTGGTAATCGACGCCGGCAAACGCAGACTCATCTGCGCTTCATTCTTGTGATGGATGAAGCTGATCAAGAACGGCGTAAAGTTGGTCGTCAACTCCGTATTCAGCTTGGGACCCGACGGCAATGACCGGGCGAGAGTGCATCGCGGACCTTCGGTCTCGATACCCTCCATGCCTTCTCCGTCCGTCTCCTTGGGCTTCCTCGCTTGTCCCACGGCATTGGTCAGCGCATCTGCCATTCTGCCCAAGAGTCTCAAAATGTTCCTTTCCATCTCAGACCTGCTGGTCATGTAAGCGCGGTATCTCCGGAAGATGGCCCTGAACTGGTTCCAGTCCAACCACTCGGAAAGGGCCCCGATCGTTGCCACCGCCTCCGCGATGAGATTGTGGGCATTCTCATCAACGTCCTCATCGAAGACAAAGTGCTCGTTGAGGGGAATGAAGATTGTGCTGATGTTTGTAGCCTGGAGTTTGCCTTTCGCCGCTTCGGCGGCCAGACGGCGCAATGCGCGAAGCCGGCGATGCTGCTGTACATGAAGGATGTTGGTGAAGAACGAGGCCTCCTCATCATCACCAACAAGAAGCCCATGCATGTCCTGCACAATCGGCATGGTGGGGTTCAACTTGATGAAGAACCCGAGCGCCGACACAAACTCGGTCCGCACCAACTCCGACTTCTGCCTGATGCCGCTCTGCAGAGAGGGGAAGAGCACGTCCTGAACAAGGGGAGAGAATGCTTCCGAGTCCTTGTCCATGGCAGCCCTTTCAATGAATCGCCGCAGGCCGTACGAAGCACTCGTTCGGATGGCAAGCTCCTCGTCATCCTTGGTGTGGAACAACATGTTGTAGAGCAGAGGCTGCCACTGCTTGGCGTTGTATGTCTCCCAGAGACTGTCGTTCACTTGGCGGAAGGCTTGCTGGCGACGCTCATAATCTGCCTCCAGTCTCTTTCTGGACACGGAATTCAGGTCCTCGCAGAGAGCGGCAACTTCAAGGAGCGCAGGATCATGCTTCGCGTAGGCCGAGAACACCCTGGACAACACTTCTCTGTTCGCATCATCTCTGAAGTAATCAAACATCGAGCAAATCGCACCGTACACCTCCTGCGCGAGTTCGGCATCCTCTTTCGGGTCGAACAGGGGCAGGAAGTGCTCGAGAATACGCAGCAACCCGGCTTTCGTTTTAGGAGACACGCGGTCCGCAGGCTGACGGAGAAGGTAATTGGTGATACTGATCAGGCTCGACGTTTCACTCGAGGACTCAACACAGGGGGCAAGGATGGACAGCGTTTGCACGCCCGAAATCAGCACAGGGCGAGAGGGGCCGCGTCTGAGGAGACGGCCCAGGAGAGAAAGGGTGTGCTCCATGTAGGGCGCCAGGACTTCAGAGCGGATCTCATCGGCGGCAATATCGCCCATCTGCTCCTTTTCTTCGAGTTCCTTCCCGGTGGCAAGATTAACCAAAGGAGTCAGAATCTCGTCCATGACGTAGACTTTCACCTCGTCCCGGGCGGAATCCACCCCAAGAAGGTCCATCACCCTCGTTAAAAGAGTGTCGTTATATTTCACGAGGTAGAACGATGACCGAGGAGCCGTGGCCCAGATATGGAACAGCTTGAGAAGCCCCGACACGCCTTGGGCATTCTCCGTCGCGAACTTCTCGAGCCTGGGGTTGATTACGTCGTCGAAGATAACACGAACATGGCTCGTCCAGTCTCGGTCCAGCGAGATGGAGAATACAAGGTCGAGGCATCGGATGCAGGTGTGTCGGATATTGCGCAGCACCGTGGTAATGTGGCCCTCCGATGACTCGCCGTTGGTGGTCGCTTGTTCCTTCTCCAGACTCCGGCATGCCCGGACCAGACAGTAGAGCACCACGTCCATGGACTGTTCCACGTATGGACTCATTCTCGTTTGCAGTGTGTCGAACACGGTCTCGATCATCTTCAACAGACCGGTCTGTCTCCTCGGGCTCGCAAGATCCCGGGTGAACACTTCCTGGTCAACTTGTCCGTCTTGAACCACCCGGACATTGCCCAACGGTCCAAATGATACTTGCATGAAGATGCCAAACTCATTATCAGGCAGCTGGGAGAGTGTCCGCAGGATCGCCTTTCTTCGTCCAGTTTGTCCTGCTTGGCTATTATTCGCGCCAGCTTTGGAGATCATGCGGCCGTACAAGACACGGAGAAGAACAGGGATCAGCTCGTCTCTATGGTTCTCGTCGATCATGCTGTCGTCTCCACCAACACGAACGAACAAAGAAAGCTCGTCCTTGAACCGGGCCTCGTCCAGAATATTCAAAAGATTCTCCTGGTAAGGCGTAATCTTCGGGGATTTCCAGGTGAAGAGAGCCTTGAGAGTAGTCTTCTGAATTTCAGAGTTACCATGGCACAGCAAACCGAGGAGGGCTTCGTGAACTTCGGGCGCCCTGAACAAAACTCGAGGGTTGAGAAATTGCCCCAGAAGCTTCAAGAACGAAATCCGATCGTAGAAGCCCCAGGGAATATATGCATCGGAGTCAGACTTCTGGTCAGCCTCAGCGGGGACCTCGTCCTCATCGCGGAATGCCCACGAGAGAAAGAGGGGGATAACTTGACGAGATCTCTTCTCCGCAATGGCAGGGATAGCATTAAGGACGCGTAGGGCCTGGGTACGTGGAGAAGCCGGAACGACGGGCAAGAAGGTATGATCCTTCTCAAAGTCCCGAATCAAGATCGATATAGGCAGTTCGGAGTCGCCAAAGTTCGTGGAAGAGAGTTCCTCCACCTTCTGGGAGTTGTAACACAGGAAGTCTCCTGCCGGGAAAAACTTTCTTTCGTCCTCCTTTCCGTCCTCGCTAGGAGGCAAGCCCTTCCCATGGAGCCACTCGATAGCCAACTCAGTGACTATCTTCTCGCCCTCGGCGTTTTCACTGATCGTCTTGAGAGCGGCGGCGGAATCATCCCACAATGGGGCCATCTTCTTAGAGAAGAGGCCGAACAGGAAATTGGGGATCAGTCGAGCCATCCACCGTCGAGAAACAACTTGGGTATACGCCATGGCAAGGTTGCGCACATGCATTGACAACACTCGGGCCGACTGCAGCGTCAGGGGGCTTTCCTCCACCTCAATCGCCAAAGAGACGAGGGATGCATCTTCTCCAGAGGCTTCAATCATCATCCGCAGCATCTTCAGCGAAGACAGCCGCAAGCCGTGAGAAGGACTGGCAAGGTTGGTTATCAAGACATCGGCAAACTCTTCTAGTTCAGGTCGTGCAAGGTCCAGCTCTTTGTGGCAGGTGGAGACGAAAGTCAAAGTAGCTTCCAGGAACCCACTCAATCGGGAATATCTGGCTGCGACTTTGCTGATTGGGACCCATAGATTTGCATCCACTTCTCCACTGTCCTTCGCCAACTCGGCGTAGGCCTGGAAACCGTGGCCGAGATAAAATTTGGTCGCAGGTGAGGGGGTGGGCTCGTCGGTCTTCAAAGCGTCAGAAAGGCGGTCATGAAGGATACGAGTCATATCCGGAAGCAGAGACGGCTCAGTGGATAGCGACAACACGCGAGGGAGTCGAGAGTAGGCGTTGAGCAAAGCTACGTCGGCGTCGCCCGGGCTAGCGAGACTGAGCATGTCTTTGATGTGTGTCTTCCAAGGACCCGGGCAGGTGATGTAGCCAGGCTTCGAAACCTCGGAGGTAACACATCCGGATTGATTCAATCGAATTAGAGCCAAGCATAGCCCATGTTCATAATCCTTCCATGACGCGTTGACGAACTTCTGGAAATAAGGGAGGACAACACTGTGGAATCGTTCAGGACCCCACTCGGAAAAAGTAGTACAGAACGACAGAAAGTGGGTCGTCAGCTGGTCACTGGTGACGGCTTCCATCAGGGGGCGCATGTATGGCAGCATCTCATCCATCGGAGACAACTGGAGAGCGAATGCCATTGCAGTGAGAAGCAGGGGTATAGAATCCGCATACGCATCCAAGGCGCCGATCGCCGTTTTGACCAGGAGCAGTGTAATCTGATGGACGGACCGCCAGTTCTTCACGCGTACTCCCTTCCTCGTAGATACACAAACGAAAATCAACCTGCAACATGCCGTTGCGTATTGTTTGTCCGCCTTTTTGCAGTTCGACTCGATATACGACTTGATGGTCTCCAAGATCGGCTCGAACGAGTCGGCGGTCGTCTCGTGGAGGATGTTGACGAGCACTCCGCTTGCGACCTCTAGCCTTAAGCTACTTCGCAGCTCGTCCTCGGAGTGAATATTATCTAGGAGGCAGCGGAAGACATCCGTGGCGTTGGAGTGGAGCCCTTCCTTGATGCCCTTCATGGCGTCCGAGAACATGGCCATGAGACCTTCCTTGTATAGATCGACATTTTTCGAGTCGGCCGCTGTGTCGCACATGTCGTCGAGTAAGAACGATAGGGCATTCTGGAGGGGTGCGCGATTCTTGTAGTAGACGAGGGCCGCCTTGCGAATGAGGAACGACATAGATTCAGCGGCAAACCGGGCCACAAACGCCTTCTGTCGCTCCTTTCCGAGGTAGGGGGTCATGATCCCCAAAAGCTGTCGCAGATCGGGCACCAGAAGGCGCGACAAAAATTTGAAGATCCACGCCAGACAAGTGAAGCTCCATTCCACCACCTCGACCTCCGGGTGGGTAGCGGCGATAGAAGCTACCAGGGTGACCGACGCGGCGAAATATTTCTCGAACCGGGTCCCCAAATCCCTAGCGAACTGCGAGAGCAGGCTCAGCAGCGGCTCCATCGACAGGTGGTCCCGTTTCTCGATATATTCCACCAGCAAAGCCATGATCTTCTCCTCGTGATACAGGATCTGCGGCAAGCTCTCACACAGCGGGTGGACTTTGCGGGAGAATTGCGAATAATTGTCCGACAAGTTCAGCTCCGACCAGTGGTCGAAGGCTGACCGAAAATGAGACGCGGTCTCCCCATCTTCTTCTCCAAAACTCGGCCGGCGCACGCGGTGGACAGGGTCGATCTTCAACTTTGCGACTCGCTGGGAAAACGGCTCGAATCGATGCGACTTGGTCGTTTGTGTCTGCTTTTTTAATCGCTTCACGGACAAGGTCCGCGAGCCAGACGACGCTGCTACCATCTTGAATACAGATGGTGACGATCACACGCAGCGTCGCTAATATAGATAGTATTTGTGGGGTCTCCAGCAGTATTGAGGCCGAAGATGCAGCACCTTGTATCGATAAAAAATTCATCGGAGCGGAAGCAAGATTGATCCGGCGCGGAGATTAGCGTCGGCGTTTGTGATCAACGCTAGCCATATAGGGTTAGCGTAGTATATCCACGTGACAAGTGGCCCAAGCTCCTCGACCCGTTTTTGACGCTTTTGTCCTCATAGATATTTCATCATTCCCGAGTTGACCGGTGGTCGCGATACAGACAGCACATTCTTGGACGATATTTAGGACTGTTGATTACACTATTAACATTTAAGCTGTGCATACACGTCGCCATCTGCAGACTAGGAATGCTAATATAGACCGTGTCATAGTTCTTCACACCGGCCTCACCATGGCCTCTAAGATGTGAGCTAACATGATGCCAAGTCGTGGTGTACCTCAAAACTAACATATAATTTAGAATTGTTATTGGAGACGTGAATTGCGAGCTGCGCGATGTCTTCACCAAACTGGCAAAGCTTCAAGTGAAGCAGAACTTCTCTCTTGCTATTATCACTGGCGATCTCTTTGGCGACTGTTCGACAGAGCAAGAGCTGGACCAGATCTCTGCGCTGCTGCAGGAGAATATCAGTGTACCGCTTCCGACGTATTTTGGCCTTGGTAGTCGGCCTCTGCCCACTCGCATCATTGAGAGAATCGAAGCCAATGATGAAGTCTGCCCGAACCTGTACTTCTTAGGGAGGCGAGGCACGCTCAAAACCGCAGAGGGCATCCGGATCGTCGCCCTAGGGGGCAATCTCGAGACGGAAGCCAAGTCGACCGACAGATACCATCCGGGTTACACCGAAGCAGACGCTCGCGCGCTGTATGGTGCCCACAGCGCCGACCTCCTCATCACGCACCAGTGGCCCAAGAGCATCCGGTTCCGATCCCAAGTCGCGCTCCCAGAGGGTGCAACGACCCCCGACGAGATCCAGTGCATCGCGGATCTCTGTGCGACCCTCAAACCCCGCTACCACCTCTCCTCGTCGGCAGGATTCTTCTTCGAGCGAGAGCCCTTCTTTCACATGCCCACGGAAGACCAGCCCGACGCGAAGCCTCTCACCCGCTTCATCAGCCTCGCGTCCTACAACAACACCTCTAAGCAAAAATGGATGTACGCTTTTACGTTGGACCCCAGCGCCGCGCCCCCGCTGTCCGTTCCCGCCGGTGCCACCGCCTCCCCGCTCTCTACGTCTCAAAACAAGCGCAAACCCCTCACTAGCCAGAAAGACTCGTACAGCCGGTTCGCCGTCGACGATGACAGCCACCGGCCACGGAAGCGCGCCCGTGCACCACCCCCGGGGCCGGACCAGTGCTTCTTCTGTCTGTCGAACCCCAACATCGCCACGCACCTCATCACGTCGATCGGCAACGAGAGCTACCTGACCACGGCCAAGGGCCCGCTCCCCACGTCGAAGACGTTCCCCTCCCTCGGCTTCCCCGGTCACATGCTCATCATCCCGTTCACGCACTCCCCCACGCTCCACAGCATCCCCGACGCAGACTCGCGCAGCAACACCTACAGCGAAATGCAACGATACCGGACCTCCCTCCACACGATGCTCCAGACCCGCTCGGCGGGTACGAGCACACCGCTGGGCGCGGTGACATGGGAGGTCAGCCGCGGCAACGGCATCCACACGCACTGGCAGTTCCTGCCGGTGCCGTCCGACCTAGTCCAGCGAGGACTGGTGGAGGCGGCCTTCAAGGTTGAAGCAGAGAACCTGAAGTACCCAAAATTTGAGACGGTTTCCGCCACCTCGGATCCGGCACATGATACGGGAGATTTCTTCCGGGTGTGGGCGTGGGCTCCGGCTTCGGGGACAGACCAGGCGGACGAGGCTCCGAGGGCGGACGTGGTCGAGAAGTGCCTGCTGCTCCCTCTGGGGCCGGATTTCCGGTTCGACCTGCAGTTTGGGCGGCGGGTGATGGCCAAGCTGATGGGGTTGGAAAAGCGCATCAACTGGCGGGACGATGTGCAGTCGGAGAGGGAGGAGGAGGCGGACGCGATGGCGTTCAAGGAAGCGTTCAAGGAGTTTGATTTTACGTTGGAGGAATGATATACCTTCTGGATGATACATTTTTGGAATCTTCAAATATATTTAGATGGCTGGGTGTATACTGTATAGGCTATGGTGGGCGATCTTAACGGTGCTGACGCGGTAGTACCACATGTGTATGCATGCCATGTAATTTGGTCCACTGAGACAGATCGCTCCTTGAGCAAGCCATGTGGCTTTTTTATTTTTCTTAAATTATTTCAAATTATAGTCATTAATTAATATTAATATTGGGCTTCATATTGATATATATATTCATACTTGTGCTATATATATATATGTTCCATTTATATATATATATTCATTGATGATTGTATTTGTACTATTATTTATATATTTTCTCATCCCCACTTGTCTCTGAGTCAACCACGTATGACCCAGAAGTGACCAGAACAGGTCAAGTACGAGCGAACCAACTGGGAGATTCGACTCACCTCAGAGACTGTAAGACTAAGACTAAGACGTTGCATGAGTCGGGTAGAGTCGTGTTGGTGTGGCTGGTTACATCGGATACCCGATCAGTGGAGACATCCAAACTGTATCTCTAACTTTTTACCTTGTGATTATAGATAGATATCATTTGGTATGTTTACGCAGATGATTAGAAATGACAGGAAGAATGTGCCATCAATCAAATTAAATTGTTTATTAAAATAATAATAAATAATCGAATTGAATCAGATGTCCTCAGGCCAAGACGCCCAGCCACGAGCCCAGCCACAAACCCACCCGCGCTAAACCCAATCGGGCCGGTCATCTTTGGCTGCTGCCTTCAAGCCTGCGACCATCAACCGTCACAACGACTACGACTACGACTTCTCCTTGCATCATTCTCTCTCCGTTGCTCCCTTCTCGGATTTGGAGTCTATCACTCGCTGTATTAAGACATTTCTCTGGATTAGATCGATCCTTCGAATCAAGAGGTGTTGGATTCTCCATCTCTTCCCTCCCTGTCCTTCACGACGAGACCCCGATCCGCTTGATCGACGTCATCTCCGCCCTACGCCTGACAATCCTCATCCACGTCTGGGTGCCACCATGGGTCTCATCTACCCCCGTCGAACATGGTATGTCCATCTTCTCCTGGATCGTGCTCTTGCCGAGATGCGATGGCTGGTCCATCAGATCCTCCTTCCCCCCTATCGAAAAGAGGTTGAACATCAACTGACAAGATCGTCCCCCTAGTTACGTGGACTCCTGGGGATACCCAAATGACTGCCGGAGTTCCTGGAGTCAATGGGGTCGCTGGGTAGCATTTGCCGTGATCGTTGGCTGTGCTTTTATTATCTTCTTCTTATTTGCGTACGTCCCTTTCCCCAGTCTCTCCTCCTTAGTTTCAGATCGAAAGCTAACCGGAATAGATGCTATAACGCTCGTCGACGCCGTCGGGCTGGTCTCCGACCTCGCCCCGGCACGGGCTGGATGGCTGGCCCTCCTCCGCCCTACCCCGGCGGCAACGGCAACAACCAGCAACATCAACAACAACCTTACTATCCCGCCGACCCTTACTACCAGCAACCTCCCCCGCCCCAGTATACGCCCCAACCTCCTGCTTACGGGTACTTTGGAGGCCAGCAGACCGGGGTGGAGATGCAACGACCGCAGAATGCCTACCAGGCGGATGGGGGACCGGTGTATCCTGCGCCTCCGGGGCCGCCTCCCAACGGAGCCAAGGCGTAAGGGCTGACTGGCTGGTTTGGTGGTTACCATGGTCGTATCCTCTCGGAACGACCAACCATGACATACGAACAGAAAGAAACAAAAAACAATCGAAATATTACGATAAAAAAAGAAAAAGAAAAAGAAAAAAAAACATTGATCTGTTTCTGGCGTTATTGAGCAAGTGGTTTGGTTTTTACGGGACTCGTGATATGAGGACTGGGTGGGAGGCATGGCATGCGTTATGGGCCTACGAATGCGTACTGTCTTTTTTCTTATTCATTTTGTTTCCATTCCTTCTTTTTTGATCTCTTTTCGTGATTCGTTCTCTGTCGTACGCGATTATATGTTGTATATCTTAATGACCGGGGAGGTGGTCGGTGAGCCTCCATCCAGATTCCATAATTCTACAGTCCATTATGAAGTCCGTCGTCCACTGTACACGATATAATGCTGGAGAGTGGATAGGGTGTTACCTCCATGATCCTTCTTGGGTCGCATCTCCACTATCTAATTTCGAGAACCCATGGCCCGTGGATGCCTCGGGTGTGCCAGTACCGACCAGTGGACTATGAAATCTCCCTACCGTCTCCAACCCCGGTGGAGAGAAAGACGGTAATTTGACAGTGTCATTCTCCAGTCAAGGGATGGTCGATGTAAAGAGGTACACCGAATCTCGAGGGAAAAAGTGGATGGTTCCGACCGGTGGCTGCGATCGACGAGTGGGGAGGGGGGAGAGGTACGGTATTGTCATTACCGTGCTGGGAGATGGGGATGCTGTAGGGGTGCATGTCCCTGGGAGATTAACTGCAGCCCCTAGAAGAAGCCCCGAATAGCCCAAACAATAGTGACCCTTTAAGTATGATTACCATACCAACAATTGGGATAGGCAGATGAACGCAGATCCCCGCCTCTTTTCTTCCTCTTCGGCGTCTTCTGTCTCTTCTCTTCTCTCCTTCTTCTCTCCACCTTTTCTTCTCTCTTTCTTCCTCCTATTTTCTCCTTCTCTCCTTCGTCTCTGTCTCTCTCTTTCTATCCCTCGGTCCTTATTCAGTCCTTCTTTATCCAGTCACACTCTCTTCTTGCTTGTTCGAATCGTTCGACCAGTCTTTCGATATACTCCATCTCCAAACTGAGACATCCGACGAACCCCTTGGGAGGCGGTGCAAACTGATCGTCCTGCCGGTAACTTTCAGCCAACCACTTTTTCGCTTCCTTTTCGCTTCCTTTTTGGATCCTTTTTCTCCCTCTTCTTTATTTGTTTATTTTATATTCCATACTCGGTTTCGTTTCCCCTCGATTCTTGACCGTTTTTTCTTGATTTCAATCGTTCATATCGATTCTGAAACAAGTCCGTCCCGCGCCAACGGATCTATACATTCCGGCGCTGTATCATAACATATCCCAAGCCACACTTGGACAACGCCCATAAAGGACCGACCGACCGACCCATGCGGACCACAATCGATTCGAATCGCATCATCCTTTCCTGTTTGTGGCGTCCCGACTCGCCGGGATCGTTTGACCCATCGGTCGGGAGTTCAGTTCGACGATACCACGGTCGCTGCGCCTGGACGGTCTGAGTGCGTCGCATCCGGAAAAAGCGGGGAAAGCCAATAAAAAAGGAGAAGAAAGGAAACTATCGCGACCATGAGTCCGTACATGAGCCCCAACCCGTTGTGGTCGCGGGACCTGGGGAGCGAGTTGCAGGCCGCCCCCGAGACCTTATCCAGCTGGGACAACTGCATGGCCAAATCCTACTGCAAATGGCCCGTCGTCGCTGCCATCATCGTCGGCTCCGTCATTGTCATCGCCATCCTGGCCTGCGTCATCAACTGCCTCTGCTGTGGCATCCAGTGCTGCCGCTGCTGTGGCTGCTGTTCCTGTTGCTGCCCCAAACCGCGGAATAAGAAACCCAAATACATGGACGACCCCTACGATCCTTCCTTCAATCAGCCCCCGCCGCCCATGCCCGCCCCGTCCGGCAACGTCTATGCGCCCTCCCCGGCGCCGCCCGTCTACCGCGGCACCGCCGTCGCCCGCTTCGACTCCCCCGCCAGCTCCGCCCCGCCCTCCAAGGCGAACGAGGATTCCCTGCCCGCCATGCCCACCTGGGACAGCGCCGTGTCCCGCCGCGTGGAGAATGACCGCGACGCCGTCGAGATGGAGCCCCTGAACCTCGCCAACCAGGAACCGCGGCGCACGCCCTCCGCGAGCCAGCGCCCCCTAGCACCGGGCTACATGGGTCCCGCCCCGATGCGCACGGGGACGCCGGGGACCCCGTCTAGCTTCTACCCCGAGTCGCGGGCCTACGACGACCAGAGCATGTACCGCACGCGCTCCCCCGCCCCCATGGGCGCAGGCCCCATGGCGACGGGCCCCATCTCCCCCTACGACCAGTCCCACCACGACTACCCCGGCGGACACCCCTTCCAGACGATGTCGCCCGCACCCCCGGCCATGTCCCCCGCGCCGCCATCCATGTCGCCCGCCCCGATGGGCTACGCGCAACCACAGTACATGGCCATGGGCCCATCCGGCTCCCCCGCGCCCGACGGACCCCGTCCCATCCCCTACCGCCAGCCATCCCCAGGCCTCAACGCCCTCGGCGGACCCGTCCCCTACCGCCAACCCTCCCCAGGCTTCAACCAAACGCCGCTCGGCTCCCCCGCCCCCAACGTCAACGAGCAATACCAAGCCATGCCCATGCACATGCCCTACCGACAACCCTCGCCCGGCATCGGCATGGCCATCGGCCACCGCACCGACAGCCCCCGCCCCATCCCCTTCCGCCAACCCTCCCCGGCCATCAACCAGATGCCCTACGCGCGCGAAATGTCCCCCAGCATCCCATCCTCCCCGCCCCCGCCCTTCTCCGCCATGCCGGGCCCCAACGAAACCACCAGCCAGAATAACCCGGGCAGGCCCCCGAGTTTACTCCAGAGCGGGCGCAAACCCGCCCCGAACTCGTACAAAGATCTTTAAACTGGGATGTTTATTAGCTGGGCAGATTTGAACATGAAATATGGCTTTCTTAGGATTTATTTTCTTTCTTACTTTTCTTCCTTTCTTTTATCTATATTTTTTTGTGAAATTTTGATATAATTCCCTTTTTTTTCAACGACGGCAAGACTCGATTTTTCCCCCTCTTTCTCATGTTACATATTTACTTCTCTTTGTTTCTACTTTTATCTTTGAGAAGGGTCATACATATCCCTCGTTACATACCTATCTATCTATCTATCTATCTACCTATCTACCTACCTATCTATCTATCTAGTAAATGATTGATTCCCTCATGGTCGAGCTATTCACCATGTTTTTGTCTGTCTTCTTCCTATCTATCTCTTTCTTTAACCATTCACCTCGTCCATCCATCCATTCATCCATTCATCCATTCCCGGCCAGGGAGGTGGTCATGATTGCCACCTCCCCAGTCGGGCAGTCATAGCCAAGGTCGCGCCAGTACTCGAAGCACCCGCGTCCTCCGCTGCCGAAGGAGAGAAAGCCATGTGACTCGTTGACCAGTAGAAGAAAATTGTAGTACTCCTTGAGCTCGAGAATATTAGGGATTGGTGGAATGGAGCCGTCCGCGCTGGAGGGCCCAGTTTAACCACGGCTGTCCCGCGCGGGTACCGAGGGGAGGGGGGAATCTAGGAGGAAAGACCAACCTATACAGCCCCTCGATGGCGACGCAGACCTGCGCTTTTTTCGGACACCTGCCCAACATGTACCGGAGATGGTCCATATCATTGTGCATAAATTTCATAACCGAGACACCACCCGCGTGATCTCCCTCGGTGGCTCCGACACGAGCAGCCTGGATGGCGCTGGCCTGAAGGGACCCGTGAGCACAGTCGTCGTACAGGATGATACAAGTTCCGTGGGTCTGGAGTGCCCACGATGCGATTTTGGCAAACGCCAGCAGGTCCGCGGTGAAGCCCGAGCCGGTGAACACGCAGCCAGTGTACCCCATGTAGGTCGCACATGCAGCCGTGGCTCTTGACTCCAGACGATCGTTCTCTCCCAAGGTGAGCGGTAGTTGCCGGAGGACATCTTCCATGGGGGCTAGGCTGCCGCCGTTCATATCCGGCAGGGCACTGTAGTTGAACGTTGCGCAGTTGATGGGTTCTTTTATAACCCTTACACGCCACTCTCCCCATAAGGCGATGAACCGTCCGCCACCGGGGATGTTGGTCGCTACGATTCGAGCGCCTGGATGGGACCGCGGGACGGGAAGGTGAAGGGACAACATCGGGATAGTCTGCTGCCGTTAGGGGAGCGACCCATGGGGGCTAGTTGACAGGCTCACCAAGTAGTAGCGGAGGAAGTCGTTCTCCGTTCGCGGGTGTGATAACTCCCGACATTCCCGGCGATCGCGGTGGATCTGCTGTAGGAGAATCCACAAGGACCATACCACATAGTTTATACGGTCCCGAGGCTCAATTATCATGAGGTGGTGAGTATTGGGGGGGGAGATGCTCTGGCCTGACTCTCATGTTATCGACCGAGCTAACTACGAGCCAGGGTAGGTTGACAGTATGATGTGTAAAAAAGTGATGTTATGTGTGGTATCTAAGTAATAATGTTGGGGTCCAAGAGATAGGTTCCCAGCAGAGGGGAGACCCAGAAAACCCAAAGGGCTTGTCGGGTTTGTCCCTCGGGAGGAGGTTGTATAGATATGCTCGGGGTCGTGGCTTCCATATCAGAACGACTGGAGACTAAGTGGTCACCCATCGGGCTTGCCTGGTTTGTATACATCCATTCATTCCAGAGCAGTCCGTCGACACTGGTCTTGCACTGCCCGCGACCACCGGATTGACCCTGCACCAATGGGGAGACTCTGTATAGTATCCATGGTGTATAGCCTGATTGGTACGGTCTGTCTTGTCATGAAGGCATATCCATCACGCTGGGCCATTGTGTCTGGTAGGGATCTATAGCTTTTTTCTGCCTGAGGCAGCATATCACCATAGTAGGTGGGACCATGATGGACCCATCATCCACGGGCCAATGATGGCAGTATGGACAGCAGGGATGGAGGAGACACCCCTGTTTCATCTCCGGCAGCATTCCCCACTGACTGTATCACAGTCATCCCATGGAGGATAGAGGATGGAGTATGGAATCGAGGGAGAAGTGAGAGAAAGAAAGAAAGAAAGAAAGAAAGAGGGATGAGAGATCGAGAGATGAGATGAAGATAGAAAGAAAAGAAACAAACAGCACAAATCAACCGCCCCAGGCAGCCAGGCAATGAGGCAGCCAGGCGGAGGCATGGCGGGACATGATTGGCCGGGACCGATCTGCATTGCCAACGCATCAACATGGTCAGTGTGGGGTTCCCGCCAACTCCTAAGAACGAACTGCTTCCCTCGTCCTTCTTTCTTTCCTCAATTCTCTCCTTCGTTTGTTCGGTGGGTTCTCTTGACTCGGTTGACTACAGATGTCTCTTGGATTTTATATGTGGACTCGTGCATCGACGCTTCGTTGACATATGTGACATGCTGGATTGACACCAAAGTACCCAGAGATATAGGTAGTCATACTCTCCATGATTCGAACCTCATTCGTGACCGAACCAATCATTCAACCAAAAAGAGAAAACAAAAACGAAAATGACAGAAAGAAGAATCATCCGCTAACGCTCCATGAACATGTGCCTGGTTCACATCGTTGTCGTCATTACATCGCTGGCTGTGAGCCACTCGATCGAGAGGGAGGAAGATAGGAAGAGGGAGGGAGAGGTAGAGAGGGAGAGAGAGATATAAGGGAAGAATCTACAAAGGCGGCGAAAGGTCGCGCCAGCGGACCTGCCGGCCGGGCGTTCATCGGCTGGCTCGGGCGATGAGCCAGTGCAACACCGCATCAAGGTTCGTCTCCTCCTTGGCACTGATCCCATAGCAGCTCACCTCGCGGTGCGTGATGGACTTGAGGTCCATCGCGTCAATCAACTGGTCGACCGACATTTTGTTGGGGAGATCGGATTTATTCCCCAGCACCAACAGGGGGATAGCGTCCAGCGTCGGCTTGGTCATCAAATCGTGCAGTTCCTCTGTCGCGACCGGTAACGCCGCGTGATCCGCCGCATCGACGATATATCTCCACGACCCGTCAGCACTCGGGAAACGGGACGAAAAGAAAGGATCCTCTTACACGATGGCATTCACACCGCGACAGTACCGCTCCCACATGGGTCGGAATCGGGGCTGACCCCCAAGATCCCAGCTAGATCGAGTCAACCGAAAATCCCATGCGACCGCCGTTCGAGGGCGAGACACACCATTTCAAGGTCACATGACCTTTTTGAACGCGCTTGGTGTTGAAACCGATGGTGGGGATGGAACTGAAATGCGACCCTTAGCAACACGGACGGGGAGCCAACTGGCGGGTTGGGATCCTACGCGCTGGCCACTTACTCTACGGTGAACTCGCCGCCCTGTCGACGGATGGATGTGGGTCAGCGACAGCGGACAAACGCCCACATTCATACCGACACAGACACAGACACATCGTGGGAAGGGGAGCATACGGCCAATACTCGCAATAACGAGGATTTCCCGGCATTCTGGAGACCGATCATGGTGACATCCATCTCCGTGGCCCTGGCATGGACATAAGATTAGCCTGGAGAGGGAGGGGTGGTTTGCGTGCGGGGACGGGCCGGGAAGGGGAGCCATGCTCGGAATGAACCGCCACACAACGTCAAGAAGAGGAGGGTTGTTGGTTGGAACGGCCCACTCACCAAAACATCCTTAACAGCCAGTCATATATGGTACGAAAGATACCCGCCATGATGATGGGTTGGGGTTGGGGTTGGGGTTGGGGGGGGGGAGTTGATCCAAAGGAACGAAGATAGAGGTCAAAAAAAGAGATAGGGAGAGACAGGAAAAGGGAAAAAAAAAAACAGGAAAAAAGGGAAGGAAAAAAGAAAAAAGGAAAGAAGAAAAAAAAGAATAGTGCGTGGGCTGAAGAACGAACAAGAATGGAGCCAAGGATGAAGTTGGAGTGGAGTTTATGGAGTGGTGGGAGGAGCAAATATAACCCGGGCTGAAGGAAGAAGGGAAAAAAAGAGGTTTGAAGTGGGGATGACGGGAGTGGGAGGAATGACACTACTACTAGATCTGTAGGCGGGAACAGGTAGGTCACGATAGATCTCTCCAGTTATACGGATCCTGGATTAGAAAAAAAAAGGAGTAGGAAAATACAAGAGAAACAAAACAGAGTGAAGAATCAACCAGGTCCACAGCAAGCGGCAATTTGATCCCTCTGGATGAGTCTCGCATGACCTGCACGCTGCGCTCCGAGCGCTTATTCCAGTCACTATCGGGATGGAGATTCGATTCGAACGGGGGAGTCGGGGTCGCACGAGTCCTATCTATACTCCGGGGCTCTTGGGACTCCGAAGCGGTTTATCAGTATCTAGATGGAGAATATAGATCTGAAATCAGGACTGATATCCGGATGGATCAAGATATCAAGATGTGGTGTTGTTGGAGCCTCAGTCACCGCTCTTTGCCGCCTGAGGAATGTGATATCCTCAGGCGGTAGACACCTCAGGCAGTAGACACCTCAGGCAGTAAGAAGGATGCAGACACCTCAGGCACCCTAGACTATCTCCACGTGACGATACCGCCCGGCTCCACCGAAAAATTTCCCCGTAGAGGAAAAGCGACGAAAAAAAGGCTTCAACTACTCATCATCTCTCCCACGGCGATCCTCGCTTCCCACGGACTTGTCGGCCCCATCAGTATGGCCCCCGCCAAGTCGACAGAGACCACTTGGTCCGTTGGCTATGATACCCTCCGCCGGGAGCATCTTTTTCGACACCCTCCCAAAGATCAAACCGCCTATCCCGCCCTCGCCGAGGCCATCCGCCCCCATGTCGACTCCTTCAACGCCCTCTTCGACGGGCCCAAGATCCTTGAAGCCGGTTTGAAGGATATCGGCACCAAGACCTTCGTGGATGGAGACTTCGAGTCCCCCGAGCAGAAACGAGCCCGCCAGGCCGAGGGCCGCAAACCCCCCAGGCGCAACCGCCTGCAAGTCCGCGTCAAGGAGGTCTTGCTCGAGAAGCCCGCCCTCCCTCCCACCAACAAGTTCACCACCCGGAATCGTAACATCTACCCCTCCGAGTGCCGGGAGCGACATGCCACCTACCGCGGGAAACTGCGCGCCCGCATCGAGTACCGCGTCAACAATGGGGACTGGGCCGAGTCCGTCCGGGAGCTGGGCCAGGTCCCCATCATGATGCGCACCAACCGCTGTCACCTCGAGAACGCCACCCCCAACGAGCTTGTTCAGCACAAGGAGGAGTCTGAGGAGCTGGGCGGATACTACATCGTCAACGGTAACGAGAAGCTCATTCGAATGCTGGTCGTCGGCCGCCGGAACTACCCCATGTCCATCATCCGAGGGTCCTTCGTGAAGCGTGGTCAGGCCTACACCAAGTTCGGTGTGCAGATCCGCTCTGTGCGCCCCGATCAGACCTCCCAGACGAACGTGCTGCACTACCTCAGTGACGGCGGCGTCACCTTCCGTTTCTCCTGGCGCAAGAACGAGTTCCTCGTCCCCGTCATGATGATCCTCAAGGCCCTGGTCGAGACCAACGACCGCGAGATCTTCGAGGGCATCGTCGGCGGGCCCAACTCCGAGGGCATGAAGAACACCTTCGTCACCGACCGTGTCGAGCTGCTGCTGCGCACCTACAAGGCCTACTCCACCCACTCCCGCGCCTCGTGCCGCGCCCTCCTGGGTGAGAAGTTCAAGCCCGTGCTCGGCATCCCCATGGACACCCCCAACGAGGAGGCCGGCGCCGAGTTCCTGCGCAAGGTCGTCCTGCCCCACCTCGGCAACCAGGACGTCACCGAGACCCAGGACTACGACAAGTTCAAGCTGACCCTGTTCATGATCCGCAAGCTCTACGCCCTCGTCGCCGGCGACTGCGCCCCCGACAACCCGGACGCCGTCTCGAACCAGGAGATCCTGCTGGGTGGGTTCCTGTACGGGATGATCCTCAAGGAGCGTCTGGAGGAGTGGGTGCGCTCGCTGGCCCCCGTCCTGCGCGACTGGTCCATGCGCAACCACGGCGCCCGCTTCACCGACCCGGCTTTCGAGCGGGATTTCCTTGGCAAGATCGTCAAGCGCACCAACGAGAACCTCGGCGGCGCCCTCGAGTACTTCCTCTCCACCGGTAACCTCGTCAGTCCCAGTGGCCTCGATCTGCAGCAGACGTCCGGTTACACCGTCATGGCCGAGAAGATCAACTTCTACCGGTTCATCAGTCACTTCCGCATGATCCATCGTGGTAGCTTCTTCGCCCAGCTCAAGACCACGACGGTGCGCAAGCTGCTGCCCGAGAGTTGGGGCTTCTTCTGCCCCGTCCACACCCCCGATGGCTCCCCCTGCGGTCTGCTCAACCATTTGGCTCACAAGTGCCTGATCGCCACGAGCAACGTGGACGTCTCCCACCTGCCGCGGCTCCTCGTCCAGCTCGGCGTTCGGTCCGAGTCGTCGGTCTCCCTGGAGGAGAGCGTCACCGTCCAGCTGGACGGCCGCATCGTCGGCTTCTGCTCCCCCGCGCAGGCCCGCGTGGTGGCCGACACCCTGCGGCACTGGAAGGTCGCCGGCACTCACCGCGTCCCGCGCGAGCTGGAGGTCGGCTACGTCCCCAACTCCACCGGCGGCCAGTACCCGGGTCTCTACCTGTTCTCGCAGGCGGCGCGCATGTACCGGCCGGTCAAGTACCTGCCGCTGGACCAGCTCGACTACGTCGGGCCATTCGAGCAGCCCTTCATGGAGATCGCGTGTCTGCCCAACGACCTCATCGCCGGCCTGTCCACCCACATCGAGTACACGCCCACCAACATCCTCTCCATCGTCGCCAACATGACCCCCTTCTCCGACCAGAACCAGTCGCCGCGTAACATGTACCAGTGCCAGATGAGCAAGCAGACCATGGGTACGCCCGGCACGGCCATCGACTACCGCACGGACAACAAGCTGTACCGGCTGCAGACGGGGCAGACGCCCATCGTGCGCCCGCCGCTCTACAACGCCTACGGGCTGGACAACTTCCCCAACGGCACCAACGCCATCGTGGCTATCATCTCGTACACGGGCTACGACATGGACGACGCGATGATCATCAACAAGTCCGCGCACGAGCGCGGCTTCGGTCACGGCACCATCTACAAGACCAAGGTCCACGGCCTGGACGACAAGGACTCGCGGCGCGGCAAGTCCCGCCGCGAGGTCGGCAAGCTGTTCGGCTTTGCCCCGGGCGCCGAGGTCAAGGCCGAGTGGCGTCAAACCCTGGACGAGGACGGGCTGCCGCACATCGGCGCCCGCGTGCGCGAGGGCAGCCTCGTCGCGGCCTGGCACACTGTCCGCTACGACGCCGCCACCGACTCGTACGTCAACGTCGATGGCCACACCCACTTCGTCAAGTACAAGGACGCCGAAGAGGGCTACATCGACAGCATCCGCATCCTCGGTGCCGAGTCGGGTGTCGAGCCTTGCCAGTCCATCAGCGTCAAGTACCGTGTGCCGCGTAAGCCCATCATCGGTGACAAGTTCTCGTCTCGTCACGGTCAAAAGGGTGTGTGTTCGCAGCTGTGGCCGGCAGTCGACATGCCTTTCTCGGAGAGTGGCATCCAGCCTGATCTGATCATCAACCCGCACGCTTTCCCATCTCGTACGTTCTACACCCTTCCCACACTCCCCACATTCCCAACCCAAAACCACCCTCTAACAAACAACCAGGTATGACAATCGCCCAAATGGTCGAATCCATGGCCGGCAAAGCCGGCGCCCTCCATGGCCACGCGCAAGACTCCACACCCTTCCAATTCTCGGAAGAAAACACCGCCACCGACTACTTCGGCCACCAGCTCCGCAAAGCAGGCTACAACTACTTCGGCAACGAGCCGCTCTACAGCGGCATCACAGGCAAGGAGTTCGCCGCCGACATCTTCATCGGCGTCGTCCACTACCAAAGACTGCGTCACATGGTGAACGACAAATTCCAAGTGCGCACCACAGGACCCGTCAACTCTCTGCACGGCCAGCCCGTCAAGGGCCGTGCCAAGGGTGGCGGTATCCGTGTCGGTGAAATGGAGCGCGACTCGCTCATTGCCCACGGAGCCGCCTTCCTCCTCCAAGACCGTCTCATGAACTGCTCTGACGCCCAGCGCGCCTGGCTCTGTCGCTGCTGTGGCTCTTTCCTGTCCACCCAGGCGACCGTCACCGCCACATCAGCCGGCAAGGCTGCTGCCGCCGTGGCTGTGGCCGCGGCCTCCGCCGCCGCCGGCCAGGAGGACCAGCAGAAGCAGCAGAAGCAGCGGACTGGCGCCGGCGGCGCCGGCTCCCTCGTGCGGTGTCGGCGGTGCGCGCGCGAAGCCGTCTTCGAGGACTCCCGGGCTGTGGTCTGGGAGGACGGGAACGGCCGCAGATATGTGGGCGGCGACGACGTCACTGTCGTTGCTGTGCCGGGTGTGCTGAAGTATTTGGATGTGGAGCTTGCTGCGATGGGCATTCGGATGAAGTTTTTGGTTGATAATTAGATTCCTTTCTGTTTTTCACTTTGCATTTTGAGTTCTACTTTTCTTTATTTCTTTATTTCCTTTTTATTTTATATATATTTTTTATATGGGAGTGTATGTGTTTTGCATACGGGGCAAAGAATGACTGACTGCTAAGTTACTGCTGTTGATTGATTGACCGACTGACTGACGACGGCTGTGACTGAGTAACCATGTCATGTTAAAGATACGCCCTTGGCTTTGTTTTTCTAATGACGTTTGGACAAAAGCATTTGTTTGTATCTATTTTATCTATATCTGCTGGGTGAACTGTTTATACGAGCATATATTATTTCTTTCTTCTTCTCCATCATACTTGACATTCCATATATATCATATGATTAAGATAAGACAAATACGATGGAAGGAAAACACATCATAAGATAATAAATAAAGTATCTAGTCCTCGTTATTCCCCAGCAAAAACCACCAAACTAACGACTAAAGGGAAAAGAAAACTACAGCGCCATCGGCACATTCGAGAACTCGCCCTTCTCGAACTTCGTCTTCCAGAAGATCGGGTTCATGTCGTCGAAGCCGTGATGCACCCATCCTTCCTCCTTGACGTGGTAGAGGTTGATGAAACCACCGGAGTAGGCGTCCCGGTGCATGGCAGCCAGGATACTGCGGCGGCCCAGATCCAGCGCCTCCTGCTCCGTCAGGTCGTACTTGTAGTTGGCGTCCAGCACGCCGTATGCGAAGGTCTGACCGGACCCGACGCAGAACAGGTTGCCTGGGAGGCGAGTGCCGTCTGAGTCGATGTAGTACAGGGCGGGGCCTTCTTGGGGGGTCATCTTTGGGTTGTCAGTATACTCTTTTCATTTTGACAATTTATCGAGGAGGGAGGAACGTACTCCTGCTAACATGGTTCCCATGCTCAGCCCGTATCCCTTGTAGGCGTAGGTCAGGTTGGCGAGGATCTTGGAGGCAGCGGCGACGGTGATTCGGCGCTTGTGTCGGATTTCTATCATCCACAATTAGTACTGGCCATCTAGGTTCCCTTCCTAGAATACCGCCTACCATGAAGCGTGCACTGCTGGCTCAAATACCGCAGCCAATATTGGCAATCGGCAGCACCACCAGCCATCGTACCCAGCAGACCCGGAACAGCAACATCGGGCGACACCTTATCCTCACCGCGGCTCAACCGCGACACGGGGATGACCTTCTTGACCGTCTGACTGGCGATCCAGTTACCGGCGGTGGCTCGGGAATCTGTAGCGACGATCTGGAGGACACGGGGATGGGTCAGTGGGAGATGAGAAGCGGATGGGTTGTGGGAGAGAGGCGTACAATTCCACCCTGGAATCGGAAAGCTAGCGTTGTTGTGCCGTGGGCGAGCTTAATCGGGCAGTTGGGGTTGGAGTGGTCATCGGTCATGGCACGGAGGAAGCCTCGGGACTGTTGGGAGAGCTTCGTTAGCGATTTCTGAATTGTACTGTCTTGTTCCGTCCTAGCAGGTAGACCGCATGGAGATAGCTAGGCGGCTGTTCGGCCGGGTGGGGAGTCTATCGGCATGGTGCCTGCGAACAGCCTGCGGTGCCGATCGGAGTACAGATAGAGAGAAAGAGGAAGCTCACGTCGTCAATCGGAGGAAGGTCGAATTTGAGGGAGAGAGGGGGAAGGTTCTCGGTGAGGTCTCGCTGCTCTTGCTCGGAGTAGAAATCATCCTTGTGAGGCGGACGGGAGTAGACGGAGACCAATTTGTCCATGTTGTGAGATTAGATCAAGAGAAAATGCACTAGTTTAAAAAAGAAGACGTAGAAAGAAGAGGAATAAGGGATGGGGGAGAGCTGGGGAGGATGGAGTTGACGATGATGAAGCTGGAGCTGATGATGCTGAGCTGCTCCGCGTCACGCTTGGCCGCCTGCGGTCACGTGGGGTATACTCCACCCGCCCTCTATACCGCACGGTCACGTGGTATACATCACTACATCCACATTATCGTTGGATTGATCGTTGGATTGTATAATATTGCTCCTTTTGAATCATGTATAGGATAAATGTAGTTATGTTGACAATGGGATAGGTCTGTTGCGCATCAAATGCCGTGAATGTGGCCGTGGATCGTGGTGTACGCTACAGTATACCCACCACAGCACAGTCTCCACACCAGTCTATATCAATATAAATCTACAATACCCAATCAATATAAATCAAGAATCAGCAAACTAGAGAAGAACAGTAAGGTAAGAAACAAGTAAATAAGAAAGTAAACAAAGATCAACACCGCATGCGGAATCCAGCCCCGGATGTAACTCCACCCGTACTACATCAGCAGAGAGCATCGTCATGGACCGTTCCTGACTGCGTGTCTACCATTAACTAGAAGCTTAAGGTGCACCAGTCATTGCACCATGCAATGCTCAAACTTTGGAACGGCTCCTGATGGAGTCATCCACTGTCCCTAGGTCTTAATATTACTCTCTTCGTGCCGGCAGTCCTGTCTTTCTCCGTATATCGAACTGTCCTCGGGTATCCAAACAGAAAGACGGACAGACACAGAGTGAAAGATAGAGAGAAAGAACAAAATGGTCCATGAGACTCCCAGGTATGTCTGAGCCCAACCCTATCGAAGCCCAGCACCTAACAGCAGCGCTAGTGCGGTGACCGAGCCCAACACGCCGCCGGCAAACAACCTCTCAGAGAAGCAATGGGGCGATCGCGCCGTGACGGGCCCGTCGACCGGGTTCCGTCGACCCATGAAGAAGGTCAAGAAGAAGACGAAATCAGGGGAGGAGATCGAGGTGGAAGAGGAGGCGGAGTCGACCATCAACATCCGGGTGAATCTCGACTTGCGGGCTGACGTGGAACTGGAGTTGCATGCGGTTGTGCAGGGGGATGTGGTGCTGGGGTTGATGTAATTATTCTTTCCTTCTCTTGGGATCTTTGTGCATTCAATGGGAAAGTACCCCGAAATTCAGAGATAGAATAGCATGGTTTCAATTACCTGTAAAGAGCTGCAGCAGACACACTGTAAAATCCTCGCAGATATACCGCATCACACGGCGGAGGCGTATCGCCAGCATGGACACAGCCCGATGGCTGCCGGCCCGGCCACGCAAATCCGATAGTGGGCCCCAGATGCACACCTGGGGAGTTGATTGATGGGGGGTTGTGTGCTTCCTCCATGCAGTAAACAATATACGACTCCCAGTCACCCCCAATACTGATGCACCCGACCACAGGCGGAAGAGCAGTGGCATGTCGTCGATGCTGCAACATCCACGAGAACAGCCCGCTCATCCAGATCCCCAGCTGAACTTCGGCCTCAATCAAATTCCCGACAGAGGCCTTCACCACACATCCGAAACCGAGAACGCGGGCGCCCGTGTGTGGATGCGCGATATGGCTGAATTGGTGGTCGGGGATATGTGCAGCGAGTTGATCATAGTGCGCACTCCAAGCTTTTTCCGGCAGCCCTACCACAAGGTCGATTGTGCGGTGGTCAGGGTCGAGTCCTGCATACCGGGGCTGGTATTTTGTGTCAATCTCCTCTGTTTGTCTATATACGATTAGTTTTAGTAGATATGTAGAAATCTTCCGGCGGAGGTAAGTCTCGCAGGAGAGGAAGGAGAGATTTACACACTCCAACACTCCAGTGGTAAGCCTTCAACGGCCAATTCTAACAAAGGGTAGGCAGCGTTCATGACCCACGATCCTTCGCTCCGTATCTCACTAGCACATTGACACGAGGAGGCAGATATTTTGGCTACCGCATCCTCTGCCGGAACCCATGAAGGGCTTGCACATTCCTCATCCTCACCTAGTAGAAACGCCAACAAATCTGTCGCTGCCTCATTGCCAGGATCCACACACTCTTGAATGTAGACCACGCTAGGACTAGCCTTCTCCAAGCGTAATTTAGCACGACTGTGACCTAACGATCGCAGCTGCTGTCGGCCGGAAGAAGTAGCTATCGAATCTGCCACCGTGACATCATCATCCCGTTGCCAATCCCCTCGAGCACTGGGCCGCTTGAAAGGATCCGGTCCCGGAAAGAATCATATTTCTCCGTGTGTCCGTTTTCTCGAATCTCGCTCTTCCAAGTAACTGCGAATGAGTTCGGTATGTGCCATGGAGTCCGATTGGGCCATGGGCTCGATATCTTCGATCCACCCTCGAATCGTCTCTCGCCGTGCATTATCCATGATCATGGAAGACCGAGGAACATGCACGAGGCTGTCGTCCTCATGTCTCCAGCGCGAGGGACAGGGAATGGCGATACGATATCTGGTGTTGTCAGGGCGATGTGTGAACCGACTGATCTGGATGGATGACGTAATCTATATCAACAACCCTAATTTGGCAGTTGGCGCAGAACGGATGGAGTGAAAGATGACTCTGGCAGCCTACACGCGCCCTTCAGCGATATCCCTTTTGGACCATTTGGGTAACTCTTCTATTTTGTGTATGAGACATGTATTACCGCTTTACCATTCAAGCAACCAACCCGACTACAACCAAACAATCTACTTCGGCATCATGATGCACTATACGATCTTAAGAGTGCCTGGAAGGCCAACAGCTCATACAAATACAAGAAGAAATAATCATATACTATACAAAAACTATCAACAATCATATTAACTATACATCATTAATGGGTCAAGCTGAATGAAGCAATCCTGAGTTCTGAGGGTAGGGGTGCCGGTACAGGATAATGTCCCATGGATCTGTCCAGGATGCTCTGCGGATCAGAACGCATGCTCGGGGCAGACAGAAGCAATCTTATTAGAGCACCGACTAAAGACAAGCCAGGCCCATACCGCAGATAGACAAGGAAGAGCAATCAACCAGAACCTATTCTAATAAGGCACTGCGACGGTATATGCGGACGGCTCGGCGCGAGAGGGCATTCCCAGTCCTGCTGACAGCTTGGGCACCTTCTCGGGCCGCTCCCGCACCGGTTCCTCCTCAATGACCGACTCGGTCGAGTCTGACAGGGTCACCACGTCTGACTTCTGGTCCTCGGCCTCGTCGGCGTCGGTGACTCGCATCTTTTCGTCGGTGCCGGTGACCCGGTCCTGGTCAACGCCGGTGACTCGGATGCCCTGGTCGGCGGCCATCATGTCGGGGCCCGGACCGGCGACTCCCGTAGTGCCGATCACCTCGGTCTCGCGTTCGCGCATGATCACTCGCGGGGCCTGTGTGGTAGTAGCTTCGGGGACGGCGCCCACACCGGTAACAACGGGCTCAGCGTCCGTCATGTCTTGGTCGACGCCGGCTGAGGTGTCCAAACCCGAATATCCTGCGGCGCCCGCCGCGGCGGTGTTTGCGGTGGGACTCATGCTCTCCGTGCCGCGACCGGCACTCGCTCCAGCGGCGGCCGAATCGCGCTTGCGCCGCGCCGCCGACGACAGGGGCAACTGGGACTCGGATGTGCGATCGGGTACAGCCGTCAGGATCGGCTCGAGGGAGCTCGACCACGACTTGAGGTCTCTCTCGGCGTCCTCGACGATCAACTTGGCCGAGGTGCCGTGGCGATACTCGGGCTTCTCCTCGCCTGGGATGATGGGCGTGTCGTCCAGGCAGTTGAGCAGACGGCGGGCGTGGCGCGCCAGCAGGATCTGCTTCTCCCCGCGTTCAATAACAGCCGCCAAGTGGACGTCGAAGGACTCTTTGAGTTTTTGTCGGGTCTATCGAGTCAGCGGGGACGACCAAGGAATGAACGGACAGGAAGAGGACATACCATGTTGGTCAACTGTGCCTCGGCAACTAAGGCCTGAGCCTCCGCTCGCACCAGCTCCTGTTCCAGCGTCTCAATCTTACTCGAGTTGTTCGGGTCTTTCAGCTTCATCTTCTGGACCTCGTCGGCGGCCTTGTTGCGCTGGTTACGGGCCGGTTGCACCGAGGCCTCGGTGTCGCGGATGTGCTTCAGCATCATGCGGTACTCCTCGAGGTTGCCGGCGAAGTTGTCCTCCTGGTCGCCCATCTCGGCGAGCAGCACGGCCAGCTTGTCGGAGACGTCGGAGATAGCGTCATCCTCGATGCTGTCGCCCCAATCGGAGAGCTGGGAGGCGACGGAGATGCGCTCGCGGCCGGCCTTCTCGTAAGCCGAAATTACGCCATTCTCGTTCTTGATCAGTTTGCTCATCTTCTGGCTTAGCTTGGGCTGCTGTAGGCCGCGCAGCGTGGACAGGTTGAACTGGTGGCTGGAGCCGCTATTGCCGCCGCTGCGGGTGGAGAGACGGCGATTCCTGTTTCAATTAGTACACACCCTGGGAAATTTCAATGGGGAATTGTACATTTTGCAGTGTTATAATATCACCAACGTAGTATCAAAATAAAATGTGTTGAAATGATGAGACGGAGCGGCACGGAATCGTATATGTACGCTCCGTGAGGTTGGTAGCACCTTCCGTGTCAATCCGGTACTCTAACAATAAACGGGTCGACAATAGAGCTAGACAATAGTATTTCTGCAGCTGTCATAGACAATGGGGCAAATTGAATTGTTCAACCCCGGACGAGCATCAATGCTTTATTGAAACGACATGAGCTCCTGACGTCATGGGGGATACGCGGGTGGTGAAATCATCGTCGATTCTCGCATCCGCTTTCGACACCGTCATCCGTCATCTGACGCAAGAATCGAGGGTTCTTTTCTTTTGAGTTTTGCGATTCATTAGCTGGAGGGTTCGCAGACGGTGTGGTAACCTGGTGATTGGGAGAGGAGGGGTTAGGGTTCCATGGAGCGCTCACCGATGGAAGGGCATATAAGCAACAGTATGACATCGAGCAATTCAAATGAGGTAGAATGAAGCGAGTAGTAATAAAGCGAGGCAAAATAAAGTAAAGTGAAACGGAACCCAACCAGAAAAACGAAGGAAAAAAGAAGAGAAGAGGAAGAAGAGCAACCAACCTTAAGCCAGCCACAACCAGAGCATAGATAGTAGTAGCTGCGTATGGACTACCGTCCCGCAATATACTGCACTTCCACCTCATCCCCATCCGAGCACACCCTCCCACGCGGTCTTACACGCGGTGGAATCCACTCCACGGCCGGAACCTCCATATACTCGACATAGCGATGGCCCGGCTCATCGATCTCCAGGACGCGACCCCGTCGCCACGGGAGGATGGATTCCCGTGTGCGGCGCGTGTACGTCCTTCGAATAGTGTAGTCGTAGTCGCGGTCGTTTGACTCAAGGTCACGGGTCTTCTCATGCTCATGGCCATGTCGCGAGTCCCAATCTACTATCACGGGAGGCGCGCTGCAACGGCGATGTCGGTGTCGTGGAGGACAGACTAGGCTGGTGTTCTGGCTGGTGGTGTCTGTAATTGTGGTGTTGGTCTGGCTGGTCTTGCTGGAGCTTGAACTGCTGCTTTTGCTGCTGCTTTTGCTGCCTTTGCTGCTGTCGCTACTGTTGTCGTTGCTGCTGCTGCTGCTACTACTGCTGCTGCCACGCCTATGATGACAGTGATGATGCGCCTTGTGATGACGATGATGACAATGGTGATGATGACCGTGTTTGGCACCTGGGAAAGAGACACGTAGAGGTTGAGGACGAAATTCCGTAACACGGATACAAGGTCCGTCTTCGTCGATTTCGACGAAGCACATGGTTGACAACTGTATGACAGAACGGTGTATATCGTGATTATTTCGAGAAGCAACATAGAACAGCGAAAAAGAGAGCAGAAGGAAGAGAGAGAGAGAGCTGCGAAGAAAAGAAGTGATGTTTATCTAGTATGGACCGGGTTCACCTGATCAGGGCTGTCATGCGTATGACGATCAACCCAGTGACTTGACTCGCTGACCACCGCCCTCTCCGATGACATATATTATGTTATCTATTGTTTGCATATATCTCTCTATCTCTGGAGATATATATAGATTGACATATATATAGACTGGAGAAACGGAGAAAGATGACTGGTGATAGCATCTGACCTGGAGGTAGTACACGAGGGCTTCACGACGGTCCATATGCTGCCCCGACCGCAAACGTCGGCTGGTAGATCGCATCAGCAGCGGGTCCGTATTATCTCCTCCTTCTACAGGAGAGTATCCATCAATCCATATCGTTGTCCTGTAGAGATACCAATTGCAAGAGGACTAAGATTGACGGATGCCTGGATCAGGCAACCTATACCCGATCGGGCTAGTGAGCGCAGTGCAGCCCTAAGTCGATGCTCTCTTGCCAGTTGCTACTTCACCAAGGTTCGAGCGCCTGCTCATCCGGTGCGAGTCAAAGAAGCAAGCATCTGGGTGGAGGGAACGAAAAAAGATAGAAACGGTTGATCATCAAAAGAAAACAAGTACATTCAGCCTATGATACACCAACCCAGCTCCAGAGAGCAAAAACCAAATATAGGAGAAAAGAAACAAAATTAAAGATCATCATCGTGGTGATGCGTATTCTCATTATCCGACGCATGGAACGCATCCCCAAACGCCGAATTGTCCAGGTCCGGCAGATCCAACCCCTCGTTCTGTTCCGTGTACGCCGCCAGCGCATCCCCCGCGCTGTCCATGTTGGTGAAGTCGAAGTTGGCCCCGTCCAGCGCCGTGTCTCCCGTGCTGTCCGTCTGCCCCGGCGTCAGTCCCGGGATCGCTCCGCTGGGCATGCCGGCCGCCGGCTTCTCGTCGGCCATCTCCTTCTGCTCCTCGTTCACCATGACCCATTCACCGGTCTCGCCGGATGCGGTGGCGGTGGGCACGGCGGAGGGAGGCTGGCTGGCTGCGGGGACCGGGCCGGCGCCCAGATCCATATCGATATCGGCGCGGGGCGGGTGGACGCTGGGGGCGGTCGGCGGCGGCGCCTGCGCGGTGACGTCGGGCGCCGCGGCGGGCGGAGCGGACGGGGCGGGCGCGCCGGTGGCCGGGGCTTCGGGCTCGGCGCCCATGCCGCCCATGTCCACATCCGCGGCCGAAGCCGCGGGCGGGGCAACCGGAGGCTCCGGCTCGATCTTCTCCAGCAGACCCCCCTTTTGCACACACGAGATCTTGGGCTCCGCGACAACCGGCCGCTGCCACGCCGTCTCCACCTCCCGCACCACGTCGTCCACCCGGTACTTGGCGGGCGGGTCGACGGCGCGCGGCACCGGCGCGGTGTCCTCCTCGGACTCATCGCCGCCGGGCACCTCCAGTCGCCCCTCGAGCCGCCAGATCTCCGGGCCCGAGGCTGCGGGGTCGGCAGCCGATTCGCGCAGGCGCCGCTCGGCGTCCTTGAGCAGCGTAGTGCGGTTGAACTTGCTCATGCGACGGGCGTGGCGTCGCTTCAGTCGCTCAATCTCGGCGGTCATGTCGGCGACCTTCTGGGCCACCCGGTCGGCGAACTCCTCGGCGCGGGCGGGTTCCAGCTTGGTGGCCGGAGCCGCGTCGGGCCCCTCCTTGGCGTCCGCCGGCGGGGGCGCCCCGGGGGCATCAAAGAATCCGGCGGTCAGGGATTCCAGCTCGCCCTTGCGGCCCAGGCCAAGCGAAACGGGGGTGATCTGGCTGATGGCGTAGGGGGAGGCGAAGATCTCCTCCATCCACTCGTGGTGCTGCTGGTACCGCATCTTGCTGACCTCGCGCGGCGTCAACAGGTCCATCAAGTCGCCCGCCGAGACGTCCTCATCTTCCAGGGCGAAGTCGGCCGTGGCGGCGTTCATGGCGGCTGACGAGGCGCGGTGGCCGCGGGGGCCTTGGCGGGCATCGGGGCCGCCGCGGGCGCGGGCATGCCCGGGGTGGCGGGCGGGTAGAACGGTTGGCGCGCGACCATGGAGCTGGGGTAGGGACCGGGCACGGGGGCGTAACCCTGGGGGGCCATCTGCGGGGGGAAGTTGATGGTGGGCCAGTTCTGGCGGTCCAGCAGCATGAAGTCCTTGCGAGCGAGCTGGCCCTGGCTCTGCAAGAAGCGGCGCTGGGAGAGCATGCCCTGGACCTGCGGGAGGAGGGGGATGCGGTTGGCGGGCACGTGTTCCGGGGGCGGAGCGCGGGAGTAGTGAACGATCCAGAGGGCGGGATCGGGGGCGGGACCGTTGGGGTTGGGGTTCTTGGTGGGTAGGAGACGGTAGCGACGGCGCGAGTGGATGGCCAGGGACTCGTTGGGCGGGTGATAACCACTGCGATGCAGGTACATCTCGACGACGTAGCCCCGAGCTTCAAAAGTGTAGGCCTGTTCCGCATCGGCCCAGACGTAACCATCACTGGCGAAGTTGTTCCCCAGATGTTGCAGGGGTTGCCAGGTCAGCATGACGGTACCATCCTGGGGACCATCCAGGAAGGTCCAGTGCATGGGTTGGGCTTCGCGCACGATCTTGGGGGCGGACAGGAGGTATTCGACGACGGTCTCGGTGGGCATCATGTGGACGACGGGGTAGCGATGACGGGAGACGAGGTGCATATGGGGGAGCTACTCTATCAGTTAGTGTCGTGTAAAGAAGGCGGTTGTAGAGGGAGAAAGATACCAGCTGCGCCGGCAGGCGATTTGCTGGGCTGTCCTCCATGATGAACGACGCCGACGGGAGGGCAATAGCAGTGGACAATGGATTATAGAAGAAAGAGATGAACCATAGATGAATGGCCCAGTGAGATGATCCACAATTAACGATTGATTAAAAAGGGGTGGAGTGGAGAGCGGTGGAGAAATGATGAAGTGAAGATGGAGATGGAGATGGAGATGCGATGAGATGCGATGGACGAGATGGAGAGTCAGTCCGACTGGACGCGACGCGGAAATTTGAGGTGGTGCGCCACGGTGGCTGGAGTATCTGTGGCGCAGATGGATACCTGAGTGCCTGGAAGAGCTGGCAGGGTTCAGGCATATACATAGCTGAGTCATGTCTCACTATCACTGCATTAGCCATGCACAATTATCCTCCTTATTTACTCTCCTCCTCTTCCTTTCTTCATCTCATCTTCACCCTTACTTCCTTACTTCCCAGCCTCACAGTCGCCTCATGGGGGTTTCTTCTTTCCCTCCTGCATTGATTCTCTATGCTATGGCATCGTGCTACTCAATCCCATCCCATCGTGAACACCATGATAGTGACCGACGATCTTCCGCCGATCGATCCCATCGATGAACTATGGGAATGAGAGCTGTAACATGTGAATCAATGCCTCTCGAGGACTCGCATGGACTCGGCAATTATCTTTTTCTCTATCTTTCATTATTATAATTGATGCCCTCATGACCATCAACCTGCATGGTCAAGCATGATAGGTACCATCCTATACCTGTCGACAGGTCAAGCGTTCGCATCGACCCGCCACTTACTTCCCTCGGTCTTCCCCCCCCCGCAGGCTTAATTCATCGGCTGGGGAACATTTCCCCTCCCCCCCGTGCTTCTCCCTTGCTCGGTATCCCTCCGATCACGGTCTGATTCTAGTGGGGGATGACAATTCAATCCATTGAATCGTCCAGCCTCCACGCCCTTCCGGACAGGACCATGTGCGGTCAATTCGCAGTCCTGTCCCCATGACGCTGTCTCGAAAAGTGGCCCGACTAACGATGTCGATCATCAATAGATCCGGGTCCAGAGCCACGTCTAACACAGAAATTCTCCGACCGGACCTCGCCTATAAAAGATCTGCTCGACCTTCTTGCTGTGAGTTCCGTCAATCTCTCCCTCTCTATCTCTCTCTCTCCATTCGGTGTGCGGCGACACATACGACTTGATCGTCATGGGGTTCTTCGGGAAAAATCAGACGGCCCTCACGGTTTTTGACGATGATATCCAGCCTGCGCCGACGGCCGATCCGGAGAAGCAGACCCTGTCCCACAACGAGAGCCAGACCGCACTCCCGAAAATGCCCCCCGCCGCGGTCTTCATCGACCCCGAGATCGAGAAACGCGTGCTGCGCAAGCTGGACTGGCGCGTTCCCACGCTCCTGGGATTTTTATATTTACTCTCCCTGCTCGACCGGAGTAATATTGGGTGGGTTGGCCGATCTCATCCGAATCGGACGCCGCTGACCCCGATAGAAATGCCAAAATCGCCGGCATGAAGGAGGACCTCCAATTAGACAGCCAACGCTACTCCTGGCTGCTCACCATCTTTTACATCGCGTACACCGTCTTCGAGTTTGCCGCGCTCATGTGGAAGGTGATGCCACCGCACCAGTGGGCCGCGATCACTGTGATGGCCTGGTGAGTGCACGCCTCCGTGGAATCCCCCGGTGCTCTTGAATCCATTCTAATCGCAAGACGGGATCAACAGGGGAATTGTCGCAACTTGTCAAGCCGCCGCCTTCAATTGGGAGAGCATGATGGCCCTGCGCTTCCTGCTGGGCATGGCCGAGGCCGCCTTCGGACCCGGGACTCCCTACCTGCTGTCCTTCTTCTACCGCCGCCATGAGCTGGGCCTCCGCTGCGGCATGTTCGTGTCCGCTGCGCCGTTGGCAAACACCTTCGCCGGCGCCCTCGCCTATGGCATCACCTCGGGCCACTCCAAGCTGGCCAACTGGCGCCTGCTTTTCCTTGTCGAGGGCTGCCCGTCCCTGATCGCCGCCGTTATTGCCTGGTACTTCCTGCCCGACCACCCGTCGACCGCGCGGTTCCTGACCGAGGAGGAGAAGGAGGTCGCACGGGCGCGGGGCATGCGGCGCAGCGGCGAGGGCGAGCGGTCAACGGGGATCGACTGGCGGGATGTGGGACGGACGGTGCTGGACGCCAAGGCCTGGTTGACGGCGCTGATGTACTTTAGCTGCAACGTCAGCTTCTCCTCGCTGCCCGTCTTCCTCCCCACCATCCTGGAGGAGATGGGCTTCAGCTCGATCGACGCCCAGGGTCTCACGGCCCCGCCCTATTTCGCCTCCTTCCTCGTGACCCTCGCGACGACGTGGCTCGCTGACCGATTCCAGCAGCGCGGCCTCACGATTGCCGTCTGTTCCGTGGTGGGGGCGGTGGGCTACACGTTGCTGGCGACGAGCCTGTCCGTGGGGGTGCGGTATCTGGGGGTGTTCCTCGCCGCGGCTGGCGTGTTTCCCTGCATCGCGAACATCCTCCCATGGGTGCTGAGTGCGTTCTCCTCTTCTCTACTCCCATCTGCTGTTTCAATCCTAATTTAGTACAGACAACCAAGGCTCTGACACGCGCCGCGGCGTAGGCATTGTCATCCTCAACCTCCTCGGCCAGTGCGGCCCTTTCCTCGGAACCAACATATTCCCGGACAGCGACGCCCCGCGGTACATCCGCGGCCAGGCCATCTGCGCGGCCTTTATGTACTTCACGACCCTCCTCGCGCTCGGGCTGCGGGTGCTCCTGATGTGGGAGAATCGGCGGCTGGATCAACAGCATGGGACCAAGGCCGAGCGCGAGGCCCGGGGGGGACCGGCGCATGACGATACAGTGGGGGAGGAGAACTACGGGGCTGGATTCCGATATGTGTTGTAATAGCATGGATATGATTGATATGATGTATGATTAACGAATATAGAATAATTGAACTGTACGGAGTATGCGGAGAGCCCAATACGATAAGACAATGCGGGGATCCACCCGACCCACCTTTCTCATCTCCCTCATCCTCTTCATATATCTCCCCAGACTCACCACCAACCTCATAACCTCAACGTCCTACTCCGTATTAACCATCTGAATGTCCACCCCAACACCGGGGTCTCCCAACCCCCACCTCCACGCCATCGTGGACATGGGCAGGTATCTCCTCCACCATTTCCCCTCATCAAGTCTTTCTCTAATAAGCAAACAGCAACGGAATCCGCTTCTCCATAACAGACCTCACCCCACCAACAACCCGTCTCCTCCCCACAATCTACCAAGACCGCGCCCCCATATCCCTCTACGACGCCCAATATCCAGACCAGCCCAGCGGTAGCAATACCCGCCGCCCCATCCCCGACCCGACAATAACCAGCGTCATCACCCACCTCAAACACTTCCAACGCACTTGCTCCGATTTCGACGTCCACACCGCAAACATCCACATCCTCGCAACAGAAGCAACCCGCACGGCGCCCAACTCGGCTGACTTCCGCGCGCGCATCAACGCCGCTACCGGCTGGACCGTGCGACTGCTCTCTAAAGAAGAGGAAGGCCGGATCGGCGCGCTGGGCATAGCGAGTAGTGGGGCCCGCATTGCTGGTTTGGCGATGGATTTGGGAGGGGGGAGTACGCAGTTGACGTGGGTGGTTGAGCAGGATGGTGAGGTGCGTACTTGTCCTGCTGGGGCGGTTAGTTTCCCTTATGGTGCGGCTGCGTTGATGAGGAGGTTGGGTGAGGGTGAGGAGAACGTTGTTGATGAGGGCAAGGAAAAGAAGGAGAAAAAGAAAGACAAGAAGAAAGAGGAAGAGAAAAGAAGTGGATCTGGGGCGGCGAGGAAGCAATTGCTGGAGGAAATGCGCTGCGCTTTTCGCGAGGCGTATGTCCAGCTCGGTCTGTCTGAATCGTCGGTAATGGAGATCGCGCGCTCGCGCGGATCCTTCGACTTGTATCTCTGTGGTGGAGGGTTTCGTGGTTGGGGCTACGTGCTCATGAAACAGGCGGCTGTGGATCCGTACCCGATACCCATTATCAATGGGTTTAGGGTCCAGCGGGGAGCGTTCCACGATACTATCTCCGTGTTGGACGAGGTCGGGTATGAGAACGAAGAAGACGATGAAGCTTCCACCTCCCCACTACCCAATAAAACAAAACCCAGCAAAGACAAAAAAAAGAAAAAGCAAGACAAAGAGAACCAAAAAGACACGCCCAAAATCTTCGGCGTCTCCAAACGCCGCGCATCCCAAATTCCCGCCGTCGCCCTCCTCGTCAACGCCATCATGGACGCCCTCCCCTCAATCACCCACATCCAATTCAGCCAAGGCGGCGTCCGCGAGGGTTTCCTCTTCGACAAGATCCCTGCCGACGTGCGCGCTCAAAGCCCCCTCCTCGCAGCTACAGCAGCTCACGCACCTCCAGACGCGGAGGCTATCTCTTCGCTCCTGCGCAGTGCACTACCCACGACTGCGTCTCCCACAGACGAGCACGCCGTGCCGGCGTCTATTTTGGGCCTGCTCCCACGTGCAGTGGCCAACATGATGTTCGCGCATGCGGCTGTTCCGCGCGAGTCGCGATCCGCTGCTGCGGTGCGGTGCACGACGTCGGGTGTGTTAGCTTCTGCGGGGTGTCTTTCGCACGAGGAGCGCGCGCTTCTTGCGCTGGTGCTGTGTGAGCGTTGGGCGGGTGACCTTGCGGCTGCGGATGAGGCGTTTAGGGGTTTGTCGGGGAGGTGTGTGTCGCGTGAGGAGGCCTGGTGGGCGCGGTATTTGGGCCGTGTGGCTGCTATTGTTGGGGATGTGTATCCTGCTGGGCGGGTAAATGGTGAGCGGGTGAGGATCGATACAGAGTGGGAGGTTATTGTTAAGAAGAAGGGTCGGGTTGATGTGTTGGTGGTGAAGGTTACGTGTGAGGATGGGGTCGTGGGTGGTGGTGGGGAGAGACTGGAGAAGTTGGGCAAGAAGAAGAATTGGGAGGGGGGGTATGGGGTGAAGATTGGGGTTGTCTTTGGGTGAGTTGGCTTGGTTGTTTATATTTTGATCTCATGAATTCGTGCAGGAGGTTGATATCAGTGATGGGTATAGAATCATGTCTGGATAGCATCATGTCTATTCTAGATGACCATAACATAGAATATAGATCTCCATGATTCTTCCAGTCAATATCACACATAGGAAGCTCAACGGGTTGAATTAGACTATCAATCAGCCGTATCAAGCAGCGTAGTAATGTGCACGGCACATCCTACTAGCTATCTTGTAATGTCCTCGCGACAGATCGACACAATCATGGTCAATTTACGTGGCCTACCTGATTAGCAACTACATGATAGGCAGATATTGAATCTCGCATGTCCAAACATGTCCACGTTTTCAATGCAGACGTCCAGTCCGTGCAGCGTTAAGCCCTAATCGGCCCCTGGAACCTCCCATTAGGATCATACACCTTCTTCAACTGGCGTAGTCGGTCGAGATTCTCTCCCCATATCTAATCGAATATCGGTCAGCGGAAGAAGTATAAAGCGAAGAGAAGGGGGAAAAAGAACAAACCATAACAGGATCATGAAACTCCTCCCCCCCATTCGCCAACAAGTTCACCGTCCTACTCCCCAGTATCCTCTCCGACGCGTCCTCCGCCAAGTTCCTAGCCATCTCCTCCTGCCCCGCGCTCGCATTCGCCGGACATCCAGCCCCAATGAGGATGACGTGCTTGGCGCCTGGTGGGCGCGGCCATGCGCAGGATCCTTTTGCGTCGCACTGATCGTTGTCCTAATCAGCCACCTATATGGAAGAGACATCGAAAACAGGGGGTTTACGCACCAAGGCGAAAAGCTCGAAGATCAAATACGTGCAATCTGATACAGCCGAATCCTGCTTGGCGAGCTCGTCCACTAATTCGATCGCGCGGGTGATTGTCGCTGCGGATAGGGTTTTGAGAAATAGTGGGGCCCAGTATTGTCTCATGGTGCCTTTGGATTTGTCTACGTTTTCTGTTTACACTGTCAGTTAGCATATTGGTATTTCTCTGATGGCGTCACCTAAGACAAAGTAGGACGGCTTACGCTGCAACTTGGTCACACCCTCCATGTCTGTGACGCCCGTCTGGTCAACCGCCCCCGGTATATCCAGCGCCCACTTGAAGGCTTCCCGGCCGTGCTCCTCGCCGTTAGCGTCGTAGGCGTGCACGACTAGCATGTCCTGGAAGGCGCCGATCGTCTCGAGGAGATTCTTCCTGATGATGTAGAGGAACATGCTCACTCGCGGGTCAGGGTTGCTAGCCAGGAAGGCCTCCAGACGTGTTGCTACTGTGGGGAGCTGCTGGCGGGGGAGGAGGATGGGACCCGCCCAGATGGCCTGGGGGTAGGGTCGGACTCGGAAGAGGAATTTCGTGGCAACTGTCTCATCTCAGTACCGCAATAGGGCAGATCGCAGAAATCCATAAGATCCGTTGAACTGCAAGGAGATGGAAAGAAAGAAAGATACCGCCGAATCCTCCACCCCCACCGCGCATCGTCCACAGAAGATCCGGCTCCGTGCTCGCCCACACAACAGACCCATCGGACTTGACGACCTGCGCATCGAGCATGTTCTCCGGGTCCGATATGCACCCGTATTCGGCCGACAGCCAGGACAGTCCGCCCGTGACGACCGTGCCACCGACGCTGATGGCCGGAGTGCGGGCTCCGACGACTTTTCAGCAGCCATTTGTCAGCGGATACCCCGTACCACAGTCAGAGTGGTGGCGTACTTGCGTAACTTGGTGCGGCTTCCTTCAGCTTCCGGTAGACGGCGCCCCATGTCTGGCCCGCGCCGACCGTTGCCACCTCCGCGTGGGGGTCGAAGTGGAACTCGTCAAAGGCGGTCATGCTGACGAGCACATCCTTGGCGGAGGCCGACAGGAAGCCCTGACCGCGGATCCCGAAGTGCAAGTGGGACTTGTACAAGTGGGCGATGAGCCTTGCCAGAGACTCCGGGGAAGTGGGTACTGCGACGAGGCGAGGGTGGAGGTCCTTCTGGACCGCCCATCCTTGGGCGTTTGGTCCGTAGAGGGGAGAGGTGGGTGGTATGACTTCGGAGGGGTCGAGGAGGGATTGAACGTGAGAGAGATCCTGATCGATAGACATTCTGGCGAGCCTTTAGAACTGCGATTAAGACAGAATGATGTGCTAGATCAGTGAGATAGTGAAAGATGCTATCATATAAACAGCCTGTATTGCAAACGCTTAGGGCCGAAGATGGGGGCCTGAAAAGAGGGGTCGGTGACTAGGCAGTGGGTCGATGAGATTCGTGGAGTAAGCAACGCCCTGGAGGTCGATCGCTCCTATCACCATTGAAATGCAAGATCACGGCGACCACGGTATGTCAAAGTCCGAGGCATGGGTCATGTGGATCGCCGATGTGTTCCATTCCAGCTGTCGATGTGGTAGTACATCGTCATGTCTCCGGAGGTGTAGGTTCCATGGGCAGCACACCTAAGATTCGAATTAGGGTTTGCCGCTAGGTTATACAGGTCAACTATATTGTAGCCAATTGATGCGTTTTGTCTGTTTACCTTGACAGTATGAGATATTTTGGACGAAGAAACAACAGCTGTTCATTCAAACTGTTAGGGGATGGCAGACGGGAAGTGAACAAAATTGATAGATGAGAACCTAGACTGCAGGTCTAGTGCCCAATCCATATGGCATAGATGGTCGTTCCATATAAGATGGTGTGTTCGTCATGAGGCGTGGGAGAGTCGACAAGAACAAGTCTGATAGGCCATGCTTCTCGCATAGAGTTCAGAGGCTATCAGTAGAACTAGTTGACTGCTGTTTCTGATCTATTCACTTGGAAAGACTGCAGCAGATACTCCGATGTGGTTTTGATGTCCGAATCTGTTCGAAAAGTCTCCTCAGATCTAATAGCCGAGCTCGTCCTTAGTCGGGATGTCCCTCATTCCGTATCAAGATCGCTAAGACTGATCACATATATAACACCCAAGCCACAACCGAGAGGTCACAAACAAAGAAAGACAGGTTGGAAAATGCTGCCAATTCCCATTTCTGGTCTTCTTGGCGTGTATATGTATAGATTAGACACATCATTTGGTGAGGATATAATAAGATCTATGAGCCGGTGCTGCTTTTAGATGGGGATTTCGGATCTGTATAAAAGCATGAGGCACTGAATTGACCAGCACCAGTCCGGCTGTTTGTCCAAGTCGAGAGATAAATTGAGATGATTATCCTGGGCTGCAGGCAGTTATTGAATTGTACAATCGTATAGTGACTGCATGGGATCAGGTTCCGCCTTGATAGCATTGTACAGTTGATGGGCTGTGAATCAAGGTATCTCTAAGACCATGAGTTTTTCCATAGCTATATCCAGCCACTGTAGTAGTTATAGTAATATCAGTGTCATTATGGAGATACAATGGAGACGGAGATGAGATGAGATGAAGTGAAGCCCAGAAGAGCGAGATATAGTATAGACCCACCGCCCTCGTCTCCGCCTTCCCATAGACCGGCAGTAAACATCCCTTCCGGTCAATCATTCATCAATTTCTCTCATTGTCGCGTCGCCCATCAGCCATCTCTCCATTTTTCTCCCCCCTCTCCCTCTATTTCTAATATGAGCCCGGTCAAACGACGTCGCGTAAATCCATCTCCGTCACCATCCGTTGACGACCGCTCGATCCAATCCCCCGTTGAATCCTCCTCCGACGAACTGGCCGCCGGCTCCGACCGCGACGAAGCCGAGCGCCGTCGCGCCAGCTGGTCGCTGCAAAAAGTCTACCCTCCGCAACGCCCGTACCCGCGCTCACGCAGCTACAGCGGGTCGGAGAGCCCCGACGAGCTGGCTGTCGATGCAGATGTTTACTGGCGGACGTCGCGACGGGGTCGTGGGCGCCCCGCGCGCAGCCCGACTCCGACGGAAGTGAGTGAGGATTATCAGGACGGTGATGAAGAGGGACAGGACGAGGAGCCGGAGGAAGAGCCAGACGAGGAGCAGGAGACCGAGGCGATTGGCCGCGGGGATGAACCGGACCAGGCGGAACTTGAGGCACTGGGGCGGGGCGACGACGGGGAGGACGACCGCGACGACCACCGAGACAGAGATCGAGATCACCGCGATCAGAATATGGATGGCGGGGTCGACGATACCCCGATGGCCGACGACTACGAAGATCGCTCGCCGACACCCGTGCCACCACCGCCGCCGGTGCCCCCGAAACCCGATAAGCTGGAGTATCGCGCCAAGTTCTTGCTCCGGGGACATTTGCGGGGGGTGTCTGCTGTGAAGTTTTCGCCGGATGCTTCTATGATAGCGTCGGCGGGTGCGTCATACTTTTTCTTTTATACTCTCTTTTCTGCTTGTCAATTGTGCAGCTGCTAATTTGTACGTTTTCAGGTGCCGATGCGGCGGTTAAGGTCTGGGATACTCGCACCGGGAGACTTATAAACACCTTTGAAGGCCATTTAGCCGGCATTTCGACCATCTCGTGGAGCCCGGACGGGGCGACTATCGCATCGGGGTCGGACGATAAGACGATCCGGTTATGGAATGTGCTGACGGTAGGTCGCTTCTCTCCGTACATTACTCTACACATACTGATTATCCCAGGGCAAAGCACACCCCATCCCCTTCGTGGGCCACCACAACTACGTCTACCAGATTGCCTTCTCCCCCAAAGGCAACATCCTGGTCAGCGGATCCTACGACGAAGCCGTCTTCCTCTGGGACGTGCGTTCGGCCAGCGTGATGCGATCGTTGCCGGCGCACTCAGACCCGGTCGGCGGCATCGACGTGGTGTGGGACGGAACGCTGATCGCGTCGTGCGCGACGGACGGACTGATCCGCATTTGGGATACAGCGACGGGTCAGTGCCTGCGGACGCTGGTGCACGAAGACAACCCGCCGGTCACGTCGGTGCGGTTCTCCCCCAACGGAAAGTTCGTCCTGGCGTGGTCGCTGGACGACTGCGTGCGGCTGTGGAACTATGTCGAGGGGCGTTGCATCAAGACGTACCAGGGACACGTCAACCGGAAGTACAGTCTTTCGGGCGGGTTTGGCGTCTACGGGCTGCCGGGGGCGCCGGCGGAGGCGTTCGTGGTCAGCGGAAGTGAGGACGGGGCGGTGCTGTGCTGGGATGTGGTGACCAAGAAGGTTCTCCAGCGGATTGAGGGGCACACCGGGGTGGTGCTCGGGGCGGATACGTGTGCGCTGGAGGGCAAACGCTTGATGGTCAGTTGTGGGATTGATGGGACGGTCCGAGTGTATGAGGAGGCAGACCCGGAGACAGAACCGAAGACAGAATCGCACACGGTTAAGGAAGAGAGTCAGGAAAAAGAAGCGCCCGAACCGCAGGACACGGAAATGGGCGAAGGAGAATAGTTGGGCATATCTGGCGTTGGGGAGGGTTTTCTGCTGTTTTCTATCCCATATTTATATAGAGATGATGATGATGATAATTGATACCAGTTGTGCACGGTATATGCATGTCTGAGTCAGCTATACTCAGACTAACCCGATCTAGTAATCACCTGCCTCGGGCCATCCATGATTTTATCATTTGATCTCATTCTCTCTCCATCTTTCTATTCATCCCACACTGTTCCTTGACCACGATGGTCTGAACTTGACCAGGAGAATCTTACAACGCGATTACTGCGACGACTCATCCAACATGAACAACAACCAATTCCGCCGCTTGGTCTTCGACACGCCGAACCCCTCCAAAGCCCGCGATGCTCGCTCTCCGGGCGCACCCTCCACCTCCCCCGGAGCAGCAACAGGGCCAGCGGGGTCCAACGCTCTAGGCTCACGTCTGCGTCCCAACATCCCCATGACACCGTACGTCTCTCCGCACCTCCCCGCAATCACAACACCCCTCTAGACCCCACTAACCAGAAACAAACAGGCGAAACCTGCAAGGCGTCAACTTCGCGCGCCAACTCGCCGAATCCCGCGCCGGCGGCCACCCCCAGAAACGCTTCAAGTCCTCCTCTGCTCCCAAAGGCGCCAAACTCCCCACCGGGTACCAAGACCGTGCGGCGCTACGGGGGCAGACCGCCGATGACGAGGAGGCCGGGAAGAAGGAGGATGTGGAGGCGCGGGTGCGTGCGCTGGAAGAGCTGGTCCAGAAGGGGGAGCTCGATCGGGGGACGTTTGAGAAGTTGCGCACGGAGCTCGGCGTCGGGGGCGATGTCGGCTCGACGCATCTGGTTAAGGGTCTCGACTGGGAGTTGTTGCGGAGGGTGAAGGCCGGTGAGGATGTCGATGCTCCACCCCAACCGCCTGCGGAGGAGAAGGAGGAGGAAGACGTGGAGGACGTGGACGATGCGCTCGAGCGGGCTTTGGAGGAGATCCCGGAAGGACCCGTGGAGAAGGAGACGGCGAAGAAGAAGAAGGGGAATATGGCGCCGCCGCGGCGGTCACGGGATGAGATCTTACGGGAGTTTCGCGCCAGTCGCGCGGCGGCTGTTGCCCCGCCTCCGGAGCCGGCGCTGGGGGACAAGTTCAAGCGGATTTCGGCGGCTCAACCGGAGAAGCAGAAGCAGCGGTTTGTGGAGGTGGATGAGGCGACGGGGCGACGGCGGGAGGTGCTGGTGATTACGGAGGCCGACGGGAAGTCCAAGCGTAAGACGCGGTGGCTCGATCCGCCTGGGACGAAGAATCCTCCCCCGGCGCTGCTGGAGCCGCGCAAAGACGCCCAGCCGCTGGGGATGGCCGTACCGGCCGAGATTGCAGCGAAACAGGCGGCTGCTGCGGCGGAGGACGAAGACGACGATATCTTCGCGGGGGCGGGGAATGACTACAACGTGGCGGATGAACTCGGGGCGGACGAGTCCGGATCGGAGGACAGTGAGGGTGAGGTGGAGGGAGAGAAACCATCCGCCTCGACGGATCAACCACCCCCGACTACGAACGAGCCCGCGCGGCCACGCAACTACTTTTCGAACACTACGACCGAGACGCCCGACGAGCCCGACCGGTCAAACCCGCTAACACGAGACCCTACGCTTCTGGCGGCCTTGAAACGGGCGGCTGCCCTGCGCCAGGCGGGCGAAGACGGGGAGGATGGAGGGGAGGGAGGGAACGAGGAAGGGGTGGATGCGGCGACGGCACTCCGGCGGAAGAAATTCCTGGAAGAAGCCCGGCGGCGCGAGGCGCAGGATGACGCAGACATGGACCTGGGCTTTGGCAGCAGTCGGATCGAAGACGACGAGGACGAGGAAGGGATCGTGCTGGAGGAGGAGCGAGGGGGAAGAAGCGGAAACGGGGGCCGAAGAAACGCAAGGGCGACAAAGACAGTGCGGCGGATGTGCTGGGGGTGCTGCGAGGACGATAACCCGGGGGACGATCCATTGCAGGGAGGACAACGACTGGACCAACCCTGAATATCATCAAGGAATATCAACGACTATCGGGCATATCACGATCATCCCCGGGAAAACGGTGCACGCGATGATTTGTTCCACTCTGCCAGTTGGCGCAACCCGACGTCATCGTTTCAGGCCGAGTGCCGATCCTCCTGACTATCAGTCGCTGTTCCTTGGTGTACCTGCTGCTGTCTTTCACCCAGGTGGTACTGAATAGGCCTTTGTATCTCGGGACTTTTTTTTTTCTTTGTTTTTCTCGCATTCTTTGAATCTTTTAGGTGATACTTTCCCATCAGCAACGGGGCGCAACAGCCTCAACCACGGACAACAAACGATGACGACGGCCAGACCTCCTTGGCTCTCATTAGCGCCGAGTTAGCGCAGCGGTGGACCCAATTCTTATTTGGGCCCCAGAGGCCAGAGCCCAGAACCCGATGGGGCCCTGGAAGAATACTATCCTAATTAGTGATATCGTTTTGGGGCTGTCATTATTGCCGCCGATGGATCCGCCACTGAAATGGGAAATCGTCGTCTCTCCTGCAGGTCTTGATTTTCCATTGATTTCCGCTTTCTGAGGTGTGTGCCTGTCGATGAGTGATCAGGGGATGGGTCCCCATGCATCTCGTCCTACATATGTGCAGCCTGACCCAGGGTTCTCTCCTGGTTGGAACTCTCCTCTCGGCCGTGTACCATGGAACTTTGACCTGCAGGCACACACACAAACACAGACACACTCTTTCTCTTGCCTAAGCCCGACCGTTGGCCTTTCTTTGCCTATACCCGGTCCTATATAATCTCGCCGCCACCCCTCCTGGCACCGTCTCTTTTCTCTTTTTCCTCTTGTGTCTTTCGATCAAGCTATCCAGTCTATCTTTTGATAACACTCTTTGTCCTGTGCCGTGCACGGTCAATCATACATTCCTTCTTCACAATCCTTTTTGACATTTCTCTTGCTTGACTTGATTGTCGCAAGTATAACTTTCTTTTCGATCAGCTTGACGCGATCCCTCTTTACTCCACACCAAAACAACTTCTTTCTCAAAGAAATCTAAAAAACCAAATAACAAAATGGTCGCCATCACTCGAATCGTTGCGACGGCTCTGGCAGCCACCTCGGCCCTGGCCCTCCCTCACGGCACCAGCCACAGCCACACTCAGACCCGGTCCGTGACCGCAGGCAAGCGCAGCACCGCCAACAAGAAGGGTGCGGCGTACAACGACGCCTCGATGGTCAAGTCCCTCGCCGGCGGCAGCGGCAACGCCAGCAAGATCTCGTGGGCCTACGACTGGAACATGCACTCGATGGGTATCCTCCCGTCGGACGTGGAATTCGTCCCCATGCTCTGGGGCAGCAAGATGTTCGGCGAGTGGTTCAACACGATCCAGACGGTGCTGTTCTCCGGCAGCAACTACATCATGGGGTTCAACGAGCCGGACGTCCCCTCGCAGGCCGCCATGTCGCCGTCCGAGGCCGCCGAGCACTACAAGAAGTACATCAGCCCCTTCAACGGCAAGGCCAAGCTGGTGACCCCCGCCGTCTCCTCCACCGAGGGCGACAACGCCGGTCTGGGCTGGATGCGCCAGTTCCTGGACCAGTGCAACGACTGTGGCATGAGCGTGCTGGCCGTGCACTGGTACGGCGACGACGCCGCCGCCTTCAAGGACTTTGTCTCGCGCGCTGAGGCCCTCGCTTCCTCCTACAACCTCGAGGAGACCTGGGTCACCGAGTTCGCCCTCAACAGCGACCTCAGCGCCGGCGGCGGTAACGAGCAGTCGAAAGAGTTCCTGGGCGAGGTGATCCCCTGGTTGGACTCTGAGCCGGGCGTCGGTCGCTATGCTTACTTCATGTGTGCCGATGGTTACCTGCTGAGTGGTGAGCAGTTGAGCACCAGTGGCCAGGCCTATCTGGGTTAATTCGTCTTTTTGGCTTCTTAACCTTCTATTCTATACTTCCTGTGGGAGATTCGGTTTTTTTTTTTTTTTCTTCTCTATATTTCTTACTTTCTCTTTTTCCTTTTTTTTTTTTTTTTTTTAACTTGATTTGCGTTCTGAGGGTTAGAATAGAAGGGTACATACTACACACAACAATCAAAAGCAGACAGCACTCAATACAACATTCGTTGATCTCCCATTCTCATTATACTTAGTGTGTATCTCAATGACAATTAACCCACGCTAAAGACACTAAACAATTAGCCTATCCTCAAGACACTAACATCTATCGACTTTAATCAAAATTAATATGAGGCATTAACTTCTCTGCAATTATATCAAATATGTAATGAATTCAATCCAGCACCCACCACCTCCACAACGACAAAACACAAGACTAACAAAAAACGCAAGGACCCGCCTCGTCTCCAAAGAAAGAGCTCAAACCTCAAGCTAGAAAATTTAGAAAAAAGCGGAGCCTGCTTCAGCAAAGCGGGGGTGCATAGATAGACTCGAAACAGACCAAAAAAAAAGTAGAAAAAAAACCGACAAACGGAGATAATAAGGAAGAGAGAAAAAAAAACACACCCATGACAATCTTCATCCCACCCCATCTGTAACCATGGACGCTGCCACCCACAAAATAGAGCGATTGGTACTCGGTCCAAAAATGGGTGGAACCCCTGCCGATCGGGGCCCGAGACGAGATGAAAAGGCCTAAATTCTGGGTGCTGTCATTAACATGTCATTGACTGATCCATAGATGGATTGATTAGTTGGGGAAGTTTCTGGGTCGGATGGAGATGGGATTTGGTGATGATTGGGTGGATGTAGGTTTTGTTATTTGGGAATCTATGGTTGGATGTATAGATGGGTCTGGTTGTTCTATTGGGTCGGTGGGTCTCTTCTTGCTGGATGTGAGACTGCATCTGTTAAGTTATTAGATGGACGTTTCACATCTAAGCTTCTGTGGAGAGGGTGGTATCTCTGTTGGCTTTTGTAGAGTAATTGTCGTTACTTGAGGTTTATTTCTGATTGACTGGATTAGCTGTGGATCTGGTCTGGACTATTTAAATTTTATATAGTATTACCTGGCAGTTCGGGTTATAGTTATATATCTCTTAGGTAATGACCTACAGGTCTTTACCATAGGAAAAGAATAGATAAAATCAAATAACTCATGAGTAAATCAAATAGCAAACACTATTACCACATAAGAAAACCACATAAGAAATAAGAAATCTCACCAAGTCTATACCTACACATACATCGGACCCGCATCAATCGGCAGCTGACCTCCCTTGGCCACACCCTGCGCCAGGCCCTCGAGCGCCGTTGTCAAGCGCCGCAAGGCCTCGTCCGGGGTGCTGAAACACGGCGTGGCGAACTCGACCCACACACCGCTGCCGGTGGCTTCGTGGGAGACTTCGAGGGCCTTGATGGGATCCGTGACCTGCGCAGCGCATTCCTGGAGGTGCGCGACCAGCTCCGCGTCAGTGGGCTTGCCCGAGGTCGGGAAGAAGACGTACCAGACCCGACGGTGCTTCGAGTCGGTATTGAACAGGCTGAGGTACCACCGCGTGTCCCCTTCGAAGACGGTCGTCGAGTCGTAGTAGCGGCTGCGCTGCGAGCGCTTCGACTTGGGCTTATCGTACGTGTATACGGGGGTGCGTCTGTGGGTTCGGAAGTGGGGACGGGAGCTGGGTTGGTCGGGGTCAGCTGTGCTCCTGCGGCGGCTGGACTGACGGGAGCTGGAGCTGTGGGAGCTGCTGGGCCTGGAAGACTGACTGCCTCGACGGGAACTAGATTTGGATGAGCTGGAACCTTGATTCAGATACATGGAAACGAGAGTCCAGGTCGAGACCCTCCGGGGGGTATTGGAGGCCCCGTTTGGACAATCGCAGGTGTTCCCGGAGCTTGACGAGTGACTAGATTGCGGCATGGTGCTGGCTTGATTGGTGTGCTAGGATGTAATTGGGACGTAGGCGAGTGTGTTGATGTCGATGTTGAGACGAATGAAGCGGCTGCTGGTCAGTTTATAGTCGCTGCTTGCTATGCAACAAAGGCCTTTGTCGTTCATTGCTTGACAAAGCCATTGCAGGCGATATAAGCTCGAGTATAAAGGGCATTATACATTGACTATAAAGGCATTATGAATCGACCATAAAGTGCATTATACGCTGGCTTTGTGTTTGTCAACAGGTGTGACAATCAACCAAGCGTGACAATCACCTGGAGAGCCTTCATCGGTATCGATGGGCATGCCCATGATAGAGTATACCGGATGATCAGTGATAGAGCCTGGGTGATAGCATACCGTCAGCACGCCATATGTAGATTGGATCAAGCTGATGGTCCTGTAGGATGAAGAAACTGTATATCGGACCGTGTATATTCTGGTCCAGCGGTAGAACCTGTGAGGTCAGTCAGTCTTATAGAGTCAATATTAACGAGTCAGTCAAGTATTCTAGATGAAACAAGCAGGATAATACTGGTACCGATGATGAATGATTATTGATGTCGCTATACCAGGAAGATGTAGAAAGATGTAAAAAAAGATATTAAGACGAAAGCCCAAGGCAAGTATAGTCAGGCGATACCAGCAGACTGTCCTGTATCAAATCACTATGTTCTGTATTCCTCACTATAAATCAATTATATCCTGATCTGACCAGTGGTCTAGTCTGCACAAACTATATCTCTATCAAATATCTGACATCCAACATCTATACTCTGTACTACCAACAAACCCACGCCAATCCAAGAACTCAGTAAACATAGAAAGAAACCTACCGATCACACCCCTCCTGCAACACCATATTCGGAAACCGCTCCGAAAAGTCCCCCACCCCATAGACCGGGCTCTCTGCGAGCGCCAGCTTACCTCCCTCCTGCACCAGCATCTCCTGGAGCGCCTTCAACCCCGCAAACAGACGCAGCACCACGTCGCTACAGTTACAGCCCAGCGGCGTCAGGAGCTCAAGCCACAGACCACCACGGCGGAAGGCATTGCCAGGCAACTGGAGCGTGTCTAGCGGCGTCTGGATGTTCGTCGCGAAGCGGATGAGCTCGGAGAGAATCTCTGCGTCTGTGAATCGCCCAAAGATAGGGACGAAGATGTAGTAGGCGCAGCTCTCGGGGGATTCGATGTTAGGAAGGGTGAGATAGAGCCGGGTTTCGGTGTTGAAGGTGGTGGCGTGCATCGGGGGGCGGGACATATTGGGTCTGTTTGCTTTCTGGATCTGCTTTGTAGGGTTAGCTGGCTGTTACTTGTTGGGTGAAGGGATTGGGAGGTCTGTTATATCAGGCCTGGTTAGATGCTGAATGCGTGGATTGGTGTAGTGGTTGAGAGTGTGTATAGTAGTCGTAGGTGAGGATGATTAGTTGTATATTATGAACGAGGGATAGGGCTACTTTTTATAATGCACAAGAGAGGCGCTTTGTTCGAATCCTTCATTGTTTCATATCTATTTGTTCTCGAACTAATTCCAACAATCACAAAGACCAACGCAGGACATCGCGGCCGGTATATACAGAATATACAGATATAAAAACGAAAGCTCTAGGCCAATAGTCTAGTCAGGGGACACTAGCAGACTGTCCTATATGGAACCTCCATTGTCTACATCTAAGTCAATAGATCGAGAAAATATTGACCTGATCATAAGTAATCTGTACGTCTAAACGTACTCATCTCCAATTGTTCCAAGTAAGGCCCGCTACATCTCTATCATATCTAACCCATCTCAGCATCTATACTCCATGCCAACCCAAGAAACCATCTACCCCAACAATAGAACCAAATAAAGAAAGAAACACCAAAGAAAATCCTACCTACTCCCCCCGCCTCCTCCTTACAACCATATTCGGAAAATCATCCGAAAAATCCTCCACCGCATACATCGGGTTCTGCATCAGGGGCGGCCTACCGGGAAACTGGCCATTCCCCACAAAGTCCTGAAGGGCCTTCAGTCCCGTAAACAGACGCAGTATCACATCACTGCGGTTGCAGCTCAGCGGCGTCACAATCTCGAGCCATAAGCCGCCATAGCGGGACGCGTTCCTGCGGCACTTGAGCTCCTCTTCTGGGACCTCAATGCATGCCGCGTAGTTCACGAGTTCGGTCATGAGCTCTGGGTCGCTGAGTCGTCCTTGCATGGGGATGAAGAGGTACCAGGCGGCGTCTTCAACCGGGAGTTCATCGTTGGGGATGGTCAGGTAGAGTCGGGTTGCGGAGGTGAAGGTGGTGCCTTTGGCGCGGAACATCTTGGTTTCTTGCTGTAGGGTTAGTTGGATGGTGGATATCTTTGGTGGAGACTCGATTAGCGTATTGGGTTAATGGTCAAGAGTGCTAGATGTGATGGTCTGGTATACTGTTGGGCGAGGATGCACTATATATACTATACACATAGGGCTTTGTTCGAATGCTTCATTATCATAACAACAATCACATAAAACTAACAAAGACCAGGACAGGACAATGCAGCTGGTATATACCTGCCATCTCATCACCCTACATAATGAATCCAAAAGAAGAAGAAGAAGAAAACCCACCTACATCCTCTGCCAAAATATAAATCAAGTCAAACCCTCCACTCCAACAACAATCACCGTCTCGGCACAGCAGCCAACAACCTCTCCTCCAACCCCAACCCAGACCTCCCATCCGTAAACTCATCAACCCCATAAACCGGCTCCTTATGAAGCACCAGCGCAAACCCATCCCCTCCATCGAGCACCAAATCCTGCAGCATCCGCAGCCCCGCAAACATCCGCAGCATCACATCGCTAGGCGAGCAGTCCGGTGCTGCCATGACCTCGATCCACACGCCGCCGCGCTTAGACAAGTCGCCGCATAGTTGGAACTCGTACCGCGGTCGCTCGATGGTTGAGTTGAAGCGGATGAGCATGGTGAGGAGGTCGGGGTCGGTGAATTTGCCGTGCAGGGGCACGAAGATGTACCAGGGGTTGGTGTCGTAGGGTTCGGTGTTGGGGAGGGTTAGGTAGAGGGTTGTTTGGGGGGTGAATGTTGTGGTTTGCATTTTGGGTCTGTTTCTTGGGTTAGTTGGATGGTAGGTGAGTATATTGGGGGGGAGAGTTGGGGTTAGTTATATCAAGCCTGGTGGAAATGTTGAATTGGGGGTTTGATGCAGTTGGGCAGAGAGAGAGAGTATATTGATTGGGATGGATGGATAGTCCGTATATGATGATAGTCCGATATACCAGTGGACGAGGATGAGACTACTTATATCCCAAAGCAAAGCATTGTTCAAATCCCTTCATTGTCTCATTAACCATCTCATTGTCTACAAACAATCAAGACAAATGACAACAAAGATCAGTTCCAGGATAGCGTGGTGCGTATATACCATTTCATCTCCACTAAGTACAGTCAGTCCACGATCCATTCAACAACATCTAGATACCGATACCCAGTATCCAGGATATCACACCGCATGCATTCATTCCATACACCATCCAAACCAGTCTATCCATCATGTGCAAACAATACCAGTATAAACAACCATGCTTTTTACCCCCCCCCAAACAAACAACACAACAATAGTGGAATGCCTTATATCGTCTCCCACCCCCCGTTGTTGATGTCCGCCTCCAGCTTCCGGCTGATCGTCGCTGGGATCCCGTGCGATAGCCACACGTCGCGCAGCAGTCGGTCGTACCGCTTCTGGTTCAGGATCAGCTGGCGGTTGCGTCGGAGGCCTGGGTCGACCTCGCCGTGGCGGTCGAGGTACGGTGCGTAGTGCCATGATCCGTTGCGGCGGTGGAGGTAGAGGACTGTGCATTTGCGGATGTTGATGAATAGGCCGACGTTTTTGCCGCATCTGTTTCGGTTAGTATCATATGCACATATATAGGGAGAAGTATGGAAAGAGAGGTTTGAAGGCACATACCGCTGCAAATGCTGGTTACACCCCCCCTGCCGGTTCTGCATGCAGCAAACCGCCTGCGAGCAGAAGATCTCCCCGCAGAACAGGCAGATGCTCGGGTCCGTCAGCTCCTTCTTCGTGTTCGGGCAACGGCGGCGGTTCGCCTCTTCGATCAGGCTGTCGTAGTACTTGGGCAGTCCCACCAGCTCGAACAGTGCCGGGTGGCCCAGGCTAGGCCACAGCTTGTGGTCGCCGATCCGCACTCCAGACCGCGACGCGTTCCAGTGGAAGATCCATCCCGACACCACCCCGTCGAAGGCTCGCTCTGTCGAGCGCGCCGGTCCTACCGACGCGAGGATCTCGTCTAGTGAGGGTAGCTGCAGTGCCTGGCTGAGTCGTTCTAGCTCCGAGGCTTCCAGGTCCGCGAACCCCGTGTGCGGGAACTCCACCCCGTGCTGCACATGCAGCAGGATCACTGTCTTGCGTAGGAAGCTTAGCGCGTAGCGTGATAGCAGCTGCCGCATCGCTACCAGCACCCCCGGCGTTGCGGACTCCACGCCGTCCTTGACGTAGCCGCTCTCTGCCGGGAACGACGACCCCTCGGCCCGGCCCACCGAGTTCGACTTGAGCTCTGCAACAATCGTGCTGAAGAAGCCGCGGGTGTGCTCGTACCGCGGGTCGGTCTGGTCCAGCTCCGCCGCGTGAGCCGCCTCGCCGCCGTGGCGCGCCAGCTCCTCGCGCAGCCCCAGCGGCCACAGCACGTACGTCACGGCTACCTTGACGATCTCCGCAACGTAGCACAAGTGGATCAGATGGCGAATATCCATCGGCAGCACCGGCAACAGCGACAGTGAGCATTCCGCCAAGAACACGAAGATGTCCTTGCCCAGCAGCGGCTCGATATCGCGCACGTCGTCGAGGAGTGCCGACCGGCTCAGGCTCGGATGCCCCACGAACAGCTGGCAGAGCCGCTGCCGGTGCATCTCCTGGAACTCCTGCGCCGGGCGGCTGTGCGGGTCCCGCGTGCCGTGCAGACACCCGACCGCTGCGTACGTCAAAGCCGATTCGGCTAGCACGCGCAGGTGCGTCAGGGTTAGCTGCGGAATCTTGTTGAGCAGCGTGCTTCCCGGCGCTGACTCCACGCCCCGCTGTTGGATTTCCGCCGCCGCGATGCTGCACCCAAAGCTCTGGAATAGCGAGTCTGTGTGCACGAGGTCGTCGCTGTTGATCGTCTCGGGCGGGTGGCTGAACGTTGAGTGGACGTGATTCAGTCGCAGCGTCCGCTTCAGTCGGTTGTAGATCTCGAGGAGTTCCGACATCGGGCTCTCGCTGGGCCCCTGCTGCGGGCTAGTCACGACGGGCACCTCCTCCGGCTGCGCCGCCTGCGGGAAGATCCCTGGCATCGGCATCCGCGCCGTCGGCAGGAAGTGCGACGTCGCCGATGCGGTCGACGACGGAAGGGACGACGTCATCAGCTGGTCGACCTTGGTGGCCAGCGGGGGCACCAGCGCGCGAGACAGGTACTCGGCAAAGAGATCCTGGTACGACGCCGACGCGGCCGGTTTGTTGTGGATCAACAGATGATGGCGCGGCTGGGCCAGTGCACCCGGCACCTGATCGCTCATGAACTCGTCAAACGACACGTTCGTCGCCAGGGCACCCGGGTACGACTCCTCCTTGCCTTTCCAGGTGATGGGCAGGAAGGCATTGCCTAGAGCCTTGCACAGCGGACAGACGAACTCATTCAGCTTCAGATTCTCGGGGTGGTTCCGGGCAATCTGCTGGGTATGGCGTCGATGCGTCGCTGTGTAATAGACCTCAAAGCACGAATAATGCATGATGTGCCCACAGCCCGTCGTGACGGGCCCCCGCTGGGTGTTCTTCGCGTTGAACCCCTTGCTGAGTCCGACCTTGTCGCTGATGACCTCCCCACCGGTCGAGTCGAGCCGTCGAACAGTGGTATGGTTCGCGCCCGCGACGCCAAACGGACGGATGCTCTCGGCCGATCGGTCCAAATTGGCCGGCGTGTGCAGCGCCTCCTGGACCCAGTCGGGGTCGCGGATGTCGGTCTGCCGGAAAATGTTGCTGTCTTGGATCAACGCAAACGTGCCGAACAGCCTCGAGTCGCTAGTCTCCTCTTGGCAGAGGATGCAGGTGCCGCTGGGGTACTTCCAGAGCTTCGTCTCGGGCGTGACCTCGGCTTCCGCGTCCTCGAGATCGCTGAAATCGTCGTCGTCGTCTTCCTCCTCCCCCCAGTCGATGGCGCCCTGGCTGTTCAAGAAGTTCTGCTGCTGCTGCTGGAACTGGGCCATCACGCGCGCCTGCCGCTCCAGGGCCGCCTTCTTCTTCTTCTCCTTCTCGTTGTCGGGGTCGACGGCCGGGGAGTTCGTGTCGACCCGGTCGAAGGGGAACTGCAGGGAGGCCGTGGCCGAGGTGTACGTCCGGGGGCGCTTCTGCCAGAGCTTCTTGAGGATATGCCGGATCTTGGGGCCACAGGCCGCGAATTCGGTCATCACGGAGATCTTCTCCAGCAGGCCGACAATCGTCAGGTTCCCGGCCTGGGTGGCGCGCGCCTTGGTCAGCGCCTGCGAGACGAACGACCCTTGTCCCACGTCCGACACCACATCCTCGTCGGAGTGATCTTCGAGCGACGCGGCCAGGACCAGATGCAATATGACCTGCAGGAAGGTCTCCACCCGGGTCGGCGGGATGCTCGGGGTGCGCTCTTTAGACGACATCACGTAGTCGAGGCACTGGTGGACGATCTGGGCGAACAGGGCCGTCTCGGTAAACCGGGGTAGGTCCGCAAAAGCACCCGTGGTGACCGGGCGGAGCTTAGGCTCAAAGACGATGTCGGACGCTTTCTTGCCCGTCGACTTGGCCACCCACTCCTTGTAGATGTTCTCCGCCTCGTCGCGCTGGTTCTTGGTGTAGTGGGCGCTGTACGGGTCGATCAGGGCGAGATACTCCGGCTTCAGCTCAAAAGTACCCGTGTCGTTGAGCCCCTCAGGCGCGCGGAAGTTGGCGACCTCCTCCAGCACGTCTTGGAACTGGTCGGCGTCTAGCAGCCGGTCGCTGAGCCGCGTCGACAGGTCGGAGAAGGACAGCGGCTTGAAGCACAGGACGTGGGCGACATCCCGGCGGATGTTCTCGCGGGTCATGCCGTCGCTGTCGTCGATGGCCGTGAGCGAGTTGCGGTCCGTCAGCAGAATGACCAGCAAGTGGACAAACTCCTCCGCGACGTCAATGATCTGGCTCTCCTCGCCGCCCGGTCGCGGCGTGTAGTTGCGGGTCATCCAATCCACCATGCCGAAGCGCTCGGCGATGGACGCGAGGACGCGGCTGGGGTCGCACGTCACCAGCGCGGTCTGAAGCAGGAAGATGTCGCGGTAGTAGGCGAAGTCGCGGGAGGACACACCCCGGTACTGCAGCATCTGGTGGCGCAGACTCAGGCCGTTGCGCACCCACATGCCGGCCTTCATCTGGGCGAGCCAGGCGCACACGCGGAGCGGGTAGTCAAACATGGACAGCAGCAGATCCTCGGGGCTGAGCGTGGCGTCGCGGAGGTACCGGTCGTTGGCGATCTGCGCCGCCTCCAGCAAGACATCCCGCATCAGGGCGCTGCTCACATTGCAGCCGCACTCGAGGAGCCACGACAGCGTGTAGTGCAGCGCGTGGTGGAAGCTGATGGATCCCCGCTCAACGACAAAGTCTACGACACGGTGGCGGGGGAGCTGACCGGACTGGTCGACCTCGAAGTCGAAGCAAGGCAGCGACTTGAAGCGCACGTATTCTTTGATCTCCGCCTGCTCGAATCGCTTGCGCTCGATGCCGGACGAGTGGACAACGGCAGCCACCGTGGCCTTCCGGATGGCGCGCAGCAGGTGATCCCCACCGTCCCGCTCCGGGTTGCGGAACGCCTCGCAGAATTGGCGGCACAGCCGGTTGATCTCCCGCATCAGGATCGAGGCGCTGATCCACGCGTCCGCCTCGTATTCGACGTGCTCGCCGACGGCCCGCACATTGGGGCAGATACCCTGCGACAGCTTGACCAGATCCAGGAACTGCGACAGGTACTGGTCCTCGGTGCGCACGCGGGTCTGCACGTACTCGGACTGCAGCAGGTACCGCAGGTCGAGGAAGAAGTGGTAGAGGCGGCGGTTGTTGACCGATCCGGCCTCGAACGCCAGCGTGGCATTCGGGTTCACCTGGGATGGCTCGCCGACCTGCCGCGTCGTCAGGAAGGTGTAGAGGATGGCCATGACGTTGGTCAGGAAGTTGCCGCGCACCACGATCTCCTCGGTGATGGACGGGGTGGTGAGCAGCTGCAGCGACAGGTTGACGATCGAGTGATCGGGCTCCCGGTCGGCGATCAGGTAGAGCTGGGCCAATGCCGTGTAGAGGGCAGACAGCCGCAGGCCCATGACGCGCTTGAACTGCGGCACGTTGACCACGGTCCCGATGTAAAGATCGCGCAGGTCAGTGCGGGTCTTCTTCCACAGCCGCAGATCAAAGAGCACCATCCAGTCGAGGCGCGTACGTTCCCACAGGTTCTCGTAGGCGGGGACATTCTCCCCGGGCTTGGGGGCCGAGGGCAGAACCTCCCAGTACGCCGGCGCCGCGCCGGGGGGCGGGCGGATGGCTCCCGACGGGGTCTCGGGGATGGCGATGTACGAGGTCGGTCGCTGGTTCGCGTCGCGGGTCTCGGGGACGCCCCCCAGCGCGTGCGACGGCGGGGGTGGTGGTGGCTGCTGCGGCTGCTGCTGCTGCTGCTCGGGGTGTTCCTGCGGCGGGGCCGGAGGCGGCGGCGGCAGCGCCTGGCCCTCCGGCTGGCCCTGCGCTGGCGGCGATGCGCGGTCCGCGGCCCGTGCACGGGCATATCCGATGAGCGTCTCGGCGATGCTGACGGCGTCGTGGGTGTTCCCCATGATCATATCCTCGTCTTCGTCCTCCCCCGCCTCCACCTCCTCCCGCAGCCGGTTGAGGTCGATCTCCATATCGTCTTCGTCATCCGCATCATCGTCGTGGGCCCCCATCAGATCTTCGTCGTCCACCTCCTCCTCGTGGATGGTCGGGTCATTAGCATTGTCGATCTCTTCTTCGTCCTCGTCGTCGTCCTCGTCCTCGTCGTCGTTGGTGGCCAGGATGAATTGGCCCTGCGGCGAGACGGTGAGCATGACCGTCCGGATGGGTGGATCCTCCGACCGCTGGTGGTCGTCGATGCCCTTGAGACCGATGTTGGCATTGGAGGCGGGGCTACCGGTATACCACGGGCCCAGCAGCTCCTCACAGATGGTGTGGCGCAGGATCTCGTTGTCCTCCAGCACACTGCAGCCGGCGATGTCGGCCAGCCACTCGACGATGGTGCCGCACATCTGCTCGCGGAAGGTGTCGCGGGCCGAGCGGATGGTCAGGGTGACCTTGATGTGTTCGATGACGCGGGAGATCTCCAGCAAGCGCGGCAGGTCCTTGGAGTAGCGGATCACGCTCCGGCCGATATCGTTGGTCTCGTGGGCGCGGTCGTTGCCGAAGCGGTCCCGCTCCCGACAGGCGCGGGTGACCTGGTTGGCGACATCCCGGATGGTGTGCTTCTCGTCGTTCCACAGTACGAGGGCGAACTCGGGCTCCTCCTCCTCCTGCTCGGCCTCGCCGTACCAGTCGGAACTCAGGCGCGAGGCCTCCTCGTCCAGTCGGATGCCCTCCTCGGTCTTGGGGAGACGCAGCTGCTCCGGGGAGCAGGAGATGACGTCGCAGAAGTAGTCGAGCACGCGGGCAATGGTCATGCGGATGGAGTCGACCCAGTCCCGGGGCAGCGGGGCCTGGGCGCGCTGCTTCCCCTTCTGATCGCCACTGTCGGTATGGATGGCGCAGAAGAGGGGCAGTCGCCAGGCCTCGTCGTCGCCACAGTCGCAGCAGCCACAGTTCCCGGACGAGAGGGAGATCTGATACTGGTGACCCGTGTGGTCGGAGGCGTCGAAGCAGCGACTGCAGAGAACACAGGTATCGTCGGCCGCACAAGTGACGCATCGGTAGGTGGCCTCGCCGGCGCGGAAGATATGGCCACAGCGTTTACCCCGCGCCGCCTCGGTGTACTCGGCCCCTTCCTTGGCGCCCTGAGCCTCGGCCAACTTCCAGGGACCGGTCGGCGGACCTTCGGGAAATAGTAGACGAAGGCGATCGTCGCTGTGGCCGCTGAGGGAGCGGAACAGAAGCTCAAGCAAGTCCTTCTCCGCCTGAGGCCCGTAGCGGAAATCATGCCGGGCCGGAAGCCGACGAAGGCCTTCACCCAAGATCCTCTCACATTCCGTCGGCATTATTTATGATCGGCGATCGAAACCGGCGTCACCCATGCACCGGATCGGGGGGGGGGAAGGAGACTACCGCGGCTGGTAGGATAGGACGTTCGGTGTGGCGGGACGGTGCAGTGATCAGGCGGAAAGAAGCTGTACAGATCGACGGTCGTCTTGAGAACCGATCAACCAAGAAGAATTTCGCTGTATGCAATGAGTTACAGGAGATAAATACACCAAGCCCAGAACAAGAAGGAAAATGGACAGGTGGGGTGATTAAGAAGGAGTGAGAGGAGGGGAAAAAAATCGGGTGGTGGACAGAGCGACGGAGGTGCTGTAGATGTCACTGTGGGGGAATAACACCGCGTTGGGCCTCACCCGCCAATGAGATAGCTGTGTGAGGAGGGAGGGTTGACCACCGATCGGTCGGATGAATTTCACCGAATTTATATGACCACAAGAAGACCACACAGTTGAAGAGGGAGAGAGGAATATCGAGAAAAGAAGAGGGGAAAAGAAGGGGAGAGAAAGAGGGGACTCGAGTTGCCTTGAGATAACGAGTCCCGTGCAAACGTCCCAAACGCCTTGGCAACACCGTCTCTACTGTGCCTATCGCATGATATCTACCATATTTATTACATGTAGAATCACTCAATAATGGGGAATTTCAAAGAGAAGAAGAAGAAGAAGAAAAAGTATAATTCACCCTGACAGGCAATGCGACTCTATTTCATACAGATCCACCTCTCCGAGTACTATCCATGGGTAAAATATAATAAAAGGAGTATAATCACACGCGAACCCTCACCCCATCGATCCGAAAAGGGTGCGAAATCTATTCGTCATCTTCCTCCTCCTTGACCAGGTACTGGTGCTTGATGTCCTTCCATTGGCGCTGTGTACACCCATTGTCAGTTATGTCATGTCCTCAATTGATCGATAGAAGAGGGGGTCGGGATACGTACGCCACGGTTGATGGTGTCCCAGACCTTGTTGGAGCCGGTGTCGAAAGCCCTGCAGTGAAAAATGTATAGTTAGCGGTCATGAACTATTTGTCGCGGACTCCCGAGACGGGAGAAGACGGGAGGAGGGGGCGATTCGGCGTACAGCTCAAAAGCAAAGGCACCGGCGAAGATGCTGGTCAGGTAGACGGCATTTCTGCGGATCAGGCCCCTAAAGATCGGTGAAAACGTTCAATTAGCGAGTGCGAAGGACGCGCGACCCGTCGGGGGTCGTCGGAAGTCGGGGAGAGGGAGACGGACTGGTAGATGGCGGAAGCGATCTGGAGGGGGTTAGCCAGAGATCAATGGACCACAGGAATTGTCAAAAGGGTTTGATTCAAACATACGGTGCCGGCCATTGTGACGGAGTAGAATGAGGTTGAGGGTGGAGGGGGAGGAAGTAGCGCGCTGAACGTCGATATGGAGATTGAAGTGATGAAGTTTGAAGTCGGAGTTGGCTGAGCGAGCTTAAGCCGGGAATTGTCGGGCTGCTGATTGGTCCGTCGGGCAGTCGGGTGGCCTGAGGTATACTATATGGCCTGAGGCATAAAGATTACCTCATCCTCATGTGACTATCACTTCACAAATGCCCGATGATGATGATGATGCGCATCTCCATCTTTCACTCCAGTCGCGGTTCTCGAGTCCTCTGCAGCTCTTCCCTCGTGGGATAGAAGGCTGTTTCCTCATTCTCTTTGACCCGGTCAAACCCACCACTCCGAGTCATCCGCCTTTCTACGTTCAATTTTCTTTTCATTTCTCTATTTTCTTTTTGTTCAAATTCAAGCCGCTCTCAAAAACAATCATGCCTCCCTCCAACGCAGGCATCACCACAGACGCCGTCACAGGAGAACGCTTCATCCCCTCCTCTGTCCGCCCAGACGGCTCCAAACGCCGCGAGATCCGCGTTCGTCCAGGCTACAAGCCCCCCGAGGATGTCGAGCTCTACCGGAACCGCGCGGCGGCGGCGTGGAAAAACCGCGGGAAGACGCCCGGGGGCGGCGTTCCTGGCGCGGAGGGGTTGAAGCCCACTACCACTGCCCCCACCACCACCACCATCACCGACAACAACACCGACAGCGCTGCCAGCAACAAGAATGCCAAGCGGCGGGAGGCGAAGAAGAAGGCCAAGGCTACTACTGGAGGACCTGACGGGGAGACGGAGGGGAAGAGCGTGAGGGATTTGGAGAACTGGCGCACTTCTTCGTCTGCGACGAACGCGGGGTCGAAGGTTGAAGATAAGGTTGAGGAGGATCCCGAGGCGGAGAAAGAGAAAAAGGCCCGCAATCTTAAGAAGAAGATCCGGCAGGCGAGGGAGTTGCGCGATAAGAAGAATCAGGGCGAGGCGCTTCTGCCAGAGCAGCTGGAGAAGGTCATCAAGATCCAGGAGTTGATTCGGCAGCTTGATGGGCTGGGGCTAGATGCGAACGGGGATAAGAAGGGTGAAGAGGGGGCCGCGCCGTCGGATGTATGAGACCGACTGCACCTAAGGCTGCCTCTTCGCTGCTTGACCATCCTGGAGGAAATGGGCACGCTCCTAGACTCCCATGGACTGGACATGCAGTGGCTTTACCTGGCTTATTCACCCTGCACTCGTGCGCCCGCCGCGGCGTGCCATATGCGATACGATCGATCTACGCGGGACGATTCCATGACGGTCGTGCCTAGCGACCACCACCCACATACGTCTTGACATGCACAGTATTCTTATGTCGGTTTCTTTGCGTTCCCGAGTCGGGTCACTCTGGGGCTGCACAGTGTATTACGGCTATTTGGTCGGCGGCGGACGGTCAGAAGAGTGAATGGACATGGGCATACATCGTCTGGCGTTAGGGACTCGTCATTCAGCGTCATATCTGTACTTTTATCTGCATAGCCGGTCTATCCCTAACCAAGCCTGCACCACCTGGTTTCGGGTTCTTACATGTTTACCTACACTTACCAGTTACGTCTAGCATCGTAGTTTGAACCACCAAGTCTAATCCCCGCGGTAACGCATCGCAATAGGAATTATAATAGTACAAAGGTGAACCAGACGACCCAACGCGCACCACATCTAATAGTGCTTCCGCTCTGATTTGAATACCCCGATCGGAGTCACAGGTGCCGTGGCCACGCCACCCTCCAACTGCCAATTCTCGGCGCCGTACCGTCGCCACGGCCGGCTGCCGTCGCCCGGGTCGAGTTTGCGCGCTCCCACGCCGTACGTCCCCGCGATGTACCCCTGGCGAATGCAGTCCGTCACCCCAACGCCCGTGTACCAGCTCCCCGCGAAGGTCAGGCGGTTGTTGAACTCCGCCCGCGCTGCCTCGGACAGCACGCCCATGCGCGTAAGGTGGTGCACCGTGTACTGCGGGATGGCATCAGCCTGCATCTTCGTGCGCGCGACGGCCGGTGCGACCGTGATGCCGAGGTGTCGTCGCAGCAGGTTGCAGGCCATGGTGACCCCGGTGTTGTGGTCCGGGAGATCGCTCTTTTCCCAGCCATCCCACCAGTGGCCGCCCAGCATCACTGTCACCTTGGTGCCCTGCACTGTGTCCTGCCCCTCGCTGGTCTCCGACCCGAAAATCACCCCCAGAGCGCGCTCCGGGTTCTGCTCGGCTGGAACGGACCGCGGGATGAGGTAGCCGAAGCCGCGCACGGGGATCACGTCGGTCTCTCTGTAGTACAGGTTGACGACCATCACGGTCACGGCGTAGTTGTGGTCCTGGAGAGCGCGAATAGTGTCATGTGGAATGACCTGGCCCTGTCGCACGGTTTTGCTGAGGCTCCGTACCATGTTCGGGGCTGAGCCTGTCGCAATGACGCGGTTGTGAGTTCGGAACCGCTGGTTTCCATCGCAAATCTGCGCAAGAAGGGAGGGTCAATTGGATATATGAGTGACATCAAAGTTTCAGGGCCTCTTACAGTAATGTCGGACGTGCCTGGACTCCGGACAATGGCCGATGCTTCGGTGTTGGTCAGAATGTGGACCTTGCCGGACTGGACCAGCGCCTTCGCCAGAGCGTCGGGAAGCTGGCCCAGGCCCCGCTTCAGCGTCAGCACGCTGGCACCCTTGATGAGCGAACTTAGGAACTTCCAGTACTCGGTCGATTTCTGCGGGGCGACCGACTCCAGCGCCAACAAATCGTCCGTGGACATATTAGAGATCCCCATCTGCATGTTCTGGAACATGGCGCTGGCCACGCCCCTGTTGCTCTGCTCCATGATCCGCAACCCCCCCATCAAGGTTTGCGCACTCAGACGACTGATATCGCCCGCGTAGATGCCGTGAAAGACGGCGGACACGATATTGTTTGCCATCTCGGGACCTAGTCGGCGTGTCACGAACGATTCGACGGACTCGTCTGTCTTGAACGGGTTCGCATCGGGAGCCTTGCGCCACCTTTCCCACAAAAGTTCCATCAGGAAGGTTTCGAAGATCGGCTCATTCACCAGTTTCCTTAGAGTATTGAACAAATCACCCCAGAGGTTCTCTCGGCTTATCGTCGGCATGCAAACAAGGCGATCGGGGTAGTATATATAACGGTTGCGGGCGGCCGGGGAGTTTTTACTCGTCAAGAGGACGTCGTCGAGAAGATCCAATTCAAACAGCTGCACGAGGTCGAAGAATTAGAACCAGACCGTAGCAACCATAGCAAAAGTCAAAAAAGAAAGTGTTGCATACCAGATCCATCAGCGGCAGGCCACCGGGCACCGTCGCCCTCAAAGTCCGTGGACCTTGCTCAAAGATAACATTCCCACCATCCACGGCCATTATCTCGGACTTCATGGATCCTCCGACCCCCGGTGACTTCTCATACACGGTGATATGGGAGCAGTTGGGGTCCTTGGACAGACGGTGCGCGGTCGTGAGACCGGTGATGCCAGCACCGATGACCGCCGCAGTGTACGATTGCGTATGCGCATAGTGTCTTTGGCCGACGTGGACGCGCCTCGATGGCGTCCACCCCCTTCTCAGAGTGTGTCTAGCCACACATAACCGTTGCATATCCGCAGAGTGTGGGGGGTGGAGGAGGAGGTTTAAGAGATGGACGGGAGCATGACAGGTGTGAGTTGCGGGGAGAGGAAAGGCGATGGAAGGGGAAGCGCGCCGTCGCGCCGAGATGCCGCCAGCGGGAGCTCATCCTAGCCGTATCATGCAAGCAACCACACCACCTGCTTTACCACTATTTTCTACAATTTAAAGTAATGTTAAGGAACAAATATGTCTAAGGTAGAATAAATGAATAAATAAATAAACGTTCGTCGTGAGTTCGGTTTCTATTTACATGCCAACGTCATACAGTGTTCCATCATTTCCAGCAACTTGATTATAAGAACGAAACGCCTTCCCACTAGCCACATGTCGTCCAAAAGATAACTGATACAGGGTAAGGAACGGGCCCAGAATAATAAGAAATTCAATTAGTAGAGAGGAGTCCGCGGTCATGTCACAATCTCCTGGGTATGCTGGGAGGTGTCATCAGCCATATCAGGCTTGATCAATTCCTCCTCTGTGCCATTATCGTCCGTAACAAATTTCCGGTCGCTGACATGGGATTTCTCGCCTCCAGGGGTCCAGACCTTGTCGTGGAACCCTCCCCGCTGGCCCTCGGCGTGTTTGTAAGGACAGCTGGGATTCATACATGGGTTGAATCTGCATGCCGTCTGGATGTGAGTGAACTTGCATCCTTCCGTGGTGCAGTCAGCGCCGTTGCGACACAGCGGCATGGACGGGTGGCGGAAGGAACACTGAGGGTTTGCACAGTTGGGGAAGAATTTGCACATCTCTTCTGCCTGGTGCGCACTCTTGACGGCGGGTGACGGGTGACGCCCGGTACATTTGCGGTTCTTGCACGCGGCCCCGTACGGACACGGGTCCGACGCGTCGATGGGGGCGCCCTCCGGGGCGGCCGGCGACTGGTGTGCAAAGGGGCAATCCTTCCGCGTACACCGCAAGTTGAAGCGGCAGGCGCTGTTGGTGTTGCTCTCGTCCTGTTCTCCATCCCCGGCCGGCTGGTCGGTTCGCATGTCCATGTCCGTGTCGGCATTCTGGTCCCGGCGAGGGCCGCGTTGAGGGCGGGAGTTCTGTTGACGCTCGACCCGGTCGAACAGTGATCGGCCCTGCTGGGGACCATTCTGTTGGAAAGCGGGGTTGATTGCGGGAGGCATGAAGCCCGGCATGAACTGGGCCATCATTCTCGCCTGCTCCTCCAGCAAAGACATGAGGTGCATCTGATCGTTGGGGTTCATATTGTTCATCATCTGGTTCGATCCCATGCCCATGCCCATACCACCCATCTGCCGTCCGCGGCCGCCGTTCTGGTTGAAACGACCCTTGTGCTCACGACCATGTGTGTTGATCCGCCCGCCGCCCGACTGTTGGTTCCGGATGCGATGTAAAGGAGAGTCGCGGTCCATAGCGCGGTTGATCTGGTTCAGGATCCGGCCCCGCCCAGCGCCCTGGCGGCCATTGCGCATCGCTTTGGGTCCTGTGGGACTGATGTGGTCTGTCAGCGTGAGCCGTCAAAGGGGTTGTCATGGGGAAATTTCTTACATTCCGTCATTACCATGCGCCGGATCGCCCAAATTCATGTCGGCGTCCAAAACGTCCGTTTGGGATGCTGGTTCAAAATTGGCTGTCTCGGGGTCACCGAACGAGGGGATTGTTTGAGTGGGGGCGGACTCGTTCGACGCCGGGGCACCGCCGTTGACCTGTTGATTGAGGATCTCGACCTGTTCGAACAGCCACCGCGAAAAGCCTAGTGCCTGTGTGTCGCCTTCCCCAAGACCGAGAAGATCGTTGGACAGTTCGTTCGCGATTTGCTCCTGCGTCTTGCCGTTGACGAGCATCAGGATCACGTATTCGATCAAGGCCGAGTCATCGCCACTGTCAGACGCCCAGCCCATCTCGATCAACTTGGGCTGGATGACATTGCTGAGAGCCTCCGCGAGCGGAGTTCCAACTGCGACCATGCTAGTCATCGTGGAGAGCGCGAGTGGCGACGAGGAGAGGTGAGGAGGAATGAAGCGGAAAGTCTACCTATCCCGGGAAGGTTTGATCAACCCCTGGTGGGCAGGAAAGGGAGGTAGTTGCTTAAGCCGGTATTGAATAGTAAGCGAGAGGAAGTAGAAAACATATATCACAGGGTTGGTGTAAGAAAATGTCCTGGTTTGGTGAGAATAACTCGGGGCAGTTTCAGTCGTTTGTTGTATGGCTCGAGATGACTTTTGGCGATGATGAAAAGCGCCAAGTGAGAGCCACGCACGTGACTGTGGCTGGTGCGACAAACAGCGCAACAGTGCAAACAATGCAAATGCCACAAACACAACGGGCTTCTTGTATAGAGTGGAATGGCTTCTTCGCGACAGTGCTTCAACTTCACGTCTCCTCAGTTGTTGTTCTCAGTCGAAAGGGTTCTGTCTATATATAGACTGACCATCCGTTTGTCTGCAACCTCCACCAGCCAGCCATTCTTTGTCGACATAATGTGGTCTACCGTGAAACGTCTCTATCTGGATCAGGAGGTAAAGCAAGGCAACTCCTTGTGTTCAATTCTGGGGCTGAAACTTTGGCGACTACTCACGTCAAAAGAAAAAAAAAGAAAGAGCAAGAAGAGCAGCAAAACAAAGGAACATAGACAGCAATGGACTCTCATCCATAATACCGATACAAAGATTACTTCAACACTAGCTTCAAGTTGACGTGCGCCAGAACGATCGCCGAACACGTGTTTATGCACGGTGGAATACATAAATCAATGAATTGCATTACAACTACCAACATGCCAGCTTCTCAACTCTAAACGGTATAACCACAGGCTTGGTATATCCGAAACTACAACTTTGTTGATACCACAGGGGTTCGAATTTCGCTGGCTAACCGATTCCACACATGGTGATCAACGCCCCGCTTCCACCTAGAACCAACACAACCCCACAAGACTGACTGTGCACTCCGGGGTATAACCTACTCCGTAGATCAAACAACACAGAACTGTCTAACAGGTAGGCCTCGGGCTAGGCTATGGAGTAGATTAGCCGGGGTACAAACGGCTTCCCTCACGCGGGGATCGCAAACATTCCTCAAACGGGAATGGATCTGAGCGACCGGGCTGTCTTCGGGGCATGGAGTGCGGGGATATCACAAGGCGATCTTCGTCCGGCCCAATGGCGACCACCGTTAGCGGCAGAAAGCGTTAGGTTCTCCGTCCACATGAGTCATATATGGCCCGGTGAGACTTTAGCGCTCCGAAGTACGCTGTGATGTCGACACTCGCTTTGGTGCCGTAGATTGACTAGGATCTTGAACTTATATATCTCCAAGCCGTCCCCGGGTTTGCAACCCGTCCAGAGGTAAGATTTTGCAGTTCATCATGTTCGCCACGATGATCGAAGAAATCCTTGCCGACATGACGCCCGGGATGGCGTCCCTTTACATACTGGGATTCTTGGTTCTGGTAGGCTTCCTTCGAAAGATCCAAGTGTCCATGCACATCTCACGGCTGGGATACCGCGCGCCTCTGATCCGCTTCCGTCTTCCCTACGGTATGTGTCGCCCTGACGTGTGATGCTCGAGATGCTAACATAATATTCAGCGATGGACTTCATCATCGAATCCGCAAAAGCCAATAATACGCATACGGACCTCCAATTCTGGTCCAAAGCCATGTCAACTGCCAAGAAACCCCCGCAGCTCCAGTCCGTCCAGACTGCGGAACTCGACGGCGGCATCTCCAACCGGGCGATCTTAACAAAGGACCCGGAGAACATCAAGGCGATCCTGACGGGCCAGTTCGCCGACTATGGAAAGGGCGAGCCCTTCCACCGGGACTGGAAAGAATTCCTGGGCGACAGCATTTTTGTGACCGACGGGGAGATGTGGTCTCGCTCGCGCCAGCTGATCCGTCCCATGTTCGTTCGCGAGCGGATCGTCGACACGGAAATCTTTGAGAAACACGTCCAGCATCTGATCCCCCTCCTCGCGGGAAGCGGCTCCCCCGGCGGCAGCAAGGTGGTCGATGTCGGCCCCCTGTTCTTCCGCTACACGCTGGACGCCGCCACGGACTACCTCCTCGGCAATGGCACCGACAGTCTCCAGAACCCGACGACAACGTTCGCAGAGGCGTTTCGATACGTGCAGAGCAAACAAGCTGAGATGTTCCGACTTGGGTGAGTGGTTCACGCTGTCAACAAAACAACCCCCCTACTAACACGCCTACTCAGCGTCTTCAACGCCCTCGTATCCAAAAAAGAATTCCGCCGCAACCTCAAGCTCATGGACGACTTCATCCAACCATACATCGACCACGTGCTATCTCTGTCCAGCGACGAGCTAGACCACAAGCTCTCGAAGCAGGAGACCTTCCTGCACGCCCTAGCGCGATTCACACGTGACCCACGTGTCCTGCGCGACCAACTGGTAGCAATCCTCCTCGCCGGTCGCGACACGACCGCCGGAACGCTATCATTTTGCTTATTCGAGCTCTCGCGCAACCCAGCGGTAGTAGCCAAGCTGCGCGAGGAGATCGGCTCGCGCGTGGGACTCGGGGCGTCGGGACGCAAACCCAGCTACATCGACCTCAAGGAGATGAAGTACCTCAGCGCGGTACTAAACGAGACAATGCGAATGTACCCCGTAGTACCATTCAACGTACGCTTCTCCCTCCACGACACGACGCTCCCGCGCGGCGGCGGACCCGACGGCCGCGGGCCAGTGGGGGTACGCGCCGACACGCGCGTCATCTACTCGACGATGATCATGCAGCGCGACCCTGAGCTGTACGATCCGCCCGGCTCGCCGCACTACTTCGATCCCGGCCGCTGGATTCCCGAGAGGTGGCAGTCGGGATGGCAGCCTAAGCCGTGGCATTTCATTCCGTTTAACGGGGGGCCGCGTATCTGTATTGGGCAGCAGTTTGCGACGATCGAGATGGGTTATACGGTTGTGCGGATTTTGCAGGCGTTTGAGAGTATTCAGGCGTTGCCGGTTACCGGTAAGGATTGCGTTGAGGATCCTGTGTTGCGGTTTGAGGTGACGCTTAGTCCGGGGTCGGAGCTGAATTGTGTGTTTGAGAGGGATGGCAGTACGGCGAAGGCTTAGGGGGGTATGATGGATTATGAATGTGCAGTTGTTTTGAATATGATATCAGTCTACCTACTACTCAAATGAACCCTTTCTACTCAGTATCTTAGTAGAGACTAGCTAAAGGATGCCCTCGTTCCAGCCGTCTCCATCATGCCACCAAAACGTCCACCACCGCCGCTCATCCTCGTCCCGGCATTTCCCACTCCTACATAAGAACCAGCACACCCAAACCCCAAAACTACACTATCTTCAAGACCCCCACAACCGCACTTCCCCACGAAGCAATATAAGAAATCAAGAAGAAGAATCATTGACAACCCAACCCGCACACAACTCCACAGCCCTCTCCCACCTCCCAAACAAAGCCTCACTCTCTTCCCTCCCAACCCGTGGCTCAAACACCGTCTCCCTTACAGCAGTAGTAGTAGTAACCCCCCCACACCAGACCGCAAGCCCTGGTTGCAGCCACAGCAGCGCCCAGGGCAGTCGTCTCGCGCATCTGCGGCCGGCGTACGGGGATGGAGATGAGATCTGCTTGGGTCTATATTTGATTAGGCTTGTATATAATATGTTTCGATCATCTAAAAGACATACCTACATGGCAACATCAGAGTTACTCATCCCCCCGTCGACGGCTAACTCTGTCAGTGTATGGCCACTGTCTTTCTCCATAGCTTGCAGAATGGCTTTAGTCTGGAAGCAGGTGGCTTCTAGGGTTGCGCGCGCGATGTGGCCTTTTTGGGTGTGCTGTGTGAGGCCGACTATTTCGTCTATTAGTTTGTGAACTGCTAGATCCAATCTTATAAAGCATACAATAAGAACCCATCTGGAAACGAAAGGAAAGGAGATGAGATGAGAACAAAACATACAAATACACCCCCTAGCCCCTCCCACCCAATAAGTCGCAAAAAGCCCACTAAACGCCGTAACGAACACCACACCACCACTATCAGGCACACTCTCCGCAAGTCTATCAATGTCGCTAGCGGTATCTCCGAATCCCATATTCTCTCGCAGGAAGGCGACGCCTGAGCCGGCGACGGCAATGCTGCCCTCAAGGGCATACACAGGGTTGCAGCCTTTGAAGTGATACGCGACTGTCGCGAGGAGCCCATGTGTGGAGCGCACAGCTTTCTCGCCGACATTGTATAGCAGGAAGCAACCCGTGCCGTAAGTGTTTTTGGCTTTTCCGGCGGACAGGCCGCGTTGGCCGATGAGAGCGGCAGATTGGTCGCCGAGGCAGGAGGTGATGGGGGTTCCGGCGAGGGTTGTTGTGGTTAGGGTGCCGTAGGCGGTTGGGTGGGAGGAGGAGGATATTTTGGGGAGGTGGATGGTGTGGTTGGTTGTTGTTGTAGTATTGGTGCTTGAGGTGGAGAGACCGAACAAGTCGAGGAGAAATGGGTCGTACTCCAGCGTGTCGAGGTTCATGAACATGGTGCGCGAGGCGTTCGTAGCGTCAGTGACGAAGACGTCGGCGACTGGGCCGCCGTTGAGCTTGTACACGAGCCAGGTATCGACAGTGCCAATGACCAGAGTGCCTCTTTCGGAGGCGTCGCGTACACGCGGCTCGTTGGCGAGTAGCCAGAGGAGCTTGGAGGCTGAGGAGTAGGTGGAGAGGGGCAGACCACATATATGCTGGACGGTGGCAAGTTGCTCGGGGGTGTGTTTCTGCTTGAGTTCGGTGATTAGGGATTGTGATCGGGTGTCGGTCCATACTATGGCGTCGGCAAGGGGTTCGCCGGTGATTCGGTCCCAGACGAGGGTTGTCTCGCGCTGGTTGGCGATACCAATGGCGCGGATGTTGGTGCGCGTGTGTCCGGCTGATTCAAATTTATGGACGGCTTGATCGATACAGGATTCGACGGAGGAGATGATGTCGAGGGGGTTGTGCGAGTGCCAGCTGTAGACTCAGCGGGCGTCTTTTGGTGGATGATGGATGGGGCAATAGTAGATGGAAGGCTCACCCTGGATGTGGATACAGCTGAGGGAACTCGACTTGATGGCATGCCACGGGCTCTCCTTTGCAATTGAAGATGATAAAGCGAGTGCTCGTGGTGCCTTGATCGACTACCCCGACGAAATCCTCCATCGTGTCTGAGAAGACGGACGGTTGGTGGAGAGAGGGCGGAGTCCACCTTGAATATGGTCCAGGGCTAGCAGCTCTTGCAATGTTAACATATATCTACTGTCATAGACGGTACTGAGAGGAATATCATCGTCGACATGTTGGTTGCATATCAGAGACTGAGGCACGTCAGGTGGTTGGCTAGCCCTAACTGGCAATCAGACCCCGACGTCTCTCAACCCAAGAAACTCCATGAGGTCGCACTATGGTCGTCACGACGGTTCCCATGACCAACTGGCAATAGCTATGCCATCTATCCTTGCTCAAGGTCAGTAGCTCGCCCGATAAAATCATCCGTCTACCGTCGTGCGGTTGTACAGACGTCGGGCCTCTGGACGGCACTCAATGGCTTTAGACAGATGTCAGCTAGTAATGATAGCACTAGCCAATATGGTGATGGCTTGCTGGCGCATAGAATATCTTCAAGGCTACTAGAGACTAAGTACAGATATCTCTAGACCCAAGGTTGTAGTACCATGTGGACGGCATATTTTGAAGACCATCTATAAACCACCGGGGTAACACACAGCCCTGTACGATGTCAGACCAAATTTGTCCATGAAGTATAAGAGGAGACTCTACCAGCAGGTCTAATTCACGTCTTCATCATATACTAATCTATCCAGTCAATCTAATACTCAATATTTAATCAAAATGTCTCTCCCCACAACCTCCAAACCAACCCCAGAAGTCTCCCAAACAAGCCCTCATATCCTCTCCGACATGCTTGAACAACCTCCTCATATGCCACCCTCCTCTTCCACCACCGTACCTCCCACCCATAAGAGACCCACCCTCTATCAAGCAGCCGTTTCCGAACTCCTCGGCACAATGATCCTCGTCCTCTTCGGCGACGGTGCCATCGCCCAGGTTACTCTCAGTGGGGGATCGAAAGGGGATTATCAGTCTATATCATGGGCGTGGGGGTATCTCTTCCTCCCTTTCCCCTTTACCCTTCCCTTTCTCAATACACATAATATATATATATATATTTATATATAGGAAAAAAAGAGCCAACAAACCACTCTAAGACTAGGAATCCTCCTCGGAATCTACACCTCCACCCGCTCCGGCTCGCACCTCAACCCAGCCATAACATTCACAAACTGTCTCCTGCGCCCATCCAGACACCCCTGGTCTATCCTCCCAGTCTACACCCTCGCGCAGACCCTCGGAGCCATCATCGCCGCAGGTCTCATCTACGCCAACTACCACTCCGCCATTGACGTCCACGAGGGGCGTCCTCACGCGCGCTCCGTCCCCATCACCTCCTTCTCCTCCCCTTCATCCTCCAAAATGACCGGCCCCGACGCAATGGCCGTGTCGAACGCGACAGCAGGCATATTCAGCACCTACCCGGCGCCATTCATGACTCGCTCGGGGGCGTTCTTCTCGGAGGGTTTGGCGAGTGCGATTCTTATGTTCATGGTGTTTGTTTTGAAGGATGTTGCTTCTCCTCCTCCTCCTCCTCCTCCTCCTCCTCCTCCTCCTCCTTCTTCTTCAACTTCCCCCCACTCTACGACACCTTTTTCTACTACTGCCACTAGTCCTCCTCCCCCTACTACCCCCCAAGAACAAAGAGGAGGAGAATTAATCCTCCCCCTAGGCCTCTTCTTCACCGTCTTCGGCATCGGCGCCAGTTTCGGCTGGGAAACGGGCTATGCGATGAACCTGGCGCGTGATTTCGGGCCCAGACTTGTGTCTTGTGTGGTTGGGTATGGGAGGGAGGTGTGGACTGCTGGGGGGTATTATTTTTGGGTGGGTTTCCCCCTCCCCTCCCCACCTTCTTCCCTTTATATATTTTGTTTGTTTGTTTGTTTAATTATTTTTTGTCTTATTGTATTATTACTAACAGGGGTAGATTCCTATGGTGGCTCCGTTTGTAGGATGTCTTATCGGTGGATCGACCTATGATTTGTTTTTGTATGCTGGGACGGAGAGTCCGCTGTCGTTTGGGAAGATGTGGAGATGGTTGCGTGGTTTCTTTCAGAAGAAGAGACGGAGTGATGTTCTTGCTTAAGCATCTACCCTACTCTACATACTCCAAACTACAAACCTCTGTACCAATGCAATATTCGTGAATCATCATAATTTGTTCCCCATAATCAGAACGCTATCTATTAATGTACAATAATGTCATCTCGTCATGCTCTCGTATCTCATCCGGTCTGTCACCATATCCGACCCGCTCACCACACACCAATGCTCCACAACAGCATGCACAGGGCCAGTGCCATCGGAGGACGTAGCACACCGCCACCATCCACACTCGGGGCGATATGCGAGGAATCCGTAGGAGAAGGAGAATCGTCTGTCGGGTGAGATGCGCTCGTCGCATGCGGACCGTCAGACCGCGTGGAAGTTCCGTCCGGTGTAGTAGTAGCTCTAGTAGTAACAACAGAAGAAGAAGAAGCGGCCGTGGTGCCGGTCGACGGACCGAGGGGAGAATTCGAGGTGGTAGAACTGCAGTGGGAATCCCCCTCAGTACAGGAAAGGAATGCTGAGACCGGCACAGAAGGCGAGGAAAGTAATGTAGATGGGGAGATAGACTGTTCTTGGTTATTAGCACCCATCGCATCATCACTAGTGACTAAGGGATGCTCACTCACAGAGGCCGCTCCGGGCGGCTGGACCAGCCCCGATCCCGAATACGTCCAGCCATTGGGAAGCGGCGGCAACGTGCCCTCGGACGACGGCCGCGTCGCCGTGGCCACCCAGGGCCAGATGTTCGGCGTTACAAAGCTCGTCGTCTCCCGGTGCGTACCACTGAAGGGAAGAGGCGCACTGTCAACCGTTGCTGTCACGGTAGGGGCAGACTCGACACTGGAAAAGGACGCAGCACCACTGTTACCATTGACCCGACCGCCCTCAGCCTTGATGGATTTCCACGATCCACTCTGGTCCCCGTACGCGTAGGTCGAGCCGGTGGAGTAGTCTGTGACTTTGAGGGACTTCAGGTACATGGTGTATGGGCCGGCCCCGTAATCAGTCGAACCTCCAGCCCAGTCTGGATTGGTTAGCCTCTCTTTCTTGATTGATCTATTTTCTCGGGGGGAACTCACCAATGGTGCCCTGCGGGTTGTCAGGATCTCCTCCCGCCCAGACGCCGACCTTGACGGTCATGGGGGTCTGGGGATACTGATTCTCGGCGGCGGTCTCTGGGGTGACGACACGGACGGTCTTGCCGTCGATCTGCCAGACGATCTGGGAATCGGTCCAGTCGATGGTGTAGGTGTGAAAGTCATCATGGTTGCCGGGATTGTCGTGGGTAGCCCCACGGTTGAAGGTGTCGGTGTTGCCCTTGCCGAAATAGTTACTTTGGACGAGGGCATTATTCCCACCGAGCCACTCCCAGTCAATCTCATCGAGGTCGTCGGACTGTAGGACGGCACTGCTGACGATGCCCGTTCCGGGGGCAGCCTTGATGACGAACTCGACGTGACCAAACATGATGTACCAACCAGACTGGATTAGGGGGGCATCGCCTTGATCGGCGACAGAGAAACCGATGCCATCGTCGTCAAAGGAGGGTTTTCCGACCTCTTTGAAGCCGGATTGATGACCCTCGGTGAAGTCAAAGGTCGCGGACTTGGCCAACGCGGGGACGGGGGAACATGCTACAAAAGGTTAATATCAAACGGGAATAATAAAGTCAGGGTAGTGAGGACATACAATCTGATAAAGGGTTGCAGTCGGAGAAGGTCTGGGCGTTGATGGTGGAGAGGAGGGCCAGGGCCGTCCCAGCGAGGGAGAGCTTCATGGCCGGTTTTCGCTTTCTCTTTCTCTTAATCTCTCTCTTTCTTTTGTTTCTTCTTCTTTCCTTTTTTGTTTGACCGTTGAGATATTTGCTGATCTGAACTAATGCAGATCAAGCGTGGAGTTGGATGTGCAGACGTGGCTAAGAAGATATGTCGAAGGAGGTCGGTTCTAAAATCAACCGGGCGTGGAGAGAAAGCTGCAAGGGGGACGATCAGGGTCCACTAGATGGAGAAGAAAGAGAAGGAAAGAATGGGGGAAGATAGAATGATATATGAAGAGAAAGAGCGAAGAGCGAGAGAAAGACCAACCTCCTCATTATATCGACCCCGATCAGGCACTAAGGCCGACCCACGTTACCCGGGAGATCGAAGACCGTTGATTGGCGGAGAGCCTCGTGGAGGGAGTGGGGCCTGCGGGAAGACTAAGAAAGGGTACTTTTGTCTACTTCTTTCCCTCCTCTTTTCTCACGACTTTTTGGTACTCGGATGTATCTTTACTGGTCTATACAAGACTGCTACTAGAGACTCCGATCTCTCCGATTGGAATTGATTTATATATATATATATATAGATAGATATACATATAGATATATACCTTATGTATATGTACATATATGGAATAGCTGGTCAAATGACATCGCCACGGTGGGACGGTGGATCTCACAGCATTGATCCACTCCCAACCTCCTTTTATCATCTCGTATACCTAGCAGGATCTGGCCAGACAGATCGATAGATGGCCAGCTCTTCCATCGGGCATATTTCCATGACACATTCCTGTCATGTGGATGCACATGCACGGTGAGCGTCTGTCAGTTTTCAATCTGACCGTCTTTTCAGACTGGAGGTGTCACTCTTACTATATATCTGTGCGGTCGATCGATGGATCGATCGTCGAGGTAGCCTCAGGCACCAATTCCATATCCTTCGATGTCAGGAGGATCAATTCTCTGATTCTTATTTTCGGCTGAGGACTCCGTATCTAGTGTTTATTTTTTCTCTTTCAACCTTTCGAGCTGACACCTACTACTGTATTGCGAGTTCTTTCAACAGCTCCTGTTTCAGCGTCGGCCTGGTGTTTCAGGCGATCACGGTCCCAAATCCCCGTTGGGTTTGACCATCAAACCAACCAAGATAATTATATATAAGAGAACGAGATAAATCAGAAACAATGAGAGGTAGCCACCATAATATATAACATATAATATATATATATATATATGTGTGTGTAAAGCTATATATATATAAATATGTGTCGATGTCTTCCCCTCATTCCCCCTCACCGCCTGCCCAACCCGGCTAGTCCCCACACCCGCACTCTCTCAATGAGGCTCCCAGCACGGGTTTCATCTCAACCTCTCATTCTCTCATTCTCTCCATCTCTCTTCTCTCCATCTCACTGCATCCATCTGGATTCTCCCCATTTGACCTTTTCCAGGTTGATATCCCTTCAACTCTGGCATCACGGTGGAGTCAACAACCTATCCGGTATGTCCTTTCAATTCTATCCTGTCCATATCCATCATCATATCATCATCAACCTTTCCATCTCCTACACTTCCACACTACGCCCTCTCCGCGTCTACCCCCTCGATCCTCCCCGACATCTCTCACTAACGCGTCAGCTCTCTAGTTCATCTCGGGTAGACCATGAGCCGGTCTTGTCCCTTTCCATCTGCAATGTCCCATCTTCTCCGCGGTCGTTTCGCCCCCAGATCATGAAGCACGCCTCCACCCCGTCGCGCCCGACGCTAAACTCCCTGCCTCATCGGTCGCCTCATTTCTCGCCTGCATCTCCCTGCCGCCAGTGATTCCTACTCGATCGCCATCGCTCCTTCGATCCACCGGTAATCCCGTCGTTTTTCATCCTTTCTGGCTCGCTCCCGTGATCCCATCGCGAACCGTCATCTTCTCTTGAATCCCCTCCTTTGTCAACCGCAGACGACCCGTCACGACACAGACCCTCCCCCTCTCGAGCTCTCTCTCTACCCCCCTGTCCCCGTTGACACGACTTGCTTCTCGGTCTCCAGTCCGATCGCAATTAATGCCGCTGGAAGTCCGCTCTCATCCGTCCTCACCTTAACCCCCCTCCATTGTGCCGCCCGCGGCTGCCACCCGACCCGCGATCCCATCGACACCATGGCTGCCCGCGGCCACGACCAGTCCAATGGACGGAATGGCTCCGAGAGCTCTGATACGTACAGCTGGCTGTCCCAAGACACCATCAGAGATAACCAAAACCAACGCGCCCGTCATCCACATCGCCTGTCGCATGATCGCGGCATCTCCCCCCATTCTCTCGCCGAGAGACAGGACAGGTAAGAACCGTCTTGGCTTCTAGGCCCTCTCCTTCCGTCCCCCACTGACGCCCCCAGACCGGATCCGCCGCCGCCGTCGGTCCCAAACTCCTCCACCGACTTGTACGCGTCAAACTTCTCCTGGGACCCCCCCGACGTCAACCCACACGCCAATGGCCCCCGCAAGGCCCTGGCCGTCTTAGGGACAGATGACCTCCCCCCTCCCGCCAACGCCGGTCTGCCCCCCCGGCCCTATCGCAAACACACCCATCCCGACTACTTTAATTACGACCCGAATACCCCCCCCTATGCACCGTCCCCCAGCGGGGGGCCCTCCGACGGGGCCACCTCCTTCCTCCACGACCTCTCCGAGCCGGAGGCCCCACCGGCCGGCGCCGCGTCCCGCCTGGCCGACGACGAGGAGGACGACAACCGACGGCCGTCCGTTGCTAGCGCCACGACCGTTAGCAGCCAGGGCTCCAAGACCAGCAGCCGCTTCCGCAAACGACTACAGGGCTTCTTCGGCGACGAGTACGGCGATTCGAAGTCCGACTCGAAGCCCGACTCGGAGACCGCCAGTCTGCACGCGAGACCCGCCGCGGCCGACCAGATCAGGGCCCGCTCTCGAGCCAACTCCGACGGGGGCTCTCGGGGCCCCGCCGGCCGCGGACCTGCCCAGCGACCCCCCCAGCAGCCCGGCACCCCGCTGCCGTCGAGTGAGATCACCCCCTGGCTCTATCAGAGCTTCAACGACATCCCCCAGTTCGGCGAGGCCCCCGTGCGGCCCGCCCCGACCGGCCCAGACGGCCATCGCGCCCCGGGCCAGTCCGCCGCCGCGGGCGCACGAGACCCTGGCCGGCGCCACTTTGGCGGCCACCGCCACTCCCGGAGCAAGGAGGAGAAGCCCACCGTGGCGGGGGACCTGGCGGGTTACCCGGCGCGCCCGGCCACCGGCCGGGATGATCTCGCCCTGGGGCTGCGACCCTCGCGCGAGGCCCTGGACTTCCCCACCCCGGCGAGCTCCTCCGCGACCCTGGCCGCCGTCCGCTCGACGAGCCCGACCCCGAGCGTCCAGAGCGCGTACGGCCGGGAGTACGGCTCGGGGCCTCCCCCAGTCCCGTGCCCGGCAAGCGGTCCATTCTCGATAAGATCCGCCGCCCCAAGGCGCACGGGCCCCTCAAGAACCTCGGCGCCAAGGCGTCGACCCAGGAGCCGTCCGCCCGCGCCTCGTCGAAGCTCTCGCGCCGCGACGCGTCCCCTGCCCGCCGGGGCCGCCAAGGGAGCCTGGAGACCGCCAGCGACCCGGTCGACGGCGACCGCAAGAAGGATGGCCGGGGTCTGATCGGCTTCCGGGGCCGTGGTGGTGCCGCCCCCACCGCCGCCAGCGTCGGGGGCAAGGAGCTGCGGCCGGACGAGGCCGGCGTCTGGGCGCTCGACACGGACCTGACCCAGATGGAGGGCATCGTCCGGCGAAACTCCCCCGCCCTCCCCGTCGAGGGCCGCCCCCGGGCGGTGCCGCCGCCGGACGGCCCCGCTCCGCCCCGCGAGGAAGTCACCCCCAAGGCCGACGGGCCCTCGGCCACGGGCAACTGGGACGCGCCGGACAGTTGGCACGTCAAACGGCCGCTGGATGAGAACACCGCGCGCCTGCCCTCCCGCGCCCAGGCCGCGGTGCGGAACAGCCCCGACGCCGACGGCGTCTCCTACTTCATCCGGGTCTTCCGTATCGACTCGACCTTCGCCACCCTGTCCACCGGCGTGTATGCCACTGTGGCCGACATCCTCCTCATCCTGGGCCGCAAGTCCTTCCTCACCGACCACCTGAACAACTACGAGATCGTCATGCAGAAGAACGACCTCTCCCGCCAGCTGGACCCGAGCGAGAAGCCGATCCTCATGCAGAAGCGCATGCTCGAGCAGGTGGGCTACACCCAAAAGGACCGCATCGAGGAGATCGGCCGCGAGGACCACAGCTACATCCTGCGCTTCACCTTCCTCCCCACCAAGCTCAGCGGCTACAGCAGCCTCCAGGGCGAGCCTGGGTTTAACCCCGCCCAGAAGTTCAGCCAGGTCGACCTGCAGGGCCGCAGCCTGGTCACCATCCCCATCGCCCTCTACAAGCGGAACGCCGAGATCATTTCGCTAAACCTGTCGCGGAATTTGGCCCTCGACGTGCCCACCGACTTCATCAACGGCTGCATCAACCTGCGCGAGATCAAGTTCATCGGCTGCGAGGCCACCCGCCTGCCGGCTAGCCTCAGCCTGGCCAGCCGGCTGACCTACCTGGATGTCTCGAACAACCTGCTCGAGTCGCTCGACCACGCCCACCTGGACCGGCTCCACGGCCTCGTGAGCATCAAGATGGCCAACAACAAGCTGTCCAAGCTCCCTAGGTACTTCGGCAACTTCCAGTACCTGCGCACCCTCAACCTCTCGTCCAACAACTTCCACGTGTTCCCCGACTTCTTCTGCAACCTCAAGAGCTTGGTCGATCTGGATATCAGCTTCAACAGTATCGCCGAGCTGCCCAACATCGGCAGCCTGACCGCGCTGGAGCGGCTCTGGATGACCAACAACGTGATCCGGGGCCCGCTCGACGAGTCCTTCCGGGACCTCGTCAATCTGCGCGAGATCGACGCCCGCTTCAACGAGATCACCAATATCGACGTCCTGTCGCACCTCCCCCGCCTCGAGCAGCTGTACGTCGGCCACAACGCCGTGTCGCGGTTCCGCGGCTCGTTCATTAAGATGCGGACCCTGGTGCTCGATCACTGCCCCATGACCCAGTTCGACATCGACGCGCCGATCCCGACGCTGACCTCCCTGAACATCGCGTCGGCGAAGCTGGTCCAGTTCCGGGACTCCCTGTTCGACAATGTGCCCAACCTGGCGCGGCTCGTGCTCGACAAGAACCACTTCGTGTCCATGTCGCCGTATATCGGCAAGCTGCGCAAACTGGAGCACTTCAGCATGATCAAGAACCCCCTATCCTCCCTGCCCCCCACCATCGGATGCCTGGTGGAACTCAGATACCTCAACCTGCGCGAGTGTAATCTGCGGCGGCTACCCCCGGAGATCTGGCACTGTTTCAAGCTGGAGACGCTCAACGTGTCCTCCAATGTGCTGGACAGCTTCCCGGCCCACGGCAGTCCGGCCCCGCAACTGCCTAGCGATCTCGGCGGCGGCGGTCTCCCGGCCCCCACCCCGTCGGGGTCGACCGCGGTCCCCTACGACGACATGACAACCCTGGATGAGCGGGAGGCCCGGCGTCCGAGCCAGGCGTCGACCGGCGCGCTGAGCGTGGGCAGCTCGCCCAATGGCACGGGGCGTCGGAAACCCTCCGTCGCCTCTGTCACCCAGGGAGGGCGGAAGGTGTCGACGGCGTCCCGGTCCCTCATGGATGGGAGCCCGTCGGCCCGGAAGGATTCCAATTTCTCCCAGCACATCGCCACGACGTTTGGAGGCTCGCTGCGGAACCTCTACTTGGCCGACAACAGCCTGGAGGATGACGTTTTCCGCGAACTGTCTCTTATCCCGGACCTGCGGGTCGTCAACCTGTCGTACAACGAGATCACGGAGTTACCGCAGGGCCTGCTGAAGCGCTGGCACGTCCTGACCGAACTGTACCTGTCGGGGAACGTCCTGACCTCGCTCCCCTCGGACGACCTGGATGATCAATATCTACTCAAGGTCCTCCACCTCAACGGGAACCGGTTTCAGGTCCTGCCCGCCGAACTGTGCAAGGTAAGCCGGCTGGTGGTCCTCGACGTCGGCAGCAACGGGCTCAAGTACAATGTCTCCAACTGGCCGTACGACTGGAACTGGAACTGGAACCGCAACCTGAAGTACCTGAACTTCTCGGGGAACAAGCGGCTCGAGATCAAGCCGAACATCACCATGGGGCCGGCCGCAAGCCGGGAGACCGACCTGACCGACTTCAACTCGCTGACCCATCTCCGAATTCTGGGGTTGATGGACGTGACCCTGACCACGTCGACCATCCCGGAGGAAACGGAGGATCGCCGGGTGCGCACGTCGGCCTCGTTGGCCGGGTCCCTCGCCTACGGGATGGCCGACACCCTCGGCCGCACCGAGCACCTCTCCATCATCGACATGATTGTGCCCCGCCTGAAGCCCGACAACGTGGAGACCTTGGTGGGCATGTTCGACGGACAGGTGCCGCCGACGGGCGGATCGCGGATCGCCAAATACCTCCACGAGAACTTCATTCAGGTGTTCTCCTCGGAGCTGAAGCGACTGCGTCCAGACGAGCAGGAGACGCCCTTGGACGCCCTCCGCCGGACGTTCCTGGGCATCAACAAGAACATGGCTTTCGCCTGCTACAAGTCCATCGACCAGGACATCCGACAGTATCGCGAGGACTCGACGGACCAGAAGCGTGTGCGGCTCACCAAGGATGACATCCATTCCGGTGGCGTAGCGACGGTGATGTACCTCAACAACATGGACCTGTACGTGGCCAACGTGGGCGACGCCCAGGCGATCCTGGTGAAGGCGGACGGCTCGCTGCGGCATCTGACGCGGTTGCACGATCCCGCCGAACCGCAAGAACGGGCGCGCATCCGGACGGCGGGCGGCTACGTGTCGCGCAACGGGAAACTCAACGACGAGCTCTACGTGTCTCGGTCGTTTGGCCATTTCCAGCTGATGCCGGCGGTCATTGCCGCGCCGCACACCATGCACGTCAACCTGACCGAGCAGGACGAGATGATCATTCTCGCGTCGCGGGAACTCTGGGACTACGTGACCCCGGACCTGGTGGTCGACGTGACGCGGGCCGAGCGGTCGGATCTGATGACGGCGGCGCAGAAGATCCGGGATCTGGCGCTGGCCTACGGGGCGACTAACAAGCTCATGGTCATGATTCTCGGGGTGAGCGAGCTGAAGAAGCGGGGCCGATACACGCTCAAGAACGCCAGCATGTCCATGGGACCGCCGGACGAACACATCATCCCGAGCGCGAAACGACCCAAGAAGGCGCGTGACATGCCCTCGGACTCCCGGCTCGCACGGTTCGACTACGTGGACGCGCCCATCGGGGAGCTGGCCATCATCTTCACGGATATCAAGAAGTCCACCAGCCTGTGGGAGACGTGTCCCGACGCGATGCGCTCGGCCATTCAGATCCACAATGATATCCTGCGGCGGCAGCTGGGGATCATCGGCGGCTACGAGGTCAAGACCGAGGGCGACGCGTTCATGGTGGCGTTTGCGACCACGACGGCGGCATTGCTGTGGTGCTTCAACTGCCAAACGCAGCTGCTGGACGCCGAGTGGCCGACGGAGGTCCTCGAGCAGCCGCAGTGCCAGGTGCAGTACGACGTCGAGAACAACGTGATCTTCCGGGGACTGTCGGTCCGGATGGGAGTGCACTGGGGAGAACCGGTCTGCGAGAAGGACCCGGTCACCAACCGCATGGACTACTTCGGCCCGATGGTCAACCGGGCGTCGCGTATCTCCGCCGAAGCAGACGGCGGCCAGGTGTTCGTCTCGTCCGACTTCATGAGCGACTTCCAGCGCAACCTCGAAGTGTTCGCGGACACGGAGCGGGCGGCGTCGACGGGATCCATGGAGAGCTACTCCAGCCTGGGATACAACATCCGGCGAGAGCTACAGCAGCTGAACAGCCAAGGGTTTGTCATCAAGGACCAGGGGGAGCGCAAGCTCAAGGGGCTGGAGAACCCGGAGCCGCTGTACCTCATCTACCCGCACTCGCTGTCCGGGCGGTTGACGACGCTGGAGCAGGAGATCGACCCGGACCAGACGCGGACGACCATCAGCAAGCACTCGCAGCTGGAGATCCAGACCGATCTCATCTGGCGACTGTGGGAGATCACGCTTCGGCTGGAACGACTGTGTGGGGCATTGGAGTACTCTGGGGAGGCGCGGTTGCAGGAGCCCAACGTGGCGTTGTTCAATGTGGTCAAGAACCATGGTGGGGAGCTGGCGGATTCCACCGTGCTCAGCCTGGTAGAGCAACAGGTGACGCGCATCGAAGTAAGTCTTCCCCCTTCTCTCTTGTTCAAAATTTCGTGCTAACTATTCAGTTGACAATCAACACACTTGCAATCCGCAACATGATGCACCCCTTCCGACCAGGCGACAACCTCAACGACCACGCAATCCCCATCGGCGAGGTGATGCAGCAGCTCCAGACCCAGCTAGCAGAGTATCGACTCCTCAAGAAGCAGGTAGCAGACAACGCGGCCGACATCCACCGAGGACCCATCAACATGGCGCCCGACCCGTACCTGGAGGACAGCACTATCTCGACGTCGCCGACATCCTCCTATCTCAACCTACGCTCCAATTCCGACGTGAGCTCTATACCGCCATGAAACCTTCTTGGTTTTTTCGGTACTCAATGCCATTCTGTACATTGACGGATTATACAATCTAATTTCTTACTGAGATCCACGTCATGCTGGGCGTTGTGGCGGTTGTTTTTTCTTTTCTTCATGATGTGTCGGGGTGTCCCCTTTCTTTTCTTCCTTTTCTTCCTTTCATTAATCTGGTCTGCTCTTTGTTTTGTGTTCAGAAGCATGGGTCGGAGCCCGGGTGGAACTGATCTCTCTGAATGTTTGGGTTTTTGTCTTGTCTTGATCTTGTTTGCTGTCTATGCTCTTGGTTTACGGGGTTGAATAATGGTACTTGCATAGGAATGTGATTCTCTCGTCTCACCCCCATCAAACTAGGATATCCCTCAACCCTGGTCCCACCATGATGTACACAGACTGTAATGTGTTCGTAAACAGTTGGTCTGTCTGGCGGGGACATCATCAGCTGTGGGTTCATACCTATATTTCGGGCGAGTTGACGGAGTACATACGGCGTACAGAGTACCGAGTACGCCGTAGTAGGAAAGTGAAGGTCGATTCCCGCGGGGGTCAAAACACAACAAGTGGGGTTCTCCACTACTACACCTCCAACTACCGAAGCATTACGTTGCTGGACTTGACTTCATCCATTCCTACACGGTAAACACCACGCACCTCCACTCTATCTCTCTATCCACCTCCATCTATAGAAAGAACACATACCCTGAGAGAGCCAATCAAAATGCCCACTACATACCTCGCCTACCACTACGATGGCAAGCTCCACACCTACGAAACAACCACAACAAGCATAACCCCCTTCTCGGCCCTCCCCGAGCCAACACGCGCCCTCTTCAAAGAGGGCACAGACGAGCACTATGTCGTCACAACCGCAGGCACAATCTTCCACCCTCAAGGGGGTGGCCAACCCTCGGACACAGGGACCATGGAGCTCCTCCCCTCTCGTCCTTCCACCCCACCAACGAAATTCACAGTCCACACAGCCCGCAAATCCAACAACCAAGTCCTTCACCTAGGCACCTTCGATTCCTCTTCCCAACTCTTCACTCCAGGGGAAATAATCCTCCAAAAAATCGACCCAGCAAAGCGCCTCCTCCACTCGCGCCTCCATACGGCAGGGCACGTCCTCGGCGGGGCCGTGCGCCAGCTACTGGAGGATAAGATCGAGGGATTTGACGAGCTCAAGGCGTCGCATTTTCCGGGGTCCGCGGCGTGCGAGTTCCGCGGGTTGATCCCGGGGGAGTGGAAGGGAGGTATTCAGGAGAGGGTGAGGGAGATTGTGGAGGGTAAGGTGGTGGTTAGGGTTGAGTGGTGGAGGGTGGGGGATTTTGAGGAGAGGGGGTTGGGGAGGTTGTTGGGGGGGATTGCCGGGGATGGGGATGGGGATGGGGATGAGAATGGAGGAGAGGAGGAGGAAGGGAAGGAGAAGAAATTGAGGGTGGTGGTGATCGATGGTGTAGAGACGTATCCGTGTGGAGGTACGCATGTCGACACGACGGATTTATGTGGGGAGGTGTTGGTTAAGAAGATTGTGAGGAAGTCGGGGGTGTCGAAGGTGAGTTATTCGGTGGATTAGCTAGATATACTGTAGACTGTTGCAATTATAGAGGTTGTTGTGCTAAATGATGAATGTAAGCTATATTGTTTCTCCCTACTGAATCAATAGTGGCTGTGGTATGCCGGCGAGCAGACAAGGCTGTAGTCGCCACAAAATGCGAAAGGGAAGCCGTATACAATAGCACTCTTGCTTTAATCTGTTGACTCTGCTCTCGTCTCAACGATCGATTCGTAAATTGATCGTTGTCGGGCATGCATCAAAGCCGATGCGTAAATATTTCATGAGGGGCGGTGGGACCTGATAAATTGCGTTTCGACAGGATGTACGCTGTCTGAGTTATACACTTTATTGTCGACCATGACGACGACTTCTGCAGAGCGTCTATCTGTGATTCTGCGCTCCATTGGGAAGGTGTTGCACTTTGTATGCGTGTCGACCGTTGGTTTTGATATAGGTGACTTGCTAGTGTGTGATTATATCGCAGGCAGTGATCTATATCAGATGACATAAGCACTGACTAATATATCACGTGAGCGTGTTGCTGCATCCTGTCGTCATCATTGCTCGTCCACTTCACCTGCCAAGTTCCCCTTCACTTCTCCTATTCTGGCTTCATCTTCACTCCCCTCATCACATCCATCTCATCATCTATCTTGTCAGAGTGGAGGTAATTGCCTTCTACAAGGCACTGGAAGAGAGCCTACAGCCAACTACCTGCAACCCATCCTGTCCAGCCTGCTACATCTCTTGGCTGTAGCCCCACCCCGTTGCCGTGGATACCGTGTTTTCTACACCAAACTGTCATCGTGACGAATCAACCAAACTCTGGCAGCACTCGTGGGGTCGTTGTTCCTCTTTCTCTTCTTTACACTATCTGGATTGACAAACTGTTTTTTTCCTTTTTGCAATTTCCACTAGGTACTCCATTCCTTACTGGAGATCTTGCACTCTCACCACTACCTCCTGCGTACTGCTTCCTGCCCCTGCCTTACCGGTTTGTTACCGGTTAGACTACATCCGGTGGTGATTGTTCTCGGGGACTGCCCACCATGGAAGACGCCTACGATTACCTGGCGGTCGATTTCGATCTCAATTCTCTCACCGTTCCCCGGCTGCGCTCTATCCTCGTCAACCATGACGTCCCCTACCCGGCCTCCGCCAAGAAGGCGCAGTTAATCCGCATCTTGGAAGATGAGGTCTTACCCCAGGCCAAGAAGCTGCTGCGCGAGCGCGAGCGCGTGAAGAGGACAAGCGAGGGCATTACGGATATGCCAAGTCGCGCGACCTCTGTCGCCAGTGAATATGATGCACCCCCCGCGCGAGCGCGTTCCGTCCGTGATTCGCAACCGCCGCCGACTCCCTCAACCGTCGGCCGACGGGGCCGCTCCCGCGTCAGCACGAGGCAATCGACCGTGGAGACAGACGACGGACAGACGCCTGCGGCACCCGCGACACCCGCGACTACATCGAGGAAAACCGCGCCCAAATCGGAATCTAAACGCTACGATCTATCCGACCTGCAGGACTATCATGAGGTCCCGGTCACCCCGCGCGAGCCACGCACGGCCAGCCCCCGCAAGTCAACCGCCAGAAAATTACGGAGAAGTGAGATGGCTCCCTCGACCGAGCCAGAGCCCCCAGTGTCGGCGATCAAGGCCGAGCCGCTCGAGGACGGTCATTTCAGCACGGATAACCCCTTCCAGAGCGGAAGTCCGGCGCGAGATCCGACCCGTGACCAAAAGCGCAGGAGCAGTTCGCGACGTTCAACGCAGAGCCCGGCCCTGAGTCACGGGCTCCGTGCCCGGAAGTCTGAGACCCCGGTTTTCCCCGCCCCCGACGACAGCGGGAGAGCTTCCGCGCGGGCGTCGCTCGCATCACCCGCCTCCAAATGGACGTCTCCGAAACTGTCCCAGCCTATCGAAGAGGAGGACGAAGAGGACGACGAAGTAGAGGAGGAAGAGGAGGAGGAAGAAAGTGGACTGAGCGCGGGAGAAGAGTTCACTCCCGATGAACAACTAGCGCTAGAGCGGGAACAGGCCGACCGACTTTATCCACCGCGTAACCAGACCCGACGACCTCGGAAACAGGGACCAGTCAGCAAAGCGGCCCCGTGGGTAGTGATACTGATGCTGTTTGGAGGCTTCGCGGCCTGGTGGCGGCAGGAGAAGGTCGAGATCGGCTTCTGTGGCATTGGCAAACCGACGTGGTCGTTAGCCGAAACCAAGGTTCCCGAATGGGCCAGCGTCTTGGAACCGCAATGTGAGCCCTGCCCGCCGCATGCTTTCTGCTATCCCGACTTCGAGGCTCGCTGCGAGCACGATTTCATCCTCAAACCTCATCCGCTGTCGCTGGGGGGATTGATCCCGTTGCCTCCCACCTGTGAACCCGACAGCGAGAAGGCACGCCGCGTCAAGGCCGTCGCCGACAAAGCCGTTGAGAAGCTCCGAGACCGCCGGGCCAAGTATGAGTGTGGAGAACTATCAGAGGGCGACAAGGCAGCCAAAGGCCCGGAGATCACCGAACCAGATTTGAAACAGGAAGTTGGCGAAAAGCGCCGCAAGGGCATGAGTGATGCCGAGTTCGATGATCTCTGGAAAGGGGCCCTCGGCGAAATCGTCGGCAAAGACGAGGTTATCACCAAATCGGAGTAAGTCCGCTCCCCTTCGTCTTTTTGAACCCCTCGGGAAAAAACACTCGCGCTATGGCGCACGGTGTCCGCATTAAGAGACCTTTTTTTGTCTGGTTCTGACGTTTCCACCGACACTAACAGAAGCCACAACGCTATCACAGACCCTCTTCTGTCCTCATCCTCACATCAACTTCCGTCAGCCGCCTACCCCTCACATGCGCCTTCCGCCGCTACGTCCGACTCTCTATCCTCGCGTATCGACTCCCTCTTTCAATTTTAGCTCTATGCATAGGTCTCGCCACCTACGCTCGCTCTAGGTACCTTGCTCGTCGATCCGACTTGGGCCGCGTCCCCGACCTGGTCGCTACTACCCTAGACCGCCTCGCAACGCAGGCAGCCTTGCATGCGCGCGGAGAAGCCCGGGAAGCGTATATCCCCATTGGGCAGTTGCGCGATGATGTCCTCCGGTCTGAACTGCAGGGCAGTCGGCGCGAAGGATTATGGCGACGGGTTCGCGGTGTTGTGGAAGGAAATGCCAACGTCCGCGCTGCCGTGCGAGAGGGTCGCGGTGGAGATGTGGCACGCGTGTGGGAATGGATTGGTGGGATCGGCGGTGTCGATGTAGATCGCAGTGCCTCTCGACAGCGCCAGGGCAGCCTGACCCATCTGTCACCCGCGTCAAGCACCCGGGATCACCATCTCCCGCCTGACGACACTGCTCTGCAGCGTTTGGAAATGCCACGCAAGTGGGATGAAGGTCGGCCCATTTACTGATGATCCTTCTCTCGTGTTCCTGGAGCCCCGCTATTTCCTTCATCTTTTGAGGGGATTTTCTTCACTCTAGCCCCTTTGGATTTGTGCTGCCTGCATCCATTTTTTTGTCCCGCCTTCATGTATGAGATTCCCAAGTCGGTTATTAGCTTTCATTGTGCGTAGATAGCTCGGATCCTTCCGATTTCGCTGGTTTTCTTTCCGCAAACCATGTGTTGTATGTAAATATCCACAGCCTGCTGAATTGCCGATCCTTTATTGGAAGAATGTTGATCTCTCTTGTTTTACTACTCATTTCCGTGATTGAGCCCTTCTCCATTCTCCCCTGTGAAGAAGTACGTGATCATGGATGTCCCCTGTTGTTGGGCGGCCTATAACCGTCCTCGGCGAATGTTTTCCTAGCCGGCTATCGGTCGACTCCGTCCGACACCCCAACTTAGTGGCAAGCGAGTATGCTCAGGTGGAACTTACGTCGGTGGCTGCGTTGTAGCACGATGATTTGCCCGATCATTTGATGATTAGGTATCGAATCCTCGGTAAGACAAGTAGCCAAATCGGACGCGGCACCACTGGGCCCCTCACCCAAGCGCATAGTGGCACTCCCACGGTTCGGATCCCTTCAGCAAAACTCCCAGTAGTCTGAATGATTGCCGCATCTGAGTCCGCTCATTGGTCCAAATGCACCTGCTTCTTGATCGTCTGCTTGGGCTCCCACTGTGGCAAATTTTTTCGACCTCGTCTTTGCTCGGCCTTGTGAAGTCCTTCATACCAGTGGGCATTTCCCCACTTGATCCGGGGTGGATTTCGATTTAATTTGTTTTCAATTTTTTTTCCCTTTTTTTCGTTTTTTTTCTTTGTGTGCTTAGTTCTTTTTAGCCCGCAGCATGTGTCGGATGTTGGTTTACCTACCCCCAACCCCCTTCGCGCCTTTGGACCATAGCCCACTCTTTTATTTCCGGTACTTTGCACGACTGATAGGGTCCATGTTGGTCATTGTCTTTAGCGACACCACTAGTGCTCTGCTAACCCTAGAACAGACATACGGAGTATAGTTCTGAGGGTCTTTCGCGCATGTGAAAAGTGAAGACGGCGATTGTCGTCGCGTCACCTGTTGTCGAGACCGTCTCGTCCATGCAGAATGGACCCCGAAAATGGTGTTTAGTCGAAGAACGTGTCCATAGTTCAACGGGGACTGGAACAACGCACGGATCTATACCAGAGCTGGCTAGCTACTTTGAACACTCTCCCGTGTTCTCGTCCATGATAGTTTACCATGGCTTCGTGATTAAACAGCCTGAGCTCTACCAGTAGTCGAAGACCGGCAACACCTGGTTGCGTCGACCCGGTGGTTCATCACTTCTCTCATCCAAGTACCGCCCCCAGAGATATCAGACGCGGGGATGATGGTGATTGGGCACGTACGATAGTGCTGACAACTGTGACTGACGATAGTCATCAAAGCATGGCGTAAGGAGGATGAAACAGATGTGGATTTCCTTGACCAAGCCGGGGTCGAGAGTATGAAGGAGAAAGATGGAGAGCAGGAGAGCGTGAGGTGATGGGGGATGCTGGCCCAAAGGGGTTTAGTCACCACGTGAGGGATATCTCTTGGCGCCTCTCGGCTGTCAGTCAGGCGACCATTTACTCCGTACGGACAACCAAATCTTTTGAAGAAGTTGAAGATATTAAGCTAACCCTGGATAAAGACCCGATCGGGCCTGGTTCGATCTGCAATTGGCTGTCCCTCAGACTGGGCACCTAGATCATGCCTTCCCTTGGTCTAGATCGCGTTTGACGTCGGTTTCCACTGATAGAGACGGGTTGGTACCGCTGTCAACCAAAGCTTATCCTGGAGTCAAACAGGCTAGGTCTCCTCTCGTTCCGGCTCAAAGTCTTTCCTCGAGAGTTTGTTATCATCAAGGGAGATGGTTGCTAACGGAATGTCTGACAGCAGTTGAGGAATGCAAAGGAATCCACCTGCCGGACCCATCGAGCTAAGGGTTACGCGCCATCGGTCATTCCGCAAAGGGGGGCGTTTTCACGACCTATCAAACCCTTCGGAAGCTATATCCGCAATGACCCTGGCTTTATATTCGCGCAGGGCAGCCATTTCGCCAGTGGACACTGAGGGGGATCTTGTGGCCGAATCATCCAACCGCCAGCTCGGTGTTAATTTAGCAAGAGCAAAAAAATGGAAATTATCAAAGCAGAAGCGGACGAGAGAGGACACGCAAGGTGTGGTGGTCTGTCTCTCTTTTCCCTCTGGCGGATAACACGCGGTCAACTTCAAGAGTTGGACTGGCTCAAGAGGCCAACGGAGTTTCACTAAGCGTGTGGGTTAGATGGAACATATACCTTAATTCAATTGAATAACAGAAAAAGCAAACAAGAGACAAGGAAAGAGATAAGAAGGAGAAAAAAAAAAAAAAAAAAAAAAAACAAAAAAAAAAAACAGATGAAAACATCAGATACTCAGGATGATAGACGTGAGGATTTTGGTACAGACCGACAGGATAGGATGGAACGAAAACCATGGAATACCTGCCTCACCTCAGGGCTCAGGATGCACAACAATCGTTCATATTGAAGACGACCAACAACCACGTCAATTCGTCGACACGTGGAAAAAGAAGGTTTATGATCTGACCGCAAGCAGCCTCCATAGCTATAGTTGTCCACGGATTTGGACCATGGTACCTTTAATCCAACACTGGTACGACAGGCGCCAAACCCTCATAACTTCCTTCCTGCATTGGCATGCATACATATCGCCACGGGCTAAAAGCTGTCATGTGGGCATCAGGAAGAATGGTTCGGCATTGCTGGGATGAAGTTTGAGGCAACCAGCACTATTCCGTACAGCGTACAGGGTCGGTCATTTACAGTGATTTACATTGGGCCAGCAAAAGAGGGCAAATCCACTTTGGGCTGCTCTAAATTATTGCGTTCGCCACTCCCACGCTTGCACAGATTTCTCTTCACCAAATAGCGAGGTCGATATTTTTTGACCCGAATCCATTTCCCCAGGACGCTCAAAGCTACTTTCTCTTTACTTTTCTCTCTTTTTTCGTTCGACCTCGCGCTTTTCTGGTCGTCCCTGGAAACCGTCCGATCATTTAGTTTATCTCTGGAACGGACCGTGGGTATCGTTCTTGCACTTTTCTGCTTGTAATCGTCTTTTCTCCTTCCTTGTTTCGTTGGTTTGATTTTATTTTGTCTTATTTTGCTTTTATTTTTACTGTTCACTGCCTATCCCCATTTTTGGCTATAATTTTTCTTTCTATTTTAATTTTGATTTCCTTTTCTCTTTTTTTCCCACTTTTTTTGGCCAAGAAAAAGCATACTTTAACTTTTTTTTTTTTACTGTCATCATCCGTTTGCGACTTTTAGACAACCTTTCTCGCCACAGTTTTCCTTGCTGGCGCCAATCTGCCTACCCACCCACTTCTGACGCTTACTCCTCCCCCCTCCCCCCTTCCTTTGGCTTTCTGGGGTTCGATGGCAAACCCAATACCAGTCGCGCGCCAACCAGCTGTCACCCGAAAGTCTGGCCGGCTTGTGTTAGTGTAAGGGCACGCGGTCTGTCATCGTCCAGATTATTCTCTCCCAGGCATGGTCTGTTCGGATCCTCTATGGTAGATACGACTCCTCCTCAGAAGTATGCTCTTAGAAATACCGACCCGGAATCCCCTTGGAACTGGTTCTCGCGCTTCGCACTGATCTCTGAATTCCTTCCTCGGTTTCTCATCCTGACATGACCCTCCCCCTCGACCCATCACCCTAACATACTCTCCCTAGACCATGGCCCAGCAAGGGTCATCCCGATCATTTCGTCCCATTGCTCCCCGGGCACTAGCAGAGAGCCCGGCCCCAGGACCCCCCATTGAGGAACCTAACAACAAAATAAAGAGGGCGTCGACTGCATGTACCGAATGTAAACGTCGTCGGACGAAGGTACGTCTACTTGTCCCGGGGAAATCTCGCTTCGGGGAAGTGGCCTTAGCGAGACCTGCGGATACTATCAATTCCCGTGCCGGAGTGTGCCCCGCGTAGGCACCTGCCTTCCCCTCCCATCCACCTGTCGTCGAACCAAGATCGCAGATATACCTACCCGCATATAGAGATCCCTTGAGGAAACGCACCATACCCTTTTCTGACATGATTCTGGCAATATAGTGCAGCGCTGACACTACCGGCACTCCATGCACGGAATGTGCCCTACACAACCGGGAGTGTATCATTGACGAATTTGCCGACAAACGGCGCAAGGTTGCGGCCCGGCGGGCCCACGAGGATCTCAAATATTACCGTGGGTTTTTGGAAGAACTACTCACCGCGATTCGGTACTGCAACCAGTCGACGGTGGATACGATCGTCGATGTTATCCGGTCGGGGGCATCTCAAGAGGAGATCCAGGCCACAGTCAGCCAATTCGGCAGTGAACGTCTGAAGGAGCAAGATCAGTTGCCCGCTTCCCATCCGACCAGGGTTGATGGTGATGCGTCCTCATTGACGCCGGATAACATCTGATTGAATGTTTCTTGGCTGCCTTGAGGGAGCGCAGCCTAGCCATTGAATGTAACCGTGGCCCCCTTCTATCATATAAATGAGCGACCGTCGCACACCATGCCGTCACCGAGCCGGGCTTGTGGGGTTGGTAGTAGCAGGTCAGACGGAGTACTTTGGCAGAGGGGCTCCGTTATGAGCGAGGCATAGCTACCTAAACATCACATGGCATGCCTTGGTCACTGGTAGACTGCAAACAATGTGCGAGTGGAAAGAGACAAAAAAAAAACTTATTGAAAAAGGCCCCATTATCCCCAAAAATGAAATGAAGGAGAGAGAGAGAGACACACACACACAGAGAGAGAGAGAGAGAGAGAGAGAGAGAGAGAGAGAGAGAGAGAGAGAGAGAGAGAGAGAGAGAGAGAGCAAGTCACCACGCGTTCAACATCATCATTATCCTTTTGTACCCTGCCGTTTTCTTATTTTTTTCTTCTACAATGCAATGCTCTAGTTGTCATCATCCTTTGCAAGTGATGATGAACAACATCGATACCAGGTCCTGGAGACTGGCAACCGTCCGGTTGATAGAGCAATCTGATTGAAAGCCGGCGATATTGACCAAATTACCTTACTTTACTACGAGACCGTTCCTCTCTGTTTGCGGTAGCCGGTATCCTATCTGCCGGTACAATCACGGATGGTGAAGCGCTTTTGCACCCGATGATTGTTCGGCCAACTCAGGCGGTTGACGGCCAAGTGGAATCCTGTCTTCTCTTGCCCTGTGCTTTTATTCTTAAGTGGCCAGTAGCCATATCCGATCCACCCCGTCCTATGTCTCTTCGTCATGTTTCGTTTGACTCCGTCGAACATTCGATCTGAGAAACCCATCCAACGCCAAGGATACATGCTTGACTCGCAGTCTCCATCGAAGGATAAGACCAGCTGAGTGCCGGAATTTCAGACCACCTGGCGTGACCCGTCCTGCCTTATATCACGGTTTCATCGGCGTACGTTGTGCATTCAGTATCCCGTTAGCGAGAAAGGAGGCGACCCTATGATCACGGTTCGCTAGACATTCTCTTGTCGGTACGTTGGATTGGCTAAGGAGACCGTGGAATATCTGGCCGTGGGATGGCTCCGGGTACCCTGGATGTCCTATAACCCAGAGGAGAAGAATGAATGTGATGCGTCTTGGTGATTATCGTACCTTTATAGGGATTTGATGAAACACTCAAACAATAACGAAGACGAGCAAGGGAAAGAGACATCTTCTCAGAATCTCTTGTCGCCGTCCAAGATCGACGCTGCAAACTGTATACGGGGCCCAGTGTATAAAGCAGTGCATTACGGATCTAGTGACTAATCCCATGCATTGACGTCAATCCTCCATGTAGAAATTCAACTTCGAAAGACTTCAATCCGTCAAACCCCACCGCTCTCGCAGCCTTGTTCCCATTGATCTTCACTTTTCCCCCCTCATTCAGCCTGTCGTGATGACCGTGCCCCTTAGTCCTAATCGTATGACGGTTTTCGACGCTGCAGGATCCCCTCCTGTTCCTTGCGACTGACGGCGGGAAATCTCATATACAGTACTCGCTTCGCCCCAAGGTTCTGCCCCTCTGGGTCAGGGTGGAGTCATCAACCCCGCACCGCGCGACTCATCCATTTCCGCGGAAGGTTCGACAGTTCATCTCCCCTTGCTGTTAATTACGGGCCCTTTGCCAATACGAGGGAAACCAGGGGCACTACCGCTGGCAGCAACCACGCCTCGACAGGGCCCATCTCGGCGCTGATCTCATGGAATCTACAACGCTGGTGGCCAATGTGGAGACACATCGGTCACCAGCATATGGCAATCAATCGCGTGGAAGCCAACGGACAAGAAAGAGGAAGGCATCCGAGTCGTCATCGCCTACTACCACGGACAGCAGCAACAACAACAGGTCCAATGGCCCACGGCAGAAGATCACGCGGGCCTGTGACCAATGTAAGGAGAAAAAGATCCGGTGCACCGGGACACTGCCCTGCGTAAGATGTACCAGGCTGTCGCTCGCCTGCAAGTACAATGCTGCCTATTCACGGGGACTGCCCCCGGTGCCCCTGCCCCTGCCCTCCTCTGAAACGGACGTATCACATCCGAGCAGCAAGCATGCTCCTTTAAGGGGCCAAGCCAGTCGGAACCCTGTTCCCCAGCAATCTCCTCGGAAACCTCGTGGGGACGCCGTGATCTCGCGCCAAGGTCGTCAGAACAAAGATCTTGGCGCTGTCACCCGAAACTCTCCGGATCCCATCGCTACCGATTTCGAGGGCAACTATCTGGGGCCGGCGTCGGGGTTGTCGTTCCTCAACCGGGTATGGCGTCGGTTGCGTCAGGACGAAATGCGCGCGTTTCCCAATCAGTGCGACACTGAGGCTAGCTCGAAGAATACGTCCGTGTTCATGTTTGGTGATAAGCCCTACGATGCTTATCACGAGACGGGGTTTATTCTGCCCTCTTATGAAAAGGCACTGAGTCTTGTGGAGGTCTATTTCGACTATTCTATCGTCACATACCGCTTCCTGCATCGGGGGAGCGTGGAAGACTGGCTGAAACAGGTTTACGAACTCAATATCTCCTCCACGAATTTACCAACGGGTCCGATGCTGGCTCGGACGGCAATCGTTCTCATGGTCTTTGCGGTCAGCACGCTGTACGAGGAGCTAGAACCGGGCGGCCAGAGGGACCCTTGGGACCGGAGGTAAGGGTGCCTTCCACGACTCTACCCTCGCCTTCCACCACAGCAATTGGCTAATTAGTCTAGCGAACGATGGTATGCAGCGTCCAAGCACATGTCTGCCATGGAGTCTGGTCCTCCGAATCTGGAAACGGTTCAGGCACGACTAGGCCAATGCCTCTATCTCCTGGGCTCGTCCCGTGCCAATGAATGCTGGTATGTCTTTGGTACGGCGCTGCAGCTGGTGACAGCATTGGGTCTGCACCGAAAGTGTCTGGCCAGGTCTGTGAAGAGGGGGACTACTTATCTGGAGCAGGAGCTTCGCAAACGTATTTTCTGGAGTGCATACACATTAGATAAGTACCTGAGCGTCATGTTCGGAAGACCTCGATTGCTACATGACGAGGACATCGACCAGAAGCTACCGGATGAGGTGAGCGATGATGACTTGCTCCAAGAGACTTCCGAAAGAAGAACAGGGTCGCCGGATTGTATGATGATTGCCTCTGTGCTTCATTTCCGGTTGGTCTTCACTGAACTCTGCATTTTTTCTCTCCCCTCTGCCCGACGCTAAGCTATGCGAAAACAGACTGGGCCGGATTCTTGGTGATATCTCCCGACAAGTCTACTCGCTCAATCCGCACTGTCGCGACCCGCCTTTAGAAATGGCAGCCCGACTCACCGCAGAACTAGAGAAGTGGAAAGAGACAACACCGCCTCTGTTTAACAGCGTATGCCCAACGAGTCTTATCCCACCTCTTTGCCGACAAAGTCAAGTCCTCCAGATGGCGTACTCTCATGCGATGATCCACGTAACCCGGTCATTCCTGTTGAACGATTTCACCGATCTCACGCGGCGGCCATCCATTCCAGACCCTATGGTAGCGACCCACGTTCACAAATGTATCGATGCGGCTGAAAATGTCCTCACCCTGGTCGACAGCCTGGCGAAACAAGGTGCCTTCATCCAGTCATTCTGGTTCACCCACTACGTCTGTTTCTGCGCCATTATCGTAGTGTATATATACACCATCCAGCAGCATCGTCTTTTTTCTGCCCTGGGCGACTCCTCCCCAAGAAACACCGAAGACACCAGTCGGTCACTGTCCCTATTCGCCGTCGGCGAAACCTGCCAGCAGCACCTTGCAGAAGCCACCAGGGAGAACTGTCCTAGTCGTCGCTACAGCATTATCCTAGAGGAGCTGCGGCTCGAAGTACACAGGCAACTCGGGCCCCGGCTACCACCACCGCACTCTGGAGAGACTTCTGGGCCTTCTGACACCCACCAGAAATCCACCGTCATGCAGGAAACAGTTGATCTACCTCGTACGGACCAGACACTTTTGTTGGACCCAGGCTCTTTGAACTACGCAGACAGCTTGCAGCAGCCGGGCCTCGAGGGGACCTTGTTCGAGCCATCGGAGGATCCAGGGTTTCTTGAGAACCTAGACGGGTCGATCTGGTGGACCCAGCTGGACTCTTGGGTGAGTTTTTTATCCCCATCCTGACGGAATATGCCGGATATATGCTAATTACCTGGTCTTAAGGCTTTCATGAATCTGCAGAATGATCCCTCGATGATGCCGTTTTGATATGTAGTCTCCACCTTTCATTCAAGGCTACATTTTGGATTTCATAATACCCTTTAGAACTTAGAATTACTTTCGAAATAGCTAACAAGCCAACCAAACCTTGCGAGAGTTTGAGCTCTTCTTGGGATGAAGATACCCCAAGTAAGGAATAGCATCCATCTCTTTTCCTTCTTCCTTCTTCCTTCTTCCCTTCTTCCCGCTTTGGCGCTCTCCCTCTTGTTCTTTTTCATATCATAATGGAGGTTGTTCTAATCTTTCTCACGACAGATTCATAGTGCGTCTAAAGTTGAGACTAATTGAGGCACATCCCAACGGTGCTTGCTGAACATGGTCATATCATAACTACGCAATGTTGAGCAGCGAGCAGACATATAATAGAAGAATGCATTCATCAATTTAGTAGCAAGTGCAAATCCAAAGACGAGGCTAAAGTCACTATCGATATTCTCCGGTCTTCATTTGAACAGGGGTAATTGTTGAAATTCCCTGTCCTACTTCTCAATCACAATAGGAAATCACAGTGGATTTCCAAAAAGCTCTTCTCATCTACGGCGGCCAGGGCAATCCATTTGAATGTCGAAAAGCCCAGGGCTCCCGCAGATTGTTCCATCTCCAGCGCCGCTTTGTTTTGTGCACTGAAAGCAAGTCAAGTCAGTACAATCTGCCTTGGATATAGAAATAAGCAAAAGTCATCAATCTTACGCTTCCAGTTCTGCAATGGCTACAGGGTTCAGTATTAGCCGATTGCTCTTGGTTGATTGAGTTGTCACTGAATCTTACCGGTTTGTGCCTGCCACCTTGCAGTCACCTCCATTACACGTCTGCACACGATTGTTAGATGCGTGGAAAATTTTGGGTCATTGAGCTTGATTGATGAAAGAAGTGACTTACGCCGCATACTGCCCATCCTGTTGGGCACTTCCACACCGCGGCGTTGTTCTCGTTAACTTCAGCGGCCGGGGCTGCCATTACAACGACTGCGCTGGCCATGAAAGCGAGGAGGATGTTGGTGAGCTGCATTTTGCAAGATACAGGATGTTATGAAGATGAGGTTGAATTCGAAGTTTTGAGAGTTGGTTGTCTTGATGGAGAAGATTCAATTGCTGCTTGGATCCCAACCTGAATCGGAGGGGGAAAGGGGGGTTTTAATAGGTATCTCGCTAGCGAACATACACTCTTGTCTTCTATATCGAGAAGAACTTCCAGGAGGCCTTGCCTGATAGCATGCTCGCGACGTGCATCGACATTGTGAGATGGGGCTTTCCCGTCGAGACTTTCCGGTTGAGTCATTTTTCGGTTCCTATCCTCGTCCTTCAGCTCGTTCTACAGCATCATGTAGACGAAACCTGAATCATTGGATGTCACGATGAGGCTTGCTAACGCCGCCACCTCACCACCAATGATGGCTTCTCTAGACGGAAAGTCAGGTCTCGTGGTTTTGACAGCCGCCTTTGAACATGGTGATACAGCGTGCATCCGAGTCAGTGTCTCGGGTTGTAGCTGCTGCAGGTGATTCTGAGCCCTGGCTGCATGTAAATCAATGTGACACTTGGTGGTCATCTTATCGAGTAAGGCTGGCATAGATCGGGTATTCTTCTGTGATTGGAGATGGCCCAGGGTTGGGGCCGTTGTCCGTCTGCACCAGGGAAAGTATCATGTCCATAAATATACCGAACTGCTAATGGCTAGGTTCGACACGGCGGAATTGGAATTGTATCTGTGGTGAGATTATAGCGGTTCGATTCGGCTCGTATCTCCTTTGCACGATCAGCCTCTTAGGCTGGTGTTACTTGGTAACCATCATTCCCTCGAATTGGTTGACTTATACTAAGACGTCCGTGTGAATACGGATCGTCAGATCATGTCACCAGTTCCACATGTGGCAACCACTGTAGTGAAGTCCTATATGCCCAGCTATAGACGTAGGGGCGATATGGTATGTACGCATTATGAAGAATTTATTTCAAGAGGCTCAACAGCTCTATCAAGATTGTACAAACATGACCCAATTCGCCCCCCGCTCGGGGAGAAGATGACATGCAATGGCATTTCTAACTGCTCTTTCAGGAACGCAAGTATCACAGCCGCCCCTCCAGGACATCCGATTTGGTCTCTATGTAAGGCCATCTACGAACTGATCTGCCGCAACGTACACACCCGCAGTCTTCGGTATACTGCAGCCACCACCTGTAGATCATCTGTCATCTTTTGGGCCATCTTGGCAAAACCTTCCACTAACCTTAGTAGGGATCAACTCGAACTGGACTTGATACATGATGCCTGCAGTCAGGCAGCGATGCGCAAGGCCCACTTGTTCTTACGTTAGATTAGTGAAGACCCTTTCACACGCGCCAGAGGTTCAAGCAAATGTGGGATATCACACATATGTTGCGTCCATGCGCTGCTCGGTCTCGCGCGTCATTAGTGTATACCCCATTCGGGTGTTTGTCCTTGAGAACTCGACTGCATATCGATGCAAGCTTGGTTGAGTCTGAAATAGTGACCGGAATACCCCTCACGACCGCAGAATAACTGTCGGCAGAGTGTTTACCTCTTCGTGGTGGCCGTATCCCGTCATTAATTCTAATGGCAGCTGCTGTATTTGGATCTCTGGGATCAGTATCTCGCTAGCGTCTTGTTGTTGAGAGCCTCCAGGCAGGCGCGCATCGGTGTCTAGTTGGTATGGAGAGAACGTAGTATAACCCCGTCAGCTCGTGTGCAAGAACCTGGCTGGGTTGTTTACGTCTCAAACGTGACATGCTACATGCTCTGTTCGATACAGTTGGTAACTGCAACTGGGTCAGAATTATGTCATCCTCTTTATGTCTGGGGTCGAGGCTACCCGCAGAACTGTACGCTGCATGCGTTCTACAGTATCAGACTCATATCATAGTGATACCAAAGATCTTAGGAGATTCGGGCTCCGGGTTAACACCTGTTACTCTTGCTACCGTGCAATCGGATTTCTAGGTCTCGAGGTTGGTAGAATTGGTCTCCAGCCTACTAGTGCCAGCACACATATTCGCAAGACTAGTTTTGATCAAGATATACCGATGTGCTGGGAAAAGATTTCACCTCGTAGATGATAGTACCCAGTAAGCTCACTTTCTATATATATATGTTGCAGATCATACAACTGGGGTTGTTATGCTATACCCCAACTTTGCTCAGATTGAACCAACTACAAAACGGACCAGTTCCTTGAGCTCTACTGGGTTGCACCCACTCCGCTCGTATGTAGTTCTGTATAATGCTCTCTGGGGGAAGAACACCGCCGATGCTGTGGCGTTCGTTGACGTGCCATAGTCCGTACAGTTACGGATCGCTATGTTCATAGATTCTATATGATATATGTGATGTGACTGCCCGGACTAAATTCTATGTACATGCTATGCCATAATTATTGTAATATATAAAATGAAAGGTACATCAAGAGAAGTCCACAGGAGGTAACCCCCGTTCTTCCACCCCCCCCATAACACCCCGTTGCAAAGACCGCACCGCCTCATCCCACGAAACACCATTCGGAGATCCACGCTCTCCGCCAACCCCTATCGGACGACTATCCTCAACAAGCCACATAAGCCACTTCGTGAGCGAGACAGCCTTGTCCAGATCTCTCTCGTCCACCACCACGCGCTTCACGTAATGCGCAAGGGCCTCGACATCTTCTTCGAAGGGCCCTTCTTCCGCGAACGCGTCATGCCAGGACCCGACTGCGTCGCGCACATCAGACAGCCTGGATAACTTCTGCGATGTGAACGTCGGCCGTTCCGGCAGGGGAGGGAGTCGGAGTCGTTTTTCTTGAGCGGGTGCGTGCGGTGCGCTAGAAGGGCGGGTTTGTTGTCCTGTGGTGCGTTGCGTAGCGCTGCCTGGGCGTGATCGCGTGCGCGCTCGTCTGTGTTCCTCGAGGACCTCGCGCCGGATGTCTTCTGGGAGGGCGGCGAGGAATTCGGGCGATACTTCGTTGGCAGGGTCGGGGAGGGGAGATGGTTCGCGTCGCTCTTCGCTGAGGGTGGGGGTTGTGGGGCGTGGGAAGAGGAAGTTGGCTTGTCGAAGGGTCGTAGTGCCGGTTGACTTGGTGCTGGGTCGACCGCGTTTCTTCTTCGGTGGGCTAATGGGCTTTTTGAAGCGGAGTGGGTTGGGAGGAGCAGGCATCGTTGCGGGTGCTGTAGGTGCTGTGAGTCCGGGTGCAGCCTGAGGGTCTGAGGGGCCTTGCTGGTTGTAGTAGCCTAGAACTTCGGCCCTCACATCTTCAGGTAGGGCTGCGAGGGTTTCCGGATCGAGCTGAGACTGGGGTGGAAGCTCAGCTGTAGCCGGCGGTTGGCTTCGACGAGGAGGAGGGCAGGGTGAAGTCGACCGGTCTCTCCGAGAAGCCTGCTTTCCTTGTGCGACGAGCTTGGATCGTATATCGTTCGGGAGCTCCGCTACGACCTGCGGATCGGTTTGAGATGGCATGATGAATTGAGTGCCTGATATATTCAAAGGCTTCTGGTTGCTGTCGTTGAGCGACGGCCCGTAGTTGACCGTGTCCGTTTCCTCCTTGCGTGGGCTCTCCAAATCGTCCGGGTCATGGGCTTGCTGTGCCCTTTTACGCGCAGGGGAGGCCTTGAAATTGAGTTGTTTCTGGCTGGCCTCGATGCTTCCCCCCGTTGCAGGTTTCAGAGGCTCGAGCTTGGTCATCTGCACTCCGATGCCTCTCAAGTCGCCCGGTGAGATTGCTAAACTCTTGAGCATGGAGACGGCCTCTTTGCCAAGGACATCGGTGGAATTAGATGGCACTCCCAACAGGACACTCTTGTTGAATGTATCGCATTTTCCGTGTCCTAGATGTTTGACGGGTTCTAATGGCGCATCCGCTGATCGTCGCATCACTTTGAGGGTGAGCTGCTTCCCTTTGACTAGGTTTTCGACGAGTCGTCGGTGTAGCTCTTCACATAAGGAGCGCACAAAATCTTCTGCCTGGGTTTGATTGACGAAACGAATGCCCCAGTTGACTTCCGCCGACACGGATTTCCTCATCACTTCGTTGCCAACTTCAGTTCTGTCGATCCCACGGGCATAATCCCAGATCCTAGCCCCTGTTTTGGGTCCCAGGGCAGAAGTGAGTCTTTCCTTTGACTGATCCCTGACGTCTTTGACGAATTTGATACCAAGTTCTTCCAACTTTGCCCCGAGACTGTAGCCCACGCCTGGCAAATCCTGGACAGTGAGGTTCCCAATAAAGTCAAGCACCATATCCGGCTTGAGTTGAAATTGGCCAGCTGGTTTGGCTTTTCGCAGAGCAACCTTTGCCTGGAGGATGTTGCCTCCAATGCCCACAGAGACGGAGCACCCGGCCTCCAATTTGACGGCGTGTCTGAGACTGTCGGCGATTTCATCCGCCTTGGCTTGCTCTCTGTAGATGGAGCCTTCGGACACGCCTCTCCCATCGGAGCCCCCGGCCTCCAGACACTGGCCGGTGATATCGACCAACGCTTCGTCGATACTGACACTCTGCACGATGCCGTCCACTGAAAGAATGGCGCTGTAGAATTTCCGACTGGCATCCTCATATGCCGGAAAGTCGTAGGGCAAGACGTTCAGATCTGGACACGATTGCAGAGCCCCCTTCATCCACATACCATTCTTGACGCCCTTCGCACGAGCGACGTAATTACAGCTGGCGATCTCCGAGCCGCTGCCCGTACCATGGGCCACGGCGACCGGTTTTCCGTCGAGATCGGGATGTTTGAGAACGGCAACTGCGGCGAAGAAGCAATCGAAATCAACGTGCATAATGTACCGCCGCGCCCCAGGAATCTGCCTTCTTCGGCTTAGGGGCGACTGGGATTTCTCTTTTGCCGCTAACTGGAGCTGGGCCTTCAATTCTGCCTTCCACGTTGACAGGTGGTGAAGACGAGACTCTCTATAGTATTGTTGGATGAACTCTGGATTGACAACGCTGTTGTTCCGCATGCGAGGATCCGAGAGCAGTTGGGCATTGTACTCCTCCGAAGTCACCTCTGGCGCTGGAGCATCCCGCCGAGGTGACGACGCCTGGTTTACAACCGGGGGCGACCTCAAAGGGCTATGAGTCGCTCCCAGCGAGTGAACAAGAGGAGTTGGTGTCCTCGGTCGCTCTTCAACGGGCTCAAGACTGGACCGAGCTGCCTTGTTGCTCATTTCGTTTGGTTGGTCAAGCGAGGTGAAGCTGGGGAAATCCCCGTAATCCGACTGGGTCGGCGGATTCACCGGTTGATCAGCGGTAGGACTCATATCAGACACGCCGGAGCTCGGTTGCCCAGTTTGAACCTGCGCAGATTCCCTTAGTTGTGATGTGTACCAACTAGAGTTCGTCTGATCGCGGTAACTGGACTGTGAAGTGTTTGACTCGTTCAGGACACGCCCGTTGTCAAACTTCAGCACTTTCTGGGATTGCCCTTCGTCTACTACGCGAAAAGCGTCCCATGGGAGTAAGCGCTTGGCTTTGATACTCTCCACCACCCACGCCGGCTTCACGATGCGATACCGACGAAATTCCTCCCGCTTCTTCGGGGTTAGTGAACTGGCAACAATGTGGGTTGCCGAAGTTTTCCCTTCCAGATACTGAAGAAAACCACCCCCATGGCTGACTACCATGCGGTGGAGATCCTGCAAGGACGGCTGCGTATACCCGTTGACGTGCACCACGACGCCACGAAATATCGGCGGACAATCTCCGGATGAGGAACGGATCTCGGCGTCGAGGTTCTGCAATTTGATTTTCTTGCGGCGCATATAGTCGCCGAAGCCACCAAAAGCAGACGCCTCATATTCTTCGCCTACCTCATCTTCAAAAACATCTAAAAGTGAACGTACCGCTGTTAGTCTGTCCATCGCGTGGTACTACGTCATAAGAATGTAGTTGAACATACGGTTTTCGATACGTTTGCGCACCGAGTTAGATTTTTCGTCAAGGAGGGAGCCCATGGTGGGCGATGTACAGGGGCATGGTTTTAACCCCACGTACTAGAGATGAATGGAGATAATGACAGAGGAAGATGAAGGTATTCAAGATGATACGCGGTGGCGGAACGCGTGACCGAGGCATATCACGTGGAGTAATCTTAGGCGGTGTCCGATAGAGCAGGCGGTGAGGTAGCTACGGGCAGAAGAGGGGAGAAAAAAAAAATCAAAGTCGGCGGCGACTAAACCGCTTTGGGTTCTGCCGTTGATTCTCGCCGTCTCAAAACTTTTTCTCTTCTCTCTCTTCTTCTTCTTCTTCTTCTTCTTCTTCTCTTGGGACACTTGCGATTCTTCTCTTCTTTGGAACCTTCGCTTGTCTGATATTATCTCTACATATCCTATTCTCTCAATCCCTTACTCTCTTTGCCCCACTCCCCCCAATCTCTCTTTTCACTCTATTTCTTTTCCCTTTTATAGACCATCGTTAGAGCTATATCCCATCATGTCTGGAACTCAACCCGTGGCTCTCTACGCCCTGCGCGTCCCTCCTGGAGGTGCGCTGATCCCGGCCCTTCCTGAGGTCGCTGCTATGGTAAGTCCTGGATTGCTTTCCGTCCACGTGAACCTCATGTCGCAAGATGAAATTCTCACACCGTTCCGCTAGTTCCGAGTCAACATGGCGGCCATTGACCCCGATGAGACCCCCGAGTTCGAAGATGGCGTCGAGAACCAGCGTCCGCGGGCTACTCTGAAGCTCGTCCGTCCTCCCCCCGGCTTGGACTTTGACGAGTCGGATGAGGATGATGAGTTCGATGAGGATTCCGAGGATGATGATGAGGTTAACGGCGGTCCTAGCGACAAGGAGCGTGCCCGTCAGCTCAAGAAGGCTGCCGCCCAGAAGGCCTTGGAGGAGGCATTGGCGGAGGATGACGAGGACGAGGACGAGGACGAGGATGACGACGACTTTGACCTGAAGGCGGCTATCTCGAAGCTTGTCAAGGGCAAGGGCCCCGCCATGGAGGATGATGAAGATGACGAGTCGGAAGAGGGCTTGGACCTGGACGAGATGGTCATCTGCACTCTGGATCCCGAGAGAGTAAGTCCGCCAGAGTGGTTCGAGCCATGGGTTTCTGCTAACACGGCTTGCAGAACTTCCAACAGCCCCTCGACATCACCGTGTCCGAGGATGAGCGCGTGTTCTTCAAGGTGACCGGTACTCACACCATCTACTTGACCGGCAACTACGTCATGCCCATGGATGAGCCCCAGGACGACTCCGATGAGGAGGATGAGGATGACTACGACCTCTCCCCCGACGAGGATGAGCTCGACATGGACCTCATGGACGAGGATGAGGAGAGCGACGACCTGGATGACCTGGAGAACCCGAGAATCACCGAGGTCGACAGTGAGGAGGATGCCCCGAAGCTGGTTGAGGCCAAGGGCAAGGGCAAGGGCAAGCGCGCCGCCGCCGAGGCCGAGAGCCTCGACGATCTCATGGCCAAGGAGGCCGAGGCCTCGAGCAAGAAGCAGCAGAAGAAGGTGAAGAAGAACAACGGTGACGCCGCCCCCGTCGAGCAGAAGAAGGAGGGCAAGGAGGCCAAGAAGGTCCAGTTCGCCAAGAACCTGGAGCAGGGCCCCACCCCGTCCGCCCAGGACAAGAAGCCTGCCGAGAAGTCCACCGGCACCCTGGGTGTCAAGGAGATCAAGGGTGTCAAGATCGATGACAAGAAGCTGGGAAGCGGTGCCGCCGCCAAGAGCGGTAACACCATTGCCATGCGTTACATCGGCAAGCTCGAGGATGGCAAGGTCTTTGACTGTATGTTCTCAATCCCCTCGCTTCAACCAATTGTTTATGAATAGTTCTCGCTAACGTCGTATTCCCACAGCCAACAAGAAGGGCAAGCCTTTCACCTTCAAGCTGGGCAAGGGTGAGGTCATCAAGGGTTGGGATATCGGTGTCGCCGGCATGGCTGTCGGTGGTGAGCGCCGCATCTCCATCCCCCCCAACCTTGCCTACGGCAAGAAGGCTCTCCCCGGCATCCCCGGCAACTCGAAGTTGATCTTCGATGTCAAGCTGCTGGAGATCAAATAATTGCCTGTTTCTGAGTCTGTACGATGTGTGTCGGCGCATCGCCCCTGACACGCCCCATGGCCGTCAGTGTGGTGGAGCCCGCTCTCTTTCATATCAATGTTTCATGTTTTTCCCAAAAGGAATGGTGTTATAGGGGTTTTGAATATAGTTAGGTTCTGTTCTGTGATATCCGACTTGTTATCTTCTTGCAGAGTCCCCGATGTGCATGCAGTAGGGATGAGGATATCGCAAGCAATCCACGTCCTGTTGTTGAATAATGGAAAAAGTATCATTTAAATATTACCTATTTATTGCCTCAACCATCGTGTACGTCCCAAGTTATGGTTGTTGGGTTATGTAAACGACCGCTCTTGCCCCCCGTGGCCATCCAGGTCACGGTTTCCCTTCGATGAAAAATAACAAACCTCACCTTTACCTGGCCGACCTAGAACTTCCATCTCCTTCATCCTCACCATGCACAGCACTGGCCATTCCATCCGATTGAGGGCTTCATCACCCTGGCTCTCTACTATCATTACGCATGTGTTAAGCCCAGTATAGTGTCTGCATTTTTGTGGCTCCACGGCAACCTGTCACCATTTGCCGTGAAGAACGCTGAGTCTCTTCGGGTCTGTTATGCTTCCCATGACCGACACAGATTACTCAGACTATATCTACTGGTCGGGATAGAACTGCCATGTCGGACACCACGGCCTCGGACTCGTCCAGGGCCCTACGCATCCAGAGGGCCAAGATACGGGCTCGGATTAAGCAAAGAAGCTCCAGGATTCTATCGCTGCTTGGTCTTCGCAGTTCCACTCAGGGTAAGCGGGTTGGGATGATCCATGGGTCAGATGGGCTGATGCAACTTGGTAGCTACCAAAACAACCATTGCGACGCCCGAGAGTCCGAAGCCAGGGCACCTCGCTGGCCCTCCGCATCCACTTCACACCCATCCACACACTGGATCAACCGATGGCGCGGAGAACGCTCCACCAGGGGACAGATCCCGGTGCCGTTCCGGGACACCGCGTGTCTCCTTCGAATTTCCACGGCTCTCAAGGGTGGAAGATCGATCTCGTCTACGGAAGACAGATATTCCAGAGAACGAGAGCTCCGTTGATCCCGGACTTGGGCGAAGCCAGTCCTCCCCAGCGGGTCTGACTGGTATCATTTCACGTACTTTGTCCACCAAGTTCGGAAATCCCACTGTGATCCGTCGATCGCGTCTACGCTCACGCCCCAGCCTTCGCACCGTTCACTTTGGGGAAACACGAGATGACCCACTCCGCCAGGGGGATAGTGCCAATGATAGTTCTGTGCCCTCGACTTGCCTCGAAGATAGCACCTCTCCAGTGAGCTCGAAGTCGACACCACCAACTTCTACCGAGCCTTCGGATAGGTCGAGCAATAAGCAGAGATCATTTCCGTCCAGCCTAGGCGTCGGAACTACACTTGATCCTATTCGGGAGACTTCCCGAGCATCGCCATCCGTTCTCACCGTTGAAGCCGCTGCGAACGCAAAGGTGTTTCTGGAGACATACTTCCAAGCCCTTTGGTCCGATGGGGACCCCCGGTTGCAACGGAGGTATGAGTTGGAACACTATATCTACTCTTTCCCTCTCACGACGGAAGAACGGGGGAGGATATGGAGAAACTGGATTGCACAAGAGCGAGAATATCTTCGGCAATGTCGGGTGCTCAAGGCCCGTTCTCAATCATTGCCCCATAACCAGGCTGCGGCGGTGGCTGAGTTTGAAGTCATCAAAGTCTTGGGAAGAGGAAGTTTCGGGGTCGTCCGTCTAGTGAGGGAAAAGGGTTTATATTCTTATGATAACAATGTCTCTGGCACGAACGAGGTGCGGGTCTCGAGTCCCGAGCCTTCCAGTGAAGGTATCCCCCACAAAGAACGAAGAAAGGTCATGGTGGGAGTGAAAAAGGACGTTTTCGCTATGAAAGCGATTCGAAAGTCGGCCATGATTCGCAACTGTCAAGAAGGGCACCTGAGAGCCGAGAGAGATTTCCTAGTCGCGTCCGCGAAATCTCGCTGGATTGTGCCCTTGATCGCCAGTTTCCAGGACCACAGTTATCTGTACCTCATCATGGACTATATGGTTGGCGGAGACTTCTTCGGCTTGTTGATGCGCCGATGTACACTTCCAGAAACTGTCGCGCGCTGGTACATCGCGGAGATGATTCTCTGCGTGGAAGAAGCCCATCGCCTTCGATGGATCCACCGCGACGTCAAGCCGGATAACTTCCTCATCTCAGCCTCGGGGCACCTGAAGATTTCAGATTTTGGTCTAGCATTTGATGGACATTGGTCGCATGACCAAGCGTATTTCACTGAGCATCGTCACTCATTGGTGAAGAGGCTGGGGATCCAAGTTGAGGGGGACACGCAAGATCGAAAAGAAGCCAAAAAGGCAGCCAAGGCAGCTTCCAAATCACGACAGAGCTACTCCACTGATGAGATAACATGTCCACCACCAGCTGCTGGTCTCTTGGGGTGGCGTGATCGCAATCAGAGACGAAGGCTAGCCAGAAGTGTCGTGGGAACCAGCCAGTACATGGCTCCCGAGGTAGTCCGAGCGGATTTGTACGACGGGCGATGCGACTGGTGGAGTGTGGGTATCATCCTCTACGAGGTAGAACCTCCTCCTCCTTCTGAGTGATCTTAACAATAGGTGTCTGACCAAGTCCATTAGTGTCTGTACGGATTCACGCCTTTTGCGTCGGAAGACCGGCAGAAGACCAAGATAAAGATCCATGTTAGTTGTGAATGTCTACGAGTGAACTGACTAGTGGCTAACGATTGGAAAGAAACACTATGAAACATTGCACTTCCCATTGCAAAAGGAGTCATCAGACAAACAAATCTCTCCGGAGGCAATCGATCTCATCACACGCCTACTCCAGGAAAAGGAGTATCGCCTATCGTCGAGCAAGTACAGAGAGAATGACGTCTTCAAGACGGGTTTCAATCCCAGGCCCTTCTTCTACAACATCGACCCCCGTAACCGCGACCAAAGGGTCTCCTTCGTATACTCAGACGATGCCACGGATATCAAGGCACATCCTTTCTTTCGGGGAACCCGATGGGACGAAATACACCGTTCGATACCCCCGTTTGTGCCCAAGGTGAGGGGATGGGACGATACCCGTTATTTTGACGATTGTAGTCTGTTGGTCGAAGACGATGCTATGTCGGCCGTCTCTGACCTCGATGAACCCGAGGACGAAGCCAATGAAGACGAAGTTCCGTGCGAACAGGGCTCTGAAGGGGGTGTGGAGTTGCCAAAGCCCAAAAAGAAAGAGGAAAAAAAGCGGCCACGAGACAAATTGTTACGGGATAAGGCCGTGGGCCAGACGGTTCTCGAGATGCGCAAGAACGGCGCCTTTATGGGGTACACATACCGCCGTCCCAAGGCCGTCGCCATGGCTTTCACTCCCGATCGAGGCCGGCCGTACTTCTCGCAGGGTCATCTATCTGAGTTGTATGGGTGATGGCCATACCAGTCATATTCCAATTTCGGGCATGGTGCATCTATCCTTCATTCACAATCAGTCAGCTTCCACACATATCGTTGGGTCAAGCACGGCGCAAGCTTAATCTGTGCCAACCAGTCTGTCGTTTAGATCATGGTGTATTCTTAACTATACCGCATACACTATAGCATAGCACTTGTTCAAAAGCGGTAGATGTTTTATACCTCTGCTTGGCAAGGCAATTGGTCCGCACTTGATTGATTCTGCAGTGCATCAGCATCGCTAATATAATACATATTTCATCCTGTCCTTCCATCCATAGCTTTCAAGAACGCTCATCAAGTACCTCAATAGAGAGTAGAGAATCCCACAACCCAATCTCAAAAGTAAGCCACATAAACGTTCAAACCGCTGCAGCACGAGAAAGCACGAGAAAAATCTGAAAGACGGCAGGCAATAGAGACAAGGCAAAGCAAAAAGACAATGTAAAAGCTGCAAAATGGAATGAAATGATAACAAGAATGATGCAAATAATCAACCCATTAGGGGAATAATGATGAAAGAAAAAATAATGTAGAAATTGAAGGTATAAAAGACATCTATGCGCCAACACCAATCGCTTCTTCGTATTGGCCTGTTTTTCCTCCTTTCCTTCCTTTCGGATACCGTCGTCGTGGTTGAACATTTGTTCGGCATGATCATGGCCAGGGTCCAGGGTCCAGGTCCGAGGTTCGGCTCGTTTAACGAGGAGATTGGGGATGAATGGAATGGATCATGATGGGATAGATCGAGGGGGAAAGACTCGAATGATTTGATAGGAGGAGTATAAAGATGAAGATGAAGAAATGCAATGAATTGTGGAAACAAACAACCAACCAGCCCGCCAGCCAATCAACCACCCAACCAACCAACCAAACCGTAACCGTAACCGTAACCGTCCGGGGCCATTGTGGCGAACAATAAAGTGAAGAAGTAAGTATCATGAGAGGATGTAGGAATATGAGAGCAAAGGTGAGAAGAGGAGGACATATAAATGCAAGTAAGTAAAAGATAAACAAATCAATCAATCAATCAATCGCAGGGAGGGTATCATTCATTCGTTAGCGAATATTCTGCAACAACAATGACAACGACAACAACACTATCATCAGGACTGTAGTTCTGGTGTGTGCGTCTTTAGGAAAAGATATAGATTCTTTTCGTTTCGGTCTTTTTCTCAAGGATAGACACGTCTGTAGAGGAAAAGCCTAGCTTATATGGCAGGAGGGGCGCCCATAGCGAAGGCAGAATCGCTGACTCGGTCTTCGGGTTTCATGGTTCCGTTGAGGAGGGGGCAGAGTCTGTAGATTTGCGCGGCGATGCGGCCAAGACGTTAGCATATCTGATCTTGTTTTGTTTTGGTGTGTTTCTCTTTTTTTGTCTTTTTTTTTTTGGCTTTTGGTAAACAATGCCTTAGGTCCAGTGGGTTTGACATGCGACGAGACGATATGGTCGTCGACGTCTTTTCTTTGGCTTCGCATGTGGGTCCATGGGAAGGGGTAGATGGGTGTATGTCAGGGGAATAGGGGAGTGGACAAGAAGTTGGAGGCATGGGCTGGACGGAACTCTGTCCGTCCGCGCAATGCTCAACCTCTTCAATGACATGTCACGGCTGTGGGGACGCCGATTTGGGACCAGGTGTACTACTACTGCGCGAACGCCGAGCTCGGGCAACGCTAGGCTTCGCAGCAGAGGGGACAGGGAACGACGAAGCAAAAAATGGGGGAGGGTCCTGGGGGGAAAGAAGGGGAGGGATGTCTGGGTTGGAACCCAGTTCATCACGGCGAACGCACTTTTTGTTGGTCTTGATGTGGCCGACCTGGCCGCAGTTGGCACACTTGCGCTGTGTACCAGCTCCTCGGCCGCTGCCGACGCCTCCGTCGGCTGGGGAGTCGCCTGCGGAGGCCCTGGTGGCGCCTTTTTGTTTCTCGCGCGCGAAACGGCGCTCCTTGTTGCGGTTCAAGCGGCTGAGTTCTGCTTCGATGCTGGGAGGGAGTTAGGTGGGGAACGGGGGGATACAAGGTCATGGGGGCATACAGTTTCTTGTTGCGGGCATCCACTTCTGGATCGCCGGTGGGTTGCAGAGCATCCAATCTGAAGATAACGTCAGTTTGCGAGGACGGGTGAAACGAAGAAGAAACACATACTTCGTGGTCAACGACTCGACCCGATGGCGGTGCTGGATATAATGGCGGATGACACGAGGGTCCCACACCATTGTTTCCTTCTGATAGATCTCGCCCTTTTCGTCTCGGAAAGACCGCATGATACGAAGGACTTTCCCCTTCTGGTCCGGCATGCTCATCTTACTGAACTGGCTCGTGGTCTCATCATCACGACGGCCGGGCACAGGCGTGGGGGCTTCCGATCGCGGGGTGGGCTTGTTAAAGTCGTCCTCGTCGTCCTGGTCCATGTCGCTCTCGCCGCCGTCCGAATGCTCAACCGTGGAGGACAGGCTCGCCTTTTGCGCATCCCAGATGCGTCGGATCGATGTCTCGTATGACCGCTGCTGCCGTGCCACGTTGTAGCTGTGGCCGCCGAGCTCTTTGAGGCGCTGGGCGTCCAGCTTGTCTTCCACACTCTCGCCAACGGCCTTGAAACCGCCCTTCATGGAGGTCTTGAGGAAGCTGAACCCTTCGCCGCGGCGCGTCGGATCTCCCTCCCCATGAAGTTTGAGCATCGCCTTGCCTTGCGATGCGAGAAGGAAATTGCGGGTTGCCTTCCACGGCGCCATCTGCTGCTCAAAGCTCTCGCTCTCCTCGTCCTCTTCGTTGTTGTTCTCGCCGCCGGTCTCGGCGTCGTTCCCAAAGCCGGTGTCGTGCAGGTGTTGTTGGCCAACCTGCATCGACTCGAGGAGACACACGTCCTCGGGTTGGACCCACGACCGAATGGTGTCTTGCTCCGGGACCGGCTCCAGGGGCACCCAGTACTTCGAGTCCTTGTCGTGCTGCAAGAAATCCTTGACCTTTTGCCGGTTCTGCATATCGCTCGTGCCGGGAATGTGAGCGGTGACATCGCTGATCGAGAGCCGCATGTCGCCGCTCTTCTTCAAAAGACGGTATACCAGCATCTTCATGCGGTTCTTCGCGACGGTGGTCACCTTTCGGGAATGAGGGCCGGGCACATCCACCGACGGGAGCTGTTGTCCCGCCACGTACAGGTTGTCGATGTTGCGTAGGTAGTAATCGCTACCCCCCGAGACCGTGCTGCTCCGAACGACCAAAAAGTCGGTGGATTTCGCGTGGTGTTGGAACACGGGGGCGCGGTACATGGAGTTCGAGATAGCGGGGGCAACCTCGCCGGGGTCGACATGACCGAAGATGGAAAAGGGGCTCTTGTCCTGGGGCAGCAGAACCGCCGTCTCGCCGATCTCGGCCTTGGGGCGCGTGGGGTCGTCCGGGTTCTTTCGGCGATAATAATTGATGAAGCGATTGGACATGCCGAAGTTGGACATCATGAGCGGGACCTCCTCGGAGTATTCGACCAGGAGGACGTTGGAATTGTCGGCCGCCGACAGGGCCCGGGTTGAATCGTAGAGCGCCTTGACTTCCTTGCCCCGCTGGTGCTTGCGCTTGATGTACGCCGTGTTCTTGAACCACGAGGTCTGACCCGGTCGGAAGGACAGCGCCGGACGGTGGAACGAGCGCGCCTCGGCCTTGGTGAGCTCGGTCCGGTAGTAGGGCCACTGCAAGCGCAGGGCCGGCATGCCGTGTTCGAGGGTGATGTTGCCCAGCGTGCTCCGGACCTTGTTCTGGTGGTTTTGCTTGAGCATCTCGTAGGCCGAGTCGTTGGAGATGTTGTAGCGCGACAGCAGACGCCGGGTGACGTTGGCATCCATCTCGTCCCGATTCCGCGCGCCCAAGGCCTTGGGCTTCTGGGCCGTCGAGTCCACACCGCGCTCATCCAGCAGCAGGTAGGGATCGTTCATATCCATAGTGACCTTTTGAGCGATGCGCGACGTGGCCTGCTCGGGGTCATCGACGAAGGGGAAGTCGATATGGGACAGAGCCACCATGTCCATGGGGTCTCGGCCCGTCTTGCGCTTCTTGGCCGGACGTGTGGTCTCGGCCATCCAGTCGTCTTCATCCTCCACATCGCCGTTCGGCTCCCCACTGGGCGGGACGTCAATGTCCATGGCCGACGACTCTTCGACCTCATCCTTCACATCCCAGTCCATACACACGACGCGAAGATCATCCAACGTAACCCCGCCGGGCAACGTCTCCTCTGCGTCCGTGTCGTGGTCGAGCTCCTCCCGAACTTCGTCCCCATGACCCTCCTCCGCTTCTTCTTCATCCTCGGAGATTTCGCCCACCGCCACGACGCCCAGCTGTTCCGTCTCTAGAGAGCGCTTGTGGGCCTGACCCCCGGCTTTGAAGATTCTTTCCTGGTCCTGGGCCAGCTCGAGGTTGACTTTGCTCGGGATGGTGGGTTTCGGCGGCTTCGGCAATTGTTTGCCGAGGAAAAAGGCTTTCTTATGGGGAATCAGTTCGAGGAATCGCGGCAGCGTGTTGCGGTCGAACTTGGGGAACAAGGAGTGCAGGAGCTCTTCAACATTCTCCGGTGGCGCGGGGGGGTTGTCGGGGCCAATCGAGGACATGGCGAACAAGGCTTGCTGGAGTTTCCAGGCGCGCAGTGCAGCGGGGTCCATGTCGTCCCCGGTGGGACTCAAGATACCCTCGTCCTCCTCCTCCTCCTCCTCCTCTTCTTCTTCCTGGGGGGTTTCCGGTGGAACTTCCTGCACCGGGGTGGGCGTGGGCATCTGCATGGGCGTGGGCATCGACATAGGCATAGGCATCGACATCGGCATCGGCATAGACATCGGCATCGACATGGGGATCGGTTGCGTCTCGAGGGGGGGAATCTGCATAGGTTCCGGCACAGCCGGTTGCTGCTCTTCCTCGTCGAAAAACAGATCGCGGGTTGAGTCCATATGTTCCGGCTCGGGGGACGCGGGTCCATCGCCGAAAAGATCGTCGAGTTCATCATCGGGGCGTGTTGGTCCTCCTGCTGTTCCTCCTGACCACCAAACAGATCTTCCTCCTCCGCGCCAAACAGGCCCTTTTCGTCATCATCGTCGGCGGCTTCCTCCGGCGCTAACATCGAAATTCCATTTCCTGCGGGCGCCCGTGCTCTCTCCTCTTCTTCGGGAAGTTCGTCGTCGCTGAAATCCTCGTAGTCGACGGCGTCGTCGGCCTTTTCGCCCGGGTCGAGATCGCGTTGCAGGAAATCGAAGGACGGGCCGCCTGAGCCGAAGGAGGGGCCGTTCATCTGTCGCATGACATTTTCGAACTCGGTATCCTCCGGCTCTGGAGCCGTTGTTTCTGTAGCGTGTGGCATGGTAGTGGTTGAGGGAGTGTGTGGTTGGTAGTGGGGGTTGGGAGAGGTTGATAAATAGAGGCGAAAGTTGATCGCGTTGTAAGGGTTTAATCACCGGTTCACAGAGACTGAAATGAGCAAACCGGGAGGGAGGGGTGAGAGTTAAGAGAGAGGGTGCATGGAGAGCAGGTGGGGAGCATACCCAGACTCCAATAGCCCATGAATAGAGAGAATCAAACAGGTGAAGAGAGAGTGAAGAGTGAAGTGAAGGAAGAGAGAGAGAAGTGGACGAGAAGATGGAGTCGTTGCCAAGACTGCTGTGTCGCTAGTCCCGAACGGGAAATAAGCTCTGCGTCACTGGCAGGTACCTCCGAAGTACCTCGATCTTGCGGGCGACTGCTAGGTTAGCGCGGTATCTCAGAGGTACCTTACTGTAATTCAGATATGGTCTGGTCTCCAGAAACACAATATCTGAGACCAATGTATACTACACAACAATGACATACAATCTACATATTGTCAAGCACGTGATGGAACGCCCAGCCAGGGTATCACTATCATACAAGAGTTAAAGAAAATGGTAAACGAAAATCACTCCAGATTGAATCCCCCATAGTACACACACAGCGCCTTGCTAGCCCCTTCCATACAGTAGTGCATCACCATTGCAGGGCGCCCAGCGGGAACAAACTTAGCCAGCTGCTTCATATCCGACGTGCGCGGGAGAAACAGAACCAGGTGCTCCGAGAAGGCCGAAAACTCCGCATACAGCGTTTCGAGCGAGTAGGGCTCCATGGTCTTCAAATTAAAGACCTGATCCGATCGGTATCCAGGGCCTACACGAAGTAATGGTCAGATCTGCCACTGTCTCAAGACAAATAGAAGACTTAGGCGGGAGGGGGACGGGATTATGGACATACCTCCCCACGGCGGACTCGCAAAGATAATACTATACGGCGCCAGATCTTTAAGCTGATTCTTCAGGATTTGAAAGCAGTCTCCCTCAAACCAGGTGATCTGGTCAGCCACCCCATAGATCTTGGCGTTGTGCTTCGCGCACCGCAAGACAGCCGGGTTCTTCTCGATGGCGTAGACGCGCTTCCACTTCCCGGAGAGCGCAAACGCGATGGAGTTACCCCCAGCGCCGGCAAATGCGTCAACCAGGACGCTGCGCCCGGGGGGGCGGAGCTGGCTATATGATCTGCGATTTTACTAGAAAAGTAAAAAAGGTAATATGTAAGCGCATGGCGTCGTGTAGATAGACGGTCTCCTTACGTTGCCACTGGCTCAGGAGTCACCCCGAACCAGGCATCATCGGTCAGCCAGATCCCCTGGTCATATTTGGAGAAGATGTTATGGCGTTGTCGCCAGTAGCTGGGTGACGGGTTAGCTTCAGTAACCGGTGCGGAAGACGGAAGGAATCGCACTTTTGAATGTCCCAGGGAACTTCACTGATATGGTTGTAATGGTGGACCTCAGAGGGTGCCTCTCCATCAGAATCGCCCATCGCTCATAATATTCTCTATTCTTTTTGTTTGACACCAGAAGAAGAGGACGAAGATGATGAAAGTCAGGATCAATCCCGATAACGCGGTCGATAGCGTGTTTGTCCCGTTTGCACCCGATCTATCCATCCAACAGACCACCGAGTCCAACTGCGCCTCGTGAAGTCTCCCAACACCTGTCCAGACGACACTAGCCCACACTGAATTCGATACAGCATGTTTGGAGCCCTGAATCGTTTCATCGGCCGGCTGGACGCGGAGCCCCTCCAGCACGCGCAGTCCCCCCACGACAACGCCTTTGGGTTCCAGGTCCTCCGCAATAAAGACGCGGAGCTCCCTCTGGAGCCGTGGTTTGATTTCATCGTGGGGATCAACGGGCGGTTGATAGTGAGTTTGATGGAAAGAAACAAAAGTAGAGGAAAGAAAAGGATGGGAAACTGACGGTGTCATCCAGGACGACCCAGACCCCTCCCTATTCGCGACCGAAGTGCGCAACTGCGCAGGAGGAAACGTGAGCTTCGAGATATGGAGCGCAAAGGTACGCCACTACCTTCCCCCGGAGGAAATACAAAGATACAGACAGACAGACAAACCAGCCCCAACAGTACACTAACAACCAACCAACAGGGCCAACGCACCCACACCGTAACCCTCCCCATCCCCCAACCAACCCAACCCTCAACCTCGCCCTCCAACTCGCGCCCCTCTCCTCCACCCAAAACATCTGGCACGTCCTGTCCATCCCATCCCCGCTCAGCCCGGCCTACCGCGCCGGCCTCCTCCCGCACTCAGACTACATAATCGGCACCCCGAGCGGCACCCTCCGGGGGGAATCCGCGCTCGGCGAGCTCGTCGAAGAGCACCTCAACCGCACGCTCGTCCTCTGGGTGTACAACAGCGAATTCGACGTCGTGCGCGAAGTCGAGCTGGTGCCTACGCGCGGCTGGGGCGGAGAGGGCGCGCTGGGCGCTGAACTCGGCTTCGGGGCGCTGCATAGGCTTCCTGTTGGGTTGGGCGAGGAAGTCGAGGGACCCGGTGAGGTTGTCTTTGAGACGCGCGAGGATGGATCCTCGGAGCCTCTTGCGAATCGCCTCTTCCAACAGCAACAGCAACAGCAACAGCAGCAGCAGGCAGACACCGGAAGCGCAAGCGGAAGCGGGAGTCAATTCCTGATGCCAGCGACGATGGCCTCGCCGCCGCCGTTGGCGGGGTCAGTGTCACCGTCAGCGAGCCAGTCGCCGTCTGGGACGCGGCGTGGTGGGGGGAGACGTGCGGGCGCGGGGGGAGTGTCGCCTAGTCGGGCGTTCGATGAGTACTTTGCGGAGGGGGAGCAGAAGAGTAAGGAGCAAGATTATGCACCGTCGTCAAGACGGGGGACGCCGCTGCCACCGCCGCCTAAAGTTGGGGTGCAATCTCCTCCTCCTCCGCCTCCCAAGGCCGGGGTGCAGTCTCCGCCGCCGGCTGAGGCGGAGGCGGAGGGTGGATCCGCGTGATGTGTTGAGCTGGCTCGGTAGACCTATGATATTCCATATTACTATGAATCATCCTACAGGTGGATTATTACTTTTCGTAGAAGAAATACTGGGAAAAGAGGGAGGAAAAATCAAGGAATCCTTCCGATCTAAATGTAGAGTACAGATAATGCCAAAGGAACCAGATAGAAACAACGGGATACAACGACCCGCACATCCGCTAAACAGGGAGAGAGAAATGTCAACCGAGGGGTTGTTTTAACAGAGGAAATCCACAGATCGGGAGCAGAGCGAGGAGAGATAGACAGGTAGACAGAGAGAGGGAGGGAGAGAGAGAGATGGGAGAGGAAGGAGGAAGAAGAAGAAGGTAGACAGTTAATGACCCTTGCTGACAACCTCCTCCAACTTCTTCCGGACGTCCCCGATCTTCTCCTCCATCATGGCACGGGTCATGGCGCTGTGGGCCAGACCAGTGGACCAGATGTGCTGGGCATTGTTCCGCAGGGCGAGATGCTGCTCAGCGACGGCAGGGACCTGCTTCTCGTACTCCCAGACGAGGTCGGAGACGTTGCGCATGGTGACAGGGAGCAAGGACCAAGCGGCGACGGTGCCAAAGGCCAGCGGGGAGGCCGAGCGCAGGATGATGCCGCGGTTGCGGGCGACGATGGAGCCGGCCATGGCGGCGACGACGACGTAGGCGCCGCCGGGGAGGAGACGCTCGCCGGACTCCGGGGAGGGCGCCAGGGCGGCGACGGTGTTGGTGAAGGCGTTCTCGACGTTGAGGGCGCGGGCGAGGATGTCGTTGAAGCAGGTCTCGGCGGCGAGGGAGTTCTTGTAGAGGAAGACACGGGCCTGGCGGACCTGGGCGGTCAGGATGTCGGTGGGGGTGGGAGCGGAGGACGCGGGAGCGGGAGCGGCGGACTTGGTCGGGAGCTCGACGGGGAGGGTGGGCTCCTTGGGGGTGTCGACGGGGGGGCGACGGGGGGAGCGACGGGGGAGACGACGTCGGAGAGATCATCGTAGATGGGTTTCCGCTGGTTGTATGAGCAGGATGCATTGAGGTTGGAGGTGGAGGGAGCTACATACCTGGTCCCGGGGTTCTTCGGCAAACGCGGTGCGCCGGGGATAGAGGGCGACACCACCGGCCAGGAGGGTGGCGGCGAGGGGGGTAGCCTGGCGGTCAGTTGCAATCGTTATAATGAGAGGAATTGATCACATACCTGAGAGAAGACCGGACGGAAGGACATGGTGGTGGAGTGGTGGAAGATGAAGATGAACTGGAGAGGGAGAAGAAGAGAGAGAAAGAAAGCGTGCGAGTTGCGGGTCACGGGAATGACCGGTGCCAAGACATTTCAATATTCTAGCTTATATTATTTCATCTTATATCTTCTATTATCTCTATATGTATGATATTGATATTATTGTTCTAGATATGTAGATAGACTCTATACTCTACATTCCATATTATACATATTATGCTTTATAATAACTACATAGAGTCTGGGGCTGATACATGTATAGATATAAGAAAGATATCCTGATCATACACTTTAGACTCACGTAACCCTACAAATACTCAGTGCAACATATATAAGTTACACCTGCACCCCTAGGAAATAACAAAAAAATAATCAAAAAATAATCAAAAAATAATCAAAAAATAATCAAAGTACATCCCCGTAAGTAGCCAAATTCAATCATCCCATACGTCAAAATCAAGACAGGGTAACGACCTCGACAAGTGCTGGTGGCGTCTGCACCGATCCTGCCATTGGACTGGTTTGAGACTGTCTTATCCATTCTATACAATCTGCTCTCTCTCTATATATATAATAAAATATATACAAGATTATATATACTGAGAATGTCCGGCACATTTTTCTCCTTCTATCCATCCTATCATTTGATTCTTGTTGGATTAAATTCCCGTCATGGTCTATATATCCCACTATATATCCTGGATATATCCCTTCACTTCCCAATATCCAACATCCAACATCTAACATCTAACATCTAACATCTAACATCTAACATCTAATACAATATCTAATACAATATAATATAATATAAAATGCCAACAATCAACATCATCAACGACTCCGACCACCTCTCCTTTGTCTCCTCCGTCCCCTCCTTCACCCCTCACCCTCATTCTCACTCTCATCCTCACTCTCATCCACCCCGTCTCCGTCACTCTCCCTCCATCGCCAACCTCTCCCGCTGGGTCGTCAATCGCATCTCTCGTCGTTCCTTACGAGAGGAATACACTGGGTCAGATAGATCGGATCTCCCCCATTATAATAATCACGATAACAATAACGATATCAATCCCAACAATAACCAACAAGATAATCCTCACCACACCCCTGGATACAATAGCCGACAACAACGACGACAACGACGACGACGACGACACCATCGCACCGCACCTCTCAAAGAAGAAACCAACGAAGACAACGACCCCGACGAACACGATGAAGAATCAGAAGTAGAAGACTCCGACGAAGAACGCCTCAAAGAAGAATACGCCGCCTACTGTCGCGCCTTTACCGGGTCCGGGTGTCCAGATCAACATCATCCTCCTTCTTCACTCTCCCAGTCGCGCTGGACCATGGAGGCTTCTGTTTACCCGGGGACAGTATCACGGTCGTCATCTCCGGGACTATCACCACCATCAGCAGCAGCAGCGGTAGGAAGAGAAGAAGGAGAGTACGGCGTGCCCAGTCCACACTTCGACCCTCTCAATGAATCGCATCCCCAGTTACAACCACCCCCTCGCATACTCACTCCCGCTCTCTACGTTCAAACGCAAGCCCAAGCTCAGCAGCGCAAACATCCCACCCCCGAGGACCGTCCCGTCCGGCCCTGGTGGTCCACGGCGCGGGGGTGGGTGTGCGCCCGTCCGTGACCCACGCAAAGGCCCGGGTCATACGCACATACCCCCTCTCGGGGCGTACAGACAACCCTAAACTCGACGCCACCGACAGCACAGCAGTCATCCGCTTAAGCCCGAAAAAGCATGGGGAAGACCCAAATGAAAAGAAAGAAGAAGGAAAAAGAAAAGAAGACAAAAAAAAAAAAAAAAAAAAGAATAAAAACAGGGGTATCCTGATTATCTGATTATACATACAATTCTTCCTAGCCAATACAACATTATCCGAATACCATCCTGTCCACTCTGAACAAAGGAAAATGAGTGACTCCTCCAGCCCCACCGGTTGCATCACCCCCCTTACTCCGGTCGCGTCTTCACTTCCGCGCTGGAGAGCACCCGCTCGAGCCCTGGCGTCGACGTCTGACTCCGCATGTGGGGAGTCCCGCGTTGGGACAGCTGCGTGAGCTCGCCAATCAACCTGTTTCCATCCGTCAGCCATTGAGTACAACTTACTAGAAACAGACCCAAAGAAAAAAAGAGAAAAGGGAAAGAAAACGTACCGTCGGTGCTCATCATACCAATCATCGTTGGCCGAGCGAATATGCTTAAGCTGCTCCTGAATGCTGGCCATCTGATAAGGAGAGAGGAAAACTCCGGTCAGCCATGGGCTCGCTGGTCAAGAGAACGGTCCCAGATCGAGGAAAAGGAAAAAAAGCCAGGATTGGATTGACGGGGAGTGCCCACCGTTCCCTCGATAGATGAACCAAGATCCTCACCTTCTCCGGCCGGACTGCCCGCCTCTCCGCCCGTCGTCGCCTTCTTCTCGTCCTCGGACGCCCATCGGCTGCCCTCCAACCCCACCGACGGATCTTTACCCTCGCCCTGCACCGCCCGCAGCGCCTCGAGGTCCGCCTCCAGCTCGCGCACGCGCTTGCGGCTGCTCGCGATCGCCGAGTCCACCTCGCCCAGCTGGTTCAGCAGCGACATGTTCTTGTCGATCTGGTCGTTGAGATCCCGCTCGCCTTCCGACAGCTTGTCGCTCAGCGTCTTGTTCTGCGCCTGGAGCTGGTCCAGCGCCCCCGTCGCCTGCTCGTGCTTGCCCTTCACCTGGTCTAGTTGCTCCTGCGACGCGCTGAGCTGCTGCTGGAGCGCCGCCAGGTCCGACGGCCGGTCCGCCGACGCCGCCACCGACTGCTCCAGTTCCGCCACCCGCGCGGCCGCCGCCTCGTGCTTCTGCGCCCATTCGGCCTTCTCGGCCTCCAGCTGGCTCAGGGCCGTGTGGTGCTGGCTGGCCTGCTCTTCCCGCGCCGCGACGGCCGCCTGCTCCGCTGCGGCGAGCTTCTGCTCCAGCTCCGCCACGGTGGCCGTCAGTCCGTCCACGGCCGAGTTATCCGGCACGGCCGCCGTCTGTGCTTCTGCCAGCTGGCTGTGGACCGCCGCCAGGGCCGCCTCGTGCGACTGCCGCAGTTCGTCGAGCTTGGCCGCGTGGGCCTCCTCCAGCTCCGCCCGCAGGCCCGAGAGCTTCGCGTCCTGGGTGCTGAGGATCGCCTCGATCGCCTGGCTGTGTTCGGCGTCGGCCTCGGAGGTGCGGGACGTGCGGGACGTGGTCAGCTCGGCCTCCAGCTGGGCCTTGGTCTCCGCAAACTCCTTCTGGAGATCGGCGACAGCCTGGTCCCGGGACTCGGTGTGGGTGGCGATCTCCGCAGCGTGGCGCTCGCGGGTCGACTGGAGCTCCGCCGCGAGGGCCTGGACCGCCTCCGCGTGGCTCGACTCCAGGCGCTGGTTCGTCGCCAGCAGCTCATCGTACTTGGCCTGGAGTTCCTGCAGGGCGTGCGCGTCGTCGGCGCCCGCGGCCGCCGTCTGTGCCTGCGCCAGCGCCGAGGCATGCTCGGCCTTGAGCGTGTCGAGCGCCTGGGCGTGTCGCTCCGCCGCGGTCGCAGCGTCCGCCCGCTGAGCCTCGAGGGCCTGCTCGGCTGCGGCGACCTGGTCCTCCAGGGCCTTGCGCTGACTGGCCTGCTCGGCATCCCTGGCCTGGGTCTGGGCCTCAAAGGCGACGAGGCTCTGCTGGAGGGCCTCGGCCTCAGCCTGCTTGCTCTGGATTTCCGACTCGAAGGTCTTCATCTCGCTCCGATCGGCCGACAGCTGCGACTCCAAGGCGCCCACCTTCTCCTTGAGCGACTCGATCTCCTGCACAGCCACGGCCTCGGCCTCGTGGGCCCGGTCCTCCCCAACCTGCTGCGCGGACTGCTCGGACGCGTCCAGCTTCTGCTGCAGCGACTCCAGCTCCGCGCGGTGCGTCGCCTGAAGCTCGGCGAGGGCCTCGTCGCGGCCCTCGGCAGCGTGGGCCTCGGCCGCATCCAGCGCGTCCCGGAGCTCCTGCAGCTGTTGCGCGTGCGAGGTTCCGGCCGACTCCGCCGAGGCCGCCGCGTCCTTGGCCGTGGCCAGTTCCTCGGCGTGGGACGCAGCCGCGGCCGCGACCGCCGCCTCCTGCTCCGCCTTCAGCGTGGCGACGGCGGCGTCGTGGGCGGCGTTCAGTTCCTGGATCTTCTGGTCGAGCTCCTTGCCGGCCGCGTCGCGGGCCTCCTGGAGCTCGGCTTGCGCCTTCTCGGCCGCCTGCTTCAGGTCGGCGACTTCCTGCTCCTTGCCGGCCAGGAGCGCGGCCGAGTCTTCAGTGCCGGTGGACGCTGCGTGAGCCGCCGCCAGCTGCGACTCGAGCCCGGCGACCTTCTCCTCGAGGGCGGCCACGGACTGCTGGGCGGCCTGCTGGGCGGCCTCGGATTCCTGCTCCTTGGCGTGGTGGAGCTTATCCATCTCGACGTTGAGATCCTTGATCACCTGGTCCCGACCCTTGAGCTCGCTCTCCAGGTCATCCAGCGCCTGCGCCTTGTCCTCCTCGAATCCCTTGGCGGCGGCCTCGTTGCGCTGCTTCTGGGACTCCAATTCCTCGGCGAGCCCGGCCAGTTGCTGCTGGAGGGAGTCGAGCTGCGTCTGGTGGGTCTGCTTCAGCTCCTCGAGGGCCGCCGCGGCCTGGTCGTCGCCCTGGGCGGCGGCCGCTTTCGCGGCCTCGTCCAAATCCCGGGCGGCCTTCTCCTCGACGTCTTTGCGCGCCGCCTCGGCGGCCTCGAGCTGGGCCTGGATGGCCTGCAGCTGCTCGGTGTGACGGGCCGTCAATTCCTGGAGAGCCGCGGCATGCTGCTCCTGGAGTTCCTGGGTCGCCGCCTCGCCGCCCTTGGCGTCGGCGGCGGACTCGCCGGAGAGCGACAGTTGCGTGAGGCGCTGGTTCACCTCGTCCAACTCGGTCTTGAGACCGGACACAGTGGCCTCGCTTTCGGTGAGTTTCGCTTGGAGCGTCTGCAGTTTCTCCTCGTCCTCGGCACTCCGGGCCGCGGTGGCGGGCCGCCTGGTGGCAGTGGTGGTTGGCCGGGTGGTGGTGCTCGTCCGCGCAGCCGTGGTGGAGGTCGCGGGCGGGCGGTGGTACCGGCAGTGGACGTGCGCGCGGCGGGGCGGGTCGCGGTGGACGGGGCCCGGGCGACGGACGACCGCTTCTCGGCGGTGGAGGAGGCGGCGACACTGGACCGGCGATCGACGGTGCTGGTGCTGGGCCGGGTGGACGGGCGGGTGCTGGCGGTGCCGGCGAGCGACATGCGCTTGGCGGTGCCGGCGATGCCCCGCTTCTCGTCGCCGGAGCTGGCAATGGAGCGGGCCTTCTCATCGGCGGAGCTGCTGACCGAAGCGCGCGACCGGTGGGAGGCGGTGGTCGAGGTGCTGAGCGGGCGGCGAGTCGAGCTCGTGGTGGAGGTGGTGGACGGCCGGGTGGGAGGGCGGCTCAGGGTGCCGCCGGTGGTGGAGGTGCGGGCCGTGGCGGTCTTGGAGGTGCTCGAGATGGAGCTGGGCCGCTTCGTCGCCGTCGTACCGGACACGGGACGCTTGGTGGCCGTGGTGGATTTGGCGGGGGAGGACTTGACATTTTCCTTGTCCTTGGTGGCGTCCGGGCTGGTGACGGGCTCTTCACTGCCGGAGAGGACGGTCGAGTCGACGGGGGTGGCCGGGGGAGCGGTGTCCGAGTCGACCTCGGCGGGCGCCTCGGTGGGAGCCTCGGTCGGGGCGGGCGCCTCCGTGGGGGGAACTTCCACGGCAGGGACCTCCGCAGGGACCTCCGCAGGGGCGGCGGCTGGGATGGGCTCTTCCGTCGAAGCCATCTTGTATTTGTAGAAGAGGGGGGGGGGAGAGAGAGAGAGAGTCAGAAGAGTCAGGGACTGACGAATCGGGGGAGGGGATTCTTCAGCAGGAATCTAGCGAAAAGGAGATTCCCGTTAGTCTGGGGGAACCCAAAGAAGAAAAAGAAACGAGACAGAGAAAAAGAGACAACGTCGCGTTCGGTTCAATACCGCGAGAAGGGTGAGTGTGTCGGCGTGCGGACGGACAATCAGGTCATTGGCAGAGAAGAGGGGACGAGAGAATCGGAGAGAGAGAGAGAAGGGAACCGGCGAAGACGCTGAGCTGGCCTGGAGTCGGAAAGCAGAATGACGATCGGCCGCCAGAGGCAGCTGCGATGGAGACTGTTCTCCTTTTCGGGACGGCCGAGATCCACCGGGGTTGTCAACACACGCTTCCTCTCACGATTGTCTTGTGTCTTGTGTCTGGAAGTATTCTGTCTGCCGTTGAAGATGACCTGTCCGTCTCGCGATACGAACTGACTGCGACGCTGTGTATGGAGAGGGGGTACTAGAGGGGGTGCTAGAGTGGAGGGTGATAGGTACCTGCAGGGGTAGTGTCGTGTGATTCCGGGGGAATGCCGATCAGGAGGGCAATGGAGGGGCAATTAAGATGAAAGAGAAAAGAGGAATGAAATATTAAATACAGTAATAGAGAGAGAAGGGGAGAACCGAAGAAACAGAAGAGAGAAGTAGATGGTTGGAGAGAGAGAAGAAGAGATGAAGTGAGAGAAGAGGAGAAGAGGAGAGAGAAAGAGAGAAAGAGAGAAAGAAAGACAGGAGGAAGAAGAAGAGGAGGAGAGACTAGTGGAAGGGACACCTCAGGCACGCCGGGTGATCTATCGATTACTTCGATATTATACACCCTATACACCTCTAGATTATATATATTGATTTCTTTTCTATACATCTCACCTGAAACCACTGAATCCCCGAATTTCAGTCATTGTTTGTTGTGGTCTCCTGAAACCCTCGTTCCAGGGCTCCACTTGTTCGACCCATGGTTCGTGGAGCTGTAGTAGTACTGCAGTAGTTGGAATACGATAGTAGGAATAATACAAAAATAGAACTGGGTATCTCGATCACCATCAATTCAACCACTCTCACTCCTCACGCACACTCAGGAGCCATCGCCATTTCCGTTGTCCCTCCATGCTGTGGAGCTCATGGTCGTGCTGCGTCAGGATGCGATCCCGTAATTGGCACGCTTGTTCCCGCAGTTCCAACGCGGTGCGACCGAGGAGTCGTCGACCCGACTGGGTGAGGATCCGATAGTATCGATCTGGGCCTGACATCGGTCAGATGGGCGCTATGAGAGAAGAAAGGCGGAGCGGGGACATACCTTGGTATCGCTGCAGACCATCCAGTAAAGCCTGCCCTTCGTCGTTCGTCCACGGCTTGCGACCATAAGGGAAAACCAGATCGCGGAGTGTGCCCCCTCCGACGGGGGCCCCGGGGCCCTCGAGGGCCTCCCGGGCCTCCCGGGCCTCCGGTTCCAACGCCCGCGACTCCAACGCCGCTTGGAGTTTGGCCAGCGACTTTTCCAACCGTCGCAGCTCCTTCTGTCGCGTCTCCATCTGCATCCGACCCGCCAACGAGCCCAGCCGTCGACAGAACCAGGAGAGCAGGGCCAACGCCCGACGGAAATGTCTTCGCGCCGCCGGATACCGTCCCCCCGCAATATAGTAGGCTCGGAAGCATTGCTTCACCACCTTGTAGGCCCAGTCGATCGCTCGGGCTCCAAACCCATCAAGAAGGTCCCGACGCTGTGCGGGTTCCGTCAGCTCGTAGATGACGTCCATGACCTGGTCCCCTTCCTGTTGGATCACGGCGAGGAGATCGTCGAACTGCGCCGCGCTCTCGGACGCGGGCGCATCGCCTTCCCGGAGCGGCGTAATGACAGTGCGCTTGTAACTATTTTGGAAGAAGTCGACGGCACCCTTGACATCTCCCAGGTAGTGCTCCACGGATGGCACCTTGGTTTTCCGCAGCGTCCTCACCGCGGCGGTCAGTGTCCTCCAATTATCCTCTTGGCCCCCCAGATGTTGCGCTTGGTCAAACCAGATCTCCTTGACCGGCTCAGGCGCAACCTCCAGGGCCCGATCGGTCGTTTGGGTCTGGTCATGGGAATCCGGAGATGGCTCGGGTTGCGCAGGCGACGACGCGCGCGGAGGGATCTCTATTCGTACGCGCGAAGGAGACCGAACCCGGCGCCGCTGACGACGGGATGTGGGACTAGACAGATTGTCAGGGTTGCCGCGATGGGGTGAAGGGGCGTTGGCCTGCTGGTCTCTTGCCGGCTGATCCCGATCGTGCGTATTCTGCGGTTCTCCATCCTCTCGCGGGCTTTCCATCGCAGCGGTCTTCCTTTTCTTCGTCGCTGTCTCGTGTGCCACCGCTTGTTGTCCATCTGGTGCCTCATCGCCCTCACTGTATTCCTCCAACGGCTCCTGGCTCACTTCCTCGCTTCCTTCAGAGCCTCCTCCATCTGATACCCATTCCGACTCCGACTCCGACTCCGGCTCCGCCTCTGGCTCCGGCTCTTCCACATCAGGCGTCTGCTCTTGTTGCCGCAACGGATCTCGCAGCGGCGACGAGTTCTCCGGCGTCTCGTGTTGAAGCCGCCTCGATCGCCGCGGTGTGGGTTCTGCTTCGGGTATGTGTAGGGTCTGCGGTGGTGTGTGCCTGGAGGCCGGAGGGGAAGGCGTGCGAACTTCCGGCGACACAGGAATCTGCCAGATATCGTCCCGATTTTTAGGGACGTCTTGACTCTCTCCCCCATGCGTCGCGCGGCGGGAACTTCGGACGGGCTGGTCGCGTTGTTTGCGGCTGGTGCTGGGATTGTTGATGCTGTTGAGGATATCGAGCGCGCGTCCGGAAGCTCTGAAACTGCGGTTTCTGCGAGCCATTTTGATTAGATTGAAAAGTTAATACCCACGTAGATAGTATGAAAGACTCAATAGCCAGACCCGGGCACCAGCCGGTCAATGGGGTGGAATTCACATAAACAAACAGAGAGAAAGAGAAAGAAAGAGCTCAGGCTAAAGCGGAGAAGATCCGCTCCCGTGATCGGGCTTATCGATAGCAGCGTCATCATTCTATACTCGATCCTTTTCATCTTCCCTCTTTCTCTGTTCTACAACTTTTTCACAGATCGGGATTATTCAATCTTTTCTCTACTGAATACTAATTACTCGAATACTATAATACAAAATGGCCACGGACAATCCAGTCCGCGTTCTCCTCCCCCTCGCTCCCGCCGACGCCGAGGGGCACCGATTCATCAAGCCTACCAAGCGAATCCACGAACACCCCGACGTGTCCGACTTTCTCTGCTCGCGCGCCTACGTCGATCTAATGACATTTCTACTGCAATTGAATCGGTCGATGCTCCCTCGCAAGCTCCCAGACGGCAGCGTCCAGGCGTGGCCGCTGAACTCGGACGCCGTGGGGTTCTCCGCTCCCGTCCGACAGCTGCAGCTGCTACTATCCAAGCTGGAGGGGACCCTGTCTGAAGTCCCACCCGACACCGGTCCGCGTCGTTTCGGCAATGTCAGTTTTCGCAAGTGGTATCAGATCGTGGAGAGCCGGGCGACGGACCTGCTGGAGGAATGTCTGTCGGGGGAAATGCTGCATATGCGTTCTGCGTTGGACCCCGAGGGTCCTACCGCGGAGGAGGAGCTGAAGGCGTACTTTCTGGGCAGCTGGGGTAGCCCGCAACGTCTGGACTATGGGACGGGACACGAGTTGAGCTTTCTGGCGTTTCTGGGTTGCATCTGGAAGCTGAATGGGTTTCCGAAGAGTGGTCCTGGGGTCGAGGAGAGGGAGATTGTCCTGGGAGTGATGCAGCCGTTCGTCCCCTCTGATATATCCCCCTTGGTAAAGAAAGTACTGACCATCTAGATACTTTGAACTGGTACGCACCATCATCAAATCCTACACCCTCGAACCAGCAGGCTCCCACGGCGTCTGGGGTCTCGACGACCACTCCTTCATCCCATACATCTTCGGCTCCGCCCAGCTCGCCCCCGCCATCTCCGAATCCGACCGCGTCCCAGAGGAAGGCTCCTTACCAGACGCACCCGATCCCAGCGGTGTAGCCAAAGCGAACATCGTCGCGAGAGAACGCATCACAAACCTATACTTCTCCGCCGTGGGATTCATCTACGACGTCAAAAAGGGCCCCTTCTGGGAACACAGCCCCATGCTCTTCGACATATCAGGCATCCGCACCGGCTGGGCCAAAATCAACAAAGTATGTCTTTTCTACTCCCTCCCTAACCCTTTTTTTTTATTATAGATGGTTAATAAATCCCAGGGCATGATCAAAATGTACAACGCCGAAGTCCTCTCCAAATTCCCCGTCGTGCAACACTTCCCCTTCGGCTCCCTCTTCAGCTGGGACCGCGACCCCAACACAATCCCCCCACCGCAATCAGCACACACCTCGTCTACGTCCCAGCCTCGACCGAGCGCCCCCGCAGCTGCAGGACCAGGCACCAAAGCACCGTGGGCGTCGGCGACAGGGCCAACAACAGCGCCGCCTCCAGGCGGGACCACCGCGCCCTGGGCCGCCGCTCGAGGACCGGCAGTCCCCTCGTCCAGAGCACCAATGCCGACTTCGCTAACAGACACGTCTCGATTACCGCCTGGACCAATGGCGCCCACTCGCGCTCCATGGTCTAGTTCCCCGTCGCCGGGTCCAAGCCCTGATGATAGACCGGATGTGGTGACCAAGGCTCCTTGGTGAGATATACCGAAAGGGGCTCCGAGGCGCATTGCATATACCTACTACCTACCTACTACCTACCTACCACCACCTATAACACGAACAAGAGCCCTAATAATGCAGCCTCCACACGCAAGAGATGCAGCAACTAGATATGTGAATCTAACAGAAACGGGGGTATCATGATGTAAACGCCTAATAGTACACCAAATGCAATCCAAAAGGAGTCCAAGAGGAACATGAAAGGAAAAGAAAGTCACTGCGAATCCGACGCATAATCCACCAACGCCACAGGACCCGCCTGCTTCTCCCCAGACGCATCCTTGTCCGTATTATCGGACCCTGACGCGCGCTGTTCTGCCTCTGCATCTGTTTGCGCACCAGGACTCGTAGCGGTATTCGTCGCAGCTAGTCGACTCGTATGGTTCGGTTTCCGTCGTTTGATCTCCGGCCGCCACTCGCTGTCATCCGTCGCCAGGAACGGATCTACCGCGGCGCGCGTATTCCCCGTCAGCTCGCTCTGCAGCTGTGTCCTGCTCCTGGCGCGTTTATCCTTCGATCTTCCAAGACGCGGCGAATTAGCTCCAGATGACGAAGACGACGACACAGGCCGCTGATCAAACAGCGGTTTCGACCGCACCCCACCAGCGGAGGAGGCAGACGGCGCAAAATCCACCAACCCAGCACGCACCCGATCCCCCTCACTCTCATCAACAACCTCAAACCCCAAACTCATCTTCTCCGCCAACGCACTCCTCTCCCTCGCCCTAACCTCCAAGCTCTTCCTCTCCGCGCGGAAACCCTTCCTCACCCTCCTCGACACAGCATAAGGATCCGCCCAATCCCTCTCCCGCCCCCAATAAAGCTCCTCCACCCTCCCCCTCTCCGCCTCCCCAGCCTTCTTATCATCCACCTTCCCCTGCACCCTCTCAAACGGATCCCGATTATCAGCCCCAGTCCCAGCCCTCAACCTCTCCCCCATCTCCGCCAACCCCCTCACCACCCCTCACTACCCTCCCCCGCATTCTCCCCAGTCTCCCTCTTCCGCCCCCCTCAACAACAACATACGCCGTATTCTGCGGATCCGTGCGGATCTCAATCCACCCGCCGCACTGCGGGTGCCGCATCCGGAAACTGTAAATCGGGGTGCTGTGGTAATTGCCGATCTTCTTCTTCTCCGCGTTGAACCGCACGCCCTGCCCGATGAGCGTCTCATGCGGCTTGCACGTCGTGCACCACACCGCGAAGGGCATCTCGAAGCGCACGGTGAGGGAGCCCGTTTTGTGCAGGTTGCGTGCGCGGGCGCCGAGCGCGTGCTTGTTGTGCAACTTGTTGCCGCTTGTGAGGCCTTCTTGGTCCGGGGGGACGTATCTATATTGATGTTGCATTTGTTAGTCTGATATTTCTCTCTTGCATTTGTTTCGGATATCTCTTTTTCTAATGGGGACTGTTGGAAAGGTAGGAGACTGCATACCGTCCCATATCTAAAGCAATCAATCGCATATTAGTACCCCGTTCGATCGGCGGAAGTTATCGTGGGCGGGACTCACTAAAGCCTTGCATGTTGGGCAACGAGTTGGTCTACACCAACGTACTATCCTGTCTATATCTGGTTGTCTGGCTGGCTCCCTGGACGGCACCGAGCCAGCCGTGCTGGTCGAGAAGCAAGCAAGATGAGATCGGAAGATGGAGATGCGAGGATTATCAATCTAGTCGGGATGCGATGCGATGCGATGCGCTTCGGCGAGTGGAGGGTGGGGATTCTGCCACCGCCTGCCTGATTTACTTTCTGATATCATAGTACGGTCTGGGAAGTATAGGCAGCAAGACTGAGTGAGATCAACGATGTTATTTGGTACAATTATGAAATTATATAACTATGTCCATACTAGGTATCAAAATGGTAATGAAGTTACAAAGTCGAGCACTTATCCCCCACCTTGCACACTACGCGCTCATCGGCAACACTCTCTCCCACGTAGATGTTAACGCCCTCGCCGTTAACAGGCACCTGCCAGTCCTGCACGATAGCGTTCCACACGCTGACGTCCTTGCGGGTGACCTCAAGGGTCACGATCTCGCTCTCTCCAGGAGCCAGCGTCTTAGTCTTCTCGAACTGGCGCAGCTGGCGGGAGGGCGTGTCGACGCCGAGGTCCGTAGGCAGCTCGACGTAGAGCTGGGCCACGGCGCGGCCCGGGCGCTTCCCCGAGTTGGTGACCGTCACCTGCACGGAGTAGGCCACGTCCCACAGGGCGGGGTTGCCGCCGGCGCCGCCGCCCGCGCGGGGACCCGGCTTGGGCTTCGTGGTGTAACCCTCTGGGTAGGGGTATTTCTTGCTGGAGTTGGCGGCGGCGCCTTCGGGGTTGTCGAGGTAGGGGTAGAGGTAGCGCGTGATGCGGGGGAAGTCCTTGGGCCAGGCGACCTCGGAGGGGGCCGGCTTGGTGTCGGGGTAGGTGGGCGTGGAGCCCTTGGGGCCCCGGGCTGGCGGGTAGGCGCTGTCGAGCGGGGTCACGACGGAGAGGCTCGGCTTGGAGTAGTCGAAGGTGGTGTAGGAGAGGCCGTGGCCGAAGGGGTAGCGCGGGGTGACGTCGGCTTTCATGAAGTGGCGGTAGTCGATGTACAGGCGCTCGGTGTAGTCGTCTTGGATCTGGCCGAAGGGCTGCTGGATCAGCGACACGCTCTCCGGGTAGTTGTCCTCGCTGCGCGGGATGGTGTACGGCATGTGGCCGCTGGGGCTGTAGTCGCCGAAGAGGACGTCCGTCAGCGACCATCCGGCTTCCTGGCCGGGCAGGTGGGCGACGAGGACAGCCTTGACGGACGGCAGCTCGATCCACTCCTCCATGAGGATGGGGCCGACGGTGTGGACCACGACGACGACCGTGGAGAACTTCTCCGCGGCATCCTTGACGAGTTCGTCACCTTTGTGCCACGCCTTCAGGTCCGCCTTGGTGCGGTCTCCAGGGTTGCCGTCGACGATGATGAAGTTCTCGCCCGCATCGGCGCTGATGAAAACGACGGCAACGTCATCGGGGCCGGGGGAGACGTCCTTGGGGAAGGAGTCGGTGATGTGGAATTCGGCCTTGGAGGAGATGTTGGCGATGGCCTCCTGGGGGGTGACGAGGTACGGCAGCTTGGCGGTGCCGCTGCCCCAGCCCATGGTCAGGACACCGCGGTTGCAGCCCTTGTCGGCACACGAGTTCAGCCCTTGCGGGTCGGACCCCGCATCGGTGCCAAAGACGTACAGGGAGTCGTCCTTCTTCAGCGGCAGCGTCTCGCCCTCGTTCTTCAGCAGGGTGATGGCATCACGCGCCACGGCCCTCGCCGTCTCGTTGTGGTTGCCCTGCACATCGACATGCTCGTTGACCACGCCGATCGGGGAGAGGACCGCCCCGGGGTAGAGAAGAGCCTTATCGGCAGCGGTGTTGGTGGAGAAGTTGGGCAAGGGGTAGTCCTTGTCCTGGCCCATCTGATACCACGTCGCCACAATGCGAGTAACCTATGCAGCACATTAGCACCATAACGATTTCAAGGTTCCTAGCGGCCGAAACATACCATATCATTCAGACGATCGAGCGGGACCGTTCCATTCAAGACAGAGCGAGACATGTCGGAGCCCCAGTAGCTAGTACCGAACAGCGGGAGCGACCCATCACCGGGCATGCTCATATCCAGACCCGCCAGAGCGGAGGAGACACCGCCGTAGTGACCCAGCCAATCGGTCATGACGAAGCCCTGGAAGCCCAATTCGTCCTTGAGGATATCGTTAAGGAGCTTGCTGTTCTGGCTGCAGGAAGACCGATTCACCTAGTACGTTTAGCATCGACCCTCGTGTCTAAGAGTTAAGAGTTAGGCCAGCCTACATCGTTATAGGCGGTCATGAGAGAGCCAACGCCCGCTCTCACGCTCTCGGCAAACGGCCACAGGTAAAGTTCGTGCAGAGTGCGGTCGTCGATGTTGGACGAGTAGCCCTGGGTGACCACGCTGCTCATGCGGTGCATCTCCTGCTCGTTACCGATATAGTGCTTGATACACGCGATGGCGCCAGTGCTCTGCATGCCCTTGATGGTCTGCGCGGCCGCAATACCCTGAAGGACTGGGTCAGCGCCGAAGCCCTCCCAGTTGCGGCCTCCTCGAGGCTTGCGGCCGATAGGCCCGACCGACGGGCCCAGCAGCACGTTGACGCCCTTCCCGCGCGACTCCTCTCCCATGGCGACACCCCGCTCGTGCATGAGCTCCTTGTCGAAGGTTGCCCCGACGGTGATGCCGGCGGGGAAGGCCGTGGCGAGGTCGGTGTTGCGAACGCCCAGCGGGCCGTCGTTGATGCAGAGTTGAGGCACGCCCAGTCGCGATACGCTCCCGGTCTGTCCGCTGCAGCGGCCCATGAAGATTCCCGTACCCGTCGTCAGGTTCACCTTCTCCGCCAGGGTCATCTGGCTGACCAGCTCGTGCGCCTTCTCGTAGGCATCCTCCCAGTCGGAGAGCCATCCTCCCTTAGGGGCGGGATAGTACGGAGGTGAGTAGGCTTTGTCATCAGCGCGGACCTCCAGGTGTTTCGTGGTGGGCGAGGCTTGCGCCCAAGGGGCCAGCGACGCCGCAAGTGCCAGTGATAGCGAGAGAGCCACCATGGCGATAGTTCGTGCAAGAGTGCAAAGAAATTTTGCAAGAAGAACAATCTTCCCACCCCAGTGTGGGGTGACCCGAGCTAGATATATAGCTAGCCAGGTTCCGGGGATGACAGAAGTTTAGGCTGTAGCCCGCTGCAGGGGCCAGTGGGGCATGGGATTGCGATCCGGACTGGACGATAATTCGTGTGAAGCCCGATCAGGAGGTCTTGCGAAGGGTCAGCCACGCATGTACCCGTCCTGTAGCACTAACCATGCCAAGGATACTATGATAGTAGACGAAATGAATACAGGGAAGTATAGTAGCGGCCAGTCGCGTGCCAAGCGGGCCGGTCTCAGAGCGAAGCCGATCATAGCCAGGCAATCCGGATGCTGCCATGGCATGGACAGAGTTGGCGAGGATCAATTACCCAAATGCTAGGAAGTGTCCGGTATAGTAAGGGGTTGACCTTGGTCTGTTAGTGGAGGAGGCCATGGGGAGTTGGGGAATCTGCAGAGACTAGACGGCCAGGAAGGGAAGACGAACGTGTCGATCATTGGTTAGTGGTTGTTAGTGGATCTGAGCTGAATGCAACGGTCCAACCCCGCAGGTAGGGATAGTATGATGGGCAGTCATGCGCAGATGCCAGAATGCCAATGTCGCTGTCACTATCATGGATAGCCTTGGTCCAATCTGACTGGTGACTATGAGCTGGACTTTGATTCACAACCCCAAAGACAACAACTGCGTTCAGATGCGATTATAATAGAAATCAACCCATCAATTTTAGCGAGTTCGGTTCGAAGAAAGTCCACGACGATCCCTACCTCGAATACGGCGAGGCATCGGACATTAAACACCTCTCCAGCCAAGATCGTCAGGGGATGGAGACCGTCGACCACTACCCCGTGGCGTGGATACCTAGTGACATTCCCCAAATAAATGTGATATTATGGACAGCCCATTTATGATCTGATCATCGTCGGTGTATTCTGGGGATTGGACTGGATTGAGTTTAAGACGGCGAATCAGCAGGAGTGGCCACGGGGAGAGATTAGTTCAACTGAATGACAGGTGAAATTGAGACAAGTCATGGGGACTCGATGCAGCATGAGGTCGAGTAACGTCGATACCAAGGAAGAGGGTTCCACAGAACTCGGGGTTGGATTGTTGATTTGGTTGATTGACGTGAGTTGGTGAGTTGAAGAAGAAGAGCCGAAGGGGAAGAGTGACATGTGATCTACTCTATCCTTCTATACTGCTTCTATACTGGGTTTTGTAGATACTCTTCTACATACACTTTCGAATACTCTTCTTAACCCTCTTAACCCTCTTAACCACTCTTCAAAATAATAAACATCCATTAGTTATAAGTCCTCTGCACCAAAATACACAGATAAAAAAAAGACAAAAAAAAAAGATAGAAAGAATGACAAAAAGAATGACAAAATGCCAGTCAAAAAGAAAATCATACCCAAGGCATAAAAATAAACCCACCCACTCCAAACCATCACTATATCAAGACCAAGCAAATCAATTAACCAAGCAATCAACCAATCAACCAACATGAGGCACCCAAGCAAGATCCACATAATCCTCCAAATCCAAGCCCTTCATCTTCGCCTCAATCTTCTGCAACACTTCCCCCGTCCGAGGCAACAACACGGCACAGCGACCGTGACATCCGTTCAGCTTATGGACGTGGGCACTGCAGCGCGGTGGTTCCAGCGTCGGGAGCGACTTGAGCAGACCGTTCAAGCTGTGCGTGAAGTACGGCGGGTCAGGCTGGGGATAGAGTTTGAGGGACGTGAGCTGGCGGAGTAACAAGCCGAGGATCAACGACGCGCAGTCTGGACAGCAGGTGGTGGAGTCGTCGAGCGAGAGGGCGTCAATGTAGTCGTAGACGGAGGTGAGGATCTCTTCCATGTATTCCTCTCGGGTTTTGGCGATGGTGTCTTCCTTGCGTTAGTTTACTCCTCCCTCTGCTTTAATAAAGGAAACCTATTGGGGGTATATAGGTATGTTGAAAGTGAGACCCACAGAAAACCTCCTCCGGAACAGGACTATTATCACAGCGAAATATAGGCGCCTTGGACTCACGGATAGCCAGACACGTAACAGCAGTAAAGAGGTCGTTATGACGAAGAACCCAAGCGATACAGAGCCAGTGCGGCACGTCGACAGTGTAGCTCATCGGGAGCAGGTCCTCCGCATTACGGATCCAGGTATCAGCAAATATCTCAACGGCTTCACTGCAGCCGAAGTAGTCTGCCAGATATGCGACCTTGTACAGCATCTCGAAGCCCAGGAACCGGGGAACCTTCCTGCTCTGGCCGTGGATGGCGCGCAGGATGAGCAGCAGGGGCTGCGTGATGTCGCCGCGGAATTCTTCCCACATGTCGGGGAGAAGTACCGTTTTGGAATTGGCGAGCAGTCTGCCGAAATAGCTGGACGCGAGGGCCAAGTGTTTCGACGAGACGCGCACTCTGAGCTGTTTGGGGCCGGGGCTCGGCTCGCGGTCGCTTAACTCGCCGTTGCTGTCGTGGGGACTGGAGTATGTAGAGGCCATGGTCAAGGCTGGGGCGTCCAATCTGGAAGACGAAGAGGGGCTCGTCGAGGGAGAACTGGTGTCGCTGTTGATGATGCGGTGCTGGCTTGATCGTCTTCCTTCTGAGATGTCCACCAGCTCGGACCAGAGCTTGCTCTGGGGATCTGGGATTGGGAGCCATCAGTAGGTGCCGGTTTTGCAGGACAGATAGGAGTCGGATGGCGCCCACCGGCTTTGACAAACCATAGGTAGAGTTCGCTTGCGCGAGACTCCACGATCATGAAAGCGTCCCCGGTGGGGTCTATCTCGTGGTCTTGGTACGCCATGTCTGGACAGTGTGCTGTGTGGTCGAGGTTATCTAGTAATTGTTTGGTGGGAGAGTATGCGGGCATCAAAAACGACTTTTCATGCACTAAAGATGAGTGTTTGCAGTGATCGCAATAAATGAATGTGTTGTGTCACAGATATGTGCAATGGATGAGTGTGCAAATGTTGACTTCATGTCTATTGCGATATAACCAGTCGTCCTTGCCAGATTGGTTGGTCAGTCCACGAGGGGCAGACCTATACAGAGACTGCACAGCAAGAGCTATGCAGCTGTCTAAATACACTCAGAAAAGTACAGTCCCAGAAATTCATGTAGGTAGAGTCTTTGTTCTCGTGAGCTCGTCATAAACTATGCATCTCTATCCCGCCATGGAAAAGTAACTCTATACAGTGGAAATTGCTGATCTAATCCCAACAAGACCCTCAACCAAATCATTCAAAGTAACCAGGGAAGAGCCAGTTCATCTTCTCCCGGGCCTCAGGGCTCCAGTACTCCTGGGCAGTGCTGAGCCCGAACTTGACCGAGCCCGCATAGTGCTTGGCCTGGACCAGATCCGAGTTGTGGTCCGCGGCCAGCTCGTCCAGCACGGCCGTGACGAAGCGCCGGGCGTTCTCGGCGTTGGACTTCATGTTGCCCATCACCATCTCCACGGTGACGTCGGCGGTCGACTCGTGCCAGCAGTCGTAGTCGGTGGACATGCAGATCATCTGGTAGGCGATCTCGGCCTCACGAGCCAGCTTGGACTCGGGAAGGCAGGACATGTTGATGACGCTGCCGCCCCAGGAGCGGTAGAGCTTGCTCTCCGCGCGGGTGGAGAATTGAGGGCCCTCTGCAGTAGATTAGTATGCTGCCAGAGGGAACTAGGCAAAGGAAAAAGGGAAAAAGAGAACATACCCATACAGACAAGAGTCCCATTATCATGCAGACGCACACCCTCACCATCAAGACTGTGCCCACAAGCCCTCACAACCTTGGCCATGTCCTCATCGAAAGGATCTCCAAACGGCACATGGGCCACAACACCACCCTCAAAGAAGGTGAACGGGCGAATACCCTTCGTGCGGTCAATAACCTGCGTCGGGACGACGAAATCACGGGGCTTGATCTCCTCCTGCAGACTGCCGACAGCGGAGAAGGCCACGATGGAGCGCACGCCGATGGAGCGCAGAGCGGCGATGTTAGCGCGCGCGGGGACCTCATGCGGCGCAATCTGGTGGTGCATGCCGTGGCGGCTGAGGAAGGCCACCGCGACGGTCTGGTTATTGTGGTGGCATTGGTGGTGGAGGATGGTGATCGGGGAGGACGGCTTGCCCCAGGGGGTGTCGACGTTCAGAGAGGCAACCTGGGTGAAGCCGGGGAGTTCACTCAGGCCTGTTCCGCCGATGACGGCGATGCGGACGGGGTCTGGACAGAATATCCGTCAGTATTTATTGACAAGCGAGTAGAGGCAATGTCCACGGTGTCCTGTTCACTCACCCTTGTAGGTATCGGGAAGGGCAGCCATTCTTTTCGCAAGTTGCTTAGGCGACTCGATACGTCGGAGGGGTTTAGAAGTGGTAGTAGCGAGACGACGGTGAAAAACCGAAGGGAATCTAAGCATGCAAAAAACCGCGAAAGAGATTTCTTAAAAAGAACACCAAGAATCAAGCGAACAGAGAAAGTCGGGGTAAACCAAGACAATTCCTTGATGATGGTTACATCCAACTAACCTAAAAAACTTGAGGCACGGGAGGGGTCGATTGCCCCATTGGGTAATCCCGCTTATCGGCCCCGCTGTGGGTGCCTGGTTCCTGAGGCAGCGCTCTTATCTACTGATTTGGACACTCGTCAATGTGAAGTGGGATTGGCAGGTAATGTACGAAGTAGAGGGATATAGGTATGTAGGAAAGTAAAATATGTATTGAATTGTACTTTTCGTCGCTGCGAACCAGCCGTAGAAATCATGATCCAACGCCAGAGATGCAATGCCCATACACAAACCAGATGCACTGGTGGGGAATAGAGAAGACAAAAAAACAGTAAGAAAAATCAAAGCTAGGCAACATGACACGTCTATGCGTTGCTGGGATATTCAACCTTGGTGGTCGGGACAAACTCCTCCTTGATCGAGCGCAGGCTCACAAAGCGGGAGAGCAGGTTGCCGCTGCCGGCCTTGTCGTTGGTGCCGCTCGCGCGGGCACCGCCGAAGGGCTGCTGACCGACGACGGCGCCGGTGCTCTTGCAGTTGATATAGAAGTTACCGGCGGTGTTGCGGAGCGCGTCGTTGGCGGCCTGGAGGGCCACGCGGTCCTGCGAGAAGACGGCGCCGGTCAGGCCGTAGGTACCCGTCGAGTCGATCTTCTCGCAAATCTTGGAGAAATCGGCCTCGGTGGCGTCGGGGTAGCTGTGGATGACCAGGACGGGCCCGAACAGCTCGCGCGACAGCAGCGGGTGGTCCGGGTTCGAGGTGCGGTAGACCGTGGGGTGGATGTACCAGCCCTGGGAGGCGTCGTAGGAGCCGCCGGCGACGAGCTCCAGCTCGGGATCCTGCTTGGCTTCATCGATCACCTGGGACAGCTTGGTGAAGGAGCCCTCGTGGATGACGGGGCCGCAGAAGTTGGTGAAATCGGTGGGCTCGCCGACCTTGAGCTTCTTAGTCTCGGCCGCGACCTCGGCGACGAACTCGTCGGCGATGGAGTCGGCCACGTAGACGCGCGAGGTGGCGCTGCACTTCTGGCCCTGGAACTCAAAGGCGCCACGGACCGTCTGGACGGCGGCGTTGCGGAGGTGGGCGGACTTGTGGATGAGGTGGAAGTTCTTGCCGCCGGTCTCGCCGACAATGCGCGGGTAGCTGCGGTACTTGCCCTCGGCGACGCCGCCGGCGATCTGGCCGTAGAGGCTGCGGAAGACGCCGGTGCTGCCGGTGAAGTGGAGGGCGGCGAACTCGGGGTGGTCCAGGGCGACCTTGGTGACCTCCTCGGCCTCGCCGGGGACGAACTGGATGACATCCTTGGGCAGGCCAGCCTCGAGCAGGATCTGGTGGACCAGCCAGTTCGAGGCGATGGCGGAGGGCGAGGGCTTCCAGATGACGACGTTGCCCATGAGGGCGGGGGCGCCCGCCAGGTTACCGCCGATAGCGGTGAAGTTGAAGGGGCTGATGGCGTAGACGAAACCTTCGAGGGGGCGGTATTCCACGCGGCTAGACTTTGTTAGTATACTTTTCGTTTTTCACTTCTGAGAGACCGGGAGACGGGAACTCACTTCCAGACACCCGCGGAGTTGTGCACCGGCTGCTGGGCATAGAGGTCCTCAGCATATTTCACGCCGAAGCGGAAGAAATCGCACAGCTCGGCGGCCGAATCAATCTCAGCCTGCCAGGCATTCTTTCCCTGGCCGTGCATGGTCAAGGCCATGATGTCGTAGCGATACTTGGTGGAGATGAGATCCGCGGCCTTGAGGAAGACACTGGCGCGTTCAGCGAACGAGGTCTCCGCCCAGGACTGACGGGCCTTCAGAGCGGCGTCGATGGCCGACTGGACGTCGGCGGCGCTCGCGTTCGAGTAAGTCGCCAAGGGGGCATGGGTCGCGGGGTTCGCCTGAGTGAAGGTTTCAGAGGGTTTAATCTAGGATTGGGTTTATTAGGAATTCGATCTGAGTTGGTTCGGGTTGTGGAATTACTCACCTCCTTGCCGGCAATGACCAGCGGGACGTTGAGGGGAGCGCTGCTTTTGTGGCGGGCGAGGGCATCCTCGAGACCTTTGCGGTCGGGGGTGCCTGGGGCGTAATGTTGCTGTCCATCCAGGTTAGCGCACTCATCATTGTTGTATTTTGACCACTTGTCTCCCTCTTAAAATACTCACATTGGGTTCATTATCGATGCGCGGGACCTTGAAGGTGGCAAAGGAGCCCATGGCGCGAGTGGCCGTACGAGGGACGCTCCATCTAGAGGCCTTGGCCCAGGGAAGGGCTCTGGTGCGGAGGAGCAAAGAGGACTGCATTGTGATTAAAATCGACGACAAATGCGATCTCAACCAACGAATCCAGAGAGTAACTGGGGAGGAAAAGGAGAAAATGAGAGAAGAAAGATGAAGACACAAAATCCAGGGCTGCGGGGAAACTCTGATGATATACTGGCTGTGAGTTGGGCCGGCCTTAGTCACCGGGCATCTCCTCCGCGTACGGGAATACCAAAATGACCATACGCCGAGTCCAGCCGAGGAAAATGGACCGGAGATGAATGAGATTGTAAGGATTGTAGGAGAAATTATCCTTGCATGGTCGGGTGACCTGGTGGCCTGGAAGGCTCTTCCGGCTGCAACGTGTAAGATTCGGTACGGCGGAGTACAGCGGAGACCTTTCCGGTACGGAATTCCGGGTGGGACAAGCCTTGACCGGGCCGGAGTCGGTGGCCGAACATCGATAGAAGATATGATCTCTAGGTATAGGTAAGAATATATAAACAGATAAAAGGTAGATACTTTTTATTTATATTTACTATTGCCAGATGTTTATTAACTACTCATGTGCTTATATCTAAGAGTTCGAGACCAAAGACCCTTGTTGCCAATATTCTTATCTTTGTTTCCCCGCATTGAACGCTGTGGGGATGACCGATCAGCCTCTAACCTTATTCCGTCTAGTGTCCACCTTATTGGGGAGTTCTTTTTACAATACTCCTTACATCTGATTACTTACTGATAGAACGTATAATACAGACAATTGGGTTATAGATAAGAACAAACACATGGGACATCCTACAATTCTACTCGTGTTCGTTGTATTCATACGTAAGGTCTCCATATGGCCCAATACTTCAACCCAAAGATGTGATCAGAACTGGGTCATCACCGGCCCGGTCAAGCAGCAACCGGGTGGGTCTCCTTCTCTTCCAGCTCCACTTGAAAATTCTCCTGCATAATCAATACCAGACTTATTGGTACAGATTAGATCCCGTTAGATCCTGTCTATCCTGACTCCCGCCACACCGGGCCCTTCAGCCGGTATTCACCTTGATCAACATCGGAAAAGAACCTGTACACATTACAAAAACTATGCCCCGTCCTCTCTCTTTCTCTCTCTCCAGATCATCTCATCTCGGGTGTTAGTCTTCCTCCGGTATCTGCTTCCGAGGTCGGATCCGATTCCATCCTGTACGCGCTGGTCCCAGCGCAAACCCTGAACTTTATCAACCCTATCGGGAGTCCATCCACCACCGGTTCAGCTGGTCCAACTGGTCAACTGGTCCAAATTGGTCGGTCGGTGGAATCTGTTAGTCATCTGACACGATCCATAAATTATATAAACTATATCAATAATAATAAATCAAATAGGAATAATAATAATAATATTCGTGTCTCCACTAGAATCTCCCTTTGTTATGTGGCCAAGCACCGTCCCGGGTCACCAGCGGTTTCCACCGGCTATAGACAGCGGGACTCCGTCCTTCTAGAGAACAGCAGACCTGATGCCACCGTGGGACCCCTCTCTTGATTCTTATCCTTAATCTGACCGTAGTGATAGTCGTATCAGATCAAGTACTTAATCCCCCGCCGCCACCCTCATCTTATCCTTTCCCCCCAGAGTGCTGTGAAGACCTGACTTCTATTGATCCTTCCTATCCTGTTGGCTTTCCTCCGTCATCCAGCCACCCAGTCTTCACTCTCCAACCTCCCACTCATAAGATGATCAAGTCTCACCGTCCGCTCAAGGCGCTGTCGGGCATCCCCTCTGCCCGTCATGTCAGCCGCACCAGCAACGCAAAGTCCTCCTTGACTGCGACCGCAACCACTCCCACCACCCATGTCTTCCACCAGAGTTCGCCCTCCACGCAAAAGCACTCCACCTCCCCGCTGGCCAAGATGCCCTTGTCCACCGTCTTGCGATCGTTGTTGATCCTGTCGGTCTCCTCATCCACCCTCCTGTTGAAGCCGTGCATCTACACCCTGTCGATGTTGGCGAACCCCAAGACGCCCCTGCTCGACGTGGCCAAGAACCCCCTGTTGAACATGCTGGTCAAGCACACCATTTACAAGCAGTTCAACGCGGGCGAAAACAAACGCGAGGTCCAGCGCTCCATCCAGGAGATCAAGCAGTTGGGGTACCGCGGAGTCCTGCTGGGATACGCCAAGGAGGTGTTGGTCGGAGAGAGCAACGCTGATCCCGCCGATCCCAAGGCGGCCCGCGAGGAGATCCAGACGTGGTTGGATGGGACCTTGCAGACCGTCGATATGGCACACGAGGGGGACTTTATCGCTCTGAAGTATGTTTTTCTTTTCTTCTCTCCTTAATGTTGAACCCCGCTAATCATCTCAGATTCACCGGCATGGGAACCCAAGCCCTGCAATACCTCCAAAACAAGAGCGCCCCCTCCCCGTTCATGGATCAGTCCATCCGGCAGGTGTGCGACCTGGCCATCTCGCGTAACGTGCGCCTGTTGGTCGATGCCGAGGAGCAGGCCGTCCAGCGCGGCATCGAGGAGTGGGCCACCACCTACCAGAAATACTGCAACTCGCGCACTCCCGGCCGCGCAGTCTTCTACAACACCTACCAGGGCTACCTGCGCTCTACCCCGGCCACCCTAGCCAAGCACCTCGAGATCGCCCGCCAAGAGGGCTACACCCTCGGCGTGAAGCTAGTGCGCGGCGCCTACCTCAAGACCGAGCCCCGCCATCTGATCTGGGCCGAGAAGGAGGACACCGACGCCTGCTACGACGGCGTCGTCGAGGCTCTGCTCACCCGTCGCTACAACGACATGCTCCAGTCCGCCTCGGCCCAGCACCCGACCGATCTCCCCCCGGTCCACGTCATCGTCGCCACTCACAACCGGGACTCGGTCCGCAAGGCCCACGCCCTGCGCCTCGAGCAGGCCCGCCGGGGGGAGACGCCCAATGTGGATCTCTCCTACGCCCAGCTGCAGGGCATGGCCGACGAAGTCAGCTGTGAGCTCCTGCAGGGCTTCGAGGATGCCGAGCATGCCCACACCCACCCCGCCACCATGGAAACCCCCAATGTCTTCAAGCTGCTGACCTGGGGGTCCGTCAAGGAGTGCATGGGCTTCCTGCTCCGACGGGCAGTCGAGAATACCGAAGCCGTCGGTCGCACCAAGCAGTCGCAGGAGGCGATGTTTGCGGAGTTGAAGCGTCGCGCCCGTCAGGCTTTTGCCGCGGAGAAATAATCGTCTTTCTTTTTGACTCCTTTCCCTTTTTATACCTTCTTTTTTTTTTCATTCTTATGTGTCTATTTTTTGTCCCCGTTTTGTGCATGTTTGTCCATGTTTTTGGCGTGACTGTCCGGTTTCCTTCCTGGGTGATAACCCAGATGCATATAGATGGCGTTAGCAGAGCATGCTTCCATAGTGCTAATAAGCTCACGATAATGAATACCATGATATCTCATTCTCCCCAGTATTTTACCATGTCTATCCCTCGTAAACTCAAATCCAATATCCCGAGACTTCGAACGATGAGAACACTAGTGAAACTAAGCCATGGTCTACCATGGTCAACTGCTGTCTTCAGGACTATCATTTGCCCTGCTGGATTAGCGCGTGGGGTCCATTGGGGCGGAATTGGGACCGGGATCCACCCGAACGAGGCCGATACAGGAGGCTGTACCGGTTCTCCTGACGTTGTTTTACCCCACGTTAACATCCCACTTCGCTGTTTTGACAGTTGATATCTTCCCCATTGTTTGGTTCTATATCCTCAGACACGCAGATACAATCCAACTCGAGAGAGAGAACAGGAGAAAAGAACGACCTCTTCAAGAAAAAAAAAAACATTCAAAATGCACCTCCTCTCCGAACCCGACGTGGCCCAACTCCTCCGCCAGCTAACCCCCGCACAATGCTCAACCCTCCTCGACGCCCTCACCAACGCCCTGGTAACCTTCACCACTGACGAGCGCCTCCCCCAAGAAGAGCGCCAGCTACACCAACCGCTGCGCACAACCATCACCACCAAAAATGACAACCTCTCGCTCTTTATGCCCGTGTCCAACACCGACACCACCGGGATCAAAATCGTGACAGCGTCACAATCACACGGCATCATCGGCGTCATCAACATCTTCTCCCCGGAAGGCCGACTCCTGGGCCTGCTCAGCGCCGCAGAGATAACCGCCTTCCGCACCGCGCTGGCCATCATGACGCTCTTCGTGCGCTGCGTCTCGCTACGGAAGGAGAACGTGGTCATCTTCGGCTCGGGACGACAAGCCGAGTGGCACGCACGACTGGCACTGCTCCTCACTCCGGACCAGCAGATCAAACGTCTCTCGTTCGTCAACCGCAGTCGTGCCAGACTCACCGCCATGCAGAGCGTCATCGACGACCTGCAATCCGCCCACCCACACCTCACAATCACCACCCTCGCCAAAGACGGCACCACGCCCGATTCCTACGAAGCCCAACTCCAGCAAGTTGTCGGGTCCAGCGACGTCATCTTCAGCTGCACCCCAGCCACAGAACCCAACTTCCCCTACTCCTACCTATGCGGGGAAGCGGGCAAGCAGCGCTTTATCTCCCTCATCGGCTCGTACAAGCCTCACATGCGGGAAATCGACACGGAGACGCTCCTATCCGGCGGGAGCAAGATCTACGTGGACTCCAAGGAAGCGTGTCTGGAGGAGAGTGGGGAGCTGATCCTGGCGGAGGTGAAGGAGGACCAGCTGGTTGAGATTGGGGAGTTGTATGGACGGGTGGGGAGTGAGACGGTTGAGGTGCCTGAGGGGTGTAATGTTGTTTATAAGTGTGTTGGGATGGGGATTATGGATCTGGTGATTGGGAAGAAGTTGTTGGAGTTGGGGGTGGAGAGGGGGTTGGGGATGGGGGTGGATGGGTTCTGATTTTTTGAGTTACAGTATGTGTATTATTTAGTATAGTATCAGAGAGGGAAATATAGCTGGACTAACTGAATTTGGGCTGGGGACCTACCTACCTACTATCTTTCTCACCTACTATATACTCAAGATGGTGTAGCTACTAAGACTGTAAATGCTATCGGGGAGGGGATACCATACCATAAATACAATACAATACAATACAATACACGTATGCGGGGGTATCATTCCGCCCCGCCAAGGCCAGCAAACGAAGCAAAAAAGCCCAAAGCTCAATCCTTCTTATCAACGCCCCGACCTGAACGGGAAATTTCTTCGACTATCGCTGAACTCTCGTGCGCGCCTGATTGACTGGGATATTGATTCCTCGACTTCTCCTTCTTCTCCTTGGCTTATACCGGACTAGTTCAACTTCCTCAATCACCACTTACTTCATTCTCTCCCCAACTGGCAGTCCAAGTCCAATCATTCGGGTGCATCACAGCCACGCTCCCTCGTCCTCTTTGGCCCCCCCCTAACCATCGTTCTTCATATACGGTCCATATCCTATGCAAATAACATGATTCCCTTGCGTCCTCGTCCTCCTTAACCCCGCTAGTTGTACCTGATATTGATATTGACGTCGACGTTGAAACAAGACCATGGATACCCGGTCCACGCCGTCCCCGGTGCCTGGACATCATAAACGACCGCGAGTTGCGGAGGAGAATCGCAAGCGGGCCGTGCGAGCGTAGGTTCCGTCTGGCCGAGAGAAGAGAATTGAGAACGAGATGCTGATTGTTGGCTCAGATGCGATGGCTGTCGCAGGGTGAAGGAGAAATGCGAAGGCGGTGTCCCGTGTCGGCGCTGCGTGCGCTATCGGAGGCAATGCGTCTTTACCCATCCTGATCAGACGGAGAAGAATCCTCGATCGTCTGCACTGTCGTATGTCGCCCACACGCTCTCTCTTTCTGGATATTGTTCGTTCGGGTCCTCGTATTAACGCATACAGTCTCCTCGAACGAAATGCCGGAATCACCCGTAACGACATGGCCGAAGCGGAGCGCCTCCGCTACATGGAGCGTATCCTGCAGCACTTCGTCCCCAACATCACATTCGACGTCCCCTCGCTGCGGAAGATGGCCGAGAATCTGCACAAACAGCGCGGTTCTGAGTCGGAGACGGATCCGTCGATCCGCATGGAAGGCGACGACTTTGAGGATCTAGCGATTGACGATGAGCACTTTACGATCAAGGCCTTGCCGGATAATACGACCCGTATGCTCTTCTGTTTTCTACCTCGTGCGCATTGCTTGCCCCTCGTTCGCCTGTCTAATGTCGAGTGAATTGTCGCAGAATATTCCGGGGAGTTTTCTTATCTCAACTTTTCGATGAAGATTCGGAAGAAGATCGATGAGTGGATGAATACGACGACGCCGGAGGTGAGTCATCTCGGGTCTGGATTTGAGCTGTTGATGGGTTGATGGCTAATGGCTGGCGCAGGCACCGGCCGACGTGGAGCCCTTCGAGGAACGATGGCGTGCGACGCAGCTTCAGTCCGGGACGTCCCTTGTCTCGGCATCAGTCACCTGTCTCCCGCCGCGCTTCGTCGCCGACTTCCTGGTCCACATCTTCTTCAAATACGCCCAGACGAACAACTTCTACGTCGAAGAGGACTGGATCAAGGAGAAGCTCAACCGATGCTACATGGACCCGGCGAGCCTCAGCTCCAACGACGCCGGTTCGGTATGCTCGATCCTGATGGTCCTGGCGGTCGGGACGCAGTTCGCCCACATGGAGTCTGCCACGCCGGTCAACCGGTTGTCCGGCGGTCCGATGAACCCCGAGGATCACCACTTTTCGGAAGATGAGGTCGGCCTTACTTTCTACCAGTTCGCATCGAAACTCCTCCCCGACATCATCGCGACCGCGTCGATCCGCAGCGTGCAGGCCTGCTTGCTCATCGGGACCTACCTCTTGCCTCTGGATACCTCGGGCCTCTGCTACACGTACTTTGGCTTGGCTCTCAAAATGGCGATCCAGAATGGCATGCACCGAAAGTATCAAGGGGAAGGCCTGTCTCCGCGGACGATCGAGGTGCGGAATCGCGTGTTTTGGACGGCCTATACGATTGAAAAGTGGGTACCCTCTAACATATTAGCATTGACTATCGCTGACAGTCCAATCTAGACGTGTGAGCATCCTCCACGGACGACCAGTGTCCTTGTCGGACTCGGATGTGGACGCCGCATTCCCGGTGGACTTTCCTGGGTTGATGCCGGCTGGCCAAGTGTCCAACCATACCAACATGATCACTCTCATCAAGCTGACCTTGAAACTTGGAGAGGTGGCCAATGAAATGTGCGTCTTTAAATCGCCCCTATATCCCTGAACCTCCTCTCGGGAAACGTGTCTAACATAATGAAGATCCGTCCTGCGGAAATCCCAAAGAAACCAGCAGCACGACTGCATCGAGCGACTGCTGAGCCTGCGGAAAAACCTCATCGACTGGTGGTCGACACTCCCGGAAGAGACCAGCTGTCGGGACCTAAACCCAGGCCCCCTGTTCCGCTCCAACGTACATCTAAAACTCGACTACTGCCTAACGCGCATCTTCCTGGGCCGCCCGTTCCTCTTCAGCAGTATGCGAGCGATCAGCGTATCCTCAAGCCAAGGCCCACCGTTCAAAACACGCTCCGGCCTAGCAAAGAACCGTTCAAACCTAGTCACCGACTGCGTCGAAGCAGCACTGGAAATTATCAACCTGTGCCAACTCCTCCGCGACGAAACGGGTCTCGCCCGCGCATCATTCACAGAATTCAGCTCCTGCCGCGCCGCACTCCTCGTCATCCTAGCACAAAGTCTAACCAAGCGCACCGAGCGACTCCGCGAAGGCCTCCGCAAAGGCATGGCGCTAATCAAAATCATGTCTATGGGCGTCGGATCCGCACGATCAGCAGTCAGCGTCATCGAAGCCCTCGAACGAGCCATCCACCGCCTCGAAGAGTACAGCGAAACGCACTCCTCCTCCGGCAACCCCGGCACCATCGAATCCGCCTACGACCGCTTCAAGAACTGGGAAATGCTCTGGAAGACGGGGCCCATTTCGCCGGAAAGCGTCCAATTTCAAGACCAACAGCAGCCGTATCCCACCGGGCCTGCTACAGCAGGAAGTGCAGGCATACCAGCTGCCATCCCAATCACACCGATAACAGGCGGCGCCGACTCCATGGAGGGCGAGATTGCAAGATCAGACCTGACGGGTACAACGGCTTACTCGGCAGCTCACCACGGCACCAACCTGTCCGAGATGCCGGCGTTTGGCTTCGACCAGTATGTGTCTAACTTACCGCAAGAACTGGGCGAGTTCACGGCTATTCCTTGCTTCGAGACGGATCCGAATCATGGGCCGAATACAGATGCGAGGTGGATACAGTTCATGACTGAGTGATCATCTTTTGTTCTTTTCTTTTCTATATTTTTTTTAATCTTTTTCTCTTTGGTTTGGTTTCGGCTTATATACGGCCCTGGCGTGTCGGCATTGTTATTGGAAGTTTGACTGACTCACTTGATGTAGTTTGGCGATTTGATTTACAGCACGGATGGTTATTTGTTTTTATTATAGTACTTTCTATTCTCGGTCTTCTTTTCAACTGGTGATATGATTTTTGACTCTTCCCTAGTCACCATCCTATATGGGGGTCTCTGATTTTACTACCTACCTACCTATCAGCTACCTCCCAAGCAAAGATTCAATAAAGATATTTTCAAAACTAATACTTAGTATACCTTCTACCAGCCCTCTGCATCTAAAATGGCACACACCACAGCATAGACTCTATTAATCTTTGGCCAGGATACAGATCACTGTAAGCATCAACCGCCCGGGCCCGTTCGAATCTAGTGAAATTGCCACATTTGCAACATTCTTCCCAACAGTCGAAGTCGCTTTATGAACCCCATGAACAACAACGGTGTTGGCGACTCGGAGTGCACCTAACAATCCACTGTTATAGCGCTGCGCTCGAGAGCCTAGCTGACCTGGGAACCAAGATCCTCAAAGTTGGACGTAAGTTGCGCCAGTTGGCTGGCCGTGGCTTCAATCGTAACAGCCCCCCACGGGTGAAGCTACCCCCGCTGCACGGAGAAGGCCGTATCTTTTGAACTGCATCTCGACGGGTCTGTATCAAGCATTGTGTAATGGCTGGGCTGCATCATGTCTGTTCAGATAGAACCAGGATTTCTGGATCTTGTGTATGATATGATGATGTTATGATAGTCCCCTCATTCACCAGTACATCATTTGATCTCCCTCCTAGCATACGAATAAATCCGGCGGATTCAAGCCCACTATACATTTACTACGTTCGTCAAGGATGCTCTATCCTTGCGGTGATTTAGAAAGCCCGTGGTCTCCTCCCTTCTATGTTTACTGGCGGGGGGTGTACGATCACTTGAACCACGCCAATACCATCCTTGCTGGACACAGGGTCGCTGTGCTTAGGGGCGGTAGTAAAAGCAAGGTGCTCCAGTCAGAGACTATCCCCGAGGCTGTAGTCAGGGCGCAATGGGTCGTAAATTTCTTTGCTCTATCCCGTCACACCGATAATAGTATGCGTCGCGTTAAGCAATATCCCGCCTTTCGTAACTCCTTGACTTTCAATGGCACGCACTAGATGTTACTTTCAAAGATAAGTGGCGACACATGTTTAGCGAGCACTAGAAATGTACCCCCCAGCTTGGTCAGTTGATGCAAGGAGCAAACGCTGATCCAGATCTGGGCATAAGACCAGGCAGGGAACAGGAGATAATCTGCCTTGCTACTGCAAGGCTCTCTGCCATCCAGCACTACTTTTATGTTGATTAGGGTAAGTTAGACTGCTGGAATGACGGTACTAGTGTCCTGGTACCGAGGATAACGCTTTATTGAACGGGCTGATTGATATTCTGGATACAGGTACGTGCCAAATTACGCGCCCTGGCTGCAGGTCGTGGTCATCACGATAAGACATTCTACAGCCATGTGTTGTCACTTGGAGGGCTGGAAGGACAATTTGATCTTTGAAAAACCTCCGTATAATCTACCATCGACTCCGCAAGTATCTCATTTGACTGAGCGGTGGTATTGATCTATTCTGGTCGATATATCAGGCATGCTGCACGCATGTCCACAGCAATGATTCAGCGGTGAAGGCTGCAGCATGCTTTGAGGACTGTAACTGACAGAACGAATAAGATCGTGGAGAAAAACTAAGAGAGAAGAAGAATATTATAAATCAGCATTTCTGTTTAACTTTTGGTGTTCTGCTCATCCTTTGTCTATTTGTCCGGGTCTATTACTTGACTCTGTGTTTTCAAGATTTCCATCCCAGGGCTGATCAGGATGACCGGCACTGACAAAATCAGAAACGAAGGTTACTCGAAAGACTACGGATTTTGTAAAGATGGTGATCATAGTCAAGGTATGTTTTTAACTTTCTTTTGGCGTACAACAGACCTGTGGCTTTGCAGGACTACACCTTATCCAGATATCCAGATAACGATGTCAACATCCACCCCGCTACGAGTGTAAACTGCTTCGGTATTGGGGGATCCAATGCGCATGTGAGACTTTCAGTTGACAGGGTCAACGCAGTGTTACTTACTGACCTGTGCAGGTCCTTCTGGACTCAGCAGCCTCTTATGTCAATCCCGCGGCACAAGAAAGCCCACAAAGTTCCCCGAGTGTGAAGCTCCTTGTTACATCGACAAATGACCAGGACGCCCTGAGCAGACGGATCGACTCCCTGACACATTTTGTCACCCAAAACAAGCCGAACGAGGCCGACTTGGCTTATACGCTTGGTAAGCGGCGAGAGCACCTGAGCCACAGAGCATTTGCACTCTTGGATCCGAAGCAGCCACTGTCACCTGCGTCATTTACCAAATCCCAGGATCCAGTGCACGACGTGTGCTTCGTATTCACGGGTCAAGGGGCTGAATGGGCCGGCATGGGCAAGGGGCTCAACCAATCCCCTCTGTTTCACGAGACTATACAGGAACTTGACGGCGTTCTGTCGTCCCTAGAGGAGCCCCCAGCCTGGAGCATCAAAGAAGAGTTAGCCGATGGCAGCCGGGTCAACGAAGCATATCTCAGCCAGCCTCTCTGCACGGCGCTGCAGATTGTACTGGTGAGACTGATGCGAAGCTGGGGTGTTCGCCCAAGCTCGGTGCTCGGCCATTCTAGCGGGGAAATCGTGGCCGCGTATGCAGCCGGAGCGATCACCGCGAAAGCAGCGATTCTCCTCGCCTACTACCGTGGTGTTGTGGCGACACAACTCAACACTTGCGGGGGGATGGCAGCTGTTGGCATGGGCGAGCCCGAGGCCCGTCCGTACCTTCAGGATGGCGTGGAGGTTGCCTGCGTGAACAGTCCTAAGTCGGTCACACTCTCAGGCGATAGAGATGCCCTTGGAGCCGTCCTGGAGTCTATCCGCAGGTGTCGACCAGACGTATTCTGTCGAAGACTACCGGTCAACGTGGCCTATCATTCCTGTAGGTCTCCTCGCGTGAATACCGTTGGTGGTGCGGTTTAGATTAACGGTGTACAGACCACATGCAGGAAATTGGTGCAAGGTACAAACAGTGTATACAGCCTCACGTCATCCCCTCTTCATCGATGGTGCCCATGTACTCCAGTGTCGACTGCCAGGTGATTGACGATCCCCAGCGACTTGATTCCGAATACTGGTGGAGGAACCTGAGACAGCCTGTCCAATTCTGCCGCGCGCTTCAAGATCGCTTCAAGGAAGGTACCGGCAGGAGTGTCCTCGTCGAGATAGGACCTCATTCAGCGCTCTCGGCTTCTATCAAGCAGACTATTCAGGAGGCGCCGGAACGGGGCAAGGACATTGACTACATTCCCACACTCGTCCGGGGAGATGACCTATTCCGATGCATGTTAAGAGCGGCAGGACATCTGTACATTCGGTCCGTTCCAATCAGCTTGGCGGCGATCAATGGTCCAGGTACGGTGCTGAGTAGTTTGCCGTCATATCCATGGCAGCGAGATATCAAGGATGTGGCCCGAAAGCCGGATGACACACACCTGGAGGTTTCGAAAGTATCCCCACTACGAGCTTCTAGGGAGTAAGTGTCGAGCCAGCATGGCGAGGCTTGCTGTGGGTCGACACTGTCTCATCAGTCTGGCGACATACGCTGGACAACAAGATTGTGCATAATGGTCAACGCTTCTAGGGTCTAAAGGCCATCACGACTAGTCCCCTCATGGCTCAAGCTCACGCAGCGATCTTTGATGATAGGTCGCTTCACGAAAGTAACCACACTGTGCATTCAACGGTTATCGACTATGATTCTCTAAGATATTTAGGGCCAGTATAGTATAGTAGAGTGAGCAAAGCACTTTAGATGCGTGTGGCTCATAACTGAGCTGGTGATATAGATTGTTACGATGACTGCAATATATCACACATTTATATACTACCGTAGTATATAGTACTACAAGGTAGCATATAGTACCATGCACGCTTGTTAAATATATGGATATATACACTCTGACCCATCTAATCAAACACCATCTTCTTACCCTGGAACGCAGCCATATTCTTCTGCTCCTTCGCCTTCTTCGCCGCCTCCCAAGACGGATGCAGCGGTTTATTATCTTCAGGAGGAGGGGGCTTCCTCGCCATGTGTCCACTCCCATCTCCGCCATTCCGCGAGGGAAACGAAGAACGACCGTCTCCCCGATCGTACCCTCCCCTCCCACCACCATGTCTCCGATCCCCACCCGTCGCCCCCCTCTTCATATCCCACCCATTATCCCGACTCCGTCGCGCCATCGCCTCTTCCTGCTTAACGTGGTTCGCACCCGTCCCGTACTTCTTTTCCCAGAGCGCGCGGCGCGCCTGCTGGCCCATGCGGTTTTTGCGGGGCGGGGCGACCCCGCTGTCTGCTGCGTCTTCGGGCTCGGACTCGGAGCCGGAGAAGTAGCCGCCCATTGTTAGGGAGGGGAGGAAGGTGGTTGTTGTTGGTTTGAGTCGGGGTTGGGCTTTTTGTTTCTTTTGCGGGGAGGATGTGGGGGACGGGGAGCACGAGGGGGAGATGGACATTGCGTTTCGCGGTGGGTGGGGGGATTCAGAGTCGGATTCAGAGTCGGATGCGAGTTGGTTGGAGTATTGGGCTAGGTCCATGTCGTCGTCGGAGTCGTTGTCGTTTGCTGCTATGGCGCGGGGTTCGCCCTCTTCTTCGTCTTCGTCTCCGTCGGCTGATGTAGGTCGTTCACTTCGTTTCGGCTTCGTCTGGTCCTTCTTCAGCGCACCCTTCGCGGCCTGACTGCCCTTCTTCCCCGCCGCCGACATATCATCCAATCCCATAATCTCCCTGATCCCATCCATGATACCCGGCAAGACATTCTTGACAGGCGCCGACTTGCACAGTAGCGCCATGACATTCGCTTCCGCCTCGGACGGGGGCCCACCCGTAGCGAGCTTCCTTGACTGCTGGAATTCCGCGAATGTGGTCGACTCGGCGATGCGTTTCGTTCTAGATAGTTGTTTGAAAATGTGTTTTTTGGCCGCGGCTGTGAAATCGAGTGCCTGTTTCAAAGACATTCAGTTAGTTCACTTTGCCCTAGTCTATAGAATAGTAAGAAAGAAGAGAAAAAGAGAGAGAAATACCTTCAAAACCTGCACCTCCTCCGCCAATCGCGCCAGCGTCCTCCTACTATCCGGCTGCGCCTTCGCCGTCTTCTCCCGCCGGCCCATCTTCTGGCGCTCGGAGCCCCGCGCAGCCTTGAAGGCGCGCGACAGCACGATCACGCTCTGGTCGAACTTTTGCGATAGTCGGATGGCTTGGAGGGACTGTGGGGCGGGCGGCTCCGCGAGGTCGGCGAGTTTTCGTTTGGGCATTTTGTTTTCTTGATTTCCTTTTCCTGGACTGAACTCTGTGTCAATTGAACTTTTGATCGAATGTTGTCTGTGGTTTATGCGACTCGTGTTGATGTGATTGATGTTGGAGTATAAAGATAGGGAAATTTGTTGTTATCGATCGACGGAAGTTTTTCGGCGCCAAGACCGGCGGACTGCCTAAAGCGGATTTGGCGTCTGGTTTGGGAGATCGGTTGGCGCTTGGTTATGCCGGGCTTGTGATTGGTTTTGGGGTCGATTTACGCTGATGGATAAGATTGATATTTGCTGCTATTCCATGAAGACAGAGAACAATGTAAATAGAAATTAAGATGGGAATGAATAGAAATTTGAATAAAAAAAGGAGACAGAAAATGACAGAGCAAGAGAGATGAACGGAAAATTGAACACTTCCTAGCATTATAGAAGCTGTTTCTCCTACACTTAGATCTACATCTTATCCCGTTAAGTGACGATCCAGTAGGCGCGATATATACATACAGAAAAAGCAACTGAATTACGAATACATTGAGAGCTCTATTTCTTTTCCTCGGGCTTTTCCTCCGGCTTGGGGGTAGGGAGTTTGAACTGCTCACGTTAGTCTCGATCATAATATCATACTGCAGGAGAATAGGGTAAACGAACCGACTCAGGAGTCTTGTCATTACCAGGACCAACAGGCTCCCAGGAAGTGCTGCCACCCTCGAAGTTCCGGAACGCCTGGGTCAGCTCCAGCGGCTCAATGACAATCCGCTTCTTCTCCTCATCGTATCGCAGCTCCGTGTATCCGGTCAGAGGGAAATCCTTGCGCAGCGGGTGGCCGTCGAAGCCGTAGTCGGTCATGATGCGACGCAGATCGGGGTGGCCGGAGAAGAAAACGCCGAACATGTCGTAAACTTCACGCTCGTACCAGAGGGCACCCTCGAACAGGCCCGTCACGCTGGGAACCGGGTTGGCCTCGTCGGCGTAGGTCTTGACGCGGATACGCGAGTTGTGTCGCACGCTGAGCATGTTGTAGACGACCTCGAATCGCTGGTCCTTGGTCGGGTAGTCGACCGCCGTGATATCGGAGATCTGCGTGAACTCGCCCGCCGTGTGGTTCTTCAGGAAGCTCATCACCGGGATGATCCCCGACGGAGGCACGTGGATGGACAACTCGTCCTTCCACACCGAGAACTGCTGCACGTACTTGGGCATACACGACATGACGTACTGGCCGTAGCTGTGCAGGCTTTCGGCCTTGTCCTGGTGCTTGTCCGCCGGGTTGACGACGGGTCGACGGAGAGTTTCGGGGGCTATAGCACTGTATATTAGAGGGACACCCCTACCAATTACCAATGTCAATTGTCTTTCCACGTACCGGGACGCTCAACCGTGCGGTAACTCGGAGGCTCGCTGGTGTACTGCAGAGCCGTCGAGGAGAAGGGTCGGCAGACCCGGGGCGACCGAACAGCGGCCGTCAGCGACCGGCCAGAGCCCAATCGCATCAAAGAGCGAGCAGAGGCCATGATGGACGAACAATTGTGGAGCGAGCGGATGGAGGGGAGGAAGCGCGACGGCGAGAGAGGGAGTGGAGGGACATTGCTTGCAGGGAGCTTTTCGGGTGCGAGTGCAGTCCCGTGATATCACGTGTGCATTACATAAGACGTGACCTAATCCAGGCAAACCAGGCAAACCGGTGCAAACCCAACGCCAGCTTCGATTCCTCTTCTCGTCTCTTCATTTCTCTCTCTTCGCCTCTCATCGCTTCTTCATCTCACCTTTGCCAACCTCCCTCTCGGCAACCTCGTCTCCACACATCTCCCCTCTCTTTCTACCGCTCTTTCTCCCCTTTGCTCGGTTTCTTTTTCCCCCCCTGAGCTTTCGTTTTTGTCTACTTTGGTCCGCGACGAAGTTTTAACGATCCCCTCCTTCCCCCCTGCTGCCGCTTCTCTAGATCGCCTGACGAGCGTGCTGCTTCGTATCGCGACTGCCGTTCCTTGACTGTACATTCTCATAATCTCACGAACATAATGTCAAATCGTCAACAGATCGACTCCGTCATCGACGATGACGATGAGTTCTGGTATGTGTGGCCTCGAGTCGTGACGGTTATAACTGGACTGACGAATTGTCCTCTCTAGCCCCCTCTGTATCGAGGAGTTCGACCTGTCCGACAAGAACTTCAAGCCGTGTCCGTGTGGGTATCAGGTACGTGGTCGCCTCCACCGCCTTCCCAGTCGCCCTCGGGATTCGACACGTACGCGATTGGGCCAATTCTGACGTGGTGAATGTAGATTTGCCAATTTTGCTACAACAATATCAAAACCCACAGCGAAGAAGGCCGGTGTCCCAACTGCCGACGTCCCTATGATGAAAGTACTATCCAGTACAAGGTGCCCGATGCCGATGAGTACGTGGTGTTCCGGATTTTCCCTTGCGGCCCCCCCCCCCCCCCCCCGGTTCTTGGCGCTAACCCCCAATCTCCCAATCTAGATTCAAGGCAGACTTGGCGTTGAAACACCGAAAGGCCGCCGCCGCGAAGAAGAAGGAAGCCGAGAAGCGCGAGATCGAGGCTTCCAGTCGCAAAAACCTGGCCGGCGTGCGGGTCGTCCAGAAGAACCTCGTTTATGTCATCGGCCTCAATCCGACGATACGCGACGAGCACCAACTCCTGCAGACCCTGCGTGGCCCCGAGTACTTTGGGCAGTATGGCGATATCGAGAAGATCGTCGTGAGCAAGGCCAAGCCGGGCGGCAATCCGAACCAGGGCATTGGCGTCTACGTGACGTACACGAGGAAGAGCGATGCGGCCACGTGCATTGCTGCGGTGGATGGGTCGGCCAATGGTGATCGAGTTCTCCGGTAGGTTATGAGGTATCCCTTCTTCCATTCCCCTCCCATATGCTGACGGGATGCTAGGGCACAATACGGCACGACCAAGTACTGCTCATCCTTCCTGCGCAACGAACAATGCCACAACCGGAACTGCACCTTCTTGCATGAGACCGGCGAGGATAGCGAGAGCTACAGTCGACAGGACCTCTCGTCGATGAACACCCTTTCCAGTCAACGGTCCAACGGCGCGCCGAGCGGGCCCACTCAGACGGTCCCTCCCCATGTCGCCCGGTCGTCCGCTCAGCCGATATCGCAACCCATGCGCCGCCAACCGAGTAAAGACGACGGGAACGGTGGCCGCGCTCCGGATGGGCCGGCACTCCCCTCATCGGCGAGTTGGGCGAACAAGGACAGCGCGATCAATCGGACGAGACGCGCGAGTCTGACCGGGAGCCAGGCATCGCAGAGCCCACGGCCCGCGAACGCAGCAGTGGCCACGCCTCCTCCCGAAGAGCCAAAGCGGCCCGAGAAGCAGTCCGCCAGTGCACCGGAGCGTAGTGCAACGCCGTCTCCTCAGGAGGCCGCCCCATCGGCAGCGAATTCGCCGCGCCAATCGCGGACCCCGACCGACCCGATGACGTCCATCCTGGAGAACTTGATCAAGGCGGTCAACTCCCCGGACTTCAAGTTCATCTTTTCCCCGGCCGGTCTCTCGTCCGAAGAAGCGGCCCGCATCGAGAACCACCCGTCGTTCATCGATCCGTATGGTGGTGTCAAGCGCCGGGCGATGCGCGAGAGAGCGGAACACGAGCGTGCGCGGAGCGATCAGGAGATCGTGCAGACGGCTGTCGCCGAGGAAGACAGTCGCGAGAGCGGCAGTCTGCAACTGGGCGGGGAACCCGACGATCTGAACCCTCCGCGCGGCCGGATCAGCCGTGAGTCCCATGGCGCCATTCAGCCGCCGTCGCAGCAAGGCACGACGACGAACTCGGTGGTCGGGTCCCCCGTTTCCGCCGCCAGTCATCAGTTCCAAAATCTAAACCTGGGTGGTCGCAGCCTGACGCCGTTGCAGCAGCAACAGTTGATGCTTCTCAAGTCCGCGAGCAACCAGCAGGCGGCCATCGACCCCTTGCAAGGTGCCATCAGCCCGGCTTCCTTGGAACAGGCGGCCCAGGTCCGCCAGGGCTTGATCCAGTCCCAGATGGCTCAGTTCAATGCCATGCAGGCCCAGAACCGACAGAATTCCCGCTTCTCCTTCAGCAACGAGGCCGGCTCGAAGAATCTGCCCAATGTCCGCATGTTGAACCAGCAGGCGTCGATGCTACAGTCCGGGACGCCGAACCCGCTGGCCGCACCCAGTCCCCAGCACGGGCTGGCCAACAACTTCTACACCAGTGGTGTGCAAGGTCCGCCCCCGGGGTTGAAGACGGCGGGAACCCCTCCGATCAGCGGGGGTGGGATGTTCGCCCAGGGCCACGGGTTCACGACTAACACGGCCCTGGGAGGCAACCTCGGCAAGCAGGAGGCCAATCCAGAGTTGATGCGCGAGCTGCTGCGCGGCCGCAGCGGTACAAACGCCGGTGGTTTACAGGGGCAGGAGGCCGCTAAGCGTGAGTTTATGTTTCCTTTTCTCCAGCAACACCAGACCCCCCCTCCCCTGACTCCCACCGCCAATGGCCTTCTGAGCTCTTTCTATGGCGCCCAACCCGGGAATCTCTCCGAGACGGGTCCACAGAAGCAGAAGAAGAAGGGGAAGAAGCAGAGACACGCTAACACTTCCTCCGGTGGAGGCGGTGTAGTAGATCTTGCGGACCCGAGTATCCTGCAGGCAAGGATGCACCAGGTCGGTGCGAATGCTGCTGCTGGGCAAGCGCTGTATGGGAGTCAGGGTCAAGGTGGGTACAATCCCACCATGATGTATGGAGGCGGCGGGTTCAACCGCTGGTGATTGTTCTTTATCCCCCTTTTCCCCATTCTTCCTTTCCCACTTCCTCCATCTTCACTTCTTGATCTTGTTTTTTATGATCATTGATTTGTATCTTCACCCATTTGGTCTTTTCCTGCATGTTTGCCCGTCTTTTCATTTGGTGTCTTTGATTCTATTTTTCTTCCCCTCTTGCGTTATGACATGATATCATATTTCCTTTAGATGGGTGCAGGATCTGTTTTGTTTCCTTTCTCGGTTTTCGAATTCTCATTCGTGCAACTTTTGCGACTTATTCCTGCAACGAAGCATTGAGCAATCGGCTTTGAAAAGAACAAGATTATCGGGCTCGGCGTGGTTCTGGCGTTCGACTGGATGGGTTTCTACATTGTTCTCCATGCGTTTCCTTCTGTTTTCATTGTTCTGTTTCTATACACCGTGATCTGTTTGTCGACATCCGCTTGGATGTCAGCCATCGTCGTCCTTACTAGACGCATCCTGGCTCCTGAACATCCCCTTTACTGGTGACAGCTGTGTGTCTGGTTTTTCTCTTGCTTTTTATTTTTGCATCCCAGCTGGGTTGATCTTTCAGCACCTTGGTGGCCCATTCGGTCTAATCATGGCCTTATGTACGTTAACCTCCCTGCCCTGGCCTTCATATACCGAAGCGGGGCCTTCTATTCGAAACACAGTTTCTCACGACTACTTTTCATATAGACCTGCCCTCTGTCTGTCTGGTCAACCCGGCCGGGACCTTTCGTGTAATTACTTTAACTGCCCTTTTCGTATTTTCGTCGTGTTATTGTCTTTTGCCTGGCGCGTATCGGCTTTTCTGCTTTCTCTTTCTTCTTTTTGTCTTATCTTGTTCAAGCGTTTGGTTTACTTCGAGCTTCTACTTTCTCCATCGCGCCGCTTCTTTTGCCTCGTCACCCACGTCCTTCCTGGCAGCAGTACTGACTGTGGATGCTTAGTTGACGAAGACTTCCCTCCTCTGGGCGCTCCCGCCAAAGACAAGCGTCCGGTTGACAGCTTCGGGTTTCTCGGGCGATCGCATCTTCATGCGGAACCCCAGGTATCGGCACGTTCGGGGACGCCGACCCTTCCCCCCGGTCTTCCCTTGCCACACTCACATCCTGTGTCAAGCCTAATCCATCACACCACAAACCCTCCTAGCCCGGCATCATCAACCGCTATTCTTCCGCCTGGCTTGAACATTCCGTTCCACCGGCTGGGTACCCCGTCGCAGGGATTGCATGAATCTTCTCGTCACGCATCTCCTGAGCCTTCGGATACGGCAGAGAATGTTCCCCCCTCCAGTTGGACAAAGAATGCCTCCGAGATCTCCCTGGGATCGCCTGTTCCCAAATCCGCGCAAAAGGCTCGTACGCAGTCGAAGGACGAACGCCCAGTCGCTACTGGAAGGAAAGCGGGGAAGTCCAAGGCTGGTGTGACTGCTGACGGGGAGCCATCGGTAGCTTCGCGAGGCAAACCCATGAAACTTGATCTCCCCTTGAACACCGTCCCGGCTGCAGAAGCTCCCAAGGTCGAGCCATCGGTCCAACCTGTATCCGTCCAGGCTGCCGCCCCCCACTCCGCTGTGGGCTCGCGTCCAAATACACCTTTGACCGGCGTTTCGCGTACCTCAGATTCTCCAGCGCCCCGTCAACCTCGAGTGCTTCGTGTTGTTGACACCCCAAAGGCCGAAACCCCACCTCCTATTTCCGCCACCCAGTCAGTCTACTCATTGCCGGGAGTCAACAAAGTGCGGTCCAGGAGACCAAGTGTTTCATCTCTGAGCCGTCCGGATACCCCTGGTGACATCGGGTCAGAAGCGGACCTGTACACGTCTGCCTCGGTCTCTCGTGCCAACTCGCCTCCTGCTTCTTCACGGATTGGCTCGGCTCCCGTACGGAGTGTGACCAAGAGCCAAGCCAAGAAAGAGCGACGACAGAAAGCCAAAGAGGCTGAAATCAAGAAACAGGAGGTGACGACGGTAGAGGAACCAGTGCAGGCGCCTATTATTGGCAGAAAGCGCAAGACCAAGAAGGCGCCTGTCATCAGCCACGAATCGTCTAGCGGCGCGACGGATAATAACGCCGCTCCTGGAAAATCCGATGGCGAGATTCCCGGTAAGACGGAACCCAAGGTGGAAGCAACCAAGAAAATGAAGCCCAAAGACAAATTGGCAGAGACAAAGCCGAGTCCCGTTGAAGAGAAAGAGACTCCGGCCCAGAAGGCTGCCACCGAGGCGTGGCGTGCAAGGAACACCGTGGAACAGATGATCAATGACTCCGAGGCGACCGGTGTCCCTATCCGGGATCTGTTTGGTGAACGGACCTCATCGTTGCAGGCCTTACTCGCTAGACTGCACAAGTCGGGTGATCTGGACCTCAACAACCACCCTCTGTTCAACCCTCCGAATCTCAGCCAGCGCTTCGACATGAAGTGTAACTCCGATGACTACGACCTCCTGAAGCAGCCCATCGAGCTCACCGAGGAGCATCGCAAGACTTTGCTGCGCGGAGAGCCCATTCGCCTCCATTCCGACTCCAAGTCGCTCAAGGATCGCTGCCTGATCAGTCCCCGCGGGTGCGTTCTCCACCACCTTTCTCCCGAAGAGGAAGACCGGTATCTCGCCCTCGAGAACAGCATCGCTTGGGCGATGGATTCCTTCCACGAGTATCCGGCAGTCCCAATCACGCAGCCCGACTTGACCAACCGCGGAGGCGACCTCGACGCCCTCTTCGCGACCCCGGAGAATTTCAACGTCTGCTGGGTCGACGAGACGTCCGGCGGTCTCTCGTCTGCCTCGCCGACCGCAGACCTGGACGTCTCAGAGAGCTCCTTCACCGCGGGCCTTCCTCCCAACGTCCTCTCGGCCATGGAAGCGGACAGCAATCGCACCCACAACTGGGCGATCACCAACACAGCCGAGCTGGTGAACGCAACAACTACCTCGGTGCGGTCCTTCGCCGCAGCCACCGCGAAACACATGCTGGGCGCCGCAGGTGTCGTCATGGGCAACATGCCAGACCTGGACGACGTGGTCGGCATGACCGACGCAGAGCTCCGCTCGTTTGCCGTCAAATCGCAAAAGGAACTCGAGTCGTCGCGGAAGGAGCTAGACGGTATCGACAAGAAGGTGGGCGCCTTGGTCAAGCGGAACAAGAAGCTGGCGCAGCAGGCGCTCACCACTGCCGTGGATGCTTAACTTACGGGCGTGGGTGAAGCTTGGTGACGCACCTATCCATTTGTAAATGACTCCTCCCTGGAGGGATGCATTTTTGTGTACAAAGATTCATGTGTATATGTATGGAGAACTGGAATGACATCCGCATCATGATTGCAATCACTTGTTGTATCAATACTATGTTCGTAGCATGTTTAGTATTGGAGTAAACATCGTCGTCATATTCACATATCCATTGGCCCGACTCCCATGCATACAGGAGCCTATGTCCCATCTATAGAAAATATCTACGTCTCCGAGCCCTGGTCAAAATAAACCCCCTAATCATAATCATATCCCCTTCACCCCATCCTGATACTGCCTCAAATCATACTCATCGGGATACGTCTCCACGATCCTCCTCAACTCCTTCATCTGCGCCTCCGCCTCCTCCGTAACCTCCTCATAAACATCCGTAAACGCCTCCCGAATCGGCGGCTTCTTCTCGCGCTCGGCCTCCCCAAACGCCTTCAGCACATCCTTCCGCATCTTGTCACGGGTATCCCGCTCAAGGTCCTCATTCCACAGCCCCTGATTCTCCAACCACTTCCGCAGCCGGATAATCGGGTTATCGCGCCTCTTCCAGTCCTCGACTTCGACGCGCGCCCGGTACGCAAAGCTGTCGTCGCTGGTACTGTGGTGCGAGACGCGGTAGCTCATCGCTTCGATTAGCACCGGTCGTCCGCCGTCTGAGAGGGCGATGCGTCGCGCTTCTTGCATTGCTTCGTAAACGGCGAAGATGTCGTTGCCGTCGACGCGGATCGTGTCGATCCCGTAGCCGACGCCGCGGCTGGCGATCCCGTCGCCTCGGTATTGCTCTAGGGTGGGTGTTGAGATTGCGTACCCGTTGTTGCGGCAGATGAAGACGACGGGGCTGGATCGTGTAGCGGCGATGTTCAGGCCCGCGTGGAAGTCGCCTTCGCTGGCGGCGCCTTCGCCGAAGTAGCAGGCTACTATCCGTTGGGGGATGTCTGGGTTTTGGAGCGCTTGGAGCTTGAGTGCGTAGGCTGCGCCGGAGGCTTGGGGGATTTGGGTGGCCAGGGGAGAGGAGATGGCGTGCTGTTTTGTGAGTTAGTGGGGGGGTAACTTTGAGTGGTAGGATGGGTAGGGCTTGTGGGAGGGAGGGACGGACGATGCGAGGATATTTGCACCCGTAGTGGACGGGCATGTTGCGGCCCCGGCCGTTGTCGTTGCAGTTGGCGAAGAGCTGGCTCATGAAGTCGTGGAGGGTGAAGCCTCGCTGTTGGAAGACGCCCGTTTCTCGGTATTGGGCGAATACCACGTCGTCTGGGGTTAGGGCTGCTGCGGACCCGACGCTGATGCCTTCTTCTCCGGCGGAGACCTGGACGAATCGTTGTTAGCTATTGGTTATCTGGGGAAGGAGGGAGGGGTGTGACATACCATGTAGAAACTGAGACGGCCTTGTCGCTGGGCCTCGAACATGACCACGTCCATGACGCTTACTGGGGTCGTCAGTCTGGATATCCTTTCTCATATAAGGATACCACTGAAGGATACGCACCCGCTAACATGTTCTTATACCAGGTGAGAATCTCCTCGTTGGACACTCCGAGGGGTTTCCGATTGGGGTCGAGCAGCTCGCCGTCGGAGTTCATCACGCGGAAAGTAGGGATACTCGGGAGGTCGGTAGGATTGATGAAACTCATCTCGGTGGTGAATTTGCTGTTGACCGCACCGGGGAATTGCACCCTGCATGATATTAGCCTCAATCCTCAGCTGCTTTCTGCTGTCCTTCCTGTCTTATCGTTCTTATCATTCTCGTCACTTACCGGTCCGAACCAGGGCGTTGGGAAATGCTACTCCATCGTCGAGGGACACGATTCAGCGCTACTCGCGGACTGCGGGCGAAACGACCCAGGAGATTCAACGACATGGTAAAAATGAATGACCTAGGGGGTTGAAGAAGTGTGATCAAGGCCAGAACTCCTTGGGCGCATCTTTCTGGGGATATCTTTAAACGATGGGGGGGAATGCGGAGGAAGGCGGTTGGCTTCGGCCCCGACGTCATGCCCGCTCGCCGCGGATAACCGATCCGTCGGTGGTCACGTGGGGGATGCACATCTAGATCGTCTTTTCTTCACTTCACTTCATCTTCATCCTCATGTCCATTGATAGTTGATATTCGGTCAGAACTAGAGATATGAGAGCATTTCTTCAATGTATGTGGCAATCCATGTCAAATCAATCCCGCCTATTATAAGCTTTCACCATAAACCCTACATGTACTCCGGTGGATGTGCGGCCTTAAGTTCCTTCCTTAAGCTATATCATTGATATCAATAGTAAACCAACGCAGACACTAACTTCATAGTTTACATCAGATGCCGTACATCTCAATCGGAGCTCATGGAACCTCCACTGTCGATCATCTCTTCCGTCGTCCCCGGTGTACAACAACACCGTCACGGACCTGATTGGGCTGTGAGACATTCGGTCGGTCCCCGCATTCCGTCCATCCCTCGCAACGACAAAAGAAACAAGCATTGAGTTGATCGACGCGCTGGGGCCTCCTTTTCTTTTCCATAACGGACTGACCACCGTTATCTCAACAAGGCATGTCCGGCCGTAGATCTCAGGCGGTCGTTCTAGATACTCGAGTCGGTAATCGGATGATGCCGACAGTATAATCTTACGCAAAGAATAAAGGAAGCGTCAAGTCGCGATCCATCGTCATCTCGCAACTTACTTACAGGCTGGTTTCCGCGATGAGGTTGGGTTCAGGAGCAACGCAGACCATTTTAGCCTCTAGCTTGTCGGCTGGGCTCGGTCAGCATGTCACGGATTTGAGTGATCAAATTTGGACTGTGAGTAGTCCGGCTTTGAATCGAACGGTACCGGGATATCTCCCTTCTCATGTTCATTTGGATTTACTGAAGGCGGGGGTAATTGGTATGTTACTCATCATCACCGCCACTAACTGAGCGAGTCTGACCGAGCAAATGTCACAGATGAACCGTGAGATTCCTTCGGATGGCTGCTTGAATCTTAAAGACGGGTTACTAATGTAATGCAAGATACAATGGTCTCAATGACTTTCATCTCCGTTGGATCGCTGATGCGAACTGGACCTACACCAGTGACCCAATAAAGGGCCTGTACGTTTACTCATATACATCCGTGTGGATCTGAAGGTTGCTGAACTTTTAGCAGAAAGGATGACCATGCCTCCACTTGGTTGGTTTTTGATGGACTTGACACCTTCGCCACTATTTCATTCTGTGGACAACCGATCGCATCTACCGATAATCAATTTCGCCAGTACTCCTTCGATGTATCAACTGTGCTGAAGGGCTGTAAAGATGACCCAGTATTGAGCATCAACTTCGGCAGTGCGCCGAGAATTGTGGACGCGATGGCTGAAGATCCAAGCCTTGAAAGTGTGTACCTCCATCACCCTTTTGCACGCAAGTCTAACCGGTCACTTCCTTGCCGCAGAATGGCCGGATGGCGTGCAGTTGACCCACGAGTACCCGAATCGTTGGTGGATGCGCAAAGAACAGTCTGACTTTGGGTGGGACTGGGGACCAGCCTTTGCCCCCGCAGGTCCCTGGAAACCCGCTCGCATTGTCCAGCTAGATAAGCCTAACAGCATCTATGTTCTGAATACAGACTTGGATATTTACAGGAAAGGCCAGATCAATTATCTACCCCCGGATCAGACTCAGCCGTGGGTCGTCAACGCCAGCATCGATTTCGTCGGCAACCTCCCCAAAAACCCATCCATGGCCATCGAGATACAAGATGGAGAATCCGGGTCCGTTTTTACAACCCAAAATTTGCATAATATTGTCATCTCTGGAAACTCTCTCACCGGTGTGACGGTCCTGGACAAAGTTCAGCCTAAACTTTGGTGGCCGTCTGGTCTTGGTGACCAGAACCTCTACCACATCACCATTACAGTCACTGGGGGTCACGAAGAACCAGTAGCCCGTGTCACCAAACGCACGGGCTTTCGCACCATCTTCCTCAATCAACGGAATATCACCGACGCCCAATTGGCGCAGGGGGTGGCCCCCGGGGCGAACTGGCACTTCGAGGTCAACGGCCGCGAGTTCTACGCCAAAGGCTCCAACATCATTCCTCCGGATGCTTTTTGGCCGCGGGTCACAGAAGAGAAGATGGCCCGGTTGTTTGATGCGGTCATAGTCGGGAATCAGAATATGCTACGGGTCTGGTCCTCCGGCGCTTACCTCCACGATTTCATATACGACCTTGCAGACGAACGGGGCATTCTGCTCTGGAGTGAATTCGAGTTTAGCGACGCTCTATATCCCGTTCATGACGCTTTCCTGGAAAATGTGGCCGCGGAAGTTGTCTACAACGTTCGCCGCGTGAACCACCATCCGTCGCTTGCGTTGTGGGCTGGAGGAAACGAGATCGAGAGTTTGATGCTTCCTATTGTTCACGGGGTAGATCCCAAGGGGTACGCGAAATATGTGGGGGAATACGAAAAGCTTTTTATCAGTCTCATCCTTCCACTGGTCTATCAGAACACACGCTCCATCTCATACACCCCGAGTAGCACCACCGAGGGTTACCTCAATATCGATCTCTCAGCGCCCGTCCCCATGGCGGAAAGATACGACAACAAAACCGCTGGATCATATTATGGCGATACAGACCACTACAATTACGACACTTCCGTATCCTTCAACTATCACACCTATCCAGTCGGCCGCTTCGCCAACGAATTCGGATTCCACAGCATGCCCAGCGTGCAGACGTGGCAGCAAGCGGTCGCACCTGAAGACCTGCACTTCAACAGCAGCGTAGTCGTGCTGCGCAACCACCACTACGTCGTCGGCAGCCTGGACACCGACAACTACGCCAACTCGTCGCGCGGCATGGGTGAGATGACCATGGGCGTAGAACGGTACTACCCCATTCCCAGCAACCCCGACCCGATCGCCAACTTCAGCGCCTGGTGCCACGCCACGCAGATCTTCCAAGCCGACATGTACAAGTCCCAAATCCAGTTCTATCGCCGTGGAAGCGGCATGCCCGAGCGCCAGCTGGGTTCGCTCTACTGGCAGCTCGAGGATATCTGGCAGGCGCCGTCGTGGGCGGGCATCGAGTACGGCGGGCGCTGGAAGGTTCTCCACTACGCGGCGAGGGATATTTATCAACCTGTCATTGTGTCCCCGTTCTGGAACTACACTACAGGCGACCTGTCAGTCTACGTGACATCGGATCTTTGGGAAGCAGCCACGGGTACTGTGGAACTAAAGTGGCTGGACTTATCGGGCCGCAGACTCGCTTCCGATGTCGGCACGCCGTCATCCATCTCCTTCACCGTGGGGGCCCTCAACACGACCAAGATCTATAGTACTAACATCAAGGACCTGTCTCTGCCAGACCAGAAGAATTCCATCCTTCTCTTGTCCCTCAACGGAAAGGGCCAACTTCCCAACTCTGAGGATATCGTGTCCCTCGACCATTCCAACCACTTTACCCCGGTGTTTCCCAAGGACCTCGCTCTCGTGGATCCGAAAGTGAAAGTGTCATTCGATGCTAAGACAAAAACCTTCACCGTTGAAGCCCAGTCAGGCATCTCCCTCTACACGTGGCTTACCCACCCGGAAGGCGTGGTAGGCTATTTTGAAGAGAACTCGTTTGTCCTAATTCCGGGTCAGAAGAAGACTGTTGGGTTTGTCGTCCAGGAGGATAGAACCGATGGAAAATGGGCGCAAGAGGTGACTGTTCAGAGTTTGTGGGATCAGAAGGCGTAAAGGACGTCCTTTGGGGGAAGTATCCGGATAAGTCCCTGCTCTTATTCATTGACCGTTACGTGGACGAGTTTTCTTTAGTATGCTGTCCATTACCAATATACAAATAGTGGTAGTCGAACTAAGCGAGGTTTCATTTTCAAAGATCATCCATTCGTAGCAGATGCGGCCATATCAGGCGTTACGCAGTAGAGCAAACAAACTGTCGGTTCCCATAATTTCTTATAACGTCGTTGTGTCTACGCTGCTATATTCCGAGGCCTAAAATGGCAAGCCGTCCGTACTCTTTCCATCCCTTGCATATCCTTGCGTCCTGGAGCGACAACAACCAACCGGCCATATCTTGCACGGTGTCAACAAAAATCTACCTCTTGAGCCCGTATTCACATTGCCAATACAAGGCTTCCCCGAATTCTCGGAGAAACTACCCCAAACAACAGCACCCAAACCATGGGCTACACCACCCTCTGGAGACATCTCTCCCCCTCCCAACTAAACACAGCCTTCCACACCTTCTCCCTGATCTCCATCTTCTTCGAAGGCTACGACCAAGGCGTCATGGGCGGCGTCAACGCCTCCCCGCGATACGTCACGCAAGTCGGGATCGGCAAGCCGGACGGCACCGTGACAGACACGACGCACCAAGGCGGCCTGGTGAGTATCTACTACCTGGGATGTATCTTTGGGTGTTTCGCTGGGGGTTGGTTAGCGGACCGTGTTGGGCGCATCAATGGTCTGTTCGTTGGGTCTGTGTTTGCGCTTGTAGGGGGCGCGCTGCAGGCTGCTGCTCAGAGCTCGGATTTTATGCTTGTTGCGAGGGTTGTTACTGGGGTGGGGACTGGTGGTGGGTTTTACTTCCCCTTTCTGTCTCTTCTGTGGGTGTTTTTGTTGGACTGGATTGGTTAATGAGTTGGAATTAATTCTGTGTAGCCCTGACTGGTATCACGCCGGTATTGGTAGCGGAGATATCTCCAGCTGATCATCGAGGCGGATCCCTCGGTTACGTCTTCATCGCCAACTGTAAGGTCTAGTATTTACTCTCTCCATTTGCTGGATCATACTAATTGACAGCCTAGACCTCGGTATCTCTATCGCCTACTGGTTATCTTTCGGTCTCGCATTCATAGACCACGGATATGCAGATGTTCGATGGCGCTTCCTCCTCGCCTTCCAATGCATCCCGGCCGTTATCCTCGCAGTGTGTATCAAGATGCTCCCCGATAGTCCTCGGTTTCTGGCATCTGTGGGACGCACCAACGAAGCGTGGGATCTGCTGGTCCGTATTCGCAGCCACAAGGTGCAGGCTAAGGAGATTGAGCGGGAGTATTCTGAAATTGTTACGTCTGCACATGACAGCAAGCCCAGCTCTCCTGTTCAGTTCTTCAAGATCCTTGCTGGGAAGGGGGGAAGGCCAGGGTCGAGCTTGGGGCGTCGAGCTTGGCTCTCTCTGTTTCTCCAGATCATGGCGTCTTGGACGGGGATTACTGTTTGTGCGCCGTTTAAGGATGTTAGTAGACTCAGCTAATGCGGACTCAATAGGCAGTCACGGCGTATTCGCCCGTCCTGCTCAGCCAGGCTGGATACAGCGAGATAAAGCAGAATGGGCTCGCTGGCGGGTTGAACACCATCGGTATTATCGGCACGATCATCAGTGCGCAGATTATAGACCGGATGGGCCGTCGGGCATGTCTAATGCTAGGATCTGCCGTCCTATTCACCGTTCAGCTTATTGTACGTTTTATCGTGTGTCTCAGACACATACAACCAGCTGACCAGACACAGGCCGGATGCATATACGAAGGCTCTCTACACAGTCCCGAAAAAGCCCCCCAGTTCGCCCCAGCAGCAGTAGCAATGCTATTCCTCTTCAACTTAGGGTAAGCAACGAGCCCTCAGCCCAGCTACCATTCATTGCACACCCACAAACCCACAACAGCGCTAACCACTCACACCAGATACGCCGCAACATGGGGCACAGTGGCCTTCCTCATCCCCACAGAGCTATTCCCCTCCGATCTCCGGGCCCAAGGCAACGGGTTCGGAATCACGGGGTGGGCTATCGGCGTGGGGATGACGACGCTTGTGAATCCCATCATGTTCGACGGGATCAAAAGCCGTAGTTATTTTCTGCTCGCTGCGCTGAATTTGCTCTGGATTCCGGTCGTGTTTCTGTTTTACCCGGAGACGGGTAATCGGTCACTGGAGTCGATTGAGGGGCTTTTCACGACTGAGAGTCCGTTTTATTGGGGTATGGAGAGGGCGTATCGGGAGGGTGGGGATGTAGTAGAGAGGCCGTTTGGGGGTGAACCATCTGGGAATGGAGAGGGTAAAGGGGTTTATTCGAAAGAGCTGGAGATTCAGAAATGTAACTGATGAGATAATTTGCAGTTTGTCTCTTTGTTTAACCACGGCTTTTCTCGTCTTGATGAGCCCGTTAGATATATTGATCTGCGCCAATAGAGTGTCATATACCCATGGTTCTATTATTGTAACTGCTATGTGTCAGGGCAATCTATATAAAAACGCTTCACACTTACTATTTCTATAGAAGAATTCCATCATCAAGGTCTATCTCAAACAGCGAGAATGCATCAGAGTCAGCAGTCTCCCACTTGCTATTGCTTATTGGATTCAAAGCGTCAAGTCTTAACAGCCATGCCTTGCCCAATCCATCACCATTTCGCAACAGGGTATACAAGACAAAAGCCGAATCAGGAAACAACGACACACTCAACCACCCAAATAAAAAAGAAAGAAAGAAGTAAAGAAACTCAAATCATGTGCTACATTCACAGTCCCCCAACCCAAGGCAGCAATCAGATAAAACAAGCTCATTCCAGCCCCCCTTCCAGACCCCTTCCAGGCGTCCAGCCTTCTCAAAGAAGGTTCCTGCCGTCGCCATCTCGTCACTGCCTCCAACCCTCACCCAATTACAGCCCTTGCTCGAGCGAGATTGCAACCGATCGCGAAAATCCACTTTGGTTAGGGGGCCAATAGGGGAGGGGTCCGGAGGGCGCGTACCGGAGTATTTTGTGGTTTGACGCGTTGGGGTACATAGTTTGTAGGTACTGTAGGTATGTCACTATCTATGTCATTTACTACTAACCTATGATAACCCCCAGGAGGGTGGAATAACAACTTAAATTTGGAGATACAGTCATCTATCCTGATACAAAAGAAATCCAATTCAGGTTGTGTAAGTCTTGCTTGTGTTGTCTTTAAACAGTTTGATGTCTAATAATATACCACCATATTCTATCCCGTATCGAACATACAATTCAAGCGACACCCCCACAGGCGTAGCCTCAATCCCATCAGCCCTGATTATATCCCATTGTATTCAGTATAGCACCAATCGTTTTCGGTCCAACGTTGCCTTCCTCGGCCACTAGCCCTGTACACATAGAGAGGGTATTCCTGATCTGGCGGCCGCTGAGGTTTTGAAGGGCAATCTCGTCGAGTTCTTTAGGTGGGAGCTTGATTCCGCCAGTCCGACGCGCGAAGTTTGCCCAGATTTCCTTTCGTTCGTTGCCACTGGGGGTGGGCAGATTAACACAGTAGTGGAGCCGTGAATGAAAGGACGTGTCGATGACGTGGGGTCGGCTCGTGGTGAGATACATGACTCCTTGGTGATATTCCAGCAGCCTAAGGAACGCGGCAATGGTGGCGTTGTGGGCAATATTGCCTGATACCCGCTGCTCCATGTATATGTCTGCTTCGTCAAGAAGGAGAATGGCACGGAGGGCCGTGGAGATGTCTAGGGCCCGGCGCAGGTTTCGCTCTATGTCGACGCTGGACACACCGAGTTCGCCGGGAGTGATAGTGTACAAGGGACGTTCGATGTGTTCAGCGATTGCTGCCGCCATGAGCCTCGTGGTGTGGTTTCAACGAGCGGAAAGGACTCGTCACTTACCTTCCACAGTCAGGGTCTTCCCAACTCCTGGCGGTCCGTGAAGGAGGACCACACGCCCTTTTCCTTTGCCTGTCACGAAGCCCTTAGCCGTGTCAATCAACATGACATATGGAACATACCCGCAATGACATCGTTGAGTTTGTATCCTTTGAGATGGTTTGCCGTCATAGAACGCAAGACGCGCTTGATATTCTCGGAGAGAATCAGCTCGTGCCAAAGTTCGCCGTCGAACTGGATTTCCTCGAAATACTCCGGATCCCCCCAGAGAAAGGCTTTCTCGTCCAGTGAGAAATATGGGACCTTGTCGGTGCAGATAATCAGATCGTCTGCCTTCAATTGGCCACTATCCAGTCTAACTGACATGTCGTTGACTTTAATACGCATTCGCGGTTCCAATCCACGGATGGCGAGGGTATTAACAACAACCCGAGTGGGAGTCTCGCTTCGGGGATCCCAGTATGCCTTGAAATGATGTCCCTTCAGCTCCTCGAACTGGAGGCCTCGTCTCATCAAATTTCTTCTGAGGCCTTCAATATTCGGGTGGGATTCGAAGGGAAACAACGCCAGCTCGGTCAGGTAACGAATCCCCTCAAACCGAGCAATGTCCGCATGGCGAGACACGGTTCCAAAAGTCTGGCCATCATGGTCGACATATTCGTACTCGATGACGAAAATATCAGACCCGTCTGGTACTTCCCTTGGTAGTGAACTCTTATAGTAGGAGCTGGTCACTCGATAGGCCCGCGCACCCTCGGAAACCCGATCGACGACCACATCACCGGGGGAAAAGGCGTCCGCTAAGATATCAAAGCTCGCCGTGCCCCTTCCCAGGAAAATTGACGAAGAAGGTTACCATCATCCATCCAATCTAGAGACGTTGACTTACTTGGGAAGCATGGCATTGATGTCCCGAAGCCGAGACTGGTACTCTTCCAGAATGAGGTCCAAGAGCACGGCTACATGCTTGACGCACAATTCGCCCTCGTTGACAGCCGCGTCATGGATTCTCCAACGCTAACGCATATCAATCATCCACCCGCTTAGTGTATCATGTCTACATACTCACATATCTGAATAGACGGTCATATGGCCACTTGAACGAAGGTTTGCTTTCCAGTCTCGCTTTCTCCTCCGGCATTGCCTCCATCAAGGCCCTCAGGATCAAAGGGCTTTGAACATCCAGGAAGGTATCGATCAGCGTCTTGTAGTCTTCTGAGAATACGCGTCGCAGGGCCAGAACGCATTCGTCGGATCTATCCAAGAGGGGAGACGTGTCGCTTCTTCGGGTCCTATACTTGAAGGGTTGCCCCGTGACGCTTTCTTGACCACGTATCTAAACCAGTCAATCTCTGCTCCAATCCATACCAGGAGTTGCGAAATTCCTTACCTCATGCACGTGCTCGACCACAGCCTTCATGTCTTCCGTAGAGGCATCCGACTTTGCGTCTTGGGAGGCTGGGCTGGCATTTTTGCAACTAGGCTGGATGTACTGGAGGCCCACGCCCTCAATCAGTTCTATTGATCTGTCTAGGGCTACTTTTTTCGACCCGTTTTGAGTTGCCTTTTTTAACATGTCCAGGATTGTCTTTGATGGTCTTTGGGGTTTATTTGGTCCTACGACCGTGCCGGCCGAACTGTCACTGCCGTAGCCATCATTGTCGGGGGTATCATTGTCGAAGGGATCATTGTCGGGACCATCATTGTCGGGGGTATTGATATCGGGGCCATCATTGTCGGGGGTATCATTGTCAGGAATATCATTGTCAGGGATATCATTGTCAGGGATATCGTCATCGGGACCATCACTGTCAAGGGTATCATTGTCGATGGTATCACTGTCAGGGCTACCTTTGCGGGGGCTCTCCCAGAAGGGTCGGAAGAAGTCCATGCTAATAGATGCTAAGGAGTATAGATAAAAAGTAGTAGTAAGATGCAGTCCAACTAAGAATTGAGCAACGAGTGTGAGTGTGAGTGGGAGTAAGTATGAAAGAAGTCATCCCCAGAAGACAAAGTAAGATACGACAACAGAAAGCAGTACACAGTAGTACCTTCCCATCAAACAACACCAACTCCTCTCCTTCCCCAACCTCACCACCACCTACTTCTTCACACAAACAATCTCCCCATGCGGCACCGAATTCCACCCCAACTCACTCGCCCCAAGCGCCCTCCAAGCCCTCGCCGCGGCCTCCAACTCCTCCCTCGCCGCAACCCCCTTCTCAACCGCCGTCCTCGCAAACTCCGAATCCTTCGCCTCCGTCCTCTCCGCCCAAGCATCCACCCAATCACTCATTTCCTCCGCCGTACTCAAGCACCAAGAACTAGTACTACACCTCACATCATCCCTCTCAAAGCCCGCCCTCCTCGCCCAAGCATGCAACATGCGTCCCGCATTCGGCTCGCCCCCATTCGCCCTCATCACCCGCATATACAGCCTCCTCCAGTCCTCCATACCCTCAGTCTCAGGATACCACACCCAAGAGCCAAAGTCCGACTCGCGGGCAGCGACGATGCCGCCCCCCGATTTAGCAACGCGCTTCATCTCGCGCAGCAAGCCGACGGGGTCGCCCACGTGCTGGAGGAGCTGATGGCAGAAGACGATGTCGAAGGTGTTGTCTGCGTAGGGGAGGGCGTTGGCGTCGCCGGCGGTGAAGGTGACGTTGGTGGTTCCTTGCGAGGCGGCGAGAGACTGCGCTTGGGTGATGATGGTGGGGTCGCTGTCGAACCCGGTTATGTGTCCGTCGGAGAGGCGTTGGGCTAGGTCGACTGTTATGGTGCCCGCGCCGCAGCCGACGTCGAGGACTGTGCTGGTTGGCTTGATGTGTGGGAGGAAGTAGGCGGCTGAGTTGGCTGCTGTGCGCCAGGCGTGGGCGCGCAGGACGGCCGGGTGCTGGCCGTGGGTGTAGGTTGCGGATTCTTTGGTCATTTTTTTGAGTCTGTTGGGTATTGGAATTGTTGAGTGTGTGTAGAAGGAAGGGAGGGACTGGAGGTGTTGCGATGCGATACGTTGGTTTAAGTATACATCTGATGCATGTCCTCCGGTATCGGAGTGCAACATCAGAGGCGGAGGTGCAGTACTATCTTCTACTTCAATTCACATATACACTACATTCTCCTTTGCCTCCTTCAGCCACGCAGCCGCTCGTCTCTACGTCTCCTCCTTCGAATCAGATCAGTCGAAACAAGCGTGGCCGACCCTCCCGGAGGAGATACTCATACCTGAAAACCTTATCAGAGGGCTTGCAATACCATCAGTAACCAGCAATACTCCTGAGAACCCCCTAGCTACCTGGCTATTCCTCGCCACCTGACGATCCCTAGTGACCTGGCTAGATCTAGATACCTACCTCGGGGTCTCGTGGAGGATTACCCCTTGCCAAATGGGCTTAAATCTGCAAGGAACTCTTGTCCATATGACCTAAAAGATGTATAGCTATAGGCTTGCTTGAATGTGGCTACGAACTCTAAGTAACCTCTAAGTAATTATGATATCATATATCTAGAGTCAGACTTTGGATGTTTTTATAGATCTAAGTCATGGATACTTTAGTTACTATATCCTGATATATACTCTTTTAGAGATATAAAACCTATAGTTATATTATATTATCTTAACTCTGTTAAACTGATAAATATTCTTCATATCTATATATAAAATTCCATCGTCTCAGGCATGTCTGGAAGGCTATATCTCTCCCTCTATAATTGATCCTAGCCCTATAAAGCTAAGATAGACAAAGAACCACAGTTTCAGCGCTATGTGAGGAGGCTTATATAGCTGGCTAGTGTTATTACTCTCTCACCCCTATACCACGTACCCGAGACAGATATGATCTCATGATCACATTGCTGATGCGAGCTGACTGGCTCTATGCGGGCATTTCGGCCGTCAGTCGGAAGAATCCCGGGAATGGAGATAAAATCGAGTATACCTAAGGTCTCTCTCTCTCTCTATCTTCTAGTTCATAGCAGAGATATGCTAATTTCTTACTTGAGGAAAGCGCGGTTCATTTACTTGTGGTTAGGGAAACCCTAATCTTGTTGCATGTACGCGTGTTGAAAATCTATGCCACTACTCCCCGGGGACAACATAGTTTGTATACCAAGGGAGTAGTCGCAACTATACCCCCAACAAACCATAAACTAGTAGACTCTATATATACTTCCTTTCTAATTATCTTCTTCTTTCTACACATCTCTCTCTTACTATATGTTCCCTCCAGAAACCACCCCTCATTTTTACCATCTAACACACCTCCACCATCACATCTCCCAACTTAATCAGTTGGAATCACCCTCTTCACCTGCATCCCGCCCCTCCAACCAACCCACCCCGTCTCCTTCGGCCCCCGAGCAAGCACCACTCCCACAGACACAACCGTAAGCGCAACGCTAACACTCCCCGAAAGAATCCACCCACCCTGAGCATACGCGCGATTCCCAACCGCCGTGCCCGTCAACTGACCGCAAAACACGCCCAGCATGTACCCCGTATTCAGCCGGTTGCGGGCCTTGGGGGCCACGGCGTAGATAGCTACCCTGTTCGCCGTCTGGGACATCGACAGTCCGAAGTCCTGCACGGCGGCTTGGACGATGGGTCCCGCGACGGTGAATGAGCCTGTGTAGGTGCCGATTGTTATGCCTGTCAGGACGATGATAAGGCAGATGAGGAGGGAGAGTTCCGGGACGAGGACGTCGATGACGAAGCGGGAGAAGACGGGCCCTAGGAACATGGGGACTAGGCCGGCGATGGAGAAGAGGCCGATGGTCAGGGTGGAGAAGTGGTAGGGGGCGCCGGAGAGGAGGAAGGTCACGGTTGTCCAGAAGGAGGTGAAGGTTGCGGAGCCGAGGAAGCCGATGAGGGTGCATTGGACGAGGACGGGGGACTTGCGGAAGTAGCCGAGGATGGAGGTGAGGGTGGACCAGTAGGAGATGTTGGCGTTTGTGGAGGGGTAGTCCGGCATGAAGAGCCAGAGGAGGATGAAGATGAGGTATTGCAGGGCGAGGGAGAGCCAGTACACGTTGCGCCAGTGGGAGCGGTCAGCGATGATGCCGGCGAGGAGGCGCGCGGAGAGCAGGCCGAGCATGAGGCCTGAGGAGACGATTGAGAGGGCGGTTGCGCGGCGGGCGGGAGGGGCGAGGTCGCCTACTAGGGGGAGCATTACTTGCTGTGGTGTGTTAGATTGTGTGGATGGGGCCGGGGCAGGGGGGTGTCAAGTTTAGGGAGATAAAAGTACCGGTGTGACTGTGGTGATGGAGGTGATGAAGCTGAGGGCTAGAAACACGTTGAAGGACTCGGTGAAGCAGAGGCCGATCCAGATTGTTGCCGTGGTGAAGGTCAGCAGGAGGACGAACGGTCTTCGACGCACGATGTCTCCCACTGGGCAGAGGAAGATAAGTCCTGCTGCATAGCCTGCCTGCGAGCAGGTGGGAATCAACGATGCCCGTTCTTGCGTCACATTGAAGTGGTGGGCGAGGATGTCTAGTAGTGGCTGTGCGTAGTAGAGATTGGCGACCTACGAGCTGTCAGTGTATGACTCTTGGCTCTTGGGGTTTGGCAGAGGTCCAATGAATGGAGCATACCGTAAAGGTCGCGGCAAAGGCGAACAAGACATTTAGATAGTAATTGAACTTGGGAGGGTTGTCCAGATCCCAGCGACATCGGGGAGGAGCCCAGAGGAAGAGATCCAGCAGTCTCCCGCGTGAGGGTTCTAGGGCTTGTCCTCCATCCTATGACGCGTCAGAAATTTTCTGTCACCATTCATTCTAGGTGGGAAGATACCGGTGAAGGAGCGATGCTTGTTGTTTGATGATCATTTTGCCCAGGATGTTTAGGCTCTTCCATGCTCAATCTCTCGAAGCTTATCCAGACCTCTTAGGATAATATATATATACCTTGTATATATATTATATACCCACCTCTCAGTTAGATTTAGATGTCGGTGCAAATAATGGCATCTCTGCACACACCATCCATCGCGTCTTCCACTGACTAATTCATCAGGATCACAATGCCTGTCAGTCCAATCCGATTCCGCTGCGGGGTTGGTTGGGAGTAGATAAGAGGTGTGCCCTAACAGGCGCTAGGTACTGGCTTGTCTGAATGACGGACGGTGGTTTCCATATCCATCCATTCTCCGTGAGCTGTGATTATGATTGGCGAGTCGGGGTATTGTCGTGGATGTTCAATTAACATCATGGATCCTGGGATCGGGCAATCCGTGTGGGGGATTACGCCATGAGATGGTGGTGGATGTGACAGCCTGAGTGGTGGATATATACAAAAGATCAATCCCTGTATGAAGCCAAGACAGAAAGCAAACTTCAACAAGATGGGCTTGTGGTTTAGTGGTATAATACTCGCTTAGCATGTGAGTGGTCCGGGGTTCGATTCCCCGCGAGTCCATTTTTTTTTCTTTTTCTTTCTTTCTTATCCAGGTTTTCTGTTTCCGTTCAGATGTATCTCTTGTTAAATCATTTAGATCTGAATAATCTATTTTTTTTATAATCTGCACCATTCTGTCATGTACTGAAGATCAACGGAAGATCCATTGGAAAATCTCCGTTCCATGTCCATTCACGTATATCCATCCATAACTATATCCCCGTCTGATATATCTCTCCCACCGGGACAATCTGCAACAATGATCTGATAAGGTATGGATGGACAGAAAACACCCTGGGAGTTCCTGAAGATCGGCATTCCGAATGCATCAGTATCGCCGATGATGGTGTCATCATGCCTAACTTCGTCCCGTCCCATCGCATAGAACAGACCAGAAAAGATCTTGATTCCCTCCTCGTGCCCTAATCTCTGTCTCTCCGAGTTTTATTTCCGATCGGAGGTATCGGTTGATAAAGGCTGGAGATCTCCACTCTTTTCCTCTCTCTCCATCTCCAATTCTCGGAAAATTCTCTCTTCCCCTCCCCCGCCATTGCGGCCTTCCTTTTCTTCTTCCGATACTGCAATCCTTCGCTTCCCCCCTCCACTTCCGTCTGGGATTGCGCTGGGGGTTCCATTTCCTTTCCTTTTCTTTCTTTTTTTCTTTTCGCCTCTTCCCGGAAGACGACTCGCCTCTCCAGTCCTTCATTTCGGCAGACAATGGTGGCTGATCATGGGTCACCACAAGCTGCACTCGCCGGCCATGGTTCCCTCCGTCTCGGCCTTTTCCTTACTGCCCATGACGCCCCCCGATCCCTCTGATTCCGGAATTTCCAGCACTAAAGATGGCCTATCCGTGGCGGCTGCCCTGCAGGTGATCTCCACCGAGCGTGCCGCGCTCTTCCACCTCGAACAGATCTACCAGACCGACGCCCTGGCCCAAGAACACCTCGTGCGCGCCGTGACCCAGATCGCCCGCAGCATTCGCAATGGCGGTAAACTGGTCTGCTGCGGGGTGGGAAAGAGCGGAAAGATCGCCCAGAAACTCGAGGCCACCATGAATAGTTTGGGGATCTACAGTGCCTTTCTACACCCGACGGAGGCTCTCCACGGGGACCTCGGCATGGTTCGACCGGTAAGACCAGACCGATTGATTTTGGGAATAGGACCGAATGGCGTGGAAAATGCTAACGTCGTGTCTACCCATAGAATGACACCCTCCTGGTCATCTCCTTCTCGGGGCGCACCCCGGAGCTCCTACTCCTGCTCCCGCACATCCCCTCCACGGTCCCTGTGATCGCCATTACAGCGCACATGCACCCATCCACCTGTCCACTGCTATCCTTCCAGCCCTCCGACATGGGCATCCTCCTCCCGGCGCCCATTCACGAAGACGAAGAGTCCGCCATCGGCGTGTGCGCTCCAACCTCCTCAACGACAGTGGCCCTGTCTCTAGGCGACGCTCTAGCCATCGCAACCGCGCGCCGCCTGCATACCGCGCCAGGCCGCGGCCCCGCAGAAGTCTTCAAGAGCTTCCACCCCGGCGGAGCCATCGGCGCCGCCTCATCAGCCTCGACCCCCATGAGCATGTCCACCGCGTCCTTCCTCACAGACGATCTATCCGTTCCGTCCCTGCAGCCAACCCCCGAGACCAGCGGCGCGGCCCCGCTGCGCCTATGCGACCTGCTCGTCCCCATCGACCAGATCCCAACAGTCACCTCCTCTTCCCAGCATACCCGCCTCCTGGATGTCCTTCTCACAGCCATCCAGCACCCATCGGCCCGGTCGTGGGTCTTCCTCTCCGAGACGGAAGATGAGATCATCCCGCCTCGCCATCTGCGCACCCTCTCGCAGTCTACAGACGTCGACATGACTGTCTCCAGTTGCGCACAAAAGGGCCTCCCCTGCGCCGTCTCCCGCGCCGAGTGGCTCTGTCTCCCTGCGTCCAGTACCGTTGACTCCGTGCGCCGCCGCGTCGCCGAGTCCACTGGCCCTACCATCGCAGTCATTGCCGCCATGCACGACGCAAAACCGGACGTCTGTTTAGGCGTGGTCGAGGCTTCAAGTCTGTGGGATCCTCATGGCTGAATTTCTACTCTTCACATCCTACACTACACTACACACCGCCCAGACCATATAGAATCTTGGTCCGCATGCACGGCTGGCTTGCCATGACTTTATCTCCTCTCTTCCTCCTCCCCTCTTCTTCTTGTCACGAAATGACCATAATAGAGATCACGCTTTTCATTTCCTGTATTGCCCCTTTGCGAGGTTTCTATTCCATCTTGTTGATTTCTTTTTTATTACCCCGTGTCAGGCACCTTAAACGGTCCGACACATGTTGATTGCAATATCCATTTCACGAATGTACATGTCTGTCTAATCCATCTATTACATGCTAGTATGTATATTCTGATCTATACTCCGGTACCAATCTATCATACCCATTCGCCTATCCCTATCCTTTCATTCCTTATACTTTATGCATTATACTTTGGACTTTATACTTTATATGTTTATACTTTATCCTTGTTATGTTTATACTATATACTCTATGTTTATATATGATTGTGTTCTATTCTGCTAGTATATATTGTTGTGATCGTTACGTTTGACATCATTATATAAGATAGATTTCTGAGTGTGGAAAGAATCCTGGGACTATACTATCCCATTAATTTGTTTTAATTGATTATTCTATCCATGTATTCACGGCATTAGAAAGATATGAAACCGCTATAGCAGAAGGTAATAATATGATGGGATCTTGTGTATTCGTGAGAACTAGATCACCATTTATCCTGGGAAGGCTCTATCTAGAAGAGGAGATACCTAGGTAGGTAGTAGGTAGGTAGGGTACATGAATACATGTAAAATGAGGTAGTAAGGTGGGGGGTATTCTTTAAAACAAAATCAAGGCAAAACCATAGAAAAAACAAGCGCATACATAACAAAACATTCGCATGAGGGATGACAGAAGAAAGAACCAACGGCAGGGTACTGTCTATCCAGACCTTAAAATCTTCAACACAATACATTACTCGTGACATTGACTGGGTGGTCCAATAAAGTGGAATCGGAGGTTGGCAGGCAGGACAGTATCGTAGTAGAAAAGAATTGCCGATTTGAACCGTCCATCACGTGGGAACTGCGGGGAGAGGGGAGCCACGTCCTGCTGTGCCTCTGTTGGTGGGGAACCGGGTATTCTCGGACAGGGCTTTCGCCGCGTGAGGATCCAGTGGATGGAGACTCTATTTTTGCGTAGGTTTGAGGACTGGTAATATGGGTTGCCCTAGAAAACGAATGTAGGGACTGGGTGCGTTCTCTCCTTGGACCACGCGATCTCCCCACGCAACTATCGGCTCGACTTGACTCGATTGGGAATTAGAGGACCGGAATGCCAACGGCGAACGGCATCAGCCAGACTGGTTGGATTCCTGTTTTCCTTTGCCTTTGCCTTTGTCGGTGGTCGAGGCGGCCCCGTCGTCTTCGTACAGGTGGTGCTGCTCGATGTAGTGGATGACTGGCACTGGGATTAGATAGCGAACGCTCATCTCACGCCGGAGGAACAGCCGGATCTTCGTGCTGCTGACGTCGTTCTGGATGAGCTGCTGGATCACGTAGATATTGTCCTTCCACGGCTGCAACGCAGCCAACGCCTCGTCGATGTCGGTTCCGCTCCGTTCAACGATAAAAGACTGATATGAGTCAGAAAAGCGCCGGCAGTCACGGGGAAAAAAGAATAACTCACCCCATATTTGCCCAAAATGTGATCGAGATCCTTCTCGCTCCACACACCCGGCGTCGACATGGTGTGGATCAGATCTGCCCCGGCCAGCAGGGCAATCCGCACCGGTTTCCGAGTGCCATCTCCGACGTCGATACCCTGCCGTACGACGTTGATCTCATGGTCGAAGTGGTCCAGCACGAGCGCCGTGGGCTGGTATTCCTTCTGCATCGGTTCCCACGTATCGACCATCAGCCAATCGGACGTCTGGTCCACTGCAAGCTGGCACATAGCCACCCTATCCCAATCAAGCATCTCAGTCAGCATCCATGTATTCTACCCTCCGCACGAGAAACCCCAAGATCTATCTTACCGGTGCTCCGCACTGGCCAAGCCCGCCTTGCGATAGGCATCCGATACCGGAGAGAGATAACCCCCCACCATCTCAAAGTTGGTGCTAAATTTAACGTAGTCGCCGGCCATCTCGAACATGCGCAAGTGGAGATAGGTGATGGGAGAGAAGGACCCGCAGGCCACGAGGATGAGCGGCTCCTTGCTCGGATCATCCATCTTGCGCTTCAGGCGCAATTCCGGGAGTTTGTACTCGTCCATTGTGGCCGAGGCTTGGTGAACGGCGGACTGGTGGACGTCGTCGCTCTGTCCTCCAACCATGCTGGTCATGATTGCGAACGGGGAGGCTGAATGCGGGGGGGGGGAGCAAGGCCGAGTGGCGGGGGTCTGTAATCGGAGGGCGACCACGGCGGTGCCAAGATGGGGGAACAGTTAGGGTTTCAAGATTAGACGGACACTCAAGTTGAAACCCTCGGATCGGACGACATGTAGAGGAGCCGGATAATTTGAGAGAAAAAGGATATGGAGGTAAGAAGACACCAGAGAAGAGAGAGAAAAAATATGATGGAGAGGAAGAGACGGAATGGATGGAGTGGAATGCGGCGACTGGATGCAGGCAGGCAGGCAGAGATAAATTAATCAGCCGCCATCCGTGGGGAAGGGGGGGGGGTTACCTGGATTACCGTATTGTAATATAAATATTATATATTAACATCTCGAAGGTGGTAATTTGGTGACAGATTGTTACTCGGTGAGTCCCGGAAATGAAAATCACCTCATTCTTGTTTTCTCGCCAGTCGCTTATATTAACTATGGAGGAATCTATATGGTTGGATTCTTGAATATCTAGACAGTTCCTTCTGTTTTCTTTTGAGTTAATCCCAAATTGATCCCAACGAACTCTATAACTATCCCTTCATATTATACAAGTAGGTATTTGCATAGGACATCCACAGGCAGCTTGTTGATATACCAATACCCACCTACTGCCTATCTTGTATCTACACCGAAGACCCATACAACCTCGGGGATTCCCTCGGGAGTGCGATCTCAAAATTACACACGGTCTCCTACCAAAGAGCAACCGATGGATCGCTCCGTTCAGGGTCCCGGCCTACCTCGGCAAAGTCAACAGGGATGATCATTGTAACATTGATCCGATGAATGTCGACCTCCTTAAAACAAGCTCTTCTTTCCACCTGCGCGTATTGTACCCCGGATTGATTTCAAGTGGTCAGTCTGGCATTTCTTGCTAACTCCAAACAACGCACTTGATTCTACCACGATTGTAGTGGCGTCAGCGAGCTTGATCCCTCGACGCAAGGGACCCGCACGGACGGCGATAACGATCAATGCGCCCCGCAGATGCTGAGCAGGTCAGCAGGGTCAGTACTCAGTATGTCAACGGAAGTGTTCTGTCAACAATAAACTGATCTAAAGATGGAGAGAGAAAAAAAGGTCAAATGAAATACAATATATAGATTAAATCAAGTGAATGGACAATAGAAATAAAGCAAAATAAAGTAAAGAAAAGAGTACGATGATTGGATATCACTGTTTGCCTGAGAATTCAGGTTCGTGGAATTGCTGACGTCCTTTCTCCTCGTATATCGGTTGTTAAGGCCGGGATGATACTTAAGCTATTGATTGATATATGTGGCCACGATCGGTCCCGTATACCTAGTCCGGTAGATAGACAACGAATCCCCGAAAACAGTCCGATCTCAAGGTGGATCCGAGGTGGTTCGCACCCTGACCCTTCTGTCTGTCGAATGATCATATATTTTCTGTAGAAATACTCTCGGGTACCAGAGGAGAATGACTATATCCCCTGCGTTATTCGTGAGACAAAATGTCTACCTCATCGCATGAGACCTGGTATCTCTTCATCGTTGATCAGTACCGGCATCGCTGGTCGGAGATCGGAGAGGTAACCGCCGAAGGATTGTTCGGTTTAAAGCCACTGATGCGCATCGGGTCTATGAACAACCTTACGATAGCGTTAATTGAATGAACTGAAATTCCCCTGTAAGCCACACTGGACGAGAAGCATGTGTGTTATGACGATTGCGCTGGGTAGCTCCATGGATAGGCGAAGTCGCCAGGAGCATTCCACCCCACCAGGATATGACAGACAAGCTCGAAATATCTTCACCTAAACAACACTATTCACCATGTCGGAATATTATCAATCATATGAGCAGTGATAAACACCCTATGAGCCAACCAAAGTGGAGAGAAGTGAGGGGGCAGGAGGGTAGCAGTTGGACTGCGCTTGGTATACCTGACGTTCGCCGGAGTAGTAAGCGGTTGCTTCCTGAGGCGTCACCACCGCTTTCCCACGTCAACTACTACTATATCACACCCTCTTTCTTCTCTCCATCTTCCTCTTTCCTCGCCATCACTTATCTCTGCTCATCTACCCCGTCTTCTCAAACCAAAACCACTTCAATCTTTCCATTGATTTTGACCTTGTCTTGTATCTATTATCGATCTTACCCTTCTCTCTCTTGTCGGTTTGATTGTGATTGCCTCTGGTCCACTCGGTTCGGTCTTGCGGCCATCTGCTATCTCCTGACCAACGCTTCCATCACTAAACTCCCCCTCGACAATCCCACCCTTTGCCCGTCTCCTCTACTCTCGGTCTTCATCCCCTAGAGTCAATGGATGGCAGGTTGATCAGTCTTTACTGACGAGCGAGCACTCCCGATCCAGCTCTCGTTAGCGATCAACATATGGCCAGACAACGGCCCAACATTCACCGCCAGGACCCTCTTGAGGACTCATCCGCTGCGCCCTCCTCCGCCACTGCCGCCAGGTATATTCCACATCTCCTTGTCTTCCCTCGTCCTGTTTGAGCAGTTTGACTCGACCTCGCCTCCTTTGATCCCTGGGTGCCCATTCTCGTCATCCGGCTTCCCTCCCAAAAGTCCTCCCACCAGGCCCCTCTTCCCTCATTCAACCTCCACTGTCCTCGTTCCTCAAGTCTCAGCTGCTCATGTCCTCCAGGGTCACTCGCTCCGCTGCGAGACTAGCTGCCGAACCCCCTCCTTCCGGCACCAGTTCCTCTTCCGCAACCCCCGCCGCTGGTTCGGCCTCGACGAGGAAGCGCAAGGCCCCGCCCGAAGCGACCCACCCGTGCCCGCCGCCGGACAGCCAACTTCGTCCTCTCCGCCCCAGAGGAACAAGAGACAGCGGCGTACATCTCCCAAACCAACTCCGGCTCCTGTGGCGTCGAGCCGCAGCACCAGAAATCGCCCAGCTATGTCCCAGCCTGGGTGAGTGCCGCTTTTGACCCCTCACCATTTCCCGTGCTTGTTGGCTAACCGCTTCGTCCTTGACAGTCCGAGTTCCGACCCCGCGGAGGAGACTCCGAAGAATCAACCATCGCCCCCTGCATCGCGGAGGAAGTCCAACAGAAACGGCAAGCTCGCACAAGGTAAGGGAACGCTGAAATCACCACTAGGGCGGTTCTGCGACGGGCAAACTGACACAGCTGCAACAGAGCGTCCTTCCACCGCCCAGTCCCCACCACCCCGCCGACATAAGAAGCGTTCACCCCGAAACAACCCGGACGTGTTTATGAAAGAAGCGGACGAGGACGTGGAGGGGGAAGAGCATGGCGAAGAACATGATTCTTCTCCGCCAAGTGATAGTAACGACGGCACAAACCCATCAGGCATCGATGATGAGGAAGGGGATCTCTTTCATAACAGTTTGTTTGGGTCACGCAGCCCCCTCGGGCTTCAAAGTACGCTCAGAGCCTTGAGTGGTATGATGTCGGGCATGTCTTCCCGCTTACGGGAAATTCTGAGCAATCTGAGAGCCAAAGAAGATCCCTCCCTCCAGCTGATTGCTCTGCAGGAGCTGTCAGATCTCCTGCTCGTATCTAATGAGGACAATCTGTCGGGCCAGTTTTCCCCGGATCCGTATGTAAAAGAATTGGTCGCGTTGATGCAGCCGAATGACTTTGGCGAGGAGAACCCTGAGATCATGCTCCTGGCGTGCCGTTGTTTGGCCAATCTGATGGAGGCTTTGCGTGGTTCGGTGGCCAATGTCGTCTATGGCGGCGCCGTGCCGATTCTTTGCCAGAAGTTGCTGGATATTCAATTTATTGACCTGGCAGAACAGGCTCTGAGCGTGAGTTTCATGAACCATGATCCTTATTTCCCCTACCGCGCTGTGGATTTGGACCATACTGACATCCGTTACAGACTCTTTCCAAGATTTCCGTGGACTTCCCAGCATCTATCGTCCGGGAGGGCGGGTTGACGGCCTGTTTGACATATCTGGACTTCTTCCCGACAAGCACCCAGCGAACGGCAGTCACAACGGCGGCTAACTGCTGTCGCAATCTGCCCCACGATTCATTCCCTGTCGTACGGGATGTCATGCCAACCCTCCTGAACGTCCTTTCAAGCAGCGATCCCAAGGTTGTCGAGCAGGGGTGCCTCTGCGTGTCTCGGATTGTGGAAAGTTTCAGGCATAAGCCCGAGAAGCTCGAGGAGCTCATCGAGCCTGCGATGCTGAAGGCCGTCCTTCGTCTGCTGTTACCGGGCACAACCAACTTGATTGGCCCGCACATCCACACGCAGTTCCTTCGTGTCCTGGCGATCACATCGAAGGCCAGCCCTCGACTGTCAATGGAGTTGCTTAAGATGAATGTGGTTGATACCCTGTACCAAATCTTGACGGGCGTGTCGCCGCCGGAGAATTTGGATGACACCGCTGTCAAAATGGACAGTGTCCTTGTCATGCAGGCACTGATCCACCGCCCCAGGGAACAAGTCTTTGAAACTTTGAACGTCATCTGTGAACTCCTTCCTGGGGTTCCCAGTCGTGCGCCAATTTCGTCGGTAGATCCGTGGCTCGGTAACCCTCTGGACAACGACACAGCCCTGGGGCTGAAGTCCCCCAAGGCCAAGGAATCTGCCGAGAAGCGACGAGCCCTGTTGATGGACTGCAAATCTGAGCTCAAGCGCTTTGCCATGATTTTGCTGCCAACCTTGACCGACGCGTATTCGAGCACAGTCAACCTGGAGGTCCGCCAGAAGGTCCTGATCGCCCAACTCAAGATCCTGCATCATTTGGACTCTAGTGTCATCGAAGAGGCCCTGCGGACTGTGCCTTATGCGTCATTTCTGGCCGCAATCCTGTCGCAAAAGGACCATCCGTGCCTTGTTTCGTTGGCGCTTAGGTGCTCGGAGCTGCTCTTCCAACGATTGGAAAACGTTTATCAACACCAATTCCACCGGGAGGGTGTCGTCGCGGAGATCTTCAAGCTGGCAGAAGAGCCCCTGTCTGCAGAGAAGCAGGCCAAGGATACCGGGGACACAGCGACTGCGGGAACCATGGACACTTCGGAGGATTCTCACCAGCAAGACAAGCCGGAGGCTGCCGAGCCGGATGCCCACACCGAAGCCCACGGCGGCGCCGACGATGATGTCCACGACGACGACTACGATGAGCAGGAGGATCATGACGAGGACAATGATGACATGTCCGAGTCTGACGAGAGTTCTTCCTCCTTCTCTGGGCCGGTGCCGTCAACCCGGATTGATGATGCCATGAATGACCTCGTAGTCCGCGATGCTCGCGCGTTCGTCGAGCTCTACGAAGCTAGTCAGGGCCGGGACATGCGGAGCAAGGCCTTGGAGATTCTAGAGGAGCTGAAGAGTCTCGCGACCGACATCGAAGCTTGTTACCTGAAGGGTGCCGGCGGAGATGGTCTCTCGCTTTTCAAGAAGTTGGCCACATACTTCGATGGAGATGCGTTGGAAAGCATCACCAGCTCCGAGTTGCTCAGCTCTGGAATAATCAAAGTCCTTTTGGACGTTTTTGGCGACTTCCAAGGTAAGTTTGCACATTCTTTCTGGGGTACAAGCCCAGTGCTGACCATCTCACCAGAGCCGTCGATGCGTGAGGCTCGTGCTGCGTTTTTGCAGGCTTTTATGGGGACAAATATCTCAGCAAAGGCCCAGAGTCAGAGTACGGCCACTACCCCATTTAGTGTACTTGTCCAAAAGTTGCAAGACTTGCTCAGCCGGACTGAGCATTTTGAGGTGGCTACGGTTAGCCACAACTCGCTGGAGAACACGCGCAGCAACGCTGCGTACATGCTAGGAAAGCAGCTGAGACTTCGGTTGGTGGCGGAGGACGAGTCTGACATCCCCCGCCCTTATCGAAACATCATGGTCTCTATCCACGCCATCGCGACTTTCAAGGCGCTGGATGATTTCCTTCACCCGCGAATTAGCCTTTCGGAGCGACCCAAACCGTCACGCAACCGCGAGACTATCCTTTCCCAGATTGCTAATGCAGCACGGCTCCGGGATCAGTTGACCGGAAACATGGAACTCTCCGGGGGTGAGACCTCGTCCTCACTTCCTCAGCCGTCCGGAAGTACAGGCCGACCTCCCCGTCCGGACGATCCCAACTCCGGTACCAAGGAGTCGTCGAACGAGAGTCGTGACCGTAGCTCCAAGTCTAGGCGATCTGGCCGGCACCAAGCCACCGAAGGCGACGACGACGAACCTCTCGAGTGCGCCGATGAAAGGCAGTTGAGTGAGGACGAGGATGAGGATGACGAGGGCGATGACGAAGAGTTAAACGCCATTGTGGATGACTTTGACGACGATATCTCAGAGGACCCAACCCATGACCCCACCGCGGTGAACATGGAAGTGGCCTCGACTGGGAAAGTGACAGCGCGCAAGGAGGACGGCACCCGCATTGCGACACCGTCGCAGTCTACGCCCGCTTCCAAGCCATCCTCGGGGCCTAGCTCGGGAATGCATCCAAGGGCAAGCGGCTCACTGGCCACGGCCGGCCGCCCATTCTCTTCTTACGCCGCTGCGATGGCTTCGATTCCTAACGACTGGCACATCGAGTTTACCGTGGACGACCGACCTGTTACGAGCGAGACAACCGTTTACCGCGCTGTCCATCATAACCGTGACCATCGGGACGCCAACCCACGCAATGTGTGGTCTGCCATTCACACCGTTAAGTTCAAGCGTGTCCCTGGTCCCCCACCTCCGGAGTCCTCTATCTCGCCCGATCCCTCGCGATCTGCTGCGGACGAGGAGCGCAACGAGATGCCGCACTCCCTCAGCCAAGAGACAACCACCGCATCTATCCTTCGTCTGCTCCGTGTCCTGCACGAGATGAACACAACGCTGGACGATATTGTCGCCGAGACGAAGGAGTTGGGCGCACTCAAGCCCGAGCCACTGGCCCAGTTCATCAATACGAAACTCACGGCCAAGCTCAACCGGCAATTGGAGGAGCCGCTCATCGTAGCAAGTAATTGTCTTCCCAGCTGGAGCGAGGATCTCGCCCGTCTTTTCCCCTTCCTGTTTCCGTTTGAGACTCGTCACCTCTTCTTGCAATCGACCGCCTTCGGCTACTCGCGGGCGATGATGCGGTGGCACAACTCCCAGGAGGGCGAGGACAGACATGACCACCGGCGGGACGACCGACCATTCTTGGGACGTCTCCAGCGCCAGAAGGTGCGAATCTCGCGTAGTCGCATCCTGGAGTCTGCCATGAAGGTCATGGAGCTGTACGGGTCGTCGCCCAGCGTCCTAGAGGTTGAATATTTCGAAGAAGTCGGGACGGGACTGGGACCTACTCTGGAATTCTATTCCACGGTTTCGAAGGAGTTCTCGAAGAAGAAACTCAAAATCTGGCGGGAGAATGACTGCCGCAACTCGGAAGAGTACGCATTCGGCAAGCGGGGGTTATTCCCATCGCCAATGAGTGAAGAGCAAGCTGAGTCGGACGCCGGGAAGAAGCAGCTGCAACTGTTCAGGATCCTTGGCAAGTTTGTTGCACGCTCGATGCTTGACTCCCGGATCATCGATGTCTCGTTCAATCCCGCCTTCTTCCGCATCGCTAATAGCTCTAACTCCGTGGTCCCGTCTCTCGGCACGGTCAAAGCCGTTGACCAAGATCTGGCCAATTCGCTTCTCCTGCTGAAGCGGTTCGCTAACGCCAAGACTGCCATTGAAAAGGACCACAGTCTCTCGGATACGCAGAAAGAACAGGCGCTCCAGAAGGTCGAGGTGGACGGGGTCAATGTCGAGGATCTCAGCCTCGACTTCACTCTTCCCGGATATCCCTCGGTGGAATTGATCAAGGGTGGATCTGATATCTCCGTCACCATTGACAACGTGGATACGTACGTGGACCGCGTGGTCGATATGACGCTGGGCAGCGGCGTACGACACCAAGTGGAGGCATTCCGCAAAGGATTCTCGCAAGTGTTCCCCTATGCGGCGCTTCGAACCTTTACGCCTAGCGAGCTGATCATGCTATTTGGTCGAGCGGAGGAAGACTGGACGATCGAGAGTAAGTTTGCGTCCATGGTTTGGAGTGATGATTTACTGACGCTAGCAGCTCTCACGGATTCGATCAAAGCGGACCATGGGTTCAATATGGATAGCCGCAGCGTGCGCAATCTCCTGCAGACCATGAGCGAGTTGAGCGCGCAGCAACGACGGGAATTCCTGCAATTCGTTACTGGTAGCCCGAAGCTTCCGATTGGAGGTAAAATTGACAACCGCCCTGGGTTCTACATAAGCTAATACATCTCTCTACAGGATTCAAGAGTCTCACCCCCATCTTCACGGTGGTGTGCCGGCCCAGCGAACCGCCTTATACACCAGACGACTACCTGCCGAGCGTGATGACTTGCGTGAACTACCTCAAGTTGCCGGACTACAGCAGCCTGGACGTGCTCCGCGAGCGGTTGACCGTGGCCATCAAGGAAGGCCAAGGGGCGTTCCACCTTTCTTAAAGCTAAGCTGCATGCGGGGTACGTTAGAACAAAAGAGATTTCAAGTATTACTTCATCTACGCGTGGAATTGTTTTGCTGGTGGATATTGTGCACTCAGGATTTCATCATTACTATCTTTGTGATGTTCATTATTTCAAGGTTAGGCGGGAGTACGCGGATCTGATTTCTGGTAGATAGAAACGAAAGTACATGATGCTTATTAGTCTATGTGTAGTGTATATTCTATGTCTATTTTTGAGCCCCTCCAGATACTACCTCATTAATCAGTTGCGTCAATCAGTTGCGGTACAACGGAACAATCGACTATAAACCAGTTAGCACAAGACCACCAAAAGACGGGAAGAAGAAGAAGAAGGAAGAAGGAACCTACATCCGCAAACTTCGGCTCCACAAACAACGCCCTCCCCTCAGCAACAACAACATCCTCCTCCCCAGCCCCAGCATCCGCCCCCTCCCTCTTCAACATCGTCAAATCCCCGCGCACCCAAGCCTTCCGCCCCTCAACCTTCACCGTCTCCGCCTTCAGCAAAAACAACCGGCCCGGAATGCCCGGCTTCCTGAAATCAACATTCAGATTAGCAGTCATGCCAAGCCCGCTCGTCAACGACGCAGAGACGCAGCGCGCGAAGGCCTCGTCGAACATGACTGTTAGCAGGCCGCCGTGCACGTAGCCCGGGTGGCCGCCGAGGTTGTTGCCGATGTGGAAGATGGTGTGGGTTGTTGATTGGGTGTGGCCTTGGCCTTCTTGGGTGGTGGTGGAGGAGGAGGAGGGGGAAGTGGCCCAGACGTAGGGGGGCACTGTGAGGCGCGTGGGGCCCGAGAGTGTCCCTGCGACGAGGTGGTTCTGGCGGAGCGGGAGCGGGATGGTGCGGTGGGGGCGGGATTCGGTGAAGAGGGGGTTTTGGCGGAGGGATTGGGTGATGGGGTGGGTTGAGATGAGGGATTCGATGTGGGATTCTTCGGTGGTTTGGGTGGTGGTGGTGGTGTTGATTGAGGGGGTGGCGGGGAGATTGGAATGAGGGGGTGGAAGCGTGCGAGGCGGAGGGCGTGGGATCCTGGGCGACTGCTGAGGCGGAGATCTTGACTGTTCGTTTTTGGAGGAGTCCTTGGATTGGAGAGAGGTGTGTGGTGGTGGATGGGAGGGTTGGTCGGGAGCGCAGGGTGCGCGTGAGGGTTCCGGGTAGAGACATTGTGCTTGTCGTTTCTTTCTGTTTTCCCTTTCTTGAGATATTATAGTGTGGTGTTGAGAGGTCTGTGGTGTTGTGAGTTGTATGGTCTATAGTAGGACGTAGATATGTCTATCCTACCTTGTTGTATATCAGCCGGAGATATGTACAAGGAATCAACCACACTGCAAGAAAGCAACCTTTTGAGTCCCGCCAAAGCACAAACGAGCTTAATCTAAAGACATAAAAAAAAACCGGAAACAGAAACGAAAGGAAAAGAAAAAAAAATTAGAGATAAGCCACAGTGGAGCTGACCAGACTCCTCCTGAGTGAACTAGATTGGATAAATTGTCTAGATCTAGGAAAATTCGACCACACCAGGCAGTGGATCGGCATCCCGAGTGGGGCGACTCGGGTTCCCGATTTCCGACTTTCCCGAGTCCCGTGGCACTGTCATCCTTGCCTCGGTACCAGGTTTCGGGTGGCGGCCCTATGTACTTTGACGTTCCCTTGGCGTGTCTTATTTTTGATTATAACTTTAGAACAGCTGGATTGGTGGGACTGGGATAAGGTATCTTAGATTTTGTTCAGTTAATATAATATGAATGTAAACCCCATCGACTAATTTTAATGGTATCTCTTGCATATGCTGGAATATGTGTCACTAAAATCCCAACGGATCCACTTGTCCCAAAAAGCTCTGATTGCCCTCGCCCCGCAGCAGGGCTTCGATATCCACACGCCCAGAAGTCAGATACTTCTCGCTGACGCCGACGTTGACACGCTGCGACAGCAGGTGGTTCAGCTCGGCGCGAATGCCGGCCAGCTCAGCCTTGCTGACGCTGCCGGCCTCGCGTTGCCGCTGCTCACGACCACCTCCCCGTCCACGGGGCCGGCTCTGGGCGTCCTCCAAGTCGTCACTGTCGTAGTCGACTCCGAGATCCTCCGCCGCCTTGCGGAGCCAGTTGTCCTCTGCCGTAATCTTTTCCTTGGCGATATTCGACTCCGTCAACTTCGACGCTAGGACCACCCGCTGCTTGACGCGGCCCACTACTCGGCGGTCTAGCTCCAGCGACTCGAGGGGCATGCTCTTGGCGTCGCCCCTGCGGGCATGCACCTTGGCTGCCAGACGGATAACGCTCGTCATCTCCTCCGGCGAGCAGATGATGACGCTCTTTCCGGATGCGCCTGCACGCGCGGTACGACCGGACCGATGGACGTAGGCGTCAGCGGCGCGGGGCGCGTGGTAGTGGACGACGAATTCGATTCCTTTGATATCGAGACCGCGGGCGGCGACGTCCGTGGCGACGAGGATGGAACCTGGGTCGGCTGTCGGCGAGGAGAACTTCTCCACGGAGCGGAGACGGGCCTTTTGAGCCATGGAGGAGTGCAGCGCGAGGGCGGGAAGCTTGAGCGCTTGCAGGAGTTGGGTGAGTCGGCGCACGGCGGAGATGGAGTTGGTGAACACTAGGGTGCGGTGTTTGGGATGGTAGAGCATTAGGGTGTAGAGGTAGAGGTCCTGGTAGAATGGTCAGTAATGAGTTCATGGTGGATGGTGATGGCTGTATGTTTCCTTACCTTTTCCATTGCAGGGCACTCGACGATGCCTTCCTTGAGACCCTCGGCCATCTGCGAAGCAGGGTTCGCGTCGATGAACTTGGGCTTCTCTTCGCGGAAGTTGAGCTTCTTCAATAGATACTCCATGGACTCCTGGGTGCTCATGACATCGCCTCCCGACCACTGGCCCTTGCCGGCTAGCTTCTGCTGCAAGTCGCGGTGGAATGTCGCCGAGAACACCAATGTCTGCCGCTCGTCGCGAGGGTTTTCTTCCTCGGACGCCGCCTCCTCACCTTCCGGGGTCTCGTCCACCTCCACACGGTCGAGCGCATCGAGAATCTCCGTAGCTTCCTTGAAGTGGCCCTGGCTCAGCAGCCGATCCGCCTCATCAACCACGACATATTTGATCTGCTGCATCTTACGGATCAACCCGGTTCCCGTACGGAGGACCTCCCACAGTCGACCGGGAGTTCCGATGACGATATCAGCTCCAACCAGCAGACGTTGCTGTTTCTGCACGGACAGACCACCGGTCAGGAGCGCGATTCGAGCATTGGCTCCCGGGGCATTGTTGTTCAGCTCTCCAATGTGCTTTGCCAGCTGGTGGGCCAATTCTCTCGTTGGGGAAAGAATCAGAGCCAGAGGTGGCCGTTCCGTCTTGTCCGACTTCTTTCCCTCTCGATCCCGTCTCCGCTCTAGGTAGTGCTGTAAGAGCGGAATGCCAAAGGCCAGGGTTTTTCCGGAACCCGTCGAGGCTTTTCCCACGACGTCGTGGCCCTTCAAGATCTGTGGAATGCAGGACTTTTGAACAGTGGTTGGGGTGCTGAACTTCATCTTTGAGAGACTGGTGAGGATCTCCGGGGCGAGACCGAGCGACTCCCACTCGGAGACGTCCACACCGTCGTCTTCTTCCTCGTCTTGTAGCGCTGCGAAGGATAGCCCCGGTTTGATGCTTTTATCGGCATTATTCGCAAGTTTCGCTTTCGCTTCTCTCTTTGGATTCTTCTTCTCTTTCTTCTCTTTCTTTCCGGTTTCCTGGCTTTCCTCAGGCTTGGCGTCCTTTGCTTTCGGTTTCCGCTTGGTGTCGTCCTGGCCCTTGTCATCTTCGGTCACTGGCACATCCTCCGTCGCGTCCCCGTCGACAGCATCATCATCATCATCACCAAAGCCGCTCCATTCGTCGTCGGAGCCACTCTCCTCGGCTGATTTTTGTTTCAAGATGGAGTTCTTAGGTTTCCCTGGTTTGGCCTGGCTTTTCGTTAGCACCGTGCACTCACCGCCGGTATTGGATCCCATACCTTGAACTTGATCTCTCCGATACCATCCGGTCGCACGATATCGACCCCTTCGATTTCCTCCAAACCAAAGAAGCCTTCCGTATCCTCCATGCGATCAGGGAGATCCACGGACGACCAGTTGAGATCGTTCATTCCCACGATCTCATCCCCGCTCTCATTTCCATTCGAGACATGCGTAGAAGAGCCCTTCGTTTTCTTTTTCGACTGAAGCGCCGACCCCTTGGGGTCTCTACGTCGTTTCTGACCCATGACTGAATGGTATTAGGGCGCGAGAGGTGTTGAGGTCGAGGAATTTCCCAAATGCAATGCGCGCGGTTGAAACAGACAGCGGCAGAAAAAAAAGAAAAAAGTTCTCCGCCCTGCAGAAACTCTGTCGTCAATTACCGCTCTTTCGACCGCCTGCCTATTCCGTCAGAGGAGACGGGAGCCCTGATGTCAGGTGACACTGTCCACAACGGGTCTAGCGCGACCTGAACCCCATATCACTTCACTTCTGATGTATGTCAAGTTCGTTGCACACGAGTTAGCCTTGCACTGGCCCTCCATCACTCCGCAGCTCATTAGGTATCTCTGCTGTGGCGTCTGGGGTGTGTGGCTATCAATCTCATGTCTCATTCGCTAAAATCTGGCGTGAAGCTCCGCAGTTCACTTATGATTCGTGGGAGCTAGGCCACCACAGCGCCAGCTCCCTGGTAATAGCAAATAAATTAAATACTCTTCCTCGATGTGGTTCTATGTCAGTGGCTAGAAGTTTATATGGTCACGACAGTGGAACACGAGAAATGATGGGGTGTCTGAGTAACATGCGGACATGAGCTTATACTTCATGACCTACGTATATATGACATGGCGATCCCATCAAATATCCCGCGTCTCGTTATTGCGAGGGGAAATAGGAAGTATATCCGGGTATCTGATACCAAGAATCAGTTGATACCCAAGGCTGAATCTAAGAGGGCATGGTATAACCTGGTTGCTGCCCAAGACTGGCGTTATTTCGCAGTGATGGCACAGGTAGCTGTGCCGCTCAGGTTGAGTGACTGTTTGTCTTGTACGCACAGCGTGTTTCACGGCCTGAGGCTACAAGTGTAAACGCCTATTTTATCTTTCGCTTTCCCTCCCCAAATTGTCTAACCTCATCTTCCACCTCCACTGCATTCAATCCATCAAATCTAGTCTCAGTTGACGGGTGTTTGGCTTACATTGTCTTTGTAACTGCTTCATTGTACCAGAGTACTTTTCCTGATACCTCAGCATCGGTCTGTGCACCTGCCTTGCAGACCTCTGGATACTGTCTCATCAAAGTCTAGTAATCAAAATCATGACTGACTCCCAGAATCTCGTGGGGTGGTGAGTCCTGGGTCCATAAAGCTGGCTTAGTATCCTGATGCTGATTACATGCACGAATAAGGTACAACGAACTCCCATCGCGGACCCTGGACCTGGTCGGGGACTACGCGGGAAACGAGCTGTTTCTGATCGAAGGCGATTCAATATTATTGCATTGTTTTTCTGAGAAACAGCTGGATTTTTCACCCGGGTTCCAGCTGCTCCATGCCACCTACCTTGTCGAACGGTTTCTCTCCCAGCTGTACCAGAGGAAGTGCAACTTCCACATCGTCTTTCTCTCTACACATTCCCAGGCGTGTATCCCCCGGGATGTCGATGAGACACAGTGGCCGAAATACTTGCTTGCACGCGAAGCTATACTCCAACACCTGGAGCAGACCTTACCTTCTACAGCTCCGTCGATTTGCATCAAGCGGTTCAAAACCTACAACTGCCAGCAATTTGAGGATTACCTCGCCTCGGTAGGGGCGTACTTCATAATGTGCCATGATGGTGCAAGTACAAAAGCAGCCAAGAGCCTTCATCTGACACTGGATGAAGATTTAGATGGCGTTTCGCTCTCCTATCCATCAACCAGGTATTCCACCGTTTGGCCAACAGCTTTGCTTCTGCGATCTATGATTCATTGGTCTATCTGTCATGGATATAATGTCGCCTTGCTGAACAACTTAGAGTGTCATGACACAAAGGTCAGTATTCTTTCTTGTATGTATAGCTCATAGCTTACCACTATAGGTCATTACCGTGGTTGTCGAGGGCTCTGCGACGCATGCACGACAGCTTTTTCAATTGACAACCATTTCCTCCAATTCTACATCTGACAATTCGTCATCTGGGTCCGAATTGGAGGAGTCTTCCGCTTCTGACACGGTCACCACGCTTGACAGTAGGAGATGTCGATCAGTCACGACTGGCTTCAACCAGCGCTTGGACCTCACCAAGTTGGCGGAATTATCCGAAATCATTTACAGCAAATTGTCTATCAGCCTGACGCAGCGTGAATGGATGATGGTTTTGTCGCTGGCTGCAATACTAGAAACCAGACGCCCCCAAGATTACATCCTCGCAGCACGGGCTATGTTGGTGCATGTGCTTATCCTACAGGACTGTAGGTTGTGTGACCGGTCATGCGATCCTACCATCACACAGATAGGCCAAAATTTTTTGAAACACTATACCCAAATAGCTCTGGGAATCATCTCATCGCCGATGTGGCAAGACTTGCTTAAGAAAAAGACACCATGTTGTGATACCGCAGACATGATTGACGGACGACTATTCTTTGAGGTCCTGTCGACGCTGGAGCACATGAATGTTGAGGACATTTTGAGTCCGTCTGCATCTGCAAAGTTTGACATGATCATGAATCTTCTGGGAGACCAGTGCGGAATTAATTTGATCCAAGACGGAAAGCCTCGACAGGCCAATGAAACCCGACAATCTGTGGTACCCAACACCGGTCACCAACCTGTACTCGTTTCTGTTCTCCCTTTCAGCAATCCGGTGTTGGACCCCCATCTGAAGGATATTTCCCTCGCAGCCGACAATCACAATGAGGAAAAAGACCCCGGTGCGGTGTCTCAAGTCTTCCGAGAAATCAGCCACTGGCACAACCACAAAAGACTGCTGAACACAAATGGGATGAAGGATATGACGGATTGGCAACGTACGAGAGCTATTCGCCGGAACCAACGCTTCATGATCGAGATGAGAGATTATGCCAAGAGCCTCACCGGGGGGCACCTTGAACCTCAGGTAATTGCAGGTGTACCCAGCAAACAACAGCATAAACTAAACCATTCGAAACCGACATCTACTGCTAAGGCAGCGGGGAATGAGCGCACACACGAACAAAATCATAAACGGCACGGTCGTTCTAAACCAGGGCCTTCTACTAGAGAGCAAATAGCCGCCGCTCAGAAGGCGGAGGCAGCTCGCAAATCGGTCCACAAGCACATGGCGCAGTGGAAATATAAGAGCTCGGAATTCCAACAGAAGGAAAGTCTCATGGAGCGTTACCTGGAAGCTAGGAAGTTCCTGAATGGGCTAGACAGCTCAAAAAGACAGGTTCTGGAAGCAGAGGTGTTGACATACACCGTGGCCACATTGCTCGAAATATGGGCGCGGCGTTGTAGTTCCCATAGGAGAAATGACTCCACTCACATAGTCGCCTTGATATGGAACGCAATTTTGCGAATTGCAAAGCTGAAGAAAGGAGTCACCGAGGAGATCGCCAAATCCATCAGAAAGACCATCGAATCCTTGAAGCTTCCCGTCATTGATATCGCATCTCAAGGCAACGAAAAACTTTCTTTCCGGTTTCCTTCACTGTCTGACATGGGTGGCAACCTTGCTATTGAGCTATCGCCGGTTGAGTTCCAGCTCATGCATGCAGGGCCTTATTTCGACCGCAGCATGGGCTCACGAGTAGACCCACGTGTTCCCGACTTTGAACCGGATGAGTGGCAGCGCAAGATTCTGGATTTGATTGATGCCCGGAAGAGCCTCTTTGTGGTGGCTCCTACCAGCGCCGGCAAGACATTTATCTCGTTTTACGCAATGAAACAAGTCCTTGAAGACAGCGAAGACGGGATCCTGGTCTACGTTGCCCCGACCAAAGCCCTCGTGAATCAGATTGCTGCAGAGATAATGGCCAGATTCTCCAAGAGCTATAAAACTCCCGGGAAGTCTGTGTGGGCAATCCATACGCGTGACTACCGTATCAATAATCCCGTGGGATGTCAGGTGCTGATCACAGTACCCCATATTCTCCAGATCATGCTGCTGGCACCAGCTCATGCAGACTCATGGTCTTCCCGGATCAAACGGATTATCTTTGACGAGGTCCATTGCATAGGGCAAGCAGATGATGGAGTTGTTTGGGAACAGCTACTTCTTCTCGCCCCGTGTCCTATCATCGCACTTTCAGCGACGGTGGGAAACCCCAAAGAATTCAACAACTGGCTTAGTCTTACACAGGAATCTAACGGCCATGAGCTAGAACTAGTCGAGCACAAGGCGCGTTGGTCGGATTTGAGAAAGTTCGAATTTCACCCACCGCACAGTTTTTCTTTCAATGGCTTTTCTAAATCGAATGGATTGAACGCGCTCGGGCTAGATGCCAGCACACATATGGCTTTTCTACACCCTGTCGCAAGCCTGATTGACAAGTCTAGGGGTATCCCAGATGACTTGACTTTGGAGCCACGGGATGGTTTATCGCTCTGGAAGGCCATGAACAAGTATCAAACTGTCGAATTCCCGCTCGATCTGTCTCTAGACCCCGCGGAGTCTTTGCCAAATGTCGTCTCGAAAGCTGATATCATCAAGTGGGAGACTAAGCTGAAGGCTGTGTTGAAGCAATGGATGGCCAAAAGCGGATCACCATTCGATGCAGTCTTGAATGAATTGTCGTCCCAAGTGCCACTAGCAAGGGCTTCCAATGATAATACCCAAAAACCTGGGCTTTCCCGCGAAGTGAAGCAAGGTAGCATCCTGAGCACTACGCTTCCTTTGATCTGTGCACTCCACGACCAAGGCGCGCTTCCGGCATTGATATTCAACTATGATCGAAGGAAATGCGAGCAAATCTGTGAAACAATAATCGGTGAATTGCAGCAGGCCGAAGATAACTGGAAGTCCACCAGCACGGCGTGGGCAGAAAAAGTCACCAAATGGGAGGCGTGGAAGGAAAGCCAGCAGAAACTAGCCAAGGCCAAATCACCGACGAAGACCAAAAAAAGAAGTTCAGATAATGACGAAAACATGTCAAAAGACGAGCAGGCAAGAGAGGAAGCTTCCACCGAGTCAAGCCCATTTGCATCTTTCGACCCCGAGGCGCCACTGGCTCGCTTTTCCCTAGCTGACGAGAGAAAGCTTTTATATTCTGAGTTTGAGGTTCTCGCAGAAGAATTGAAAGGCCGCCTCGTCCCGTCGTGGCTTATTGATGCCCTAAGACGGGGGGTAGGCGTCCACCACGCCGGTATGAACCGTAAGTATCGACAAGTCTGCGAGATGCTTTTCAGGAAAGGTTACCTGCGAGTTGTGATCGCAACAGGGACGCTGGCCTTGGGAATTAACATGCCCTGCAAAACTGTTGTTTTCGCCGGCGATTCCGTGTTCTTGACAGCTCTCGGGTTTCGCCAGGCGGCCGGCCGAGCTGGGCGCCGAGGCTTTGATGTCCTTGGAAATGTCGTCTTTCAAAACGTTTCCCACGCCAAAGTATGTCGTCTGCTGAGCTCGAAACTGCCGGATCTCAATGGTCATTTTCCGATCACGACCAGCTTAGTCTTGCGGCTGTTCATTCTCCTTCATCAATCGAAGCAAGCCCCGTTCGCTGTCAAGGCAATCAATTCAATTCTTTCGTGCCCCCGCATCTATCTCGGGGGGCCTGAATCGAAGCATACCGTGTTGCACCACTTACGCTTTTCGATTGAATACCTTCGTCGTAACCATCTCTTAGATGAGGCGGGGGCTCCCTTGAATTTTGCTGGAACTATATGCCACCTCTATTATACGGAAAATTCGAGTTTTGCATTCCATGCTTTGCTTAGTGGAGGATATTTCCACCGTCTCTGCAAAGATGTCCACAAAAATCCAGAAAGAGTTCTTCGCATTTTGATGCTGGTCATGGCGAATTTGTTCGGACGGCGCCATATTCGACCATCCATTCTCGAAGCCCAACGGGCGGTGATGGTGGACTCGCCTTCGATAGTGTTTCTCCCTGCATTGCCTACGGACGCGGCAGAGATCTTACAGGCCCACAATAAAAAGACACTGGACATCTATTCGGCATACGTTACTACATTTGTCGACCAACATATCACCGAGCCAGATTGCATTCTACCGCTGTCGCATGTCAAGGTTGGAGGAGACAAGTCTGCCGAAGAATTGAGTCCTTCTCTTGCATTGCTACCCCCTACAAAAGTCAACTCCGCATTCGTTGCTCTCTCGGGACATCGCGATTATTGGAACAGCATTCCAGATCTTTGCAAGAAAGTACGCAGTGGAGTATGGCTCGAGCAAAATGTCGTTCCTCACGTAGGGATAACCGACGATGGAATGGGTCCGTTGAACGCCTACCTGTACGATTTCTTCCGCCACGGTGATGTTCATGCCTTGGAGACGGCCAACATGATTCGCAAAGGCGATATTTGGTTTGTGTTGAATGATTTCTCGCTTGTTCTCGCCACGATCGCTACGGCCTTGGAAAATTTCTTCAAACAGTCGCCCGACACCGACGACTTTCAAAGTGCCACCGGCAGCGGTGAAGCATATGAAAATGAGCTGGAAGATGAACTCATGAAAGATGGGCCTAATCCCGAGATGCCGAAGCAAGGTGATCGATCACGAGTCTCTGGTTGTGACAAGACATCAGCTTCCTTCTCTGTCTCGTCGGTCAAACCTAAGAAGAACAAAGCGAAAGTGGCCGATAGCTGGGAAGACGAGGTCGATGACAGTTCAACGGAAAAAGAAGAATATTCCAAAGATCCCATCAGCTCGATAGAAGAGGATAATACCGGAGAGGATTTCAGACCCCAAGAGGGAGGGTTGAGGGAGGTCCTGGTGGCGTTTCGGATGCTGCAGAGCGAGTTTAACGTGAAGTTTAGAGCCATGTTTGCATAATTGCGTCTGATATGTGCCACCTAGCAGATACATTGTGAGATTGGAACTTTATCTTGGCTATTGCTTTAACTCCTGCCGAATCATGGAGTTGCCCATGTCGGATCCGGCATGATATGCCGCCGTCTTTTGCCTACGTGTTGGCAGTTGATCATGGATTGTATATCAATGCTCAAATAATATGAAAATGTCAAACCTGTACCTTGGAGGAGGCAGCATAAGCTAGTCAGTTATGAATTGGACCAAGCGTTCTATAATGTTGTTTTCGGAAAAGCAAATGAGGAAAACCGGATGCGTTTGCTGGTATACTAGCATAGCATAATTTAGAAAAAGAAAAGGTTTTAGCGGTACAAGCGAGTCCAACCCGTGGATGCGCAAAAGTGAGATAGTTGTCGACTATACTAAGATTTGAAGCTATTCAAGTTACGAAGTATATATATCGACTAGTCCGAAATAGGCTAGCGCGTTATATTGCCGACAATTTTGCAGTCCTACCCGACCGCCCGCCTCTAATCTTATCGCCCGCCATCGTTCACTCAATCTAGAATTTCTCCAATTTCAAACCCTACCGGTCCAGTCACAGCTTGCGACGATGGGAAAGTCATCTAAAGATAAGCGCGACGCCTATTATCGGCTCGCCAAGGAGCAGAATTGGCGGGCCCGCTCCGCGTTCAAATTGATCCAGATCGACGAACAGTTCGACCTCTTCGAGCATGAGGACCCAGACCAGGTAACACGGGTGGTCGACCTGTGCGCCGCTCCCGGCAGCTGGAGCCAAGTCCTCAGTCGAGTCCTGATCAAGGGAGAGAGTTTCGGCCGGAGAGCGTGGGTAGAGAAACAGCGCAGAGAGCAACAAGCGCTAGCAGAGGCCGCCGCCGGAGCGACAGAAAACCAGACCAATGGAGAAGACACGCCCGAGCTGAAGCCGCGCAAGAACGTCAAGATCGTCTCCATCGACCTGCAGCCCATGGCGCCACTCGAAGGCATCACGACGCTTAAGGCGGACATCACCCACCCCTCCACCATCCCGCTTCTCCTCCACGCGCTAGACCCGGAGGCCTACGACTCGGCTTCTCTTTCCTCGACCCAGCGCCAACCCAACCCCGTCGACCTCGTCATCTCGGACGGCGCCCCCGACGTCACGGGTCTCCACGATCTCGACATCTACATCCAGTCGCAACTCCTGTACGCGGCACTAAACCTCACGTTGGGTGTCCTCCGCCCCGGCGGCAAGTTTGTCGCCAAGATCTTCCGCGGCCGCGACGTGGACCTCCTCTACGCGCAGCTGCGCACGGTATTCGAGAAAGTCAGCGTCGCCAAGCCGCGCAGCAGCCGCGCCAGCAGTCTGGAGGCCTTCGTCGTGTGCGAGGGGTTCATCCCGCCGGCGATCCACGACGGCCTGCGGGGCATGGAAGCGCTGAAGAGCCCGCTGTTCGGGGGAGCCGCCATGCCGAGCTCACTGTCCGCGGACGGGAACCTCGCGGTGGAGATGACGGACGAGGATGCGATGGATGCGGCGCCTCCGGCCGCACTGGCCGTTTCGTCGACGGGCGCCGACGGGAAAACGGAGGTCCGCATGCTCCACGCCGACTCACACGCCTCGTCGACTGCCGAGCCGCTCGCTCAGAAGCTCGTTCCCGAGAAGTTCGCGGTCGAGAACCGCTGGATCCCGCGGTTCATCGCCTGCGGGGATCTGTCTTCGTGGGACTCGGATGCGTCGTACACGCTGCCGCCGGACCATGTGAGTTTGGATCCGGTCCAACCGCCCATGGCGCCCCCTTACCGGCGGGCGTTGGAGCTGCGGAAGCATAAGGGCGGGGCGTATGGGAAAACGAAGCTGGGGGCTGTTGGGCGGGCGTGATCCTCCCAAGGTTTACATGATGTTTACGATGATTTTCTTTACAGGTTCGGTTTAGGGTCGGTTAGCCGACTGAAAGACGGGTGCTTGGCATGAGTAACGGCAAGTATATACACTATTATGTATAGAAAGGACGCATATACTTTGATAGACTTGCATTCACATGGAAAGAAAAGCACAAAAGCGATCATTAGTCAAGGCTGAGTCATGATACAGATATAAAACACACTATTCCCAATCAGTGCTAGTGGCGATCGACGTCATTCCATCTCCTGAGCGATGAAACAATTGATAAGTCTGCCAAAGACATCATCTTTATCGCAACATATACCACACCATCCCACCAAAGAGCTTTGAATCTCCCATTCTCACCCACTCTATCCAACAATGGCAAACGTAGCCCTCATCGGCGGCACCGGCATGGTGGTTAGTAGACGACCCATCAACCTCTCCCTCTGTCCCACCCAACAATAAACACCCACCTACCTCATCATCCACGACACCTGCAAAACTCAGAAATAAACCCCACTAACAACCACGCTCCTTCCACCCCAAAAAGGGAAGCCACATCCTCACCACCCTCCTCAGCCACCCCTCCATCAACCGCGTGGACACCATCTCGCGCCGCACACCCGCAGCAGCCAGCCAAGCGCAAACGAAGCTAACAACCTTCGTCGAACCCGACACCTCAAAATGGGCCTCCGAGCTAACCTCGCTCACACCCACGCCCGAGATCTTCATCTCTGCATTCGGCACAACGCGCGCCGCAGCAGGCGGGTTCGAAAGCCAGTACGCCGTGGAGCATGGGCTGAACGTTGAGATGGCGCGGGCCGCGCGCGACGCCGGCACACGGGTTATGGTGCTGATCTCGTCGACGGGGGCGAGCAAGGATGCGAGTATGGCGTATGCGCGGATGAAGGGCGAGATTGAGGAGGATGTCAAGGCGCTGGGGTTCGAGCGGACGGTTATTTTGAGGCCCGGGCTGATTGCTGGGACGAGGGACGAGAGCCGGCCTTTGGAGGCTGCGGCGAGGTTTGTGGCGGGTTGGGCCGGGAAGGTTCATCAGGGCTTGAAGAATGGGTGGGCGCAGGATGCGGATGTTATTGGCAAGGCGGCGGTTAATGCGGGGGTGAAGGCGCTGGAGGGGGATGTTCCTACGGGGAGTGAGAAGGTTTGGTTGTTGATGGGGAGTGATATTATTCGGGAGGGGAAGTAGTTTCTTCTTTATGGTCTTTTATGATGCTTACTTTGCGCGGTTACTTCTGTTCATGATCTTACTGTGATTAGTGCTTGATACTGTATATTTCTAGTCGTACACTCATATATTGATGCTTTATTTGATAACCCTAATAGCAGTCCTAGCAGTATTCATACACGACCAAAACCAAAGTACAAAAGAAAAGAAAATATATATATATATAAGTTAATACTTCCTCCTCCACTCCCCCGAATTATTAACCTCCCTATTCTTCCTCGTCGCCCCCCTCTGACTACTCCCCTCCCTATCCTCATTCCTCGTCGCCCCCTGCTCCGCCTGATTCTGCCAATCGCTTGTCTCACTATTCGCCGGGCTCATATTCAGCGGATTGCTCGTCTTGCCCGCCTGCTTGCTCTCCTCCTCGGTGGCCTTCATCTCGCTCTCGGGCGACGTCTTGCTGGGGTCGAAGGCTGCGGGGTGGCTGGCGACTTCGGCGTCGGTCCCGGACTTGGTGACCTCTGAGCGCTGCGGGTCGAGCTTGGTGCGGTCTTGGTATTTGTCGCTGGTTTGGTCTTTTGTGGCGTATGTTCGGCTTGTGTTGAGGAGGGGTTGGGTTAGGCGGTTGGAGGGGAGGCGGGTTTGGGGGAGGGCTAGGCGGGTGAGCCGGGTTGTTCGGAGGAGGGTGTTGGTTGGCATTGTGGTTGTGGTTGTGATTGTGGTTTTTCGTTGTATGGAGTAGTAGAGGATATATTGTAGAGTAGGTAGGAGTGGTATATGTTGTTCTAGGACAAAACAGAAGCAGAGATAGGTAAAAGTTAAGTATTCGAAGGATTGTCACCAGAGCTGTGTCCAGAACAATCTCAAATCTAAATACAAAATCAAGAATCGTAGAAAGGTGGACTGGTCACTGAGAACAAGACTGTCTGGATATGCAGTCATATTGACGTCATTCTAAAAACGGACAAACCGGGTTTCTTGTCGCCTCACCATTCAGGCATCAACATGATATCTACGACTCTCCCTTGCTCTACAGGCAGTATCGACCTACGGTAGGGAGGCGGTAGAGCCTCATGTGTTGACTTACCTATCGAGACCCAGTCATAACTACTAGCAGACGAGATGCACTCCACGTTGGAGTATCCGATCCCCCGCGGGCCTAACCCGAACACGACTGGTATTCAGTAGCCAGGTTCAACCGGACGCGGACGAACTAGATCGGCCACGTCAATAGACTATCCGTCCAGATTCAAGAATGAGGCACAAGCGTCCTGTGCCGCAATGTGATGACTCGTGCTAGCACGACCCAGGCTACAGATCGTTTTTGATGGCGTCCCTCGTGTCATGCCTCCCAGGGGAAGTGACTGACCAACTTATGCGAGTTGTCAAATCCAGAAGGACAAAAAATAAACAATAAAAATAAAAAAACAACAGCACGAGTGGCGGGCCAAGGCGGGGGGGGGGGAAGAGATTAGGCTGTATGTCTCATGCTGGGGTGCTTATGGAGCCGGATCACGCACCCGGACTGGTCCAAGGCCCAGAGAATCGCGTTGCATCAGGCAATGACAGAATGCGTTGTGTCGATTTCTCGAATGGTGTGGCTTGCGCCAGGGTGCGTCAACAGACATGCACGGCAATGGAGCCCCGAGCATGAAGACCGCAGCAGGAATGTGGGCAGCTGTCAACTTGCAGCTGCGAGGACCCGCCTGATCCTCCCGTCGCGGGACTGTAAGCCCTTGCACATGAGCTCATCAACCCACAAATCCAGCGGACAGGGGTCTGCCCTAGCTGCAGATACATAGTCGTCGATCTAATGACTCCATTGGCTGTGGTTTGCCGATAGCCATTTAGCTTCAATCGACCCACCAGCCAATCCGAATGGGTAGCCCGGGTTGCAGTCGAGGGCCCCTCCTACTTTAATTTTCCCAAGGTCGGACGGGCTCTTACCATTTGTCGTTGGGAAACACAGGGTGCGTAACTGCGCAGAGGGCGCTGGTGACTGCGCGGTCACGGGACCGGAAGAGCCCAGCATGGTGGACCGTGTACCTATGTGGGTCATGTACCTCAATTTCAACGTCGACGGAGAACCTAGCACCACAATGTGCTGGGGGAAGGGCAAAAAATGCCATTGAGACAGGTCAATTGCACTTCTTTCCACCGTTGGGTAGCATCAGCGATCAATATTGTTCGGCCTGATCCTAGTTTGCTCAAAGTATAATCGCCACACCCAAGACAGGCTTAGGAGTCTCCAAGTAAGACAGCTCGCCCATAGATTGGATGGTGGCAAATCCTAACCGGCGATGGACAAGGCTGCACCCCCGTCAGGGTGCACAGATGGGTGTGAACGCCATTGCATCGTTTTGCGGCCGTCAGCCGGGCAGCTGAGTTGGCAAGAGGTACCTCGCCGTGGATCCCCACTCCCAATGGCTTAGACACCCGAGTCGTATAGTCCAGTAGCTTCGTGTCATGGAAAGGAGAAGGCACAGTCACGGAGTGCCAGCCTAGGAGTGTCGGACAGACGGAGTCCCGGAACCGTCGTGCCCTCATTCGCCAATTCCCAGAAGATTAATTTCCCCCCAAGGGTCTCGCGCTCATCATCACTCGAGACGGCGAAGTGAGCATTCTCCGCAGGAAGAAGTCCAGCTTCAGCCCGAGGAGTCAGAATTCCTCGCATCTGGACCAGACGAGAGGCGCCACGTCAGAGTCTCCGAGCTCTAGTGCAGATGCATGGGTTCAACAGGAGGTGTCCGGTACCACGATTTGTATCTGCCACGGCCGGGGCACAGGACGGATACCCTATCATCTCCGTCGAAAAAAGCATGTTAATGAAGACAAACCCTGCACCTGAGCGGGGGTTGATGCGGGATTATTCGTCTGCAGATGTGAGAGATCAGCTGAAAGCACGGCACCCTATGGGACTCCAGGTCCATCATGCCACTGGAAGTAGGGCTCATCTCAGAGGCCCATTTCCAAGGGGCAATGGATACCAATCGAGACCTTCGAGTGACGCGTCTTTCGCCACTAGACACAGAATCACCTAGCTCCCATGGCCAAACGGGAACACGCGGAGCCCGTGAGGCAACCATTGGCAACCGGATAGATATCCCTGCGACGATGGGTCCGATGGATCAGGGGGGGTGGGAGAAAAAGAAAAACATTTTTGACTTTTTCGAAATGGAAAAGAAAGGTGGAGGCGAGGTAGGGTTGCAACTAGACACAGAACCGCGTTTCGTTGGGAGTACTAGTTGCAACCCAAGGAGCAAATGATAAAAAGATACGTTCCATGGGGAATATCTTCCCGGAGGCGGAATTGCCTTGGAGCAAAAGTCCGTATCAAACTTTATGACGCTATATGGCAACCATATCAAGACTAATTGGCTGTAAGTGACCGGCCAAGTAATGATGGAGGGTGAGATATCAAACCAGGATATCTGAGCACAGGCATTGAGCACACCGGCTCCGCACAGGGGCTCGCTCCCTTTCCTGTCCTTTTTCCTTTTTCTCGTTCAGCTGGAACGCTAGCAAAGGTTCCAATGTAAGACGGCATGACAGCTGGCACAAAGTAGGAGTGATTCATGCAGGAGCTTTGATTCAGCTTAGGGGGGGGGGGGGGGTGGGCAAGACACGGCCATCGAATTGTCGTTAGCCGGCTTGATACGGACTCTGGATGCATACGCGAAGCGGGGAGATGGCGATTGAGTGACCCAGGCTGCAATGATAATCCATGTAACAGGGCCAGAATGATCAGGCCGGGGTGAGGGATTTTCGAATGTTCAACCCAAGCTAGAAAAAGTGGTTCCGCCACAACAGCAGGGTGCATGCATTCGTGAAGCATCCGGTGATTACGATGGACCTGGCAAGAAACCGTAGTGCCCATCTCGTGTCTCCACCGCTAGGCAAGGCCATCACAGCCAACCGCAGGGACCCAGTTCCAGGAAGTGGTGTGAATGTGATGACAGAGTGCCGTATACGATAAGCCATCACAGGTTGAGGGGGTTTGATCGACAGTGGACGTTAGGAGTAACAAGAGATGCCTGAACCGTGACATGGGAGCCTCCCACCAAACATAAATAGGCCAGTCAGTCCCTGAGGCTAGATGATTCTGAATCGATAATCGTTTCAGACACAGCTTCCTTGATCAATTTTATCAAAAGAAAAGCTTCGTTCCCAGTCAGAGGTGTTTCAACCCCATAGAACTTCTATCGAAGCCTGACAGGTCCTGTTCACGTTGAACCTATCAAGCCCCTCAAGCGCGGTAGTGCCGAACGAGTGAGCCAATAGAATCCAACGCAGCAGGTGAAACGACAATACTTCTCCGACAGTAAGTGTGTTTGATCCGGACCCAAAGGGGGCCATAATTGACCCATCTGATAGGCATGTGCTTCTACAACCAAAAGCGATTTGCCTGCGGTGACTGGAGCTGGACGAATTTCGCCCACCGGTGCCATTACGAGTATCGCACGGGCGAAACATGCGGAATGAAACTTGTGAACGTGACCGACTATGAGAACACTCAATGTCGCCTCTGCGAGAAGATTGAGACCAAGTTCCGCCGGCGAGACGCCGAGGTCGAACGGTTGAACCGCTGGAGACGCGAAGGGGGCACCCTCGTAGCCTCCATGGACCGATCCCAAAGGCTCATAATGGAGCTGGACAGAGAGATCGGAAAGCTTCAAATTGAGCGCGAGGACAAACGAAGCGCCCTGGGATGATTGGTGGATCTGGAAACAGAAGGATCAAGCCGGGGGTGTGCCTCTGAAATGGGCATCCTCTTTTTCTTTCTCTTGTCATTCTTTGATTTTGCTCATTAGCCCGTTCTTTTTTCTTTTTCCCTGTTTAATTCTTTTCACTTTTCACCCCCTTTTTTGTTTTTTTTTTTTACTACCTTTTTTTCTTGGTTGAGAGTCCGAGTCTTTAATCAGGTGTCTCACAATTCTGTATCCCTGGCCGGTTTGACAGTGGCATCACAACGGACAGGTTTCTTCATGATGGACGGACCCGCCGAACGATTGGATAGGAAGGATTAATAGTTGTACGCCCAGGGGGCATGAGATCAGGAATCCAATGAACTTCGTTAGAATCCGCAAATCTAGGACCCGATGAAGCGAATCCACAAGGGACAGTTCCACTTGCTAAGCGCCGTGTAGTAGTTTGGCGGGAGTAGTTCAGCGCACGGCGACGGATCCTATATGGTTGACTAGTAGCAATGTGACTAGTACTGTGGAGGTGCAACAGAGCTGAGAATCTGCAGAGATATGCGAGGGCATCAACATTTGGATGAAACGCCTCTCTAGGTCGTTGTTGTTCTAGAGGTTGACATATGCTTTCTTCAGGGAGCGGTGAACAAACCAACCGTCAAAGCCCCGCGTTTTCCCCATCGCTTTCTATACCGGCACGTGATGTGTCTGAAACGGGTTAGTCGGGCCCGTGACTCTGCTTCTTCAGGCGGAAATCTAAGGCGTAAGTCGAAGAATAGTTGCATTTTTAGAAGGTATATCTCCCTACCTGATAGATATGGGCTCCACCGCTCCAGCTACTGTCGGGGACCGTTCGCATGGTGTCATGGGTAGCGTATTCCGACCCTCATAGGTGCCTATTACACAGTGTGGAGAATAATTATATGATCGTGGTACCCAACCAACATGGCTGGTGAGTAGGGATACGAGCATCGGTTGGGAGTCTACCTTGTGTAGACGGATGCTGTAGGAGAATGGGCGTCGTTGCGGCGAAGATGCAAGTGGATGTGGATGTTGATGTAGATTCGAGGCTGGAACGGATATATATATGGGAGGTCGAACCCCCCTGGAGTGCTACATACTTGTCTTCAAGTTATAAAAGCATGGGTACGGAACTACGTGGACCATTCATCTTGCACAACCCGTGACAAAATCCATCAGGGGAGGGCGCGTGAAGAATGCAACAGCAAACAATGCCTTCGAGGATGCCCGTCCCCTCAACTCGTCAGCGCGGCTGCCACGTCACCCGTGGACGTCAGTTGCGCTTCAGATGCAGCAGTAGTGGGCGGCATGCCTGTCTGGCGTGGGAGGGCCCGATGTTTCAGCCGTAGCATATATTAACCCATGGGCTTACGACGGGAGGAATACGGGCGAGATCCTGGCGCCGGATTTGATAACAGAACACATGGGATTATCTCGATCAGGTCATCGGACGCAACATTAACTCATTCCTTGTCTAGCACTTATTTTAAGTCACCAGCCTCGGGCTCGTCATCGACCTTGGCCAACCCGTGCTCCTTCAGGAGAGCGTTGATCTCGTCCGCGTTCCACAGATGGTGGTAGATCTTCCCCTCCTTGGTCTTGCCCACGGTAGCGAATTCAACTGCAGAGACGTTTGAGTTAGTACAGTAGATAACATAGAGTTGACGATGAGCCACTACGAGCACATAAAATCAGGGTAGGCAGTCACTCACTCTTCTCGCTGCTGAGCTTGGTCGAATCCATGGTCTTGCTGAGGACCTTCACGGCCATAGCGCAGGCCTCCTTCAGGTCACAATCCTCCTTGTAATCTTGCTTGAGTAGACTCTGCGCGCTTGCGTTGTTCGCTCCCACACTAGTCGCCTTCCAGCCGCCGTAGTTACCACTGGGGTTGCTCTGGTACAACTGGAACTCGCGGAGGGGGTCGTAACCGGCGTAGATGAATGACACACCGAACGGACGGAGACCACCATGCTGCGTATATCCTTGCTTCAGATCACACAACCGGCGCACGAGTTGTTCGCAGGGGATATCTTCGTTGTAGGTGAGAAGATACCGCTGGGCGGCTTGTCGGGCGTAGTTGATCAGGATGTTGGCGTCAGCCGTCATACCAGCAACAGCTGTAATCATGTTGCTTTAGAAAGAGTTAGCTATCAGGTATCATCGTATCCAGTCAATTCGAATGGAAAAGGCGTACTCGTTCAGGATGTAGAGTTTCTCTGCGGATGTGTCCTGCTCGAGCAGCTTGCTCGTCACCTTCTTCTCGGCCGCAAGGACAATACCATCCTTGGCTAAGATGCCCAGCGCGGTGCCGGCATGCGAGATAGCCTCCAACGCATATTCGACTTGATATAGACGGCCCTCCGGAGAGAAGATGGTTGTCTGTGGACGAGCGTTATCGGGTTAGCTGGAGCTGCGAACGGGCGGAGGGACGGGAATCATACCCTGGAATCGTATCTCCGTGACATATTCTCTGTGTAGCGAGTTCGCTTTGAATCAAATAAAAACGAAAGAAATCAAACAGTAGATCGGAGAGAAAATTTGCAAGCGAAGGGACTGAGAGGGGAACGTGGGAGCTGGACAAAGCGATGGGAGTGATGATGGAGACGATGATGATGGTTGGGTGAGCTTCCCAAGGCAACTCGTCCTGGCGCGTCCTCTAGCCTGAACTGGGCAGGTTCCGCTGAGCTCGGGCCACCTCCTCCAATTGTCGATGCGCAGCTTCGCCGCAAATCCGCTCCAGCAACCACTTCAATCAGTCTGTGGACATGCACCTACGCCTTTTGGTATAAATTACTTGCTCTTTGTCTGCTACGACGCTTTTTACAGCGACGATCGACCATGCTCAGATCCACTTATGCGCCTCCCCCTCCACTACCGCCAGGATGGACGGAACACAAAGCACCCTCAGGTCAGTCAGTCTACCAGACCCATGCCGGGCTTCGCATCTAACAGGTCGCAGGACACTCGTACTATTATAATGCACAAACGAAGCAATCCACTTACAAGCGGCCCCAATCCCAACCGGAGCCGGTCCCGGTACAACAACATGCCGCGCCGGCCCCTCCATTTCTGACACCGGACACCCTGCCTCCATTCTCTTCTACACAGTATGCGCCACAGGGATTTGGCTTCGCCCAGCAACCGCAGAATATTCCTCACGGTGGCCCGGCTCGGGGAGGTTTCCGCGGTGGCTTCCGCGGCGGAAAGGGTTATCAGGATCGCAGAAGGGGGCCAGAGGACCGACCGCGATCGAAACATACTATACCCGGGTGTGCGCCGTGGGTTCTCGTGAAGACAAGGCTTGGGAGACGATTTGTCTTCAATACGGAGACCAATGAAAGTTTCTGGAAATTCCCGCAGGATGTGCTGAAAGGAGTTGTGGAGTTCGACCGGATGGAACGAGAGGCGAAGGAAAAGGAAGAACGGGGAGAGAAAGCTGAAGAGGAGGAACCTCCCGCTGAAGAAATGGAAACGGCCCCGGAGGAGGAGGTCCAACGACGCGATTCGAGAGAGCCACCGGTCACCCAGCCAGCAGGGGAAGACAGCGACGAATATGAGGAAGTGGAGGTCACGGACAGCGAGGACGAAGAAGCGGGACAGCCGTCCAAACGGACGAAAACCGACGACGGAGAAGACCAGCAACCGGTTGAATTCACCGAGGAGGATATGGAATACCAACTTGCCGCCATGGGCGAGGAATACGGACTGGATCCCGGCGAATATGGCGACCCTGAGGCTGAAGACTGGGAAGAGGGCGCAGAAGGACTTCCCCTCACGGACGAGGATTCCACGGCTCTTTTCCGCGACTTGCTCGACGACTACCACATCAACCCGTATTCACCGTGGGAGAACATCATCGAAGAGGGCCGTATCGTCGAGGACTCCCGGTACACGGTACTCCCGAACATGAAACGACGCCGGGAGGTCTGGTCCGACTGGAGCCGAGACCGCATCCAACAATACAAGGAACAAAAAGCCAAACAGGAAAAGAAAGATCCACGTATCAAGTACCTGGCGTTTCTGCAAGAGTACGCCACGCCCAAGCTCTACTGGCCCGAATTCAAACGCAAATACCGCAAGGAAGACGAGATGCGGGACTCTCAACTCTCCGACAAGGACCGCGAGAAGCTGTACCGCGACCTGATTTCGCGGGTCAAGCAGCCGGAAAGCAAGCGCAAGTCCGAACTCTCGGCACTGCTGAAATCCGTGCCTCTCCATGAGCTCCACCGCTCGTCGAATCTGGAGGCTCTCCCAACGAGCATCATCACCGATGTGCGGTATATTGCGCTCTCTGCGAAAGTTCGCGACCCTCTCATTGAGGCTTACATCTCTACGCTCCCGCCTGCGCCGGAAGAGCAGCTGACCGCCGAGCAGCGGGAAGAACTTGAGAAGAAGCGGGTGGAGCGCGAGAAACGTGAGAAGGCACTAGCTGAGCGAGAAAAGCAGGTCGGGGAGGAGAAACGGAAACAGCGGGGGGACCTCCTCCGTGGGAAGACGCTTCTCCGAGAAGGCGAGGCGGAGATCGAGGAAGCCATGAGAATCGACAAGGGAGGGCTTCGGAGCTACATCGAAGGGGAGGGAGCAGACCGGGCGTCCCCCGCCGAGTAAACAATGATCAAGATATATACCATCAAGCCAGATAGAAACCATGTAAATCTATTAGTACTATTCGTTGATTTATATTCTATCTAGTCTTCTGAATTCTCCAAATAGTGGATCATCATTCTATAAGTCAAGCCAGAGTTGCTACAAAAGGTACAAATCACAATCAAAAAGCCAGCCAATATGTCGTTCGCGTCCGGGTTCCCCCTTGAATATTAGACGGAGAGTTAAGAAGCGCTGCCCGCGCGGGATTGTTCATGTCCATAGCTCATTTGGGTATCAATCAATAGGAAAGTTCCAGACCTCTGTATGTATGTTATGTTCGAAATGACGCCGTTCCGTGTTCTACTCCAGCCCAGTTGTCGTACAGCCTTTACCGGAACCTCCAGTTATCCCAGTCGTCGTCATCATCATCGTCTTGGTCGTCGTCGTCGTCGTCTTCTTCTTCCTTACTTTCGTTGGCAGAATTGTCTTGTTTCCCTGCCATCGCAGTCGCCGTCGGTTCACCGGGTGCCAGCGTCTCTTCCTCCCCCGTCTTCTTTCGCAGCTCCTCCCGCATATGTTTGAGCCGTCGAACCCGTTCCTCGAGCTGCTCCATCTCGTCAAACTCATCCTCCATGAACCGCGCCGCATCTTCCCGTTCCCCTTCGGCCTCCGCCTCCCGACTGCGCGACTTCGCCGCCTGGGCGTCCCTCTCCTGCTGCGCAGCCAGCTGTTCAGCCGTCATGGGAGCGGCAGAGATCGTTGCCTCCGCCGTGAGCGCAGCCGGAGCGTGCGCTAGACGACTCGGCGCCGCAACCTCCCGCTCAAAGGCAGCCCATTCATCCTCATCGATCGTCCGCTGGTCCTGGGTCGTGGTCGTCGGTTGGCTGCTCGGCGCCGTCGTCGGCGGAACTGTCGATACCTCTGCGCTCGTCTCCATTTCCTCCTGTTCGTCGGTGGGGAGTTCGGGTCCCGCGATCTCTTGCTCGTCGACCTCCTCGGCTTCGGCTGCGTCTTCGAGGGCTTGGGCGCTGGGCGGTTGGACTATGCTGGCTGGTTGCAGGTCTGCATGGGCGACTGCCTGTCGGATCTTCTTCCTCGTCAGGTCTTCTCCGGAATCTACCTTGCGCTTCTTGGTGACACGATTTGCTTGTTTGCCGGACTGGGATGGGCTGCCGCCCTTGCGAGAAGCGAGTTCATTCCGGAGTAACGAACGGACATCTGCCATCGTAGGGAATATAACAATAGTGATAATAATAAGAAGAGCCTTGTAGTAGTGGAGTAGATGATATGTGGAGTAAGAAGAGTCGTCCTAAGGTAGAAAGTAATCGATGTGGGGATGAGAGATCTGATCTGGAGACAAAGAAGGCTGAGCGCGCCAAACGATGAGCTAACGCGAGGGCCTGGATGCCAAGGCCACCGTCACGTGTACCGTCCTGAGTCAGCATGGGAAGGCCTCGAAATGTCTTGGCGAAACTCAGGCACTCCATTCGCTTTTCCTGCTTTAAAAGAACGATCTGCTCTTTCTCTCCTCTTTCTCTCCTCTTTCTCCTCCCGTCTTCTCTCCCCTTGTCAACTCTCTGTCAACTCCTCCTTTCACTCCCCATCTTTCTCACAACTCACCGGAATTTTCGACAGGTGCCTGATCGCGTCATCTACCCGATTGATACGCCGAATTCAGCGACCCCTTCTATTTGACATCATCGACTCCCAGACGCACACCTTTACGCGACCCCACTCGCGCTAAGCTCATCCGCAGTGCGCGCGATACTGCTCGTCCACAGTCCCACCACCCACCCTAGTGGTCGGCATTGCGCATTGTTTCGGTGAAACAATAACAGAAAAGGAACAAAAAAAAAAGAAGAAAAGATCAACAAAACAAGAACGGCGAGGCAGGTTAGGAAGGGGAAGTAATACCATCGTGGATTGCGGCATTGAAGCCAACAAATCCCCGGGCGATTCTCCTGTGTATTGCTTGTTACCTAGTCCTCGGGTGTCGTAGAAACGCGATCTGGGTGGTGTGTTGCGCATATCTCGTGCGGTGCCCCAAAACACCCCCGTAGAAATTTGAGTCTTCTTTTTCCCGGTTATCAACCACCCCCACACTCGACGGTCACATACAAATCGATCATGGCTGGTAAGCAAATAGTGTACCCTAGATTGTTGGAAGCTGGTCGAGCTGCCCCATCCGGACCGCTACGGCTATCGCTGCGGTGGCGACGGAAGGGCGCCAGGTCTCCCATTCCCTCTCTTTACACACACAAACACTCCCCCTTCTCTCCCCAACCAGAATGACTTGAAAAGTGAGCTAACAGCAAGGCGACAGACGAGCCGCGACGGTCCGGTCGGTCAACAAAAGGCCAGCACAAAAACCTCGACATGGTATCCGACACTCCGAAGAAAGGCAAGTCCAAGCTCCACAACAAGGACAAAGCCGCGAAGACATCCGCCGAACCCACACCTGGCCCCAGCGAGGGGGAAGACGAGGAGGAGATCATCCGATGCATATGTGGCGAATACGAGGAGGAGGAAGATGTGGAGCGGGACATGATCTGCTGCGACCAGTGCCTGGCCTGGCAGCACAATGACTGCATGGGCCTCAGATTCGCCAAGGGGCAGGAACCCGACCAGTATTACTGTGAGCGGTGCAGGCCCGAGAACCACAAAGATCTCCTGGAGCGCATGAACCGGGGCGAGAGGCCGTGGGAAGAGGTCGCCGAGCGACGGCGCAAAGAGGCTGAAGAGAAGAAACACTCGCGACGGAAGAAGGGGAAGAAGGGCGGTCGTCGCGGTCGACCCAGTGAGGCCAGAACTGATGCCAGCACGCCGACCCGTGGGGCCACCTCGACCACGCCTGCGCCTGCGCCCAGCGCGACGGCCCAATCGCCGAGGTCGCCGGTGTCTGAGAGGACAACCCGGGTCCAGGATACGCCGGGGAGAGCGTCGGAGAAGCGCAAGTTTGACGAAGACCAGGAAACCCCTCAGCCCGAGTCGGTGCGTACAATCTTTCCCCCCTCGTGGGTTTCATATCGTGTTTGACTAACCCCTTATCGTGTAGCGTCCGAAATTGAAGCAACCCAAGATCTCACCCCCTCAAGATGCGCCCATGCCCGATGCTGGTCCTCAGGCCGGCGACGCTGGTCCCAGTGCCGGTGCTGATGTGGAGGCTGACACTCAAGTTGGGGAGGGCGCGGAGAAACCGACTGAGCGGAAGAAATTCGCCGAAACGAAGAAGCCGAGTGAGACCAAGAGAGTCACTCCCGTGAAGAAAGAACCCAGCGCACAGCCCTCTCAACCAGATACGGTGGCGGAGCCAGTGCCCACCAAGCCGTTGAAGCCCTTGGAGGAGATCACCAACCCGGCGCGGAAAAACGTTGCCAAAGCCCTGGTCAACCTGTTTGTAGATCAGATCACGAGCGCGCAGAAACAAAAGTCATACCGCGTGCCGCAAGGGAAGACGGTCCAGGAGGTTGCGCAGCAGCATGGTCTTGCGGTCGAGGATGCTATGTATGACAATATATGCGCAGGATCGGGCGAGCCCACGGACCCATATAAGCAACAGCTGCGGACGATCTTGTTCAACGTAAAGAAGAACACTTCGCTGCGAGACCGTCTGCTCGTAGGTAGTCTATCGGCGGATGCTCTCTCCAAGATGAGTTCCCAGGACATGGCCAGCGACGAACTGCAGCAGAAGGACGCCGAGATCAAGCGCGAGGCCGAGCGCCAGCACATCATCGTCCAGGAGCAGGGGCCCCGCATCCGACGCACCCACAAGGGCGAAGAGCTTATCGAGGACGACGTGCAGAACGTGGCTAGCGAGCCCGTCTTCTCGACGGCGCCGCGTCGCAACGTCGACAACGAGGCGAGCCCGGACGCCCAAAGCCCGGGGAGTCCCACGGGGAGGCACGCGGGCGAGAAGAACGGCAGTCGAAGATCGTCCAAAGCAGGACGAGCCGAGAGAAAGACTCACGACGAACATTTCCCGTCCCGGGGCCACTCGCCTGGCGGCACCAGCCACGACGCCGTCTTCCCCGAGGTCGCCACCAACATCCGGGAGCCGATGCCCACCAGCAAGGCGCAAGCCGACGCCGAGATCGACCAGCTGCTGCGAGACGACGAGCCCGACTCTCCGCCCTACTCCCCGAAGGATTTCAACGACGAGGGAAGCATCTGGCGGGGCAAGGTGGTCATGAACCCGGTCGCCGACTTCACCTCGTCGGCCAAGCACGTCGGCGGCGCCGACCTGAGCGGACGCATCCCCTGGAGCCAGCTGGTGCCCCCGACGTTATTGGTGGACGGCCGCATCGACATCCAGCTAGCCAGCAACTACCTCTGTGGCCTGCGCTTCAGCAACTCCACCGACGTGACAGTCATCTCCATCAGCAGCCCCGAATCACCTCGGGAACGCGCAAGCTTCGACCGCCTCTTCAACTACTTCCAAGACCGCAAGCGCTACGGCGTCATCGGCAAGCACCCGCTACCAGCAGTCAAAGACACCTACATGATCCCCATCGAAGCAGGCATGACCAAGAAACCCGAATTCGTCGAGCTCCTCGAGAACAACTCGCTCGAAGACCCCACCCCCGCCCGCGTCCTCCTCGTCGTCTTCGCCGTCAAAACCGGCGACTCCAACCCACCCTCCGTGCAACCACCCTCCCACCAAGCAAGCCAGGAACCAGGCGCCGCCGCAGCCAGCCCCCTAACAGCCGTGGCAGACACCCCACAGCAAGCGCAATTCCTGACCCCCGGCCCGCGCGCGGCCTCCCAAATCTCCGCCACCTCGACATCCTCCTTCCCCGGCTCGACCCCCGCCCCCCAATTCTACAACCAAACGCCGCAAGCCCCGCAATACTCGCCCCATCAGCCCCTCCAAGCAGCCCCCATCCCGGCACTCCCCGTCGTCGGCCTCCCAGCCGCCGTGCAAGTCCTGGGCCCGCAGGCTACCAGCCCCTCCATCCAAGAACTCCTCCGCAATGCCCCCAACGCGGACGTCGCCCAGCTCGCTATCGTCAGGGACATTCTTCAGCGTCGACCCGAGACGGCAAATGACTATGACCTGTTGATGCAGGAGATTAGACAGGCGACGGCAGCAGCCAACAGCAATGGGGGACAACACCATGCCTAGGAGGGTTTGGTAGGTTGCTTGGGTGTATATTATCTTAATGTGGTTACTTAAGGCTTGCATGCTACGCGTGGGGAGGGCCTGGATGTCATTGTTTTCTGCATTTATCTGTCTTTTATCATTATTGGTCTTTGATCCCTTCACTTTTTGTTTCGATTGAATGATGTACTTGTTGTGCGTGGTGCGCGAGAACAGGGAAAATGGGTTATTTGATTTCATCCTTTTGGGCTTGTTTGTGTTTATTTACTTTGTCATGGGATATTAACGTCGATCATGCTATTCTTGTTTCCCCTTCTCTTCTCCGCCTCTTTTGCTTTCTTTTAAATAGCTCCTGTATTGATCCCATCCTGTGATGAACGAACCTGTCTGTTACTACCATTGCCGTTCATGCTGCTTTGAGTACCTAAATAGTGTTACACATTGAATTAAGCTTTTCGAGCACCTACATGAATGCAAATAACATGCTTTGTTATAAATTCGCTACTTCGTTCTTTCTAATACAGTATAGTATAGTATAATATATCAATCACATTGTAGAGGTCGTAAGGCTCGACACTCGTGCCGCCAACCACACTTGACAGACTATTTTGGGGGAAGGGCATAGTGAAAAGAAACGCCTGCGCTATGCAAACCAAAAATAATAGAACAGAAAATAGAAAGGAAAAAGCAAGAACCCCAGGTCCTACCAAAACCAGTAACGAATCACCACCGCCCACCACGCTTCTTAAACCCACCACCACCTCCACCATACCGCGGGCCGCGTCCACCGCCAGAGCGCCCACCGCCGCCCCATCCACCACCACCACCACCACCAGGGCCGTCATCATCATCGTGGTGGCGCACCGGCGGCGGCCGACCCTTGAGCTCCTCGCTGAGCTTCTTGAACCCCTTGCGCATATCGGAGTATCCCATGTGCATCTTGCCGAAGAAGTGGTCCGCGAGACGGCGATCGTTATCGAGACGGCTCAGGTACGCGCCGCAGACGTCGCAGACTTGCAGCTTCTGGTGGCCGGACGGGCCGGAGGTATCTTGGAGGTTTTTGAGCTCGCGCTCGCAGGACTCCTTCTGCTGCTTCGCGGTGCGCACTTTGTGCAGCTCGTTGAGGGCCTGTGCGACGGAGCCGGTTTCGCCGAGGACGGAGATCTCCAGGAGTCCGCTGTTGATTGTGTTGGCGAGGTCGGCGATTTGTTTGAGCTGGTTGGGTTTGCGTTAGCTTTATCTTTTCCTCTCTTTCTTTCACTCCATCTCAACATATATGGGGTAGGTATAAACACACCAAATTATTCGTCTGCCGGATCTCATCCGGCGTCTTCTCCAACCGACGCTGCGCGGACTCAATGCGCCGATCACAATCGTCAATGTACTTCTGCATATCGCGCATATAGTCATAGTCGAACCCCCATTTCGCCTTCTCAGCCGCCGACGCAGTCTCATACTCCGTTTTCAAGCCCTCGCTATGTACCTTGGGACACGGGCCGAGATCTTGCTTGGTGTTGGTGAAGAGGTCATGCGGACACGTGCCGACCAGATATGAGCGACAGACTTTGGAGTCTGTGATGGAGAGCTGAGCGTTGCGGGAATTCGCGCCGAGGCCGATGAGCTGGTCCGCTGCGTAAACAGAAGTAAATATGTTAGCTTGCTTGCTTGGGGCTTTTGGTCTGGACGGGATGATAAGGTCCTTAAGGACGCGACGTACCTCCCATCAGCTGCTCGAGCAGCTTCCGTTGTTCCGCCGCCATGGTTATGAGGCTTTGGATGGTGTGGAGGGGGAAGGTGAAGATGGATTGGGGGGAGTGGCGGAGCTGATGCGAAAAGATGGAGATGGTCGAGCCGTTTAGCTTGCTGGCGATGATTCTTTGCGGAGGACGCCAAGCCTGTATGTGCTTATGTAAGTCTATACACTGAGCATAGAATATGTGTGAATGATGCCCGTACAATTTTGAAGATTATGAACAATTATGGTAAAATCTATATAATATGGGGCTATATAGCTGAATTCTGTGTCTCCCTACTAAAATAGTAAATGCAAAGCCTTGTTCATGGGGCCGAACATGCATGTCATGATGAATTCGGTATTAAGGCTGAACAGTGGAAGGCAGTCAAATCACTTTCAGGCGAATAGATAACCATACGGACTCGGTCTTATCAGATAAGGGTCCATTGGCGTAATGGTAACGCGTCGGTCTCCTAAACCGAAGATTGCGGGTTCGATCCCCGTGTGGATCGTTTTTTGTCTTTTTACATATTTTTGCTCTCCTCGGTCACCTCTGCCATCGATTCCTATTATCATACATACCCAGGAAACTCAGATCATATATATCTATTGCATTTTACTTACTCTTCTGGTGTTTCATCTTTTCTTTTGTTGCTCTATCCAAAGATCGGACCCATCGCAATCACATCGTTAGTCCCGCAATAATGGGGCGGTGAATCTCCAATCGTAGACCGCCTTCCCCTTTTTGACAGGAGCTAGGACATCAACATGGCGATTGATAAACTATGGACTACTCTTTAACTCCATCATCAATATCCAAGTACACATCTTCTGACGCCCTTCGTCAAGACTCAAGGCAGACGGTGGCAAATCCCGTTCACCAACCCCTGTCCAATCCCGCGCTCGCGATCGTTGTTCGATTCCCCCGACTCGAGTGATCAATCTGTCCTATTCTGAGCTACTTACCCAGCATCAGCGCACAAGTACTCTTGCGTTAAGGATGACGTGATGCTTGCCCGCGCTCTCTTTTCTTTGCTCGCCTTCGTTGCGCTTGCACCGTTCGTCTTCGCCGCTTCAGACTATTATGAAAACCTCCTTCTACAACCTTTACCGCAATCAGCCCTCCTAGCCTCTTTTACCTTCCGGGGCAATGAGTCGCAACAATCCTTTGACGAGCGACACTTCCGATACTTCCCGAGGGCCTTAGGCCAGATTCTGCGCCATACGAATACCAAAGAACTCCATCTCCGATTTACGACGGGGCGATGGGACGCTGAAAGCTGGGGTTCGCGCCCCTGGAACGGGAGCAAGGAAGGCGGCACGGGGGTGGAGCTATGGGCGTGGATTGATGCCCCGAGTGACCAAGAGTACGTGCGACAGCAATGCGACGATTGACGCGTTGATGATTCAGATCCATATTATCTTCGGGAGAAGTACTGATTGTTCCAGGGCTTTCGCGAAATGGATCACCTTGACGCAGTCGCTGTCGGGTCTGTTTTGCGCCTCGTTGAATTTCGTCGACTCCACGCGGACTACTCGCCCTGCGGCTTTGTTTGACTCCACAGGCGATCATCCCGCATCTAGTAATCTGCATCTGTTACACGGAACGCTTCCTGGCGAAGTGGTGTGCACCGAGAACCTGACGCCCTTTGTGAAACTCCTCCCGTGTAAAGGGAAGGCGGGAATCTCTAGCCTGATGGATGGGCACAAGCTGTTTGATGCGTCGTGGCAGAGCATGTCCGTCGATGTGCGTCCTATTTGCACCGGCCCCGACGAGTGTGTCGTGCAAATTGATCAGACTGTTGACATCGTGTTGGACATTGACCGGTCTAAACGACCTCGAGGTTGGTACCTGTCCGTACGCAGGAATTGAGCCTTCTTCTGACTGCTTTTAGACAACCCGATCCCGAGACCTGTTCCTACTGAAGAGCTCGTGTGTGACACATCCAAGCCCTATCACTCCGAAGACGCGTGCTACCCGTTGGAGAGCGCGGCCGAGAAAGGATGGAGTCTGCACGAGATCTTCGGCCGTACCGTCAGCGGGGTGTGCCCTCTGGCCGAAAATTCCGACGACAACGAGCCGATATGTCTGCGCGTGCCACATGACCGTGGCGTGTACGTATCTCCTGGCGCTACAGAGAGAAAAGACGAGACGGGCTTCTCGCGCTGCTTTAGCCTCGACCCTTCCCAGCCCTTCGATCTCCTCGTCCAGGAGCAGGACGCCACGGTGCAAGTCCCTCTGGATGAGCCTGTCCTCCGCGCCGAACGGACAATTGTCGGCCACGGCCAAGAACGAGGTGGCATGCGGATCATCTTCGACAACCCGAGCGACGCGCACGGCGTCGACTTTGTCTACTTCGAGACCCTCCCGTGGTTCCTACGTCCATACGTGCACACCCTCCAGGCAACGATCACCGGCCGCGACGGCATCCGGCACCAGGTCCTCGCGTCGCAAATCATCCGCGAGACCTTCTACCGGCCGGCTATCGACCGCGAGCGCGGGACGCAGCTCGAACTTGCCATCTCAGTACCGGCCGCCTCCACCGTGACGCTAACCTACGACTTCGAAAAAGCCATCCTGCGCTACACCGAGTACCCCCCCGACGCCAACCGTGGCTTCAACGTCGCGCCCGCGGTGATTAAGCTCAGCCAGGACCCACCGGTCTATATCCGCACCACGAGCCTGCTCCTCCCGCTGCCGACCCCAGATTTCAGCATGCCCTACAACGTGATCATCCTCACCAGCACGGTCATCGCGCTCGCCTTCGGGAGTGTCTTCAACCTGCTAGTCCGGCGGTTTGTCTCCGCTGACGAAGCGGCGGCGCTGACGTCCCAGACGCTTAAGGGCCGATTACTGGGCAAGGTCGTCGCGCTGAAAGATCGTCTAGGGGGGAAGCAGTCGAAGACGGAATAAGCTGGTTTTAATTTGTGGATAGAGATATCGTAATCAGTCATTCAGTATATATATTGTTCGTATTAGTTTTCAACAACGGGTTCAATTTCCCATCATTGATAAGGCGTAAGGAAATATCGTATCACAGTGCATCGCCTTGCAGCAGTTTTCATATAGACATAGGCAGTACCTCAAACGAATACACTTTTGCCTCCACCGCAATCACACCTTGCAACGATCAACACGCAACATAGTCACATTACTCATACGTCGAGAACCTAGACAAGAACACAAACAATCAGCCCACACCCTCATATACCCAACCAACCAACCCACACCAAAGCCACGAAGGGAAACTCACAAATTATTCACCGGATCCTTAGTAGTATCGCTCGCCCTCCTCCACCACCGCTCCTGGCCTCTACCCTGGTCTATGCTGCTCTCAGAACCCTGCCTCTGTTTCTGCTTGTTCTAGCCCCGCCACACCGTTAGCATGATTCTTCTTATCGCCACCAGGCAAACCAACTAGTTCAACTAGACCAAAAGCATAGAGAGAAAGCGAAAGAAAGACACAAACCTCAGAAGCAGCCGTCCCTCCCTTGGTCCAACCTCCATCGCCCAGACCCCGTCCGCCACCGACGTTGTTGGCGGGCGTCGGTTGCAGGCTGGCGCCGCCGCGGATGGAGGTGGAGGGGTGGTTCATGGAGGAGTTTGCGCCGGATTGGACCATTGTGGTGGTGTTGTTGGGGATATTATGGGTTATGTATATGGATGATTTTGGGGGCTGTTGGTGGTTGGAGGCTGATAAGGGTTGATGATGGGATCATCAATATTGGTTAGAGATATTAGTTAGTGTGATATCAGCGAGAATGCTTGGAATTAGAGGAGTATTTATTATGAAGAGCGAGCTCGTGGATAGTTGTTTGGATGGTGACCTCATTATGAACAATATGTGGAGGATGTTATTGGTCGCCACTTTATATCCAGGGTTCATCGCAGCAGCTGTCATAATACTTTACTAGGTAGACTATCTTATCAAACACACTCCCACGCATCCTCATCAGTAAACTCCCCCGGACCCCTATACACATTCCTGCGCGGATAGCGACAATGCCTCCGGGTATACTCAGCCCTCGAGCCTACCCCATCCTCGAACCTCGCCCCGCGCACAGTCTCAGGCGCAACGCCCTCTTCCACCCACCTAACAACAGCCATAAGAACATTATCATCAGGATCATCCCCAGCATGCGTACCCGCCCCATTCCCAATCGCATACGCCCCATCGCCATCCCCACAATGCGCCATCCCACTGATGGGAAACAAGCGGTAGAACTCGTCCAGCCGGGCAGGCGGGAGCCCCATCGTCTCCGCAACGCGCGCATAGTAAAGCTTGGATATCTCCGAGCTGATTAGATGGTCCTGCAGGCCGTGGTAAGTGAGCAGCTTGCCGCCGGCGGCGCGGAACGCAGACAGGTCAGTGGGCCCCGTGTGGACGTCGAAGGGGTTTTGTTTCAGCGCTGCGGCGGCGTCTTGCACGCTCCACTGCGATGCGTCCCAGTTGGGATCGCTGTATACGACGTATTGCCACCATTCGCGGCTGAAGATGAATGGTTTGCCGGTGTACATGATTGTTGAGGCGCGGGTTTCGGAGCCGGGCTGCATGCGCGGGTAGATGAGTGTGCCGTTTGCGCCGTGGAGCGGGGAGAGGATCTCGCGGACGGTTCCGGCTTGTGTGCCTGTGAGGCATGAGGAGGATGGAGAGGTGGAGGAGTCGGGGTCGCAGATGATGGCTTCCATTGTTGGATGGCAGAGGTCCGGGTCCTCGATGATACCGTCCTTAGCGCCGTCCATGTCGTCGCATTGGCGGAGGATCTCATCGTGTGCGAGCTTCCACTCCGCGGGCGTCAGGTAGGTCTCTGAGCCTGGGGCGCCGGTGATCGAGTAGAAGTGTGCGCTCCAGGAGAGAAGGCCGAGCATGTTGAAGGCCGGGGCGCCGGCGACGACGCCGTCGAAGTCGTCGGGGAACTTCTGCGCTGACTTGAACCCTTGCCGGCCGCCGGTCGAGCAGCCGATGTAGTACGATTTGTCGAAGCCTTCGTCGTAGAAGAGCTTGGTTAATTGCTTGCCGACCACGACGCCCGTGTGAATCGACCGGTATGCGTAGTCTTCGACTGCTTCGGGGTGCTTGTAGAAGGGCTTTCCGGAGGTGCCGTTGTGGCCGTTGTTAGCGCCGACTGTTGCGAATCCCATGCCTGTTGTGTATGTGAGGTCGTAGTATTGGATGCCTGGGTGGGGATGGGTTAGTTTACTGATATGATGAGGTTCATATCACGGCTTGGGGGACGTACAGCCACCGAGCCCCCCATTCCCGGTGCTCAGGAACCGGCCAGAGTAGTCGCGTGGGAACCACGCTTCAAGGGTGATTTCGCTGTTGTCGGAGGTAGATACTGCCATGGCGACTCGACACATGTCTGCGGACACCGACTGCGACGGCGCACCGCAGCTGGGGTCATTGTCGGGTAGCGAGAGATTGGTGCCACTCGCGACATAGTCAACAAGATTCACACGCACATTAGGTAGGTCAATCTTGCTTGCAAAGTCTTCACAGCGAGATTGGAAAGTGTCTCGGCGTGCTAGGGCTATAATGCCTGATGTGAGCAGAGACGAGATAAGATAGAATAACATCGTTTCGGCCGTCCACATCCGTGTAAAAGATGCTACTCCTTTTTCTGTAAAGAGGCGAGGAGGAAAACAAGCTCAAGGGGCGAGCCCAAGTCTATTTGTAACTTGTGTTGGATCTCTTGCGTGTAGTTCATTCATCATCTCTCTGTACAGCCAACAACCAGTGCGAACAAAGATAGACTGCGGCAGAACCCCGCTCAAGTTGGATGAAGGCAATATTCAGTGACAAAAAAGTCTATGGCCTCGGTAATTAGCCGAATATATTGTAACAAACCGAGTGTGGGGTAAATACTAGATGGTGCTCTTACCCAAAAGGACATTCGAATGCAGCGAGGTGGGTTGTTTCAGCGGACTAAGTTCAAGGCTGTTGGAGATTGGACTGTGAATACTCACTGGAATTATCATGATAGAATCTACCCTACGTTTGTTTATGCTTTACATGGCTATATAATAGTAGTGCGACTCTGAACATTTCGACATGCAGTTGATATATTATGTTGTTAGGACATGAATCCGGAAATAGTTACCGTTAGACAGTGAAGATATATTGTTCAGGATTTCAATCTACGACACCTAACTGAAGATATCCCTGTAAATTCTCACTTTAAGACCTTGACTCTACATGGGTGATATGGCCGGGGTATAATTTCCACAAACCAGGTCCAGTTCTCCTATCATAGACCCCGCATATATCAGAAAGAACCTAGCCTGGTATAATGTAGTCAACCACAGTAGTGAACTCGGCAATCGCAACAATCACCCCCAGTCAATTAACTCAGTGGCATTTTCTAGGGTTATCCAGATGTCTAAGTCCACGAGGAATGTGACGACTACTGCAACCATGCATGTAAACCCTGTCAAAACCTAGACTAGCGGCTGCAGAAGAGAAAAGAGGAAATCCATCCCGAAGTTGCTCCACCGGAGCCCGAGTCCTGCTTGTAGTATACTAGTAAATACTAAGTAGTGTTTAGAGTCCCACAATTAGACAAGTTATTAGCCGACGTGGGTATGAACAACTGTCACATCTAGAGCCTCCTTGCGGAGAAGCAAGACACGGAAACCATTTTCAATATCATTCAGACACTTGATATGATTAAATGTTTACCTAGGCAATTACTGCGACTAATTCTCAAGTGCGTCGACGGAGTGATGATCTACGTGGCGCCGGACGAGGCTGCAGTGTGATCATGCAACCAGGACAACATATGTGTCGACTATGCATAACTCCGATGACGAACGTCTAACGGTGGTGTCGTAATTCCGTAGAGCCTCATGTTTAGTTCCTGGACGCGCCACTTAGTCATTGTTTGTAGTCCGTCTAGGTCTGTTTGGTGAACTGTACGTGAAGATCAGTAAGACTTTCTATTATCATTCGTGTTCTTGCCCATAAGTACAGAGGCAAATGAAAAGTCCAGGCTTGTTGGGCAAATGCGCATGTTAGGCTTGGGTGTCGATCTCCTATGACTAGCGCCGTGGACACTAGTATCTCTCGCATGAGTAACTGAAAAAAGCATGGAAAAGAAAAGCAAAAAGAATGATGAATCATAAATCATAAATCATAAATCGTTAGATCAATAAGTCAATAAATCAAATCCGGCTTCGAAGCGGAACTGTAAGAATATTTTGAGTAATGATAGATCTCGCCGCGAGTTGGTCGTGAGATCATATTATTTTCCAAATAATGAACAGGGCTGCGACAAGATCAGCTATAGTCTAGTTGGAAGGCGCGTGTGGTCTCACCGATCCCCAAAGCAAGCAACGCGACAGTGAAAGCTGGGCATTGCATCATTACAAAGATAAAAAGCATGCCGCATGCCATCCATGTGGAGTATTGCCAGGGAAGTCCCACTAAGCCAGGAAATCCCTTATATTGAGCTGCTGCTTCATCGATCATGGCCTGTAAATTCGCAGCAGCGGCAGCTGTTTGGCCGAGCAAAGCGTGCGATACCTGCAGCTGCATGTGTAGACTATCCTGCAGTTTTAATTGCGCCTTTGTGGTGTTGAACTGTCGGACCTGCGCTTTTTGAAGGTCTTCTGCTTTCAAACGAGATTGCTCGAGAGATGTTTCAAAACTCCGTAGCCGCTTCCAGAATCAGATGTATACCACGAAGCTTTGTGGATTCGCATACCTCAGATATACTCAGCTCTTGCTGCAATACATTCTCTAGCCTCGCAGCCAGCCATTGCTGACAATTAGCTATAAGACTTCAAGGTATGATCCAGGAGCTCACCAGAGAAGCATCGAATGTTCCGAGGCCGTGAGAGATTTTGACCACTTCGTTTTGTAATATTGTCTCTAGCTCGCCGTGGATAGTTGTAGCAAGATCGTTGTGTGCTTGGGCCTCCCGTCGACGAGCCATTGTCATTTCCTCATGTCGAGCGAGAACTTCATCATGAATTGCTCGTATGATATATTGTAACCCATCAGCTTCGCGTGATATATTTTGGATACCCTACACGGCGTCAGATCAGCTCATAGATATAAACGTCAAGGTACAAACCTTCTCAACCGTCAAAGCACCCGTTTGGAAGTTTTCGATGGCTGAAGTAAGCGCAATAACTGCGGAATGAGTACTGGCTTCGATTCCCTGGAAGATGCTTGCTAAGAAGCTTTTGAAGTGCGACTCTGTTTCTCTCATTTCATGGCGCAGCCTCACCTGCATGGCTTCCGTCGTGTCCATAAATGCTCTATACTGAGAAGACTGCGCTGTAGCTGCCCGCAGAGCGTCTTGCAGACCATCGTTCAGTTTTGAGGAGCTTTCGACTATAGATCTATAAAGCTCCAAAAGCTCTTCTTTCTCACCCTCGATTCTGGCCGCTTGGCATATAACTACTGCATTTTGCCTGTTGTTGCTATATGACGTCCACCATTGGGGACGTGATTCCAGAGTCTTCAGACAGCCTTCCAGGAGGGCTGCTGACTCCTGGTCCACGGGACTAAGGGGCGGTTTGCTTCTGGCGGAAATACCGAATATGCGTTTCTTAGGCGGCGCCGACACAGTGATTGGAATGCATGGACGGGGGACAGATGCCCCAGCCCCGTCCAGTTCACAGATAGCCAGTCTTGCTGCATACAAGGAGCGCACACGCTCTAAGGTAACATATGTCTCGGAGTCTGGGGTATCACCAGACTTGTCTCCTAGAGATTGGCATGACATGACCAACTTGGACGCTGCCATTCGATTGCAGGAAGGAGACGTCTTCATTGACTCGAGGATTTGAATTGCTCCTGTATAGATTGCATCATGTTGTTGTGGCTTTCCTTCTAGGAATGTGACTAGGTTGATGCCTTCGCTCGAGCTATCCTTTGAGACTAAGAGAACCTTGATTAGTATAGTGAAGTATGTATATCGGGAGACAGAGATCACCAGTCGTCGCCATGCCAGTAGTGCAATAGCATGACAATAGTATCAAAGTTCTCATAGAGCAAATGGATGAATGGGGAATGCGGAATGCACTGGAAAGCTTCATTGTAGCAAGGCTCAGTCGTAATCTCGAGATCGGTACAGCAGTAAGATGGTTGATAATGATAGAAGGTATTGAAGAACAGGTAGAAGAATGCAACGATTATAACAAACCACAGTTCGTAGCTTGAAGAAGTGCCTGAGATCAAGTTCCAGCACGATCAGCAGTCGTATAGTAGTAGGTGGTTGTCACGAGAGTGGGACTGGCGAGGATGACCATTGGAGAAAAGGAACATACGGGACGGGAAAGAACATATCGTGATATTGATTAACAAACCTTGAGGTGAAGGGAATGATGCCAGCCCACACCGTCATGCTATACCATCTATCCCAAGAGAGAGAGAGAGAGAGTCGACTCCCTCACTGTAGAAAAGATATAGATCGATATCACGTGGGATCTAACCTAATTAGGAGGAATTGGCCCATATTGACATTCCCCGCGCTAAACCCAAACGGGACGATCCGCGAGGGGCAGTCACGGGACCGCCTATCAACAACGAAGCGCAATGACGTTGGAGGCTTCATTCTTTCTTCTCCAACTCCCCCTCTCGACTGTCTCTCCCCCGTTGATCTGCTCGCGAGACGGGCTTCCTCAGTGGTTGTCCTGTGGGTTTCACTTGCAAGCTTCTTGTTAGGAAGGTCTCTTATCTACCTCGGGCACGCGTATCATCGGACCACTGGTTGTAACACGTCACCGGACAACTGAAATCCCCGACCGATTCGCACCACAGTCGCATTTGGTCTCGATATTTTATTTATCAGCAATACTGTTCTCAAATTGGGCAAGGATTGTGATCGCTGATCCAATTCTCGGTGTTGACGGTTGATCGCACACTGATACGAATGTGAGGACACGGGCTGTCCTTACTTTGGTTATCCGCCCCCGCATTGCGCTAAAAATCCGTTGAACTTGACCGCACCTTGCTCTATACCACAGATCAAGATGTTTCACTCATCGGTATGTTGATATCTACGCCGTGCGTGTGGCATAATCTGCGCAATGTCTTGTCTTTCCTCGCGACAAGTTCATGGACGCAAGCCCAAGCTTTGTTTTCCAGTACTCAAATGGCGCTAGGTACTGATCTGACATTTGTTAGAAACCGTATTCGGCCGTGTCCGTACAAATTGAAGTCCTCACCGGCGAGCAGTATGAGGTCGAAGACTCTAGCGGAATTGTCGATCTGATTGAAGCCATCCGTATTCAAGCCAGCGGACCGTCAGAAGCGAGCCGTGCACTGCGCAAGAAGCTGTCAGTCTCACCTCACTTCACCTTCACCTTCCACCCACGTTGCTAACTTCGTCTCAGAAAGTACGGGAACATCCACCGCCAGCTACGGTCGCTTACCATCCTTGACTTCTTGATCCAAAACACCGGCGACCGCTTCCTCCGGGAATTTGCCGATGAGCCATTACTCGAGCGATTGCGGATCGCTGCCACCGACCCGGTCTCCGACCCCCTGGTCAAGCAGAAGTGCAAGCAACTCTTTGGACAATGGGCCGCCTCGTATAAAAACACCCCAGGCATGGAGCGCGTGACGGCGCTCTACCGCCAGCTGCCGAAACGCAAGCAACCGGCCTCTCAGGCCAAGGCCAAGGTTCTACGGGAGTCTGGCACTTCCAAAGACCCGCCCCTGGGCCACAGCGTCTCCATCTCCGCAGGCAACGGGCCGTCGACGGTCGTCGGCAACTCCAAGCACAAGCACTCGAGCAGCAAGTCCCTCAAGAAAGAGAAGAAGGACAAGAAGGAAAAGAAAGAGAAGAAAATATACACGCGCCCATTCAATCTCGAAAGAGAGAAGTCCGAGATGCTGCAGACGCTCGCATCCTCCTCCCTCGCCAGCACCAACCTCCTGAACGCGCTCAAGCTCGTCAACCGAGAGACGCACCGCGTCAGCGAAGATGTCGAGTGCCTGCAGCGATTCGAGACCTGCAAAGAGCTCCGCCGCCAGATCCTGCGGTACATCCAGCACGTAGAGAGCGAAGAGTACCTCGGCAGTCTGATCCACGCCAACGAGGAGCTGGTCACGGCGCTGATGGCCTTCGAAGTGCTCGACAAGAGCGTCGACTACGACAGCGACAGCGACCAGGACGTCCTCGAAACGGGCTGGACCCCGGACCGCGACGACGTCCCGGAGGCCTTTGCCGGCCTGTCCATCAACCCCCCCAAGCCGCCCCGACCCGCCCGCCCACTAAGCATGCCCGTAGTCCCATCCCCGTCGCAGTCGCGGCCCCGAATCTACGACAGCGCAAGCAGCGACTCGGACTCTGATGAAGAGGACGACGACGAGGACAACCCCTTCGGCGATCGGAATGCCATCCGCACTCCCCGCCTGGAGCAACCCCAACCCACCTGGTGCGATTTCTCCTACCTTCTTCTAAACAACCCCTCACTAACCCTAGTCTAGGAGAGAAGTATGACAGACACACTGCTAGAAGCAGACTTTTCGCGGCCAACTATCTCATGTCATTACGTCCCCACTGACCACCCCGGAAGGCTGAAGGTCATGTGGACATCCAACGAAGCTTTATTACTGATGAGATACGTGCACGGAAATGAAGAACAATATCAGTATCTGAATATGGGCACGAGCGTAGTTAGACTGGACTGGACGGACGTCCGCCAATCCGCGGACATGTACCACCCAGTATGAATCCAAATCAGAACTGTTATTATTGTTATCCTATAGTACAGTTTGTCACACACTTACTCAACCACGAAACCGCTACACTACCTAGTAAAGTGCACTAAATTATTAACTTACTAATCAAACCCCTACGCAATCTACCATCACCAGCAAGAAGCAGCAATAATAGTACCTATGTACCAAAAACAACCATTACAGATTTAATTCCAACACAACGGCGGATCTATTCACAACTTCATCCAACAAAAAGTCAATCATCAGACATGATCATCAACATAGGCATAGCATAACATAAACATAAACATGATTCATTTTCCCCAGGAAAGATCGCACCGTACACCTGCATGCAAAGACGAGGGTTGAAACTCCTGTACCCCGTGCGCATTTCCTTCCCTGTGCAATTTGTTTATCCATGCCGAACGTATAAAGAAGAAAAAGAAGAAGAGAGGAAGGCAGAAAAGAAGACGAGAACTAAATGGAGAGAAGTAGAAGTAGAAGAAGGTCATAGACAGGGGTATTATGAATATAGTGGAGTGGACAATGGCCCATGCATGTCACCGAAAGGAGGAAGTAGCCCGAAAGTGAAACCAAAGAATATGCAGAGAAAGAGAGAAAAGGAAAAAATGTAGGGGGAAATTATTATAAAACCTTCGTTTTCATCCACTCGCTCGTCCCCACGCCCAGATTAAGGCCGTTACGCGCCCACCACCGGCGCACACGTTCCTCGGCGCCCGAAACCGGGTCCGCGTCCTCGAGGGCCTCCTCGATGTCACAGGTCTTGAACTCCACGCGGAGACCACTCCGTCGCCACCATTCGAGGACGTTGTCGTGGCCGTTCTTGGTGGGGCCCACCAGCACCTGGCAGTCGAAGATCATCTTGGCGCCTTTCAGCTGGTGCCAGAACTCGAGGACGTGGACGTGGCCGTGTGTGCTGGCGATGCGCGCGACGGACTCGGCGTGGCTGTATGGGATGCCCGATGCGTCCCACCAGGCGAGCGAGGAAGCGCGGCCGGACTGCGCTGCGAGGAGGACGGATTTGCCCACCTTGAGCGGGATGGGATTGTTTGCTGGAGCGTTGGCGGAGGCCTTTTTCCACCAGTCTAGAACGGCAATGCGGCCTTCCGCGCTGGCGGCTTCTAGGGCACGCTCCGTATACCGGAGCTCGAGGCCGGAGGTGCGCCACCACTCGAGGACGTTGACAAAGCCGGCACGCGACGCGCCGTCCATGGCATCGGCAATGTAGTCTTTCGTAGGGAGGGCGGGAGCGTCGCGCCACCAGGTCAGGATATTGGGGTTGCCGTATATGGCGGAGGCACGGTAGGGGATGTTTGTGAGGCGAGAGGTGGTCCAGAGGAGGTCGAGGTGGTGTTCCGTGAGATAAGACAGGATGTCGGTTCGCGAAAATTTGAAGATGAGGTGGCATGAGAGGTCGGAGAGTGGTTTCCACCGGGGCAAACTATCGATGCGCTTCTTGATTGCGGCGAACGAGCCCCGTAAGATGGTATACTCCAAGGACGCAGGGGTCGACATCTTCAACAAGTGGCTCTGCCACTCCTTTGGCACCGGTAGATTGGCCGGGATCCCAACCGCTTTCGCGATTTCCCAATCGTGTAACTGTTCCTCAAAAATGTTCAACCAAAGTTCCATCGGCAACGCCCGGGACCCGCCTCGCATCATGTCCGACAGATACATCCGATTCCGCGCGATCGTCGCGACATTGTTCAAAGACTGCTTCTCAGCCGGGACCGCCTCCTTGGCGGAGGCGTCCGGGAGCGAGGGGGGTTGCGCGAAGGACAGCCCCAAGGTACGTTCAAGAGTGTGGTGGAGCTCCTCCAATCCATTCCAGGGCAACTGGACGAGCTCCTCCATATTTTGAAATTTCCACAAGACAGGCGCGACGACGCTAATCCACGGCCAATACTGGCGGACCTCCCCGAGCTGCCTCTCACTCAGCGGATGATGCCACTCCGAGACCGTCATGCCAGGGATCAGCACCACCGGTTTGGGCGGCATCCACCCACGAAGCAGCGCCAGCGTCAGGGTGTTGGTCAGACCCGACAGCATCGACCCCAAAGTGCCTGCATCGACGGGGGCGACCAGCAACATGTCAGCCCATTCGCACAGCTCCGCCGCCTTGGCCTTCAGCCATTTCCGCGCCCCGGTCTTCTTCTCAAACTTCCGACTATCCACGGTATCCGAGTAATGTGGGACTTTGTTGATGCCCGAGAGGAGGGCGGACGGTTCGTCTGTGATCAACCGGAGCTCGACGTCGGGGTTCGCAACGAGTGACGGGAGGACATGGTCGACAAAGGCGCTTTCCGTGGACAAGAGCAAGCGTTTACGACGAGGAGGAGTAGGCGAGACGGTTTGATCTAGTGTGTTTTCCTTCGTGGGTAATCTGGTGTTCGATTTGCCGCCGGACTTCTCATCGACCTCCATTTCCGGGGGCCAGGCACCTTTGAGGACGACGCTTGCGGTGTTTCCAGAATCCGTTAAAATGCCCGAGTGGAACGCTATTGCCATCGCAAGTCAGAATGTGAATGTCAGAGGTGAGACAATCGGTTTTCACTGTCGATTACCCAACTCGCGGAGTAGCTTGCGGGAATCTCAGAGGCTCGGGAATGCGGAGGTCAACAGATGAGTGGCGTTCAAAGAACGAAGAACTCAAACAGTGTATGATTATGATGCTCTGCAGAAGACAACAAGAAGATAAATCTATAACGAAAGCAAGAAATCGAGAGAGTTCCGAGAAAGTAAAAGAAGAGAATGCGACAGGATAAAGTGAGGAACTAGCCAGGTGGGACGAGCGCCTCGGACCAGTCGAAGTCAATTGCAGCCCAAGCAACTCTGCGTCAGGCCACACTCTGCGACACACGTATTCCACAGCCTACTAGCTGAATATAGCCAAGAAAGAAAGAGACAACCACCCAACACACGTTGGCAAGAGATAGGACGACTGAGAGAGGAGGAAGCGGTGTAATGGAAAGAAGGCCGAATCTCCAGCGCCACTGTGCATCCGCTGCTTATATAATACGATTATGCACCACTCATAACGTGCAGATCACTACAGTGGATACGGTCATGTCATACTCCATAAACAGGACTTGGCATATTGGTCAATCTATAAGCATCATGTCTGTAGGACTCTATAGAGCAAACCAAGGTACTTCGAACATAGACGAACGATGCACGGAATCATGTCGCGTGGATATCTCTATGTTGCTCGTTTATTCGTCATCTGGATCCTGGCGCGCCATGTTCGAGTGCAGTTTGTGCTCTCGCATGGCCGAACTTCCAATGGCCCCGAGAACACTCAGCCCCAGCAATGCGATGAACACCGCCCGGAGGGAGTCCATGTACGCGTCCATCACCCCTGGCTTCCAATCGCCGGGAAGCTTCTGGATCTCGTCCAGGCTGTCGCGGATCCGAGAGATCATCTCGCTGGCATCCTTGCGGTCGCCGAAGCGAGACCAAAGTCCGGATATGAGGATATTCTGGAAGACCGCGGACGCGATGGAAATGCCGATGGTGCTCCCCGTGCTGCGGAACGCGTAGGAAGCCGACGTGATCACCGCGTGGTAGTCATGGTCCACGGCCGAGATCAGCGCAACCAGGGTGATCGTCAGCATGCTGCCGTAGCCCCCACCCAAGAAGAAAAAGTAAATAAAGGGAATCCAGGCGGGTGTGGTCAGGTTCAGCGTGCAGATCATAATACCGGACAGAACGAATGTGAACATGCACACGTAGTTCATCGTCTTGTAGCGTCCCGTGGACCGCATGATGATGCCGCATCCCAAAGATCCTATCGAAGTTCCCAAGGCCTGCGGGATCAGCCGGACCCCAGCCGAGGTCGCCGATAAACCTTGGACCTGGAAAAACAGCGGAAGGTAGAAGAGAAGCCCAAAGATGGCCATGGTCGAAAACCAGTTCGTCAAGCACGCCGACAAGACGGTCCGATCGAGCAAGAGTCGAACAGGAATCACAGGTTCAGACGCAACGTACGCTTCGATGTAGACGAAGATCCCCAAGAACACGGCGGAGAGCGGGAGCGATGTAAGAACCAGAGGGTGTGTCCATGGCACCTGGTTCCCGCCCATGTTGAGTCCCAGGAGAAACAACACGAGCGTAATGACCAGGGTGATCGCCCCCAGAAAATCCACCCGCTTCAGTCTTCCCTTGTCGGTGTATTTCACAGGGATGTCGATGGTGACGGCGACCAGAACACAGGACACAACGATGAAGGGAACTTGGATGAGAAATGCCCATCGCCACCCCAGTGTATCATTGATCCATCCCCCGAAGACGCCGCCCAATCCACTTCCGGCTCCATAGCAGATGTTCCCAACACCCTGCCAAACACCACGTTGACGCAGCGGGACCAGATCGGACGTGACAAACGTCGAAATTGCCAAGAGACCACCACCGCCAACTCCGGCAACAACACGGCCCACCACGATGGTCCCTTGACTCTTCGCAGTACCGCAGATGATGTTTCCGGCTGCGAAGAACACATTGGAGAACACGAGGCCCGTTCGTCGGGAGAAGATATCCGTCAAGCGCCCGCTCAGCGGTTGAAAAGCGGCATTAGAGATCAGGTAAGATGTAGCCAGCCATGAAAGCAAGGACAACGAGTGGAAGCTCGACGAAATGGGTGCCGTGAGCGTGGCCACGATGGTAGTATCTGTCAACCGTTAGGAGTTTGACCACTTTTGCATGGCGAATTAACTGGAGAATTCATCAATTACCCAGAGCAGCCAGAAACACGCCCACCCAGATACTTCCTAAGATAAGGATCAATTCCTTGGTGCTGCGCTCCTGGGCCAAGGGAACCCCGGATCCATCGCCCGTCCCCGCATGCTGGCTCGAATCTCCAAGAAGCGGAGTTTGCTCCGAGATCGGACCAGCATGGGCCGGATCGGCTGGAGCAGCGTCGACAGTGCGATCTGAGGGCATCTCAATCTACCGTAGAGACGGTTGGTCCTTGAATCTTAAGAGGCCGTGATGGAGCGATGGACGCGGGGAGACGAGCACGGTGCAAAATAGTGGAGGTGAGGGGTTGTTGGAGAATCCGAGGTTAGTCATCTCGTCGGCACAAACACCATATCCGACCCGATCATTTATCGACACCACGGCATGACGCGATCATGGATGGGAAAGGGGGAGTAACATTTGGAACCTGTCGAGGTGTGGTGTTCAAATTGGTCCAGTGGTCCATGGAAGCCATTTAGATTTGCTTTCGGTGCGGATAGATCCCTCTTCTATCCATGGTTCCTTGATGGAACTTACTTCGTCGTGACCTCGATTAGCCAGTAGATCATGTCGAAATTCTATTCCTGGAGCAACAATCCCGTTTGTCACTTTCTTCATGCAACTATCGGAGGATTTGAGCAAGAATATGAATCGACCAGGTCATACTCAATCCACAACTGGAGTCAACAGTGCGACGAGTAACAATATGGCACGAGCGACAACATGAAACAGGGGTGCATATCATTCCATAGATAGATGAGGACGGACTCAATCCTGCCCTACTTGCCTGCTCATTGGAGGTCGTAGCGCTGGGAAGAATAGAAGTTCCTGTTGGATTAATAGCTACAAAGTTCGGCGGGGTTTCAATCCATGCCTCCTGAGTTCTCCAGTTGCCCGGCCTCCTTTTTTGAGTTCAACGGAAAGCGCCTGTCCCAATGATGTGATAAACTTTTGCATCGTGGTAGCAGTAAACGAATTAAACCCCATGGTGTATCCGAAAGTGGCACCATTTCCTAATTTCCATGGGAGACTCCGCAATGGCAAGGGTCCTAGTGTAGTGATCTGGAGATAAGCGCCAAATAGATAGCGAACCAATTCTCCTATGAGGAGAAGATCGTCCCAGAGCTGGTCGAGCCCGTCCGAACCGACAATAATCCGATCATCCATCCAGAGCCCCAACAAGTATTCCATCCATGGCGCCCTGTGGAAAAATGACAAGGGTACATCTCCCGCCTCGGCATGCCATCGAGAAAGTCAAAGAACCCCCGGGGAATGTGTTGTGCGCCCGTCAGTCCTCACGTTGAGGTTGAGGTAACCAATATCTAGCAGCGGCCCGTTAGTCTGCAGCACAGCCACGCCACGGCGGCCCTTACAGGAAGAGCTAAGGCAGGATCAACTGGCTATCTAGCGGTATGGGGTAAAGTACCGCGTAAGTTGAGGGACCAATGTGGGGGGGGAATGATGCCATTGCGTCTGGCTAAGGTATACTTGTTTACACCTTACTACCAGTAGCAGCGCGCAGCAGCCAATCGTGGACCTGGTGTGGACCCCGTTATCATCCTCTTCTTAACGCGGAGGTGCCGGCGGCAAATGAAGCAAGAGACCCAAAAGTGCGCAATACTGAGGGGGAAAAATAAGAAGGATTGAAGGAAATAAAAAGGAGACAAATGGGCAAATTAAGGGCCAGGACCGTGCCCATCACGTGGGGGGGGCCCGGTGCCCCAGGCGCATCATGATTCCCTCCAGTCGTGGATCATCGTCCGTTCATCACTTCCTTTTCATCAGTTCTTCTTCTTTCCCACACCCCATTGTTCTCTTTATTCAACCGGTGAATCTCACTGCATTGCAGGTTCTTCACTGAATATACTCTATTCTCTTCTGTGACACCTGGTTTTTCTATACCAATCACTACCTCATATATTACAGTTCAAGCTTGAATTTCAAAATGCCCGGTGTTCGTGAGTATACCCTTATGACTGGCTCATGGAGAGTGTCATTCTCTGACCTGGTTGCAAAAAGCCCCCGATGCGCTTGATCAGTTGAAGAAGGGCCTCAAGGCCATCTTCCGCAGGAAGAAGCCCGCCCAGGACGCAACTGCAGCCCCCGCAGCGGAGAATAAGCCGGAGAGCAAGCCGACTGAAGCAGCTCCCGCGGCAGCCCCCGCTGACGACAAGCCCCAAGAGGCCGCTCCTGCAGCGGAGCCAGAGCCTGGTATGTCGAAAATCGTACTTCAATTCGATAATTCTGCGAGCAAAATATTAACGGAAGATGAAGAACAACCAGCTCCGGTCGAGATGCCCGCAGACGTCGAACCCAGCAAACCGAAGCCTGAAGATGCCAATGCTGCGCCAGCTCCCGCTCCCACCCCAGCCGCAGCTCCCGAGCCAAAGACAGAGACTCCTGCGGCTGAACCCAAGCCTGATGCTCCCGCACCCGAGTCGAAGACGGAAGCTCCTGCCCCGGCTCCTGCTGCTGCTCCCGCTCCTGCTCCCGCTGCTGCTCCTGCCGCTGCCCCTGCCGCTGCTCCCGCTCCTGCTCCCGCTGCTACCCCCGCTCCTGCCGAATCTCCTGCTCCCGCCGATGCTCCTGCTCCTGCTCCGGCTGCTCCTGCTCCTGTTCCGGCTGCTACCCCTGCTCCTGCCGTTGCCCCTGCTCCGGCCGCTGCTCCTGCTCCGGCTGCTACCCCTGCTCCGGCCGCTGCTCCTGCTCCAGAGGCGAAGACCGAAGCGCCAGCTCCAGAAGCAAAGACAGAAGCGGCAGCGCCTGCACCGGAGGCCACACCGGAGGCCGCACCCGAGGCCGCACCCGCAGCAGCACCCGCAGAACCAGCAGCTGAGAAGCCCGCTGAGAAAACGGAGCCCGCACCAGGTAAGTCTCAGTTAACGCCGAACATTGTCTAGAAGATTGAACTGACGGAGTGTGGTTGAAAAGCTAAATAAATGCCCTACGAGTCCAGATGGATCTAGAGTGGTTATGACACCAGACCTAGTCTTACCCTGACCATCCCCGGTACTCTTTGCTTTGTCTTGTGCCTTTGCCCGCATTTCATACCCCAGCCTTGATTCTTCGTTCAGTTCAAGTGTGCTTTGGCAATTCAAGCTGTTTCACCAGGACCCTGCACTGTCATAGGCCTAGTATTACAGGCCAGATAATGATCAGTTGCTCCGCTGTCGTCCGTATGCGTAGAAACCCCTGTGATAGGCGGGAACCCCCATAGATTGTGCCGAAATCAATCCAATAGACGTAGATCATTCGCTTCCATCCTGTGAAAGCATGTCTTCATCCACAGGCGAAGCAGGCACATCTTCACCCGCAGCCGCAGCAGCAGCAGCCTTCTCCTCGCGCGCTTTCTGCCGGCGCTTGATCTTCTTCTCGCGATTTTTCCGGGTCCGCTTCTCAGCATCTTGCTTCTTCGCGTCTTCCGCAGCAGTGACACGCTTGCGCAGCTGAAGCCGCCGTTTCTTCCCCGGCTTCTTCACAGACTTCGGGGTCTTCTCTTGCGGACCCATCACATACGTGACAGCAGCATTCATCGGATCGGCAGACCCGCGCGGCAACTTGGTCTGATCGCGCCTTAAACGAATTACCTTCCACGGAAGGTGACACCCGGGCTGCAGAACATAAAGTCAGCCACACCATCACACAGACACAAAGAACACGCTCATCCTCCAAGCACAACAAAACACCTGACTCACCCAATCCACCTTAGCCCAAGCCCGCATATCCTCCCCACTAACAGCAACATCCTCAAACTGGCTCCTCTTCATCTGGAACTCCACATCCTCACCGGCCCCCGTAGACCCAGATAGTAAGCCCGGCGCGGTGAAGTAATACTCCCACCCGCGGAACGGGTTCACGATGCGTCCTTCTCCAGACCCAGCCGCACCAGGCGACGGGGACCTCAACCGGATACGGAGCTTTTGCGTGCCTCCTCCTCCTTCTCCCCCACCACTTGCGTCCTGTGTTCCGGGCGTAGTGGTGTCTGCCGTGGGTTGTGCCGCGCCAGAGGGCGCGCTGAACAGACGGAACTCGAACTCCTGTTCTTCATCTTCGTCTTCGTGGGGCTGTTCGTCTTGTTGGTTTGCGGGAGGTTCCTCTTTCTGTTGCTCGGAGGTTGTCGGGGCGAGAAGCGAGTCGAGGTTTAGGAGCTCGCCGAGACGCTGGTATCCATCTGTTACGGTGTTTTCGGGCGCTGGTGAAGGTGATCGCGAGGACGAGGCTCGCGAGAGGAGTTCGTCGCGACGGACGCTGAAGAATGGGCGTTAGTTGGATTCCGGTCTGGTCGTTGGTGAAAAAGGTAGTAGTAGTAGTAGTAGTAGTAGTAGTAGTACATACCGTTTAGCATTGGGCACGTCAAACATGGTGTCCACTAGACCAAAGGGTCAAATATACAACACGAACCGGAGATAAGAAAGAAGTTCCTATCGGACCAGATTCTGCACGCGGGTGAATTCCACCAGCGGAACAAAAAACCCGAATGCGGAGAGATCAGATCGGAGGGGGCAGAAAGTGGCAGGCGGTGAAGCACAACGTGGCCTCTTGTTTGGATTAGCTGTCAACATAGTTAGTACTTGCTCGAGGGGAAGGAGACATGATACCACTTGTTTAATTCCAATCTACTCGAACACGCTGTCTGTTTCGTCTTGTGAGTCAGTCAACTGACAGAGCTACTTATAATACACTACTTCACTGCTGTCCTTCGTTGAACTATTCTGTCTATCTTCATTGATTGTATACGCGGACGATCTCTCATACCAGATTACAACACTCCGCAACTATGGTAGGCCTCTCTCTCCCTTTTGCTACTCCGATCAATCAGTCAATCACCAACCGAAAACATACATTCTACTCCCATCCGTGATGACTCAAGTAGACACATGAGCAATGTATTAACAAATCAGGCCCAAACCCCCCAACAGCGCCGCGCAAACGAGAAGTTCGCAAAGCACGAAGCCGCAAAGCGCGGCAAAGCCCCCGGCAACGTCGCGAAGCCCACCAAGCAGGTCTCCAAGCCCTCCCTCTCGAAAGGATGGGTTGGTATGTCTTTCCTAATCTTACCCACCTAAATAGTTCATCCCTGACCAGTTCAATTCTAGTCCTCCTCGCCTTCGTCGTCTGCGGCGGTCTCCTCTTCGAACTGCTGAGAGTCGTCCCCGAGATCTGGGCTATGCTCACCCGCGTCCTGGGTTGAGTGTGCAGCGTTATTCTCGTTGAGTTGAGTTTTAGGGAGAAGGAAGGAGTGATGGGTTTACAAACTTGCTGGGTTCTTATTTTTGCATGCATGCGCTGTATTCTATTCTAGTGGTGTTTTTTTTTTTTTATTATTTTCTTCGTCTTCTTTGTTGATAGGCAGGTATATCTTACTACGCGCATGGTGCTTTTTTTTTATTTTCTTTCGTGGTCCTGGGGCTGTGTAATTGGTGTGGGTGTACTGCTACGGAGGTGTGTTCACGAGCTTAGTATTCGAGTATACATCGATGATATTCATTCTGGAGTATGTAGGATATTTGACGGTTCCACGAATGGTTGGGCTCGCCAGTAGTCTTATATGAATGCTAGACGCAACGTCCACCGTCCACCTAGAAAACGCATTAGACAACACGCAGGAAAATGGGGTGGATTCGTCTTACCTCGAAATTCACACCCGTAATGAAGTCGGCCTCGTCGCTGGCCAAAAAGCTGCAGGCATTGGCCACGTCGGCCGGAGTGCTGGGACGGCCCAACGGCACGGTTGACACGAACGCCGCTCGGTTTTCCTCCGTGTCCGGCTTGCCTAGGAACAAGTGCGTCCTGTGTAGGGTTTACCTCGTAAGAATGGAATCGCCCCGAGGCTTGTAGACATGAATAAGGCACTTACATTCCAGTACTCCCTACAACAGGGCAAACGCAGTTGAACCGGATCTTCTTGGGTCCATACTCAACGGCCATAGACTTGTTGGCGGTGCACACCGCCGCCTTGGAGGCATTGTACCATGTCAAGCCGGGACGAGGACGCAGAGCAGCCGTAGAAGAGATCTGGACGAAGGAACCAGGCCGGTTGTTCTGAATGAAATAAGGGACGATAACATCGGAGGACAAGTAGATCGACTTGACATTGACAGACATGACCTTATCAAAGTCCGCATCGGTGACATCCGCCGTGGGTTTATTGCTGTACGTGGCGCCCGCATTATTGACGATGATGTCTAGTTTGCCGTAGGCGTCGAGCGTGGCTTGCAGCAACGCCTCCCAAGATTCCCGTTTCGTCACGTCCGTGGAAACGAACGTCCCGTTTAGTTGCGCGGCGGCTTTTTCACCGGCCTCTTTGGACAGTTCGGCGATGACCACCTTGGCGCCCTCCTCCACGAACTTGGAGGCAATGCCATATCCGAACCCTGACCCGGCACCCGTGACAATAGCCACCTTGCCCTCCAAGCGTCCAGCTGCCGCGCGGATCGTCATTTTTGTTTATTAGTGTAAATTGAAAATAGTACTGAAATGGAGGTTCCGCGTCTTCTCTCAAGGATAATCCAAAGCCAGAACAGTCTCACAGTAGGTGGGTGGACGCAGGATGGTGTGAACTACTTATTAGCGCTGGAACGGCCATCATGCGGGGTTGACCGAGGAGGGGTCCAGACATATCCCGGATCCAAACTCTGTCTCTTGCTCTGCAGCGCGGAATCAGCGCAAGAAGGAAGAGGGGGGGTATCACGGCGTTCTCCGCATATTCGACACTGGTGGAGCCGACCCTGTCTGTCTCATCACCGATCTTCGGTCGTGAACCCCACTGTCTTGCCTCGTGGGGGCGGCATGGAATATTTCCGACCGTTGTCCTGGCCACTCATTCACCATGGAATCGATGGAATAGAATCACGGTGTCCAGTCAAGTCGGACTTGACCCGATTTCTTGAGCCAGGCAGTGCTGGGGCGCTAATCCATCCCCATTGAGGAAGTGTACCAGTGCATTAGGCCATCCTATCCTATGATGGAGTCGTAAATCCCACCATGCAAACCCACCAAGTAATAGATGTTAATTCCATGTTAGTCTGCTGGGTCGAGAACGGCTGCCAGTCAAGCCAAACCGTGGAACAAGAACGCAAGGGTGGAAACACAGCAGAGAGAAGGAAACAGATGAGGATGTCATCGGATGCGCACGGACCAGATCACGCATCCACCGCCAGCCACTTCGGTCTGCAGGAATCAAGTCCTTCCCTAATTCTAATCCTAATTCTAATTCCTGTACCAAAGTAACTCCCAGCATCACCGGTTGATGCACCCGACAATCGAGTCTACAGGTGTCTCCGTCAGTCGCATCGCCTGTCCTTCTTTCTTTTCTGTTTGATTGCCCTCATACTCCACCGTCAACCGAACCACCCGTCGGGCACCGTTATCGCTAGTCTAGGGGGGCCGAAAAAGATTCATAATCAAGATCAAAAAATTTCACGCCCAAGGGGTGTCTTTCCATCTTGGATGTCTTGCGCTGCTTTGAACCTACAATAGGCCTGGCCTTTATTCGGTACAAATGGGTAACTGCTCCTCGTGCCTGGGCCTCGGCCGCCGGGATAGTCACGATGTAGGTTCCCTCATACATAAGCGCCCGTGCGATAGCATGCGATCGCGACGTCATTCATTCCCTGGTATAGTACCTGAGAATCACATCGCTAACAAACACTTCCTCCCTGTCTACAGTCCGAATCCTCGCGCCTCCTCGACGATGACCCCTACCAAGCGGGCTACGGCTACGGCGCCCTAAACCACACCAGCCAAGTCAACCAGCCGGATCCGGGCTACATCAAGCGGGAAAGGGAAGCACTGGAAGCGATCTGCCAACGAGCCTCGGAGTAAGCGCACCCCCCTCCAACCAGTCTTCAAATCGCGAATGCAGAAAACTAACCCACGTCCGTCCCCAGCTCCGTCATCGACATCTGGTCTCTCCAGCCGCAACCGCATCTCCAACCCCAAGCCACCCTACGTGGCTCCGCATCGCCCTCTTCGACAAGAGGCGCCTCCTCCAACGAGGTCCCCATCCACATAGCGACAGAGACAGAGGCAGAAACAGCGCCGTCGACAAACGGGAAGACCCACGGCCGCGAGGCCCCGAAGCACTGGGGAGAGGTGGTGATCAACCCGCGCAAGCATAAGCAGGCGCAAGCCGATGAAGTCGCCGGACAGGATGTCTTTGGCGTACTCAAGGTGACATGAACGTGCCATTCATCCATGGCCTCGTTACGATAGACTGTGGAGAAACGACCCCCCGATTGATAAAGTTCCATACAAAAATGAAAAGAAAAAAAAAGCAAAAAAAAAGAGAGGGACGATGAAACAGTCACGCTACAGATTCGATCGACTATTTTCTGCGTCTTCAAATCCACCATTACTATCTCCTTGCTGCAGAAGATCGCCGGTCGATAGTCCCGTCCTATCACATCTCCACCAGATACTTATTACTCTTCCCTGCCGTGGTCCACCACCATTCATCTCACTTTCTACATATGTCCTATGCTATCTGTCTTGTCTTGCTGTCTTTTGTTTTGTCTCCGCCCATCCTGTTCCATAATACCCTTCTACTTTCTTTTTCCTATTTCATTTTACACCGTTCATGACAATTGACTTCTGTGAAGCCTTGTACCAAGCTTATCCTCTCCAACTCCACATTTCCATTTGTGTACGTGACTTTGTTGCGGTTTCCCTTTTTGTCATAGCTGGGGTAGCATTATTAAAATAGAATTGTCAAGATATGGGTTTGCTCTTTGCTCGTCGATTCTTTTCCCTGCCCTTGTCGAATTCTTGTCCAAAGAGTCTGTAAACAGTCAATACGTCATAATGAAAATAATCGAACAAACAAAGTAAGTTATATCCCTAAGCCGCGCTGGGCCAGTAAGTTGTATTCACAATCTCAATGCTAAAAAAGATCCATGGACAGAAAATGAACAAGCCCCGCCAGGATAGCCAGGCGTAAATAGGTACAATGCCAGAAGTTGGGCCCACTCTGGAAGTAGATAGACTCTGTGGTCGCTCAGAAGCCTGTCCGAATCCTTGACTCCGTCTTCGCGACCGGTAAAGTGGTCGGTTGCACCATGAACGTCAAAACGCCACTCACAGAACGCCCACCCGAGTAACATGGTAAAGAGGGGAGAAATAAAAGACAAATGTAGTAAGTGTCGGTGTAAGAAAAAAAAGCATGCAGTATTCACACGTCCCGATCCCAAATGCCATAACCATCATAAATGAAAGATGCAAGCAGCATCAGTGTCTAGACATCGTCCATCGTGCCCGCGGGTTCCTCCCCGCCGGACTCGTAGCTCCCGGCGGAACTTAATTCGTCTTCCGACTCGGTATCTTCCCCGACATCGTCGACGGCCTCTTTGCTAGCGTATTTGGCCACGTACTCTACGGCTTGTGAGCAAAGTTGTTCAAACCAGGGTGACCTGCGGCGTACCTTTCACTTTGGCCTCGTAGCTTTTGGGCTCCCTCATCAACATTGCAGCCGCCTCGCCGTTCAATGGGTCTGAAGGATTCGGGTAACGAAGGAGCTGGGGGAGGAAGACTTCGAAAATGTTGATCATGTCGTACATCGGCGACCAAGTTTGGTTGATGACATCGAGACAAACCGATCCGGAGCTAGGAAAGACGGACAGACGGGTCAGCGATAGGGATGGCAACACCACGGCAGTAAGCGGGGTCATACAGTTCATCGATGTTAGGATGGAAGATCCGGTTGACAAAACCAATGCTCGGGCTCTTGTAGGGATATTGATCTGGTAACTCGACGTGGATTTTCCAGTGTCCGCCAGTAAACGGTGCTGTGTCCGGTCAGCGACATCGGAGACGGACCTAGGCGATGCTCTACACTTACTCTCTTCTGGACCCTTGAACCGAACGTAGAACTCCTGCCTATCAAATGATACCGCTGTAAATATACGTCCATAGCTAGAACTTATGAGGGATGAAGTATTCGTGCACATACACTAGCATAGGTTAGTACCTGCAGGGCGGGTGGCAAACAATGGAACCCACTATTGTCATTGACCAGTGTCACTTCATAGTCACTCATCAACCTGGGTGTAATGTCAGTATAACTCCTACATCCATGATTCATCGTCTATCTGATTGCTTTGAGCCCATTCAATAGGAGATGGGGATATCCGGGGTGTCATCGCTGTCGAGAACGTAACGTACATCCTGCCACAGGTTAGTCACAACCCATCGCAAGGTCAACGGGTGGTATCGAGCATACTTCATAACCTATATACCAAGAAAGAAAGTAATACGTTAGACCGCATGTTGCTGTTATCACCAGGACTAGGGGCCATGTTGCGACTCACATCTGTCTCGATTCTTCGTTTCGGACTACTCATTTTGGCGGATGTGAGGAATAACCGGATCCGAAAAGAGGTATTGACAGTCCAAAGAACCTTTGGTGGTACGAAGGAGAATGACTGAAGCCGAACTGGCGAAGAAGGTGGCGTCTTTGACCGTGCTCAAGATAGGAGCGGGGAAGTAACGGAGGAGCGGGGGAGGGATTCCTAGTAAGCAAGTGGATAGGAAAGACGAACAGTCCGGAGTAGACGGGGAAGGGAAGATAGGGACACTGTTGAAGATAGAAGTTGAACCAAAGGCGGGAGACAATCCAAAAGGGGGAGTTGAATGAGGGTGTGAAGAGAAGAAATAACGGAGAGAGAGAGAAAGAGAGAGAGAGAGCGGGGACTGAAGCAGCAGCAGGTACGGTATACTACCCGATGAACGTACCTCATTAGGTCACGGTATCGTATGGTCCCGCCGTCAGTCCCGAAACGGGCGGGATTCATTACATCCATGACCCCATACTTGTACCAAGTGGATCCACGCCACATCATTAAATGGGATTATCATTTCAAGTCAGGTCAACAGCTTTTCAATCAATAGCATTTCCATTCTCTAGGTACTGATTCCTCCGGACTCATTGATACCTTAATCGGGGGAGTTTCTCCTGCTCTGTGGGCATTATCAGTGGCAACGGTCCACCTTATCATACTTCCCGCGGAATACCAATAATACAGATTCTGATACCGAGTCAGAGACGATCGTCATTGATCCCTAGTGGGGTGAGATGGCACTGGCTGGCTTATCATATCATCCATCAGGTAGTAGTGCGAACTACTGGGCATCAGGGAATATGACGATACAATAGTGTGCAAGGATAGTCCTGCAGCCAAACAGCGTCTTTCCCGACTAGATCTCTCTTGTTGGGCGGAGGAACTTGCAGTCGTCAGGTGTCGGCGTCGTGTCTCACCAGGTAACATGACCTGGTGGCTTATACGCGGATGTATAGTCGGGTAGCTCGAGAATTGATGCATAAGTGCCTCGCGGGGGCAGAGTATTTCGGCCAAATGGTGGCACATTTTCTCATGGTTGTTGAGTCTGACATCATTGTCAAGGTTGATGATGTGGATGGGCCTCAATAGGAACTGGTGGGGTGTTAAGACCTCACGGTCATGAAGATAAACATACTCAAAAGTAGAAAAGTGACAGGTCAAGATGGAAACAGAGGAAGAACTGGTGGTTGGAGAGATGGGACAGTGGTGCCTGAGGTGTCTGTCCAAGAACAAATCAACCATCGGGATCAGAAGGAGCTTAACCTCACCTTCAATTCTTCCTTGATGCTTATCCATCACCTTCCACGCGGGACTCTGTTATAAACATTACATGTAGTCGTCTATTACTCGTCAATAACATATAATCCATATATCTAAGCGTTGTTTAATTTCCTAAACCCCTCGTGAGGTGAAGATGGAATCATCTTCCTCTCGAGACCCCTCCGCCCAAAACTCCCCTACTCCAGACCAAAATGCCCCCAGCGCATCAAGACCCAGTCGGAGCGATCGATCGTCGAGTCGGACGACCGCCCAAGATCTGCCATTGCACAACAGAAATGCCCCCATTCCAGACGAGAAGCAAGGCGCTGATCTACCGTTGACCATGTCAGCTTCGGTAGTATTAACCAGCCTGCCACGCGATGCGCATCAAGCCATGGCAGACGCTGAAGCCGTGGACACAGGTAAAGGTAGGTCGAACGGGAATTCCCAAGCTCTGCTATTTCATCTAGCAATCCCTTTGCTCGTTTACGAGGGAGCTGATCGTGATTGCGATGTTCAACCTACTACTAGTACTAACCCCCTACAGTGACTGTTCGCTTTCAGCCTCTGCCGTCGGCGCCCATTCTCAAAAATCGGGTCTTCAAAGTTAGTGCGTCGCAAAAGTTTGAAACGGTGGTCAAATTTCTCCGGAAGAAGCTTGACTGCAAGAATACCGATTCTGTCTTTTGCTACGTGAACAGCGTCTTCGCTCCGGGGCTGGACGAGGGTATTGGGGGGTTGTGGCGAGTAAGTTTTTGTCCATTATGATGAAGGTCGAGTCAACGAGTCTGATTGAAAACAGTGCTTCAAAACGGACGATCAACTAATTGTCGCTTACTCCATGACACCCGCGTTTGGCTAGGTGATATCCCCATCCTACCGTCAGTTAGATGGTGAGATGCACAAGTACTTTGCAATGATACCCGAAGAAACGCAATCAATTATTAGACAATACTCAAAATGTGCAACGATTGTAGCGGCCATTAGATCTATCTCAACTATCACGAAAAACAAGCAACAAATAAGGTATCACAAGTCATGATGGTGGGCATGGCCAATGCAAGTCATAATATGTCCAGGTTAGCTGTCCAGATGGACAATGGTATGCAAAATGAACACAATGGGCAAAAGGGTCCAAATCTATTTACTGGGAATTTTCTCGACGGCCTTTTCGAACTCCGACAGCTCCTCCTTCGGGATGGGGTATGTGTATTCCTCCGAAGGATACGCGCGGCTCTTCACCTCCTCGCGATACTGCTCAATTCCCCTGATGGCCTCGCCCCAAACGTCGGCATACTTCTTGACGAACTTGGGAAGGAATCTGCCCGGAGGAAAGTTCCCCGTCATGTCGATCTGCACAAGAACCTGTCCCGAGCAGCCATTGCCCGCGCCAATGCCGATAGTTGGAACGTGGAGTTTCTTGGTGATGATTGCGGCGACCTCAGCCGGCACGGCCTCGAGCACGATCATAAATGCTCCAGCTTCCTGCACGGCCAGTGCATCATGCAACACCTTGAGCGCGCTCGCAGTGGATTTCCCCTGAACCCTGAACCCGCCCAAGGCGTTCTGACGCTGTGGTGTGAGCCCCACGTGGCCGACAACCGGGATTCCCGCCTGCGTGATGCGCTTTATGGTGGGAGCCATGGCCTCACCACCCTCGAGCTTCACAGAGTGCACTCTCCCCTCCTTGATGATGCGAATTGCGGACTGCAGTCCCTGCTCCGGCGACACCTCGTACGACCCCATAGGCAGATCAGCAACCTAGATCGAAGAATCAGCCACTGTACCAACCACACACAATGCCTCAACCATAGAAACACACCGTAAACGAAGACTTCGCAGCGCGCGCCACACTCCGACAATGCAACAGCATCTCATCCATGAGCAGCTCGCTCGTATCTTCCATCCCCAGCGCCACCATCGCCAAGCTATCCCCCACAAGAACCATCTCCACGCCGGCAGCATCAGCCACATGTCCGCTAGGGAAGTCATGCGCCGTGAGCATCGCGATAGGCTCCCCCTTCTTGTAAAGTTTTTGAATCGTCGGCAACGTCACTTTCTTCCTCGGATTTACCGGCGTGCTCCCCAACGGCGAATGCGAACTGTATCGGACGGAGGCAACCGGTGTTAAGCGACGGTCGCCATTGCGGGAAGTCTGAGCTAGCGGAAGGATCGGACGAGCTGTGGAGAGGAGAGGACGGACGGGTGCATTGCTCGATAAAGCGCGCAGCGGCAAAACCATCCGCGAAGCCGTCCTCGAAGCCATGCCTTTGTATGTGATGTGACAAGAACGAAAGCTCAACGGTGACGAAAAGGATCAATATAGTCAATCAGACGCTTAGTTTTTGCTCCGCAATGATAACAACCCTTGAAAAGGAGAATGACGAAAGACGAGGTCTGAGTGTGGGGGAGGAGAAGAAGAAGTAAAGATAGTTGTGTGTGGGGTGCAGTGACGTTTTTACTCCGTATCGGAACCCGTGAAGAATATCAATGGAACGAGCTTAAACTTTCTCCGCAGAGGCAACCGAGGTAACCTTAAATTGTCCGAAGGATCGGATCGGTAGCGGGAGGAACTGAGATGATTAATATAAGGTTCCCCGATTGTATTGAGACTTTAGTCGAGTAGCACGGAGTAGTGTAGTTGTAGTAGTGTAGCAGTCGTAGTGTAGCAGGAATAGATGAGGTCGTAGTATAGTAGTATAAGCAAACAAAGACAACCAGGTAGATCGGACAAGGAAAGAAGTCAATAAAGAAAGTAATCAAAATCTTAAACCAACAGTAGTACACGTAGTACAGAGTAGAAAATCAACCAAATAAACACAAAATATAAATGAGAAAAAGAAAAGTCAAAAAGAAACACAAACGCCCCTTATAAACCCAACTGTGCTGGTATATGCAGCGTAGTCCCGAGCATCCCCAGACTTGGCCTTAGTGAACATAACTTTTAAGGTTACGTTATGCTATACTATCACTAATTATACTGCCTAGGTAAGTATGGAGGGGCCCGGCAGAATGGTCTTAGCTGCACCTTTCGGTCAAATGGATTGCTTGGTGCCTTAGTTAGCTGGCAGGTAGTAGTAGTTAAGGCTCACCGCCGGAGTGGGATTTACTCTATTCCGAACCGAGGGGTAATCAATGTACATAGTTGTGTACTGCGAACTACTGCATCCGGTATAGCTTCGCTGTCGCTTGGCATCGTGATACATGATCTATATAGATAGCCTCCTCGCCTGTCTGCCTCTCTTTGTTACTTTCCTATCTTTTGATGCCGTCTTGACTCTAATTAATTTGAGCTATTATTGCCATTGGGCCGGTCTCGCCGTGTTCCGCGCTTCGCCACCCCTTTTACTAGGTCCAGTGAGCCAGGATGATCTTGTATTGTTTCTAATATTACGTGCATTGTTAATAAAAACTTCTTGCCTAGAGATCATCTCCTGATTTCAAGGATCCCCATATGATCGTTCAAATCCTCTGCATTAGCTCGCCTGTCATTGAGGTAGTCATGAGCACGGTCACACGCATCACATTCGCGATCCCAGACTGCTCGATAGCAAGATCTGGGAATGCCGTGGAGGTATAGGCACGTGGCCCCTCGGCATTCGTAACCCTCGATGTACTATTCGCGTGGTTAGCACCATCTCCAAGACTAGATGTCCATCGCAGACTCTGGGGAGCTTACCTCACAGACCCACAGCCGATCACAATTCACACCTGAGAAGTCTTCGTGCTCGCAAGAGGCGCCCATGAGATGAGCCGGGCATATCCGGCGCAGGAGATTACCATCGTAGAGAGAGGGCATAACAGAAGCCGAGCTATGCATGGCAGGCTCGGTGGCCGATGAGGTGGAGGATGGCTGTGCGCTGGAAGCTTCGGCAGTGTCGGCCAGGGCAAGCTGCAAGGGCCGTGGAGGAATACGGGTACGACCCGGGTGCACGATGTCGGCAGCAGATGGACTTTTGTTCGGAGCCTGTACACAGACTTTGGCATAGTCCTCTGGTGGTTGGAGCGACAAGTCTGTAAACTTGACTTTATCGTCAAACTTTGGAACCAGTAGACCCTCATGGATCCATTTCCGCTGCCTGTCTATGAGAGGGGTCACGGCTGCAGATAAATCTGCGCCACGGATATTGCACTGCACCTGCAAGGTCGAACCTCCGGACAGAGATACAAGAAACACCTTGATGCCGTCCATGATTGCCGATGCAAGGCGTGTCAGGCAACCCTGGAGTTGAGTCTTGCTGAACTGTGACACAAAAAGTTAGCATAACCAGCTGCGAGAGAGAATATAAGTGAGATACTTACAGCAATTTCAATCTGCACGGATCCGGAACCACTGGCTCCATCCACAGCCCCGAGTTGCACGTAGGCAGTCAGGGTAAGCTCTGGCGCGCCATAACCCATCAGTGCAGTGGCCGCCTCGAAGAACTGCTGGCACGCTTTTGCTTCCCAGTCTTCATCCGCCAGCGAGTACTTGAGCGAATTAGCCAGGCAACTAAGCAGATTTCTGATGACTGAACGTACCTTGAATTGAATCGACACTCTACCAGGAAAAGCATACGTGAAAAGGGCAGGGCATGAGATGTTTTCGAGGGCTCGATCATCGTGTGTTGAGCCTCAGATCTCTGGGCGAGAGGAACAGGCGTGGGAAACGACATGATGATGGTCTGAAGTAGCTGAAGATTGAACAGAAGAGGAGGGAGCGGGTGAGATGAAGAGGTTGAATAACAGGAAGTCCCAATTGAAGCCAGCTGAAACACTTCACTGACTTCCAGTTATTTGGCTCTTCACAGTTATCTTCCTTTCTGGAAGTTGGAAGAATAGATTCACATACATTTATTAGTTACTTGATCAAAAGACTCCACCAATCACTAAGATAGATCTCAGTGAAAACATAGGTATCAGGGCCAGGATTAACAGGAAGTGCTTCCAGTCACCGAAACAAAAGGAGGAACTTACTCTCTCACCTTCTCTCAACTTCTCTCTCACCTTCTCTTCTCACTTTCAAGGTTTGCTCATTCCAACCACGACACTCAACCAGTCAATTGATCAGCCATGGATGCGTCAGTCTCACTCCCTCATGTCTTATAGAACCTAGCTAACGTTCCCCGTGGACAGCTCAAGACAAACCAGCATCGTTCTCAAAGGATCACCAAAACTGCCCTTACAGTTGGCTCCTCAAATCGAGCGTTTGCTTCATGGGAAGATTGAACTTTGCGAAGTGCAAAGCCTCATAATCCCCCTGATCGCGACGCAACGCGATATCCTGGCAATTAGCACTCCAGGGCTAGGTGTCACCACCGCCTGTGTGTACGGGATCATGAACGCCCTCTGCTTGGATGCAACTACTGAGCCGGGTCCAAAAGCCATCATCCTCCTCCCGACCAGAGAGCTGGCCATCCAGGTGTATGAAACCTTTGAGCGCCTGCGGCCTGCCCACAAGCTTCAGATCCAGATGAAGATATCACACAGTGACCATCCCACCAGCGATGGGACCTCCGCACACTTTGATGTCGTCGTTGGGACGCCTGGAAAAGTCCTCGGAGCGGTCCAGTCTGGGGCGTTGTCTCTGGACTCGGTGAGATACTACATGTTTGACGAGGTGTGGAGCTTGCTCGGGGACACTGGTGTAGGTTTTCATTGTCGAACTCTCTGCCAAAGAATACCGTCTGGAACCGGTGCGCGGATTGTGACCTCGTCGTCGAGGATACTGCCTGCAATGGGGCGCTTTTGCCTCCGTGACAGTAACACACGCATTGATATCACTGCCATGGAAAGGCCTCGGCATGTCATTCTGACCTCGTTCGATATGCAGGAGGGGGAACAGCGCCTTGATACCCTCGCCCGCCTGATCGCTCCGATACTATCCCAGAAGAAGACCATAATTTTCACGAACAGGCTCGACGAAGCCGAAGCTGTGCAAGAGTCCCTCTCCGCGCGGTTCCCTGGTCGTGCAATCGGGCTGTTGGCGAAAAGTATCGGCACATATAACAGAGAAGTCCATCTCGACGCCTTCCAGCGTGGGCAGTACTACGCACTCGTTACGTGCCGTCTGTTCTACGCAGGAGTCGACCTCAGCAGCGAGATTTCATGCGTGGTCTTCTACACCCCTCCTCCCACCATAACCCACACCATCACGGGTCGCCTCCGACTAACCGCGGCGGGCGGCGAGATGATCACCATCCTGGACCCAGAGGCAAAGGATGAAGTGGAGCGAATGGAATACATCAGGGGAGAGTTACGCGATCTTCAACACTCCCGCGCGTCTGTCTTCGACAATACCACGGATCTCCAGCCTTCTCTCAACAGCTCGACAGCGGCCAGCTCCAAACTCATTATCCGCGGGCTCGCAAACGATGTGAATGTCCGAATCTTGATGGGTGCGCTGCAGCATTTCCGGCCAGTGCGCGTCCAAGTTGAACCGGCTAAGCTTAACAACCCAAAGAGTGTCACGTAAGTCCCCGTCTTTCCTAACAAGAAAGACCACCTACTAACCATGCGTGTATACGTAGAACGGCCTTCGTCTGGTTCCCCACGGAGCCCCTCGCCACGCTTTGCCTGAGGGAGATAGACGGGGCCCGCCTTTGCGGGACCATGGTGATGGCTGGGTACGCGCTGGAGAAGCAAGGAAAGAGATAAATTGGGGTTGGGTTGTGGTGGGCGGACACACCTAGGCAGAGGGCCCATCACGCGTTAATAGGGCCTACTGCTTAGTGTGTAGATCATCTATTGTTTGTTTGTCTTTCGTTCTTTCCGTCTTTCTTTATTTGTTTTCGGTATGCACAAGTTAGGTATCTGGGATCGTCTGTTACAGCACTGCAGCCTCTTGTCTAGGTTGGTCAGGACTCGGCAGTTGGACGCAGTGCGGAGAATAGATCCCTTCTAGAAGTAAACACTTGATTACGCATCATAGCAGTCACAGGGTGTACAGTCAGAGGCGGCTTAGTTTGCGCTTTCAGTCAAATCGATTAGTTAGAACAAGTATAAATCCCTTGGCGTCTTAGTTAAATGGCAGGTAGTAAGTTAAGGCTCTCCGCCAGAGTGGGGATTCATTCCATTCCAGACCGAGGGGACATGTAACTTACAGATGTACTTGCAGAAGCCGAGGTTGCACTGCTTTTTCATACATGTTTCTAGAAGTAGAAGTATATTGACTCCGTACTAGTGTACTATTTATATATGATTGATTAAAGTATACTAAATGTGGACAATGTATTGAGTACTACATAGTTATACCGAAGAATGACAAGAACGACCCCAGACGATTAGCGTCCACAGGGGGGTTAAGTCAGCCTGAAGAAATAGTAGACCTCCCATGGGAATATGTCAAGAATCAAACATAGTCAGGAGAATCGAATATGAAAGAAAAGTAGAGTATGAAGAAAAGAAAAGTAAAGTAAAGTAAAACAAAACACCGCCGATACCGCAGGCACTACACTGCGCCTGTCATGCAAACCCCCGTGGTCACGTCACGTACCCCATAAACAAACATCACCCCGCGACGGAGTGAGAAAGAGAAGAAGATAACAAAGAAATGTGAAGAAGGTAATGTGAGTAGGTAGGTATTAATTGGCCCCGTCATACAAGAGCCAATATAAGATGTTGTTACGAGATTCAACCCGAGTAATCTCGATGCGATGGATGCGATGGAATTGATCCGATGCAATAGACGCAACCCCTATGCCCTTCAGGGTTCTCCCTTGCTGTTTCTTTTTTGGATCATTTTTTACCTTTTTTTTTTGGTTTTTTGTGTTTTGTGCCTTGTGTTCCTGTAGACTGTCCAAGATAAAGATGTTGGTAAGGCCGTTAGGTGGTCCCGGTTCCGTCCGCAGGTAACTGTGATCACCGTAGTGAAATCCAAGAACGCCAGTCTGATGATGCGAAGAAAAACATGGCAATATGCAATGCGGGCGAAATGATACGAAAAGCTGTAAATCCAAAGCACTTGTAGCAAGCGAGAGGCAGGAGCTGCTGGGCAGCTGCACACGGCCGATAAGGCTACACTCGCGGCAGAACATAAACGATACTGTCCGGTTTCGCTGATGCTGAAGCGATGAGACAAAATGCTGCAAAGAATACCGACGGTGTGTATTAAGTTAATAACAGATGCATCTAGGGTATATCAAGCCGTCTTCCCGGTTACTCTCATGACCATCAGTGCAATACCATGAGGATCCTGCGAGGTCATTCTTCACCGGCGCTTGAGTTCGAACAGCAAAGCGTCCAGTTCATGCCAATTCCCCGGGTTCGCTGCGAACTTGCGGTGTTTTCTGGTCCCAACGTGCTGAGGCATGGTTAGCTCCGTTCCCCGCAATTTCTGATATGTAAATTCTTACCTCGTCAAAGTCATCAAACTTATCCCTGCAATTCTCGCAATATCCGGGCTTGGGATCCCTTCTTCGCTCCTTTTGACTGCTCGTCCGCTTGATGGATGGCCGACGGCTTAGACTATCATTTCCTGCAGGGTACCGGTTCTTGTCGTCCGCAATATGTCCGGGCCTCTCAGGCGGGTTGAATTTGCCCGGCCAAGGGTTGCTCCGATTCAGCTTAAGCATTCCCGACGCGTCTGCGCCCCGGCTGATCGGGTTCCCAGTGCCCGTGGACAATCCACCAGTGCCCTTTTCTAGTACCTTTCGCTTGAGCTCATGAACCTCCTTGCTGACACCAGCCTTTGCCCCGGGGGCTGCAGCAGTCGAGGACACCATTTGGGAACGGATCGCGGAGGTGATGTTGGAGGGCTGCACACCAGAGGCGGCGGGTTCACGGCCGTGGTAAAAGGGTCCCGTGCGGTTCAGCGGCGGGGGGGCAAAGCTCTCGGAGCTCTTCCTAGGCGACACCATCCTTGGTGGTGGTATTTCCTGGATCTCTGGTTGGTTCGCCTGAGTGACGGGTTCCTCAACATCGCCATGGTCCGTCTCTTTACAAAGACCTCGTTCTTCTGCGGGAGGGGGGGCGCTTGGTGCCTTGAGTTTGGGTTTCTGTGTTGCCGGGGCCGGAATAGCTTTGGGAATAGGTTTCTTTTCCCGGTCTTGTTGGCGCGGCCTTTGTCGCTCAGTGTCCTTCCTGGCAGGGGGCTCCTCGATAAACGGGCACTTCCCTAACGGTGCACTCCTGAACTGGGGCCAAATGCCGTCTTGACGCTTGGCGACTTTAGGATAATCCCGAACCATGACAGGACGCGTCTTTTCATCCATATCGTGGACATAAACAAACGGGCCTTTGAACATGACCAGGTCCTTCAAGACACTGTGCGGGTTGCGCTCCGACGAGCCGTGAAGCTCGTTCTGGAGCACTTGTGAAAGGTCGTTGTCGCCCCTGTTCCTCACATACCCGCCCCCTGCAACATTGTTTCGCACGGTCTGCCCGGTGCCCCCGATATCTCCATCGTTGATCGTAGTAATCATCCGCTGCAATTTCTCAAAGGCCCATATCTTCATCTTCATCCGGCGAGCCCGGTGCAAAACATCCATGGATGTCTGCTCGCGTCGTGCATCATTTTTGAGGGACATGTGGAGGTGCGTATCGGCATTTTTCTCGAGTAGGGACGGGTTGACCGTCTGTAGAGTGCCATCGACCGTGACCTGTTCTGTCGGCTCGGTATTCGCTTCCGCTGGGCTGTTCGATTCATTTTCTGGAGGGATCTGGCGGGAGGTGACGACGTGGGTGACTAGACGGGAGAAGAATTTCTCCTCTCGCTGGAGGACTGTGAGTATTCTGAAAGAAGGGGCGAGGATCACAACACGGGAACGATGGAAGATCAAACAGGGAAGCGGGTGTGTACAAGAAAAATCAAAATGGAAGTAAGATAGAAATTGAACATGGAACAGCTAGGATGACACTTACCGCTCCCAACGCAGTGACCTGTCTCGAGCATTTGCTCCGAACATCTTCCGAGACACTGTCAAAATAAAAGACGAACTGGGGAAAGGCCTTCCGGTAGTGCCTCTGCCATTGCCTGATCGAATCAATCGTCTCGGCAGACGGCTTGTCGTGTCTCGCCCCCCGAGTCTGAGCCTGACGCTCCTTGTCTCTGACCGCTACCAGCTTCCTTTCGAATGCACTGGGTTGGCCATTGTTTGGTCGTCGCGAGAATAACCTGGAGTCCGCGCTCACGCGGGACCGGTCATCCTCTGCCGCGTCAGCAATCTGCTTTTTCGGAGGAGGCTGGCCGTAAGGGATATCGATCTGTGTGTTAGTCCGGGGTCGTTTGGCAGGCACGAGGCCCAGCCTGTGAGGGGAATTGGTGGCATTAGGCACGTTGGCGAGTGGTCGGCGAGTCGACATATTAAGGGACGTCTGCGGCGAAGGGTGGACAGATACAGCTGCCATAGAGTAACAATATACAACAAATGCTCCCGAGCGATCGGCAGTGAGAGGAAAACGCCCGCCGCAGAGGAGTCGTCCAAGCGGTGCACGCGATGGACTACACGTCTGTCTCCAAGGACAATGGCTGGATCAAAAAAAAGCCATTGTTCACGCGACGTGAAAAAGGAACACAAGAGAATGACTTGAGAGGAATACAGACAGGCCTCCGACCTGATCTTCCCACCAACAGGAATCCGATCAAGTCTCTGAGAAAGAAAAGAGAGCCGTATAGAAGAGCAAGACAGGTCGAAGTCACCACCGTCAACAAGAGGAGCAGTGAGAGAGAGATGCGGGAGTGAGAGAGAGAGAGGGTGGAAGTACACCCACTAAACCCGATTGGGACGGGGAACGGGTAAGGTTTGTTTTGGCGGACGAAATCCGACGGTAACAAAACCACCCGCGTTGAAATATCCTCAACTACTCTTAGAATGCTGCTGGGCATTCCTATGTTTCCGCGCCCGCGAAGCCCTCAATTCATTTCAAGTATCGTTTCTTTGTTATCTTGATTTTTCTCTTTTTTCTTTTGATCTTTTCTCCCATAAATCGCGAGGTTTCCCTCTGTTTCGCTTGTCAGTTTCTTGTATTTCTTGGTATCTCCTAGCGCACCCACTGAACCTATCAAGAGGTGGAAAGATCCAACCGCGTCTTTGATCCAAGTATTGGTATGTCGCAGTTCTTCATGACTGTACGGAGTACATGAAAGTGGGGTAAGGTTCTAATGGGCTCGATCGGGAATGGATCCATACCGCTCTTGGGTGATTTACTTGTCCATGACCTGCCAAGCGCAAGATATCCAGATCGGGGAGACGACATAGTATTCAACAAAGCGAATCTGAGACGTAGAACAAGTCTGGGTTTGTCCTTACTGACTCGGTATCTATCTTCAAGCCTCTTGCAGTGCTCACGACCTGGGCTCTTCTTGTTAACTGAAATAATACTGGGAGAATCTCAACCATGACCGAGGATACAATCAGTACAGTGGGATGAAACCTGTTCGACGTCAAGCTATTCTTGCGTCTTGCATCAATACCAAGGATTGGCTGAATGGTTTGAAGTCCTTCGTGTTGATCTGATGGACCAATGTTCACCAACAAAAAAGTGTTTGGCTCTTCTGCAATCAGTAACGACGCGCTGGACGCTGTCAAGGTCCGGAAGCTTCCCATGGATGATTGGAACCTTGCAATCCACCTGATATCGATTATATCAGAATTTGAGCTTCGTCCTTCATAGTTAAACATGGCGATGATGACATCAAAACTCCTCCATATGACAAGACTATCATGCATTCTGGAAATCAGAGTCATTTGCAACAACTGACACCCCATCAGAGACTTTATAACTTTCGAACGTCCGAGCCTGTGCTTATTCGCCAGGTGTCTCATATACCAAGGCCTCTATTGATGATTCCGAAAGTGCAGGTTTGCCGGCATCTATACCAAGAGCGCCCCTATATAACGTTGCTCTATACTATGAAGTATATATTAAAGATCGTCGCATTGAATATATCAGACAGGTTCTCCAGGGAGGGTCAATCGCATATGTCCTCGAACACTTCAAAGTAGCACAATCGCTGGTGGATGGAACATGAATAAAAGGAAAGAAGAATGGTTGAATGATTTAAAAAGAATATTCAAGGACTTGCTCAACTGCTTCGCCATAGAATGCTTAGACTACCATAAGCTATGTCCATGTTCTAGACCCTGTTGCTACAGCTCTGGACCACGCTCCGCTTGACACCCCCAATTCGACCCGCGTCATTCCTTCAATGCCTGTTCATGGCACAGAATACACTCTTCGACGGGACATATGCTTGGTTTATGGTGCTATTGTCAAAACACATTTGGAGAAATTGCAGTCATTCGAGCAGGGCCATAAGATCGTCGGAGTATACCTCGTAGGTAGTTTGACTTTCTCAATTCGACGGCGAGAAAATCGTAGATCACAGACCGTGCAACTGTATCTGCTGCATCTCCATAGACTTGATGGGGCGGTACTTCGCTTAATTAGCCCCGAGCTATTATTATCACCATAACAGCCCCCATATTTGCCAAGAGGTTGAAGGATGCTTAGTGCAGCTGTAGAGTTATCTGCACAATCAACCCATGCAAAAGAAGTACTCTAATGACACGACCCCAAAGTCACTCTTATGGGGTCTACACTTGAACTGATTGTCATCTAATTGCGAAATATTTGAGCGACGAAGGACTAATATTAGTATATACACTACAGGTTGAGATATTACCGGCACTAAGTTATGCGGATCGATGATTGAATTCAAGTTGATACCCGGACCATACCGACTAAGCACTAAGCGTCCCCCCGAGTAGCTAAAAATCCGCCTTAACAGGGAAAACCTTGTCCTAACACTGTTCTATCATCACTAAAACCACTAGCACAGGGCTAAGTCCGTGCTTCCTTGCGCAAGGCAGCTCGACAAGCACGCAGGAAGAGTCTGACAGCGTACCTTACATGCCCAAGCGACGCCATTGCACGACTAAGTCCCAACGCTCCCTGACAGGATTCGGCGCGGTCAAGATATTCTTGAGCACAGCCTTGATCGTAGCGTATGCCGCACATTGGGGGCATGATGGAGTCATCGATGATTGGATGCAGACACTGGCCCGTCCACACTTGAGAAAACGGGTGCAGGATATTATTGTGAGCTCTACCAGTCTCCGATCTAGCTATATAAACCCCCGCCCCAGTTTCTCAGAGATCTGACTCAACTCATCAGCTCATTACGCCATCTCTTCAATCACCCACTACTTTACAAGCCAAATCCACTTCAATCAGCCACCACGATGAAGCTCTTCGCTGTGGCATTTGCTATCGCTACCAGCGCCGTCATGGTCATGGCTGCGCCGGCCCCTGGAAACCAGCTCGAGCCTCGAGTAGAATCCTTGCCTGGAGTACGACCAGCCCAAACCTTCCCTCTGCACAAGACTAATCTAGCTTTAGACTTGCAACGGCACGCGCTGCAATTTGGGGGGATCACACTAGTACGTTGTCGAGAAATCCGCATCTCTGATAATTGTATGCTGACAAAGGCCATCTAGTGACTGCTACCGGGGCACTTCTGTAAGAGAAAGACTGTTTTTTCCAATTCCTACCTTTCTTTCTCTTCTTACTCTTGTTCTCTGTGACTGTCTCAAATACCCTCTAACCCTCTAAACCTCTTTGATAGTGCACCGAACAAGCTGGAGCGGGAGACGGATGGAGATGTGATGTCTCGACCATGACTACCCTCGCCACGTGCCCTGGTAAGGGTAACTACGATGGGCCTACCTCCTAAGTGTGCATGGGTTGAGATTGGATGGTGAGTGCGCCGTATTCCATAAGCACCTGCGATGAATGTCTTGCTGATCGGGCTCGCTTGGACTTGTAGGTTGACGATGTGCTGGAATTGCGGAGTAGAAGATACTCCAGCTCAACAGTACACCACCTATCTCGCAAGATGGGGCTCGCATGAGCAATGGGTTAGATCATATAGTGTACTTTCGAAGAATCAATTATACAGCTGGACACGACAAGTGTTCAACCCACTCTCTCGAGCTGGCTTGGCGTTTGGGGATAGATACATCTTGCGTCTAGCTGTACAGCACAACGCAGTATGTATATCGCGTTGAAAGATTAACCTAGGCCCAAATATTACCTGTAACTTAACATCATATCAAACAAATCATCCAGATAGAAGTTATATAGGAGATACCTTATCCTGTCGTCGCTACATGGTGAAGTACATTCTTGTGGACGATCAGCTCCCGGAGCCTATCAATTGACACATGTCAAGCCTTAAGCTTGTTTATTTTATACAAATCACTGTTCTCAAAACCACGATTCTATTGATCATAAAATAACAGTGGCAGTTCAATAACCTACTGATACAGGAAATTCGCTATTCCGCTGACGAATTGCCATGTCTGTTGCCTGTTTCTACTAAACGCACCGCGGAATACTATCGCACCCCACGTCATATATAGTTCTCTCCGCCTTGGCGCGTCTTGGAGTCACCTCCAACTGTCAGACCGGCCAGACCAACACCGACAGCGTATATATCAACGACAGGCTATACCATGCCCAAGCAGTCGCGACAAACATAAATATAGACAATAACCCAACGACCCCTAAAGACAACACCAACAAGCCATCTCAATCCCAACCCGACATCAACAATAAACCCCAGCGAAGCCCACCCCTCTACCACCATGGCGTCCAGCATCCCCGCCGCTGATCTCCGCTCATTCACAGACCACCTAAAGCGCAGCAAGCGGGTTCTCGCGCTGCTAGGCGCCGGAATCTCCGCCTCCTCCGGACTGCCCACCTTCCGCGGCGCAGGCGGTCTCTGGAGATCTCATGATGCGACCGACCTAGCGACGCCCGAAGCCTTCGACGCCTACCCGGACCTGGTCTGGCAGTTCTACAGCTACCGACGGCACATGGCGCTGAAAGCGCAGCCGAATCGCGCGCACTATGCCCTGGCGGAGCTCGCGCGGCGCATGCCGGACTTTCATACGCTATCGCAGAATGTAGATGGTGCGTTTTGTGTCTTTCTTTTCCTCAGGCTGCGATAGGTGCTGGCGGTGGAAGTGTGTGTGTTGCTCACTGACTGACCCCTGATGCAGGTCTCTCGCAACGCGCAAAACACCCCTCGGGACAGCTACACCTCTTACATGGGTCACTATTCACCGTCAAATGCACGTCCTTCTACTGCAGCTACTCTCGGGAGAACGACTTCTCGGACCCTATCACACCCGCACTAGCCATCCCAACAGGCGGGGCGGAGCCGACGCCATCATCAGACGACAAGACCGGCGAAGCAGCGGGGCGGTCCCTGTCCGCCGCAATGTCAGGATCAGGAGCAGAAGGCCAAGAAGTCGACATCTCCGACGAGCGGGTTCCGCTAGCCCCGCTTCGGCGGGAGGGCCTGCCCCACTGCCCAGAGTGCAAAGACGGGCTGCTCCGGCCGGGGGTGGTGTGGTTTGGGGAGAGTCTGCCGCTGGCGACGCTGGATTTCGTGGACGGGTGGATGAGGGCCGGGCCTGTCGATCTGATTCTCGTGGTAGGGACTAGCTCGCAGGTTTATCCGGCTGCTGGGTATGTGGACAAGGCGCGTGCGAGGGGCGCGCGGGTGGCGGTTGTTAATATGGATCGGGGGGATGTTGGGGCGGGGGGTTGGGGGCTGGGGATTGGTTCTTTCAGGGAGATGCGGGTGTTGTTGTTCCGGAAATATTGAGGTGTGTGGTGGGGGAGGTTTGATCGACGGTGTTTTATATATACTAACTATACTATACTATGGTTTGGTTTGGATCTAATATATGGATTTACGAGGTACATGGCTATGATACGAATCAATGGCCATGCAACGGGAAAATTGGAATGAACCCAGTCCATCCACTACATCATCAACTACCTATCATCTGTATCTGCCATATCTCCCGGTTAAATCCTAGTCACATCCCAATACCGTGGTAAGCTGACATCCGAGGAATCCAAGAGGATAAACTTCGGTCCATCTTCGGGTAATTAACATCTTTAACCATCCATTCAGCCATCTATCCCACCCATGAAACGTCTTATCTCGAACGCCTACTAGCCAGCCAACAAGCAACATGAAACAAGCTCACGTGCGACTATACGACTCATGCAATCTCAGTCTGACGTTAGTCTCAACTCTATCGGCACTGCATAGCCTCGAATCATCACCTCATGATAGCGCCGGCAAGCCACCAGTAAGTTAGTCCCTTGCAAACAATTCGCCTAATCCATCATCTGATCCGTTTGCCGCAAGGGGAAATTGGATGCCCCTGAGGTTGGTGATCAATGATCACCTATGGTGTGATTACATGGTAGGCTATATTCAGTGTATACTGCCCAGGTAGGTACCTAACCTAGGTACCTGACCTGCCTAGAGGTCAAGCACCTGGTAATATCACAGTTGATGATCTGGGGTGGTGATTGGTGACCTGGGGAAGAGGATCATATTCCTGGTCTGAAGGAGAGGATCATGTCTAGATGGAGTAATACTCTTAGATTAGAATGATCGTCTTCTGGATATTGATGCGTGACACTCACTATCGGTTTGGGGAGAGACGAGAATATATGGAGCCCTAGGAAACAGAGCCCTAGGTAAGGTACCTTAATATTGTACATAGAATGCAAGGGCTGTTTATTGCGCGTATACTCCACGTCTGGGGAAACTATTTCTTCGGGATAGACAAGAAGCTGGGGAATGAGAACTATTGAAGACATCAGGGCAGGTATCTACCTTTACTAAGTAGGATAGACTACGCTAGCTTGATCAATATACTAAACCACTCAATTAGGTATGACGCCCTCTCCTCCTCCTGACAGATTCCTTTATCTCCTCCACCGGCCAAGAAATACGGGGTTAGACTCCGGGTTTTACCGATACAGCCCCTTTCCGCTGCATCTATCCGTCTTCCGTACTTCCTGTCGACTTCTAGAATATCCAAAGAAAGCACCTCCGAGACAAGCAAAAGAAAAGAAAAGCAAAGAAAAAAGCGGTGACTAGCCATTCTTTGTCTTTATTTAGCTTTTGTTAATCCTGGAAGGATGAGACATCGATTTTCTCGGAGATTGCCACCACGAACTGTGCATAAGACGCCCCTAGTCTCCTACCTAGTCTCCCTTAGGCAAAGGTAGGGGAGTGTCCCCACTACCCACTTGCGTCTGACAACTGGAAAAGAGTCTTGGGACGCCCCCAGGGGCCGCCCAAACGCCAAACGAACCCATAGAATCATGGATAGACCCTGGCCGGGGCGCGCCTCGCGTCGGCGTTGCAGCCTTATTCCTGGCTAGCTTCTGGGCTTGTGTCGCAGGCTAAGGGGGGCCGGCTGGTCGTGAGATGAATAGGATCTGCGGTGTGGGCGACGAATAGGGAAGTTGGACTTTCTCCCTGTCCTTTCTCTCTGGTCTTGACTTTTGATTCTCTGAAGGGGGACTGACAGTTGAAGGTTGAATTCGTTAAGAGCACGGAGTTAAGGTGCTTAGGTGGATCATGGATGGGGGACCCGCTTATGCTAAGGTGTTGTGGCGATCTTGGTGAGGTGGTGATTCTCCTTATTCTAATTTCTGTTGGACCCTTTTTCTCTCCTTCTTTTATTTTTATTTATATCTTTATTTTATGATTATTCTTATTAGTTCTTTTGGGTACTCCTGGTGGAGTAACTAGAGTATGTCGTACGGAGAAATATATATAGAAAAACATGATGGGGTTGGATAGGAGCCTGTGGGGTTGACCCTTTTTTTCGTCTTTTTCCATCGAACTCTGACGTGTGAAGGAACAACAAGGAGGTCTGTGAGAAAATAATACCCCATCTGACTCTATCCTCTCACATAATATACTACCACCAGTACGGGGTACTCCGTACTCCGTACAACCCCCAAACACCCCCCATTCAATCTCACAGGCAGAGCTGGTGAAGCCAGCCAGAACGAATATGAAACTTAGGGCCAGCAGGGATCTTGCAGCCAAACCAACCAGGGTGGTGGTGGACTGATCGACAGCTGTACTAGTGTCTGACTCTGCATCCAATCTCGGGATATTCAATGGTTGAACTAACCACTACCGGTAGTAGCATCGTCCCCCAGGGCAAAGTTGTCTCGTCCGGTCTAGGGTCTAGATGGATGACGGATGTTCCAGGATACCGGCAAAACAACAGATGTTGTTCGTGTTGTCTGTGATACACACCACGCCCTCATCCACAGCGTGCGTACTGCGTACACAGTACACACCGCAACATGCACCCCGTGCGAAACGTGGCGGCCACGAGACGGGGGTTGGTCATGCAGAGAAACAAAGAAGCAAGGAGTGACTTCCCTGTTCCAGATCCTCCGGATCCTTCAACTGAACGAGATGAGCGGCTCTCGGTTACCGATGAGATGACAGGTCAACTCTGGTCAAAATGATCGTTTGAGCGGCGAGTTTGCGGGGAGACAGGAGGGAATGTCCGCTTCTTGATCAGCATGAATTCCAATCTCAATTATTTTTTATCATCATTTCAATCTTGCGCATATCGTCCCTGAAGCGGAAACGATACTGTTCTGTCAATCCTTCGACGCCTGTCATCGAGAATCCACTCTCTCGTCATGATTAAACGACCGATGGTTCGTCGCCCCTGATCGCTCCCCGTAGACTTGATGGAGTCTTCCTTTCGTCGTTTCCTTCCTACTTAGACTAGGTAACTGTCTAGAGTCAGGATCGAGGGAGGGATTAAATCCTTTCGATAATTACACAGGACATGCTCTATGCATGGTTCCCGGCGCTGACCGCTGGATCGCTGACGTGACTGGACGTGGACTCTTCGGACGATGGAATGGTTGTTTGACAACATGGGCGGTTGTTCGTATTAGAATAGGGTTCTATACTGTGTATACGAAGTCAGGTGTGATGTCTGCGATTCTCTATATTTCCGTTCCAGTAAAGTATGGTATTGGGGTGAGGGTTTCTTCCCTACGTCTACTCCCCCTTAGGAATATCTCCTGAAATTTGTCCTCAAAACCACGATCCGATCGAAGTGTTTGATTGCTTCTTATTTTATTTTTATTTTTTGAATTGTTCTATTTTTCTATATTATCTCACCCAGGTTAAACATGCTACCCTGTATCATTTCCTGTACATGTATCCGTATTGTATTATCAGCACTTGGCTATCATCTATAAAGTATAATCCATATCGTTAGAATCTTATACTATATGGTAGGCTATAATTTAATTCTATTAATTCTATCTCCCTTAACTCCCATAAACTGAACCAAAGTTAACTCCCTATTTGATTTATCACTCGCGTGGTCAGTCAACTCTCCTTCTTCGAACAGACCCGCCTTTTTCCTCTGGACCAAACAAAGCGCTTCTCCACTCTGACTATTCCAACTTTCTCCCGCTTTAGGGGCTGCGAGGTTCCCTCCACCAGCTACCACCATCGAACTACCTTACTACTCTTACCCTACCTACTACCTTCTTTGATCTCTTCCCATCTGTCGACTTTCCTCTTCTATCTTTCCCTCCGAAGAAGACTGCTCATTCAAGACAATCGGTTTCGGTCTCAGCTGCATGATTGATCCCGTTCGTTGTATTATTCCATTGGGGTACGTTTCACCTGCAGAACGCTTTCTCCTTACACTGGTCGGGAAAATGAACCCCTCCGCCCACGTTCCTCTCTCCCGTCTTTGCCTTGTTTCCTGGGACTCAGCTAACGCCGGTTTCACAAGGTCCGTAGGTTCTGGATGGATCATTTCCAGCGTCGCTTTATATACTGTCTCGTCGCCGCGTGAATACCATTCCTCCGCCGTGCTTTTCACTGCCCGCCTGCTGGTCTTTTTTTACTTTTTTACTTTTATTTCCATACCGACGTTTGCGACCCTCGCAGACCGCGGAACCAGCCGTGTTACGTGATTATACCCGGCCGATACCGTCGTGGGATGTTGGGAGCTTCTCGGAACAACCGTTGTCAGGATATCTTGCTACAACATCCGCCTAAATGGGAAATTCGCAGGGGAAACAGATAGCTGCCGGCGATGAGAGTGCGTACCAATGCCTGGCTCGCCAGTTCCCGCTGCAGTGAAATTGGCGGGCTCCGTTTTGTTGAACCGCGCGCTGATGATGTAGGAATAGCGAACCTCAATCATTTCCGCCTCCTCCGGGTGGTCGGAAAGGGTGCCTTTGGAAAGGTGCGCATCGTCGAGAAAAAGGATACGGGGTTGACGTTTGCCCTCAAATACATTCGGAAAGAAGAAGGTATGGTCCTACACGCGGTTGGTGGGGGTGTCGTTACAATGTTGGCTAATTGCTTGTCTGTCGGTAGTCGTCCGGTCGGAGAGTGTCCGGAACATCATTCGGGAGCGGAGAATGCTCGAACATCTGAATCACCCATTCCTGTGCAACTTGAGATACAGCTTTCAAGATATTGAGTACATGTACGCACCTGCCAATGCTCCTACTATACCCTCTCCCCATACCGGCCAGACGACTAACCTCCGAGAAGATACCTCGTGGTGGATTTGATGAACGGGGGTGATTTGCGCTTCCACATCTCCCGAAAATGTTTCACGGAAGATGCGATTCGCTTCTGGTTGGCAGAGTTGGGCTGTGCCCTGCGGTATATCCACTCGCAAGGGATTATCCATCGGGATGTCAAGCCAGATAATATTCTATTAGACTCCGAAGGACATGTCCATTTGGCCGATTTTGTGAGTTGCCCCCGTTTGGTCTACTGTTCGGACAGACGCTGACTGGTTTGTTTCCAACAGAATGTTGCCTCGGATTTTCGCCCAGGAAAACCGCTCACGAGCAAGTCTGGTACCCTAGCTTACCTTGCCCCCGAAGTGTACGAGGGAGGTGGATACGCGTCCGAGGTGGATTGGTGGTCGCTCGGTGTCACGTTCTACGAGTGTGTTTACAATAAGGTATGCCTCGCCGCCTCCCTGGCAGCCCGCTTGGCCGGTTGTCGACAGTCCACTAACATGCCGGACAGCGACCCTTTGAAGGACGGAGTCAGGAAGTGTTGAGCGACGCGATCAAGAAGGCCCAGCCCAGATACTTTGTCACCAACCCAGCGGTCACAGTCCCCTGCCTGCGGGCCATGGGTGCGCTCATGGAAAAGGACCGAAGCAGGCGGATTGGTGCAGTCAGCTTTGAGAGTTTTACCTCGCATCCTTTCTTTGCCGAGCTTGATTTTGAGGCTTTGGAACGGAAAGAGATCCCCTCGGTCTTCACACCATCTAGCGACAAGACGAACTTTGATGCTACGTATGATCTGGAAGAGCTGCTGCTGGAAGAAGCACCGTTGGAGGCTCGGGCCCGCAGACAGAAACCGAGAGCGGAGCTCAGAGAAGACGCTACGGCGAAGGAAATCCGAGAAGACGAGCTTCACCGCTTGATCGAGACTATGTTTGAGCCATTCGACTACACGCTGGCTTCGTATAAGACGTATGTTCATGTTACCATATTGGAACGTATCCCCTTCGGATCGCTGACCATCCACAGAAATGCGGCGGAAGCAATCGCATCGGCAACGTGGGTTTTCCGAAGGGAAGGACAGGAACATAATGGGGACCCCCTTGCTAACATTATCTCCAGGAACCCGGAAGACTGCCTTCCTAACGCCTCCTCTACCCCCGCCCCTGCCCCCGGCCCCGGCCCCAACCCCGGTCCAGGGCACTCCCGTCGATGCTCGCAACCCGATATCTCCAGGAACTCGCCCTCACCTCAGAATGATGGGTCTACTGGTCGGTTCAATACCACCAATAGGGCTCCGTCTCCTTTGTGTGAGGGTGGAGACATCCCCCCGGCCCCCCTGCCAAAGGACAACTTCCCTGCTCATCCCACGTCGCAGCCACCTCCCCCGCCGCCATCGGCTCCCTCGTTCCATCGTCCGTTTAATCCACCACCCCCTGCTCAACGTCCCCGGGGACCGGCGCGTAAACCGAGTAAGGCTGGAGGAGTGCAGATGGTCTTGGAAGAAACGGGTAGCTGGAGCGAGCTTGCGGATCACAGTTCTACTCTTCCCGCGGAAGGCTATGACGCCAACGACGCCAAAGGAAAAGGCTCCAACAGTGGCATGCTGTCGTTTTTGAGCCGCAAAAAGGGACGTGACAGGAGCCCGAAGCCTCAAGAACCCGGTGTTCTGGGTAAAGAGGGTGCCCGACAGATTATCAGCTGAACAAACATCCCCGCACACCACGAAAATGAAGGAAACGAATGCCACCAGAGGTGTATCATAGGAGCCGTTTTTCCAGACAGTACTCGAACCCTGTCGGAGCTTGCGGCACACGCTGGGAATTCCCTCTCCGAGATATTTCGGCCGTTCTCGACCTGCTGTACGACTGGCTGGACCATCCGTGTTCGATTGAATCCCCGCATTTCGGGGTACCATGCAGAAAATCCAAGTGATCCGGGTATAATGCCGTTAGTCGAATCGGTTGCCCATCAACCCCAGAGACGGAAATGACCATTCCTAGGCTCGAGATGGGAAGTTTCGCGATGCCAAGGGAATCTTGGCGTCTCCTGGTGTACCACACTCGAATCGATGGGATGTTTGCCTCCACGATGCTGCCGACTCCCAATTATTTTCCCCGGATGTGCCGAAGGTCACGCAGGTTTGTGAGACTTCGGCCTCTTGATTCTCCATAGTATTTTCTGGCGTCACCCACCAGGTAGTGACCGAACTCTTCCATTCCGTCTCCTGTGCTCTGATCTTTTATTCGTTTGATTTCAGCGTGGCAAGATCGCCCTTTCTATTTTCCCTTCCTATCGGACCTATGCTCGCTGGAGTTGTACATATTAGCGGCACAACACCGATCTGTCTGATTTGTTTTATATTTTCTTATCATTTTATTCGCTGCGATTGGCGTGTATTTTAGATTCTGTTTTTTTTTTTTTTTTTCTCTTGTCTTCTCTTCTGTGGCGTTGGCATACATGCATACTTTATTCCATATCGGAGCTTGGGAATGGCTCCGTCGCAGCCATGATATGGACATGCCTTGGACTATGCAATGGTTGGACATACTACCTATTTTTGTCTATCGTTTTATTCGTGATGATGACTTCATCTGTGTGGAGTCTGCCTGTACTTAATGAGATTTATTCGATAGAGATACTGAATGAACGCATCCAGTCAAAACCTACTGTAACAACAACTACCTATACGTATGATAATCTCACCGCTTTACATATATAGGATCTCATAACCGCGCCAAAGCGAGCGGATCCACCACGCTGCTCTGCTTATATTAGGCACATACCTAGGCCTGATCATCCCGCCCATCGCACCGCATCGAATCACCTATCTTTTATTTATTCATATAAAAGACTTTCTATTAATGTATGTATGTTTCATTAAACGTAGGGCGCACGCAGGACATCTGAGAAATGATAGGAGCACTCACTGTCTCAGCCTCTGACGCGCCTTGCGTCTGTCTTGTTTACTTTTTGCCCAGAGAGGCTGAGTGAGCCTAAGAAACACTAGCTTAGCTGGTCTTGTTGGTGGGGATGGATGGGCGCCAGCTGTGCCTACTGACTACTACCAGCTTACTACGATCTAACGACCTGGCTAGACTTTGCGTCTACTGTTGATTGTTTTTTTCTTTTCTTCTTTCTCGACTGATTGAGTGATCTCGTTTTCATAATTCTATAATCGATACCTATTCTCTCTCCTCCACATTTAGCTATCCATATCCCGAACCACAACGCAGAAACACCAGCTCCAACTCCAACAATCTTGAACAACAACAGATCTACGAGCGGGGCCGCACCGCATTACATCCGATCGATCCCATCCATCCATCCATCCATCCACCTCATAGGCATTCGACTCAATTCAATCCCATCCATTCCCCCGCACCATCACACCCTCCACACAAAACCCGAATTAACCCCCGCACATTCCAACCGCGATAAGACTGCGCTTAATCAAATCAATCAATTGCATGCCCAGACACCCCCGCACCCGCGACGGTCGCGACGGCGAGCGAGACCGCGCCTACGACTCCGACTACGACTACGATTACCACCACCCCGCGCGCGGACACCGATACCGGCGAGATGAGGATTACGACGATGATGAATTGGAGGATAGTCCGCGGCGGGAGAGGCGGTATCGTCGAGACGATAGTGGGAGGCGGGCGTCGCGTGCCCGGGGGTATGAGTCGCGCGGGTATGAGTCGCGCGACGAGTACGATTTAGCGGATGTGGATCCTGCGGTTCCGTTGAGGGGGGCGGAGGATGATGGGGGTAGGCGGAGGGAGAGGGAGAGGGAGAGGGGGAAGGCGAGGAGAGGGCCGGCTGCGCATGATATGTCGTCGAGGGAGAGAGATCGACGAGACCGAACGCGTGAGCGGGAGAGACGCGCACGCCGCAAGACGGACGATGAGGAGAGTCCCGTGCGGAGGAAGGATCGTGGGAGTCGGACGAGAGAGGCGGGGCGCGAGGGTCGTCGGGAGCGGGAGCGAGAGCGGGATGGGGAGGCGGCGGCGCGGCGGGCGAGACGGAAGGAGAGGGATCGCGATCGCGATCGCGGGGCCGTGGCATCGAAGCATCAGAGTGGAGACTCGAGTAATAGCGCGTCGCATTTGCTGAGTGCTGATGCGCTTGCGAGGCTGGGGGCGCGGTACGATGATGAGGAACGAGTGCGCACTGCCGATGAAGCCCGCGCTGAACGGAAACGACGCCGGAAGCGCCCTGTTGTTGGTGATGAGCGGCCGCGCAAGCTGGCGCCGTTCCCTGGGGAGATGCCGAGAGGGCAGTCGAAGGGTCGGATTGTGTCTGGGGCTTACTTGGAGGAGGGAAGGAGTCCTGAGATGGAGGTTCGACATCGGGGGGGTGGGGGCCCGGCGGTGGAGGATCGGTGGCGGAAAGAAGGTGATTGGGATAGCAGTGGGGATGGCGATGAGGGACAGCCTCCTTTCTGGAAGAGGAAGAAGTGGCTTATTGCTGTTGGGGTGCTGATTCTGCTGCTGGCTATCATCGTTCCGGTTGCTGTTGTTGTGTCGAAGAAGAAGGGTGACGAGCCCGGTTCAGGGCAGTCCGGCGAGGACCAACCAGCAAACTCGAATCTGGACAAGATAAGTCGAGACAGCATTCCGGTAGGTTTTGCTTGAGGTCTACGCTTTACTACAGATGGGCTAACGACGATCTGTTTCAGGAATCTGCCAAAGGAACTGAGCTGGATCCATTCACGTGGTACGACTCGACTGGTTTCAACGTCACGTATACGAGCGAGACCGTCGGAGGCCTTTCCGTCATGGGAATCGATTCAAAGTGGGACGATTCAGCCCGTCCAAACGACAACGTGCCGCCGCTCAATAAACCATTCCCGTACGGAGACCAGCCCATCCGTGGCGTTAATCTCGGGGGATGGTTGTCGATCGAGCCGTTTATAGTCCCTTCTCTCTTCGAGCATTACTCGGCTCACGACGACGTGATCGATGAGTACACGCTTTGCAAGAAGCTGGGAGAGTCCGCTGCGTCGCGGATTGAAAGACACTATTCGACTTTTATCAAGGAGCAAGACTTTGCCGAGATCAGGGACGCAGGACTCGACCACGTCCGAATCCAGTTCTCATACTGGGCGGTCACAACATACGACGGCGATCCGTACGTCGCGAAGATCTCTTGGCGATATCTCTTACGTGCCATTGAATGGGCTCGAAAGTACGGACTGCGCGTCAAGCTAGACCCGCATGCACTCCCTGGAAGCCAGAACGGGTGGAACCATAGTGGCCGCGAGGGGTCTATCAATTGGCTGCAGGGACCGGACGGCGCTGAGAACCGGAAGCGTTCGCTGGAGATCCACGACAAAGTATCAAAGTTCTTTGCGCAACCGCGGTACAAAAATGTTGTGACCATATATGGCCTCGTCAACGAGCCGTTTATGCTGACATTGCCAGTCGGAGACGTCCTAGACTGGAGCAAGGAGGCCGCTGAACTGGTGCAGAAAAATGGCATCAAGGCCTGGATTGTTGTCCACGACGGCTTCCTGAACCTCAGCAAGTGGAAGAAGATGCTGAAGGACCGTCCGGACCACATGCTCCTTGATACCCATCAGTACAGCATTTTCAACACGGGGCAGATCGTCCTCAAACACAAGGAACGGGTCAAGCTAATCTGCAAGGACTGGTTCAACATGATCAAAGAGATCAACAGCACGAGCGAAGGGTGAGTAGCCATTCCAGCCCTACCTAAGCCCTGACCCCCAGTGCAAGCTCCCCAAACTAACATCTCGCAGCTGGGGCCCAACAATGTGCGGCGAGTGGTCCCAAGCAGACACCGACTGCGCACAGTATCTCAACAACGTCGGCCGCGGCACCCGCTGGGAAGGCACATTCTCCAAGACCGATTCAACGCAGTACTGCCCGACAGCCGACTCGGGCCCACGCTGCAGCTGCGAACAAGCCAACGCCGACCCGTCCGACTACTCAGACGACTACAAGAAACTGCTCCAGACCTATGCGGAGGCCCAGATGTCTGCCTTTGAGACCGGGCAGGGCTGGTTCTACTGGACCTGGCATACTGAGTCGGCTGCTCAGTGGAGTTACAAGACCGCTTGGAAGAACGGGTTCATGCCTAAGAAGGCTTATGAGCCGTCGTTTAAGTGTGGGGATGATATGCCGGATTTTGGTGATTTGCCGGATTATTATTGAGTTTTTTGGTGTATATTATCCTTTTGTTTTGGATATGGTTAATGTGGTGACGTTTTGTTCTTTTTTTGTCTACCCCCACTGCATTGTGTCCATTGTTGCATATTTTAATATCCTTTCTACCTACCTGCCCATCTGTATCTATACTCTATGCGGCTTCGCCAGCTGTTGTACATTGTTGAGATGATGAAACGCCGATTATACTTTGGGCCACCCTTTGGAAGTTCAATACAAGCAAGTCTTGTTTCATTGAGAAGAAGCCATTTTTTGATATAGACATATAGAATGAGTTGCGAATACAAGCCCGGAAGCACAAACATGAATCATAATAGCAAACTCCAAACATGCTATACTCGAACATAAATATCACTCGACCCAGTGTAGACGGTGTGAAAAAGTAGACATATGAGAAGCGTTGACCAGCAACACAACATCACAGCAGCACAGCAACCAAACTCAAGGAAAAGTAAGGTATGTATAACAACGAAATACCCAACCACAGCATAGTCCAGCCGTGGGAGAACACCCTACCCCCGATTAAACGAGAAACGCGATCCCCACCCCCTAGACTCCCTACGGTCATCGCCCTTCTTCTTAACATCCTCGTCACTCACAGACCCCTTCTCAACATCCTTAGTCTGCTGCTTCGCGATACCTCTCATTCCACCCCCCCTAGCACCACCACCATCATCCCGCCCCTGGGGCTTCATTCGCGGAAACCGAGGGGTCAACGGCGTCTTGATAGCCTGCGTGACCTGGCGTGCAGAGCGAGTGATCGTCTCGCGCATGGCCCATTGGCGTCTTTTTGCGACGACGAAGAGCGCCGCGGAGGATACTGCATTGCGTTTAGTGGTGAATAGTGACAAGGATGGGTACTTGCGGTGAGTACAGCTGGGGTGGGAGAGAGACATAGCATACCTCCTATGAGAACAACGACGCCGACTATCGTGCAGAGAATGATCATGCCCTCTGAGGAGACGCCCACGGATGACTCGGAGGAGGGCCCTTCTGCGCCGGCATCGTTTTGGGCTTCGATTTCTTCGGCGATGGTTTGGGCTGTTGTTGATTGGGAGAGGAGAGCGGCGAGGAAGATGGGGAGTATTGAGAAATGCATTTTGTTCTGACAGCAGAGTAAAGCGACTATCGGTGGTTCCTTTTGAGTAGGTAAGATGTAGATATGATAATAGGAAGTAGGCGATAAAATCCCCAACAAAAGAAACAGAACAAAACAAACCCCCGCTGAAGAAACCCTCAATGATAATTATACCACCACTCCCCCAAGCACTGCCCCGACACCTTCACTTTCCCCTGACAAAAGCGCTAAACAGGACTTCTTGGCCCCTGTACTGATAGGCCCAACGGGCGAGATCCAAGCTCTGCACGTATTTCTGCAGCTTGATCACCGCAGATTGACACTGCAAGGGGAGCAAAGATATATCACCGCAGCGAATCAGGACCCCGTATGTGTGCCTCTGCGTGATGTTGGCGCCGGGGGTCTGTGATTGCCGGCTTGGCTGCTGCACAAGCGCCCAATGGCGGAGGGGCCTTGGCCGCCGGGATTTCTGGACGGGTTTGACAGACGGTGTGGGGGTCAGCGGTTTGTTTGTTTTTTGTTGTCTTTGCGGTGTTTGTAGGGCTGATTGTTTGCTGGGGGGATTGGTTTGGAGGTGGTGGTTGTCTTATATTGTGGTTGCGATGGCTTCAATTTAGGGGCCTTATTGCATGGCATGTATATTAAGCTTTGCTTGGCTGATCTTGTTGCTTGTAGCGATTAATCAAGCACGAATGTTCATCCACAGATCAAATGAGAGTAATAAGCGGTGTTCTGTAGAAGAGGAAGAGTCGTCTTTACCTAGTCGAGAGGTAGAAGCAGAAGAACAGACGAAAGACCGGAGACATCACGGGACCACCAGTAATTCTGTCTGCTCAGCTCGCCAGTTCTCATCTATTTCCGACATGTAAATCGTGAGCTTCACCATACCCCCTTTGACAATCCTTCGCTATCTGAAAAGCCTCTTCATCCATCAAATCATTCCTTTGCCTTCCTTTCTGAAATACAATATCGTGTAGTCCTCCACTCGTTTACTGAGCTCGAGCTCTCATGGCACAGCTTGACAGAAACTGAACGCCATGGATCTCACACACAATCCTTCTTTGTCTGCTATAGAATCTCCCATCACCTCTGTCCTTGGACAGCCTGAGGACTGTGATGAAGTCGACGAGCTTCTACTCCTCCAAATAGCACAGGCTGATGAACCTGTCTCCCCTAGGCTCAACGCAGCGATGGATGTCCCTCAAGGACGAGTCCCATCAGTGGAACAGCAGATGCCTCCCTCGTCACTTGTACAACGCCCAAAAATTTCCGGGATCGACGTAACAGCGTTTTCGTTTGCAAAGCCACTTCAGCATGGGAAAGTGTTTTCTCTGAAACCGGCTGTCAGGTCGCAAGCTAGATCGACGTCAAATAGGGGTGGAGGTCAAGGGAAGACTGAGCGTGATGATATAAATGATACTAGACAGGAAGAGAGTAATCCAAGGTAATTTCCCACTTGTGACGGACAGATGTCACTATGCTTTGAATACTTGTCTCATGGCGGACTCAGAGTCGCCACAAACAACCAGAGTCCTCCGACCTCACATTCAACATCAGAAACACTCACTCAAAGCGCTGGACCCATGGAATATGTGGAGAGTAATTTTGAGCATGCCGGAGATTATGAAGACAGACGTAAAAGTGGTGTCTCTCTGCCGGTAGCGAATGGAAAATCCTCGGACTCGGCGGATGGTTCTCAAAGTATGTCTCTACTCACAATTAATGATAAGCCAGACTAACACATATCTAGGGAGACGGTCTCGTGAAATCTATGCTGGATACAATCAAATTAGACCGAGCAAAGCTCGCCCCGATGAACGCTCAGCGGTGGCAGATGGGACTACAGCAGAAGTGCCTGATGTCCTGCACTCAACAACACGGGCGAATGATGAGTTTAGAGTCGCAAAGCCCCATCGGACAAAAAGGACAAATGCAAAAGGGTTACCGATTGCCATGAACAAGAGCTCCCAGTTATCCGAGGAAGACATTTTCCAGCTTCTGATCAATAGACTCAAGGTGCGTGAAGAGAATGAAGCCGCTGCAACCAACATCCAACGGCAAATGGAAACACACATCGCGAAACTGCAGGAAGAAAACAATGGCCTGAAAGCTGAGCTTGAAACGCTTGGTACTCAACTTGAGGAGCAGTCAGCGGAAGCAAAAACGTACCGATCCAGACAGGAACTATGGAAGAAAAAACTGGCTAGGTTCAAATATTTCCTGAATGAGCTTGGCTCCGATTACAAAAATATTCGCGGCGATGCTATCCAGCTTAGGGCAGCTAGGGCCGCCTGTGACAAGGAGAGAAAAATCATTGCAGAAGACATTTTCGATCTCAAGTCACGACTAGCTCAGACGACTAGCTTTGTCAACACGAATAAGAGTCGCTCTACGGAGCTGGAGAATATGATTGTCCTGTTGCAGAAAGAACTCAAAAATTCCGACGAGAAAGCGGCCTATACCCAGCAGCAATTGTCCAAAGAGTTCAAGAGGAACGCGTCTTTGGAGTCATACATTCGATCCCATTCAATTCATCAAGCAAAAGGATTGGAACTTGTTAGGTCCGGTCAGCTTGAGACATCGCAGAAGGTTGAATCCGCGTTTGAACGTATACAAATTGAATGGGCAAGTTCTCAGAGAAATGTCCAGTCAGCACTTGGTCGTACACTGGAAGAGTGCCTCGATCTGTTGAGAGGCATGAAAGACGAACGCGTTCTCGAGCGGGCAGATTTTCAAAGGTGTCACAAAATTGCGAATGAATTCACATCCCAGTAAGTGTCTAGTATAAACTTGCCATTGTGGTATGCTGACATGGTTCAGAATGAATTCGATAACTGCACGGCTGACAGAAGAAATCGACCGAAGCACTAATGTGAATGATGACACTGCTAATACCTTGAAAGAACAACTTCAAATCGCTTATCATACTGTGGGAACGGGGTCAACGCTGCTGGAGAAGCTCAGAGAGAATGACGAATCTTTCCGCTCAATGCAACAAAGATTAGGAGATTTTATGCTGAATGTCGAAGAAGTGAAACAGTCCCTTTCAGGGTTTGAGTTACAAGAGACCTGCCTGGTCAAAGAAATGGGACGTCTCGGGGAAAGAATTTCTGAAGTCAAGATCCCTGACAAGATTGAAACCTTTCCAGCAGCAGGATACGTCAGCATTGAGGAAAAGCAAGATCTCGAGGGGATCATTGAAACTCTACGTTCGGACTTATTGCTGACTGGGGAGAGTGTGGAGGCCAAAGACACAGAGATTGAAACTTTGAAATTGTCAATGTCGACAATTACGGAGAAACTTCTACAAGAAGAGCAACGGACCATTCAAGTCATAGCAGAATCCGATGACTTGAAGCATAAGCTCGAAGACATGGATACCAAAGTTCGGGAGCAGCTGAGTAGAGCTAGCGTCATTGCTAGAGATCAAACAAAAGCAAAGTTCGAACAGCAAATGCACCAACTCTCTCGAGGGAAAGCCGACCTTGAGATACATGTGGAGAAATTGCAGGAGCAGCTGCGTGACGCCCAAAAGAACTTGGTATTATCCTAAAATGCGCCACATGTGACATACTAACAGATCGCAGGAGGAAAGCAAAGTTTCAGCGAAAAAGGAGCGCGAGGATCTCGAATGCCTGGTCCGTGTGACTGCCCGTTTTGATGGACAAATACTAATAGACATAGATGTTAAAAAAAGAGAAACAGATTCACAGCTTGGAAAACTCTCGTACAGATGATGCCACCAAGCTGGCAGAGAAAGAGGTGGAGATAGAAAAGCTTCAGGAGTTAGAGACGACGAACGCATTAGAGCAAGCGGACCTGCAGTTGAGGCTTGAGGTTGCCAACAAAAAGAACTCTGATCTTGAGGCTGAACTGGCCGAAATATCCGACAAAAACCTCGCGTCATCAAATGACCAACAAGACAGGATTGAGTCTCTTCAGAAAGAAACATTGAAGCAGAGTGAAATGATTGAAGGCGTTCAGAAGGAGCTTGATGATGCAAACGCTACCAAATCAACCCTTGAATCGGGTAAGGCCAAAGCTAAAGGTGAAATACATGCTTTGCTTCGAAGGGTCCAAAATGCCGACGAATGGATGAGAAAGATTAAGGATATGATTAAGAGCACCGGTACTGCTGTACCAGATGAGCCATTTGAAGAAACTTTGACTCGTTTGGAGAAGCTCCTGCCATCAATTAGGGCCACCAAATCTCGCGACACCCCATCAACGCACCAACCCAATGGAACTACTGTTGGCATGACCCCCAATGCTGCAAAGAACATCGTTTTGGCTTCATCGCCGATGTTGGGAGGAACCGCCGGACAGGACTTGGTTCAGACAACGGAGGTGATATATCGGACGCAGAGTGTCCAAAGAAATGTGGCCTCGATGTCAATGGAGATGAACAAAGTTGGTCCTGACTGGATCAATGGCAGGACTGCGTGCGTCCCTGATTCGCAGCCGAGTAGCATCGTGCCATTTTCAAGCATTCGTCAGCAGCTGTCACCGGCCCCTTGTTCGACGCCAGACAGCTGCGACAAAGGTATGGCGGCTCTATTTGGTACTATGCCAGATAAGGCGACACCAGGGTCGGCATCAGCTGGAAGAAACGGTGAAACTGGTGAGGGCTTTCCGACGCGTGAAGATCATGATGCTTCTGAGTCAAATACCAAACCAGTCGCCAATAAGAGCAACGGACAAGAGGCAACCTTGAAGCCAAAGGCAGTGACCTTCACAGCAAGCCAACCATCTCCAGGCGGAGAACGCCACCGCTCCCAAAATGGAGCATCATCTCAGAGTGGAGAGACCGAAAAACCCCGTCCTCGCGCCAATCGACGAACGTACAGCAAGATACGACAGTCTGGCGCGAGTGCTTCTGCCAGATCTCAGCCGCATAATGCATCGCCGGCAGTCTCTCGCAACTCTTCCCACCTTGATAACCTGGGCCCCATCCGGATCAAGAAGACGAAGCATTCGCACGAAAGCACGCCGAAGGGAGCGCAAGCGGTACCGGAATATTTGGAACGCAAGGCGAGCCCCGCCAAGCTCGCCTCGGGGAGCAGCAGGCCAGGTTCTATAAATGAGAACCAGAGCAGCCAGAAACCCCCGGGTCGAATGGCAAGGGGGCGGAGAACACGCGGTAAGGCATGTTTATCTTCTATCAGAAATCGTGCTGATCCAGCAGGTGCCCGATACAACGCGCGGTTCAACAAGGAAAACTAGTGCTGGAACGAGAGGTGATCAAATGAGCAGCGACAAACGTACCCTATACATTACCATATATATCCTATCCACCCCTTGAAGTATATTGTACCGTTTTATTGACATTTATTTGCCCCCGATTTCCCAGACAAGATCAGATTGTATGTCAACGGAACAGATGGATGATTGCGTTTTTCTCATGATATAACGAACACGTTGATTGACCCAGATTGTACTGCTCTAAACGCCCAAATGCAAACCAAATAACATACAGCGCGATCTAGATCACGGTAAAGTCGTGGAAAGAGACCTCCGCAGTCTGACGCCGCAGCACCGCTAATGTACAATATTGACCGACCCCTCCCCATCACCCATCAACCATCCATCTCACGACGTGGCGCGCACCGAATTCCATAAACCAGCGTAGTCGATTATCGAAGTACCGTATTCACAGCGTATCAGGCGGGCGAAAGCGATTCGATAGGTAGATAGATAGATAGATAGATAGACAGGTTGATCGATCGAGAAAAGGCGCAAAAAAGATGATCACAAGCGCCCTCCCCTCCCTCCAATTGCTAAACCAAGCAGGAGAGAAGTGGCAGGCGATAGATGAATCATTTATTTATTGCGCCCACCCTTGGTAGCCTCCAAAAAGAGTACCTGCTTCTTGACAACCGGATCATACTTGAGCATGCTGAGCGGGCGGTGCGTCCGGGGGCGGATCATTGTGCGGAAGTAGCCAGTCATGGCCATGGAGATGAGGCGGACGGCGACGGTGCGGGATTTAGCTGGTTGATGTGTGTATTAGTTTTTATCCTTGGGTCGAATTGAGATAGGGGAGGGGGGGGGAAGAGGGGGTACATTTTTTGGCCATGGTGGTCGTTGTCGGAGGTTGACTGCGATGGAGAAAGTCGGAGTTTGCGACGGAGGTTGGAATAATTTGGGTTCGAGAGAAGGGTAGGTCACGTGGTCTATTACTGCCTGATTGGGAATTACTGGATTGGGGATAGCGTCGATGGGGTTATACCCACTTTTACTACTTTGGTACCCCACGTATTATTCTTTATATTGATGGTCTAAGTTTATGGCATTTTTGTAGAAGTTATCGTTTTATATAAGTTTTATTTATCGTGATCTATACTGGTTTTACCAAGACATTTACCAGTAGAATTACAATGAACAGACATGTTCCATTTAGTACTACATCTTATAGTGCATAATGGTAACACCAACCTAACCCTGGAACTGCAAGCAAGGTCAATAAATCAGTAATGGCACAACAGCATCGGACTAGACCTGCAGATCTCAATCCATGCTTTTGGCCAGTGCGATTATTAGGGAGGGTGTGGCTGATGGATGCTTGAACCTTGTTTTCAAGGTGGGTAGATATACTTTGCCTGGGTTTGGGCAGATGACTTGCTAAATTTTCTTTGAAATGATAAAATACAAGATAATGAGATAATAAATTATTGAATCGAATAAATGATTAATAGAACACAACATAATAAAACAAATATGACTTCTACTATGATATTGATATTGCGGGGTTGTTGATAGGAATATCCATATCCGGCATTCAGCTGGGATATGAATCGCGATATAGACTGCTAGAGATTTGATAACTACATGTACTCATATCTTAATATGTCCCTCTACTACCTAACTGTCTACGTATACTACCAGAGTATGTCTTCAAACACCCATATTACACTACTGTAATATCAAGTCAAAGCTGAAGCGTACCACCACCCATACAAAAACAAGAACAAGGAAACACGAAACTCTATTATATACACAGAAAGAAGTAAAAGTCTATAGAAGAGCTCCTCCATACACCGAGCTATCAAAGGATGCCTGAACACAGTCCCCATGATCCCCCCTTCTCCTTACCTCTCCCATGCAGCTGCCTGGAACGGTCGAACGGTGTTCAGATACTCGTTTCGACGTAGACTAGAATGGCCGCTATTATTGTCGTCCTTCCCATCCTTTACTTAAATGTAGTAAGTAAATACCCATATGCCAAGTTCGGGTAAGAAAAAACCAAGTAAAAGTAATATAAGATCAGCATACAGATCCAACGGCACTGCTCAGACCACCCACAGTGACGCACATGCAAGCGCCCGCGTGAGTATGCATCTTGCCGAAGGGATGGATAATATAAAACTAAAAAGCTGGGGGGTATAGCTGGATGGTCATATTATCATGAAGGGTAAGGGTGACGGCATCTAATAGGTGATACCGGGGTAGTTAGCGGGTGTCTAGCGGGATAGACGGAGACATAGTGTGGATGATTTACTGGGGGATAACCGGACGGTTTGTCTGGTGATGAGCCGATTTGTTAGTTCAATGGACTAATCTGGGAGTAGTATACCTATCTTGGAGTATCCTAGGTAGTACTAGTGGTAGATTAAAAGTTGAAGTAAGGAGGAGGATGTCATGGGATCAACGTGCCGTGATCGACGGGATCGTCGCGGGGAATGTTCATCCTGATGTATATAATGGTATTATTTAAGTCAATATTATAGAAGAGAGAGATTTGATAGAGGATTATAATAATAAATTTATATCGCTAGTCTTGTACATCTACAAAGCTATCCAGTACTGCACATATAAGTCAGTAGCTTATAGTACAGGACTATTCCTATACAAGGTAGTCAGTCTAGCCAGTGGCAACAGAACCGGAACTGCATTAGCCCAGTTTCCCATCCTATGACGGGATCGTGAGACAATCCGTGCATGATGTGCAACCTACCTACATTCACACTAGTAAAAGTACACTCGCACCAGCCACAGCGGGGATACCATCTCCATCCATCCATCTCACCCCGCTATCTGCCAGATGACATACATACGTACATGCGTGCATGGATGCATGCACGGATGCATGCACACCACCACCATCTAAAGTCTTGATTAAGCACGGAAGAGAAGACACCGAAGTATGAAAAATGCATCTGTTATTTGGATTGGCTAGCTAGCTAGATGGTGGTACAAGAGTCAGAATCCTGTCCTATGTACATACATGCCTGCCTGCCTGCCTGCTCTGAAGAAATCAACAGATGTGAACGGACTTGCTTGTTGCAGTCGTGGTTCCACAGTAGAATGTTAATATCAAGACAATACAATGAGAAGGTCTGCCCAGTTAGTGGTCCAAATGGATCTGTACATGGTTGGACTTGGTAGATAGTCTGACCAATATGAGATCCAAATAGTCCGCACAGGGTTTGACTCGAGTATGGAAACAAGCAATGAAATGGTACTGTGTGTCCTGGTAACTCCTGTCCCATCCAGAGGGGTATCAATCTGCGGTGTTCTTCCAGGAACAAATCGTAAAACAAGAAAGTGAGAAATGGGGTCGTAATGCGTGACATGAATGGCCGTCTTGATATCGTTTCCGTGTTCGTAAAATTGTTGCACATAGACTTTCACTGCCTCCTAGTTAGCGTAGACTTTGCAGCAGTAAAACAGCCAATACGACTTACTATCATCTCCCAGCATCACTACTGCATCAGCCTAAACATCCACCATAGTAACGTCCTGGTCCGCAGCACCCTGCGCAGAAACAACCACACATCTCGCAGCCCTCGCCGCCCTCGCAGCCTTCTCTACCCTCCTCGCCTCCGCCAACCTAGCCGCAAAAATCATGCCCCGCAACGAGCGCACGCTCAGCTTCCTCCCCCCATACGCCATATCCGCCGTCGGCGCACGACAATAGCGAATGCGCTCACCAAGCGGACTAGCGTTCAACACACGCCGCTTCTGCAGCGGGGTAACCTCGTCCGGGAACGCCTGCATCAGGAAGCGCTCGATGCCCATTTGGGGTTCGAAATTGTTTTTGTCGTCGTTATTGCTGTTGTTGTCGGTGGGGGGAGCGACGGCGGTGGGGTGGATGGCGGCGGCGCGTCTCTTGCGGGCGGCTCGCGCGACGCAGGGGGATTCTTGGGCTGGGACTTTGGGGGTGGAGGCGCTGAGGAGGGGGGATGGGAGAGCGCCTGGGGCGTTCGGGGTGGTTATGATTGTTTGGGCGCGTGGCGCGGGGGAGGAGTAGATTGTGGGAGTTGGGGTTGAGGGCTGCTGCTGAGCTGGGGGGAGTTGCGCGGGACAGGTTGGCGGGCCCATGGGTGCCGACTGTGGCTGTGGCTGCGCGGGGCGGGTTGGAAGGTCCATGGATGCTTCCTTCGAGGGCTGGGCCGCGGCGCGAAAGGTGTACGGAGCTCTCAGCTTGGTAGGGTCGAGGAGTATGTCCATGGGCGCCAGTGTACCCTGGGGGGGATGATAGGTGCTGATATCAGGAAGTGGCCGCTGGGTGGGGACGGTGGGCTGATAGTTGGCGAGTAGCATGGATCTGATGCTCTGCGCAAGAGACGAGGTGCTGAGAGCAGGGGCCGGCAGCTGGTTGGAATTATTGATCAAGTTCGCGGGTCCCGTAGCTCTGGCACTCTGCGCTGGGGAAGAGTTGACGCTCATATCAGGCGCTGGCAGCTCGCTGGAGTCGCTGGGAGTGCTCGTGGCACTGGGGCTCTGCGCAGGGGAAGAGTCGGCGCTGATAGTAGACTCTGGCAGCTCGCTGGAGTCGGAGGGCCGCGAGACCGTGGATACCATGCTGCTGACGCTTGATGGAGACGAAGAGATGCTGCTAGCGGACTCTGACAGCAGGCTGGACTCGGAGGGCCAGTCTGTGGATATCATGGTGCTGGCCCTTGTAAAAGAAGAGACGTTGGTACCAGTGTCCGACAGCATGCTGTAGTCGGTGGGCGTGCTCATGGATGAAATAGTGCTGGCGCCTGCAGGAGAAGAAGAGATGATGGTGGCAGTCTCTGGCAGCTGGCCGGAGTCGGTGGACGAGTTTGTGGGTATCATATCGTTGGGGCTCTCCACAGAGCTGGCGATGCTGATGACGTCCACCTCCTTTTCCACCACCACTATCTCCTCCTCATTATGATTATGACCATCAGAGTCGGGGTTCTCGAAGTATTGGAACTTGACGGGGCCGCTAGAATCACATATATTTGTTAGTTACTATACGTGCTTGTGGAGTATTGAAAAGCTTGGAAGGTTCTACATACCCCTTGTATCCACGCTCGACATCCTCCTGTGTCCAGTTGTAGCGGGAAATCAGTTCTTCGGTTGAAGGGATTTTGATGCCATCGTTGGCCTCGTCCGCAGACTGACCAGACGTGGACGACTGGGCTTGGTATTCTTTCCAAATTCCCTCATTTTCCACCTCGAGCTCTTCGAGGGGTTTGCTGTTCGCGAACGCGTCGAGGGCTGGCTGGTAGCGGGAGAGCTCCTGGTTGGTGACACGTTAGGGCTAGGTTGCTTTGAGATATTGGAAGCAAATACTAGATGAGATAGGAGATGAACTTACCTCTTGATTGTTGGGGTCAGCGTCGAGAGTGCTCAGAAGCACACTGGTCAACTGATCTTCGCTCCACGCGAGCTCAGACATGGTGGATGGTTCTTGACTGATGATAAAGATGTTTTAGACTGAGATACAAACAGGAGCATGACACGATGATGAAGGGATTCAAAGAACACTGGATGGCAGGGAGTAAGAGATGATGATGATGATTAGTATCAAGAAGACAGAAACAATAGCAAACAGGTTTATATACTCTCTCATAGTATCTACGATCACCGTTGCTACCAACGGTCACTGTCAACAGACAGACGCTAAGCCTATTCGAGGCATCGTCTGCTCTGCAGTGATGAACATAATAAACACAGTGATGGATTGTCATTTTCTATTGTCTGATGGACTCCAGTAGAATTATATTACAAGAAGCATTGTTATCTAAAGTGGTTTATCAAAAATGAAGCCGAAGCGGGTAGGGCTAGCTTTCTATACAGAAGCTCGGCGGCGGAATAGACCTATACAAGGATGATCGCACTAACCAGTTTGAATCCATGTGTGGCACGGGGAATTCCGGGGGAGGTAGGTATTATTATTGCTTATTTTATTGCAAGTTCTGTTCTATCATCTTCCTTTCATTATGTTTACTTCTTTTGTTTCCTATCTCTTTTTGTCTCGTTTTTTTGGGTATGATTCCCCATGTTGGCACTCATCTATGACGCAGTAGAAATCGGATTATAGGTCTGTATACGTCTATCTTCAACCAGTTCCAAAAGACTATTAAGTAGGTTCCACGCTATTCTTGAATGTCTATCCTTTCCCATGTCCATACCAGTTGCAACTTAAATCCCCACCCCACAACCAAAACAAACCACATCCAACCCCACCAACAGAGCGAATTCTTACTATTGATCACCTTACTCATCCGCCTCAAAGTCCAGCCAGACCTCAATCTCCGAGTCGGCAATAAGTCGCCGACTTCCTCCTACCCCCTCTTCACCAAGCAGCTCAGAGAGTAACTAAGTAAGAGAACATTCGCCTCCCCAGCTGCAAAGCAGTGACCTCGTAGGTAAGATCGCCCCCACCAAGAAGCGCACGAGCATCGACGAAAAGTACACCCCCACTTTGATGAGAAGAGATTTTCACATCCTTGCTGGTTTAGAATGGGGTGAAACCGGGCTAACTGGGAGGGTATGCATTGGATATATGACTATGATTCTAGGTATATAGAATGTGGTTTCTGGTTGGGGAATTATGTATGATATTATGGGAGAATATAGTCTAGATAAAGGATGTACATATTATAGGAACAGTTGGGTATGATGACAGATATTATTAGAATATCACACTGGTACACTCATCACAATACATGAAAAAGAAAAATCATAATAAACAAATGAAAAAAACATAGAGATCATCCTATGAACAAACCAATCACTCCAACTTCCCCCCGTGATGGAGGGTGGGGTCAGCCCCCCTAACGCATGCACCAGTCCTTGGGTCACCTCCAGTCATGAGTCACTTCAGGGCAACTGGTGGAGATTCCTGCATATCGTCCGACGTAATTCTCTTCTCGTCTCTCCGTGTAATTTCGTTTCTACTTCTTTTTCTTTTTTTTTTTGCCCTTTTTGTGCGTCTTTTTTTTCTGGCATATTTGTCTTTTCAAATTTTTTCATGTTGTTTTTTTTCTGGTGGACTTGATAGTACTATAACAACAATGACAGTGGTGCACACCTCTAAATCGAGGAAGATGGTCAGGGCAACATGCGGTGGAGACTCTGGAGAACCGCCAAGCTCGGCCCCATAAACGGGTCGAACGGGGTAGGGCTCGTGCCGGCGGGAGTCGCGGCGGGCACTAAATCGCGGGATTTAGTTGGGTCTCCATGCGCGGGTCGAGTCGCATGTGAAGCGATGGTGAAAGACGTTTGTGCGAATGATGACAAGACGTGTATTATAAGAAAGCGATCCGATCAACGGTGGTATTCGGCGGGTCGGTAGATGCGCGAGGACTCCTTCTGTCGCTCGACGCGGTCGGCCGCGTCGGCTTCGTAGAGAGAGCCCCGGCTGGGAGAGTCACGGGGCGATTCACGAGAAGGGTAGACAATGATCCGGCGACGCTTGAGCGTGCGAGGTTCCCGCTCAATCACCTCGTGGTGGACCACCGGCGCAGGCTGGGTCGCCGTGCGACGGGGTGGGATGGGGTACGTCGCGTCGTAGCTGATGACGGGTGGCTGGACCCGGGCGGCGGGCAACTCCTGCTCCTGGCGGTGCAGGCGCAGGCCGTCTTCCATGGCCAGCAGCAGACCGCGAACGGCCAGGCAGTTGCGAGGGATCTTGACGAGGGTGGGCTGGTTGACCTCGCGGTCGACGACCGAGTAGGCCTTGCCGTTCTTGCTGTACAGGTACTCGGCGACGTTCAGCGCATACTGGTGGCCGCGATCGCAGAGGGAACCGTTCTCCTCGTGGACCCGCAGCGGGTCCACGCACTGGGCGCAATGGTCGGCGTGGCGCTCAAAGGCAAGCATCACGTACTCCTCGTCGGCCTCCAGATCGCGCACGGCCACGACGGGCTCGGCGACGTTTTCGATGATAGGGGCAGGCATGGTGTTAGTGCGGCGTAACTGGGGTCGTCCGCGGGGGTCTCGTCGACGACGGAGGATGTCCCGAATGGTCGGGGGGAGGGGAGGCCAAAAAAAACGAGAAAAAGGCTCGAGAGGAGACACGGTGACTGAGTGTGTCGAAATTGGAGGGCGGGCTCTAAGGCCGTCTCACACTGTAAGGGTTTAGGGGAAGACGAGAGATGGTTTTGTTTGTTGAAGTAGGCAGTAACTATTCGTTGTAGTAGTTACTGTGGTGTTGAATTGCTGAGGCTTGGAAAGTAGGAAGTATGAGAATGCGTTTGAAGATGAGGAATGAAGAAATGCAAGAGAGAGGGGGGGGGGGGGGTGAGGAGGAACTATATAGTCTCGACGAAGCCAAAGGCATCCATATTATGGTACCGGGGGGGGTGAGGAACCTAGGCGCGGGAGGAATCAACTACAATGACGGCATTGGTCACAGGAAGCGAGGAAATAAAAAATAGATTTATTATTATAATAATAAATATTATTTCATCATAATTATAAAATAAATCAAAAACACCGAAAAGTGTGGGAAAGTGTGAAAAAGCGCGCAGATGATCCAAGGTCAATCTGACAGGAGAAAAGCCAGTTCCTTACAGTAGTCAACCAGGTCGAGTAATTGTGGCTGGTGCATCCTGGCTGTGTTTTCCTCCTCCTCCTTTCCCCGTCAGTTTTCCTCTCTCTGACCGTCGTTGATGCTCTTCAACAATCCCTGATTCGTTCTCCTCCTCGAGATGGTCGGTCAACCGCCCCTCTCTCCTGCATGATCCATCCCTCCATGTGGTCATTTCTCCCCATGACTGGCTGTGACCCTGGTTTTCTGATCCGATCTAACCCGTTCAAGGTGGTCGGGGTCGCGTCGAGTCATACTTCGCTTTTCGTCTTTGTCCATAGGGAACCTCCACAATCGTCAACCGTGATGAAGTCACCGAACTGTGGCTTGAGCTTTCTCGTGTTGCTGAGGCGCAGTCATCTTTCAGCTCCTTTGTTACCTGCCAAGCTGCCCATGAACTGCACCTCCACCGCTCACCACTCGACCCGGAAACCGGTTCCTCACACACTGCCCGGCTCATTACATGCAGCGACTGATGAGAAATCGTTGGCTATGACTGAATCTCCCATTCTCCCTCCATATTGGAGCCGCACGCGCCCAACACCATCGTCCTGAGACGCGACACCCCCTGGTGCCGTCCAGACGGTAACCCATCAAAACCGGACGATCATTCCCTCGTCTCTATTTTTGGGACGACGGATTTGCAGGGAGAAACAAAATTAAAAATAAAAACTAAAAATACACGGTGCGGACACGAGGACGCCCGTGTAGTCGTCAGCACCAGAAAGATAAAAGGTTAAGCGCGCGCCGGTTACGGCCTAAGGATCAAGCTGTCTCAGCCTCATCGACCACTGCCTCAGCCACAGCACGACTGGTTACGAGCGCGTCTTTGCTTTTTCCCTCCTTTTCCGACCAGCGTCATGTAGGCGCCGCCGTCATCATCGATCCTGCCACAGTGGCTCATCGGAGATGCATCGCCATGCCTTTCGATTGTCAATTCCAAGCTTCTGATCCCGGCCCGCCGATCGGCCCGCCGTTGACGCGCGCAATGCTGTCTGTCTTGCATGGGCCTTTCTCTTCCTATCGAGGTACGATGGGCGCCTGGAACCGTTTCGTGTACCAGCTTTGTCGACGCTCTCGTCCAGTGCTTTGCACTTTCTACTGGAACTCGCTACCGATACTTTGGTTCTGCCGTGTCTCCAATACGCGCAGGTGTGTAGTACAATACCAACACCACTCCCCCCCACATTTACCTTTTTGAACTCTATCAGGCGCTATAGGAGGGGGGAGGAGGTGGGCAAAGAGGGGGCAAAAGAGAAATATTCGGTACCCCACGGGACACTCGCCGTCACAGGGTCACAAGAGGCTCCGCCAGAAAGTCGCCACCCGTACAATGGGTCACCACCGGGGATTCGCACGATCTGTGCACGGGCCAAGGCGAGTATGCCTTGAGATTCAGCCTAGCGGAGGTTAAGTCTAGATCGTGTTCCCCTCTTCTTGATATGGTGGTTTGCAAACCTAGCCGCGATACGCCGCTGCCTGATTCTGGCTGGAATTCCCGGGGTTCTCTAAGTAGGGACGGCGATGAATGGCATTGGACGAACCGTAGGTAACATTCTTTAGACCGTAGACTTCTGTCCGGGGTATGTTGGCTGAGGAGGAGGATGGGGGGAAGAGAAGAGGGGGAGGTATTCGTCCAGCTGTGAGTCGTAGGTCAACGATCCACTCGAATGTCTGTATTTCTGGCATCGGACGGCGGGTTTCTGTATTTCCGAGGGGTTGCAACTCTAATCTGCACATGTCTTCCTGCCTGGCTGACACTACACACTACAGTGTTTATGGCGACGAGGCTGAATGTAATTGGGGAATCAACCAACGTCCCTGGGCTGTTGCCTGAGGACTGTTCAGGCAACAGCTCGGTTCTCAGGCAACAGTACTCTTACCCCCAGTTGTTGCCTTCCTTTTATTGAAATAGAACGAGGGAAATTACTATCTGGAATCGAAATGGCGCACCTGCTATAGATAAATATAAACCAGGCATTAATAAGAACCGGAGAATGTAAGTTCCATAGAGGGACCTTGTTCCATGGCTATCTATCTATCACTGATATAGCTGGATATGATCGCAGAATTCTGCACGAAGAGGATATAGAGGATATAAGAGAGGTTTAAGATCAGTGACAGGGGGATACTTATTGCAGAGAGTTCTCAGATTAGTACTGCGGAGAGTTCTGGACATTATTTTCCCTGGCAAGATGTTTATAAGACCATGCGCTGTCTGGGATCACCGTTTACAAACAGAGACGGGTACTGCTGGTGGAACCCTGCGGGAAAGAAGCATTATAATCTCAGGATGCATTGTTTAAGATACCTTGTACATCTTGTTCAGCGCGAGGGCATTGACTTATATACCTGTGAAAAAAAGTAACGGTGGCTATAAAAATAAGAAAGATATCTGAACATTGACCTATCTAATCTATCCTGTTAGTTAATGAATACCAAGTTACTATCAATAATATACTTCTCGACTTCTTTAATATTTTTTATGATTGCTCCAGCTAGCTCTTTACTCTTGATACCATATCTAGGTTTGGATTCATTGATGCTATTATTATCCTAGATATCCCCGCGCATAGCGCAGTAACGAAGTATACAGAACGGCCGCTATTGCGAGTGAGATACCCAATTATGCAAAGACAGCATTATGAAAGCTGGTGATGTAGTGTAATTAGCAATCTGGCCCTCAACAGATCTCTCATGATTAGAATCCAAGAATCCAGGGTTCTTCGTGGGGCAGGGCGTTATATTAGCATAGCCTCACCCTATCGACGAAATTGGCGAGTAGTCATATAATCATGACCCTCCTCACTGAACGGATACTATATGAGTTCAGAGCTTGAAGACACTTGATAAGAGATAAAGTATCATCATCTTCTGGTCTTTCTTCGTATGGTTTATTCAATGTGAAGACGATGTGGTACATGTAGCAAAGCTTCTATTAACAGCACTTCTTTCCTCCACAGACCAGTTAGATGGAGATATTAGAGAGGTGGGGCAAGACTTGGTCAAGACCAGCTAGGTGCTCGCTCAGTAGACTTCCCTTAATGGATAAGAAAAATATATATCACTGTCAGGTCCTGGTTCTTGACGACCTGCGGCACTAGGCAAGCCATATTCATGGGACGGGGGATGTTCATATAAATTGACCTAATTTACGGCAGACGCTTGTCAATACCATGCAAATTATGTAAATCCCAGGCTTTAATTCTGAGACTCAGAACCCCTACTGATAGGTATCCTGTTGAACCCCACTTCCCCTCATACCATTATATTAGGTACTCAAATTCCTTCAAATCAGCGGATCCTCCAGCATACACGCCTCTCGTCTCTACTTATCTTCACGCCGCTTCCTGATAACGCCATCGTCTCACTAAATCCGCCTCCATCAGTTCATCGTCCGTCGAATTTTTTTTTCCCGATGGAAACTATGAAAACGTTCCCTGAAGCGGACGTTATCTGGTGGAACGCAGACTCCTACTACGTTCGATGTCCATTCTGCGAAGCAATTCATCGCCACGCGGTAAACTGGAAAACAAACAAGTTGAGGATTTCACATTGCGAGAAGATGAAGGCTTACCGTTGCTGCTTTCCCATAAATGATAAGCGTGAGGTCGCGTATGAAATAGATAAGAGACGGGGACGCTATACCAATATTTGCGTATTGCATGATAGTGATACGGAGGACGACGATGATGTTGATCACCTGGCGATGGAATTTGCGCGAAAGGCTATGGTCGCAGTACAGAGAGAAGAAACATATGCAGATATATATGAACAATCAAGGGAGGTCGTCACCGTTGATCTAGGACTCGAGCTAGAGCCAGTTGAACAAAAGAAAATACTTGAAGTGATCAGTGCTTGTGTTCAAGGGAAGACGAGAGCGGTGCAGAGATACTTGGAGACTTCTAGCGAGGCTCCGCTGTTTGTTCGAGGACGAGTTTCCGCGGGTCAAACAACCCTTATCCTGGCAGCAGCTGAGCAGAGTACCGAGATGGTGTCGCTCCTAATTGAGCACAATGCCGATGTGAATGCTGTTGACAATTATGGACGAAGCCCCCTTATGGAAGCAGCACTCTTTGGTCGGGTCGACAATGTCAAGGTTCTCCTAGACCACGGTGCAGACAAGGGTGCACGGGATGATGAAAACCGACTTGCTATCGATTTCGCTCGAGACCATTACAAAAGCCGACGGGAGAGATACAGCCGTGCCGGAGGCGACTTTACACCTTACTCCAGCCGACGACTAGCCTATTCGGAGGATACATTCAAAAGGGACATTGACCGTCAGGAAATCGTACGCCTCCTCGGCGGGGAGAACAGAAAGTCAAAGATTGTCTTTGGGCGCCCTCCGACCTTATCGCTATCTAAGTCCTACTCTTTTAAACGCTCTCCAATGCACGACTCGCTGGTTCTAAACGGGCCAATCGAAGAGTATCGAATCCCCAGTAGGTGGAAGACGGTGGCGAGATTGGAACGAGGCGGAAAATTCCCGTCCGTCGGCGCGATGAGCGGATGGTCACATCAATCGGCGGAGTCCCTCAGGGTCGATGGGCGGCAGTGGACCGACGACGTCTTTCACATTTCGGAAGTAGTGGGTCATCGCCTGTCTTCTCACGACTACGATCAGGGTACAGATGGCCAGTACAATGCATCCCATGCAGAAAAGCAGTTGATAGCATACTTTATTGATCGTCATGCTTTTCTTCCACGCGACAGTCTCCCAAATTTGGAGCTAGAGGAAAGGATCAGGTCTGTGAAGGATGAACTTTGGGATTTCCTTTCGAGCTCCGATATAGGGGCCAATGTGGCATCCCTCAGAAAGGAGAAGGATGATATAGAGCTCGAGCTTTTCGACGGGGACGAAAAGCTCGTCGGAAAACATGATGAGGTCAAAGCGCTCCAGCTACGGCTCAAGACCATTGAAACAACCCTAAACCGGCTATTAGCCACCCAGGCCCGACCTTTACTGAAGCTAGAAAGCCAACTGGTAATTCTCAATCGGCAGCTAAACACACATGCCAACCTAGTTGATATGACAAATTCGCCCCCGCCAGCTTCATTAGCTGAGGCGGTCATATTGATCAGCTCGCCTCCTTGTCAGGACTGTAGGGAGTTTCAGGACAAAGTTAACAGGTTCTTTGGATTGTCTATTCAGTTATTCGCGGCAATCTGATGCGTGTTACCTCCATTGGTCTTCCGGGGCTCGGCGACGACGAATTTTCACACCTGTCATGAGGGACGCAAGTTATCAGTCATGTGCTGAATGGAGGGTATATGCGGTCGTTCTGGTCGTGATAGAATTCTGACAGTGTTTGAAACATTGTTTCCTTAAGCAATGAGATGTACCTTCAGCTCTGACAGTTGATGAACGTCTGGGACTGACTATGAAAACTGCCAACGCATATAATTTTGCTTCGATTTTCCGGGGTCGCAACGGCCTCGCGGAAAATGTGGTATGTCTCTCTCTGGCTTCGTCGCTAGCAAGGAAATCTGCAACCTTCTCGATCAAAGCAACGTACTCCCCGTACTATGGATTCATTTTCAAATATAAGGGCAAATCATGCGGTGGATATCCGCTCCGAGACTCTCACTTCAGATAATAATCATCTCAAAAAACTTCATCTTTCTAGTCAACCATGCTTTAGATCCAGTGACTGAACCGGTTATGCTCTCTCAGCCAGTTGCGGATTGCAACATACATACACATAACTCTTTCCTCATGTCGCGAAATAAACAGTGTTCAGTTCCTACACCCAAGACTTGGCCTTATCGCAGGACTTCACGCCGGGCTCGACTTTGTTAGACAAGAATCACAATATGTTTCAAGAATGCAGGGGGTCATTCGGCAAACAATAGACATTTAGCAGACGAAAGATTTGGATAATAACATTAGAATAAGTACTACTCATTGATAGGAACCTTTTTAGAACTTGCAGTTGGACATGTCAGGCTCGGAGTCATCGAAAAACTTGAAACGAAAACCCGGGCCTTCAACAACTAGATCCCACGACACCCACAATTTGTTGTTCCAAGTCCGACGGTAATTGCCAACTTTTTCGCTGCACACAAATCCTGTCAAGATACTAAAGCAAATGGCAAGTATTATGAATTAGGAGTCCGTCTGTTTGATCTTGGTGGACATTAGGTACTTACGCGCTCTGGGTCATAGGGTCGTAGAATATGTTCTCAAGTATTCCAGGGTTGATTGCAATCCCCGCCGCAACCGCCTTTCTGTTGGGTCGAGATCAGCACTTATTGATCACGTAGTGTATTCAGGATTGAATTCCAGAAAGGCATAAGCGTACTCCCATGCGGTTTTTACTGCTTCGCGAACTCTGTCGCGTTCCTGTCGCTTGAAGGCCCAAAAGATTGACTCGGTCAACTGTATGCCCTGGGCATGCTCAATAAGAAGGTATACGGCAAAACCACCGGGAACAAGCGGGGAATCCTGGCTCTGTTGTTCAATCTTCTGGGAAAGAAGAGTCGGGGTCGAGACGCAGTGATTGGCGGTCAAGATACGCAGTGCATCCAGTTGCTCTTGGCCAGCCATAGGCAACGTTTGAGTTGCTTGACGGGCTCTTTCAGCATGAATGGCATGTTCAGACCCTTGATAGGGGACCCTTTGGGTACATTAGCTTCAGTTCCCCGTTGGCGAGACTCCCAATGATGAGCCGGGAGGGTATAAAATACACGCACTGTAGGAAGATTTTGATGATCGCGACATTGTTCCTGTTATCACTTTGGGAGCAGATGAACGTGCCATAGGCTCCAGAAGCCTTCTGAAACTCTACGTACTTAAGCGCGGTCAGTTGGTCGTTCATCTCACCTAACTTGCGTTCGAGAATCCAGGTCGAGACATAACCCTCATCAAAATGAATTTCTTTGCCGATGAAGTCGCTGTGGAAGAAGTAGGTTTCCGTCATTTTGATGGAGACAAGAGCGATGGCGCAGATACGAGACAGATGTGTGCTAGGGGACAAGTGGATTGTGGGTAGGTATCTTAGGTAGGTAGTAACTAGTAGGTAGATACAGAATCCAAAGAGGATGATTAAGAAGAAGGTGAGGAAAAAGCGATGTGAGAATGAAGAGGTGGGTAAGGTACTTGGGACAGTGAAGTGAGGTAATACTACGGTAAGCCCCAAGGACCTTACCAAGGTTTGGATAATCATTCACAACAAAGTAATCAGTAACCAAGCATTAGTAAATCTTAACTCCAGTTTTTCTGACCAGGACCCAAGAGCTGCAAGAGCCCTCTCATACTTTTCGATCTGTTTATTCATGATGTTCAACGGCTGGTATCTTCCAAATTTCGTGACTATAGCTGAGTATAATGTTTTGCTTATAAGGGTGTTCAGGGCCTTCTGTAATAAGGATGAACAAGAAATCTACCTTCCAAGGTAGCATCAGCAGCTTATATATAGGGCTTATCTTCTATATAAATTTGCACTTGATTAGCAAGAATGCTTTTCACGCCTGTCAGCATGCTTTAGCCAAGTAGGATGTCAACTAAAGGCGACTTACTAGGTATATCTAAGGCACGGACAAGCTCCCCAAAACAGGAGGGAGAAACTGACAGTGATATGGGGCCAGCGCATAGAAGACAACAGTAAGAGAAAGAGGTGTGTGCGAGAAGGAGTAGTGATAAGTAATGAAGGAAGCAGATAGGCAGTTTCAAGAAAGGCACAGAATGCTTCAAGAACTCGGGTATCATAGCTGTCTGCTTAATTCATAGTATATTGGTGCTTATGCTGTCTATAGAGTGCAATAGATCCATGGTGACCAAATCTGCCTTGGTTATATATATCCCGGCGTACTGCATGTGTAGGGCAATATGGCCGAGTATTTCTACTATGTAACTATTACACTCTCAAATGTGGTGAACAACATCATCACTGGGCGGACATAGAGATTACCATGTTGATCTCACCTGTTATCACATGTATGATATCCTTTCTGTGTATAAAACCACACACTCCAAAACCCAGCGGTAGCGCGCACTATACCTGAAACGGTGATTGACAGTCACTACCCACTGAATGTAGTATGAGTAGCATTCGAAAGCTTCCCCTTTCAACAAGTTAGCCTGGCTAGCTCAATCGGCAGAGCGTGAGACTCTTAATCTCAAGGTTGCGGGTTCGACCCCCGCGTTGGGCTTTTCTTTTTGCAGTTTTTCATTCTTGCTGGACTCGGGGGTTTTTTTTCTTTGGTTCCAGGTGTGTGGACGATGTGGGTCGAGATGGTTTTGGTATGGATCCACCCATTGACCAATTAACTAATGGGTTTCGGGTAGGGTTGTTTCTGTACAACTACTACTCCGTACCAGATGTCTGTATACTTACCTGCTTGACTTCCTGGGTTCCTATGTCAGATGGAGAGAAATATAATATTAATGTCACTGGCATGTTGCAAGGCATGATCCTTGCCCACAGCGCCTTTCAACACCCATAAGGTATTCAAGGAACCGATTGCTGATACCGTCTCGATAATATGATACATGAAAATCCGCAGGGTTGAACCATCAGAAGGAGACTAGACTCAGACAATGATCTGATCAATCCGCCAAAGCCTGGGCGACTGCCTCTCTCCACTCGTCATCTCCGTCGCCGCCCATCATCCACTCCGCCCACGCAATGAACCGCACGAATAGTATTAGACAGAGTAGGAGCGTTGATTCCAGAGCCGTCTACCACTATCAATCAGTATAAGTACATTACGGCTACCCGCCTCGGTCCAACCAGACTGCGGCAGACATGAGGTTGATGTATCTATGGATTGATGGATGAGAATATCCAGGTACCATACCATCGGTTGAATCCGATCACCGTGTGCGCCCTGTTTGGGTAGGCTGAACGCTACTCAGCGATCTGAACACTGGCTGTTAGCCTTGATATTATCGTCGCCAGTGTCTGGGGTAACCTCGATGGGACGCAAAACAGTGTGGGAGACCTTACGACGGCAGGTAAAGTTGATGCACTTGTTGCACTTCCCCTTGCAGGGAAATTGGCCGTCACAGATCTGACCGCAGGTGTCGGCGTTGAGTTCGCGGAACGCTTTGTCGAGGAGACTGGTGTCTTGTAGGGGAGCTGCTACTGCCGCTGCTGTGGTAGAGAGAGCGAGCACAAGGGAGATGGAGACGGAGAGGATGGTGGAGGCCTTCATCGTGTCTGTTGTCTTTCGCTTTCTCTTTCTCCCTTTTTCTTCTTTTTCTTTTCTATTTTTTTTAGCTGGGAAGAGGGAGAGTGGAAGAGGTTGATGGTGAATGAGGAGAAAGTGATGCTACACGGGTGTTCAGAAGAAAATCGGTGATGGTTACACGGCTCGGTGAATTGGGCTTCTTTGTTTTGCTTCTCCTCCCCGGTTACTTGCATCTCGGAAATTGAATCTGCGCCCAGCTTAGTTTGTTTTCGTCCAACAAAGCCTTCCAAGTACAGGGGGGAGATTGTTGAATACGCGCCTCTTTGTCGCAAGGGTTCATACTAGGCCTATTTACCATCGTCTTTGCTTTCGAGCATTATCATAAATTAAGCTCGTGGATACCTAAATAGACAAAGTAATTATAACAGAAGCACATTATACAGGGATCCGATGTCAAGGCTTCTCTGACACATGGACGACAATCTTTCCCCTCGCTCTCTTCGAACGCAGCTTCTCGAACGCCTGGACCGCATCCTCGAAGTCATACACACTATCGAGAATCACCTTCACCTTCCCCTGCTGGATCCATTCTCCCACCTGAACCAGATCCTCCTTCTTGTTCTTAAACAGCAGGATAACGTACTTTCGCTTCCCCCCACCCAAGAAACTAGGCCAAGCCATCCGATTCACGAACGTCAGCATCGACTCCGCACCCACCTGAGCAAACGCCTTCCCTGGCAGTAAGAATGCGTCGCACTCGTGGTACAGCTCGCCGGGCAGCCCGATATGATCGACCACGTGGGCAAACACCTGGCCCTTCTCCCGGAGCACTTGCAACACATTCTCCGTCGTATAGTCGATCACTTCGTCCGCGCCTAGTTCCTTGCACAGCTCCACATTGCGCGTCGAGCACGTCGTCGTCACATGGCAGCCCAGCTGTTTTGCAATTTGGATCGCGAACATGCCGCAGCCGCCTGAACCCCCGTTGATGAACACCTTGTCCCCGGACTGCACGTAAGGCGCCACCGCCTGGTACGCCGTCTGGCCCGCGACGCCCACCGTCGCCGCCAGATCCGGATCCAGTCCCTCCGGCAACGCCGCCGTAACGCTCGCGTCGCACACGAGGTAGTCGCCAAGAGACCCAAACTGCACTGGCCGGCCCATCGTCCCGTACACGAGTTGGCCATCCTCGAGGCCCTTCACGGACGGGCCGGTGATCTCCACGCGGCCGCAAAAGTCCATTCCGGGGGTGGCCGGCGTCCCCGTCAGGACCTTGGTTAGGGCGCCCATCTCGGGCACTTTGTAGTCGGCTGGATTGATTGACGCGGAGATTACCCGCACGAGCACGTCGTTGGCGCGGAGGCTGGTGGGTTTGCGCGCTGCTTGGTCTAGGACGAGATTCTTCTCTAGGCCACCGGCTGTGCTGCTGTACAGCCAAGCTTTCATGGTGGGGGGAGTTGAGTCGGGTGGCATGATGGTGGGTTCTGCTTGGCTTCTCTTCGCGCAATTGAATGTTGGTTTCTTTTCTATCCGTTTCTTCTTATTCTGATTTCCGTGTATTGCCTGGACGAGGGGCGATAAGTATAGCTGTGGGAGGTACCCGCGGGAACGGAGGCGGGAAAATGCGGGTTTCGTCCAGTATAACTATGTCCGCTTGAGCTTAATCGCCGTTTGCTGTCGTTGCACTAACTGTCTGAACACTGATGATGATGCGCCAACTAGCGGGTCTGAGGTGGAGCAGGAGATTGGGAACAGCTGTTGTGCTCTGCTTATAGTTAGTGTCGTCGGGCGAAGTGCGACCGATGACATCATCACACCCCTGGCGCTGTTTTGACTGTTTGTCCCCACGGCGTACATCGAGATATCTTGGCCTCGTCAACTCTTCGTCCTCAACTCTCCCTGCCTCCCTGACCGTCTTTCTTCCACGGGTTCACCATGAATTCAGTTGCTTGTTAGCCTTATCTTTATTCTACATTGGCATACTGTCCCTCGTTTCCTATCCCTTACGCCTGTTATCCCCAGCCTTCGATTTTTGGCTCTGTTTCTCTTCGTCCATAGTATATACCCCAACTTCTCCCTTCCCCGTCAAGGTGATGCCCATCGTTGAGCTGCCATTGTCAGCTGCAGCCTATTCACAATGCCATTAAATATGGTCGCACTGAGTGTGGCCCTCACACCAACTGTCGTCTCGACCTTCTTCTCTCATGTGGGTTGCCATTTGCTCGGCTCAAACAGCCTCGGCTGGCGGTGACGCACCCGATCCCCGCTGACAACACATGTCCCCAGTACCTACATCGCAAGTCGCACCACCACACCCCCTCCGTCCATATCTCCTACGACGAAGGCATTCGGATTATCCGCGAGTTCCTGGTCTATTCCTCCAAACACACCATCGAGGACCTCCAGCGCTTCTGCTCCCAGCGCGTCCCCTCACCCTACTGGGTCAAGACCGAACGGCTCTCCATTCCGGAGAATTACCTGTCGCTGGCTGCGACCGCAATTATCAATGAGCTTGGTCCCAGGGGCATCGCGCGCGTTGGGGGGAAGGAATGGTGGCAGTGGCGTGGGCCCTCGGAAGACCTGATGTCGGAATGGATCGAGATGCGCAATGACTACAACGGCAGGACGGAGGGAAATGGTCCCCATCCCAGCGAAAAGCGCATCATGTTGTATCTACACGGTGGCGCGTATTTTTTCGGGAGTCCGGACTCCCATCGGTACCAGATACAGCGCCACGCTAGAAAGCTGCAGGGCCGGATCTTCACACGGTAAGAAACCCCGCCTTGCTTACGTTGGCGATTGTACTGATTGGATGTGCGCAGTGAGTTGGCGATTGCCCATTTCTATCGTTTTGACGAATAGTGCAAGCGGACGGAACTGACCTTGCATGTAGCGCAATATCGCCTGGCCCCGCAATTTCCCTTCCCGTGCGCTCTGCAGGATTGCTTGGCTGCTTACCTGTACCTCTTGGATTCGTATAAAGCAGAAGAGATTATCTTTGCTGGAGATTCTGCTGGGGGTGGTCTTGCGTTATCGTAAGTTAGCCCTTTGGTACGGTTGATACGTTGACTAACCGGTTGAAGGCTGCTCGTCATCATTCGGGACCAGGGATTGCCTTTGCCCGCAGGGGCAATCTTGTTATCGCCATGGGTTGACCTCACCCATTCCTTTCCTAGTATTGTGAAGGAAAATCCCGGCGACTATATCCCCCGCTATGGCTTTAGGCACAAACCATCCGTTGCTTGGCCCCCACCTAATTCCGACGAGATACTGGCTATCCGGAAAGGAGTTAGCAAGTTGCCTGTCTCAGGGCAGGGTGAGAGGCAGGGTCAGAGCGACGCAACCGATGACCAATCTTCGGAGGTGCCCGGGGGGGAAAAGTGCATGTTCGATGAACCGGAGAGTATCAAGGTCCCCATTGACGGCAAGGTCTACGAGGTCAAAGATCAGGTCCACACATACGCGCCAAATGAACTCTTAGGCCACCCGCTTGTGTCGCCCGCTATGCAGGCCTCCCTCGGCGGTCTTCCCCCACTCCAGATCTTGGTTGGAGGGGGCGAGAAGCTACGCGACGAGCAGATCTACCTCGCTCATAAAGCCGCGGATCCAGCAGCTTACCCCCCGAGTGATGCCTGCCTGGATGAGCACGACCCCAACCGGGAAACGCTCCATAAGTATTCGGGCACCTATGTGCAGCTTCAAGTCTGGGATGACCTCTGCCATGTGGCGACGACGTTGAGTTTCACGCGTCCCGCCAAGTATATGTTTCGGTCGATCGCCCAGTTCGGAGCGTGGGCGCTGGCTTGCGCTCAGGAGTCCGAGATTGACATCCTCGATGACAATGAGGTTTCTCCCGTGTCATCTACCAACTCTGTCGACCAGCCGACCTCTTCACGCCACGGAACCGGTTCGAAGAGGACCAACACGCTGCCAGTGTCCTCGATCGGCAAGGCTGGGGACCCACTGCCAGCTTTCAGAGACCATATGATACGCCAGCGGGTGGACAAGAGAGGCAACGTATACCCCCTCGACCCTCCGTCTTCGTTTGAAGCCCTTCAGATGCCCAGGTCGCAGATCGGGGCGTTCAGCCCTGAACTCGTCAAGCACTGGCTCGCGGAAAAGCTGGAGTGGGACAAGAAATATGGCAAAGAAAAGCGCCAGGCCCAAGAACAACAAGCCAAAGAGATCGCCTCGTCTCTCGGCGGATTCAAGGGAGAGCGACCTCCAGCTTGCTCCCTTGCAGCAAGGAAGGAAGCCCCGGAGATCTTACCGACCCTCAACCCTCGCAAGAGCTACCCGATGATGATGTGGAGTAACTGGGCCAGTAAGCACGACGAAAGAACCATAGAACGGGGCCACCAGAAGGACGGTCGCTCGAGACGAACCAGCGTTGACGCCGGACGAGCGGGAGCGTCCATCAAAGGCTCCCGTCCCACATCATCCGCCACAAACCCCGAAAAGGCCGTCCAGAGCAACACACAGCCCCAGAACATTCCACAGCGCTCCAACGGCGAAGCCAGCTCCTCGCATCGCCGAGATTTCAGTAACGACAAGCCACCGAACAGCCCGCTGATCGTGCTGCCAGCATACGAAGACGACAAAACGTTCTCGGAAGAAAACTCCAGCACGAGAGCCCTCTTCCACGCCCCCGGAGTCCTCCCCTGCAAGCACCGACCCACATCCTACGGCGGCTCAGCCACAATCCGCAGCGGCATCACCGCCGCCGACGTGGCGGACGATGCCAGCACCATCGACGACCGGTCCCTAGCCGTGACCGGTAAGGGGGTGGACGGGGCGAGCACGCGCGCCGTAGTTAACGCCAAGGGTGTCATCGGCGTCTTGGCCGACGGTGATGGCGATTCCGCGCGCCATTCGGTCGATGCCTTCTCCGTGCCGCGCAGCTCAGCCGATCTCGACACCCTGTCTACATCCGCTGCGCGAACCGCGACTGATGGAGTGACGCCTCCTGCACGGCCGGATATGCCTGAGCGGGAGGTGTTCAAGACCGCCGATGAATACGTAACCCAATGATTTATATAAACAACAGTCTTTCTTTACTCATCTACTGATGATGGCTTGATACTCGTTCTATCTAATACCATGTACTTACGCCTTTCTTTTTGTTCCTTTTTGTTGTCTTCCCTTGCCATTTTTGAGATTATTACCATATTTAGGGCAGCCAAGCACAGCATTGACACAGCCCCCCTTTTCCTTGTTTATAATTTTTACCTGTTTTGAATACCCTTTTGTCAGCCTCAGCCCTCGGCCATCGGGCGTGTGAATACCATTCATTTATAACATCCATCCATTCGATGGCATCCAGAAATGAATTTGGCCAAAGATACCCTACACATACCCACATGTACACACACATATACCCAATCTACCACGAAAGCTACTTACACTTGGTTACTGTCTATGAAATCGAACATACTACATGTCTTAGCAGCATGCACTATCTCATTATCCACCTAATGTTAACACACCTTTGTAGAAACCAAATAAACAAAACCACAAATCAATTAACCAACTAAACAAACAATTAACCAAGCAACTAACTAATTAATATCAACTGCTAATCCACCCTCGCGATAAAACACAAACCATCCGTCCTCCCTTAGTGCCCCAAACGGTTCCTCCCCGTCCAACAGCCTGCCTGAATTCGTTTGTCTTCTGCTCGTAAATGCTATGCAGAGGACAAGTGGTGAGTTCCACCCCCTTACATGCCCATACTCTGAGCATGTCGTTGGATACTCGGCATAGCGCTGGACTGGGGTCCCGGGGCGATGGCGCTAGATTGGGGTTTCGGGGGGAAGAATGGGGGTGGAGGAGGTGGTGGTGGAGGAGGTAGCGGAGGTAGTGGAGGCAGTGGGGGAAGCGGCGGCGGCGGAGGAGGGGCGGAGGGGCGGCGGGAACAGAGGAGGAGGAGGAGGCGGAGGAGGGGGCGGCGGGGGCGGCGGGAACAGAGGAGGAGGAGGCGGAGGCGGAGGCGGCGGCGGAGGGGGTGGAGGCGGCGGCGGGAAAGAAGGAGGAGGAGGGGGTGGAGGTGGAGGCGGAGGCGGCGGGAAGAGGGGCGGCGGCGGCGGAAGCGGATGTGGGAATAGCGGCGGAGGCGGCGGGAATAGCGGAGGCGGAGGAGGGGGCGGGATGGGGAAGGGTAGCGGGGGGAATTGTCTCTTTGGTTGGATGGGGTGCTCGAGGTGGTTGCGATTGTGGTTGATACGGGGTTTTTGTGCGAGATTGTTGTTGTTGTTATTGTTGTTATTGTTGTTATTGTTATTGTTCTTGTTGGGGTCGATGATGGGGTGGGCGAAGGCGAGACACAGGATTGTGCTCAGGAAGAGGAGGATGATAGGGAGTTGCATGTTGGCGGTTTTCTGCTTTCTTTTTTCTTCTCCTTATTGTTGGGTTTGCCCAAAGGCCTTGGTTTTGTGGTGGGCGGCCTTGTGTGTTGGGCGATGAGGCTTGGTCTGACCCCAATTCAGTGAGTCGAGTCAATGTTGTGCTTTTATAGCGAACCTGGTGAGTGTCAAGTCTTCATATTTCCATGTGAAGCTCTATGGTGACTCAATATTGGGCCTAGATGCGAAGAAACTGGTCATAGACCGTATGCAGTGCGCCGATTCTCCTACTTCCGGCGTGTCATCTGTATCGAGTCGGGATAGGGGATAGGGGATAAGGGAACGGAGAGAACAGAGGAGAATCACGGAAGTATGGGGCCACAATGGTTGATATCGAGGCTTTGTATCACTGTTAGCATAGACATGTAGAACAGTAGTTCAATAGGCACGTTCCACACGGCTTGATGCTTCCCGTGAACATCATGATAGGGTCAAGTACCCGACGCACTAGGTCTTCAGGTGTTTAACACCTATGCGGGCTTAACATGCAGAGATGGGAGAAGCTGTCATTATGCGTAAGAGAAGAGGGAGGAGGGAAGGAGTTTAGATTCCTCTACCCGCTGGTTTCTGGCTTGAATGTAGTGCCATAAGGGCCATAAAGGTAGGCGCCATAGGAAAGTCGTGATATCAGGCGACTAGGGTAGTCTAACTAACGGATGTCCTCGCTCGAGCGGACATTATGACAGCCTGTGATGCCTCAAGACCCGTATGTTGCAATTCCATTGCTTCACTATAGACCAAAAAGACCCGAAGCAAAAGAACCGACGGCGCAACACCCGGCTAGACAGTTACAGGACCACAGTATGCTGTAACCAGAGACGCGCCCATCAAGCAAGTAAGAGATAACGGCAAGGGCTTGCATGGCCCATCCTCCTCTCGTTGGCCCATCCTCCTCTCGTTGGTCCATCCTCCTCTCGTTGGCCCATCCCACGGAGACAGATTCCATGAAAGAGATCCACAGCGCGAGTACCCGAGGCGCTTGCACCTTCATGCCAGATGAAACAGACATCATGATATTCAAGTTTGCGGCCTACCAGGATCGCAGATCTCGACGTCTTGACCCGACACTCGACGGTGGTGAGGCCGATGTAGAGGGTCAGAAAGACGAAAGTGCTTTAGGGAACGAGCCCCGTAGTGCATCTGTTGTCACAGAAGCAGCGATGATATTGACCTCTTTGATCATTGCGAATGTGTTGCTTTTAGGGATCCATATCGGGTTGTTGTTAACCTCACGCTGTTCCGCTCCGGCCAAGTGGAATTTAGATATGGAGAGGCTGTCGAATTGGTGTAAGCCCGACAGCTGGATAGAAGATACGGCATTGTTTGATTGATTGTATGGCTGCCAGCGCCCGTCTCTAATGAAATCGACATCCCTATACGCCCGAAGATACGCAGCAGAGATTTGTTTCCAAGCCCGGATGTGTTGAATATACGGGAGAGAACTAAATCAGAAGACAACGCGGCATGGGATGACTTTGACAACGTCAGGACGCATATCGCGACTCGTGCGGATATCCTCAAACTGGGCAAGGATCCAGATAAGATAGCCCGTCTTGAAGACTCGTACTGGGGGTTGGGGGACGACGCCTACATGTTTCAGCTAGACGTCATGCATGTAAGTCAACCACCACAATTCACGAATAGGAGTCAAGATTCCAACACTCCTAGCAGATCCACTGCCTGAATCTGCTCCGTCAAACCGCATTTGGCAACAAGGAAAACGAAACCCGCAACAGCATGTGGTGGTCTCGTCTCAGTAACTGCGTCGCTAGTTTGTTGCAAAATCTCCAATGTCACGCAACCACCGAGGCCTTGACCATGGTGTGGAGGGAAGGGGACGATACGCCATCGCCTGATCTCGACGTTAATGGGAAATGTCGCGACTTCGAGGCCATCCGTGAATGGGACGAGCTGCATGCGGTTGATAGTGATATGTTTGGGAAGATGGCTATTCCGAAAGATGCTTTTTTGTGGCCAAACTCAGTGCGTCGAGCGACATTTGATGGGAGGAGACGGTAGAGACAATGAAGAAGAAACTGTAGGTTGAGGACGAAGACTTGGACATAAATCAGTCTGTATACTGGGTACTATCTTGGGACTGTGGAAGGAGACGTGTAGGTTAGGTAATGTCGCACTAGAAATAAGGTTACTGACGAAGCACAATAGTGTCCTGATATCTTTTGTAGCTAAGTGGGGATTTTTGCAACTAGTAATGAGAAGATCGGGCTTTGTTCCTTGCCCTCAGAACTATTGAGCCTTCACCTTCATCATCGCCCCCGAAACCAAGGCATAGAAACACCCCCCCATCAAAAAGGGCAGCCCAAACCAGCTCTCTCCCCAATGCAGCCCCACACGAAACGCATAAGCTAGCAACGGGCCCGCGATGACCATCCCCACGGAGCTAACTGCCGCCGCCGAGCTGTATAGTGTCCCCACATGGTCCGGTCTCACGAGTGTGGTCACGAAACTGCGACAGGTCACTGCGAAGGCGGCGCCGAGGGACAACAGCACAATGCCGAGGACGAGTACTGCGCGAGAAGACGCTGTTGCGATAGTGACGAGACCAAGGGCGGAGACTGCGCTGGTGGCTTGGGAGAGGCGGAGGTCTATAAGGTTATTAGGGAGGTGGAGGTTTTTACTGAGGAGGGAACAGATGGCCGGCATAAGGAGGAGGAAGCTTGCTAGGGTGATTAGACCACGGAGGGAGATGAGAAGGCTGGACTGGTATTTTATTCACGTTAGCGTTTTCAGCTTTTGGAGAACATAAGGTGGGGATGTGCATACGTTGCCAATACTCCAATGGAACCGCTTCGACGTATACTGTAGTAGCAGACTCGTTGACTGTTTGCTGAAGCTCGTAATGAACAGCGCAAAGAGACAGATGGTCACGCCTGGGTTTTCTGTGATGAACCGGGTTGAGTTGTGGAGGTCTCGCATTTTGTCTTTGATATATTGCGTCCGATATTTCTTTCCAGCTGTTGTCGTCTGCGTCTGCGTCGTGTCTTCGTTGGAATCTGTCGTTGAGACACTCTTTGATCTGGCGTCGGTCAAGGTCTCCGGCATGAGGAATGCACTGAGTGACCCTAGAATGGCAACCCCTAGGCCTAGCATGAACGGTGGCCATGGATTACGGGCCATGAGGTATGCGCTGACGGGGGTGGCTAGCACTTCGGATAGAATGACCGCGCTTGAGAGGCGGAAAAGGGCAGTGGCTCTAGAACTGAGTGAGCAAGAGATCAAACCTACTAACATGCTGGGCATACATTTCTTCTTTGGGAAACACGTCCGCTACCATAACGAGAGAAACAGATGAGAGCGCCATGTCACCGCCGCCAATAAGCCTCCACATCCCCGACAGCCAAACCAGTCGCAGGGGGAGGAGGGTAGAGTATAAGCCTTTATCTGTGTAAGTTATGGCGTTGAAAGCGCACCGGGGGGTACTACTTACACACAACACGCACCCAGATCTCCCCAAGCAGAATGCCCAATATCCCCAAGAGGAGAATCGGTTTGCGTCCCCAACGATCCGCCGCCACGCCGTACGGGATGGCCAAGATAATTCCTTAATCAATGTTACTCTCAGCGCGTAGTAGCAGCGTTGAAACAATGAAATAGCCATACCAGGTAACACATCACTCGTCTCTTTCCATCCATTCACCAGCGCCAGCTCACTCTGCACCGGCTCTGATTTACAGATGGCCTCCGTGGGAATTGTGCCGGGGGGGTTTCCCAGAGTGGCCATGTAATTCCGGCAGATTATATCCTGAAAGATCTCTGTCTGGGGTGCGGTGGTCAGATAGAAGCCAAAGTCACAAGCGAGGACGAGCGTGGACGCTGCGATCATGACCGTCCGTTTCCGGGATCGTGCTGTGGGCGGATCTGGGACCTGATCGGTCCCGAGTAAAGGGGCGTGCTCATCGTGAGTACTGGAGGTACTCATTGTGTCGTTATTCCGTTTGGAGAGTGAGACAAGATGATGTGGAGGGACCGCGAACTGTTTGTTATACCCGAACTGTCTCCTAGGCTCCGGTAGCGTGGTATTTAGGTTGAGGGCACGTGCCTAACAAAGAACAGGGACAAGCTAAGGCTCAAAGAGGGGGTGGCGGTCCTCACCCTTGCCCTGGAACTCGCTGACAAGCTTATCTCGAAGCCAAATAACGGTGAAGTGGTTGGTGTTATGGAACTAGCGGTACCAATCTAACCCTTACAGATGCGGCGCAGCCAAGCGGGACAGAGAGCCAATGAATCTTGGAAAACTTGATCAACAACACGCAAGGGGCAAAAGAAGATAAATCAATAAATCATGATGTGACTCAGTTAGTAATATACTCAACTGGTGACTTCGTGTTGTGAAGAGTATTTAATTGAGGAAATAAGAGAAACAATGTTGGTGGCCTAGCTGATGATAGAGATGCGCCTGTCTATGAATTAGGGTATCCATGATATCCTTCCCTCCTGATCTGCATGATCAACAAACAAGAATTACTGAATATACTTATGTGGTACATCTACAAAAGAGATCATCGATCTAGTGGAGTTCTCGTGTGGATTCAAATGGACGATCACTACAACCCTGATTCCGCCACCCCGCAGACCATACTATGATCTAGAATGCTCAGCCCTAATTTTTGATAAACCAGAAAATCCAGTCATCTTTGAGTACCTTCGTATGTTTTAGTTATTTCCACGAGGATGATGGCATCACAAACTTGATTTCAAAAACGTAGCTACTACACATATCTATCCAACAAGCGATGAAACAAAGCTGCATGTCTTCCAAGCCCAGATTACTAGATATGGCAATAATCTTGTCCCTCTCTTCTCCTTCTCTACTCAAAATATTCTCAAACCCATCCCAGCACGACCCAAGACGGGAGAGTACGAAGAATGGTGGAGAGTTATGCATACGGTAACTAAGTGGTCAGCATATAAACAAGATACAGTTATAGTCTACTGCGAATAATAATGCGATAGAAAAGTAATAATTCTATAACCAATGAATACGGATATTAGATGATAAGGTAATAGGTATGTAACTATACAGACTATACTAAATTTGTGAATAGTTACAAGAAGTGTAAGATTATTCTTATATCATCATAAATTGTTTATCATCATCTGTGAGTAGCGACCAGCTGCAACCAGTGGTAACTATCAGACAACTGTTAGCAACTCCCTTGAGCTTTTGACATCAGTCTACTATAATTAATATAGCTTTCGGAAAATCCAAGATTAATTGGGGATCAGATGATGATACTATGAGCCACCTTTTTTTGCGTGCCATCTAATATGTTTGGATTCCCTCCCTAGCTCAGGGTGGCCGCGGGGAAATGATACAGCTGACTAGCACTTTAGCAGTTAGAGCTGTGAGATATGAACACCACACGGTCATCTGGTTTGATATAACATCTCCAGGTAGAGCGGAACCGTGTCTGTATGAATCTTACGCTCTTTATAGCACAGGGGATTTCTTATCTGAAATGACTGAATTTGGACTGGTGTCAGAAATTTCCGAACAAGGCAACGTTATATAGACCACCAACATATTTACTTGAACCTTTAGCAACTAATAATAGGAAAGTAAGGCAATATTCATAATTTACGAAAGAGAGATTAGGCAGATATATCCGATAAGCATTTTGATAGCCGCACTCAACTGACATCTTCCAAGGCGATCTACGTCACCTAGCTTGGGATCGCAGCACCAAGGATAGGACTTGACAGGGGCCTACCCAAACAAGCACTAGAACGGAAAATATCTCTGTCGTGCCGGTGTCTAAGCCCCCGAGCTCAACCAATCATCACCACCTCAGAGTCTCTAATGAGGTAAAGTACCGCCTTGGGAGGAAGACAAACCTTGTACAAATGGGCCATAGCACTCCACGCACCAAGAATCCCCTGGATTTGTGTAATCCGTTTTGTTTATCGTGTGTTGCCATTGATAAGAGCTTCAGCCCCAACTGCAACTAATGACCCCGCTGTTACATCGCCTGAAAGCCATTCCGTGATTACTCGGTGGGAACTCCAAGCGTTGCTTGAACAGCCTGAACACTTGATAGCTGTAAAGATGCCACAGGACTTGTGCTAGAATAGGGTGGATTGGACCCTAGTAATCTAGAATGTTGGAAGAGCTCTCAGGAGAGTGCATAGGTTAAAAACGATATCTTTAGGGCATGACTGTCACGTTTTCCGTAGTCAGGCGCAGCCTAATAAGTAATATCATCTCCATTCTTCTCCCATTCTTCTTACTTATTTGTTCGTTGGACCAAAAAGACTATTCTTTTCTTCATATTTTATCTAGACTTCTGCGAAGAAAAATATATTTCTCAAATTGTGTGAGCAAACATGGCGGCAACCTGCTATGCGGGCAGCGACCGTCAGTTTGGCCCTCGTGTTGCCATCAACTGTCGAAATTTTGATTTCACTCTTCTTTTCGAAGATGCCGTGCTCACTGTCTTACCCGCTGGCTTGTTCGTAATTTTCTTCCTGGTCCGGCTGGAGATCCTACGAAGAAATCCGGTGAAAGTGATGTCTTACAAATTGGCAGCGTATAAAGTGGTAAGAACAACATTCTTCGTAGAGCTACGAGTACTAATCGCAGGCCATGACAAGGAAAAAAGGCACTTTTAACGACTCTCTTTGTGTTGCTTGTGGTCTATACGGTCCTACGGATTCGAACGTCAGTCTTGCATACTCCGTTGTCACTGACATCCGACATCCTCAATATCGTTGTCGCCGCTGGCGCAGTGGCCCTCTCTTTCCTAGAAGATCAACGTTCGACCCGACCATCGGACCTCCTCGTCATCTATTTTTCATTGCTATCACTGCTGTGGATCCCGCGACTACGCTCCCTGTGGTTGATCTCGGCGTCAGGCCCCTGCAGGGTCTTGTGGACAACGATATACGTCGTCGCTGTCCTAATTGCCTTCCTCGAATCGACCAGAAAGGTCGAGACCTTACGTCCTTCGTACAAACATGTCACAGTAGAGCAGGCCAGTGGGTTCTGGTCTCGAAGCGTCTTTAGATGGGTTGTGCCCTCTATCCGGCTGGGATACTCCACGATACTGTCCGTCGGAGACATGCCGAAGGTCGACGAGAGCTTACAAGGCGACGTGGCGCGCGAAAAGCTGGAAAGAGCTTGGGAGCAATCAGAGGGGAAATATCGGCTCATCAAAGCAGTCTTCCGCGCGTACCGTTGGACTGCTATTTCGGGGATTATTCCTCGGCTCATCCTCGCTGGATTCACCTTCTGCCAGCCGTTCCTTATCACATCGACTGTGGATTACTTCGCGGGAGAAGCGAAGAATAAGCCTAAGGAATACGGACAGGCACTGGTGGGGGCATTTTTGCTCGTTTATCTGGGGATTGCAGTATGTCTATACACGTACTATGGGCCCCGTGGATTGAACCAGAATGCTCTCGGGGTGCTGGGTCTGAGTATACTGACGATGTCTAGATATCGACGTCCATTTACTGGCGCCAAACATACCGACTGGGCACAATGGTGCGAGGAGGTCTCATCTCGCGCCTATACTGCAAAACTACCGTCCTGGCACAGGAGGACGTGAAAGGAAATGCAGCCCTCACACTAATGGGAACAGACGTGGAGCGCATCGTGAACAGTCTCAGATCGTTGCATGAAATTTGGGCCTCAATTTTAGAGGTCATCGTGGCCGTCTATCTTTTGCAACGTCAGGTTTTTCTGGCTTGTCTTGTCCCTGCAATCATTTGTTTGGGTGAGATTAGTCTTCCACAGCACTCCTGTTTACTTGTAAGTCAAAGATACTGACATGCTTTAGCATGCGTGTTTGGTGCAGGCCCGATATCCGCGCGGAGCGCACCAGCGCAGAGAGCTTGGGTCGAGAGAGTCGAGAAGCGGGTTGCTGTTACGTCCACATTACTGAGAGACATGAAGTCTGTGAAAATGCTGGGGCTGACCGACGTGTTTTTTGGGCTGGTGACCAAGTTGCGAGTGGCAGAACTGGAGACATCTTCGCGGTTCCGCAAGCTGCTAATCTGGACCGTGCTACTATGTATGCAGGCTTTAGGACGGCTGGTTCATTGGAGATGTGCTGACTCTCGATAGCAAATGTACCAAGGGACGTGGCCCCGTACATGACATTCGCCGTTTATGCAATCATCTCTGTGGTCCGGCAGAATCAGTCCCTCATGGCGTCTCAGGCTTTCACTTCACTCTCTTTAATCACGTTGTTGACTACGCCTCTGTTGGATTTTGTGCAAGCGGTTCCAGCATTGATTCAGTGCGTCGGTTGTTTCGAAAGAATCGAGGAGTATCTGGAGAGATCGCCGATTACATACCCTCCTTCGACGTCTGCACTGACAGACGTAAAAGTCCAGCAGACTGAGGATGCAGAGAAACTCTCTGGTATTTCTGCTGTAGTATCATTTAAAGATGCAGAAATTACCTGGCCATCTGGCTCAGAAGGCGTGTTCCAGAACCTTACCCTGGAGATTAGCAAAGGGATCACGATGATTACCGGGCCGGTGGGCTCTGGAAAATCGGCCTTGATCAAAAGCATACTTGGTGAGATGACTGTGAGCAAAGGTTCTGTTCACACAACGTCCGAAAATATTGCGTACTGCCCTCAGGTACCATGGATTGTGGACGACACTATCCAGCAAAACATCACCGGGGGCGCACAGTTCGACTCAGAATGGTATGACTTTGCAGTTTCTGCTTGTGGGCTGAAGGATGATTTCAGGTATATTACTGCTGGAGACATGCATGTCGCAGGGAGTAACGGCGCCTCCTTGAGTGGAGGTCAGAAACAAAGGGTGGTAGGTCGTGTCCAGGTGGATGCCATTGAGGACGCTGTCGACGTAGCTAACATGGAAGTAACAGGCGCTTGCACGGGCCATTTACTCTAGACTCCCTGTCATTCTAATTGACGATATCTTCAACGGCTTGGATTCCAAGCGTGTAAGTAGCCTAGCTGCAGCTCTATTCGCTGAGGATGGACACTTCCACAAAGCCGGCATAACAGTCATCCTGGCCACTCACACCGGTATAGCCTTATCTGTACTCTACGACAGCTGGGAAACAGGAGTAACGTCGTACAGATAGTCTTCTTCCATACGCAGATAAGATTATTGTCGTGGACCATGGAGCAGCTGCTTATGCAAGCTCACATGGAGACCTTATAGACCGGACGCCAGATGCTATATCGGAGGATTCGATCGTGTCCCACCGGGAAACGCCCAACCCTCATACTAACAAAGCTCCTACAGAAGAAAGCCAACGTCTTGCAGTCGAGGACGATGCAAGTGATACCCGGTCCAGAGTAGACGAAGTCGACTTCTCACGGCGCGATGGCACTTGGGAGGTGTATACATACTACACTAGGAGTGCAGGCCCCTGGATTGCCGTGGCGTTCGTTGCCTCGATATTTGTTTGGACTTTTTTCAATACCTTCTCTAGTGAGTTTGCGCTAAATTAATTCCCTATGTCAGTGCCCAATGGACCACTCACGACCCCATGCAGCTCTGTGGATCCAGTGGTGGTCTGAGTCGAATGCGACAGATCCCAACGGCAGGGTTGGCTGGTACCTGGGGTTCTACACCGGATTCACAGTTGTCGGTATTGTAGGCTGCTTCGTGGGCTGCGTGTGAGTCTCGATCCTAGAAAGATGAGAGAGTGAGGTAACGAGTTCTAATATCTCCAGCCTCTTATTTATCAACATCATCAACGACACGGCATTAACACTACACACGGACCTACTGAAAGCCACCTTAAAAGCGCCGTGGAGCTTCTTCCTAACAACCGACGTCGGGATCATGACCAACCGGTTCAGCCAAGATATGGATCTCATCGACATGAAGCTTCCAGTCTGGGTGGTTAACACCGTAGCCTGTGAGTGGACTCGACTTCCCATCCCATTCTTGAACCGGTTACTCACCCCGCGCCAACAGATGTCGCACTCTCCTTGATGAATTTGATTCTACTATGTGTTGTTGGCAAGTACATGGCCATCACTTTTCCTTTCCTGATGATCGCTTTCGTCATCATCCAGCGCATTTACCTCCGGACCTCCCGACAGGTGCGGCTGCTCGACATCGAAGCCAAAGCGCCACTCTACGCCCATTTCGCAGAGACAATCGACGGGATCAGCTCGCTGCGAGCCTTTGGCTGGGGCGACGCCTTCCAAACAGAATGCAACAAGCGAATCAATCAATCCCAGCGGCCGTTCTACACGCTGCTCTGTCTGCAGCAATGGCTGACCCTGGTTCTGAACCTGGTCATTGCAGCCATGGCAGTTATACTAGTCGCGATTGCCACGCACCTGAGAGATCAATTCAGTGCTGGTGGTATAGGTGTCGCGCTGAATGTGGTGCTAAGTCTAAATCAGATTCTAGTGCAAGCGATTCAGGCGTGGACACAGCTGGAAACGTCCATTGGTGCCGTTTCTCGCGTGCACAGCTTCCAGAAGGACACACCTTGCGAGGACAGAGCTCTCGAGGTTCAGGCACTACCGCTCATGTCTCAAAAGTGGCCATCGGAGGGCGCTATTGCCTTTGAGAATCTTACGGTTGCGTACCAGTAGGTGACAACTCACCTCTGCTTACGGTCTAGAAATGGCTGACTCCGGATAGAAGTACCGATCGTCAACCTGTCATCAGAGATCTAACGTTGAAGATCAAGCCTAGGGAAAAGATTGCCCTCTGCGGCCCGTCGGGGAGTGGTAAAAGCTCGCTGATCATGACCCTCTTGCAGATGACGGAAGTCAGAGGCGGCCATGTCTCCATCGATAACCGGGACCTGGCACTCATCCAGCCATCTGAGATACGGCAGCAGCTCAACGTCATCCCCCAGGACCCATACTTTGTGCCTGACACGATCCGGTTCAACCTAAACCCCCATGCCGTCGCCTCCGACGACGAGATCATCGGCGCAGTCAAGAAAGTGGGCCTGGGCCTATGGGAGAAGGTCCAGTTGAACGGCGGCCTTGATGGAGATCTCGACGCTTCTCAGTGGTCTATGGGGGAGAAGCAATTGCTGGCATTGGCGAGAGCGTTGACTTCACGAAGCCCTATTTTGATCCTTGATGAGGCGACAAGCAAGTGAGTATTGATTGCTGCCTATCGCATCTACACCCCTTTCTGTCCCTCCCTCATAGTACAACGGCAACAGATCATGAGTATTCACGAGCAAGAGCTAACGAATGGAACCTTCCTCCCTACCTAGCGTCGACTCCGAAACGGAAGCAATCATGCAAAAAGTGATCGAGACGGAATTCGCCAGCCAGACGGTTATCATGGTCATGCATCGACTTCGCTACGTCACCCGCTTCGATCGCGTGGTTCTTGTGAAGGAGGGAGAGCTCGTTGAATGTGATAGTCCGACCGCATTGCTTGCACGAGACTCGGAGTTTGCGCAGTTCTTCGCTGCGTTTATGAAAGAGCACTGATCAAATATTGTTCTATTTCTCTAACAGAGATTAAGAGTAGAAAGGATCTCAAGATAGGCAAGGTTAGCAGATCTAAGAATGAGGTATTTTGATGAGAAACCATGTGCAAACTTATTTCAGGATACTCAGGGCATTTTCAGTTCTTCTTAGTAGTCAAAAAGTAGCAAGACGACCTGTGTAAAGAAATAGTTACGCCTGTAGTGTTGAAGGCGCTGATGGTGTAGTTGAACAACTCGATATAGAACGACGATATTGCCGGCTATACTTCACCGCCGGAATAACCCACCGTATTAAAGAAACACTCCGCCTCCCAAAGAAAGTAGATTATCCGACACCGCCTTCGGAGTTTCCGCGGCAGAAAAGAATAAAAAAAAAAAAAAAAGAAAAGACAAATGAAGAAAAAAAGCTCCCGCAATACAAGACTTTTCTCGAATTCCATACAGAGAAACAATGGCTCCTAAATCTTTGGCAGAACAGATCGCGGAGCTCGACGACCCGACACCGAAGGGTGAGTTTGATCTTCACGCGATCATCAATTATTCGCATACCGAATATCGTGAACTGACTTGAATTTTCGCGACTAGATTTCGATCCCGAGGATCTTGAACAGGGGGCCCAAGATAGCTCCGACGAGGAGGGCGGACAGGATGCCGATGCTAGTGCTGGGAGAGAACATTACCAGGCTGTAGGGTTCGTGTCTCGCTTTTTCGATCCTGTTGGATGCGACTCAGTTTGCTGACACACTGCAGAAAAGGGAAACTTCGCAAGCAGGACCCTATCAACTTGGGCAAGCAATACGCCGGATCGAAGGTCAGCAGAGACGCTCTTGAGGCGGAGAGTGACGATGATCCGTTCGCGGCACGTTCCAGCGACGACGACGATGACGCCAGTGACGATGATGAGGATGAGGAGGGGTCAGGCAGTGACGAGGAGGACGTCTCCGACGAGGAAGAAGTGATGGAAAAGAAGCGCTCTAAGGGTGTGCAGAAGAAGGGGAAATCGAATGCGCGTGAAGATATGGAGACCGATGGGTCGGATGATGAGAGCGAGGGGTTCTCTGGCGAGGATGACGAAGACATGGAAATCCCGTCTGACGAGGACGACGATGAGGACGACGACGAAGAGGATGAAGATGAGGAGGACGAGGATGAAGATGAAGACGAAGACGAACCCCCCAAACGCAAATCCTCATCCGACGACCGCGAGGAACTCCGCAAACTGATGGCCTCGGACCAAAAATCCATCGCAGCCACCATCTCGCAAGCCACCAAAGCCGATGCCGTCAAAGGCAAAGCCGTCAAGCAGCAGCGTGCGACCTTCGACGCCCTTCTCAACTCGCGCATCAAACTCCAAAAGGGTCTAGCGGCCATCAACCAGCTCTCCGGCACGACCAAGAACGCGGACGAAGTCGACGGTGAGGCCGTCAAGTCCGCCGAGTCCGCCGCTCTCACCCTCTGGTCGACGCTCGAAGACCTCCGCGTTGCCCTCGCAGATGCGCACACGCCCGGCGAGAAGCGCAAGCGCGCGAGCCCCGCCACGCCCTCCACCTCGTCCGCCTCGCTGTGGAAGCGCATGACCGACCTCGAGGCCTCCTCCCTCTCGCACCGGCGCACCGTCCTCGACAAGTGGTCGCACAAGGTGCGCGGCTCCAACGCCACGATCCCCAACACCCGCGGCAAACTCCTCGGCGCCAGCGCAGCCGGCCAGCAGAACGTCAGCGCCGTCCTGGACGCCTACGTCGCCACCGAAACGGGCGACCGCGCCGCCAAGCGAGCGCGCAAATCGGCAGCCAGCGACTCCGCCAATGCCGACGACGAGCCCATCTACGATGACACCATCTTCTACCAGTCTCTGCTCCGGGAGCTCGTCGAGCAGCGCCTGTCGTCGTCGGACGCTATCACCAACGGCATCGACACCCTGCACATCCAGCTGCCGTCGCGGGCGGTGCACCACGTCACGGGCATGCGCAAGGACAAGATCAAGCGGGACATCGATACGCGGGCGTCCAAGGGCCGCAAGATGCGGTTCGACGTCCATGAGAAGTTGCAGAATTTCATGGCGCCTGAAGATCGGACTTCGTGGACTGGCCACTCCCGGAATGAGTTCTTTGCGTCGTTGCTGGGCCGGACGGCTAGTGGGCTGCTGGGTGAAGGCGATGACGAGGAGGCGAGCAGCGGTGGTGAGGAGAGCGAGGAAGATATGGAGGAGGGTGGACTGCGTCTGTTCCGCAGTTAAATTGGTTGGATATGTAGATTGTTGATAGCATAGTTGTATAAATTGTTTTAGAGCGATCAACTTGTTCATCTCGCATTGCGCACGCTGTTCAAGTACAACTATCTGTAGCGATGACACTTTTGGTTCCTCAATGTGGTTATGTCCACACATTGATCGAAGAAGCGCGATTTGACCATATACGACATGAAAGCTGCCTACATGAATGCCCGTCTATAATCAACCAACCTACAAGAAAACCAGTCCATAACCCTATGTATTACCAATGAGCTAGGTATCAATAAAAGGAGACTAGTAAATCCTGGATTGGATTATTCCGGTATCGAATATTCTGGTCTCATGCAGGTCATCAAGCATAGTCTCAGTTCGTCTCTTCCGTTTTCGTTGTCATCATCATCGTAATCATCATGATGGTCGTCGTCATGGTCGTCGTCAACCTCGTTCGTAAATGAATCGTCCGTTCGAATATCACCCACCATCTCAAAACGCTAAATCAAACGCGCCAGCCGTCCATCAGATCCGTCAAATTGGTCTCTATCCAAGCACCTGGCCGAACCATGCCCCGAGTCCAATTCAAGTAGTCAATCAATTCACAAAGGAAATATCAAAGGAGGGAATGTGGAAGCATGCGAGTGATATGTACAGTTTCTCCTACTTTAGCATCCAGAAAGTAAAAAAAAAGAAACACGAAAGAAAAGGAAGAGAAAAAGAGAGAAGGAAAAGTCATCAAGTCATGGCCACAGAACATCATCATCGCCTATATCGGACATCAACCCGTCAAGAGTTTAATCCCACGAGCCCCGCTTGGCTCTTCTTCTCCGTTCTTGGGTCGGCGAGTATTGCGGTAGGCCGGTGCCCTGGTAGGGCCGTTCCCAGGTGAAATCCGTGCGGGTGGGATGGCCCAGCATGCGGTCACGGACAGCACGTTCAAGCTGGACCTTTCGGTCTTCCTCTTCCTGCGGCGATAGGAAATGGGGGAGGCCGTTCCAGTCGACGATGACGGCGCCGCTGACGTCGTTGTAGCCGGGGAGGGTACTGGCCATGTTGGTGCTGGTGCTTATCGAGGCGGGGGAGGAGGAGAGCATTTCGGTATGGTCTTGGAGGAGGGGGGTGGGTTCGTCTAGAGACGGGAGATACTCGTACTCGTCCGGGGGGTCGATGTCTTCGTAGATAAATGCTGTTTCTTGGGTAGGAAGAAGTTGTTCTTGTTCTTGTTCTTGTTCCTGCTGTTGGTGCTGTTGGGCATCGGCTGATGGATCGAGAAAGTCTCGTGTGGATTGGTTTCGATCGGATGAGAAGAAGGGGATCGGGTCTTCGGTCGCATTGGGACCTCTCTCGCGCGGGGATGGCGGTGCAGAAGTACTGCGGTCTTCAGAGGACGGCGAAGAACGTGCTTTCCACAGACGCCAGAGCGACATCGGGACGGTGGCTGGCTCGTGGTTGAGGCGCGTCGACAGTAGAAAAGTGATAGGTATGGTGTACCACGATAAGAGACCCTCCCACAGTCTGTTGAACCGGTCGAGTTGATAATGGGATAAAAATAGGTATGCCCAAACTGGCTCTAGAATTGCTCTTTAATGAGGAACGGCTTGTGTGCCACACTGAGTGGAGTGATGTGGCAGCGATGCTTCATCGGGTTGACTTTGGATCGTGCATCGAGCTGCTCACTCTGGCATCGCAGATTGGCTTGGCTGGAAGATCACAAGACGATTGGCCGCGAATGCTTGACATATCAGGCCGCTACACGTAGAGAAGCACAGTAAGTTGCGAATGCAACAAATATTCACAGGTTAGGCAAAATAGCAGTAAGGCCGTTGCTGCCCAGATCCTCCACAGAAAGGAGATCTCCGAGGGGTCGACGCGGCCTCATACACCGGCAGTTCCAGTGATAAGGGTTGTGGAATGGTTGTCATGTCGTCTCTGGAGTCAAGTGATCCAGATCGTCTATCGGCTTGCATCGTGCAGGGTCTTTGGGCTGATATGATAGGTCATCTAACTGGTAGGGTTTTGAGGCTATGCACGATTGTTTGTAGGATCTGCTTCTACACCGGTTACACCGCTCTAATTGGTGCCTGTGGGACACCTGAACGTGGTAGACATGGAATATCTAGAAGGTAGTAGCCATGAAGTGTAACGTGAGCGTGAAGCAAGAATACTGATGTCGTTGTTGTCTGGACCATAACCCTAATTCGCGGATATGATAGAAAAACATCACCTAGGGACGAATGGGAGTGTCTACAAATATGGACTATAATTTTACAAAGTAAGAATGAAATGAAAACAAATAAGATACCGCAAAAAGCAGTCTTTCATTACTAGTTTATTCATTCTCTTTTTATTTCTCTTTCTGGTGTACTACTTCTAAGTTTGCGAGGGCATCCGAGGATCTACTAATCCATCAAGGCAAGGAGGACGACCCATGTCGTGTTCACTTCTTACTGTGGTTATATTTCTTCAGCAAACTCTAATGGTCGGATTGAATGTGCCAACACTGTAAACCTAAAGCATGGAGCTCTGGAGTGTCAATCAACGGACTATGCAGCATTTGTTGGGCTGACTATATGAGCCATTCGGCTTGAATTTGACTTTAAGTACCCCAGCCAGCGGCTTGTGATAGCGCTTTAGTTTTGGTATAATTGTTTATCAAACGATAAGAGTAAAGGCCAGAAAGAAGTCAGGAATAAGAATCAAGCCATGGAAAGACATCCTAGAAGGATCCATATCACTCCAACTACGCCCCGACAGGATCCAAGGCCGGATGATAATCACGCTCGAAATCATCGAAAGCTATGGGATGTACCACTCTCGAGTTTAACAGGCAAGACGGTATGTGTAGAGTGAGCGTCACTGATTGTGTACTCATATTGAACCAAGATTCACCCGCTTTCTAGCAGTTTGAATCCATGGATGCGTCCTATCTCGATAGACTACCTCATGCACAAGAATACACGGCCTTCTACCTGGTCCCACAATCATAATGCATCTTTAATGCCAAACTTCCGTTTCTTAAAAGCCTCGTCGATTTCCCTCTCGCTATCATACCCATAACACCACATCTGCGTCGCCGGATCACTCCACTGGTTCGGGCTATGCGAAAACGAGACGCCCTGAGTCTCGGGAAACATAGCCGTATCGCGCGCCTGCTGTAGCGGGCCGTCTGGGAAATGCCAAAGCTGTCCGTTCAGAAGACTAGCCTCCTGCATCTGGCTCGTGCGCTCGATGCGAACCGTCTCGAACATCGAGAGTACTTCAGGAAGATCTGCACGCGACGCTAGATGCGTCAGTGCCTGGGCCAGTGCGACGCCGTCTTCCACGGCCATCGCGGCGCCTGAGATTGTCAGCTACCTATATATCTGCCGATGTTGAGGTGAGGCCCGTACCTTGCGACATGTATGGCAGCATTGCGTGGGCGGCGTCTCCGAGAATGACGGTCTTCCCACTGGCCCAGCGCGGCATAGGGGCACCGGTGAGGAGCGGCCATTTGATGGTTTTGTCGATGAAACCAATTATCTTCGTCAGTCTGGTCACTCTACTATCAGTATTCTGATATGGTACGTGAGATTTGCTACTGCAAACCTTGGATCCCAATCCCCAAACTCGGCCCTCATATCGCGCAGCGCCGTTGACTGGTCCCATGTGGATGGGTCGCTTTCATCCGGGTGCGACAATACCATGTTGAAGGCCTTCCCAGCGCCGATTGTATACGTCATGACGTGGCGTTTGTCTCCGATCCTAGGAAAAGACCGTCAGTGTGATACTTACTTTTAGGTGTATGTGATGGCGCTCACCAGATATTTAGGGCTGGTTTCTCCAGAAGCCACGCGGTGTCAGGATCGTCTTTCATGAGATTCACATCTACTGTGGCTCTGTAGGCGGCAAATCCTGGTCTCTCTAGTGGTTTCTCGATGGATCCATGCAAGATCCCTCTTGCGATGGACTTGATCCCTGGTTATGGTTAGTTAGAGTACATCCAATGATAGAATCTAGATAACTCACCATCTGCCGCAACGATCAGATCTGCTTTGAGCAATGATCCATTCTCTAGGGTTATCGATGGACTTTGCGCGTCATAATCCACTACTTTAGATCCTAGAACTACGTCGATCCCCAGATCGAGCGCCCTTCGGTACAAGGCGGAGTGGAAGTCTGCCCGATGGATGACATGATACGGAGCACTGAACAGCTCGCAAAAATTTGGAGCCAGCTTTGTGTACCCAATAACCTTTCCGTTGCTCCAGCGGCGAAATGAGATTGAATCTGGCTCTGTCACGTAGGGTTTCAAGTAGGGCCCGAGCCCTAGCTTGAGGAGAAGCCTGGTCGAGTTGGGTGGAATCTGGATTCCTGCACCGACCTAGAGAAGTCAGTGGATTGATTCTTGAGATTGCAGGTCAGATGCTCGTCTTACCTCGCCAAGCTCAGGCGTTTGCTCGTGGATTGTGACTCTGTGGCCATGGGTTACGAGCGCAACTGCAGTTGCTAAGCCTCCGAGTCCTGCGCCGACAACGATGATGTCTAATTTGGGTCTGTCTGTGGGGCATGGCGTGTCCTGCTCTTTAAACTGCTTTATGAATTCCAAGCAGTTGCTTGGATATGTCGGGTCCTATCTTCATCCTGTGAGAAGTGATCTCTGTCTTTCTTGGTGTCAGACCGTACTGACCTTCAGAGAGGCAGTCGCGTGCTGGTTAGCGTGGGATCCCATGACGGTATTAGATGCTGAATATCAAGTTTGCTTTGCGATTACCTTGACCATGGAGGAAGCCATCTATATAACCGATCTAGGCTCATACATATATAGTCTCGCCCCCAGTTACTGCCCCCATCCTACATCCGATCTTTCCCCGCCTCCCCCGCTACTCTGGGGTATCCTGGGGTATCCCGAGATATATCTTGGAAAGAATCTCCCTACTCGTATTCTCTAGCTCAAGACAAGTACCCCTCACAGGAATTATCTTACCCACTGCAAAATGACCAGGGACGTGGAAGTAGTCGCGGCCAGCGACACCCAAGAAAAACTGCTCCAAGATCTTGAGGACAGTAAAACCCTCCCACTATGGAAGCAAATGACGCGGTTAAACCCGCCAGCACCAAACCCCACCTGTGTCCCTTTCTTGTGGAAGTACAGCTCGATAAAGCCTAACCTGCTGCGCGCTGGCCAGCTCGTCACTGAGAAGGAGGCTGAGAGGAGGGTGCTCATGTTGATCAACCCTGCACGAGGTCTGACTTTACCCCCCTGACCCAAAGACAATTATTCTACACACTCGAAGAGAGCCAAGCTGAACCACCCAGACGCGCCCTACACAACAGACACTCTCTACGCCGGGCTCCAGCTCGTCATGCCCAACGAAGTAGCCCCAGCCCACAGACACACCGCATTTGCCATGCGCTTCATCATCGAAGGCAACGGTGGCTTTACGGCCGTGCATGGCAAGCGGATCAAAATGGAGCAGGGCGACGTCATCCTAACCCCAACCTGGAACTACCATGACCACGGCAAAGACGGATCGGGCCCGATGATCTGGCTCGACGGATTAGATCTACCCAATTTCCAGCACTTCCCCGTGCATTTTGTGCAGCATTTCGCGCAGTCGCGGTATCCGGCTGAGGATGTCGACAGCGGGTCCTCCCCGATTGTGTTTCCGTGGGCGCGCATGAAGGCTCTGCTGGATGGGGATGCTGTCGAACACTGGGTGTCTCGGCGGTATTTGAGAGCGGATGGCCGTGAAGGTGGGTATTCCTATGGAATTCTATAGTAGGGCATCTGCTGATTTCAACAGTGAGTCGCATCCTCGGTGGTTGCGCGGAGAGGTTGGAAGGAGGTCATTTGTCGCCGTGGCGTCGCGAGACGACCTCTGCCGTGTATCATGTTATTGCTGGTAGTGGGTATTCCATTATTGGAGAGCAGGAATTCACATGGGAGAAGGGGGATACGTTCTGTGTGCCGTCGTGGTACCGATATCAGCACTATGCGAGCGAGGGACAGACGGTTTACCTTTATCGGTTTGATGATAAGCCGATGATAGAGGCTTTGGGATTTTATCGTACGGAAGATACAGATGTGGAGTCTCTTGTGAAAGACTAGGTGTGTTGCTGTGGGCTTTGCTATGTGGTTTACTTGGGAAATTGCTCCCTAACTCTAACTTCTAAGTAGGGCAATCATATATTCATAGTGAATTGATTATGATGGCATCGTATATATTCCAGTAGCTGTGAACATATCCATCACAAAAATACTTAAGTCAAGCTTAATCCTGCTGTCTCAGCAAATGCAAGTCTACTATCCTCAGACAATGTACTAATCCAGCAGTATATCCATTTATGCCTAAAAAGCAAGGCACAAACATATCCCGACCACTCCCCGATCCTCCCGATGGTTCCCCGCTTCCCCATCACTTCCATCCTTTCCCCGGAACATACACACTAACCTGCCCTCTCACCTCATCAGATCACTCTGCAATGGATCATACAAGCGGCAGTCGCTCTCCAGAGCCACATCCAGTAAAACGGCGCCGGGTGGCTTTGGCTTGCGACCCCTGCAGGACTCGGAAGTCTCGTGTTCGTATCTACTCCTTCTCTCTCCACTCTAGCGACGTACAAGCACACCAAGCCAGAGTCACTAATGTCGTTCTAGTGTGATGGAAATCGTCCAAAATGCTCCTTGTGCAGTGATTTGGGTTTTGATTGCGGTTATACGCCTTCCTCCACGGCAACTAATGTCATCGTTCAGAAAGAGTATGTATGCCACTATTCCAGCGGTACAAGTGGTTGATAGTCATTGCTTAGCTATTTGAGTGGTCTCGAAGGACGTGTAAAGACGTTGGAGGACTCGCTGTTAGCAGTCCGGAATGATCTCAGTGGGCTGTCACATCGTGTGGACCAGGGACACGATCCTAAAGTCGGACACGATGAAGATGTTCCGTCAGGCTCTGCGATGCCAGACCTTGCAGGGACGGAAGATTCCGTCGATGGAATGGGCACTGTGAAGCTAGCTGAAGAGGAGGACTCGGGGTTCTTCGGTGTGTCTATTCTAAAATCTGGTTGACCATGCCAATTCGCCGTGTTAACTGGGTCAGGCCCATCGTCGAATGTCGCCTTTCTGCGACACCTGACGCGAGGAATCGTCAACTCCGGGACTCTCAGCGGGGGCCTGGAAAACCCTGTGCTCAGAACAGGCGTCTATGAAGGCGGATTCGTCAGCGCTTCTCGTCCGCCTAGCCCTAGAGTACGCCGAAGTGATCGGCCATCCGAACGTAGCGGAGAACATAGTATCTTCGCGGTACCCCCTCGGTCGGAAACGCTGGAGCTCATCCATCGGTTTTTCTCGGACACAGGGCTGCTATTCCCGTACATATACCCGCCCGCCTTTCTCGAAACATATCACCAGGTGGCAAGGGAGAATTTCAGCAAAGTAAGGCGGACGTGGTTGGGGCTGTTAAATATGGTGCTCGCCATGTCTACGATTACGACCAGTCCCGGGGTAGCTGATGCCGACGCGCGGATTGCAGAGTCGGATGTGTTTTACCAACGGGGTCTCGGGCTCTGCGGTAGTGAGATCCTTAGGGGTACCACTGTGGAAGTTGGTAAGATTGTCTTGTGTAGAGATGCCGTTCGCGGTTTACTAAGTTGACGTTCAGTTCAGTTTCTTCTCCTGATGGGTCAGTACCTTCAAGGGACGCAAAAGTCTGTGCAGGCATGGACCATCCATGGTCTGGCTGTCAAAGCTGCCCTTCAACTTGGGTTGCATTCCCGGGATGCCTCTAGGGCTTTCTCTCCGGTTGAACAAGAAACGAGGAAGAGGACGTGGTATGGTTGTGTTGTACTAGACCGGTGCGTTAAACCCCGACATTTCTCTGTTACCTTCCCAACTGAGTGGATATCAGGACGTTAAGTATGACTTTCGGACGCCCGGCAGCCATCCCGGATAGCTATGTCAAGCTTGAACTACCAGCAGCACATCCTGACCTGAACACCTCCGCGGTGATAGAGACTGAAACGAGCTGTCTTTCTCTATCATTCTTCAATTCATCCATGTACGTTTCATTCCCGCTGCCCGGCCCATATCGCTCACAGTCCAACCAGAGAGCTATACAAGCACATGTGGACCATCCTCGACCTTCTCTACGGTCAGAACCTAGGCTGCGACATGCCCCTCAGCGTCAGCCAAACCGTCTCTCAGGTATTCGCCATAGAGCAGCACCTGTTCACCTGGGAGAAGTCCCTCCCGGACGCACTACGCTTGATCAACATCGCAGGCTTGAGAAACGCAGCCCACGAGCCCTCTTCAAACACAGCGCACTTTTCCTGGAAATTCCGCACCATTCTCACCCTCCGACACCTGAACCTCCGAGTTCTCCTACACCGTCCGATCCTCGTCAAATTCATCGACGCCTGCGGTGGCCTGCAGCCTGATCCGCAGGAGCTGAAACTTCTTCAGCAGATGGGGCCGAATAGTCTGTGCGTATGTGCAGACTGTGCCATGGAGATTATTGATCTCATCTACGATATTGTCTACGACCCTGGATGGCGACGCAGCCTTTTGGGAGCGTGGTGGTTCTCGCTCTACTACAGTATGTTTCGTCTATAATCGCTCACTTCAGGGGAAACGGTTGCTCATCCTTTCTGTTAACTCTAGCGTTCAACGCGGCTTTCGTCATCCTGGGTCTGCTTTGGGTGTGTCGGAACGAGACTGTCACAGGTCAATCGATGGCTGAGTTGGTCGACCGCGCGCAGTTATACCCTTCTCGGGCGATTGCCGCCCTTCTTAAACTCGACGGCGGGAACCGGATGGTTGACCGCTGTCGTGTATATCTAGAGCATTTTAGTAGTGCTTTGGATGCGCGAGGTAAATCCTTTGTTTCTTTTTTCCTCTCCCTCGCTTGTTGCTCCTCGTAGACGTCCGTTCTAGGTCTAAGTTAGGCATATACTAACGTAGTCATCTTCACAGAAAAAGCAAGCTCAGACCCAACTCTCGGTCCCAGCTTCGGTCTCTATAATACGGCGTCGCTGGCTCCCTCGAGTGATTTTAATTTTTCACCGTTGGGAATGGAGTTTGGCGAGTTCATGGTGGACGGGGACCTCCTAGCTTTGCTCAATCGGGAGTAAATGCTATCCTAGGTAGGTCGGGCGTTGCACCGGCCCCATTGAGTTTGCATTATCCTTCATGGAAGAAACTATGAGTACAAGGGTTGTAGATCATGTGAAGGTCTTCCGATGCAGAAAAGAATCAGGGCGAGGAGATTAGACTGGTAGTTGTTTAGCATGCCATGACGTTAGGATAAGATTCTCGGGGAATTTTGAACAACCTATACCCTGTCATCCATCATAGTCAAATAATTAGGATCTTTCGGACCGGTTTCAAGGGCAGAACGGTTGCCCACTGAGCCCTAATATGAGCCCGTTCATTCCTGGAGTGGTCTACGTGGGGACAACCATACTGATCAGCCATACAATTGATAGATGTAGATAGTCATGTAATTATTTCTCCCAAGGAGTATATAAAGACCAAACAAGCCTATTTTTACCATTTGTATGATATCCCGACTACCCTTATCCGCAATTGCAGACTATCGCGTAAGGTTACTCTTCACTCCGGTCCACACCCGATCTTTCCCCGCCCCTCATTCATATACCTATTACTACCGAGTGTCCCCCACACTCTCCTCACCCTCTCCAACACCCTCAATAGAAATATGGAGCTCCCTTGGAAACGCTTAATCCGCTTCGAAGCCACTGACGGCCGGATCCTCCGCGGTGAACCCCTCGTGGAGGACAGCGTCGACCTCGGCTTCGTGACAGCAGCCGACCAGGTCCAGGCGCGCGTCATCTCCGGCGACGATATCTACGACACAACCGGCAAGACGACCGTCACGGATGAAGTGGTGACTGTGAAGACGATTCTGGGCCCGCTGGCGCAGCATGAGGTGCCGATTGTTCGCTGTGTGGGGCTGAATTATATGAACCATAGTTAGTTGGTTTCTGTCCCATGGAAGGACCTGGACGCATTGAAGAGATGTACTGACAAGCTCATCACACGCACGACAGTCAAAGAAGCAGGACGCACGCCTCCCCCGTTCCCGTCTATCTTTTTCAAGCCCAACACTACGGTTCATGATCATGGCGCTCCTGTTGAGATCCCTTCCATCGCGCAGGACGAGCAGGCGGACTATGAAGGAGAACTGGTACGTCCCCTGTTCTTCTTCTTGTCCCTCGTGGTCTTCAAAATACAGACTCAAATATCCTCCTCCCTCCACCGTGCCTATGTCCTAACGCCAAATAGTGCATCGTAATCGGCAAAGACGCCAAAAACGTCCCCCGCGATCAAGCCCTCTCCTACATCGGCGCCTACACCGTCGGCAACGACATCTCGTCGCGCAAACTGCAGCGCGACCCCGCGCTGGCAGGCCGCGTGCCGCAGTGGTGTTTCTCCAAGGGCTTCGACACGTATGGGCCGCTGGGCCCCTGTCTAGTTGCTGGGTCGCAGGTTGCCGATCCGGCGGCGCTGCATCTGCGCACGGTGGTCGATGGCGAGGTGCGCCAGGATGAACATGTCGCGGATATGCTGTTTGATTGTGCGTATATTGTGTCGTATTTGTCGCAGGGGACGACGTTGCAGAAGGGGAGTGTTATTATGACGGGGACGCCGTCTGGTATGTGTCTCTCTATCCTTCTCTGTGTATTTTGTCACTGACGCTGTGTTCTGAACAGGGGTTGGGTTTGGATTGAAACCTCCGAAATATCTGACGCCTGGGACGCAGATGGATGTGAGTGTGACGGGGATTGGGACGCTGAGGAATAGTGTGGTTTTTGCTTGATCTGTAGAATGTTTAGAATTAGTGGTGGCTGGTTGAACCGTGGTTGAGTTTGACCAGCTGTTATAGTAGGAGGAACAGCCTTTCTTTCGAATGCTGCCATTCCACCGTCTTTGACATCCATTGAAGCAATTCGAGATATAGAAATCATACTTCTGTTTCACTGTTCACCCCACATTCTATCAACTCTTGGCACTGGCGAGTCTGGACTCTGGACGCGCGGATGACGCAACGATCGACGGTTGATACTCTGCTAATAATAAACCACCTCCGCCTTCTCCTCTTTCTCCATTCCTCTACTTCGCAGTCCCTGTTTCACATCCAATACCTCCTCCCCATCTCTCTACATGGCCACTCAAACATGTATCTCGACTTCCACAACCGCCTGGGCCTGGGTTCCCTCCTCACGATGGCCCTCTCGCTCGTCTCCCCGCGTGAGCGCACCCTCGTGAAGCATGAGCCCGCCCTTCCTCCTTCATACCCACTAGCCGTGCGCAACCCCTATCTCTCGGCCTGGATGCCCAGCGATCAGGTCCAGACGCTGCCCTACGCGGAGCCCCAGTTCTGGGCCGGCCAGAGCTTGACTTGGTCGGTCATGGCCCGCGTCGACGGCCAGACGTATAGCTTGATGAGCGTTAAGAACCCGGGCGACAGGATTCGTCCCGCCGTCGTGCGCTCCGCGGAGTATACCGCGTCGCACTCGGTTTTTACACTGTCGGCTGGTTCGGTTGTGTTTATGCTGGACTTCTTTTCGCCGGTTTCGCCGGCGAATTATCTGAGGCAGTCGCTGCCTTTTAGTGCGCTTGGACGCCCTTCTTTCTGATCCTGGATTGGTGCTAATTTGCTGTATAGGCTATTTGACTGTTACCGTTTCGGAGTCTTTGGGCAATGATGTTCAGATATTCTCTGGTATAGATGGCAGGTGGGCGGGGAGACCACAACGGACAGCCCGTCATTTTCAGCACGCCAATTCAACCGCCATATACTCACTGGGCGTCAAGAACGCGGTCCCATACTCAGAGCACAACGATATGGCGACCTGGGGCGATGCTGTCTTTGCTGCGCGCCCGAGCCGCACATCCAAACTCTCCTTCTCGTCCGGAGACCGCGGCGACGTGCGCTCTGATTTCGTGCGGTCCGGGAAACTGTCCGCCAACAACGAGCCTTGGGTCCCTGGAGGCATCGTGGCGCTGTCGCATGATCTCGGCACCGTCACGGGGAGTAAGTCGGTGAATTTCGCCGTTGGTTATGTGAGAGAAGCCGCCATCAATTATCTTGGGAAACCCTATACCGGATACTATCGAGCTGCGTATCCCTCCACGGCGGAGGCCCTCAATCACTTCCTGGACGACTACACGGATGCGCTCCTGGAATCGCGCGTGCTCGACACGGAGATGGCCACCCGAGCGGCGGCCGCGGCCGGTCCCAAGTATGCGGACATTGTCACGCTCTCGGCGCGCCAGGCCTATGGCGGCATTGATGTCACGATTCCCGATGACACGAAAGACCCTAGTGATGTCCTGGCGTTTATCAAGGAATTGTCAAGTAACGGCAACCTCAACACGGTGGACGTGATCATGCCCGCCTTCCCCATCTACTACGTGATGGACCCCGACTACATCCGACTGCTCCTCGAGCCCATGATGCGGTATCTGGCGGCGGGCCGCTGGCGGCAGCCGTACGTGATCCACGACATGGGCTCACACTATCCCAACGCTATCGGCCACGACAACCAAGTTGCTGAACCGATGCCCATCGAAGAGTGCGGCAACCTGATGGTCTTAGCATTGGCCTACGTGCGCGCCACGGGCGACACAGCGTGGGTCGAGCAGTACGTCGACCTCCTGCGCCCCTACGCCGACTACCTGATCGACAACGGCGTCGACATTGCCCTGCAGCTGTCATCCAATGACGCGGCAGGTCCCCTAGCCAACGAGACAAACCTGGCCATCAAGGCAACCGTCGGTCTGAAGGCCTACGGTGCCCTAACCGGAGAGACAGAGTACTCTCGCATTGCCGACGAACGGGCCAACCTCTTCTTCCACCAAGGACTAGGCACGGACGACACCCAGACACATTTCGTCCTGCAGTACCCCGACAGCCAGGAATCCTGGAAGACGCCGTACAACATCTTCCCCGACGTCCTGTTCGACCTGCGCACCTTCCCCGACGCAGCCCACCAGATGAGCAGCGCCTTCTTCCGCACGGTGCGCGCCGAGTACGGCGTGGCGCTCGACCACCGCCAGGACTGGGCCAAGTCCGACTGGAACATGTGGCTGGCGGCGACCCTGGATGCGACGACGCGCGATGAGTTTGTCGATGACCTGTGGGCGTACATGACCAACGGCAAGCACACCTGGCCCTTTTCGGACCGCTATGTGTCCACCTCGGCCAAGGGGGCTACCCCTGGCGTGCCGGTTCTGTGTCGCGCACGACCCACGGTCGGGGGGCATTTCGCTCTGATGGCACTCCAGGGGCCCAAGTCTCTCCAGTTGGCTGTCGCGAAGGCGCTGGATGAGACGCCCGCAGCGACGGAGGTGTTGGTGGGGATGGACGGTGCCGAACTATGACGGATGATGTATATACCTGGACCACACGACTGGCGTATTAACGTAGCCCTTGATATGGTCAGATAGATCGACATGATTCAAACAATAAACAGATCAATATAGAACTCCTTGCGCCGTCGCCAGTTGGCGATGGGCAGTTGCCCCTGGAGCGGCTGACATAAGCGGGCGCTCCCCTCCCAGGGCGCTAAACCCAAACGGGACGAATCCAAACTTCCCCAACTGCGTCTCTCTCTCTCTCTCTCTCTCTCGACCTCACCTTCTTCTTCCTCTTCCTCTTCCTCTTCCGCTTCCACTTCTTCCCCTTCATCCAGTTTCAACTTCCTTCTCTTTTCTCACTTCTCATTCCCCTCCTTCTCTTCTTCTTCTTTCTTCCCTTCCCTTGATTCTTTTTCTCCCCCTCTTTCCTCTTTTCACACCGCCTCCTCAGGTCGACCACTCTCCATATCAAATCCGCCTCCTGATCTTTGATCGCCCAGTTCCCATCACGGTCATTCTATTTCGTCGATCTCTCCCTCACTCATGGCTTCTGTAAGTTCGTCGGTGCCTTGGCTACCACCCTCTCAATCCCTTCCCCCAGTGATACGCATCCCCAGATGCGCGCCCCGATCTAACGTGTTGCCATCAACAGCCCCGTCCGCCTCACAACTTCGGTGCGCAAGGCTACTCGTCCCTCCCCAACGGCGCCACCAACCCTGTCCCCGGAGCGGTCCCTCTTCTTCCCAACAATGGCCGGATTATTCAGAACGGCCCGACTAGAGTTCTGTGTATTGCCGATGTTCGAGGTGAGTCCCCCCGTCCTTCGCGCGGTGGGTAGGATCCTAGCGTTTCCATGTGGCTAACGGATGTTGATGTGTCCTTCTGTGTGACGTAGGGAATTTGAAATCTTTGAATGAGTTGGCCAAGCAGGCCCGTGCTGATCATATTATCCACACTGGTGACTTTGGTTTCTATGATGATACCTCGCTGGATCGGATTGCAGACAAGTGAGTCCCCCTCCCCTCCCCCTCGGGTTGACCCGAACGCGGTCATCCCCCAAATCAGCAAACCGACCACTCCACCCCCACTGTCCATCCCCGCGTACCTGCCTGTCGGCCTCGTGTCAAGGATGACTCCCGGATCATCCAGCTAACACGTCATCTTCCCAGGACGCTCAAACATGTGGCCCAGTACTCTCCGCTGCTTCCTGAAAATGTGAAGCGCGCGATTGCTCAAACCCCGCCCCAGCAGTCCATCAAGCAACGGTTCACGCCGGACCAGCTGCCCCTCTCGGAGCTTTCCATGCTGCTCGACAAGCGGCTGACCCTCGACGTGCCCGTATACACCGTGTGGGGTGCTTGTGAGGATGTCCGGGTGTTGGAGAAGTTCCGCTCCGGGGAATACAAGGTGGACAAGCTGCACATCATCGACGAGGCGAACTCGCGGTTGCTGGACATCGGGGGCGTCAAGTTGCGCCTGCTCGGGTTGGGAGGTGCCGTCGTGATGCACAAGCTGTTCGACAACGGTGAGGGGAAGACGACGATTGCCGGTGGCCAGGGTACCATGTGGACGACGTTGCTGCAGATGGGCGAGTTGATCGATACGGCGAACCGCGTCTACGACCCGTCCGAGACCCGCATCTTCGTGACCCATGCCTCGCCCGCGCGGGAGGGCATGCTGAACCAGCTGTCGGTGACGCTCAAGGCCGATTTCTCCGTCTCGGCCGGTCTGCATTTCCGATACGGCTCCTCCTACAACGAGTTCTCCGTCAACCCCTCGCTCGACCATTACCGGGGCAAGCTCGCCGCGTCCAAGGCCTCCTTCCACGACGTGTGGGAGACGGTCCGGGGCGAGGTCGAGGCGGCCATCTCTTCCAACGAAGCCCAGAAGACGCTCCTGGACAACGCCCTCGACGTGGTCCACAAGATGCCCACCGTCGCCAATGGCGGGAACCCCTTCGGCGGTCCGTCGGCCGCTGGCAACGGCGCCGGCCAGGTCGACGAGAGCGCCTTCAAGAACATGTGGAACTTCAACCTGGCGGATGCCGCGTTTGGCTTCCTGGTGCTGGAGATCGAGGGCGGTCGCATCGCTACGGAGATGCGCGCCCAGGGGTTCAACTTCTCCCACCGCAGCGGCAAGCCCTTGGCCCCGGCGTCCCGGCCCCCGTGACGGGCGGTCCCCCGGCCGGCGTCTCGTCCCCCGCCAGCACCACGCGTGGGCCCCCGCAATTTGGCCAGGCCCAGCCAGCCCGGGTCGCCCCGCCGGCCCAGCAGCCGCCCAAGGGCCAGGCCGGTGCCTCTCCCGCCCCCGTGATCCCGAAGCCCGCCACGCCGCAACCCGCGGCATCATCCGCCGCTCCCGGCTCCCCCGCCAAGTCCGCCGACGCCAACGGCACCGCCCAACCGGACAAGTCCGCCGAGTCGCCCGCGTCCCGCGGGGAGAAGAAGCTGACGAACGGTCTGTTTGTGTCCAACGTCGACAACGAGCAAGCCGTCCGGGATATCTTCCCCGAGGAGGATCGGTCGAAGGTGGTGAAGGTGGAGAAATGGGGCAAGTACAACCACGTCGTCACGTTCAATACGGTCGAGGAGGCCAAGGCTGCGCTCGACCGCCAACCCACCGAGCATAAGAAGCCCACCCCGCAGGGTCAGCCCCGCAAGCCCAACGTCAAGTTCTTCGAGGACCGGGGCGGCCACCGCGGCAACGCCGGCACCTGGCAAGGCAGCACCCGCGGCTCCAACCCGCAGCGCGGATATCAGAGCGGTGGTGCCAGTGACAGCGAGGGTGGCCGTGGGCGCGGTGGATTTAGCGGACGCGGTCGGGGTCGCGGAGACCGGGGTGGTCGCGGCGGCGGGCGCGGGGGTCGCGGGGGATTCACCAAGGGGTCCTCCGACTCCCCGGCGCCGACGTCGACACCCTCCGGCGGCGACAAGCCGGGTCCGTCGGGCGGCGACGCAGCCTAAGCCGTGACTATGACCAATGGCATGTTTGCTTCTTGTTGATCTTTTCTCCCCCCCGTTTCTCCTTTCTTAAAACGCCCTATTCTCTTTTCGTTTTCCTTTCTATTTTTTGTATCGAAATCTCTTTTTCTCTTTTCTTACAGGGCTTCGTTAAATTCCCAGCACGTGTTTCAATTACCACGAATATTCTAATTTTTATTTGTTGTGCTATTTACAACACCGTATCTTCTGTATCTCTTTTCCTCCGACCCTCTGTCTAACTACTACTCCGTTGTTCTTGTTTTTACCTTGCAGCGAGATTCATGCTTTTGTTCTCCGCAGTAGTCAGTGAGTCAGTCAGTCTTCTTGGGACTGTCTATCGGACGGTCGACGGACGGGTACGCCTTACACTTCTTTGTATGGTATGATATGGGATGAGATGAATGAGCATCAGATGGCTCGAAGGGGGAAGAAGAAGATGAGACGAACTAAGAAAAGACAAAAGGAAATAATAAAACAAACTCAAAAATAAGCTTGCAAGAACTCAAAATCAATAGATTTATAGATTTCCCCCCTTGTCGATTCATTCAATCTATCATCCTATCCTTCCATTTTATATAAACCTCTTCCTCTCTGTTGTGTAAATTCTGGCGTTTACTTTTATACCTCGTTCCTTCTTTCATTCTTTCATTCTTTCCTTCCTGACTTCCTGACTTCCTTCCTTCTTTCCTAAAAAAGCAGGATCAAATCAATATCGATACACCTCTGTAGCTTCCTCTCTTTTTCTTATTTTAATTTATGTTTTCGCTGTCTAGTCCTTCCTTCCTTTCCCCTTTCCCTCTTTCCCTCTTTCCCTCTTTCCCTCTTTCCCTCTTTCCCATCCCTAATCTTAATCCACGGCAAATGAATAGGTTATCTCCTCCATGCAAACACAAGCTACATACTAGGGTAAGAAAATGTCATATCCTATCTCCAAAGAGTAAGGAGTAAAGAAAAACACCTATATAAGAAAGAGACAGGAATTAACAAGGAAGAGGGGAGCTACTACATCATGTCGTCACCTCGTGGGTATGTATGTATCTACTGGCCACTTTTTAGACGTTTTCTTCACTGGATACAGTTGCCGTTGTCTGTCATTATGGCATGTATTACGTATTAGATGCGGTAGAGATTGTCCACGGAGGAAACTATAAGATTGAAGAAAACTTTCATCATATCATCATAAGTACACTCAATAAGTACCTAGTAATCATGTTGTGCATGGCCAACCAAAGTAGAGATAAAGGCAATCACTCCGGGAAGCAGACACAAGAAATGGTCATGAAAACACCATCCAAAAAGTCCAACGACTACGCCAACCGGGAGAGTATTCCTTGCAAAACGCGAGCCGTAAAGGGCGATACGCTTGCACTAGGTCACGTCAAACCAGGTTCATCCGTCCGCCACCCTCCCATCAAAGCGCCGAGCAAGTCATAGCGTGGTGTACATTCTTCCTTTCCCATTCTTTTCATTCATTCCGATAGCTCGCCATGTATTAGTTGATCACTCCCTTCGCAAGACAAAAACCAACCCAGACGAAGGGAAACCCAACGAGTGTGCAAAGGTGCCAAGTAAGACAGGAGAAAAGAAATAAAGTAATTCAAAAATAAGGTTAAATGTCAAATATAATGCAGTGTGGTCGAACGTAGTCGGGTTTGCGGTCCAGAAGATGAAATTTGGTGAGAGCATATGCTCCATCCTCGTATTAATTTGTGTTGATATCTTTTCTTGTTGTGAAGGTGCACCGTCCTTCTCAGATTCGTCATTTCGTATCGAACGATGGGGGTGTGATCGGCAAGAGTAGTGGCGCGACAGCCGTGATATTAAGATCATGCGGGTAATCCCTCCCGGAACTACTTGGCACGGCCCATGATGTCCTCCACATCCTGCTGGTTGACGACCACGCCTCCTTCGGAACACCGTGCCTTGTTCCGCAGCTCCGAACAGAGGTTGTCCACGTCGATCTCGCCGTTGCGGAACCTCTCCATCGATTGCAAACGATCCCTGCGATCACCGTCAGTAGGGTGCCCGATGCGTCGGACGGATGGCTGAAATGGGGAGACCACATACCAGATCTTAGTGCAGGACAGCATCTGGGCCTTGTCCTCGCCGGGAACGACCTCATCCTCCTCCAACTTGCTGTCAATCTGGGCCAGCAGGCCCTTCTTGGGTGCCGGCTGCGCCGGTGGCGCCGGTTGGGTGCCCGTGCCCAGCTCGGAGAAATTGTGCGAGGGACTGCCCAGGTCCGGCAACGGGAAGGCGTCGTCAAAGAAGGTGCCAAAGTCCTGGGACAGGATGCTATCCTGCGGTTCCCGCCAGTCCCCGAACAGCACGGGGTCGAACTGGCCGCCGTTCTGCTGGGCCATCCAATCAAGCCCGGGCGTCTGGTCGGCGGAGGAATCGGCCGGTTCGGTCCAGTGGTGGGCACTGGGCGGTTCGCTGGTGCCCTGGGCCGGGGTGTTGGTGGCACTCTCGCTGTTGGACCGCACCGCGGGGATGGGGTTTCGGATGTTGCCGCACGCCAGCCCCAACTGGGCGCAGAAGGACTCCTCCCCGTTGATGGAGTGGTAGGTGCAGGCCTCGTGGTGGCCCGGGGCCTTCGCGGCTGGGGAGTGCGTGTTGGGCTCGGGGGACGTACCACTCGACGAAAGCAAGTGGCTCTGATGGGAGTCGGATGAGGAGGATGGCGAATCGGAGTTGGAGAGGTCGATCACATGCGGCGGTTTGGAGTCACGAGCCGACCGGGCGGGGGGCTTCGCGGGCGCCGAGGCGGATGCCGGGGTGGTGCCGGCGGACGACGGGGCGGTGGGGCTGCGACCGGTGGGGGACTGGCGGCTCACGACGCCGGGCACGTTGGCGTTGCGGCGCGAGGCCTCCTGGTCCTTGGGGGGTTGGGGTGCAGCCTTGCCCCACGGGCCGTTGTTGAAAAGGTGCGAGCTGGGCAGGTCGCCAAACTTGGGAAAGTCGAACAGGAACTCGCTGTTATTCAGGCCCTGCAGGCCGCGGGACGGCGCGTTGGGGGCGGAGCTCATGGCCAAGAGGCCGTTTCCGCTGCTCGCCGCGACGCTCAGACGCTTGCGATACTCGCGGAGTTCGACATTCAGACGCTCGACCTGAGCGCGCAGCAGGCCATTTTCCTGGTTGGCGTTCTCCGAGGCCTTCTGAAGCTCATCGACCTTGGTCTCCAGGTCCTTCAGGTGCTTCTCCTTGCGCTCCCGGAACGCGCGCTGGGCGGCCCGATTCTGGGCCTTGCGCTTCTACAAGTGGGGTCAGCCAACGACAAGGTCCCAGTCACCGAACCGATGGGAAAGGGTTGCATACCGAGGTCGGCTCCGAGGTCAGGGGCTTTCTGCCGGGCTTTCTGGCCCCCTCGCTTTCCCTCCGCTTCTTCCCCGATTCCTCTGCCTCGTCGTCGGACAGGTCCTTCCGCTTTTCCCCGGACTCCACCTCATCGGAGGGGAGGCTCCCGGGAAGATCACCGATCAGGTCGTCGCCATGGAAGTCAAACTCAGGGTCGTTGGGAAAGTCGAGGAACGGGCTCTCGTCCAAGCCGCCGGACAGGGCGGAACGATCGAAGCCGGGCGACATGGTGAAGCTATCCAAAGAGTGTCGAGCGGGGGTGGCGTCGGGGTCGGGTTTGAATTGAGGATGATGGGCCGGAGGACTTTCCTTCGATGGGGACTTGTTCTCTGGCCTCTGGCCGGGAGCTTTGTTGGAGGATAGGGCGGCCAGGAGGAGGTCTTGCTGGTTCGGGGTGAGGTAAAGGCCTTGCTGGTAGAGGGCGTTAAAATCGGTCATGGTGGGGCTGGCGACAGTGACGTGTAGGCCAGTGATGAACCGTGATGGTGCAGGGTCGGGCTTCCCGCCCGCTGTTCGAACGATGGAGACCGTCGCGCGATCACCGGATCAAGGTTGTTGCACACGAGGGCGCAGGCCGAGTCAGCAAGGCTTTGTCTGTTGGGCAGTGGCGTATTTCCGCGGGTAAGGTTTCCTCGGTTCCCCACTTGAGATGTCGCCGCAGGATACCCTGTTCTCCGATCGATATCCACGAGGATATAGGGGAGGCAAAGGAGGATAATCAGAATTTGCGAAAGGGGCAGAAACGACCAAGATGGTGACCGGAGATGACCGGGGGGAGGGGGGTGGATGAAGGCGTAATCTGGACCACGCCGTTCCGATCGATCAATGGAAGTGGGGAGAAGCCAATCGAAGGAAGTCGGCAGTTGAGAGTGGGGTCAGAGGGGGATCCACGAGCCAAGATGAACGATCGAGTAGAAAGGGTTAGTAGAGGAGGGGATTGAGGGTTCGATGGATGAAGAACGGAGAGATGAAGATGGAGATGGAAAGAGAAAGAGGGGAAAGTGAGACAGAAAGAATGAGAGAGAGTTGGAGCCTGAGTCAAGAACGAGAAACGTGACGGGAGATTCCCCAGGCAGCAGCTGCGCGTTCTGATTGGTCGGTGGACGGGCCGAGACCACATCCGAGACTTATGCTGCTTATAAATCATCTTCTGGCCTGAGGATCGATCCTGTCTTACTCCTGATTTATTGGTGGATGACAGGGATGTTACAGGGTGCCTTTTCTTCGTATTCTGTCATTTGACTTGATGTCTCCTTTTGCCTGGTTGATCTGAAATGACTGTATAATAACCATGAAGACGTCTTGATCTCTTATCGATCAGGATCTCTCCAGATCTGACGTAATTGGAAAAGTCTCCGAGTCGGTCTTTTCTCCCCGACTGCCTGGTTGGATGTCTGATCGTCACCATCCACAGAGTAATACTTGGATTTCTATTTCCTCCATTACTGCGTATATAGTATATATCCAAGGTAGTATACCGTCCACTACGCTATACCATCAGTAAAGTCCATTCTATGACGTGGGGATCGACCGTTGATCTCCGCTCACGTGATATACCGCATAAGGTGACATAAAAGATGAGTCACTATGAAAGTACGTCACACGTGACCTGTCCTTCCGCCGCGGCGATCGAAATCCGTCGCAACAACATCATTCCTGGGCAGATCACTTCTCGCCTCCCAACCATCCCATTTCACTTGAATTAGGTTAATTAGGTCCTGTCATCCTATCCTATCATACATTTCACAATGTCCGATGTCACCGCCCTCGAGGCCGAGGTCAAAGAATTCAAAATCCAGGTATGTCACCGCATCCTTCGGCGGTCCCATCCATCGCTAACCTCCATCAGCTGGAAACCGTCCAGTCCAGCTTGCAGGTAGACCCAGACAATACGGAACTACAGAGTCTCAAAGCTGAGCTGGAAGAACTGATCTCCTTGACCGAAACCTCCATCGCCGAACTACGACCCGCCAAACCCTCTGCCCCACCCAAGACGTCCACCTCGTCCTCCTCCGCCTCCCACCACAACCACAGCGCCAGCCACCATCACCATCCTCCCCAATCCGACTCCCGGACCCCGACGGTGGAACCCCGCTCCGAGGAGCAAGCCCCCGTCTCCTTCTCCGTCAATGACCACGTGCTGGCGCGATGGGTCTCCGGCGACGGCGCCTTCTACCCGGCCCGCATCACCTCCATCACGGGCTCCTCCAGTAACCCCGTCTACCTAGTGTCGTTCAAGTCGTACGCGACGGTCGAATCCCTGACCGCCCGCGACATCCGGCCCGTGACGGGTCCGGACTCGCGCAAGCGCAAGGCCGACGGGAGCGCCAGCAGTGCGACGTCGTCGCAGTCGTCCACGCCGCAACCGTCCCACGCCGGTGTCATCTCGGCAGCCGCCGACATCAACCCGGCGCTGGCGACCCAGGCGCGCAATGAGCCCAGTAAGGTGAGCGATGGGCCCGCGCGGCCGGCCAAGGTGCCGCGCAAGGTCAAGGCCACGCGCGAGCTAGAGGAGGGCAAGAATAAGTGGAAGGATTTTGCCAGTAAGGGGAAGATAGGTCGGAAGCAGAGCATGTTCCGGACGGGCGAGGGGGTCAACGCACGAGGTATTTTTTTCCTCTCTTCTCTTTTCACAACTATTCTTTTCTTTTCCTTTTTTTTTTTTTTTTTTTTTTTTTGTACAACTACTAACATATGACAGTCGGCTTCACCGGCTCCGGCCAACAGATGCGCAAAGATCCCACCCGAACCCGCCATGTATATCAACAAGGCGAAGAAGAAGGCTACTAGAGACGGAGGCATAAGCATGACCGATAACGAAACGACCCTGGCTTGGTGACGAACTTGCTTATTTACATATTTTTCTATTTCTTTACCTTTTCTTTTTTCGTTTTCATAATCCTATCTCGGACGGTCTGTTCTCGTTGCTAACTGGACCCGATGGCAGATCTACTTTCATTTCTTCCCTGGCTTGGTACATAGACTTGGTGGTATGATATTCTTCATTCAACTGGGGGGGTTTCGTCTATCGTGTTTCCGGTCTGTTAGGGAAGGCGGTAGTGAACTGATTGTAGTTGTAGATAGAATACCGTTTCGGGAAATGAAGACACGGAATGACGATATTTTGAACGAGCAGATGATCACAATGACGGATATCTTCAATCATGAAGTCTATCCGGTATGTCAGTATTGCTCATGCAGTAATCTTAATTTGTCTACCTTATTCTCGACAGCGTCCATCTTCTTGAAATCATCCATCTGCTACACGGCATCCCTCCATCTCATCCCAAAAATCAACCATCTCATCCCAAACTCATCAATCTCATCAAGAAAAGAGAAGAAAGAACCACATCAAAAACAACATCCCTATATATCACACTCTAAAAAGAAAAGAAAGAAAGCAAGAAAGAAACAAAAATGCCATCCATCCTAAAGAAATCATGCCGTCCCTACACCTCGCCTCCCCAACCAGCCAAAAAAGTCCGATTCTCAGACATAGTGGAACATCTGCCCGAGATTTACTGGGAGGCGGCTGATCTGGATGGGTGAGTCCTCTTTCTCTCTTATCGTCATATATGTATCTCTAGCTGGATGGATGGATATATAGGTATATGGATAGACAAGGCTAACGCCATTTCTCAACAGCGAAACCGAACTATCTGCTAATCCCGAATCCATCTTCATGGAGATTTTGCAGACGGTTTTATCTAACGAGATAACTCAGCAGGATGAAGATGTTATTATGACTGATGCTTTTTGAGACTTGCGTTGGCAGGGCTGGTTTGTGGGTGATGTCTTTCGTCCTGTTTGATTTTGAGCTATGGTGTTTACTGGTGGTCCCTGGTGGTCAATTGTCTAGGAATCATTGTTTGGAGTTGCTGGGGTTAAAGGTGTGGGCGATGACATTTATGTTATTGTGACTGCAGTGGTTAGTTTAGTATGGGTTTGGAATCTCAATGTGTCTTGATTCTATATGACTGTGGGCTACTTAGGTACTATAGGATGTAGACTAGTATATGATATACTAGTATATACTACCTAGTATCTCCACAAATCTACTACCTATATAACCAAACACCCCAGAAATAATATACATAAGTTATTGGCATAGACCTTGTTCACTTCTTGCCTCCAGAAATCATGTATCTAGCCTGTTATTGTGCTTCCAGAATAATAATCGACATATTTGCACTGCTGCTCTGTTCCCCACTTCCCTAGCATCGGTTCATTCTCTAACTAGCATACAGTAAGTTAGGTAGGAAGATTATATATAGTATGTACCTAGGTATAATATACCATTTTTACCCCGGGCTATACAAAAAACGGTTGGATGGCTTCATTAGGGCTTAACCATGGAGGACATACTCAACCTCTAAAACATACCCTTAAGAATGGAACGGGATAATGGGTTCGGGCTGACAGGGGTATGGTTCAAAAGGGTGTCGGATTCTGTTAGGAGCTGTGATAGTATTCTCTTCAAATATCAATTATTTAGATACCTCTTCGGTTGAATATATATATATATTGAGTCACATAGAGTATTATTTGATAGTGACAGTCTGGTCTTGGTACTAGGAAATATATAGTACGTCTGAACTCGATAAGACATGATCTGTATGCTACTGACAGATACCACGGAGAATAGACTAATATATAGTATACTACCTGGTAGTATACCCACAAGCCCACTAATATGCAACGAAACCTAGGAAGAAATCAAGACTCCCCCTCCTGCCCCGCCGTCTTACTCTCCGTCTCCGTTATTCCTGTCTTCAGTTTTGTCTGCGATGGCTCTGGATCGGTCCCAACTTGGGGATTCGATTGCGCCGCCCTACGTCTATCACGTTAATAGACCCAAGGATTGACAGCCAGGAGACATACGCGGTAATCCAGTGATCTTCATAATCGCCATACCATTCCATCTCCTCCTCGTCTTCGATGAGGAGGTCTTGGAGGGATTTGGGGAGGGGACTGGTTTGTCGGGAGGGCATTATGTTGGTTGTGTGTGGTTGATGGAGAAGTATGGTATCGTATAGAGGATATAGAGGTTATAGATGGATTTATGACCTCATCACTTTGCATTTTGAGAGTCTGTTACTGTATCTGTAAAAGATTCAGCAAATCAACCAACAGGTCCTATAACTCAGTTGGTTAGAGTGTAGAGCTAATAACTCTAAAGTCGTGAGTTCGAGCCTCACTGGGACCACTTCTTTTTTCTTTCCCCAGTGTTCACTCTGTTGGAAGGATCTTTTTTTTTTGATCTGTATTTCTATATTTATTTATATTGTTATATTTGTACATTTGTATAATATGAATAAGTGTATACCTCTATCTATTAGATGGCAAGTTAAGCAAAACACACCCCCGTATAGCAAGCATCATCCTGCCACAACTTCTCCTTCTTCCCATCCTTCACCCGATACACACATCCTCCCAGATCCACCACATACACCGCATCCCCGGACGCATCGCGCTTCAAGCCAATGGGCTCATGGAACTGTCGCGCCAGAATCTCCTTCTTCCCCCGTCGGCCCTCCACGCCACCATCCCCCGCAACAACCACCCGGTTCAGCGAACACCCCACAGGATGCTCCCCCCGATCCGTCCAATACAGCGTCTCCCCAGCAGCATCCAACTCCAAATCAATCGGCTCAGGCAGCCCATCCAGCACAAGCTCGATATCATCACGATCCTCAGCCGTCCGCCCAGCGGGCACATCCACCGGCGCACGGAAGATCCGGCCCTGACCACCCTTGCTGGGCCCCTTCTGCGTCCAGTAGACCAGCCCGCGCTCCGCGTCCAGCGCAATCCCCACACACCACCGCGTCATCTCGCCCTTATTCTGCGTCGCGCACCCGGTCTTCACGATCGTCTCGTGCTCCGTCCCGTCGAACCGCACCCGGTGCACCCCCATCCCTTCCCGGTCGCAGAAGTACACCCGCGACGTCGTCTCGTCCACCACCAGCTGCTTCGGCGTGTGCACCGCCGCGGGCGGGATGATCGTCTGCACGTCGCTGCCGTCTAGGCGCGCCGAGTGCACGCTGCCGTCGCATGTGGACGTCGATCGCCCCATGTTCGTCCAGAACATCCGTCCGGCTCCCCGCGCAACGTCGATCCCGTCGGGGAGGGACTGGCCTGTCACGACGGGCGTCATCGTGCGCGATGCGGTGTCGAAGCGCAGGATGCGGCCTGCTGTCGGGATGGCGCTGAGGTCGGCGTTGTTGGAGCCCAGGCCGACGTCCAGGACAAGCAATTCTTTCTTTCCGTCGTTCTCCGGCGCGGATGACGCAGTCGAGGGGCGAGTCGAAGCCCCAGCCGACTCGGAAGAGGAGGAAGAAGCAGGAGAAGAAGCAGGATACAACCCTCCCAATTCACTCTTCTTGCCTAGCTTTCCCGGCTTGATATACTTCTCGCGCAGCCAATCCACTGTCAACGTGGTATCCAACCCCCTCTCACCAACATAGTTATCCTCAATGAACGCCACCGTATCCAGCCCGATCTGATCCATCAGCTTACACGGCGGCAAGCTCGTCGGGAGCTGGAACATATTCTCCCACAGGAGATCGATCTCCGCCGCCGAGCTGACATCCTCAGCGAGGATCATCATAATCTCGCGCTTAATCGCCGCCCACAGGCGGTTGAAAATGAAGCCCGTGGACTCACGGCGCGCCGTCACAGGAAGCACGCCACAGCTGGCCAACACATCCGTCAACAACGGGAACAGCGCCTCGTCCGTCTCGCCAGACGTCATCAGCTCAACGGTGCGAATCGCCGGCGGCATCGTGAAATGCATGTTGAGCACACGCTGAGCGCGCTCACGCGGCAACTCCGCGATCATCAACCGCGACTTGAACGAGCTGCTGTTGCTCGCGATGATGCAGTCCGCCGGCGCGGCGGCGTGGACTTCCGCAAACGTGGCGATCTTCAGCGGGAGCTGCTCGGGGACGGCTTCGACGACGAGCCACGCATCTTGCACGGCGGATGCGATGTCTGTGTACACGCGGTGGGTGCCCGGTTGCGGCTTCGGCTGGGCGGGTGTGAGCGCCGTGAAGGAGCCGATGTTCTCGGCGGCGTACTCCTTCGCTGCTGTTAGGGCTGCTTCGCTGGGATCTCTCGTGTGCACGTCGTAGCCGCCTGCTAGGAAGACGGAGGCGATGCGTCGGCCGAGGACGCCCGCGCCGAGGACGACGACTGGACGGGTCATTATAGTATAGTAGACGTAGACGTATATAAGGGTAGGTATAATAAGTATATGTAAGTAGTAGGTAAACGATGCGTAGTCAGATTATACAGGCATCACATATATAATACAATACTAATAGAAGGTACATATATTATATATAGATAAACCAGAATACCGCCTCCCTCTCCAAGTCACCAAAAAAGCAATGCCGATACCCGAATCCATCCACCCATCCCTCCAGGAGAAACCGACCCATCCGTGGAGCACTGGAGCCACTGGAGAAAGAAAGCAAGGAAAGGAAAGGAAAGGAATCGGGACGGACTCGGAGCGGAGAGCTTCGGATGTATTTCGGAGTGAACCACGTTGGGAACTTGGAACTCGGCACGTCTTTGATGGTCTCCACTGTGGGTCTGACAGGTTGGTAGAGGAAAAGCTAGGAGGATAAGGATGGTTAGTGTTGGGTAGTTTGGAGAGCTTGTTTGGATGCCAATTCCGAGGGGGGTTCCGTATATTGGTGGATATGGATATTCAATAGTGTATACTACCTCCCTACTTTTATACTTGGTTGTTACTACTAGATGATTATCTATTTCCATGGTATATTCTAGATATGGAACTGTCTATACAATCATACATCTATATCAGTATCTACATGTCTTGTATATCTGATCGTCCCTTCTCGAATGGTTTTTCTCCACTGTGTATTTTGCATGGGGTGATGCTGCCCTGGGGACAACTAAATATGTCGGAAATCAGACAGTGTATCAAAGTGATCCACAAGTGCTCAAAAGTGTCTAGATATCTTTTGTAACCGAGTGGTGATTTTTCCCACAAGAAATTATATCCTAGTGATGATACGGTATCATCAAGAAGCTCTTTTGTAGAACTATTGTATTTTATATCATAGTATCCACCACTGAGTCTAGCTAAGGTCTTAGCTACTTCGACATTTTACTAACTGTTCCAGTGTTTAGTTACCGTGATAAGGTGCTGCTTATGGATTATGCTCATGTTGAGATTTCCAAGATTATAGATTATACTATCAGAAGAAACTTAATACTAGAAATAGCTACTGGTAATAGACTAAATGAAAGCACATGTGTTTTCTATGAGAAGAACAGTTCGATATTTACATATAGCCTTATTTAACATAGACTATATCAACATGATATAGATCTTTCCAGTCCGAATAAGTCTAGACTTGGTCTAAATAGATACAGACCGCGTCTTCCTCACGGAGGATAACTAACTGAACGCCAGGAACAAGCCTGTCGATCATGGCCTCATTCCCCTCTCGCGGTCAAATTACTTCCGTGAGTTGTTCCGGCTGGGCTATATCAGTGATATCATATCGCCCAACCCTAGACGCAACCCCGCATCGGAGCAGGGTCCGGATCGACTCCACTGGAGAAAATCATTCCGTGTTCAATCAGTCGTAGAGCTGTTAATCGGGCTATACCAACGCGACATGGATATAACGAACCCTCACCCCACACGGGGGAAGCCGTCCAGCCCGTGACTATATAAAGCACGCGCGATGACCCCCAATATGCATCACATATCGCCAGATAGCACAACAAGGCATCCTACACAATGCCTCGACTCACGACAATCGCCTCACTCCTCACCGCAGGACAGACACTAGCCTTCTCAACAGTGACCGTCCCCTCCAATATCTCTCGCGCTGTGCTCCGACCAGACGCATACGGATACTCAATCGAACCGTCCTCGCTGAGCCCATACCTACAAAGCACCATCGCCAGCACAGTCCTAAAAACAATCGCAGACATCATCGGCGTGGCGCCGCCCATCCGCGTCGGGGCAACGTCGCCGACCAGACACTATTCGTCCCGGACCTGGACGCGCCCTCGGTCGCCGAACCGAACGACACCACCGTCGAGGTGCTGAAGATCCGCGACGACTGGTTCCGCGGTTGGACGGAGTATTTCCCGCCTGGGACGGATTTCATCTATACACTCAACCTGCGCAATGAGTCCCATGCGTGGGTGAACGCGATGCAGGAGGCTGCTGCCGCGATGGAGGCGCTGGGCGAGTCGCTTGCGTTGTTTGAGTTGGGGAATGAGATCGATCACTATATTAATAAAGGGTGGAGGGATGATAGTTGGGGAACGAGCGAGTATACGCGCCAGTGGAAGCGTCTGACGGGGCAGATCCTCGCGTCGGAGTTCTATAAACAAGCGAGTCATCAGCCGTTATTCCAGGCGGCGGTGTTCGCGGATCCCCCCTGGGTGCCGGACCAACACGACGAGATCGACGACTTTGACATTATAAACGCCACCAAGGCGGGTCTCGTCGATCCGGAGATCATCAAGGGGTACGCGGTGCATCTGTATCCCCAGTCCACCTGCGATGAAGTCCGTCGGGCGAGACTGTCCCTGGACCTCCTGTCGAACCATCAAGTAGTCTGGACGAACGTGTCGCAATTCATCCCCCAGCAGGAGGCAGCTGAAAAGGCCCGTGCTCCGCTCATCCTGGGAGAGACAAATTCCGCGTCGTGCAGCGGGCAAAGCGGCATCAGCGACACCTTTGGCGCGGCGCTCTGGACGACGGATTATGTCTTGACTGCGGCTAGCATGGGTATCGAGCAGGTGTACTTCCACCTGGGCCACCAGAGCGAATACTCGGCGTTCACTCCGCTGGCGTATGAGTATGAGGGTGAGAGCTTGACAGCTGGTGTTCGGGCCAACGTTTACTCGCATCTTTTCCTGGCGCATGTCCTGGCTACCAAGGACAACAAACCCCAACAGATCAGCGCGCTGCCCTCGGCCAACGCCTCCGACTTTAGCGGATACGCTATCTTCGGCGAGGGCAAGCACAAGCACAAGCACTTGGGGCTCGAGAAGCTGGTCTTCATAGACATGGGCGTGTGGAACGCCAGCGTCGGTCTCTCTAACCCGTCCACATTGTCCGCCACCGACAGCACGTCTGTGTCTCCGGGACATCGTCCGACCAGAGACGTCCGCGTTCAAACGTCCTGGCCGTCAGGTACAAAGTTGCAGTTCATCAGACTCCAGGGCCCGGGGACAAATGCAAAGAGCGAGGTCGATGTGTCGGGGGTGAGTCTGGATCTGGAATCTGGTGAGCCGGTGGGCAAGATACGAAAGGAGAAAGCGGTTGTTCGACATGGAGGGGCTGTGGAGGTGTCGTTGCGTCAGGCGGAAGCTATTCTGATTCAGCTTGCATAGCGGCAAGCTGGTATATTGTGGATATAGTACTTGGTTTGATGGCTGCCGAGAGAGGCTTTGCTTGTGTGGTAGTAGCTCTCTATACCAGACCAATACCCCCGAATAACAACCTCGTCTACAGTCTATTCAAGATATAAAAATATACTATAATAATGTAATATTCCATCGCTCACTCTATAAACCCGAAAAAAGAAAGTAATCTAGAAAAGGAAAACCTGATCTCCTGCTTTCGCAACAGCCCCCGGCATAGTCCACCCCAACCCCCCCAATGCTTTCTTCAAAGCCCCCACCATCGGCGGCGGCCCACAAAGCAACACCTTATTCTCAGCAGCAACAGGCGCCAAAAACCTCTCAATCATCTCGGCAGACACGAAACCCCTCTCACCAGTCCAGCTCTCGTCGGCGCGCGAGAGCACATACCTCACCCGGAACTTGCCCGGATTCTCCGCCGCAAACGCATCCAGCTCCTTCCGCAGCAAGATATCTGCCTCCGTGTTATTCGCGTACAGCAGCGACACCTGCGTCGTGTCGGATGGATCTTCGCAGATCGCGCGAATGAGCTGGTACATGGGTGTGATGCCCGTTCCGCCGGCGATCATGCCGATGTGAGGCGCGTACTGGCTGGAGTACTGCATTGCGCCCTTGGGCCCGCGCATGTCGATCGTCTGGCCGACTTGCATTTGGGCGAGGTGCTGCGTCATGGCGCCGTTGGGGTAGGTCTTGATGAGCAGCTCGATGCGTCCTGCGTCGCGGTTGTTGGAGACGGGTGTGTAGGATCTCGTGACGGTCTGGCCGGAGGCGGTGGTGGCGCGCAGAGCGACGTGCTGGCCGGTGGGCAGGCCGAGGATGTCGTCTGACTGCGGGAGCGAGAAGACGAGGAGATACACGTTGGGAGCGACTTCTGTCTTTTGCGCGAGCGGGAAAGAGCGCCATTGGCGGGCGTCGAGGACTTTCGCGCGCTGGAGGGGGACGGATGAGCGGGGCAGGCGGTGGAGGCGTGCGGTTTGGGTGCGTCGGCGCGGTGCGTAGTGCGTGAACTCTTCTTGCACGTCGAGCTTGGTGGAGGCCCACATGCCGAGGGCGACTGTGAGGCTGAATTGCAGCGTGCTGGCGATGCCTGCGCCGGCCCAGAACTGGCGCGAGGTGGACCGGTCGGAGGGCGCGCTGAGGGACCCTGCGAGGGAGGGGAGGGCTTGCGCTAGACGAGAGAATGTGTAGCCTTGTTGGTAGGCGGCGAAGGCGGCGGTGCTGGCTGCGCCGGCGAGGCCGAGTTTGAGGAGGGTGGGGAGGAGGCTTGGAGAGGAGGCGGGCTTGACGTTGATGACGGCTGTCTGCGAGACTTGTTCGTAGTTGGGACGGTAGACCTCGATGGACTCGGCGTGTTCCTATCATCTGTTAGCCATTGATATCGCTGTATGAAGATCGGGTGAAGTACCTCTGCCGGTAGGTCGCCCACGTAGAACGGCTCGAGCTGCTCGCGCGCTTCGTCCGAGTGGCCGATCTCCTCAAAGGCCTCAGTGGCATCCGTGCCAGCCACCTCGATGAGCACGGCGCTTCCACCAGGATGGTCCTCCAGATACTTGGTCACATCGTAGACTATCGGGATTAGCTGTCAGCCACTATGGCACATCCAGGAAAGAGACTAACCCTTATTGTGAAGCACAATCCAGACATCGTCCGGCTTGCAGTGCTGCTGGACCTGTTCCAAAGTAAACGACGACATACCGACGGTGAGTGTTGCTGAATTCCAAACCCTTCCGAATACACACCAACGACCGGACAGCGTATTATTTATAATCTGGACGTTCCTTGTCGTTTTATCCAGACCCATCCCGACCCGCATCCCGATCCACCCGTCGATCCGGGATGCCGAGTCGGGCGAACTTCGCCCGAGCCTCGGAGGCCGAAATCGAATCATGTTCGGGATGATCAATGGACGGATGGACATCCGAGATGTAATATAAAAGTGCCGGTACGTCGTTGTCACATCCTAAACACTGCCAGACAATAATCACAGAACTCATCATGTCGTGTCAGTTCTACCTCGTCGGCGACGATATCGCCACGGCGCAATCGGTGGACGTCGATGCGCGCTGGAAGTTTGAAGATCTGCAGCGCGCGGTGGGCATCGTCTTCCACGTCGCGCAGCCAACTGGTATGATATCAATCTTCTCCTCAATTGAGCCTATACTAACCCATCAGGCATCTCCTTCCACACCGAAACCGACACCCTCACCTCCCCCTCCGACATCATCACCGCATCCACTACCCACCCCATCGGCCTCCGCATCGATGGCAACGCCGTGCAATCCCCCCAAGGGCCCCCGGCCTCCCCCTCGTAGGCAGCTACTACGAGATCTTCCCCGACCACCTGGGCAACCACTACCGGCTCTTCCGGAAATACGGCCCCGTCATCAAAACAACCAACATGGGCAAAACAACCTACCTAACCGACAGCCCGCAAGTCGCAGCCATCGCGCTCGCCGAATCCGCCTACATGACCAAGAACATCAACCCCAGCCACCCCCTCTTCGGCGTCAAAGACAACACCGCCATCTTCATCGGCGACACCGAGACCGAGAACTGGCGCCTCGCCCACAAGTACCTGCCCCCCGCCATGGGCCCCCGCGCAGTCCGCCACTACACCTCCGTCATGCAGGACTGCGCGCGCAAGGCCCTCCCCGTCTTCGACGAGCTCGACGCCCGCGACGAATCCTTCAACGTCTACCAGTTCATGGTGAAGCTCGCGTCGCAGACAATCGGCCACTTCTCGTTCGGCAAGGACTTCGGCCACTTCGACGCCGTCGACGCCCCGCTCCACCCGCTCGTCACCAACACCGCCACCCTCCTCTCGCTCAACAAGAAGATCACCGCCCGCGGCGAATGGTACCGCCATCTCCCCTGGGGCGACCCCGCCAAGCTGCGCCAGGTCCAGCACACCATCTACTCCCAGCTGCAGGAGGCCATCGACGACGTGGAGGCTTCCCGCGAGGCCGCCGGCACAACCGGCGATCTCCCCATGGCGGAAGCCGCCCTCGAGGCCTCCTGCGTCGTGGACTACCTGCTGCGGGCTGTCGACGACAAGGGCGAGCACTTCCCGCGCGGCCTCATCCTCGCCAACATGCTGATCGTCAACGGCGCGGGCTTCACCACCACCTCCGCGCTGCTCTCCTGGCTGATCTACTGCCTCGTCACGTACGAAGGCACGCAAGACAGACTGTACCAGGAGCTGCAAGAGTACGGCATCGTGGATCCCACCAACAACAAGCGCAACGAGACGACGTGGGACCCCGACCTCGCCCACAGCATGCCCTACCTCGACAAATTCGTCAAAGAGACGCAACGCCTGCACAACGCGTCCTTCCAGCCCGGCCGCACCACCAAGACAGACGTCGTCCTCCCCGGCGGCTACCGCCTCCCGCCAGACAGCGTGATCATCCCCGCGCTGTACGCCATCCACACCAACCCATCCGTCTGGCGCGATCCGTTCCGCTTCGACCCCGACCGCTGGGACTCCGAGGAGGTGAAGGGGCGGCATCGGTGCGCTTATATCCCGTTTGCGACGGGGCCGAGAGGCTGTATCGGGTTTAATTTTGCGCTGCTGGAGGTGAAGATCTTGTTGAGTGAGTTGGTCAGTCGGTATGAGTTTGTGAGGGAGGGCTTGGAGGCTATTGATTATGATCCTGAGTTTCAGCTTATTCGGCCGTTGAACTTTTATGTGCGTGCTAAGAGACGGGTTTGATCGGTTGGTTTTGATGGATGGAGCTTTTGGATGCTTGGGTTGTTTGATAGTTTGGGATCCCTGATGGATTAGTTGACAGATAGAGTCTTGATAGATACTCGATAGACAGATAATCTGTATATATATTTTTTTTCTTTCTTCTTCGCTTCAAACCCGAAACATCAAACGGCATCACAGCTGTTATAATCGTACACGTCCACCGGTTCAAGTAAAATCACCGATAAACCTCCCTCAGCGCCTTCAACGCCCTCGAATACGGCCCAAAATACCTAACATTCGTATCAGCGTCACACCACTCGGACTCCTTCTCCTCCTTCTCGAGCACAGCCACGAGCCGCCTCACAAGCATGTCAGGGTCTTGCCCCTGCAGCCCGGCCACAGGCACACGCACCCGCGCGGTCAACCCGCGCAGGGAGATCGCGCAGCTGACAGCGTTATGCACGAACGCCCACGACCGACACACGCTCGCTGAGAAGCGGTGCAGGTCGAGGAAGTTCTCGATGACCTGCATTGCTTGGTGGATGGCGTCTGCTGCGACGGCGGGGGGGATGGTCTCTGAGTCGGACTCTGGGTCGTTGGAGAGTGAGGAGCCCATGTAGACGCGGGTGAGGCGGGAGATGGCGTAGCCGAGGTGGATGTTGAGGGCGAGGCGCTCGAGGTGGTCTTGGAGGGATTGGCAGTGGGATTTGGAGCGGAGGGAGGGGGCGACGGAGTCGCGGAGGGATTCGAGTTGGCGTTTGGCGTCGAGGGCGCTTTGCGTGGGGTCTGTGGTGGTCGTGGAGGTGGAGAGGTCTTGGCGGGTGCGGTCGCGGAGGATGGAGCAGATTGTGAAGATGGATTCGGAGAAGGTGAGCCCGTTTGTGTGGGGGGTGTAGGGGATGGGGCAGTTCATTGTTATGGAGCTGGAGGGGCGGTCGTAGGTGAATGAGAGGAAGGTGTCTTGCCAGATGAGGGTCCACCTGGATTATTAGTACTTGATTGGGGGAGCAGGGGGAGATAGAGGAAGAGATAGAGGGTGGGAAGGGATACCATAATCGATTCCGCTGATACTGCTCAGCAGGTGGTGAAGACAGAGACGGCTCATGCAGCCCAATACTCTGCGCCAGTCGCATAGTGGCCCCTACACAGTCAGCTCCATCCATCCATTGTCCATCCATCCTGGGGAAGAAACACACCCATCAATATCCAAGCACTGTTAGTATCCAAATTATTCCTCTGACAATGCCCAATTAGCGCCATCGCCTGAATCTGATCCAAATCCGTCTGGTTGAAGAAGTTCGACATGCGCAGACACTGGAAGGCGGAGCAGACTGTCTTGATTAATGACAAGAACAAGAGAGAGAGGGGGAGAGAAGAGACATACTCAACACCTTTGACCGTAAATCCCTCTCCTTGATCGGATCATCCGAGAACTGCACACCGCACGCCAACACAGCGAACAGCAGCGCCAGCCACGACGGGTGCGGCTCCTCCGTCTGCCATAGCCCGCTTTGTGGTGCGGCGCGCCGGTCCAGGAATGAGAAGAGGGCCGGGCCGAATTGGTCGATTGTGACGAGGGCGGGGTAGAAGGGGTAGGATGTTGTTTGGTAGGCTTGCCAGTATCTACTCTGTCGTCAGCTGGCTGGTCATATAGGTTGATCCCCGCGACTCCAACCACTGTATCCATCCATCAGGGACTGGAAAGAAAGACGTACCGAATAACATCCCCATCCTCCGGCAACGTCTCACAAACCTCCCTAGCACTGGCATCCGGCCCCCAAAGATTCGTAAACGGATAAGCACGCGGCACAAACTGATCCATCATGGCGTCGTGGATCATCGCATCCCCCGTCGCACTCGCCCGTCGACATCCCAGCGTGAGCGGCGTGTCGGAGTGGCTTCCTAGGAAGATGGTTGCGCCTGTGGCGTCTTCGACGAAGTAGCGGCCGGGGGATTTGCCTGTTGCGTGCGGTCGTTGGGAGTGGCCTTGGCTTGGGGGGTCCGGGAGGGATTGGGGGCTGGTGTTTGTTGTGCCGGCTGTGGAGGGGGGTGGGGGTGCGGAGCGGAGGTCGGCTTTTAGGGAGGAGATTTGGTCTTCTATTTTCTCGAGGCGGGATATGAGCGTGTTGGTGTGGGGGTCTGGTTGTGGTAGTGGTAGTGGTAGTGGTAGTGGTTGGTCGTTTCTATCCATTCGTTAGTTCACACACTCATATACATGACATGTAGGGGTATTGACATACAAAACCTCAAGACTCGGCTCCCCCCGGACAGACCCAGCAGTCCCCGTACTCCCCGGCGAAACCTGCTCTGGACCCCCACCACTACCACTCCCAGCGCTACCCCCAGAACCCAACCCCGTCGGAACCTGACACAGCTCCGGATGACTCCGCCTCACACAGCTCCCACACGGAACCTGCCCATCACAGCGCACCTTGCGATGGCGACACGGAAAGCAGGACCGGATACCCCGGGCTTTGCGCTTGTGTTTGAGCAGTTCGCGCACGAGGCCTGTGTCGTAGGGGTAGGTGGTTTCGGACATTGTTGTTTGTAATACTATTTCATTGTGGTTTCATTGTTGAGGTGTGTTGGATTGGATTGAGCGGTTAGGAAGGGGTGAATCGTTGAGAAGTGAGAGAAGTTGGTAGTAGGTAGATGGTGGGATGAGATGATGACGATGGAGGCCGAGGTGAGTCCGAATGCGATGCGTTGTGATTGGTGGGTGGGCACGTGACTGTTATCGCTATTATGTCATTTACGTTATACTGCATAGCATAGCATAGCATAGCATACCAGATCTAGATACAGAGTACAATAGAATAGAGTAAGCTAGCTCATAATCTCATATATCAACCACTCATGGTAGCTAGAGTAAAGCAAAGTAATAAGAAGAGTAAATATAACGCCCGCTCAGAATCGCAAGACAAGCCCTGGGAATCCCTCCACACAGCATGCGCCCAGAACGTGCAGCAAGCAAATACACAACCCAGAACAAAGAACCCGAGCAGATAGATCCTCCGTGGCCTTTTTTTTTTTTTGTTTTCTTTTTCTGTTTTGATTTTGATTGGCCCTGGGAGACAAGTGTCCACCCGGACAGATCCAATATCCTATACCCATGTCCATATCCATACCCATATCAGATCGTAATGCTGATAGGCTGACTGACAGTCGATACTCGTACAGACGCCGCAGGCCTCTCAACGAAGACCGAACGCGGGCGAAAGAACACCAACGAAAGAAGGAGTAGAAAACTACCGCGCAAATTCAGTCCACACGGTACTCAACCACCCCGTCGGCAGCCCGAGTTCCGACGCCGTCGGACTGGGCAGCTGGTCATAATCACACCCTTCCAGGAAGGCCAACACATCTTCCCCACCGAGACTAGTCGACCACAGTCCCGGCGGCGGCGCGAGACTGTCCCACCCGTCGGTCCCCGGCGAGGACCCACCCGGCCCTCCCACCGCGCCAGGCGGCGGCAGCAGCGGAAGCCCGTGGGCGGTGGTGGCGCTGATCGGCGGCAGCGACTGGGCGTACGGTGGCGGCGGTCCCCGCGGGGGCAACCATGAGTTGAGCGGTTGCAGGCGGGGCGCTTGAGAGCTGGCGGTCCCGATGGACGGCAGCGTGGGCGACGGATGTCCGTAGAGCGGCGTGTCAGCCGGGACCGGCGGGGGCGGGGGTGGGGGCAGGGCGGGGAGGGAGAAGGGGGACTGGGACTGCAGTGACCGGCTGGTGGTGGGCAGCGGCAGGCTGGGCCGTCGGTCCCCGTCGGGCCCTCGTGGCGGCAGGCCGGGGCTGTTGACGGGCACCCATGACTCGCGTCGCCCGCTGGGGGGGATACCACCGTCCGCGGACGGCTCCTCGCCGGCGTCTCCGGTCTCGCTGCGGGCGACGGAGCTGCCGGCATCGCTGGGGTTGGTGGCGCGGTCGCTCCCTAAGGGGCCAGGAGGGACCGCGGGCAGGGCAGTGGTGGCGGCAACGACGGGACCCCCATCCCCGCTGGCATCGGACCCCGTCTCCGGCAGCTGATCCTCGATGGTACCAAAGTCGAGGAACAGCTTCTCGATCAGGCGGAACTCGTCGAGGCCTCCACCGGCACCGCCCTCGCGCACGGGCCGGCCGTCGGGACCGGCGTCGTCGGCGGCAAGGCCCCCATCCGGGCGACGGGTGTGGCGGCGGACGTCGCGACGGACCTTGGCGAAGTAGCTGTGGAGACGGTTCACGGTGCGGAACCAGCCGCGAGCCATGCGAAGGCGGGGGCGCATCCGGCGCAGGAGGTCGAGCATCTGGCGGGCCGGGGAGGGGGCGACCGCGGCGCGGGGGCGTCCGGGGGCGTCGGGGAGCGGGGTGGCGGGCGCAGGGCCCCGTCGGGGTCCATGTGCGGGAAGTGCGCGGCGTAGACACTGACGAAGGCGGCATGGTAGACGGCGAAGCCGACGAGCGGGTTCTCCACCAGGACGCCGCGCTCCTGGCAGGTGAGGACCAGGTCCATCATGCGACGGGCGGCGCCGAAGAGCTCGCGGGCACTGTCGCGCCAGAACCCGTCGGGCCCGCCGGCGGTGGTCGGGTCGGTCGCGACGGCGCCCGGCTCGTCGAGGGGCCCGACGGGACCGGGGCAGTGGACGGGCAGGAAGGGGATGTAGGCGCGGTGCAGGACGATGACGGACAGGAAGTAGACGACGTGCATGACGGTGTAGGGGGCCAGGCTGTGGCGGTACATGATGTGGGTCTCGGTGTTGCGGGACGAGTACTGCAGGTTCCGGGCCAGGCCGTCCTGGAACTCGGCGAGGCGGGTGCGCAGGTGGGCGAAGCGCGACTCCGGGTGCCAGGGGGCGACCGGCTCGGTGCGACGGCCGCCGGCGCACGACCACTGGGCGATGCTGCCCCAGAGACGGACGATGCGGATGACGCGGCCGAGCACGGACTCCTCGGCACCGACCTCCCAGCGGTCGATGCCCTCGTCGTCGGTGGCGGCGGCCGTGGCGGCGGCGGCGGCGGCGTCGGCGCGGCGGGCGACGGGCGACCAGGCGGACGGGGGGTGGTGCGCATCCGACGCGGGACCGGGCCGCGGGTCGTCCGCGAAGCCGCCGAGGCTCTGCCGGAGGCTGGGGATGACGGGGGCGCCGGGGGCGCCGAAGCTGGGGGGCCGACGGGCGGGGGCTCCCCCAGGCGGGCGGTGCGGACGCGCTCCCCGAAGGCGAAGGCGTTGTCGCTGGGCAGCTGGATGCCCAGCTCGCGGACGCGGATCATGCGGGGGCGATACCGGCCGGAGCTGAGGCAGCGGTCGAGGAGGAAGCAGGCCCAGAAGGTGCGACGCTTGGTCTCCTGGGCGATGATGTCGTCGGCGGTGGGCTCACGCGCCGGGGGCGCCCGACGGGGCAGGCCGAACAGCTCCGCCTCCATCTGGAGCGGGGCGGGCGCGGCGGGGGCGACGCCGTCCTGCTCGAGCTCCCAGGGGAGGCCCAGGGCCTGGGCGAGGCGGATGGCCATGCCGACATAGAGCCAGGCGCTCTTGCCGCGACACATGCCCCACTCGTGCAGGGCGAGCATGAGCAGGGCCTGGACGCGGGTGAGGTCGGGGACGGCGAGACTGGAGCCGTCGACGCCCGCCAGACGGGCGCGCAGGGCGGTCGCGTAAACCTCGGAGGCGACGAGGGGGTCGGGGGCCCGGCGCCGGCGCCAGCGCCGGCGGGGGCATGGTAGGCGACGAGGGTCGGGTGAAAGCGGGCGGTCAGCGCGAGGACGCCGAGGGGGATCAGCGGGTTCGGGGGCGGCGCGGGGGCGTGGGCGCCCGGGGGCTCGCGGGGCGGGGCCAGCGCCGTGGGCGAGGGGCCGGATCTGGGCCAGGAAGGAGGCGGGGTGCAGGAAGGGCAGGAGGGTCGCGGCGTGGGACTGGAAGAGGTCGAAGACGGCCTCCCAGACCTTGACGGTCAGGACGGGCGCGTCGAGGGCGTCGAGGGAAGCCTTGGCGGCGGCCTCCTTGGCGGCGGCGGCGGCGAGGCCGACGGACTTGCGCGAGCGCTGGCGCTTGGGGCTCTCCCAGTCGGGGTGGCCATTGCGCTCGTCCCCATCGGCGAGGGCCGCGAGATCCCGTTTGGCGGCGGCGGCGCCGCCTCCGATGGCGGGGGTAGGGTAAGCACACTCGCGACCAGAGGACTCACAGGCGCGACAGGTGGTGTCGATGCCGGCATTGACGCATTTGATCTTGCTGCGACGGCAGCGGGCGCACGCGATGCTGGAGCGCATGGTGGTGATGTGGGTAAGCGCGTAGCCGTAGCGGAGAAAAGGATGGGGACGCAGCAGCCCCGGGGGCTTGCGATGAGGGGAGTGGTCTGTTTATTCTTTCCTTTTCCTTTCCCAGATGGTTTCTTCTTTTCCCGTTTTAAAAAAAAAATTAAAATTTGGGGTGCAATATTTGTCCGACCAATTGCGCCGGGAATCCGGACAACGCAGCGCCGGGACACACACAGGTCCGTCCTACAGGAAAAGGGGGGAAAGTGGCCGGGAGTCGTATGACCTGTCTTTTTTGACTGTTTGTTTATTTTTGTCGAAAAACAAACCAAACCAAGAGGGTAAGAGGAGAAAATGGGAAGAGGAAAAGAAAAAAAGAAGAGGAACAGAAGAGAAAACGCGATGATAGTCGGTGGAGACTGGGGAAGGGTCAAATCGGAGTCGGGAGTGGGACTGGGTCGGTCGGGTCGGTGGACGACCGAGGGAGTAGACGGTAGACCAGAGGAGGTAGAGGTAAAAAGAGATCAAGAGGAGAGTAAACAGAAAGTGACAAAAGGAAGAAGGAAGCAGGAAGAAGAAGGAAGAGGGACGAAGTGAGAAAGTGGAAGAGAAAAAGTAAGAGAAGAAAGTGAAGAGAAAAGCGAAAGAAGATCAATGCGGGAAGAAGCGGAGTTGTGGGGGAATTTAGTGGAGGATCGGGGCACCGGTCCGGGGGGAGAGGCCGACCGGATTGTTCGGGCGGATTGGGTAAGAGGAGAATCGATGAATGGAGAGACCCCCAGAGAGACCAGATGGAATGGAGGATCAATGAAGAATCAAATCAACCATCCACCGTATAGAGACTGGAGAAAGGACAAGATGGGAATCGGAAGAAGTTGCGGAGGCCCGACCAGAGTTAGTCCGGTCCGGGTTTAGCGGGGGTGCCTGAGTCCGAGTGCCGAGAATGTGATCCGATGGAATATCGAGTATCGATGGGATAGAGTAGAGATAAATGGAGAGAGAAGAGAAATATAAAGAGTAGAAGTATTAGGGGAGAGAATCAAGGGATTCTTGTAGACCTGATAGAAGTGTAGTTCGTCCTGTATACATGGACGGGAAATCGGTTAGATCGAGATGTATTGATTTACATCTCTATCTATCTATCTATCTATCTATATATGAATATATAAATGAATATATCAATAGAGATAGATAGATAGATATAACTAGATAGAGAACTCGATTTATGTCAATAATAGATGGAGACACATGACCGGATGCCTCAATCATACGGTACAATACGTCAATACCGTACAACCACTCCAGAATCAATAGAATAAATAGACAGGATATAGCCAATCGATAGATAATATATGGTTGATATATTTCGACTGTCCTCCATCACTCAGAGCGCGAGAGAGAAGACATACATACCAAGTAAAACTATATCCATGATAAAAACTGGGGTAATCCGGGGTTAACGCTCTCCACCATCCTTGTCTTACTTATCCTTCCAACTAACTAACTCTATCCTACTAAATTAGACGAAACATCATCCTCCTCTCCACTCACACTCATCTGAGTAAGAATAATAAACCAATAATTCATAAATAATATAACAGGGTAGCCTCGGTACTCGGCTACCCACTCCATACACACTCTACCTTCACCCCCCCCCGAATCGGTCGGATTCCGTCGGTTCCTCTTCTCTCTTCTCTCCTCTCTCAACTAACTTACGACTTACCTCCCACTAGGCCAATCCTACTAGGTAAATACTGAGACGCATATTCTCGGCCGCGGTCGGAGTGGTCCGCGCTGACACCCTACGACTTAGTCCTTACCCGCTCTACACCCCTACCAGGGACGGCCCAAGGTACTATTACCCGCCGATGGTCTGACCTTTTCGTCCCCCGCCATTGGCCTGTTTCTCCGTTGGGCCGATCTATCTGTCCATTTTTCTCCGGACTCGCCTAGTGTCTAGTACGTAGTGGGCTTAGTTCCTACCGGTGGGTAATGGTTTACTACTGGGTAAGGAAAGGGAAGGTCAGATGAACACGTGAATCGGTCGGCCCAGATTGAGGGAGGGAGGGATTCGGCTACGGTCGGTCCCGACTTGTCACGGGGAGTCGGCCGTGGGACTTTTTTTTCGGTTATTTATTTTTGGTTGGATATTGAGAATTAGGATATTTGGTATGATATTATTTGATTTATTGTGACAGTAGTATCTAGTAGAATGACAATTTAATATATATGGGTATATATATATATTATCAACCACCCCCCTGCATCGCTTCCGTCTTGTTGGGGTAGAACCTGTCTTCGGTTAGTTCTTCCTGTTCTGCCTTTCGGGATGAGGAGACGGAGACATACCACGCGGCCAGGGCGATGATCACATACATCATGATCAGCAGCACTCCTTCCAGCCAATGTGACTTGCCGTCTCCGATGAGATAGTTGACCTATTTCATTAGTATATAATATCGAACCCGAATTTTGGACGTACTCACCAGTAAAACAGACACAAACAGCAGGATAATCTGGAACCCGTCGAAATACAGATTCATGTCTTCTTTGCCTGTACCATCGTTAGCATCATGTAATCCCACCCAATGGAAAAGAGGGAATACCCATAATCCATCCGATAACCACAATCAACGGCAGCACCAGCATCGCTATCTGCATGCTCGATCCCACCGCCACGCCAATTGCCAAATCCATCTTGTCCTTGCAGGCCACCGTCACCGCCGTCGCGTGCTCGGCCGCATTGCCCACAATCGGCAGCAGGATCAGTCCCACAAACGTCTTCGAGATCCCGCTACCCTCTTCCGTGATGGCGTCGATGGAATCCACCTGATCGGTTAGTATCGTAGACATAACATAGAAGCGGAGGAAGAAGAAGATGGAAAATACCATGTATTCCGCACACAGCGCGATCAGCGCCGTCGAAACCGCCAGCGTCAGCACCGCCACCCAGATATGCAGCTGCGGCTCCTCCGGCTCATCGCCCGGGTCCTTCAGCGCCAGGTCCTGCGCGTTCTGGCCCCCCATCGTCGCCGTCATCTTGCCGATCGTCGCAATCCCCCGGCTCGCGTCGCCCTCTTCCACCCGTCGGCGGCGCTTCTCCACCTTGGGGCTCGGCGCGTTGTAGATCTCCGTGTGCGACTTGAGCTGGAATAACAGATAACATCCGTACACCACTAGCAGAATCACGCTCGTCCCTGGAATCCGTCAGCAGGAGTGCCGCAAGAGGCCAGTAGGAAAGGGGGATCGCACCTCGCGACAACGGCGTAATGCCGTGATCTGGCCTGTCGTTGGTGCTGTCGCCATCCATGCGGTTGCCCGCCCACGAGTGAAACGCTGTCGGGATGATCAAGCTGCCCACCGCCAACGACAGCAGACTGGCTGCCGTCTGCGCCACGATCGGGTTGAAATGCTGTTCCAGCCGGTTGAGGCCTCCGAAGAAGAAGCACATTCCCATCACCAGCAGCAGGTTGGAGAGCATACTCCCGATCAGCGATGTCTGCACGATCAGGATCTCGTCGTCCACCAGCGCGATGATTGCCACGATCAGCTCCACCGCGTTTCTATTCAAGTCAGACCAACTGACTTCACGAATTGGGGCACAGTGACTTACCCGAACGAGGCATTCAGCAGACCTCCGATGGTTTCACCGGTCCTACAAACATTAGCCTGGGCCCAAGCCCTTGAAGGGATGGACTCACCGCAGCGCAATCTCTTCCGTCGCAAAACCTAGCATGGCCGCGAGGGGACTAACTTGTCAGCTTCTCTCTCCATTCTGAGAAAGTGATTTGAATAAGAACATACACAATAGCGATAAAGTTGACCACGAAGATGGCCACCGGATTGGCATGCACATAGTTCAAGGCAACTAAAAATCATCAACACCCGCCCGCTCCACAGATCCTAGGTGATAACTTACTTCCGGCCGGCGCGGCGAGCATCAAGACATTGATCCAGGAATTCAGCACGGTGGCCTTGAACTGTCCCACCGCGGTGAACTTTTGCTTGTCCGGGTAGTCCTCCAGCTGGTCTCTCTGACTGGCCCCGTCATCCTCGGCCGGACTGGATCGGCCAAAGAGCGTTCGCTTGCGGGCTTTGGTGTGGCTTCCGGAGTCGCGATTGGTCACATTGATGGGCGCGGCGCTGTGCATCGACGGATCGTCGCCCGTCTTCTCGAGGCTGCGCACGCGGTTGACCTGATCGGTCCCGGACGACTGGGGCGGGAGTCCGCGGGAATTCTCGGCATCCGTCAGGTCATCAGATATGCCGCGCGGCGCTGCCTCTTCATCATCGGACAGGCGCAATTCGCGCGACGCGCTGGGGACGGGAGCCAGTCGATTTTCGAGGTGGATGGAGCTGCCTCGTCGCGGACGGGAACGGAATTTCTTGAACGGATTATGGGAGGCAGGCTCCCCTTCCTGGTCATACCAGGCCAGGTTCCTGGCATGGCGTCGGTAGATATCTGCGTGTCACCCGATTAGCGACTTGGCACGGCCATAAGCCAGGGGTTGAGAAGCATACGCATATTCAAACCGATTTTCAACCAGTGCGCGTCAAACTATTGTCACGTTAGAATCACAACTGGCCGGGGCATGATTTATGTAGAACCGGGCCATGGCCACGTTGACAGGGCCCCCCACCAGCCGACTGACGGCGGTGCGCTAGGCGCCCAACAAAATATTGGAAGATATAGAGTTTTCTTTCTCCCCGCCCGAAACAGGCACACGGGCTTCACCGACACGTCGGCTCGTAAAAGCAACAGTGAAGACTTACGGTGACGTGGTGGCTATGGTCAGCCTCAAAATCTAGGACGAAAGATGGTGTGGCTGAAGTGATGGGTCTGAATGCTAAGCCTCAGATGCGGTCCAAGAAATACCAAGACTCTTGATCACGACAAGCTTCGGAGAAACAAACAATCAATCCCACTGGCTCGTTACACAAAGGACAGAAAACGATCGGAGTTGAAAGATCGCGACGAGAGGGATCGAATTCCAGTCTCCAGTCCACGATCAAAAGAATGTCTACACACGGAGTGGGAGTGAAAAGGAGGGACTAAAAATCAACAAAAAAGGGAGTGACTGAATAACAAAAGGAAAACGTCCCGAGGATATCTATTAGATTGGCCTGGGAAATAGGGAGGGACAAGAAGGATAATAAAAAAAAAAAAAATCAAATAAGACAACAAAAACAAAGAACAGATCAAATTAAGATCGTGAAGGCACGAAAAAGAGTGAGATTCGGTCTTGCAAGGAGGGAAAAAGGCATATTGCAGGGGAAGAAAGGGACATCCTCCTTCACCCAACTCAGCCACAAGAGGTGTAGATCAGTGGATGTCCGCTAATTACCTCGGAGGATGACTGTATATGCATTCTCCCCAACGCCGCTCCAGGGGCCAGCGATGCGAGCCAGATTCAACCCAGCCAGTCAACAGGACGATAGCCGTGACCTTTGACCAGAGGACACTCAAATTGTTCTTTTTCATTACAGTGGTGTGGCGCCGGTGGACGGATCTGATTGACCGACGATGATATTAAGGAGACGAGTTGTGTTTAGCGCCAAGAGACCGGATCTCACTAGTCCTGATGAAGTGGATTGACCGATTCCACTCCCGGAGTCATTCGTAGTGCTAGAGACACCAGCAGATTGGACTGTACGACCCAGAGAAAGTCGAGAGGTAATGGGTGTCGACGAAGATCTCCCACCTCACCGTCGGATGATCAAGAAGCCATCAGGAAACCTTTTCCTTGTCCGGAAGAAAGTGACGGACTGAACGGACCCTGCCGATGAGTACGGTATCATCCGACGCCAGACCCACTCTGGCTCCGATGGTGAAACGTGGAGGCTGCCCAATATGAAGGAGAAGCCTAGAATACGGTGTGGTAGTAGTAGTAGTTGTTGTAGTAGTAGTAGTGGTGGTAGTAGTAGTAGTAGTAGTAGTAGTAGTAGTTTGGAAAGTTGTTGTTGTTGTTGGTTGAGATGGAGGAAACGAACTATTCCTAATTGGGGGATAGTGGCTGGTGCTATTGTGGCGGTGATATATAGACTGCGCCACAGATATCTATATAGAGAGACAGTGAGGTGAAATCTTCTATGCTTACTCCTGAAAATTCCCACGCAGTCATCATCCGTGGCAGTGGAAATGGTTGGTCTACAATCCCATTCAACGGAGAAGCACCTTACCGGGAGAGGAGTCAAACGTTCGATCATCCATCCCCTTGCATGCCCCAATCGAGTTGGTCGAGGTAGTCGTGGTGGAGGGAAAGAAGGGATGATATCCCCCATGGCAACTCCTTACTTCTTCATCTGCACTGGTCAAGTCTGATCGTTGGACTGTTGTCTGTTCATGGATAGTAGGGTTAGCTTGATTTACCCCCCTCTGGTGATCATTGTTTATTTAGCATGATCCTGATGGGGAACCGTTTCTTTTAGAAACCCGAACTGTACGATGTTTACTGACTATTGAGAAACTAGGATTATGGTGAAACTAACTACATCTGGCCTGTCTCGAATGCATGAGTTTGAACGAAGAGAATAGAACGTGCAGTTCGAGGGCTGCAGGTCGGCACTATTTATGACAACTGGCGGATGATGGGAACGATGGCCCTGCACGTGGCTGAGCACGGCGTCGTTCAATATCAGAATATCCCCACCACGAGTTATCAATGGGTAAGCATACGCGGTGGTTTGGTCGCGTTGGTCGCGTTGGTGGCTGCTGGGTGGATTTATCCGGCTGATATGAACGATAGGGCGGTGGCTGGAGCATATCCAGTATCCACCTTGGGATGATAGCATGATGCCATTGTCTATGAGGAGACCATACTAACCGATTGAGAAGTCTATATCCATATTTAGATCCCAGATGCCTCGAGAAAGCAAAGGCAACGGTATCATGGCCGAACCGGCACCAGTTGCCGCCCGAGACTCCAATTGGTGTATGGGATAAACGCCCATGGATCTAAGAATGTGCCTTGATGCATCCTCATCCTCATTGGTGATCCAATTTCTAGACCAACGGTTCGATCTATATTCAACCCAGCGCCACTCTATCTCGTGCCGCGGTACTAGCCCATCGTCCATTGGCCAACCAGTTGTGATCTCGTCCTCCAGGAGCTGAACCCAGAGATTTCTGATTCATATTAACTAAGATTAGATCAAACGGTGGATGTCAATCTGGAACACCCGGTATCGATTGGTTCCTGGATTGCGCCCGGTGGGTCCACTACTCTAGACGATGGTCTGCTTACTCCCATTGTAAGAGGAACCGTGGTCTCCCTGCGTGGAAATCAACAACTGTATTCATGCGTTGGTGGAATCGGGGATTTATTTGACCATTTGGACTGTGTGATGGACGAGGGAACACAACGCGGTCCTCGTCCAACAGATGACGAGCCTTGGATTCCAGAGATCAAATACATAAACAGAAGAGAATCAATAACTAAAATAAGATAAATATAGAAAAGAGTCAGCCTAAACTAACCGGCGTATCCTGCGGACGAATTATGCAGCGCCTTACCCAAAAGAGGGATGGCAGCCCCCTTCCTCAGGCTCCCCATCCCCCTCTCTTTTCTTCTTCTTCTTCTCCTTTTCTCTTCTTCTTCTTCTCTCTCTCTTTCTTTCTCTCTCTCTTCCTTCTTCATCTCTCTTCCATCCTTTCTTTCCCTCGTTTTTCCGGCTCTTTTTTTTTGCCCTTTTCAATATATTGTCATTCGTTCTTCCCCTCTCCTGTCACTTCCTCATCATCTCATTACTCTTTTCGTCATCTCTGCCGTCTCGAGATAAACTGGGTCCGCAGATCCTCAAAAGTTGATCAACCACCCGTGGTTGTAGATCACCAACAATCATTTCCTTGCTGGAGTTCTCACAATGAAACTCTCTCTCGCCTTGTCTGGCGCCTCGTTGCTGGTGGCTCGCGCCCTGGCGGCCAACTTGCCTCCCATCGTCACCAAGGTACGCGCGGTTTCCCCCTATATAACACGGTCGCAAGTCCACAAGAACATGCTGACTCGCGCAGGGAAACAAATTCTTCTACTCCAATAATGGCACCGAATTGTAAGTCGGACAATCAACCCCACAAAAAGTCCCTCTGATCGTCCCGCTGACAGGGATCGTGTAGCTTCATTCGTGGCGTTGCCTATCAGCGTATGTGACCCATCCCTCTTCTCCCGTGCTCCGAGCACCAAACGGGACGACAACTGACGTGATGGGTTCCAGAGGAGTACTCGGCCAATGGATCGGCCTCCTCCAACAACGATTATGTCGATCCTCTCTCGGATGATTCCGACTGCGAACGCGACATCCCCTATCTGCAACAGCTGAACACCAACGTCATTCGCACCTACGCCGTGGACCCCAAGGCCAACCATGACAAGTGTATGAAGGCCCTGTCAGATGCCGGCATCTACCTCATCACCGATCTGTCCTCCCCCTCCGAGTCCATCATCCGCAGCGACCCCCGGTGGGACGTCGATCTCTACAGGCGCTACACCGACGTCATCGACGCCTTCGCCAAGTACGACAATGTCATCGGCTTCTTCGCCGGTAACGAGGTCGCCAACGACAAGAACAACACCGGCTCCATTGCCTTCGTCAAGGCCGCCGTGCGCGACATGAAGGCCTACGTCAAGGCCAAGGGCCACCGCGAGTCGCTCGCCATCGGATATGCCACCGACGACGACGCCAGCATTCGCGAGGGCCTGCGCGACTACCTCGTCTGCGGTGACGAGGAAGCCCACATTGACATGTTCGGCTACAACATCTACGAGTGGTGCGGCGACTCCTCCTTCGATACCTCGGGCTACAAGGAGCGTACCAAGGAGTTCAAGGACTTCCCCGTCCCCGCCTTCTTCTCCGAGTACGGCTGCATCGACCCCCGTCCCCGCAAGTTCACCGACGTCCCCGTCCTCTTCGGCCCCAAGATGAATGACGTCTGGAGCGGCGGCATCGTCTACATGTACTTCCAGGAAGCCAACGACTACGGCCTCGTCTCCGTCGACGGCGACAAGGTCAAGACCCAGGCCGACTTCTCCTACCTCTCCAAGCAGATGGCCAAGGCCACCCCCTCGGGCGTCAAGAGCGAAGACTACACTCTCAAGGCCGCCGCCACTGCCAAGTGCCCGGCCGTCAACAAGGACTGGGAGGCCGCCGAGGAGCTGCCCCCGCCGCCCAACCCGGACCTGTGCGACTGCATGGTCCAGTCGCTCTCCTGCCAGATCAAGGACTCGGTCAAGGAGAAGGAGTTCGGCAGCGTCTTCGGCTACATCTGCAGCGACGGCGACGTCTGCGCCGGCATCAACGCCAACCCCAGCAAGGGCAAGTACGGCGCCTACAGCGTCTGCAGCCCGCGCCAGCAGCTCTCCTTCGTCATGGACCAGTACTACAAGGCCCAGGGCAAGAGTGACGAGGCCTGCGGCTTCAAGGGTAAGGGCGAGACCAAGGACAAGAAGGAAGGCGGCTCCTGCAGCAGCCTGCTCAAGGAGGCCGGCCCCAAGGGCACCGGCACCGTCAAGTCCTCGCCCACCGACGGCGGCAACGGCAGCGGCGCCACCGCCAGCGGCTCCGAGGGTGCCGCCGGCATCGCCGCCAGCCCCATCGCCGTTCGCGTTGGTAGCTGGCAGCTGGGTGCCTACGCCGTGACGGCTCTGGTGGCCGGTCTCGGCATGATCTTGCTGTAGTGGTTTCTCACTATGGATTCGTTGTGAGGTTGAATTGGACATTGTCTTGTATTTTCTTCGTTTTTGAATGGGGACGTTACTCAAAGTTGGGAAGTACATATTTGTATAGGTGTGGTTTAGTTTGAATGTGACGTACGTTTTATTTTCTATCTTTCTACCTTTTATTGTTCTTGTTGTAGTGCCTGTAGCTGTCTACTTTTCTCACTTTGTATTGCACTTTCCACCCCACAACATCGTACCTAGTCCAGACGGCAAACAAGCAAACAAACAAACACAAAAAGGCGGGGGAGACAATAAAAAGCAAGACCTAATTTATAGCTTCGCCATATTACTCACATCACCCACCCCAGACGTGGAAGGCTTCTTCTCGGTTTCCGCCTCCACAGCAATAGCGCTGTAAAGAGCCCGCTCCAGCTCAATCAACAAGTCCGTAACGCTCGCGTCTGTCGGCGGCATGAATTGAGTGAAGAGCGCTGCGGCGATGCCTGATTTGGGGTCGATCCACTGTTGAGTTTGAGTATGTGTTAATTAGTATTGTAGTATTGCATTAGGGTAAGGTTTGTGGGGGTATTAGGACGAATGTATGTAATGTACAAGAAGGAGAGACAAACCCAATGCATATTCGGCAATCCACTCCAGTTCATACTCCCCGCTCGTCGTCGACCGGGGATATCCGTCAGTGTGATGGTTCCTCCAAGGGCATGGTCAGCTTGCGCGGCGTCGTTGATGTCCTTGATGTTGAGGACGCGACGCATCTGCGAGCCGAGTGGTCGGGGCATTGCTTGTCGGCATTGGGCGTCTAGTTGGGGGCCGAAGAGGAAGTCGAATCCGGATTTGGTGAGGAGTTGGGGGGTTGGTATCGGGCCCTGTTGGCTGACTGCGTCGTTGGGGGCGGAGCTGGTGCTGGATTGGAGGATGGCGACGAGGAGTTTAGAGAAGTCGGTTGGAGTGCTGAAGAGGCCGATGCCGCCGAGGGCGTGTTGCGCTGGTTGGGCGAGGGTGAGTGATCTCTTTGCGTTGGGTGCTGAGGTTATGCCGTTGCGGTACTTCATTGGGACGAGTGCGGGGAGATGAGTCTTCCGTTCCGGGTGGAAGGTCGTGGATTGGGCGCCTAGTTTGCTCCAGATGTGGGATTGCGTGTAGTCTTCGAGGGTGGAGTTGGTGGTTCGCTCGATCTGTGTGTTTTTTGTTAGGGGGGTTTTGGTGATCGTGGAAAGGAGAGGGGGGGGTGGGAGGGCTCACGAGTTGGCCTGCCCAATCGAGGCCGCCGCCGTAGCCCCAGGAGGTGCCGGGCTCGAAAAGGAGCGGGTGGTGGTAGCCGGCCTGGAGACGAGGTCGTTGTAGTCAGGATCCTCCGTCGTTGCGAGTGGGGGTGGCTGGTAGCTCACCATGCTGCCGCTGAGGGTGTACGCGGTCCGGCCTTGGGATTGGGACCAGTGTCGAAGGAGCTTCGACGTCGAGTCGTAGACGAGCCCGGAGGTGTGGCATAGAAGTTGACTAGGTGGTTGGATGTCAGTCTCGCTGATGGGGTAGTAGTAAACCACCGACAGAGTCGATATACAAGCGAGTGGGCTGGTGCAGTTACCGCAGTGTCAACTTCCCCTGAACGGGATCAAGCTTTGGCCGTGCTGGTCCTCGAGATGCGTCTATATTGGCCAGTTAGAAGAGTATATTTGTTTAATTATCCTAGACGGGAGCTACCGTGTTCCATGCCACGGAGGATCTGGATGTCCTTGAGCTCCGGCAGGCGCTCACGCACGTCGTCATCCAGCGACAGAATGCCTTTCTCGACTAGTTGCACTACAGCAACAGCCGTGACCAGCTTCGTCATGGACGCAATCCAATAGAGGGAGTCCATTGGCACTTCATCTTTATCGTCCGGATGTGCCCGGCCAGCGGCCTTGCTGTAGATAGTGTTTCCTTGCGTAGTGAGCCACGATCAATATCAACTTGAGGGGTATTGAAATACCAGACTGGTCCACAGCAATGAACGCTGCTGCGTGCAAGGACCCCGTTGTGGGGTGGGTGTAATCATTGACGATCCGATCGAGGTTTTCCATGCTTGAGAAAGTTATTGTCAGATATTCACCAATACTAAGTCAATTATATCGGTCAATTGATTCGTATCCTCCGGTGATGTGCCCTGTGGAAGTGACTGCAAACGGTTGGCATGCCAGCTGACCTGCAGCGTTTGCGAAGTCCTTTCGCCACTGGTTTTCATTTTGTTTTCTCAATCATCAAGCAAGCTTTTCCGTGGGTCCGAATCTCCTCGTTTAGGACGCGTTTCCATCCGCTCTTTCCGCAGGTTCTTGGCATTGTTTGGACGTCGCTGCGTGATGAAGCATCCCTAGCCGAGGTTCATGATGTCGCCCCCACCCAGGTTGCAGGCTAAAGATAGGACGCCTAATACCACATTCAATCGAAGATGATACCGACACGGCAAGAAGGACACGGGTGGTCTCTTCGTAGCCAAGAGTTGACCTCGTGTTCGATGTTCATCACCATAGACTCCAGGTATAGAGCTGCAACCGGTAATCGACAATAGCCACATCACAGCACCATATATACATACACATATATGGCTGGTGGGAGGGAATGTCATCCGCCTGGAGAGCTGGGCCAGTAGACTATGGTGGAGATAAGTGATAGCCACCGGCTGAGGGAACTGGAAGGCTCTCGGTTCCCCTTTCCCATTCCTGTCCTTAACTATAGAGGATTATGAGACTCTGTACGGTTCTATGTACGTTCTATGTACGTTCCATGTGAAAACAATACCACGTATCGGTGTTCGTTCGTATATATGCAGTCTAGTATTTGGTGTTGATGTTATTTGGAGTGCCTTAGTCGACATTGTATGTAAGGAATTCCTAAAGATTGCTCGTTGAATAATATAAATAAAATCGAGGTCATGATAGAATTTACGTAGCCACTGATATACCACTTATCTGAGTTTGTTTGTGCTGCTCTTCAATTGGCGAGTGTGCCGGGTTGACCAGCCCGGAGATATACTCCGAAGATCCTCGCGGCCCGCGGCCCGTACACCACCATTGATGATCTAAGATCCCGATATGCGGGGAGTTGAACTCAGCTGGGCTTCCTCGTTCGCCTCGAGGGTAATGCTACCGATCCGATCCGGCGACTGTGACTAGATCAGCCACGCGGATCATATCCGCGGAGAAGATGCAACCGACATATGCCAATGTGGGCCCACATACGCTTCCGCCGGTAACCACTGCCCGGGCATGTTAGATGGTTCCTCCCGTCTTCAACCTAACGTACCCTGAAAAGCCGAATCTACCGGGAAGGGAACGCAAATTCGAGCCACTTGCAGGAAAGTCCCGCTAATCCACAGCTCAGGGGCATGCCAACGCTAAGTCCACCTCCCATGCTGAATGATCAGCGAAGAACTGCAACATTTGCCTCCAACCACTAGTCCCGTTTCCCACCATCCTGGTACCAGCTCACTTCCCGGGGAACATGTTCAGTGAGGGTCAGAGGGCGAGATGTAGAGCCACCGTCGTTTTTTCCCTACCACTTCTCTTCCACTGTTTTGTTTCCCTTTTTTTTATCTTTGTCGTTGCTGCTTCTCTCCTTTTCCTTCATCTGCCATGTTTAGTGCCTGTTGAGCCAACCTTATTGTAACTCATTAGTTATACCTATGCAAGTTAAAACCGGTGAGAAGATCACACTACTGAACCCTGTGACATGCAGGGAACCACTCAGGGGGGTTTTCTAGGAAACCTTGACCCCCACAGCGGTCCAGCAGATTATGAGACCAAGACATCCGTTTTCAAACCGCACGATCTGCACTCGCCGGTGGAAACGGCGCACCGGCACCGGCCGAGAAATGTCCACTAGTTTGACCACTCGGATCCGAACGAAGAGGCCGGCCCTAGGAGCCTTGGGGACTGAAGATCACCCTGCACCGTCAACTGCCTTCAGCCAATCCATCCCATTTGTTTTGTTGGACCAGGAAATTGCCACGGGGTGAAGCCAATCGTGGATTCGACCTGATCGAACCCACCCACCTCCGCCCAACAGGAAGATAGACCGACGCAGGCCCATCCAACCTGATCAGGGATAGGAAACCACGGTCTCTGTGGGCTTTCACAGCAGACAAACGATGGCGATAACAGGCCGAGGAAAAATAGTTGGTCCGCAGGACAGAAGTGGAGATTGACTGGCGGGAAGAGGAAAGAAAAGGAGGGATTCTCCCCCGGAAGGAAGTTTGGGCCACGGAACCAATTTCCCTACCAATTACAGTAACCTCAGGCTCCGACTTCCAACCATGGGACAGGAACAGAACAAAACAACCCTTGCTCCTTTTCCTTCTCTCACTTCTTCTTCTTCTTCTTTTCTTTCTCAACTTTCCTCCAGTTTCTTCCTTCTTTTGCGTCGGCCAATTTAGTTGGACTCGGTCCTCAATTCGAATTGCATTCTCCAGTGTCGTATTGACACGTTATTGAGATGTATCGGTCGGATTTTCCATCGTGAGGTTGTCCCTGGTGAGCCCTGCCTGGCGCACGGCCTCGGGGCCATTGATGCCTCTGAGTCTAGCTGAAAATGAACCCGAACTACCTCAACGCATTCGAGTGATGAACCCATTGGACGATACTCGACTCCCGGTGTCTTTGATACACCGCTGTCTGCCGATATGGGCCCTCGTGGTATAAGAAACCGTGGGTCGGCGGGATGCACCCCACACGGCTCCTTTCGCCCTCCCAAGGAATTGCAAAGTCGATGCGCTGGTCTGCAATTGCACAAAGGCAGCGGACTATCGCTTAGGTGTTTCGAATCTCCTGAGAATGAGTGGTAGTATGAACCGTCATTTGCGTGCATCTATATCTCACAACTGTCGGTGACAGTCGAGGCAGTGGAGGGCATGCTTAGGCACCCCGTACGGCAGAACAAATTCAAATGGACCTTCCATCAAGAAGTCTTGTGCGTGCAAGAAAGTCTATGCGTGAGGTAGCCTTGATTGGCCCTCTGGTTTTGTCTGACGCGAAAAGGAATCTTCTGTATTTTTGCGTTGCTTCTCCGGACCCGATCAACGGGATTGACCCTATCGTTGTGATAAGACAGGGGGCCTTACGGCGACGAAGACTCACAGACCGAAAACGGGACCATAGACACGAGTCAATCCTCCGATTGAATGTTACATGCAGGTCCACTCGAGTTGACATCATGTCCTGTCGATCGGCCGACCTGAGGTTTGTGCCCAAGTCCTTGCCCAAGTCCTGGCTACTGGCTTCTCTCATGCATCCGGCGTTGGTGGCCCAAACAGTCGGTGGATGGCAGCCAGCGCGCGAAACAGACAGGGGTCTCAATTGTCTCCGCGTTACCAAGGAAACGTGGCAGCCTCCACCGTCATATTAACGGGCACACACACGTCATTTCATTGACTATCTCAACCTGTAAATGCAAGGTGGTCCTGCTCCCCAACACCACGCGGGGATGCCATTGGGTTCATTGATACCTGAGGAAGTGGTTTGCACTGCTGCGAGAGACTTTCCGCCTACCGAAATCGGGGTGTCTATGATCCCCGTGAACACCTGGCGTCGGCCTCACCTAAGTTACTGTCTTACTGCCGGGTATCATGCAGGTCGACCGAGAGTCTCATCCGAGAGAGAAACGCTGATCAAGACAAGGAAGATGGTGTGGTGCGTTGGGGATATTCTCTGACAGGATAGATCCAAAAACCCGGACCTCTCGAGTAAACCCGAGCTCGCCTAGCCCTCTGGCGGTACCCTTCTGGGCGTTTGGTCAAATTATTGGTGCCACCAACGATGGTGTGGGGACCAAGGTCGCCGAAAATACACAGCAACTCATGAAACCTGGATGGTAAAGGGGTCAAGGGAAGACGTGCAGAAAACATGGCTTACGAGCCAAGTAGTACTACCAAGGTACCGCTACGGTTATGTACAGGCTTCTTATTTTGATTTTTCTATCATTATACTTTATTCCCTACCGTTTCTCTTGTGCAGAATGTTGTTCTAGAGTCCCTCATTGAAACCGGGGCATTCGGGTCGTCAAGTTACTTGGACTTACGCATAATTACTTGGCAGCCACAGCAAGCATACCGACCACATACGCATACAACTTGGAAGTCGGAACGGGGTCTGACTCTTAGGCTGCCGCGGCAGTCACCTCCAGCCTACCACCGTCCGCCATTTCCACAGTCTCGGCTCTCATTCTAACCCCATTGAAGAAGCATCTTCCACTGTCTACCCGTCTATTCTACCGTCCGAGACCCATTGGACCTGACCCCGAGACGGAAATGGTAATAAAAATAAATAGAGAAAATGAGAAGAAAAGGCTCAGCTATCGACCAACGACAGCTGCCACCGTCTTTGATCATAATCCTCCATTTTTATTATTTGTCGATGCTGTTGCTGTTTCTATTGTTATTACTGTTATTGTTGTTATTCTTGTAATCGTTATTGTCATCATTGTGGTTATTATTAGGATCGATTTGTCTCTAAATTAACGATTGTTTTTTGATGTTTTTGATGTTGTTTTATTTTAATTTTTATTTTGGTTTTATTTTCCCTTGTCCCTTTTTGGCTCTGGTGCCCCTACGAACTTCACTCCCCCCCACCCCATTTTTCATCCTTTTATTGTCTATTGTTTATCAGTGGATGTCTTTAAAACGGATGACCACTAATTCGAGGCGCCTCGTACTACCGAGACAAGGACCTGGACTATCCGTCGGGACAAAGGGCACCAACGACATCCCACCCTCCCAGAAATCATGAGTGATCCCAGCCGTCCTCCCCATTTCCTTTATGACCCTTACAATACAGCGTCGGTCCCCGAATCCTCTGAGCATGAGGCCGGCTTCAGTGACTGGTCCCCTTCCAACCTCCCCTTCGGGTCCAACTATGAAGGGATCCCCGGCTTTCCCGCAGAATCCTCGACGGCAGCCTCGCGCAACATCCCAGGCGACCGGTCGTTGAAAACAAAAGTCGCCATCCCAAGGTCGACACACGCGAGCAATTGGACCAGTAGTGGCCGCGTCAGCCGGGCCTGCGAGAATTGTCGAGAGCAGAAAGCCAAGTGTAGCGGACATCGCCCAACGTGCCAGCGATGCCAGGAAGCAGAAATCCGTTGTTCCTACGGGGATCGCAAGCGAGAGAAGACGGCCAAGTGCGTTGTGTGACATCATCTTCCATGTAAAAAATGGCATGGCCAAGCAAAGAATTTTTTTTTTTTTGTTTTTTTATAAACGAGACGACACGAAATATTCTGACAGGAAGTCGATAGGCAGCTGAGCGACTTGACGCACCAGGTGCAGACATGTACACACCGGATCCAAACTTATCAGGCGCTCCTCCGAGAGATCGTCCCCAAGTTAGATTCCCAGACGGCGCAGCACGTGGAGGGTATAGTCAACGAAGTAAGGCCCTCCACAAAATCATTCCTCGCATTCTCTGATGACACCGAGATTGAGAAACACGTGGTCGATCGCGATCAGTCCTTCGCTGGGGTTAACGATTCCACCCTTCCGACCGCTGTTAGTTCAACCAATGTGGCTCGGGCTTCAAGCCCGGGGCCGGCCTCCGGAACGCTGGATTATACCAACGAAGATTTCAACCGTGACGAGAAGGTGCAGGCGATGGGGTTTGTCGGGGAACACTCGGAGGTTGCATGGATGTACCGGTTGAAGCAGATGCTGGAGCGGACGATCCCGGTGTCACCGGAGGCTTTGGATCGCCATTCGCTTGCTTCGGTGAATTACTTTGTTGATGAGACTGACATCCCCGTGTTAGACGACGTGGACATCACGGATCGACCTCCGCAGGCCCTGGCCGATTACCTGGCGGACATCTACTTTGAAGTTGTGCACCCCTCTTTTCCGATTATTGGCAAAGTGATCTTCCTGAAACAACTCAACTCATTTTATACGGCCCCTTTCATGCGGCCCGGAAAAAGGTGGTTGGCAATACTTCACTTGATCTTCGCCATCGCCGCCAAGTACTCCCATTACTTGCAAGACGAAACGGATGACACCCCCGATGGCAGCCTCTCTTACTTTTCTCGTGCGTGGAAGTTGAGCAATAACGAGATATCCCTGTTGGATCACCCCAATCTTCAACAAGTTCAGGTGGAAGGTTTGACTTCTTTCTATCTACTGCTGACGGGACAGGTCAACCGGTGCGTGTGCTTGGCTCTTCTCGACATCCCCGCCCCCAGCTACTAATTTCCGTCACTAGATCATGGAGATTATGCGGCCTCTCTATGCGGTCGGCAGTCACGATGGGGTTAAATTTGCGCAGTGAGAGCAGTAGTATTGCACCCGTATCCAAAGAGACGCGGTATCGGGTGTGGTGGTCCCTATACATGCTCGACTCTCTCCTCTGTGTGATGACCGGTCGGCCCCCCAGCAGCAGCGATGATTTTCGCACCACGCCACTTCCACTGCCGTTTAGGGAAGAGGTCTTTCTGGAGGAGAGAGTAGCCCTGCTCATTGAAGACCATGACGCCCGAAATTTGTTCATGGAGTCTCTTCTCTGCAGGGGGTCGGGGAAGTCGGCGATGGAAGGTGCCACAACACCGGACACAATGGGACCCCCGCTGACACACATAGGGAGACAATGTGAGCAACTTGTGTCCATTGCCATGGAGTCCCTCACACCGAACTTTTCGCTCTATTTTCTGTACCTCGTCGATCTGGTGCTGACCGTGCGTGAGACTGTTGACACGATCTACGCTCCAGGAGCCGCCCGAAAATCATGGCGTGACATTGAGGCGGCGATCGCCGTCCTGAACGGCAAGGTGGATGCTTGGCACTCTCGACTTTCACCCGCGTATCACTTCACGCAAGGGACGCCTGGCCTGGAGCAGCAACGGACCAGCTTGGCATTCCACTTCTACAGCACCAAAATCCTCATCTCACAACCCTGCCTGAGCCGCCTGACGCGACACGGCCCAGGCACGGAGACGTCGGGAAGCTTCTGCGACACCATGGCCGACGTATGTGTCAATGCCGCCGGCCAGATGATCGAGCTCTTCCCAGAGTTGCCAGATCCCACGTGGGTGTACCATGTCTCGCCTTGGTGGTGTATCCTTCACTTCCTCACTCAGCCGCTGACGGTACTCCTGATCGAACTGCTGCTCCGGTCCAAGGCCGGGACAATCCGACACCGGACCGTGCTCGAGCAGGTCTGTAAGGTCACCCGGTGGCTGTCTCAGCTGTCGACGAAGGATTCATACTACCAGCGAGCGTGGCTCGTGTGTAAGGGTCTCTACACCCAGGACGCAGGGGACCCGGACACTAGATCTTTCGCAGATAAGGAGCGAAACTGACTTCTAGCAGAGATTGCAAATCATCTCGGCAAGGCTTGCTATCGCCTGGTTGGTTGGGTCCTTTGTGCCTAGCTCCAATTTTTGATCTTACATGATCATGAGATCACTCAGCCCTCCCTCCGGCTCCCCACAGTCGGATTCCTCCCTGTTCCTTTCTGTCCTTGTTTCGGTCGAACAACTTCCCGACAAGGCAGGACAGGTTGTCAATTCGCCCTGTTTGTCCATTGGGAAAAGTTTCTGGAATGCAGGACATCGCTTTCGGGACCGTGCAGACCTTCTCTGTTTCCTACCTGTTTTCCTTTCCCTTTCCATTCCCTTTGACTATTTTCTCCTCCCCGGTATATCTCTCTCTCTCTATCATCGACCTGTTGTTCGGCAGAAACTTTATAGATCGGGTATTGGTATACGACCCTAGATTATGCGGACTGTTTTCTTCTTATAAACTCCCTCGCCCCCGTGGTTCATCCACCTGTCTTATGTCTCGGATGCTCACAGCTACTGACCTGGCTCCTTTCTACGTGGTCATTGTCATTGTTTGTTTCGGAATCTTTCTTTATTCCTCTCCTCTTCCCCTTCTCAGTTTGATCTTGATATGATACCCACCTCGGTAATCAGTGCATCTTTCCACCCAAGTAGACGTGGATGACGAAACTTGAGGTTCATTTGTCAGACCGATTAAAATCCTTCAACATATTTCGAAGGATAAGCCAACCAGATGATAGTCCGTCCAACCACCTCGATGAGGCAGGTTAGCCCTGTGCGTCGAATAATAGTGGAATACAGGGATGCTCTGATTTCACACACCCTTGCATGTGTCCATGTGGGGGGGTGGGCTGTGGGGTCCCTGCACTCCACCATTCTCCCCTTGTCTGATTTTGATTCTCATTCTCATTTTCTATCTTGTTTACTTCTATTGTTCCAGAACCCTTCTATTCTTGTATTCTCTATTTTCCCCCATTCTTCTGCTTCTTCATTTTTTCCTTCTATGTCTTTTTGCTTTTTCGGTCCCTTTCTCTACCAGACCGCTCGCATACCCATGGATCGATGGTCCGTGTCTGATACCGGGCTAGAGATTCCACTAGAGATCAGCCTAGTGTCGGTTTGGGTCGATCGATGACGACGGACATACTCCATTTCCCTTGAGATGAGTCACACTCATACTGACTAGGCAGGGAGCGGCATCGTGGGTGTCCTCTACAGTGCCACCGATTTCAGCCTGCGAGGGATGATGCAGTCCTTACTCGGGCAGACAGGAGGACCACGGACATGACCGCTGTCCTTTATTACATCACGGCCCGCACACCATGGAAGCACCCAATTCCCAACATTTGCGCGGTGGGTCCCTTTTGCTTGTGCCGTGGTCCCTTATTCGCTGGTAAGCAGACCCGTGGCAGTGGAGAGCTCGTTCTAGCTCGATACCTTATTGTTCTATTCCACTATTATTCAAGGGTTCTCCCCCGCTAGCTGATTGTTTTACCATCGACTGAGAAACCTGAGTCCACTGCCGTGCATCTGTCTGGCTGCTGCGGGAGCGTTCTCCCTTCCCTAGGTTTTACAGGGGCTTGAGCTGGAATATGGTCTGGACTTTGGACGTCCTCCGGGGACTCTGGCACACGGTAGGTTGGTATTGAGTGATATAGTTGTAACCTTGCCGTTCACGATTGTTGGAGTTTTGGAGTGGTTTGAAACAAACACCGAACCACCAGAATGGAAACCACAGAAGTGGAGGGGTAAAAAACAAAAATATAAAGGGAAGTGAACAAGAAAGAAAAGACATAAGAGAATGATGCGAATTTCGCATGCAACGCGTAGACTTCCAGGATCTAGGTGCACCACTGCACAATTTTATTGACCACTCCACACCATATCCACTTTGACATTGAGGGCCCGGAATTCCCCCTCCCAGTCTTGAAATGCCGAAACGGAAAAAAGAAGAGAAACCAAGAAAACCTACAAAGCGGTAAAGATGAAACAAATCAGAGAGAAAAAGAAACATGAGATCGACCGTGAGCAAAACTTTCCAGTGGGTTGAGGTCTTTCCTAATCAAGAGAACAGCGCCGAACTTGCGGACGGAGCTCTATCTCTACTCGGGAGGAAGGAGGGTCACGAATTTCAGTCCCATCAGACACTAGACGGCCTAGTCGACCGGTGATAGCTGCTCCAAAGAGACCTGTCACGGCCTCGCTTATGCGCCTGCCAGCCAACTAGTTAGTCCACAAATATGCGGTCCCCAACCACCATGACAGGATAATCCATGCTGGACCATGCTGGATAGAGATGTCCCAAGCAATTTGAGGATGCTATCTGTACGCCACGAAGGGGGACACAGCAGATACTCCGGCGTAGGTGATAAGAGTATTGGGCACACCATGAAATCCCTGACTGAATCGATACCCACCACCCGGGGTTCCTCTTTCAAACCCCGACCCGTCCGTCCGTGGAACGGACCAAATCCCGATCGTGCATGATCGGTCCCTTCGTTCTCCTGTGCCACGCGTGTGTCATCCATCCAAAGATGCAATTGCCTGGGAACTTGGGGTGCGATTGGCTCCTTCTCGGGGTCTATTGTAGATGAACGACTGCCGAGAGTCCGGTACCGGTTAGGTAGTGTGGGTCTCAAGTTCTCAACCTCAAGTCTTCCTCTAGAATGGTCTCTTCTGGATGGACAGCATAGCCAATCAACCCGACTGTCCTGTCACCTGGATTGTTCAATAGTCATTGTGGTGATCCAATCGATTCAAAGCCACCAGCGCCATGACAAATCTTATATTATGCACGATCATGATGTCTGGACCCGGGCAAGATCTTTGGGACAGACTGAGTCGGATTAAAGTTCAGCTAGAGCATCCTTCCTGAGAACAACAGCTATTATCGTTCGTAGACTACCAGGATCAATCGCAGATTCTCACTGATTGTGAATGCCAGAAAGTGCCTCAGGCACCAGACCCACCTCCGCAATACAGTCTCTCACCGCCTGCCTCATTGGGAGCCACTCCATCCCGTGCATCAACGGACAGGAACATCTTCAAATGACTTCATCATCAGGTCCTTTCCACACTCCATTGCGACTTTTGGCAAATCGATCCCCCCCAAGATGCACCCTCACCGATAGAGAATGTCTGTGCGTGGCCCGATTAAGCGCTCGCACCTCAGGCAGGTCAGTGCCGCCAGCCTCGACACGCTCTCCACCTCCCGCTCCGCCGATACTCTTCCTCCCCACGATGCTGGCAGCGACTGCCCACTCACCCCCGACGAGAAGAACCCACGTTTGTCCTCTACTGGTCTGAACCGCCGCCAATGCTCCCTCTGGGTTCACGATGAGACCTTCTCGCGCGAGGAGATCCTCTTCAACCAGACCGCGTTCAGCGACACGGGCGTCCAGGTTGGCGATGTGATCGAGATCCTCCCCGCACGGCCTGCCGGGGATGCGGCGCATCACGCTGGGAAAGCAGACCCGGGGTCCCGGTCGCTGCGGGAGAGCCACTTCGACTCCAGCTCGACGCTCCACGCGGACGCGATCTCCAAGTTCAAGACCCCACTGCAGAGCCGGTGCCTCTGTGTCGTCAAGCCCCTCCCGCAGGACATCAAGTCCCGGAACCCGCGACTCGAGTTGTCCGTCACGACGAGCATTGCCAATACCTTTGGGTTCAAGAACCGCGACACTGTGAACATTTCGATCGTCGATCGCGCGCAGTGCGCCGCGTCGCATGTGGATATCGCCTTCCGCGACCAGTACATGGTGCGCTCGGATATGTGGCGGCTTGTCATGTCGGAGCTGGCCGACAAAATCATCTACAAGGGACAGAAGATCGTCTTCATGGGTACTATCAAGGCGACGGTCAAGAATATCTTCGTCCGCGGCAAGAAGGTTCTCTCGGGCTTCTTCGCCCCGGAGACGATCCCCGTCTTCCGCAGCGAATCTGCCAAGTACGTGCTGTTCATCCAGATGTCGCGGGAAATGTGGGACTTTGATTCGGAGGGCACGGGCGATATCCTCTTCAGTCGCGTGATCAACGGGTTTCTGCCGGAGCTGTTCAAGCGGTGGGCGAACGCAGATGCGCGACACTTGGTCACCATCGTGCTGTTCACGCGGGTTGAATATGACGTGTTGGCCCTGGGTTCGGCGACGCTCAGCGCCGAGAATCTGGAGAGCATGCTGGCGCCGAATCATGCCCCGACGCGGGACTTCTACCGCGTGGTGGTCAATGACATGGCCAGCGGTCATTGGACGACCATCCTGGACGAGCTGAAGAAGGACTTCCGGACCTTTCTCCGGGACGTCAGCATCCTCAAGACGAGTGAGGTCGATACGCCCACGGCTGATGGGAAGAACGGGGGCTGGGAACCCAAGGCGACAATTGCCGGGCGGCCGAGCACCGCCATTCGTGGCAACATCCTCGAGGCCATCCACCTAGCGTCGGCTCACTTGGCGTACGACCACATCGATCGGGATATGATCCACACGGGGACCTCGATCATTGTGATCACCCCCGGCAGCGGGGTCTTTGAGGCCTCGTACGAGTCCCTAGCGGCCACGACCGAAGCGCTCATGAACCGCGGCATCGCCATCGACCTCGTCTGCCTTAGCCCCATGCCGCTTCACTCGGTGCCCTTGTTTAAGTACCATGAACCGGTCCGGAGACCCTCCACCTCGTCGGCGGGCGATCTCCGGGTAGGCGGCAATTCCCCCGAGGAGACGCGTTACTCGTTTGCGGGGCTGGCCAATCGCACTCCCCACCTATCGCCCCGGTCGACCTTCCACGGTTCGTCTTACTCGGGCACGTCGCCTCGGGAGCAGTGGGCCTCGCGGTCCCAGGAGTGGCATTACGGGATTCCTCACTGGCTAGATATCTCGTATTGGAACCCTGAGACGTATCGGGAATCGCGGCGCATCCTCAAGAAGGACCCGAATGCCCCCATTCCATACACCGTCACCAAACAGTCCAAGGTCTTTGTGCCGCGGGTGCGCATGTACGAGATCCAGATGATGGGGGTCATGGAGAGCGAACAGTCGAATATCTCCATCCCATATCTTTACGAAGGCTCGAGTGTCTCGCGGGGGGCAGCGTCACGATTCGGCCTGGGCTCGTCCAGTCTCGCCCCGCCCCGGGCTTCTTTTCGCCGCAGTTCGCCTTTTCGGCACCCATTGAGCGATAGTCTCCGGCCCGAGCCGTTCCTCCAGAATATGTCGAACCCTAAGGACGCCATGTCCGCTCGGTCAAAGAAGCCGAGCTCGGTCCTGTCGTGGATGGACAGCTACGATGAGGCGGTGTTCTCCCCCTTCCCCAAGCGCCGGCAACGCCGCCAGCCCGTAAGACAGAAGCGGCCCAGCGAGCCAGAAGTGCATGGATCGGGTGCGCATGAGCGACTGTCGGCGAGATCCGTCCTCCGCCTCCGAGAGCAAGAGACCCTGTCGAACGAGCGCAATCGTACCACCGGTGACCCGGCTCCTCGGAACATTGAGGGTCCCAAGGGTCCTGCTCCGTCGCAAAGTACTGCCCCCAAAAAGCCCGCGTTAAAACCCCCGACGGCCAAGAGGCCCCCGCGGATATCACGGACAATCAGCTTTGCTCTGCGCGGGCTCAGTGCGACTCCGCCCCGAGCGCAGGCCAGCACCGAGGTCAATGTGGAGCATGTCCGCGGTCTTCCATCATCCAACAAGAACTCCTCCGGCGCCTCAACGACGGACGCGGCCAGCGCAGACTCGCAAAGCTTCTCGGATTCGGCGTCGGCGTCCACCGTCATCGACTGGTCCACCACGCCGGTCACGCCCCAGCGGTCTCGAGAGAACTCGGCAATCACACCGTCGCGGCCGATATCCATTAAATTACCGTCGAAGCAGCCCGCCGACGACGCGGAGCAGGCGGGGCGTCCGGCCATCGCAGAATCATACTCCACCACCAACACCGAAATCCCCATCGGCGAGGACGCGCCCCACGGCGGCAAATCGAGGAGGGCCCCGAAAGTCGAAATTACGGCAAATGCCGGCTCACGGGATGGACAGCCCAGGAGCCCGCAGAGTAAAGCTCTGGCTCCGTGGGTGCGTCCCATTAACCCGTGCAACACCCCGCGAGAGCTGCTGCGCGACACGAGTTGGTTTGGACGTTGGCAGCATGCCTACCCCAGGCCGCCCCACGTCGCCGTGGTCAAGTGGAAGAGTCTGAAGTCACCTGCGATCCTACCGCTCACCACGGAGGAGTTCCCCACGGCGAGCGAGCTGGCCTCGGAATACCTGCAGACTCCTTACCGTGTCTTCCCGAATGATGACGCCGAAGGCATTGAGGCGCCTCGATCCCGAGGGATCCTCCTCCGAGAATTGCTCTCCCTCCGCCTGGCCCACGGGTTCCAGATCGTGGTCGGCAAGACGGTGGCGGAGGTCGCGGGGCAGCCGTCGCTTGCGTCGTCGAATGTGTTCGATCCGCGCAGCTTGGAGAAGGACGGCGCCACGGTGTATCTATCCAAAGGAAAATCAATCCATCGCCTGGTCTGCATCAGCAGCACGGAGATTGAAGTCACGCGGTTTACGCATCAGACGTCGGCCGTGACCGCACGGGAGAAGGCGAGTGGCTACACGACGTACACGGCGGCCATGCGGACGATTCTAAGCCCGGAATACAAGCTAAGGAACATCCGGATGGATCTATGCTTCGAGGAGTATAATTGGAATTACGCGGACAACTACGTTGCGGGCCACCGGGACTACCTTTTCCACCCGGCCCAGCAGCTTCACTTCTGGCGGATGCGCTACGTGCTGATCCCCATCCAGTTACCCGCCCACTCGCGACGCCAGCTGCAGTCGTTCAACGAGGATACCGAGGAGGAGATTCATCTCCTGGGGATCAGCCAGCTGACGCAGATTTGGCAACGACACAAATACGTGGGTCCGGAGGAGAAGCGGTTTGAAACCGGCCTCAAAAAGCGGGAGCAGAACCCCCTGAACATCATGTATCAAACGCGCAACCCGTCCGATGTGGTGGCGGCGGAGCTCGACCGGATCATACTGACGGACCCGGGTCTGGACAACTCGCCGGCCCAGCTGCTGCCGGAATCCGAGCTGCTGGAGCGACCCAGCGTCACCGTGTCGTCGTTGGCGCAGATCATCCAAGGCGACAAGGGGGTGCGGATGATGGATCGTCGGTGGCACTGGCGGCTGCACTACAACTGCTTCATTGGGTTCGAGCTCACGACGTGGCTGCAGCAGAACTTCCGCGACATCGACACGCGCGAGGACGCGGTCGAGTTCGGCAACGAGCTGATGAAGCACGGCCTCTTCCAGCACGTGGAGAAACGGCACAACTTCCGAGACGGTAACTACTTCTACCAGATCTCCAGCGAGTATCGGATCGCGCGGCCGGAGTCCCGGGGCGGCTGGTTCCCCCACATCCGGCCCGACAAACCCGCCCCGAGCACACCGGCCGGCGACAGCGCGAAGGAGTCACCGGCGAGTCGCCCCCGGACTGACAGCGTGGATCACGGCTCCCAGACGCCGGCCACGCCCTCGCGGACCAAGAATAAGGCGACTATTCTGCTATCAAAAACGATGAAGTACGACGTGGATCCGCGCAAACGGTCCAACCGGCCCGAGGTCATTGACCTGCACTACGACCGGCTGCACAACCCAGATAACTGTTTCCACATCGAGCTGAGCTGGATGAACACCACGCCAAAGCTAATCGAGGACGCGGTGCTGGGGTGGGCGTCTACGGCCGAGCGGTTCGGGCTCAAGCTGGTGCAGGTGCCCGTCGCTGAGGGGAGCTCGATCGACCAGACGCAGCCCTTCCGCAAGCCTTACCGGGTGCCCCTCAAGTTGAAGCCGCCCTCGGGGCCAGTGCCGCCGACATGCTTCAACCCGACGGCGTTCTCGCAGCAGCAGGGCGCGTCCGACCAGCACTACTTCCAAAAGGCCATCCTACGGAAGTTCGACTTTGTCCTCGACTTCGAGGCGCGCTCGGCCTTTCCCCCCGACGTCGAGGTATCATACTCGTGGGGGATCCCAGATTATCGATACTCGCAGTACATCCACCGGTCAGGGAGCCTCCTGATCCAGATCAACGAAGACGGAGACTTCCTAGTGCTAGCCAACCGACTGGTAAGCACGCGCAGCGCCGCCAGCCGGGACATGGCGCGCCACGAGCGGATGGACCACCGCCCGGAGCCGTACCGAGCGCGCGCAAGCACCTACGACCCCATCGAACGCATCTCTCCTCGACTCTCCCCCGTCGTGCGACCCATCCACGAGATCCACAGCCCCCTCAGCCCCTCGGAGCATATCCACCACCCCGATTCCTCCAACGTCTACCGAGCCCCCGAGCAGGTCCTAACAGCGCTCGTCGAATTCTGCAACGACGCCACCCGCCTCGAGCAGTTCTACCGCGAGTCCCACGTACGGCCCACATCGACCAAGGTCGAGCCGACGCTGGGATCCGTCATGGACGCTTCCATCCCGTCTCTAGAACTCCCCGCCAGCGTAGTCAGCCATCAGATCTCGCCCCCGTCTGGTCTTGCTTCGCGAGGACTGCATAATTCCTCCCCTGCGCTGTCATCGCTGGATGCCCGGGTGCGCGGCCGAGCTGAAAGCATTGGGCCGGGGAGTCCGCGGATCGGCCCGCAGGCTAGCCCGCTGACTCTACCGGCGAGCCCGCGGAGCGGGGGACTGCGGCCGTTGCGGTTGGGCTAGTAGAGGTTCCGCTACGATATTTCCTCTATACAATATTCCCTCTATAGCTACTTTATATAATCAATTCTCATCCAGATCAGCCCTGGCCTCTGTATATACGAATTCGAAAGGATCATCATCACTTCCTTATCACCCATATTTTCATATCCCCTCTCCAGCATTTCTACGGAGTACTTCCCCTCAATACTTCCCCTCAGCACCCCACACATTGACGATAACATACTCGCAACGATTGGCCACGCCCCCTGTCAACTCACTTAGCCCAAACGCGGCTATTCAGGCTGAATTGCCAACCCTGTATCTTGGCAGGAGGATTGGCTATGCGATTGGTGGATCGATGCATGGTGAATCTCCGTCAATGGCGAGATGGGATCTACACTTGGATTCTACCGCTATCGTGCTTGTTGTCTGGTGTAAGTATGCACGGCCTAATCTGTCAAGGATGGGGTTCCGAGGAGGGTTATTTGGAGGGGTTCGAGTGAGGTTGGTTTTTCTCTTTCGTACACACGCTCTCTATACACACTTGAGTCAATTGAACCAGGAACGGTAGTGTGCATTCAGATAAACCAGCAAGATGAAGTTCACGGAAGGAATGTGGAGATTGCGGGTGAGAATATCCTGTATGGAGATTGTTAACTAGAAGCTAATGTGAATCAACCATACAGGAAGGCGTCCGCATCGACTGGATGAGCAATGTCGAGCGATTGCATATCGACAAGGACAAGGAGGCTGTGGATATACTGATGAACAAGTTCCAGCGGCATCGTGGTGATACCTTGAACTCGGGTATGTTTCCTGGTCTGGTCGATACGAGCGATTGATTGATGTGACTAGCGACGATTACCGCGCGGGTGACGTCTCCCCAGGAGGGCATCATTGGGGTCAACTTCGTGCATTGGTATGGTCCTTTCTTCCCCCCAGTGACATCATTGCTAAGCTGTCGACAGGGCCGGCCAAGTCGACCGCGGACCGCACTACAGTATCGCCAGCTCCAACGGCCACACGCGCATCACCCACGCCGACAACCGCCTCTCATACACAAGCGGGGATCTCTCCCTCACGATGAACACAGCGCCCAACGAGCTCGACCTCACCTTCTCATCCCCGACAAAGACACTGACAGGCCACTCATTCCGCTCCATCGGCTACGTCGGGGACCAAACGACCCCCAAAACAGACTACCGCGACGGGATCTTCCTCGAGCGCCAGGGCCACATGCTGCTAGGCCTCGACCTCAACATCAGCGAGAAGCTGTACGGACTCGGCGAGCGGTTCGGCCCGTTCGTCAAGAACGGCCAGACGGTCGATATCTGGAATGAAGATGGCGGGACCTCGTCTGACCTTGCTTATAAGAATATCCCGTTCTATATTAGTTCGCGTGGATATGGTGTGTTTGTGAATCATCCGGGGAAGGTCAGCCTCGAGATGCAGACTGAGAGGTCGTCACGCGTGAATATCTCTATCGAGGGCGAGGAGCTGCAGTATTTTGTTGTGTATGGGCCTTCGCCGAAGGAGATCCTGCGCAGGTATGCCACTTTGACAGGGGAGCCTGCCCTTGTGCCGGCTTGGAGTTATAATCTTTGGTTGACGACTAGTATGGCCCCCTACCCCATTTACTCTATAAAGCCACCACCCCTATCTACTATATCAAGATATGGCAGATACTAATGACAGTAAGGCTTCACAACAAACTACGACGAACAAACCGTCACCTCCTTCCTAGACGGCTTCCGAGACCGCGACATCCCGCTCGGCGTCTTCCACTTCGACTGCTTCTGGATGAAGTCCTACCAATGGTGTGACTTCCAGTTCGACGCGGAGATGTTCCCCGACGCGGGGGCTTACCTGCGCCGGCTGAAGGAGAGGGGTCTCAAAATCAGCGTGTGGCTGAATCCTTATGTTGGGCAAGCGTCGCCTTTGTTCGAGGAGGGGAAACGCGAGGGTTACTTTATCAAGGTATTTCTCCTCTCTTCCCTTCTATATACTTCTTTATAAAGGAAAAGAAAAAAAAACTAAGAATCAGCGCACCGACTCCTCCATGTGGCAATGGGACTACTGGCAAGCCGGCATGGCCGTCATCGACTTCACGAACCCGCGCGCCCGCACCTGGTACAGCACGCACCTGCACCGGCTAATCGACACGGGCGTCGACAGCTTCAAAACGGACTTCGCAGAGCGCATCCCGGTCAAAAACGTCGTCTACCACGACAACTCCGACCCCGCCCGCATGCACAACTACTACGCCCTGCTGTACAACGAAGTCGTGTACGACGTCCTCACCTCCCGCCTGGGCGCTTCCAACTCAATCCTCTTCGCGCGCAGCACGGCCCCAGGCGGCCAGCGCTACCCGGTCCACTGGGGCGGCGACTGCGAGAGCACCTACGTCGCGATGGCGGAGTCGCTGCGCGGGGGTCTCAGCCTGCTGCTCTCCGGATACGTCTTCTGGGCGTCTGACATCGGCGGGTTCGAAGGCACGCCGTCCCCCGCGCTGTACAAGCGGTGGGTCCAATTCGGGCTGCTGTCTAGCCATTCCCGGCTTCACGGGTCCGGCTCGTTCCGCGTGCCGTGGCTGTATGGCGAGGATTGCTCGGTTGTGCTGAAAGAATGCACGAAGAGGAAGATCATGCTGACGCCTTATTTGCTGAGTGCGGCGTATTGGGCTGCGAAGGATGGGAGTCGGAGGCTTATGGCGCCGCTGTTTGTGGAGTTCCCGGACGACTTGAACACTTATGCTGTTGATACGCAGTTTATGTTGGGCCCGAATCTGTTGGTTGCGCCTGTGTTTTGTGATGAGGGGGTTGTGAGCTTTTATGTTCCTGATGAGGAGGCTGGTCAGCCCAGCTGCCCTGACAAGGAAGAAGGAGAAGGGAAGAGAAAGAAAGCGAAGTGGGTCTCTTTCTTCGACAGCAGCAAGACCTACGAAGGCGGCAAATGGTATACTGAGACGCACGACTTCGACACTTTGCCACTGCTGGTGCGACCAGGGACAGTGACGCCTATCAATCGGCGGCTGGAGAGGCCAGACGGGGACGCGCTGGATGGGCTGGAGCTTGTTGTTAACGGGCCGTTGAAGGAGGGGGAGGAGGTGATGGTTGAGGTTGTGGATCCGGGGTGTACGCATCGGTTGTTGAAGACTTTGACTGTTAGGGAGATGGACGGGGGGATACGGTTGTTTCTGATGATGGGGGGGTGGTTGTTTCTACTAGTTTTGTTTGATCTTTTTGATATACTTCGTATACATAGTGGTATAGATAGGTGTTGGGTACTTCTTCTACTCGATTGTCTACTACAGTAGTTCTTCTTGTTACTTCAATATGGTCATTCTGATATACTATTAGCTTCACTCACGTCGTATACGGTGAATAGAATATAAAGCAAGAACAATTAGATAAAGCAAGACTAAGAAAAGAAAAGCAAGACAAGCAGACATGCAAACAGGCAGAAAATGAGAAACAAAGCAGCATAGACTCAAGAAAGAAAAAAGAAAAGGGTATCATGTCTAACTGCTAATGCAATACAAATGCAAATGCAAATGCAATCAAATCACAGCAAATAAAAAATCAATCTCACCACGCTTCCTCCACATCCAGAAGCCATCGTCGTATCCCCTCCCGTAGCGTATTATCTACCCCCGCCATCGATCGCCTGCGCTCGCGATCCCCTACCCCCAGCTCGCCCTCCACGTCCTCCCGGCAGTGCTCCGCCGTCACGCTGCGCACTACCTCTTCTAGCGCGCCCAGAACGAGCCGGCGGCACTCAGTCCGCGGAACTTCCAGCGACGGCAGCTCGTCGCGGTTGAGCACCTCGGGCTTGTCGTCGGCGCCGCCCCGGCGCGCTCGCGACGGTGACGGTGCCCGCGTGGGTGCCATTGACGGCGGCACGCTCTGCGCCAGCACCCTTTCCAAGGCGTCCACGAGCGTCCCGTCCAGATCCATGACCGGCTCCTCGACGAACTGCTCCTCTATCGCGGCTGGATCGGCGAGAATTGGCCCTGGGGCCGGGGTGATGGTGGTGGTGGTAGTAGTGGTGGTTGTCGTCGTCGTGGGTGGCGCCCCAAAGAGGCTCGCAAAAGGCGTCGCCAACCCCGACCCGCTGCCCACGTGGCGCGGCGTGCCCGGCGCGGAGGCGCCTGAGATCCCCGGCCCGCGCCGTCGCAGGCGCAACCGCTTCACGGTCGACTGGCGCACGTCGGCCACCAGCGTCGTCGCCACGTCGACCCACCGGTCCGGCCCCTCCGCCTCCGCCGGTACCGGGTTGGGCGTGGGCTCGGCCTGCATGGCCCGTCGAATGTCCGCGTCCAGCCCCGGGTAGGGCCGCACAGCCTGGAGCAAAAAGTCTTCATGGAACCGGCGGAGCCACCCGGCGACGTTGGTATTCATCCCGTCGGGCTCCCGGCCTGGACACTGAAACCCGGAGACACTGCTGTGGGTTGATGCCCCGGCATCCACGCTGGTGACCGATGTCCGCGGCTTCTGTGGGGACGCCGTGGTCGACTCGCCCGACGACGACAGCGAGACGAACCCCGGCAGTGGCAGGTCGACGTCGACGACCCCATCGCTCCCGTGGACGGACATCTTCAGCGACGAGGCCTTGGGCTCCGTGGTCGACAGCAGCTCGGGCGGCAGCTCCCCATCGTCGGCGCGAGGGTGCGGCGCGTGGGCCGCGTGTGGGATGGAGATGTGCCCGCTGGGGGCCGGGCCGGGGCCGGACCCGGAGCCGGGGGCGCCGCCGCCGCCGCCGCCGCCACTTGGGCCTCGCGCACCATCTGACGGAGCGTGGGGGGCGGTCCGCGCTTCGGGCCCGCGCTGCCAACTTGCACCGAGGCCGCCCGCCGGCGCGGCGGGATGGCGGCCGGATCTTCGTCCCGCCGGTCCGTCGACGACGCCGGGCGCGCCCCCCACAGGCCGGAAAACAACGTGCCCCAGCGCCCCGCGGCCGACGGGACGCTGCTGTTGGTGCCGAGGACTGAACTGTCGCTCCGCTGGAGGGTCTTGAGCAGGTTCTCCGACGCCAGGCTGTCGTGACCTGCCGCCGCGTCTTCCTCCTCTTCCGCCGTCACCGCCGGGTCCATCCCACCGCGCTCCCCGCGGCCCTGCGAAGCGAAGTGCGGCACGGGAACCGTGCTGGCCGGGGTGGCCGTGGACGTCGTGGCGGGGCCGGCGTTCGTCCGCCGCCCGTCGCGGGCGGGCATGGCGACACCGCGGGTCCGCATGGACCGGGCGTCCGAGGCGCGTCGGGGTCGGTCGTCCAATTCCGCGGGCGCCGCGTCGGTCTCGCCGGATGAGGCGCTGGCGGATCGCCGACGGGGCGGCTCCTGGGTCAGGCGCTGGGCACGCGACCGTCGTTCGATGGCGCGGCGGAGCGACTCCTGGCGCAGGAGGGGCACGTGGGGCGGGCTCTGTGAGGGGGCCCGCGCCGAGACGGCGGTGCCGGGCCGCAGCGGGGACGGGAGGAAGGACTCGAAGCGCTGCTTCTGGGGGAGGAAGGCGGCAAGCAGGAAGATTAGACGGCGGGCGGTCATCTTGTCGCCCGAGACGATGACGGTCCGGTAGGCCAGGGGCGGGTCGGTCTCGGGCGGCTGAGCGCGCTGCTGCAGGTAGTGCCGCCGGCGGTACCACTCGGGGCCCAGGGAGTTCAGCCACTCGGTGTGGTTGCCAAGGAAGGCGGTGACGAGCACCATGAAGAAGAAACTGTGCTCCTTGTCGCCCAGGGTCCGGGCGATGGAGCGGCCCTCCTCGCGCCAGACGCCCCAGCGGCTCTGGCCCGTGACGACCGGCGGCGTCTGCAGGGACGAGGCGATGCGGCGCATGCTCCGGACGGCCTCGTCTCGCAGGCGGGCGTTGACGGCGAGGCTGTTGACGGGCAGGTGGACGACGGTCTGGTTGGTGCGCTGCATGTTGGGGGCCTTGGCGGGCTTAGGATGCAGGGCGGCGGCGGCGTCGGCCTGCTGCAGCACGACGCGAATCTCGGCGCGGGCGAGCCGCTCGAGGTGGGAGAGGGTACGGTTGATGACGTCCCAGTGGTCCACCAGCAGATCGATGCGCTCGTCCAGGCTGGCGGGTGGGGTGGCCCCGGACAGGCTGTCGTCGAGGAGGAAGCCGCCGCCGCCGCGGTCCTCCGAGTCGAGGGAGCCGGCCACGCCCGGTCGGGGGGAGACGTCGGGCCCCAGGCCACTCACCCGCGAGGTCGGGCGAGCGCCGCCGCCACGCACCGACAGGAGAGGGATCTGGACGGTGATGGCGACGGCGTACATCGGGGTCTTCTTCTCCTTGATCTTCTTTCGCTTGGTCACGTCGGGGAAGGGGAAGCCGGCCTCGGGCAGGGAGTCAGGGTAGAAGGAGTGGGCCCCTCCGTCGTGCGGGTGACGGTCGGGGGAGGCGGTCGGGTCCCGGACCTCGGGCAGATTCACGCTGAACATGCGGGTCAGCAGCACGGTGACCTTGGCGGGCGGTTTGGGCCCTTCTCCGCCGGCCGCCGGCCACGCGGCGGGGCTGCCGGGCGCCCGCGTGGGTTCCCCGTCGGCAGAGATGATGTGCATCTTGGTGGAGGATCCCCGATAGCTGAAGGCACTGCTGCCGAAGATGCAGTTGAGCAGGCCGGAGTCGGTGGAATCGGCGGGGAGGCGCGGATGCCCCGTATCGTGGTGACCGCCGGCGGCGGCGAGGGTCGAACTCCGCCGCCGGGCCCTCATGAAGGCGCCAGACATGATGGGTGGGGACCGGCGGGTCTCTGCAGCGACCGACAGGGGGCTCGGGTCGGCGGTAGTCGACTGGGACAACAGACCGCGGCGGGGTGCACGGGCCGACAGGGTCGAGACGGTGCGGGCATGGCGGGGACCGGCGCCCTCGAAGAGCTGCGGCTCCAGGCCCAACCCTTGGGGGGCGACCTCGGACGCGTGGGGGGCCTGAGTGTCGAGGAGCACGCAGGCGTCTCGATCACCCAGGGCATTCTGGGCGATGATGACGCGGAAATCCCGCATGTAGTCCAGATCGACGCCACCCCGGTCATCGTAGGCTCCGGCGGTGGATGCATTCGGGGAGTTGAAGGTAGAGTGTAGCGGATAGGCATGGGTATTGGAACGTCGGAGGAGGCTAGCATCGGGGAATAGCAGGCCGGAAGTATGTTCTTCTTCGGTGACGGACTCGAGGTGGTGGCCCGGTTTGGCGGAGTAAGTGGCCGGGTTTAAGGTCGACGCTGCCGTATTCAACAACCGACCCAGCATGGCGTCAGGATCGACTGGGAGGATGATAGAGATGAAGATTCAGAAAGCACGGAGCAGGAAGCAGTCCTAGAGGGAGAGATTGACGAGAGAGAAGCCCACGGAGGGGAGGGGAGAGTGGGGGAGGGGCGCGTGGAGGCAGCGAAGTGGAGATTGGTCCAACGATGATGCAGGACAACGGCCGTGGAGTCGTTTGATTTGTTGATTTTTCCTTTAAGAACGAAAGAAGAAAAAACACGAAAACCGAACTGAGAGGATAAAAGAACCGAACCACCGACGAGACTGCAACAATTAGAATACACTGAGCTTCCCCATGGTTCAATGGTAGCCAGGGAGCAACATGATCGAGCCAGGGTCGGCGTGGAGGGGGGGGGGGGGGGGGGGAACAAATCAATCCGAATCAAGGGACGCGAGACAATCCCGGGAGTCAGAACCCAACCAGACGGAGGGGGGAGAAGAGATAATGGGAGGGGAGAGATGAGAAGGAGAGAGGATGGAGATGAAGCTGAAGTGAGGTTACGATGGAGAGCGAGATGAGGACGAGCTGGAGATGCCAAGAGATGCCAAGACTCTCGCCGGAACAGGCGGTGAGCTGGAGCCGCATGGAGATCCCTGACTAATCCATCTCTACCATCTGTATGCATCAAGAGATAGAGATATAAAGAGATACAATAGTAGAAAAGAAATGTATTTTGGTATCAATCCACGTCTATATACAACCCCCCTTTATCCCTTCGTCCGCTGCTTCACCCGACTCACCAGCTTCTGCAGATCCTCGGATCCACCACCAGCCGACGAGCTCTTCTTCTGCTTCTTCGTCCGGGTTGAAGGCTCCGGTCGTGTGTCCTCCTCGTCGGTCCTGTTCCGTCGTCGCTTGCGTCCCTCCTCCAGCAGGGCCTGCATGCCCGAGGTCCCCTTGAACCGCGGGTTGGTCGGGTCGATGGCGAACTCGTGGCTCTCGAACAGACGCGAGAACCGGGGGTCCTGCACGTCCACCTGGAAGTCGTCCTGTTCGGCAGAGGCACTCGCCTCGGCCGCCGCCTTCTTCTGCTTCTTCTTGGCCTTGCCCTTCTTGCGCGCCTGCTTCTCCGCCTTCTCGATCTCCGTCATGTTGAAGTGCTTGATCCCCGCCTTGCTGTCGTCGTCCATCATCAGCAGCTCCAGCTCCGCGCGTTTGGCCGCCTCGGCCGCCTCGACGGCTGCCCGCTCCTCCCGCTTCTTGCGCTTCTCCTCCTTGCGTTGGTGTGCGGTCTCCTTGCCCGACGGGTTGTCGAAGAACGGGTCGTTGAAGCCGAGATCGTCTGCCTCCTCCGCCGCCGAGGCCTCATCCGCCGCCGCGTTGTCCGCCTCCGCCTCGTCCGCATCGTCATCTCCCTCCTTAGGGCCCTTGACCTTCTCCTTGCGGCGCTTCTTCCTCTCGCGCTCCTTGCGCAGATACTTCTCGATCGTCGTCTCGTCCTTCTCGGGCTCGTTCTCGAACACGCTCTCCCGAGTGGGCTCGCCCGCCAGTCCTGACGTGAAGGTTACTTCCATCTCGCCGACCGGTCCGTCTGACTTGGTCCGCTTGGGCGCCTCTCCCAGACCGAGCAGGGCGCGCATACGCTGCCGTTCCTCCTCCTTCTTCGAGCGCTTCGTCCGCGTTGGGTCGCCCTCGCCCGCCGCATCCACCACTTCCACCCCGCCATCCTCGTCGTCGTCCTCGTCCTCGTCGTCGGAGCTGTCGCTGGCCAGGTACGCCTTCAGGTCGTTCTCGTCGATGTCCTTTCGGCTGCCGCGGAAGGCCCGCGCCTGGGCCTCCTTGCGGGACTTGTCCTCCATGTCCCACGTCAGCTTGACCTTACTGTGCTGCAGGGCGTCCGTCACGAAGTCGTTGGGCTGGTAGCCGTCGGGGATGCGCTCGCATTCGTCGCGCGGCTTATCATCGTCGAAATCGGTCTCGTCCGGCACGAACCGCAGGTCGAAGAAGTTCGCACTCGACAGGTACTCGGCGCCGTCCACCAGGTCGTAGACGTGCTTCGCCACGTCCTTGGACGAGAATGTCAGGATCGCGTAGTAGTAGCGTAGCCGCTCCAGCTGGTACTTGCGCAGCTGAGTCGAGTTGAAATCCTCGCCCTGATCCTCCTTCAGCATGGACTGCCGAATCTTCTCTTCCTCCTCATCCGAGTCCTCTTCCTCCTCATCTTCCTCCTCCTCATCCTTAGACGCGAAGATCTCCTTCGGCGGCCCCTCCGTCTCCTCGCGCTCCATGCGCTCCTTTCCAAACTCACTCGGATAGACCGAAACGCGCAACACGCGGCCCCCAGTCGGGGAGAAACTCGAAAACACAGCCATCAGATCCTCCGCGCGGATATTATCCCAGTCGAGATTCACAACCGCCACTCGGTTCGTGACATCCCCCGTCGGGACCCCATCGCGCTGCTTATCCGGGAAATCGAGCTCCTCCCCACCGGCAACCCTCTCCTCCTCCTCGTCCTCGTCTTCATCCTCACTATCGCTCTCCTCCGACGAAGAGGACTCGAACCCGCCGTCGCGCGCAGGATCATACGAAGACTGCGCATCGGCCTTCTTCAGCTCGCGGAGAACCTCGTCGTCGTCAGCGACGGCGGCGCCGGCCTTTGTGTCTTTGTCTTCGTCCTCGTCTTCGTCTTCGTCGTCCTCATTATCTTCTTCTAACCGGTAAAACCGCTCGAGCTGCTTCTTGGTGTCATCGCGGGCCAGCTTGCGACCGTAGCGATCGACGGCGGCGTTCCGGGAGAAGTCCTGGTCGCTGAGCATGTGGGCGAACCGCTTGTCGAGTTTGACATGGGTGTGGCGTTTACTGGGGAGGCGGTAGCGGGGGTCGGACTGGATGTTGGCGAATCTGGGGTCGGCTGGAATACATGTTAGTGACTGTACTATGCTATACCACTTGATAGTGCTAGGATTTCCAAAAAAAACGAGAACAGGAGAGGACGTACTGATGACCGTGCCGGCATGGTCTTTAGACCCGCCGGTCTTCTTGGATTTCTTCTTGTCTGGCATGGTGGTGATTAATGAACCACTGAATGAAAAGTTCAATAATTGAGGATCAATAGCAGCAGCATGAACAAGCCACTGGCGAAATAGACCACGTTGCAGAGTGGTTGATGGAGGAGAGTAAGTGAAGTCTGAATCTTGTTGCGGAATTCGGGAAAAAAAGTTTCGGTCTCACGTGGTCCGTGCGTATCGCTAGTTCTATCGGTTTATCTTGGGCGGTATATTTCTCTGGTATAGATCAACCAACCCTGTCTTCTTCATCTACGATTGAATTACAAATAAGCTAGAGCTCAAATGAAGATAGCAGATATTTACTACAAATACCCTACTGGGTCAATCTACACACTACCGGTCTAATAGACTACAAAGGAAGAGTAGGGTCAATAATCATCGTGACTTTTCACACTACCGGGTACATGATCCATCTCGATCAGCTGGGTGAAACTGGTATTACCCGGTGTCACCACCACTGGTCGACTTCTCCTGCTGATGGACTGTCCGGTGGTTTCGGGGTCGCTTGTTGAGCCGAAGACGTTGGGGAACATGCGGCCGAGCAGGGATCGCGTGGCGGGCATGCATAGGCACAAGACGCCTACGTCGACTTCTACGACGGACCAGTAGCAGCTGGCGGCGTTGTCCCCTGAGTATTTTATGAGTATATCGTTCGTATAGTATGTGAGAGGGAAAGAGAGTGAGACATACAGGTTGGGTTGATACTGAGGGCGAAGAGTTTGAGCCTTACCATGCGGTAGATGCTGACTCCGGTGATTCTAACGGCCAAAGTTAGATCATTGTTCTTGAAGAATGGACAGAGAGGGACAGAGAGAAGCGTACACAAATCCCACCGAAAACATAGCAATAACCTGCACCTTGGTGCTAGTCGTCGCCTGCAGACTAGCGACCTTGGGAATCGGCAGGGCGATGATCAACAAATCCAAAGCGATATTGATAGCGCTCGCTGAGATCATCATCGTGTTCGATTGCATACATTTGCCATGACCCTCTTGGTCCCAGTTCAGCCAGCCGGAGCTGACCGGCCAGCACTGGAAGGTCACGACGAAGAGGAAGATGATACCATACGCGACGGTCAGGGCGAACAGGATCTTGATGAGCAAGCGCAGGCGATTGGAGGGGAAGATGCGAAGGTAGAAGAAGAGGAAGCAGAGCTTGGTGAGCGAGATGCAGATGATGTAGAAGATCGACAGGACCCAGGAATACTGATAACCGTCAGTCTGTCCGTCCGTATACTGGCAGGGTGAAAAGGGCGTACATAGATGACTCGGGTGATTTGGTCGAGTTCAAGGGTCCACATATCTCTTCCTAGCCCTGCCTTTCCCACTGTCGCGTTTATCAGTATCGGTTTTCGGATATTGTCCACCGGGGCAGGGGTTCAATCTCACTCACGCACGATCGAGATGGCGTTGAGGGGTATCATGCAACCCTGCGACACCATTAGCTGACTGATTGGAGTCGTAGGCAAGTTGACGAGAACCTCCTCCCCCCTCCACATACCGCAAGCAGAAGGACGGCCCAGTCATCCAAGCCGGTTTCCGACGCGGTGACCGCAAAGCGCGTGTATGTGCGCAAAGCCACCAACAGAAGGACGTTCAGGCCGACCGCGGGGATGACGATACTCGGGGCCGTATTGTCTCGGACCGGCACGCCGCAGTCGGTATTCGTGATGTTGATGCTGACTATATGCGTATGGATACGACCCGTCAGCCAATCGCGCAGGGAAACCATCCTCTTCTCCAATGGAACGCACCGAGAGTCTCCCGTATCGTGCATGTCGTCGTCACACAGACACTCAAGTCTTCGATCAATTGTTTATCGGTACAGATACACCCCTGGTCGTCAAGCGCGCAGGAGGATCCAGGGACCAAGTCATTCATGCATTTCACCTATCGCCAACCGTCAGCCACCACATATCACCAGGATGAAATACCACCAGGGATATCGATCGGCGCGCACCGTGCATTGTGGAAAGGTCTGCGCGTTCGCGCGGACCAGCGCCGCCCAGTGAATGACCGTCAAGAAGAAGACCGCAACCCAGGACCCAGGAAATCGCATTCTCAGGGAACGGGGGGGAGAGACGGCGAGGGAAGGCCGCGTGGGAGTTTGAGCAGGGCGAGATCGCGCTCCTGCTTATATTGCCAGGGACCTTTTACCTTAGTCTCGCACATCGGCATTCTGGGGAAAGGTGGACACGGTCGGTACCGAGCAGCTTCTGGACCCTCGAGCCACGATCGTCCTCTCAAATCTTCCCGGCTGAGTGGTGATTCAGCCGCGTTGCTGGGGAGGGTAAGAAGTTCCCGAGGCCACTAGGTGGGATGCAGTTAGGGTTGATTCCGTCGATTCTTAGAGCTGCATCTACGTGGACGCGAAGGATGACCGGCGGGTTTAGTCTCGTCGGCGGCAGTTTCTTCAAGATCCTGGGTACCTTTGGACATCTTGGGAGCGAAGATTACGATGGTGTGGACCTTGGTGTGTTCGCGATCATAAATATAGATCAATGAATGACATGAAGTAAAAATAAAGTGTAATAAGGTAAAGTAAAATAAAGTACCTAAAAGCTGTCAGAAAGTTTAAAAAAAAGAAGCTCGTCCCAGGTATCTCCCACGAGGCGCCCTGACCGGGGTCCGAGGGCGCAATCAAAGCCACAAGCGGCCCCCAATCCGACAGAGGGGTCTGGCTTGGGGCCCTGTCGGATAATAGAAGACGCTAATGTTAGGGGTGGGGCCCCGCTAAGACCTAGGGGGTTTGGGGCGGCATCTGGAGTAGGATCAGAACCCGATCCTGACTTCCACCCGGAATAAAAAGGGGGGGCCAATTCCCGAGTCATGCACGACACTGGATAGCACGCCTTGATCTAGTCATCCCAGTTCCCACCGGTGGGATATTTAGATAGATAGATGGGGTCCTCGGTTTCGTCCGTCTTCTTCTAGTGGGCCATATGGTCAGGCCATTGTCTCTGTCTCACTACGTATCGCTATGGTGAATGGGGAGTTAATCTCCGCTTTGTACGGCGTAAACTAATTGGTAATGACCAACGAGGGCAGGCCTAGAATCGATGTGAGCTGGACTGCTCTCGTATATCACTCGGACCATCACATGTGATCGTATGCTCCGGTACAGTGCACAGCTAGATGGGAAAATGGACCCGTTCTGAGCTGAGCTATGTGCGCAATTCCACCTACGGTCGCGCTACCGGCTACTTAGTGTCAGAGCTGCTTGATTGGGGCCCTACATTGCCAATAGGGGGCGGAGATGTGGAGGCCCTGAACCCATTGGTGCCGGGGAGAAGACGGTGATGACGTTGTATGGGGAATTGCGACACCGTTGCTGGTTTATGCGGTTTGGAGTGCTTGGTTCTTCATTGTTATAGAGGGAAGACTAATTCTTTGGGTCAATTATGTACTTTGAGGGATGGAGTCTGCTAAGTTCAGTGAATTGGAAGTGGGTTGTCCTGTCAAATTGTATTCTGCTATTCAATAGGGATGGGATACCTATGATTGATGGCATGGAAGTCTCTTTGCACTTAACGAAATAGATGGATGTCGACTCTATCCCAGCTATCCTGTCCCCGTGACTAGCAAGTGCGAAATTGCAACACAAAGTAGGAAATGGGGAGTAGGCTTCCTTGATTATGCTGGATCTTACTCCGGACGTGGACGGTGGAGACGGCCATCAAGACAGACCGAGGGTTCCCCTCCGGCATTGACGGACTAGAGTAATGATGGAAACATGCTATGCTACGCACTCAAACGGCATATACACTCTCAACCCCAGTCTGGTTTTATTCCCCCGTCTGGATTCTGTCGATCGGACGCAGGGACGGAGAGAGCTCTATTTATCATCGGAATCTGAATCCAAGGCCGAAGCGAGTAACTCCTGGTACTCCTCAGATGACAACGATAGCAAAGATCGATGCTCCTCGTTCGTCAGCATTCTCACACTCCACTCATTACCTTGCTGCTGCTCCTCAACCGCGGTTACCGCAAGTCGTCGCGCAGTTTCCGAGATGCCCGCACTGCGTCGAGTTCCCAGGATCGTTTGGGTGTAGTTGGCCTCGATGAGCGAGGGATCCTGCAGGGAATCGGTCCGAACGATGAGAAACAGCACGCCCGGCTCCTGTATGAAGGCTGGTCTGTCCAGAACAACGAAGAATTTCTTATAGTGTTTCTCTCTTGACGACGGGCTGACGTCGCTGCGGCTCAGCGGGAGCACTCGCTCGCGCCGAGAACTGTCACCGAAGGTGTGGAGAGCGCCGGGTTGGAGTCCGCTCTCGTGGGACAAAGCAATTGACCACAATGAAGAGGTAGGAGGAACCCGGAACTCGAAGCGGACGGTTTTGTCGCCGGTGAGACGAGATATTACGGCCGCTGTGAAGATGCGAGCGGTGGTCTCCACCAGGTCGGAGAGGTCAAGATCCGGCAGGTGCACCAGGAACGGGACGTAGATTGTATATTGAAGGTCGCTCTCTCGCTCCGCGGTGTTGGTGATCGTGAGTACCCTGCCGTCCGACCCCCGGTCAAGTCGCAGGGTGCGGGGATCCACGGTTTGGATTTCCGCTGCTTGTTGCTGCTGCTCCAGGAGCTCCTGGACCTGCCGCGCGCCAAGGCTGGCTGGCTCCGGCCCCTCCGGCAGAGGTTCATCGAGCTCGCCCGAGTTCTCGTAAATTGCTTGAAACTGAATCGTCTGCGTGTGAAAATCCATCATTTCTTGGTCCTTCTCAATCGACACCGCGACATCGCAAGTCTCGGGGAAGACTTCGATACCCCAGTGAGCGAAATCGACCACGCCTTTAGGCTCGGCTTGAAGGCGACTCCTTAGGTCCATATGTCGGATTGCCAACGGAGGCCTGCGATCAAAATAGATCAAAAAGGGTCCCGAGCCGCATTCATTACGATATCGAGCGCGAAACCTCGCCCGGTAACTCTCCGAAGTCAGGAGGATACAATATCCCGCGTGGGGGCCTCTGGAATTTTTTCGGACGGCGGGGATCAATGGAGGCAGCTCATCATGCGATCGGTCTGAATTCGCATGCAGATGCTTCCGGTGGGCGATCTCACGACGCTGATGCTCAGCACAGGCCAGCGGATCGGGTGGGTTGTAAGTGTAAATTTCCAAAAATGGGCCTAGGTCGTTGTTGCCAACTATATATTCGTGGAGTGACTCGTATTCCTGTGCTTGTATGGGGGTCTGGCTGTAGACTTGAAGGGGGTAGTTCTCTCGATCGAGTGGCTCAGGGGGCTCCTCATCGCTGTATTCCCCATTATCGACTTTGCCCAGCACGACGGGGTTCCCTTGATGGTCAGTATACTCGCGCTGAACCCACTGCGCGGGCCGACTAGGAGGCTTCGTTTGGTATGATCTCGCCATGACAGGATTCGGGAATAAAATCAGTCCAGGTCCGCGGATCCAAATGATTCAACAAGTTCAGCAATTAAAGAGATTCGAGAAGCTCAGGAGATCAAGGAGACCCAAAAGATCAAAACGAGGGGCTGGAACTTAACCGCTCAGCCTTGCCACTAGTATAGTTGGTTGGTTTTAGATCGCCACTCACAGCGAAACAGTGGGGCCTCTACTTGCCAGACGGAGATGGGACGGAAGCTCTGCGTTGTAGGGATGGTAAACTGTCGACAATTTTGCAAGGCGTCAATTTCAGGGCATTTTGTGAAATGAAAGGTGTGTCAATGTTGGAAATCTCCGCTCCTCATTTTGTGATTTTAGCCAATCACACACGTTAACTCGACATTTTACGACCGAGATGGCTCTGAATAGCTTCACTTTTTGCGAATTTCGAGCTGCCCATTTAAAGTCCGGTGGCATTTGCTGGAATGCTATATGCGGGTTTAACGTTACCTCTGGCGTGTCAGAGATCATATTTTCATGTCAGAAATTGTCAAAAAATGGTACGAAATGTCAAATGTCGACACGATGATGTTCGACGCATCATACGTAAAAAGATGGGAAAGAGATATAGCAAGGGCAACAACAGAAGAGAAAGTTCCTGACAGACCCACGTGAGCGTTGCGAACCCTAAGAGCAAGCCACGACGTGATAAGACCACTAATTTGAAGGATCAAGAAGGCACCTTGGTGACTCTTTCCTATTCTGTGGTAACGAGCTGAGGTTGGTCGGTGAGTAAACTGGCTGTCTGGTGTATAAGTAAAAGAAACCACCCTACTAGGAGAATGTGATATCTCTCCGGCCATTTCCTTCAATGCAAGAGGGAGCCCAAGTCGGTACAGAACTCTGGACTCTTTGGTATAGATCATGCGCAAGGGACATACGCTTCTGCGTCAATACAGTTCAGGGGACTCTGGTGGTTCGTCATCATCATCATCATAATGCCACAAGAAGGGTAGTAAGCTCTAGGATGCGACACAAGAACAGACATGGATTATCAGAGTTGGTGGACACAGACGCCTGGGTATACGCCTGGGTATAGAGCCGAGTACTAAACTAACCGTACATTGACCTAGTGTTTATATGCGTATGCCATTCGCAGTGGGGCTGTGGTACAGGTTCGTTTATCTCTATCTATCAAAGCTGCAGCTCGAGATTATAAACCACACGATTTATGGGGTCCAGAGAAGGATAGAGGCAGGATCTAGGTTTCTTCCGAGAGGGTAGTAGGAGTGTTCGCTAATCAGGTAGCTATGCTACCTTTGGCTCAGTTATGTCTGACCAAAACGTTACAATTTTGAAGATGTTGGAAGCATTTCAGTCGTCGTTTGATGCTATTTACCCACCCTTGTTGGAGGTATCATCGTGTTACCAGCATCTGACATCTAGAATGACAAGCCCGCAGACGTCGTCCCCACCAGGAAGCTTATTTTGGCCAAGAAAGCTTAACTTGTTCAATGCATATTTCAGTACACGCCAATCATGGTGCAGATCAATGGCTAGCATAAACCTTAGGTAAGTAAAAAATATGCGATATCTTATCCTTCCATATACACTCCTTAACATCCAAAGTACTTCTGCTCCATCCATCGAGGCTCCCGCTCTTCTTCGATGCGCCCCACGATCACATTCATGTTCGGATACACCGAAGCCAACCGCTTCAGCCCCGCTTTGCCGGCAGCGCAGGTCACAAAGACAATTTTGTGCTCTTCGACGCCGTGGTCGATCAGGACGCGGACTGCCATCAGGGCGGCTCCGCCGCTGGCCATCTGCGGGTCGAGGAGCATGACCGTGCCGTGCTCTTCGATGCCCACGGGGAGCTTGAGGTAGTGGAGTTCGGGCTCCTCGTTCTTTGCGTTCGTCTGGATGAGGACGCGGCCCGTGATACAGTCGGGAATGGTTCGCTTCAGGGCGGTCTCCAGGCAGGACCCGCCGCGGAGAATGGCCACGGCGGATACGACGCCGGCGGGGTGTAACCCGGTGTAGGCGTTCTTCTGTGGGGTTTTCACTTCGGCGTGGACGTACGAGGTGCAGTCCAATGCTCTGGTGGTATTGCGTTAGCTATCTATTTGCTTTATCGGGTTTGTTATGTCTCAAGGGCTAACGTACTTTTCGATCAGCAGGCATGCCAGTCGGTCAAAGTAGAACACGAAATCGACCTGCTCCGTTTCCGGGCTCTGGAGGATGGTGTTCATGCCGATGAACTGGGGCGTGGCCGCCATGACCTGGACCTTGGGAGAGAGTTGCTCCCCGGACGCGATTTCGACCAGTTTGTACAGATCTGCGCTGTGCTTCTCTGACTTTTCGTCCAGCTTACGCTGGATGTGTTTGACGACCATGTCTGACATGATAATCTTAGTAGGAGAATACGTCAAGAAGTGGAGATAACCTACCGATGGCCGTCTTGTTCTCAATGCCGCGAGGAATGATGATATCTACATCGATTTAGTGGGAGGTGTCACGGGGGGCTCTGCGGGCCTACCGGATACGAGACGCTGCGGTTCCACATATCGCCTGTAGGACGGCTTCACATAGTTGAACCACTGTTTGATAATGCCGTCTATATCCCGTCCTCGTTCCCGAACATCACGCATGACTGATTCCTGCGTCAGAGCGTTTAGGATCAAGGTTATAGGATGGATACCTACTTCTGCGTCCCAGGCAAACGTCCATATCGGCTTCTACGAAGATCTACCCGTCCAGATAAGCACGCTTTCTCTAAATTACACGATGAAGGATCTTACCTTCACATCCAGCAGATCCAATATTCTTGGGTCGTGGAGGGCCAAGATACCCTCGAGAATGAGAACCCGTGGCGAGTACAGCGGGGTCGTCTGCGGTTGACGCTGATGATGGGCAAAAGAGTAGATAGGGATATCAACCTTCTTCCTTTTGGCCCGAATATCCAATCAGTTAGCTCCACTCGCCGAACCTCTCCCTGCGTGCCATCTGAAACATGATAAGAAAATCGGACGGGCGGGGCGATACCCTTTCTTCAAATCCTGCAAAGTCTGCACCAAGACATCGAAATCCAGCGCGTCCGGGCAATCAAAATCATATTCATTCGAATGCGCCTTGGTATGTTGCTCATGATCCAAGCTCTTGTAGAAGGAGTCCTGTCACGCGACCACGTTAGACGCCGCGATTGACTGGTAGTGGGATGTCGGGCATTCCCATGGGTGATCCGATAGATTCACGGTACCATTACAAGGATCACCACCCATGGCAGATTCAACGACTTCACAATTTCCATAGCAACAGAGGTCTTACCCGAGCCAGAGCTGCCCGCAATTCCAATGATACTCAGATCGGCCCATGGTGGGGAGTATTGTTTCTGGAGGGGAGACGAGAAAACGGGTGAAATGGATTCCATGATGGATGAATTCAGACTCTGGCTCCTACCCGTGCAGCTCAACCAGACATACACATGTACAAGCAGGCCTCCAGTCAATGTGGGGAGGGGGAAGTGGGATGCATGAAATGAGAAGATCGCGAACTGAGACAAAGATGGGGTTCACGATCCAGTCCCGATGTGGTCTAGCGTCAGGCCATCGCGCTAGTCCTGGTGTGGTTAGTGTGCTCCATCCCGTGACGTTCGCTTGTTGGCGCCAATTCTGCACGTGACGGGAGCTATTTCTTCACTCATTTTCTCTTCTTCTTCTTCTTCTTCTTTCTCTTCATCACTTCATCTGCACTTCCCTTTTCCCATGGCGTCCGTCGGTGAGGTTTCCCATCTTCACAGACTGCCTCTTCAGCTCCAGGGTACTTGAGACCAAGAGTCACTGTCATTCCAGCTTTCACCACCATGTCTTCGGCGAATTACGTATGCTTCCTGAGGTACTGTGCGTGCGTGGTAGCTTGGTTTTAACGAGACACAGATGTCTCCCTCTTCCTCCACCACCACGCCAACATGGCATCACTTTGAGCGGAAGGTCGATGAGGTCAAGCCATCCAAAACGTGAGTCCCCAATTTCCTTACCCCTCCATCGCCTTTTGGCACCAGGAAAAGGATGCTTTCATACTCAAGTTGGGAATCTCTCTGAAAAACCTTGAGGAGAAACACAATTGACTTGTCTTTCTGAATCTTCCTGTCAATGCAAAATTGATTGTCGATTGCTTGTGGGGTCAGACGATGCTAACATCGTTGCTAGTGATATCAATTACTTGGTCATGGACTACCTCATCACCAATGGCTACCCCGCGGCGGCGAAGAAATTCGCTGTCGAGGCCAATATTCAACCCAAGACGGACGTCGATTCGGTCCAAGAAAGAGTGGACATTCGAACGGCTATCCATTCGGGGAATATCCAGGCCGCCATTGAAAAAATCAACGAGCTCAACCCACAGGTAAGAATTTTCTCCCTCGCTTCCCCTTTGCCCATGCCGCATCCACCCGCGCGCACCCCACCTTTGCTAGGATTAGACCAAGTTTCATGCACCACTCATAAACCCTCTTCGGGGGTTTGATGAAAAACAAACATCTTCAGTCCTCAGTATGATCAGCAAACCACTACTATGCCGTCGTGTCACACTCATTGCTTGTTATGACCATCGCGCTAACATGTCTACTGGCACAGATCCTGGATGAGAATCCGTCGCTACATTTCGCCCTCCTGCGTCTGCAGCTGGTGGAGTTGATCCGCTCGTGCAGTGCCTCGCCGGACGGGGACATCAGTCCCGCCCTCGAGTTTGCAACCTCGCAACTGGCGCCCCGGGCCCCGACCAACCCGCAGTTCTTGGATGACCTCGAGCGGACGTTGGCACTGCTCATCTTCCCCACCGAAACCCTCACTCCCTCCCTTGCCCCTCTCCTACACCCCAACCTTCGTAAAGAAATCGCCACTAGTGTAAACGAGGCCATCCTGCAGAGCCAGGGCGCCCGTAAAGAGGCGCGCCTGCGCAATCTGGTCAAGCTGCGCGCCTGGGCCGAGCAGAAAGCCCGCGAAGCCAAAAAGGATGTACCGGAGAAGCTAGACCTCGGCCTGACGGAGAAAGAAGCAGACGACGCAGGGCGCAACGGAGCGTCGAACAATGATACCGTAATGACCAACAACGGAGACATCGACCCGATGATCTCGTGACGGCCTCGTCTCGTCCAGGACTTGATCCCACGACGACACGTATGGCTGTGGCTATTTTTTCCATTTTTTTTCCTCGGTCTAGCGAGGTGTTTTGGCGCACTTGGCTAGCAAGCGAGCTTGCCTAGTCTTGACTTGTAATTTTCATCTTTAACAAGCCTCTATCACTTGTTCTGGAAATGATACCAACTGTCGTGTGACCCTGTGTCGCTAACGTACATCACGGATATTACTATCCTTACTATCTACACTCCAGCCATCAGCCGTGTCAATGATCGGATATCAAGACCCTACCACTCACCAATTGGCGTTTTGGACGATGGTCGAGCTAGAATATGCCAACACCATCTACACAACAGCTAGTACCGTGTTGAAGCATAATCTGAAATGCATATTGATCCCATGTCATGTATGTAAACAACAGGAGACCAAGCCACGCGAAAAAGTAGGACACTATTTAACCAATAATTGAAATAACTATAGCATGAATGAATATATCTATTCCGCTCGTAATTAACAAGCCTCGATGAAGAAAGGAAGGAAAGAAAACCAAGTAGAAACTGTAGAACTAGAAAGAAACAAAAGGTCGAATGTAAAGACACAAATGAAATAGATGAGATGGTATGTATGTGTAAGACAGACAGTAAGATAGAAAGATAAGAAAAGGAAAGGAAATAATAAAGAAAGTATTCAGAATGAAAGGAATGAAGGAAGATGATAGATAAATGGGTAGACAGATAGATAGATAGGTTAAGGTGCGGAAGGGATTGATTGCCAAGTTATCTTGAAGATATATAACTGATTGACTAGTCCACTGATCAGTGTATTAGTCTTCCACCTTTCTTCTATCTATCACTTATCACTTAGAAGCTCATGAGATCTGCGAGTGAATAATATGTCAGCAAGTATTCCTCTATTTATCTCATAGGAAGAAGGGAAGAGAAAGAAAAACATACCCCTCCCAAACAGCGTCCTCTTCGCCCAATCCATAGCCAGCATACACCTCGTCCGGAAGCTAACACTCTGCGCAAAATACACACTCCGCCAGAGATACATAGCCAGCACGCCACCCGCGAAGTTCGTGCCGCCGAAGTCAAACACCGCCGCATTGCTGATATACGCCAGACTGCCGAGGTGGCGGTACTTGAAGGCCCTGTAGACAGCCTCGTCGAGGTCACCGTAGTCGATCTCGTTGGTGCGCATGCCGGGCGTCGCGGCCGCGATCTTACGCAGCTTGCGGCCGAGGTATTCGCCTTGCTGGTTTGCGCGCTGGGCGGTGGCAGGGAGGGAGGTGAGCTTTGTGTCGATTTGGTGGAGGAGTTCGGAGAGTTCGCCGAAGTCGAGGGTGCCGGAGTGGTCTTTGTCGTATTGCTCGAAGAGGCGGTCGAGGCGGCGGAGGTGGTTGGATGCTTGGGGGAAGCGCTTCTTGACGCGTGATGCGACGTCGCGCCATTCGCGGAAGGTGAGGTGTAGCTTTTGCGGGTCGCGGCCTTTTTCCCAGGCGATGGTGCGCAGGAAGGAGACGATGTGGTCGGCGACGTTGTTTTGGACGGTGGCGCAGTCGCCGATGGCGTAGACGTCGCCTAGGGGGGCGCCGATTAGGCGCAGGTGGGTGTCGGTTTCGAGGGCGTGCTTGTTGTTTTGCGCGTCGAGTTTGTCGGAGAGCTTGCTGCAGAACTCTGCTCGGGCTGCGGTGATGGTGATTAGTGGCGAGGCCAGTCAGCTCGCTGGGATGGGGTCCTTACCAACACCGGTCGACCATAGGCAGAAGCCTGTCGGGATTTCTTTGACCACTGGCTTGCCGTCCTCCAATTGCGAGAAGACCACCCGGTCCGCGCAGACTTCCTTCACGCGGGAGTTGGTGAGGACGTCGACATGATCACGGGCAAAACGAGCCTGCATACGTTAGCTACATGACCCAACAGACACGCAGTTCTCGACATACTTCAGCATATTTAGACAGCGCCTCGTCATACGTGTTGAGAATATGCGTGCGACTCTGAATAATGTGGATGGAGATCTCATTCCTCAAGACTTTGGGAAACGAGTAAAGCAGATCCTCATTAAGCATGTCAAACAGCTCCGCCGCGAATTCCACCCCCGTCGGGCCTCCACCGCAGACGACAAAGGATAGCAGACGCCGGCGCTCCTCGTCCGTCGTGGTCGGCATGCAGGCCCGCTCCATGTTCTCCAGGACCTGGTTCTTGATCTGGCGCGCATCGTCGATCGTCTTGAGGAAGTGGCAGTTTTCGAGGCCCTTGACTCCGTGAGGGTTTGTGACGCAGCCTAGGCGAAATCACGTTAGCATATAGCACCCTGGGGGTAGCTGATAGAAAACCAAACAAACATAGAAGAAGAGAAGAACATACCAACACCAATCACCAACTTATCATACGGGACATAAAAGTTCCGCGGCTTGCCATCCGTATCAGTCCGAGAGACCTCCACCAGCTTCTCCGAAAAATCGACATCAACAGCCTCACCCTTCAAAAAGTGCCCCCGAACACGCTGCACGATCCGACGAACCGGCTCCACAAGCGACCTCAGCCCGAGCGTCCCCACCGTCGCGGACGGCAGCATCGGCGTAAAAAGGAAGTAATTCGCCGGAGAAACAACCGTAACATGATAATCGCCTGGATTCAGCTGCTTCAGCAAAGCGACACTACCCCACCCGGTACCCAGGATAACCAGACGAGGCTTATCCTTCTGCTCCATCATCTCCTCAGAGTCATGGTCGCCGATCAGAAACTCCGCAATGGGTAGATTCTTAGGTCCCCCACGCCGCGGGTTCAGCGCTAGCTCCGACACGGGGATATCCTCGACAACACCATCCTCGCGGTAGGTGGTCGCGTCGTAGATGAAGAAAGCGACGACGACGGCACCGCTCATCACGATGAAGAAACCGCAGTATGCGAATGCTTTGACTACCGCGCCCATGACGGGTGATTTGGGGCGGGGGTCCTCTTTAGCGGTGGTTGATTTGTGTCGCACGGATAGGCGGTTACCGTTCAAGACGGCGCTGGATGGCAGGCATTGAGGGATCGGCCTGCGCTGGAGAGGTAATCCCCGCGCGGCGATAGCGCCCCTTGGTATTGTCCGTCCTGAGGTGTGGAATCGGCATGATTGCAGCGCAATCCTTGTCAGCGCCGATGGGTCCGGACGTCTCCGGAGCAGCACGGCGCTCATGGCGGTGGAGGGACACGGGTTAGGAGAACCGGGACGGAGAGGAGTCTGTAACTATTATTGCGAGCGACAAACAGGCATTAAGAATGGTAAGATATCAATCAATTGATGGGTGAGAGTCAGTTGAGAAAGGGGAAAGGAGATGGGAGGGAGAAAAGAAGCGCAGGAATGAGACGGACGATGTTATTGCTACGTCACTGGGAGCCAACAAGCCTTCCCGCTAACGCGTTAGTGATCTCGACCCGCTGGGGGTCTGCCGGCTTGGCATCCAATCTCCACACCGCTATACAGATCTAGATATAAATTAAGAGGAATAATAAGAGTGAAGAGTGGTAATAATAGTAAATTGGTCTAGCTCAGCGTAAGCGCAGATCATAAATAATATCTTGTTAAGCTAGATAAACCCTCAATATCACCTCGTCCTTCAGATCGTGCACCGCAACGACGCCCCCGTCCAGCATAGATAGCTCAATGAATAAGATACAACAAATATGAAAAGGGCAAAGTAAATATGGCATATCAGATAGAAAGAGAAAATCAAAGGGGGAAGAAAATAGAAGAAGAGCATAACGCCATTCCGGTCCCACATGCGAGCTCTATAAAATAGATGGATTGATTGATTGTTGCTTCAATATAGAAAAAACTAGGTTAGGGACTCACTCGCCCTCAACCCCAGTGCGCGTCCTCGCTGGGCTCAGCGCTGGGCTTCCTCTTCCCAGAACCCGGTTTTCTCCCGCGACGCTTCGGGGGGTTCTGTCCGGGGAAGGAATTCTTGCGTTTGCCTGGCTTGTTGTTGTTATGGTTATTGACACCGCCCGCAGCGCCTGCATCCTCCATGTCGGCATCGAGGCTGTCGCCATCTGCGTCCTCGTCTTCGCCAACCTTGAACTCGTCGTCGATTGAGAGCAGCGTGGCAAATTCCCGGCATTTGGCGATCATGCTCTCCTCGGTGTCTAGGGAGGCCATGTTGCGGGATATAGCGTCCCAGAACTTATCCCCCGTCACCCCGTGTACCTTCGTGGCGGACTTGCTGAGTTCCTTTGCCGCCTTGCCGTCTTTGTTGCGCACGTGCGCTGTTACGCCGTATAGACGCCGAAGGTACGTTCGAGCTTCCCAGAGCATCGAAAGCGAGGCCGCTGCCGTGGACAGTAAGCGGAGCGTCTGTGGATTCGCCGGCGGCTGTACGCTGGGCATCGGTGCCGGGACGATAGGCAGTGGTGCCTCGGATGCTGGAGGAAGAGGCGCCCCGTCGGGGGCCGGGGGTGCTTCCACCGTTGGGGGGAACAGCTCGGTCTCAATAGCATGGGCCACCACGGTTCCAGTCGCCGCAACAATGCGCTCCATGCACCCAATAGTCGGCACCAGCTCCGCCAGCTGGGCGTAGTCAAAGAATGCCAGATTCTGGGCGACAAAACGAGACAATAACAGGTGTTCCGGAGTATCACCCGTAGCGTCCAAGGTTTTCAGCTCCAGATCGACCTTCGCGCAGAGGTTGGCAAGAAACTTTCGCTGATACCGACTATTGCTGACTTTGACGATCTCGAATAGGGGCGCGAGTTTGGCAACGTACGGGCGGCTGAACGCACCGGTTGAATCGCCCACAATGTCACGCTGGTAGTAAAAGGCTTCCTGCACCGCGCGCATGTACTCCCTTTCAAACATGGACTCGTATTGCTGGTGGAGCATCTTGTGTGTTTCGAAGGCCACCTTGGCAATCGCAGGGACGGTCGACGTCTCAAGCGAGACCAGAACGCCGGCGCATTCCTTGGGATGGACTAGGCCTTGACGGTTGATACTGGCAACCAACTCGATGGCGGTCAAAGCGTAGGCATCCTGTCGAGATTGAGCGATCCGCAGCATGCTCTGCAGGAAATGCTGGGCGATCAACGCAGCGGCCCCATCGTTATCACTGGCCCTCAGCGACCCTCCTAACCTCGTCGAATTTTCCTGGTCAGCGATCTCGGCCGACGGCAGCACTGCCTTCTCGGCGCGTCCTTCGTGCATGGCGAAGAAGTCGGCAAATGACCGGAGCACGATATTCTGGAGGCTGGGGTTGTCTTCCTGGAACACCATGGATAGGATTTTCCGTGTTCCTTCGCGGCCGAATTGGCCAGGCCAGGACTGGCACACGGAACCCAAGCTCTCGAGGGCCATCACTCGTAGATCCAATGGTTGTTTAGCAAGCGTGAAGGGGATAATGGCATCGACCATCAAGCCGGCGACGGAGCCACCACCCCAGGTCGGGAAGGAACTCTTGAAGTGTGGCTCGTATTTCTCGAGGTCACAGTGTCGCCCGACGCAGCCAGCGATCCGAATGTAGCTTTTGGCTCGGGCTAGGAAATCCTTGTTGGAACCATCCGACAGATCCATGTTCTTGTACTGCAGGATTGGCTTCAAGACTGATAATGTGAGCTTCACGAGCCGGTCCGTATTGTGCAGAACGCTGTTGATCGTCCACAGACAAGCCATTACTTCATTTAGCTCCGAACGAGCAAGTTTAGCCACACTCTTGAACAGATCGTTCTGGACTTCCTTCAAAAGGCTGTGGTGCGCAGAGGACAAGAAAGGTAAGACGCATCGATAGATCACCACCACAGACCGGAATAGGAAGAGGTCCTCGGCGGTAGCAAGGTGCCCAATGTAGGGGTGGAGTATCTCCAGCTGATCGGGCCGGAAAAGCTTCGCATTTGCTTTGGCAAAGACAGTGATGGTCTGGAGGAGGGCTTGGCGAAATTGGTTGTCCGAAGAGTCAGCAGTATCTTCGACCAATTTCTCAAACATTGTCGCCACCATCGCCTTGCAAACTTTGAAGTTGAGTTTGGAAGACTTGGAACTGTCAGAGAGGACTTTCTTGAGACATCCACCAAGAGTGTCGAGAGCCGTATCGCTGCGCTGTACCAGACTAGCGATCAATGATACCTGCTCTTCGAGGCCGACCTTCAGTCTCGGGCCATCCTGCGCGGAGTCGATTTGTTCGTGGAAGGGAGCCAGCCATATCTCTTCGAATGTCTGGCGCGCCATTGCCGCCACGCTCTCTTCGAGATCCCCGGTCCGCTGGAGAAAACTGTCCAAGATCCGTAGCTTTAATTCGTTACGCGACGTCTTGTGATAGATCTCTTTGAGGAGTCCGATGCAACGCTTTCGAACGCCAGCGGTCGGATCAGCGGCGCAAATGAGTATACTCTGGCATCCATCTTCTTCGAATTTGGGCTTCAAGGCGATGCACTTTGCGATCAGGGACAGCGCAGAATCACGGACCATCGGGGATGCATCCGTGGCACATCGGAGGATCACGCGCATGACTGACGCATCTCGATCCAGAAGACTCGGGTCTTTCTCAAGCATATAGATCACACTTTTCAGACTGCGGCTGCGAACCTTGGCCTGATCGCTGGTGATGGAGTTCAAAAGCACCTTCAGAATCGTGTCGAAGGCCTTGCAGAAGCCGGAATTCAGCGCCGTCAAGATGTACGCGAACCTCCCATGGGCGGTGGAGATCTTCCCGAAATGTCTGATAGCACGTCCAGGTCAGCATCTTCAACGGTTAGATATCGGGGCAGGTACACTCACTTGTTGGTCTCCAGCCACGTCGGGTGAGAGAAGAGATTCGACAAGAGATCCACCAGATCTTCGACCACATCATCCTGGACGCCATCATCCTTATCGTCCGAACTATAGTAAACAGAACAAAACGTCTTTGCCCAATGCGCCAGATAGTAACCCCGGGCGCTGGCAATCTGCCAATTGTCCTGGTCACGATCTTGGGAAAAGTATTCCAAGGTCATGCGATAGGGGCCTTCGGGCACGACGAGATCCTGCGGGTGTAAGGCGCGATTTGAATAATCGTCGAACATCTGCCTCAGATAGTCTGTTGAGTCGCTGTCTGACTCCTCCATGGCCGGGAGCAGATGCTGGGCAGTCACAATGAGATCGGATATGGCGGAACCCATCCAGCCTAGCAGCTCAAGGGCCATGCTCTTTGCAGTAGCCGGGCTCTTGTCATGGTCAGCAATCCCGACCATGTGGGAAGCCATGATGCGCAGGAGTAGTTCCGCGGCCGGCCAATCTGTCGAACCAAGCACGCTTATCAGGTCTTCGGTAAAGAGGTCAAGGATATTTCGGTATGGCTGGTCACCGGTCTTGGTCGACGTCATTGCTCGTTGGACAATGAACTTGACGATAGACTGGGCGCTGCGTACGGCGTTGTCGTATAAGCGATCAACCTTCGACGCAAGGTGCTCCAGGGTCTCCGGTTCGTCATCGTCCTCGTCTTCCTCTTCCTCCTCGGGGGTTCCTCTTCGTCATCTGCGGAAGGCGGCTTCCCACGACCAGCTTTTTTTGATCGAGAGCCAGGCACGTCTAAGGCAGTGGTTTGTACAAGTTGCATGACCAAGGCAGTCAGAAACTGAATGCTTTTCCCATCAGCGAGCTTGAACTGCCTGGAGCTTTGCCGCCCCGACGGGAGCTTCTCTAACGAGCTCAGGATCTCATTCAGGATGTATGGTCGCTGGTCGGGATACTTGGCGAAGATCTTTGCTAGGACATCCATGGCCCCCCGTCGGACAGACTCATACTTCTGATAGCCCACGGCGGAGTTATTTTCCGTGTGCGCGTTGTCGACAGTGATCAGCTTGGCTGCGAAAAACAGCGTTGCCGTTATCGTAGTCTCCGAGACCTCGACCCGCGCTAGGAAGTCTGCGAAGAGGGCAAGGTCCCTTTTGCTCTGTTGGATCACACTTCCAATGGTACGTCTTTCCCCGGAAACGAATGCAAAGAATTTGGCATCCCTGCTTCCGGGGTCTTTGTTTGCCGGTCGTGCCTCCACGGCAGGGATGATGCAATTATCGAATGTCTGGTTGAGGACGTCGGGAATAGCTTCTATAAGATCTTCCGGACAAAGATCCCGTTCTGTCCGCGAGCCCGACATGGTTTGCAGCAGTGTGCCGACTGCCAGGAGAGCATTGTGCAGGTCTTCCAAACGCTTCAGCCAGTCTTGGGTCTCAGACTCATTCGACGGGTCGTCCAGCTTCAAATACGCGGTCCTTGCATCCATTATGGGCTTTTCACAGAGCTTCTGGACCCGTTTGAGGTCATCTGACGGAATATCACGAAGCCGGTTGAAGCCAATGACCTTCCTGATCGCTTTCTGAAGACGACTATGGACATCGGACGACAACACCCCTGCCTCCTCCTGGTCCTCAGTCGCAAAGACCTCCTCATGAAGCATAGTCTGCAGCTTCACCAACGCCGCATCGGCCTCTTCCTTCTGGTCCTTCAGACGCACGGCGGCAATACTATCCTCCCCATCCGCGTTGAGCTTCCTTCTCTTGGGGTCACCGCGGCCCTCTCCATAGGACGGGATCGGCTTGACGGGTATCACGACGGAGAGGTTGCTTGTCTGTTGGTTCGGGAGACTAGCGGACGGAGTGACCGATTTGTTCATCGCATGCGCTTTCTGATTCCAAGCAGCGGGTTTCTGAGGGATGCCTGCATCGTAAGAATTAGGCGCGGTGGGGTCTGGCGCATGTCAGCTATCAGCCGGGACAACCCAAACAAGAGGTTCCTCTTACACCTGAACGCTATATCGGTGGAGTTCAACATCATCTTCGCAAAGTGGCCCAAGTGATCGCGGGAGGGGGCATGGTCAAGGGGCACCGCGGGCGGCGGAGGAGGCTGATTATTGCCCGCCCTTATCGGAAGCTTGAATTTACTATGCGGCATCAGCATCAGCATCATTCTCTCGTCATCGGTACACGATCCCGGGTCGGCTTACAATTCCGTCAACTGGTCTCCATCCAGCAACTGTTGTAGATATTCCCGAGACGTCTCCAAGCGATTCGACTCATCCGCTCCTCCAGCTTGCACCTCCGCATTCAGATCACTCAACGCAGTCCGACCCGATTGTAAGATATGATTGATGGAAGTCGTATTCGGAGGGCGACCCACGTCCGGGCGTAGGATACAATCTAGTACACGCGCATCAAAGCATCAGCTCCAGGTTCATTTGCTTCCCCGGGGAAGGATCATCACATGGGTCTTCTCACCTAAACCGAATATCGGGGAGCTGGACATGGGCGAATACTGCAACGCTTCTTCCACATACAACGGGCGATCGCGGCGCTGCGGTGGGCCACTGCCATGGTGAGCCTGCGACAGCGCCTGCGCCTGAGGGTGGCCATTGATCACGACCTGCACGGCCGGATGCTGCCAGGTTTGGTCCATGGTCTATCTAGCAACGGAGACTATGAAGCGTAATGACGAACAGGGGCGGGAATCACGGGAGAATTAAGATGAGAGCGGGTACATGCTCTGCCCAGAGACATGGCTACCGTGCTGAAAACAGGCCCCCGTCAGGAAAGAAGAACTTGAGAGTAGGAGGCATGAATGTCTCGCATGATCAAAGAAGGCTCTCTATGGCGATGCAATAAATGATGCCAGGCACGGGTCTCTTGCCGCTGCCGCTGCTGACCGCCCGGGCACTACTGAGTTATTCCTGGCTTAGTAATAATGTTGGAGTAATGCATGGTCTGTGCTGGATCTGGATAATTTTATTCGCATTAAAAAAAAGGGAAGAAAAAAGTAGATCGATTTCTCCCCGACAATCTATACTTCGATACCCTCATCTTCATAATTTCTATAAAATAATCTGCTCTAATTCATTTACATACCCAACGAACAATCCATATCTCTCATTGAACCCTCCATACCATCACACCATGAGCGCAATCGGCTCCCTCCTCTTCTGCACCGACTGCGGCAACCTCCTCCAGAACTCCTCCGCCGATCCGACAAATTTCTTATTCTGCGACGTCTGCGGCGCGCGCAACAAAGGTGAGCTTGAGCCAGTCTTGGACGGATATGAAAGCCCTTCCTCTCAGTAGCGCTGACCCATCTCCCACTCTCCCCTCAGATGCCGCTCCGGGGACCGTTATCTCCGAGTCCAAGCCCAGCGCATTCCCCTCCTCTCTTCGCGCCAAACGATCCGCTGTGCAGACCTTGACCGCGGAGGATAGGAAGACGGAGGCGATCGCCCAACATACGTGCGCCAAGTGTGGGAGGAAGGAAATGTACTTCTCTGCGGTGCAGTTGCGCAGTGCAGACGAAGGGAGTACGATTTTCTACCGATGTGTTTGTGGTTACAAGTGAGTCGCGGCGTGGTCCCGTCTTGGTGAAGCTGCTGTGGGTGCTAATCGTGGACTATAGGGAAACGACCAACAATTAAACGGCCGAAAAGAATACAAAAGAAGGGAGAACGAAAGCCAAAAGAAAGAAAGAAAAAGAAAAAGGAAACTCTATTCTGGGTTCCGCAATTGTATATCTATGAAGTGACGAGGGCAATTAAATAGGCGACATTGTAATGATTCATTTCTCTTCCGGTTCATCCTTCCATCCTTCCATCATCATGCAGCAGTGGCCGGAATCAGCGCATACTCAATATCTCCGTTCTTCTCATACTCGGCCATATCCAGAGCCACGATGATGCTGTCTCGAACCACCTGCTCGGGGTCATTCACGAACTTCTTTAACGTGTCCTCGACGCCGTCCACCTCACCCAGGCTGCCCAGCGCTTCCGCCGCTTCGTGACGCACCATACCCATCTCTCCCTGGTTACTGAGACACTCCGTGAGACAGGGGACAGAGGCCGGGTGGCACAGCTGGCCAAACACAAACGCGATCTCGTGGCGGAACAGAGCGGACGGGTCCTTGAGGCCCTTGGACAGCGCGTCGATGGCGGGAGCGGCAGTAGGAAGGTCAGGCGGGGAGGCAAGGTCGCGCAGGGCGAACATAGCCCGGTATCGCTTGAACAGAGGGATGGATGTGTCGAGGAGGGTCTTCTCGAGGTCCGGAATGGACGGCTCCTCGGTAGCTAGCGGCGCCGGGGGCGCAGGGTCAATGGAGGTGAAGTCACTAGAGAGCGGGAAAATGCGAAGAAAGGCAATCAACACGATCAGCAAAATCCCTGTCTTAATTCCAAATACGTTTTTTTCTCCTGTTACTGTTAGTTATCGTAGCAACACCCACCTAGGCTTCAACTGCTCGGCTTTCTTCTCCTCCGAGTTCTCCCACATAATCCGGTCCACGGCGATATCGCACGTCTCCCTGACGACCTCAAGCTCCTTCGCATCGTCCCTCAACGCCTTGAGGATCTCCAAGCTGCTCTCGTAGCCCAGGGCGCCCAGCGCCTCGGCCGCCTCGTGGCGACACATCGCGTCCTCCTGGGGATCCTTCACGACATCGTGGAGGAAGGACAGCGAGTCCGGGTTGCGGGTCTGGCCGAGGCAGTAGGCGAGCTCGTGCTTGAGGAGCGCTGACGAAGACGAAAAGGCGGCGGCGATGGCCTTGATCGCGGGGAGGGTCTTGTCGGTGGGCGGCTGCAGACAGGCGACATGCTTCAGGGAGAAGAGGGCCCGGAAGCGGCGAGCGAGCGACTCGTTCTCGTCGTTGAGGACCCTCGTGAGGGTTTGGAGAGTCTCGTCTGTGACTGTGTACATTTTTCTTTTCTCTTTTCGCTTTCGATCAAGAGATCAACTTCCGAAACGCTTCTGGGATGGGGGGGAGGGAGAATGAGGGACTGTTGAGTTGCTGGGGTGTATGTAGATTTTTCGATCTTATCGTGATGACTGACTAGTAGATAATAAATTTTAGGTGGGGTGGCGGGGTCACTCGGCGCGGCCTGTCTTTTTCTTTTCCAGGAATATACTTTTCTTCCCCTTAACTCTTTGAACACTGACTACTCTGATAACTTTCTTTTTTTCTTGGTTGGTATAGATCTGAAGATGTTCAGAATTGGGGGTCTTGTGATGCTACAATGTATACAGATCAAGGTATATGTATGTCGCATTACAACGGCATCATGATGCGGTTCGATATATCCGATATCAAGCATGTCGCATAGCATGATATGCCAAATAGGACGGACAGCAGATATTCCTTTTGTGTATATCCCAGTTTAGAAAGTGAAGTTCATACACAAAGCCGTATTATGCGTACTCTTGCTCTACCTTGTTTCAAACCCGGTGAAGATCAACTCGGGAATACTGCCATGGAGATTTCACCGTTGGCAAGATCTCGCTGGTAATGTACGGAGTACATATAGTACATTAGGTTCTGCTTGACTTTCTTATCAGATCCAACCACTCAATCAGTTCATGCATGTGCTATGGGCCCTGCTTCTGGCTGCCAATGCATAGAGCCTAGCGCTGTTGCAGTTCAGAGATCGACATGTTGATTCAATTGACCAATGGGTGTGAAAATCTAGAGTGTAGCAGCCGCAACTAGTTTAGATAAATGGTATTGATTGGACTATGTAGGCAATGGATTTGTATTGTGGAAGTGCTTGGATATTGATTGTGCCAGTGCGTCCTGTCTAGCTCGCAGCGTTGTTCAGCCTGGATCTTCAACTTGACCACTGCTGGTGGTACTGGAGGCAAGCACTAGAAATAAGCACAGGCCAGAGCTCAGAGCTAATAGCTGTGTTATGGACATTTGAGTCCTGCAGAATCGTCAATGGCATATATCCCAAGACCGGCTTTGTCTAAACACAACCAATACGTCGGTTGAGATCCTACCACGCCTCTATCAAGGGTTTCAACCCAAAAACGCAGAAAATCATTGGGACTCTGAGAAGATCCGAATAGAAGCAAAAGCTTGCAATTATGTACACATAATACACCAGAAAGAATCGATTATTTGGTCTTGATGTGCTTAAGCTTCTTCGACTCGTGGACGAAGTTGTTGGCATAAGACTTGGGCACAAAGCGGCGCTCATTCGGCTCCTGCACGAAGTACTCATACCCCTGCTTCTGCGCGAACATGATGGCGTCCTCCTTGGACTTGAAGTTCAGGGCGGTTCCCTGCATGAAATCGGCGGACGATTGCCAGCCCATCAGCGGGTTCTCCCACCGGTGACCCCGCTGCAAGATGTCCCAGTCCATTTTCCAGTGGTGGCCGTGCCAGGTGCCGGACTGCGTCGCGGGCTTCGAGGGGCGGTAGATTCTATGGGCTGCAGTTAGTGACTGGAGTGGGCCAATCTATTCTTTCCAAGTTCACTGCCTTACCTGACCGTACGAGCCTGCAGGTCGGTGGGTGCGCCGGAGAGGACTGCGGCGGGAACGGTCTCGCCGGGCTCGCTGCCGTCCATGACACGCTTGGGGACAGGAGAGAATTGCCTAAGCACGGTTAGTCTTCAGTCATGCCCATTCATTGTCGCGATCCAGGAAGCTCGTACGAGGTAGCGGCATCAATGGTGGCATCGTAATCCGGCTGATGACGGGCCATAGCCTCCGAGGGGCTCTCTTGACGGATCAAGGTGCTACTCTTGTGGGTGGTGGTCGGGGCATCCGAAGGGGAGGTTTTCACCGACGGGCCACCAGGACCGGCATTGGCGGAAACGAAGCGGGCATTGAGAGGTGCGACCAGACGGCCGGCACGGAAACAGGCAGTTCCTGCTCTAATGAGCGACATGGTGGGGATATGTCGGGTCGTGGATGGGGGAAAGACGAGGAGCAAGAAGTGAGCAAGGTTGGTGGTGAGGTATGCGGCGAGTGGTCGGTCGTTTTAGGAACCGCCCGATGGGGTTTAGCGCGGCCTGAGGCTCCCTTTGCGAACCCGCCGCCCATCCGACCACCCGCTTCTCGTTGGCACTTCCTTCTCCTCCGTCATTGTCAACCACCCCAGTTCACTTGACAGTACTACAGTGAGACCTCCCGACCCTATTGGAGCATATTCCGCATCCTGTAGTTGTCATTGATTGGAGTTGACTAACCCCAGTCTAGTTTGCCCAAGATGAGCTTCATCGTTCGCCGAGGTCTCTCGACCTTGATCCCTCCCAAGGTAAGGACCACCACAAACCGACCACGGGGGTGGAAAAATCCCCTTGATTGATAGACCATGGCTAATTCGTGCTTAGATCGCCTCCCCCAACGTAAGTCCTATTCAATCAGACCCCCAAACTTCGATCCTCACCGACGACACCCTTCCCCGGCAATCTCTTCAAGGCGTTGCCGACATCGACCGACACCCGTGATCGTGGACAAAATGATCGGAAGGCTAATATCTGGCTAGGCCATCGGTGCTGCTAAGGATGCTGCTCGTATGGACCGTGTGGTGAACTTCTACGCCAGACTTCCCCGTGGCACCGCCCCTGAGATCAAGGCCACTGGTCTCATCGGCCGCTACCAGGCGCGTTACTGGGGCAAGAACCCTTCTGCCGCTCGTAAGTTCTCTCTCTCCATTTTACCGGTCGTTATGATTGGTTTCCAGCGTGTCGGTGCTAATCAGTGTGCTCTGCAACAGCCCTCGCCCACGCCATCGGTGCCATCCTGATCCTGGGTTACAGCATGGAGTACTACTTCCACCTGCGTATGTTTCTCTAACCTGGAAGTACTGGAGGGGAAGACTAACAAAGATTAGGCCACCACAAGAACCACCCCCATTAAGGGTTTGATCATTGATTGGGCGCGGGGGATTTGTGTATATACCGCAGAGCCTAGAATGATGCGAATGTAGAACAGATCAATCGAACATTCACATTATCTTCCTGATCTTTTCCTTGTTTATTGTAATTGTCTGTAGTGATCTATCTATATACTATCATCATATTACATTTGACCGTAGAGTGTTCTGTTAGATCATGTCGTGTGTATTGGTTTGCCGGGTGCCGAAATATCATCGTGGGAGGGTTCCTGCCAGAAAATTCAACCCTCCCTAACAATACTGTCCTGGAAAACACTGATGTCTCTAATTATCTATGAGTAATACATATCTGTTCTTCTAAACACTTCAACTACAAGAAATTAGAATTCAATCAGACAATATCATAATATAGAAAGAATCAACCACAGAGACAGACTAACCCAAAACAGACACCCAGCCTTGGCACCCTGGAACCTCAGGCCAAGTGACTACCTATTCGATTAGTTCCGCTTGCTGCTGTTCGCCATCATCCGATCATCACCTGCAAAAGTCCCCCCCTCTCCACTCACCCCCTCTCCCCTTTGGGATCTCCTGGGCTGTACCTGATATCACTGAATCGCTTCTTCTTTGCTAAACCTCTCCTCTCCCTACTTTTCATCCCCGTGCCCTTCGACCTGGGCCCTATAACGCCATCCGCGGGCTCGACGGGAGCTTCTGACGGTCCCAGCCACTGGATCTTGCCTTGCAGTTCGACCGTGACGATTCTCGATACCTCACAATAGGTACTTCTCAGATCGTTCCTTCATGTCTATCTCTCAGTCCTCGCTTCACGTCGCCACTCTCTACCCTGCCTTCCGTTTGAGATCGCTTGTCTAACAGATGTCGCACCCTGTCGACCTCACAGACTCGGGAATTGTTATGGCAGAGCAGACTAGCCACGATGTGGTAAAACAAACCCTGTCGGGCGGCGACTCTTCGCCTTCCGACGTTCCTGCGAGCACCAACGACAAGCACACTGCTGGAGGGGACGTGGGGGAGTTCAATCATACCGCTTCAACATCGCAACCCGAGATCACGGTCAACACGCCACACGACGAGCAGAGGACGGACGCCGAATCTTCGACGGAACGGAATGAATCGGGAAGGACCGCTGGGAAGTCGTCAACTGTGAGTCCCTGCCGACCTTTCGACCTTTCGACTCTGGGAGGTCTTTACTGAGTTTTGGTGTAGGATATCTCGAAGCAGAGTCCGGGGGCGGTAGCCACGCGAGCACTGGAAATGAACGGAGTAGCGTCGGGGTCGGACGCTGGGGAGGATACGGCTTCGCTGGGCGGCTCGGAATCCGATGCCAGTCGGACAGACGGCAAACTGGGCTCACGTCCGAAGAAGCCCGCATCCTTCAAGCCGGTCAGCTTCGCCAAGTTTTCGGTTCCCAAGGCCCCGGGTGCTTCTCCAACGATCAAACCAGCGGAAAAAGGTATTCATAACCCCCAAGCAAGTATCGTTTTGACGGCATTCTGACCTGTCACAGCCCCTCTGTCTAGTTCGAGCACACCCCTGGGGACGCCGCCGGCGAGCTCAAGGCCGCGTCTGGTCGCGAAAACTACGAGCAGCCTACGAGACGCTTTGTCAAAGACCGGACCCGGCGCAGCTAAACCAGGAGCACACGGCCCGGACCCCAATCAAGTGTGGAATAAGAATCGACGTAACCCTTCCCCTGCTTCCCCTAAAAGGGAGAAATAGCAAGCTAACATACGATACGCAGCGGTACAACAAACACCCCCGAAGAATCTGACGGATGAAGAACTGAAGCAACACTATGGAATCCACTTGACATCGCGCATTCAAGAAGACGGTGGCGGAACGGAATCGAAATGGGCCGATATCGACGATGACGAAGACGACTGGGCCCCGGAGACAATCGAATGGACGGATGGGACAAAGAGCAACCTGAACCAGCCGCCAGAGCCGGAGCCGGAACCAGTGCCAGAGACTGCGCCGCCGGTCATCCCTGATGACAGGGCGCCTGCAGAACCTGCGCAGCAAGAGCTCTTGCCTCGTGAAGTGGAGATTGGGCAAGAGGTCTTGCCCCGTGGAGTGGAGACTGCGCAAGAGGTCCCTCCGGTTGAACACGTTGCGATCACCAAGGAGACACCCAAGTTTGTTCCGAAACCTACAACTTCTGTCGGCCCGAATCCGACAATTCTGCGACTCGGGGCGAACTCAGAACGCCAGATCAGGAGTGGAAGCTTCATGAAGGGACCCGGCGACAAATCTCTGTCGTCGTCCACCAGCCCCGCCCCTCCCCCTCCTGTCAAATCGCCATGGGCACCACTGCCTCCGGTGGAGAAGATGTCCCCCGTTATGCCGCCCGTTCAGGTTCAACCGTTGCAGCGCCCTCCTGTGAAAGAGCCCGTCCGCCATGATGGTTTCCAGGGACCCCCACCGCCGAAGGAGATCGCTGCAGATGATTTCAACCGTGTATGGAGGGAACAGTCCGGTACCCGCGAGCTCTATAACTCGCGATCTGGTCGTTATGAACCCGTCGCCGAACCTCGAAAGGGCACTTGGCGCGCCGAGCAGAACGCGCGGACTCCTTCTGTGCTGCAAAGGCCCGCGCCTAGTGAGCAATCCGGCCCTGCCGAGCCCTCCGCGGCTTTCCAAACCCATCGGTCCAGCGGTCAAGATGGCATGCATTGGCCGCGCCGCCGGACGTCATCTAACGTAAGTGGAGGGAGTGGCAGCTTTGGTCGTCGGATGTCGATCGGTCGACCTGATGCTGCGCAACGTTCATTTGACAATAGGAGAGGATCCCTGGTCAATGGAATGGTAGACCCGTCGCTACAGGCCAGAGAGGTAGCACCGAGAGATATCCACAACCGCGAACTTTCACCGTCGCGGCGTGGTCCAGGGGCTCCTTGGCCTCAACGCAACGCTGGGCCCGTATATGACCAAGGCCCAGCCGCGCCTGGTGTAGCTGAAGCCCCAGCGGGTCCCCATCCCGCCGAAGACAATCATGTTGCGGTACCACAGGCACCGCAAGCACCCCAGGCACCCCAGGCACCCCAGGCACCCCAAGAAGATCCGGTTGCAATACAACAACGGATCATGAAGGAGAAGCGGATGGAAGCCCGGCAGCGAAGAATCGAGCAGGAAGAGAAGGAAGAAGCGGCCAAGCGCGAAAGAATTCGGCAAAAGCTCGAAGCGCTGGGCCCGGCACCGGCAAAGCCGGCGGAAAAGCGCAAGGAATCAGTCGATGGCGGCCGACCCGAAGCGCATTCACCGGCAGCCCCCGCGCATGTCATACAGTCGCCGCCCAAACCGCCGGTGCCGGAACCCACTGGGGAACCGAAACAATATGGAATGATGAAAGTCCATCACCCGGATACCGTCAAAAAGCTCGTTGGGAAGGAAAGGCCGACGGAGAGCGCTCCGAACGCTCGCCGCGCCCCGTCGCCGCACCGCGAACCCAGGCCCGAACCTACCGTGGCCAATGGATTACAGCAGTCCGATGACACCCAAGCGCAGGCCCATGATAACATTCCTGAAGCCAAGGTCGACGAGCAGAGTCCTCAATGGAGAGGTGGCCTCAATGTCCCTCCCAATGCCCCTACCAATGCTCCTACCAATGCCCCTACCAATGCTCCTACCAATGCCCCTACCAATGTCCCTACCAATGTCCCGACGACATATTCGCCGTGGTCTGCAAACGCCAAGCTCGTCGGAACTTCCCCTTCCCTGTCAAATCCTTGGAAGCCACTCAGCAATGACAAGACCCTCGGCAATGGCATATTTGAACAAGGCCTTGGAGGGTTCCCATCTCGGGACATCTCCCTACGAAGCCACTTTGGGTTAGAGCAGCCGGCTCTTCCCCCGGGGTCTCAGCCCTTCTCTGCTCCATCCCGTTCTCCGCAGGACAGTGCGTCGATATCCCCCTTGCCCTCCCCAGAGGTCCGGTTCATACCCCCTCCTTCTATTGTGCGGCCGGGTCCGATTGGACCCCCCAGCTCCCAGCAGCATCACCGGCAACACGAGAACCGTGTTGCTGGCACAACGGCTTGGAACAACTTCCCCGCCGTCGCCGCAAAGCGCGAGGCTGAAGAAAGCGAGAAACTTCGGAATGAGATGAGTTCGATTCGGGAGGGCGCGACGTCACTCCCAGTCGCGTTTAATGAGACCTGGCGGCAGGTCCGCACAGGGGACCAAGTCGGTCAGAGACAGGTTGTCGGAATCTCCAGGTCCACTGACAGCAGTGCGCCGCTCCCGAATCCCCTTGCCGCTATTGAACCCGCTGTCAGCACGCTCCCATTCACCGAGACTCATGCACGCCCAAGTGGCAGCGTCCCTGTCCGCAGTTCGAGGTTCTTCCCGCAGGTCACGGAACAGAAGAAGTCGGCTTTCGAGGAATCGGATTACATGCGTAGTCCTTCGCCACCTCCCCCAGAAGAAATGGCGAGCCATCCCGTCTTCACCGGCGATTCGCACAAGCCTTTGGTGCATCTTCCTGGGCCGAAGCCTATCGTCAAACTTCCCCCGAAGGTGGTCGCTCAACCTCAAGCACCTCCGACTTTCGCCTCTATGGTTGCCGCACCCCCGCGGACAGCTCCTGTATCTACCGCGACTTCGTGGCAAGAGAAGATCGACTGCCTTTTCGGGAAGAAAACGGCACACGAGAAGAAGAGCGCGTTAGCGGTCACGTCGTCGTCTAAAGAGCCGCTTGATGTACCATTGCACATCGCCGCCGTCTCGGTGTCCCTCCCCAATAATGGAGAGCTTCCCGTTGGAGACGGTGAGGTCATTGCCAGGCAAGTTGAGGAGGTAGAGGAGATGTTCGAGGACCGTGAAGCAGGCTCTCTGCCTGTCGTCCGAGTCCCTACCATGGCCCCCGCCGCGGCTTGGACGGCAGCACCACCCCCTTCCCAATCTCGCCTACGTTCGAAGCATCTCAAGGCGATGCAGGTCCACAGCGTTGAGCCATTCTCATTTGGACCTTACGACAAGGATCAGTCTGGGAATGTCCGAATCAACGTTCGTCTTTCCGGTGTAAGTGCCCCGAAGACGGTTGTCCTTCCCAAGAAAGCCGGAGGCCAACATTCTCGACCACGGGGACCTTCAACCTTCAAATCACGAAGGAGTGGAAAGCCCCGCGAGACAGCTGGAGGCTCGAATCCCAAGAAATCGACGTCTCAACAAACAAGCGGAACTGGATCTCCGCGCCACCAGTCCAAAGGCAACTCAGGCAACAATAACAACAACAACAACAACTCCTCCTGGGGTCCACGCAGCTTCAGCGGCTCCCGTTAAATCGGCCCGATCGAGCAAGATCCTCTTTATTAGGCAGGTGAGGAAGTCGCATTTTTTCAACTTCACCACTGCCCACAACCCCCCCTCTCGGATTTGAATTGGTTTTTGCCGGGTTTCGAGTAATTCCTTGAGCGTTTTTATTTCGGTATTGATGAGCTACGCCTGTGTGGGAAATTCATTGGGTCTGGACTGGTTTCTTCTTTCTCTTTCTCTCTTCACTGTTTTCCTTCTTCCTCGCTGTTTACTTTCTTCTTCCTGTTCTTGCATTCGTCGTCTATTTATTCCATTCTCCATTAATGTGTCCTTTTTTCTCTTCTTCTTCTTATCTTATTCTTTCCCCCCTGGACCAGCCAGCCGTACATCATTCTCACTGCCTCTTATCAGGCTGGCGCTCGTTTCTATTTTTGAAAGTAACAAAGGGATGTCACCTCACATTACATCACCTCACATCACATTGAATTGATTGAAACGGACATACATAATGGGGCGTGGGGGAAGCAAGACAAAGCGAGCGAGAGCAAGCAAGCGAGTACATACAGATAACTATGCTTTTTTGCAGAAAGCGCAGCAGTTGAATTATTTACTCTTGTGACTGGACCTTTGCATGCGTATACCTGTATACTGGGGATGTGGAGGAAATATAAGTACTTCTTCTCTGGTCCGATTCCCTCCTCTTCGTTGTTCATTCATCAAACTACTATACTACTTATATGTTGTCCCTGTTTTGTGGATGATGGATGGCTCAACCCGGCTTGCAATTCTTACTCCAACATAACTCAACAAATAATACTGCCCATGAAGCAACATCTATATCGCACTCCCGTCTTCTACTCCTTTGGTCCTGTCCCAATCCAAAAGAGCAAACGTGTAGAGACGGGCGTCTGCGTGGTTCGGAACTAGTATACTTAGAGAAGTAACTCGTTGACTTAATGATACACCGAAATTGAAACCAAGGCCATCCTCTCAACATATTTTGGAAACTTCGAAACGCAATACTGAATGTTGTTTCCTTCCTCTCTATGAGAAAACAACTTCAACCTTTGTGTCGCAATCCCACGCGATCCTTCCTTCGGGTAAAGAGTCATGTCTCATGATCAGCAACAATATTTGCCACACTCAGAGAAGAACAAGCCATGAATAAATGATTATCTGCGGCGCTGACATTGTTCACTTGGAACCAAAAAGATTGATAGAAGTCGGGTTTCAAGAGTTGGAACTACCGTTATTCCGCGGTGGCATCCATCTTCGTCTGCTCAGAGGACGGCTTGCGTTCCAGTCGTCCCATTCTTTCAGTTGCCGTGTGAGACACTCTATCTCCCTATCCTTATCTGCAGACTCCGCTTGGAGGGACTCATATGCAGTTGAAAGTTCATCTAACTTTTCCTCTAACGGGTTGCTCATCAGTCTTCTCGCAAGCTTCCAGGACAAGTCAATTGTAAACTGGCCCCCTTCAGCCAAAAGTTCCTCAAGGCGGCTCCCGTACATAGCGGTATAGTTCAGCGCAACGAACTGGGACAGTAAGTTTCTCGCAGGGTCTCCTTGAGCACTATAGGCGGATGTTGCGCCGTAGATGAGGGAAATGGATTCCGCAAGCTGCGGACAAAATCCCAGCTGCTTCTTTTGGATAGTAATAAGAGTTTTCTTCAGCCGTTGCAAAACATATTGTACTAAGTTGTCCACGAGATACCGATGGGCGAATGAATAGACTTTCGCGTGAAGCAAGAGCTCGCTTGGTTCGCCCTCATACGTCGTTTGGGAGGAATTTCCACCTGTTGTAGGGTTGTGCTTGACTGGCAGGGACGTTTCGAAGTAGTGTCTTAGCGGGGTTAGGGGACGATTAATTAGGTTTCCAAGCTCGTTGTATTCAAGCTCATCGGCTTCTGGTGCTTGCTGCTCCTGTGTTTCACGCTTTGCAACGGTATGCTCTGCTCGAACTGTGGCAAGGATATCTGATGGTCCTCCATCTGCTTGGCTTCCAGGATGTCCCTGTCCCTTCCCAGCATCGCTTTGGGGGCTTTTCTCTAAAAGCTGGACAGGTTTTCTGACATTGTACTCTTGGGTATATAGAAATTGGAGGACGCAGCTGATCGTCTGCTCGTCAAAGTCAGTCCAGTCGATTTCCTCTTCTCCACATTCTTGCCAGGGCCCGGTGACTCTGGCATGCAAAGCTGATGAGGTGTATGCTGATAAGGCCTGCCGATGAGCATAGTAGGTCTTTTTGTCGCTGCCAACTCGGATGCGGATGGGAGGCTCGGCGAAAAAGGAACTGCTGGTACAAGGATCCATTGATAGGCACAATATCTGGTCAAGAGGGAGGATTCAAGTGAAACAAGGCGGGTTTAGTGTTTGAAGGAGAGGGCTCAAAGAGAACAGGAGTGTTCTTATAGAACGCGGGGTAAGGTGCCAGCACAGCATGGACTTTGGGCGGTTGATAGCTGGATATACATCAATAGAAATAGCTTTCAGTATTTAGATGTCTGTACTGACAAAGATAATAAGAATGATACATACACTGTGCTACATAGACTGAATGCAGTGCAATGCCAAACAAGAACCACCAACAAAAGAATTAAATATAAGAGACAAAGCCTAAACGAAAAGACACAAAAAAGAAAGAAAGAGAAAACCAAAGCAAACCCAAACTCCATACATATATCGGGTATCGAAACTCCATCAATCCATCCATAACCTTTTCTTCTTTTCCTCCCCCCTTCCTTTGATGGAATTCATTATGATTTTTCTACTTGCATGCTGTGATGTGCTGTACTTTACCAATTCCATGTTCTGGCCGACGCAGCGAAAACAGGCGGTTTCCACTGCAATCGTGCAGGATCAATGCTGCGCTTGCCTTTGATTTTCTCTTTTTCGAGGCGTTTCTTGTGCTCTTCGACGACTTGGTCTGTGAGGACTATGACCCAGTTTCCTTTCTGTGGGGTGTTAGTTTGGATTCTTGTTGATTGACAACAGAAAAAAAGGGAAAGAAAGGGTTGGGGGAGGAAATACGTGATATCTCAGCATATTAAAAACGACAAGTGTCTCGTGGACATCCTTCTCCGTCATGGAAGTCATCGTAGCGAGTTCATTCTCGCTGAACGCTTCCCGGTGGGGTTCAATAAGCAGTTCCACGAGCGTCTCCCGCCAATACTGTCGGTAACCCAGCAAGCCCAAATCACTGAGCGGTTTCTCGGGCGAGCCGAGTCTGCCCTCCCGCTTGCTGAGCTCGTAGCTGAAGGAGATGAGCAGGCGGCCGAATCCACGGCGCTGGTACTGTGGCAACGTGAGGATACAAGCGAGGTTATACCCCTCCGCGGAGTCCTTCTCCTTGGAGAAGTATCCGACGAGATGGCAGCCTGTTTCGTCACGGGTGCACATGCAGTAGAAGAGGAAGGGGTCGACGTCGTAGTAAAGGGTCTTGTGGTCTAGGAAGAGCTTGCTGAGAAGACAGAGGTTGCGACACCAGGTGCGCTGGCGACGGCCGTCGACCTCAAAGAAGGAGATGTTGTCGTCGCGGTAGATCTCGTTGCCGGGCGGGTGGACGAGCGTGCATTTTGCGCGGTGGCGCTCGAAGGCACGGCGGCTGTCGAAGTAGCTGAGGCAGAACTCGTCGATGTAGACCATGTCGACGTCGGAGTAGGAGGCTGGGTAAGGAGAGAAGTACCACGGCTCGATGTCGAACTTGCCCATTTGGAGACGGTTCAGGTTGCGGACGCGGTGGATTTCTGTGGGGTTCTGTGTCATGCTACCGCTTGTTCGGAGCCGCTCGAGCTCCTGCTCGCGGGACATCTTGCTCTGTTCCTTTTCGGCTTTGGTCTCGGAGAAGCCAATGTCGATCATGTCGACGTCGTCGGACTCTGGTTTGGGGGTCCCGTCTGAGGAGACGGCTTCCGAGCCACCGATGGAGAGGCGCGGAGTCTCATCGCCGCGGTTCTCCTTTCCGCCCGCTTTGGACGGACGCTGGACTTTCCCGATGTTGACGTTCTTGCCGGTGAGACGATCAGGAGTGGCGGACACTTCACGGCTCCCGGCTCGGGGACGCTTCTGTGTGTTCTTGCTGGGGCCTTGCCGGGGCCTGTTTTCTTCTTCTCTGGCTTCTCGGGCTGAGGCCACTCTACCTCTTGAGACAGATCAAGCCTCCCAGAGTCAACCCATTCTGTGATGATATAAGCATGGGCAATCTATAGACATACTCGAGCAACAGAACTCACCATCAAGACGCTTATTGAAGTCCACATAGTGAACACTGCAGTAATTAGCATCATCCCTCGTCTTCGACGCAAGCAAGCAGGAAAACATACTAAAAACTAGGACCATCCTTCCGCTGTCGAATCGACAAGATCTCCGCCTTTCTCAATTCGCCATCCTACACCATATAGATCAGCAATCGTCCAACCCATCCATCATCATCCCAAAACGGCAAGTAGATATCACGTGACACAATATCAAACGAAATCCGCCACCGCAGGGAGCGCCAGCGAACTCACCTTCTGCACCATAGCTTTAACACCGATCCTATTCACGAAATCAGCACACGCGACCGATAAAACCGGCTTTAACAATGCCATATAAATTTTTTACGCTCGAAAAAAAAGGATCTAAAAACTTACCGGACGGTATTGAGGGTGGCGAAACCCTTGTCGACAGGGTCGGGCGTGCCCGTGGGCTCCCCGCTGACGCCCATTTTGCTGAGAGATGGATGCTCGATGGGAATAAGGGGATTATAGAGAATTATCGATGGAAAGGGGGATGGAAATGGGAAAGAAAATGAGGTTGGCGATGATGGTGGATGAAGGAGGTGGACGGGAGGCGGAGACGGTATTGGTGGCGGAGAGACCGCCTTCTTGGTTCCTGGTTCGTCCGCTTTCGGTAGGGAAGTCAGCTTTATGGATAGGATTGTATAGACCCGACGTATATACCATGCGCTTAGTAGGAATTTAGTGGATTGGATTATATGCTGAGATCAAGTACACTATTAATTGATGATTGCCAATTCTAATACTTGTCATACAAGTAGGGAAATCAAGACACTCTGTAGTCAACCTGATATACACGTGGATATAGCCCTACACAAAGAAAGGAACAACTGAACACGAAACTCAGTAGATTAGAGTCAAACGCAGTCCTTAATGCCATCCATTGACCATCCCCCCTGTCCCAGCAACCAGATCATCCAGCTCATCCTTGCGCGTCCGGTAACCCTCTTGCGCCTCGCGTTCTCTCCGCATCACAAATGCAACATCATCCCGCAGCTTCTCCAGACGCCGGGACACGGCGGACTCCTCTGAGATCTGCAACGTGCGGAACGCATCCAGGTCGCTCCTCGACTGTTCCAGGGCGGTATGGGCCTCGACGATCTTGTTCCGAAGCACTTTCGCCCGGTTCTGGTATCCGCCGTAATGGAGAGCCAGCTTCTTTTCGAGCTTGTTCCCCCGCTCGGCTGTCGCTATTAATGAGTTTTGCACGTTATCGAAGGCGTCTACCATTCGTTGCTCTTGCTTGTAATCGTCCTCTTCCTCGTCGGCATAGTTGGAGAGACCCGGAAGGCTGCCGGTGTGGGCCGACGACCACTGATCATCGAAGTTGTTTTTCCATTCTTGCTGCTGCTCAGACGAAGCGGCCTCGGCGGCAATCGCGGCGCGGGCCGCGTCGAGTAAGCCATCGTCGAGCTGGGCCAATTTCCGCGGCTTGCCCTCCACCTTGGAGCCGGGGAGCGGGAACTTGCGCGCATCGTTGGCGATGAGAAGGGCGGCCTCCTTGGCGATCAGGCCGGCGACGGGGTCGGACACACGCGCGGCACGCTCCATCAAGGCGTCGGTGTCGAGTATGCTGGGTCGGGGTAGCGATCGCTGATATACTTGAGACTGACGCAAGAGCTCGGCCCGAGCGGCCGCCTCTCGCGCCTCGCGCTCTCTCTGGTCCCGTTCGGCGGCGTCTTCCTCTGTCAGCTCGATTCCCTGGGCTGGCTCGGCGGACTCCGACGGGAGTTCTTCTAGCTCCCATTCTGTTTCTTTGGGTTTCGGCAGTGCGGACAACCGGCTCCGGATGCTCTGGCGATTGATTTTCATATCTTTCGGGGTAGCTGCGACGAGTTGCCCGGCCTCCATCTCGTTCAGGGCGAAATGATCACGGGGTGTGCGCAGGGGAGTAGCCCCAGGGCCAACTCCACCCGCCACGGGGGTGGCGCCGACCCCGTTGGCCTGTCGGAAGGGTGTTGCCATGGGGTTGGGAGTGACGATCTGCTGACGGCGAGGGGTGATTCCGTCGAACCCGGTCGAGGACCCGCCCTCGTGCAAAGGCGTGTTTTCCCCACCCAGCAAGGACGACTGTGTTTCCGTCAAGGCTCGGATGTTCTTGATTTCATTGGCAATGTGATCCTCCTGCGGCGGCGCACGAGGGGTCCGGATCGGAGTCTGGCCGACCATGGGCGTGTAGTTGCCGATCAAGCCCCGTGTGGTCTCTTCGTCCGCCGACATCTTGCTGGCACGGTCTCCCGCCATCCCCATCTTGATGATGTCCTCCATCTCTCCCTCGCTGACCTGAGGAGTCGGGAGAACCAAGGCTCTTCTCTTGCTGCTCTGTTCGGCCTCACGGATCTTCTGCATCTGGCCGGCCCGGACAGCAGCAGCGGACGAGCTGTTACCCTTGTCATTCTTACGCTTTTTGCGCTCCGGGTCTTCATCCTGGTCGCCCTTCCGCTTGATCGCCAGCTGCTGTTTCCGAGGATCGAACATTTCTCGCTGCTTCTCATTTCGACCTTCCTCATCCATCGTGTCGTAGAACCCAGGGGCTGCCGGCTTTTCGAACGGAATATCCGCGTTGTAGTCCATTTCGCCCTTCTTGCGGGTCGTAACTTTGATGTTGATGCCGGCATTTTTGAGCTCGCGACGCTTCTGTAGCACGGCTAGTCGTCGAGATTCTTCTAGCTGTCGTTCACGAGCCTTGCGTTTCGCCTTCTTTCCCTGCGTGTTGGCCAGACGCGCTCGAGCTTCACTCAGCATCTCTTTCTCATCTTCATCGAGATCGATCGTATCGGGACGCGCGGGTTTGGACTCTGGGTCGGGATCTAATTCACCGGGTCTGGGCTTGTTAGTCTATGCGCTTCACCCAGAACACGCCAGAAAACCATCTGAATAAAGGATATTCCATACCGTAGTCTCCTAACATCATCCGCACTGGGAGCCGCCGCCTCCGCACCAGACGGACCACCCAAGCCCAACTCATCGTTCTCGCGCGCCTCCGCCTCATCCAGCAACTTCTGATAACGCTCGAGACACTGGGTAGCCGTGCGCCCGACAATCGGTGCGATCGTGCGCCACTGGGTGGGCATCAATTTGGCCAGATGCAACAGCTTCTCATCCTCCTCCCTCGACCATTCGACCTTGCGGATACCGGGGTCCAGCCATTCGATCCATCGCGCTTTGCACTGTTTGGGGGTTTTTCTGTTCAGGAGCGAGGAGACACGCGCCCACTGGTTGAGGCCGTACTTGGACACCTGGTTGACAAGAGTGTTAGTGATTTGGATCGCATATTTGAAAGACATTTCGTTATATGGGTGGTGTTATCGTTGACATACCGCTGCCCGAAGCACTTCATCCTCGATGTTAGTCCTAGACACTCAATTAGCACGTTGTGTCGTTAACCACGATTTCCGAAGATAGGTCCGTACCAGACACCTCCTTTGACGACCGGCATGGCTGTAAAGCTCAGCTAGCTGTGCTCGTACTTAACACGGTCCAATGAATCCGGGGATAGACGGAAAGACAAAGATATGTCCGATAGCACTATAACGACAAAAGAGGAAGAAATATACCCCCGGAACTGAATCCACGGTGGTCGCTGTCGATAAGGAAGTGACGCGGGTGCAAAAGCGTCTCTTGATCTGATGCGAAGTCCGTGACCACTAGCCGCTCCAGGCGCCGGAGCCGCGAGTTTGTCGCCCCGCGCGGGCTTAGATAAGCAGATCCAGATTTTTGGTCGAAATCGGTGATAGCGTTATCGGGCTTTTTTTTTTCTTCTAAAAAAAAGAAGCAGAAAGCACATCAATTCCGCTGAACTCTACGGTGGATATCTACCACGATGTCTGCTCAAATTACTGCTCCGAAGCAATATAGCCAGCCTTCTCGAAAGGGCAAGAAGGCTTGGAGGAAAAATGTGGATATTGACGAGGTTCAGGATGGTTTACGGCTGTTGAAGGATGAAGAAATCAAAGGGTATGAAGATTGATCTTTACTGCGATACGGACAGAAACTGATGCGCTATGTGATACTTAGTGGTGTCCTGGCAGAGAAGCCCTCCGATGAACTGTTCACAATCGACAAGTCCGGCGCAGCGGAGATCCGCAAGGCCTACGAGAAGCAGCACAAGCCGCTGAAGATGGACGAGATTCTATCCAAGCGATCAGCCATTCCCGCCGTCGACTCTCGCAAGCGGGTGAACTCCAAGGTGACGGACGGAGTGATCGAGCCCAAGACCAAGAGACAGAAGAGCGACTGGGTGACCCGCAAGGACTGGCTGCGCCTGAAGCAGGTGGCCAAGGAGAACAAGCCTGTGAACCTCACCACGAACAAGCTGTACGATCCCTGGGCGGAGATCGAAGATGAAACGCCAGCAGTGGAGGACCCTCAGTTTGATTACCTGCCGAAGCCCAAGGCCAAGGTGGCTCCTGTTACGATAAAGCGCGCGCCCACCTCCCTCGCCGCTAATGGCAAGCCGGTTCCTGCTGTGCGCACGCCGGGCGCTGGTGTCAGTTACAACCCGTCCTTTGAGGACTGGGACCGACTTCTCCAGGAGAAGGGTCAGCAGGCTGTGGACGATGAGAAGAAGCGCCTGGAGGAGGAGCGCAAGGAGGAAGAAAAGCAGCGCATGATCGAAGAGGCCCAGGACGATAACGGCGAGGCCAAGTCCGACGACGAGAGTGCCTGGGAAGGGTTCGAGAGCGAATACGAGAAGCCGGAATGGCTGAACAAGAAGCGGCCCGAGCGCAAGACCAAGACCCAGAGGAATAAGATCAAGAAGCGGAAGGAGGAGGAGCGCAAGGCCCGATGGGAGGCCCAGATGAAGAAGAAGGAAGACCAGCTTGCCCAGGCGGCGATCGGCGAGGTGACGGCCGAGCAGAGAGAGCTGTACCATGCCCAACACTCCAGCGACGAATCAGAAGGCGATGATACCGTCCTGCGACGACGACCTTTGGGAGGAAAGATCCCGTACGTGTCTCTTATCAATCCCTCACGCTTGTTTCCCACTAACGTTGTGCCAGGGTCCCCGAGAAGCATCTTGAGGTGGTGCTGCCGGACGAGCTGCAAGATTCCTTGCGCATGCTGAAGCCGGAAGGCAACCTTATGGACGATCGATTCCGGACATTGATGGTGCAGGGCAAGCTCGAGTCTCGCAAGCCGATAACCCAACCGCGCAAGCCCAGGAGAGAGGTTACCGAAAAATGGGGTTACAAGGATTTCAAGGTTCCGGGGTTGTAGATGCGTCTGGTTTCTTTTCTTTTATATGCTCGTTGCAGTAAATCGTTCGTACATAATATTGGCGATGAATTGATATTGACATTGAATTGGTCTACTAGTAGGAGTAACTTAGTAGTTTGTATCTTGAGGTAGATTGTATTCTCTTGATTTGCGGACTTTCATTTGAGCAGCAGTAATTTGACTTTAAGCTACTAACCTGCATCAAACTGGAGACTTGAATATCCATTGAAACATTGCATCAATTCATATTGTATTCGATTTCCCAGTTGATACAATACATACCAGTCAATAGACACGACCATGAAAATATTACCCAAAACGGAATGGCGCCGGCACTTAACGCGGCCTTCGTCGCGTCTGCCCCAGATTCAACTCTGCGATCTTCATCGACAAACACCAGACCACAGCACAACCATCATGTTCGCCATTCAGCCGAAAACACAATCCTCGGAGTCAGGAGCTGACTCCGCTACCACATGCTGCACACCCAATGTCCTCCCCTGCCGCATCCACCACAATGGCGCCGTGAAGTCGATAGGCCGGTATTGGAGTCCTGTGGCTGATGAAAAAGGTACATAAACCTTCTATACGTGTCAATCGTTCTTTTAATACTTACAATACACAGATCAAAACAGTCAAACCGCATACTTCCGTGGCCGTAAACTCCGAGGTCGACGCGTTGCCGTCCCCGAGGGCTACGAAGGCGTCGTCGCGACCCCAACGGAACGGACAATTCGCCCGGCGCAGAACAATACAGTGATGGAGACGGATGAAGCCGAACCAGAAGAACCTGTCAAGGTTCTAGAGAAACAGGCGACGTTTCAGGATGTCATGGTTTGGGGGCATGAGTTTATGCCTGCAGCCGATGACCCTTTTGTTAGGGGGGTTGAGGAGTGGGTGAGATTTGCTGAGGCGGTTAGTCTTCTTGCTTTTTTTCCCCCGAGTATTGTACAGGGCCTAGCTAATATCGATGTGTTTAGATGCATGGTTCGAGTGGTGGTAACGATAAGAGTTCGACTTGAATCTCGACCACTGCGTTTACAGCTTGATGCTTCACGGCGGTCCGACACTGCTTTACTACGGTTGTGGTTGAAATTGCGGAATTATACTCTATGTCGATAACTAGCTCGCTGGATCGAGCGTGACTACTTTGCATATTTCGCATGGCATGCATTGCCAGTATTGAACCGAAATCAAAAGGGAAGGATTGCTGTCATTGCGAAGGAATCCCCTGCCCGCGTACTGCTAGGACTGGCTTCAGAGAATGGAAGCCAGGATAACAGCAACCAGGGCATCAGTCTGCCAAATATATCTATGTGCAAGAGACTATCGACGAGGGCAATGGGATATCCATATGAGATTACTGACCCTATGCGAGTTGCCCCAATAGGAGAGGAAACTATCTATATGCCAGAGAAATACAATTCAACCTATTCAATATAGGCTCTTCCATATAAATACTCATTGCACAGCAATATTTGATGTTGTTAGAGTATATGAATATACCTCACTAGTGAGCTACTGTAGACAACTACGTAATGCCAAACTCCCCGCACCGCCTCCAGCCCGCAACCCCTCACTCTTCACCACTACAATAAACTAACCATCAACCACATCTCATCTCATCTCATCACAGTCCACACCACAATAACCACCCAAAATGAGCGACCCAGACGTCCCCAACACCAGCAAGGCCTTCGTGCCCCTCGGTAATCCATCCCCATCCACCCCTCCCAAAACCAAAACCAAAACCGAACTAACACCCCCAGAAAACAACCCCGAAGTAATGTCCCACCTCGTGCACCAACTCGGCCTCCCCCCAACCCTCGGCTTCACAGACGTCTTCTCCATCGACGAGCCCGACCTCCTCGCGCTCGTCCCGCGCCCCTCCCACGCCCTCCTCCTCGTCTTCCCCGTCTCCCCCACCTACGAAGCCGGCCGACGCACCGAAGACGCCCCCCTCGCAGAATACACCGGCAGCGGGCCCTCCGAACCCGTAACCTGGTTCAAGCAAACCATCCGCAACGCCTGCGGTCTCATCGGCCTCCTCCACTCCGTCTCCAACGGCGAACCCCGCCGCCACATTCTCCCCGGGTCCGCACTGGACTCGCTCCTCCGCGAGGCGGAGCCTCTCCCGCCTGTAGCCCGCGCAGACCTGCTTTACGAGAGCAAGGCGCTGGAAAGCGCGCACGCGGACGCCGCGCGTCTGGGCGACACCGCTGCGCCTGGGGCGGAGGATAACGTGGACTTGCACTTTGTGGCGTTTGTGAAGGGCGAGGATGGGCGGTTGTGGGAGTTGGATGGGCGAAGGAAGGGTCCGTTGGAGAGGGGGCAGTTGGAGGATGGGGAGGACGCGTTGAGTGAGAGGGCTTTGGGGTTGGGGGTGAGACGCTTTTTGAAGACGGAGGCGGATGGTGGGAATCCGGATTTGAGGTTTAGTTTGGTTAGTTTGGGGGCTGTTTTTGATTGATCTCTTTCTTTTTTTCTTGTTCCTTTTTTCTTTCTAAAAAGGAGGAGAGGGAAGGAAAGGAAATGAATGTTGCTATGCATGAGAAGGAGAGCATCTATCTCTCCTACCCACCAATCTTGTAATTCCATCATTGTCATCCATCCATACAATACACACCCAGATACGATAGGCTATAGCTATAAATCATCCAAACCAGCTGCAGCAGCACACCACCAAACATCCTCATTGAACCTCACCACCTCATCCCCACAAGCCCACCACCCAGCCGTCAAATGGCGCGCAAACACCTCCATCGCAGCATACTCATGGTCTTTGAAGAAAACCCTCTCAAATAACTCCCGAAGATTGGGTTTTCGCGAGTGCACATCTGGGACGGCTGCTATCACGCGGCGTTTGATGCCATCGTTACCACCATTCAAAGCAGGATCATCAGCTCGAGCAGAGTGAGCAGAACCATAATCATCCCTAGAGACATCACCTGTTGGAAAACCAGGACAGCAGCCAATAACAAGCACCTCATATGGCTTCCGCCACAGCGCATCGACCGGCGAGACGGGCTCACCAGCCGTAGTAATCTTCACCCAGATCCACTCCTCGACGACGACAAGGCCCGCGCCTGCTAGGGCTGCGTGTGCTGCGGTGCGCGCTTTGGACGAGTTTGTTGTCCAGATTGCGGCGAGGGATGGCGTTTTCTGGTTCTTGTTGTGCTTCTGATTCTGATTCTGGGCATAGTCCTTCGGAGAAGAGGGTTGTAATAGGTGTGTTTGAAGAACAGACTGTATATACCCCGTTAAGCTGTTACCGTCGGCGTAAGCCTGGGTATGATAGTGTCCGCTGCGGTGGACGGAGCGGTTTGTCCAGGGCGGGTCGAGGAGGATGAAGTTGAATTTTTGGGTGGGATGGAGGCCGGGGATGGGGGGTTGTTGTGGTGGTGGTGGTGGTTTGAGAGAGGGAGGTGCGTGAGGAGGAAGGTGGATGAGGGTGGGATTGTGTATGTGTGGGTGTGCTTTTTGGTACCATCATCACCGTCAATAGTAGTATTACTACGAGTTGTAGTAGTAGGAGGAGGAGGAGGAGGAGGAGAAGGAGCTGTAGTAGCAGTAGAAGGAGCACCACCCACACACCCAACCCTCAAAGCAGCCTCCACAGCGGAAGTATTCCTCACCAACACACCCCTAACGTCCCCACCAGACCCGAACGCATTCACTCCAGGGGAAAGAATTAACGGCGGGTCTTCAGCCCCAATCTCGACTCCCTGCCCCAGAGACCCGCACTGGCAGTCATCATGCGCAGCAGCAGCAGCAGCAGCAGCGCGTCTCCTCTTCCGGGAATGCGCCACGGCTTGCTCATCTTCATCCGCCTGGACAGTATTCGTTACAGTTGGAATCCGCCGCTCCAAACACCACTCAGCACCCCCACCCTCACCCTCACCCAAACGCCCCCCCAACTCACGCATCGCGCGCTGCACAACCGGCGCAATAACCTCCCCATGATAGATTCTCTCCGCGGGAGGAATGCGCGATAGGACTCTGTTTCTGGCGGCGGGGGTTTTGGGTTCTGGTGTTGTGTATGGTTTGGTTAGGGGGTTGGTGGAGAGGAGGGTTTTGGGGGGTGGTCTTCTTGATAATTGTGGTTGTGGTTGTGTTTGTGGAGAGGGCTGTTGGGGATATTGTTGATGTTGATGTTGTAGTTGTTGAAATGAAAGCTCCTGCGCAAGCGCTATAGAAGTAGGAATATCGATTAGGAAAATCGTGTCTTGTTCGTTGTGGTAGAGGATGGCGGGGGAGGTGGATATTTCTTTAATCATCATCATCGTCATCATTCATTCATTGTTGTGTTGATTGTGTTTTTATATCGATATGTGTATCATATGTATAGATGTCGATTTGATATCAGATAAGAAGATGATTGAAGATGAAGATAGACCGGATGCGGACTTACTTTCCTCCTGTCTGTTTGTATAAATAGGTTGTTGATTGAGATTAGCATGATATTGTCTATAGGACTTGTCTTTATTTACAGGTAGAGTACTATTCTGGAGTTCCTTTCGCTCGCCATTTGGGTCATTTGAATACTACACTATATCTATGGTATACTACGGAGTACCGTTCGACATGGACCATTGACTCTAATACTGCTAACCATACATACATGCAATCCATACTCATACTCATACTCATTTATACTCATCAGAACCTTCAATAAAAGACTCTCATACCCATCCATCTACTCATCCAAAAAATAATGATAATGAATAAATGAATAAATAAGGAACCCCTTTTGACGACACCCCCATGCATTTCAAGAATAAAACATATAAAAAACCGGATCACTTTTCTTTTCGCTTCCTATCGCTTTCCGCGCTCTCTCTCACCCCCATTTTCTTTCCAAGACGATCCAGCGTCGTTCTAGGCGTTAATAAGGCTCGTTTCGTGCATATAAACTTTGAAAAAACCATCCTACTTTCTCCCTGTACCCTCCCGGACAAGTTGAATGGGGCACATATCGAAATCGAATGACAGACAGAAAACTTTATACAGAAAATGGAAGTCAAATTCGAATTAAAGAAAAAAATTGGTTTCGTGCGTCACTTCATCGCTGGGCAGATATTAGCGGGATATTCCGATTGTCATGCAGTCGAAAAGGGAGAACTTACTCGTCCGCGACGTCCCCCAGCGGACTGTCCTTGGGTCGGCTGGGTTTGCGAATAGAACGGAGGGTACTGATACATCTGGGATGCGCCCATCACAGGACTGAACTGCTGCGGTGCGTAGGGCGGTTGGTTGAGCACGGGGCCCGGGTTCATCGGGGCCGGAGGAGCCTGGCTCGGGATTGACCGGAGGTTCTCGGGCGATCCGCCGGGATAGCCGTAGCCGGGATTGGTCAGAGGTGGGTAGAGACCGGAAGGCGAGACGCCGCGGCCTTGCGCAGCGACGTAGGCCTGATACTGCTGGGCCTGCTGGGGATTGAAAGACATCAAGGGATCTTGGCTGAAGCCAGCCCCGCCGATGCCGTTCAGCGAGTTTAGAGTGCCCGAGGCACCAAGTCCGTTCAAGCCGTTGACAGCGTACGGATCATACGGCGAGGCGGCGGGTGGCTCGGACCCCACGCCGCGAACGCCGTCCAGATTCGGAGGGAGCATGCCCGGGACGAATTGCCCGTTGTATTGCCGCTCCACGGCCGGCTGGGTGGGGAACCCGGAGTTTCCCTGCCGGGCGTTGGCGCGGTGGGAGTGCTTCTCCGAGTTGGACGCGTGGGCTCCGTGATCCCGTCCGTGATGGTTATCCCGACCACTACTCCGGGAAGACAGCCCCACTTCGTCCATCAGGCGCTTGTAGCCCTGGCTGGGGGTGGCCTTCAACTTGGTGAGGACCTTGGACACGTTCTTGACCACCTCGGCACGCATGGATTCGTCGAAGAAGGGCGTGGTCAGAACCTTGAAGATGAGGGTGGCCCCCGACGTCTGGTCGCTGAGGATCTTCTCCAGGACTTCATCGCCGGGGCTGAAGAACAGCGCCTTCAGGACGATCTCCCGAGCCTCGGGCTCGTTCCGCTGGTTGATGACCTTGAGCACGGTCAAGTAGGCGACCTTGTGGGTGCACAGCGGAACCAGGTGAGGGACCAGTCGCGGCGCAAGAACGGTCCGACGGCGGGGGAAGATGCACGTGTCCAGGAACCAAGTCAGCAGCAGAGCGCCGTTGGCGTTAGTGGCGAGCTGCACGCTGTGGAGAGCGATCGCGGCGGCGAGCATGCGCTGCTGGTCCTTGGTCGCGTAGTGGCTTTCCAAACAGGCTCGCATGGCCCGGGCGCCGAATCGTCCCTGGGCCACCTCCCACATGCGGCTGAGCATGGTCTCAAAGATGAAATCGTTGAACCCAGCGCCGAAGCGAAGGCAGCATTGCAGCACGTAATTTCCGTACTGGTCGAGGAAGAGGGGAACGGTGTACGGGCGAAGAGCATCGACCACCAGCTGCTTTTGGGCCGGCGTCTGGGCGACATCGATGATTTTCTGAGCGGCCCAGGTGCCGTTCTTGTGGACGCCGATTTCCGCCATGTGCGGGGCGATCTGCATTAGCATCTGCTCCTTGGTCGACTCCGAGCAATACTCGAAGAGCTTCTGGACGACCGTGTTGCCGAGGTAATCTGAGGCAAGCTCCGCGATCTCCGGGAGCATGTCGATGGCAATCTCCTCGATCTCCTGCGGCGGGCACGTTCCGTTGTCGATCCGCTTGCGAATGTCACGGAGGCGGGGGGCATCGAAGATCCGCGTCTGGCTGGGCTCCGGGACGGGGGGGATCTCGTCCTCAAAGGCCCGGAAGGCAATGGCCCCTTGGATGCTGGCGGTGATGTTCAGCGCATCCTCCTCGGTCGCTCCGAACTCCTTGACGATCTGCACCATCTCCGGCTGGAGGTCGGGGAGGGCAGGAATCTCCGGCACACCGGCCCCGCCCTCGGAACGTTCGACACTGTCGCCCTTGACGTGGGAATCGGGGGTCGGAGAAGACTGGAGACCATTGGCCCCGGGCGTGCCAGACGCAGAGGTACCGGGGACCTTGGCATATCCGATGCGGACGGGGCCCGCACCGGGGAAGATCTCCTTGCCGTTCAGCAGTGATTTGGCCTGGACGGCACTCTCCAAGCGCTCGAAGTTGACAAAGCCGCAGTTTTTGTGCGTCAGCACACGGGTGGATTCGATCTTGCCATACATGCTGAAGATCGCCTCCAAGGAGGTCACGGTCGTGGAGACAGGAATGCTGCCGATCCACAAAGCGCGGGTTGGGCCGTCCTGGTTGCTGTCGTCGATCATCTCGCCGGCCGACCGCATGCCCATGTTGGGCGCACCGCCTCCCAGCTGCAGCAACTGCACCGCCTCGGACAGTTCATCGTACTCGCCGTGCTCGGCGATGTTCAGATCGGCCGCGCTGAAGCTATTTTCGAGGCGCGAAGGGGTGGCGAGATAGTTCCGGATCGACGAGCGCTGAGGAGGAGCCTCCAGAATCCCCGCCGTCCGGGCACGAGGGCGATTGATCGACGGATGGTTGGTGAACGCTTGGACGGCGAGATTGTGCTGGTGGATCTGGGCCTGGGTCGCAGCCAACTGGGCCGCAGTAGCCGCCGCGGACGGCGTGACGGAGCCGGAGGGGATCTGCGAGTAGCGGTTCTCATACTCCAAATCCTCGTCATCCGCGTATTTCTCTTTGGCATTGACGGAGTAGGACCGGATCCGGTTGTTATTCTTCATCATGGCCAGCTCAGCCAACAATGGTGGCAGGGAAGAAGACGGCTGCTGCTGCTGCTGCTGCTGCTGCTGCTGTTGAAGAAGGACGTCCATCGGGGGTCGCACGAGGCCCTGTCCGTGCTGAGGGGGCTCCGCAAGACCCAAGTAATCCAGCGTTTTCACATCGGTATCGGTCAGACCGTCTCGCGAGAAGGACGACTGGCTCGGGGAGGCGGGACCCTCGGAAGACCGGATACTCGTGAGGGTGGTCGCTCGCTCGCGGCCGGTGGACCAGTTGGTCGAAAACAGGGAGTGACCAAAGGGGCTGGAAGATCCCAGGAAGTTGGACCTCTGGGGCATCGAACCGGCACGCAGACGCGACAGAGAGCCGGACCCGTTGCCGCCCGCCGCGGGTCCGGGCTTGACACCGGCATCGAGCACACCGGAAGGGCGGAAGGGGCTCGTCGACGGCGTGGGTCGGGAGGATTGAGAGAGGAAGGGCTGCTGCAGATTCGCCTCACTGAGGGAATTCACGGGCGAAAATCTCGAGGGGACCGTACCGGCCCTCGCCCTCCGACCAGAGCTACCCACCGGCCCGCTCGATGTCGGGACCAGATCTGGGAATCCTTCCTGACTCGGGGATTCGGGGATATTTTCACGCAGGGGGGTGGAGTGGCCACTAGTCGGGGGACCCCAGATGCTCGGAGCGACACCTTCCTCTGCTTGGATCTCTCGAGCTCTGCCAGTGAAAAGTCGGTCAGTCGACTATCGAGGATCATAATGAAAATAGAAAAGTGGAGGGAAGACCTACCGTTTCGAAAACAAGCGAGCTCCGATATCACCGTGCGAAGGGGATCCAGCCCCGATTCTCGCGCTTCCAATTGAACCGGCGGCGCCATTCAGGCTGTTGGCGGATCCGAACGGCGACTTGACGGCGGAGGCCGACAGATCACTGGGCGAGCTGCGCCCCGTGGAGGTCCCGGACATGGGCTGGGTCGTGGGAATATAGTTGAGGCTCATATGGCCCTCGGGTCGAGACACAGGTAACATTACAGATTATATCCTTCCACCTCAGGTGGGTGGGCACGTATTTTCTAGAGAAACTGGTTCGGAACGCGGAAGTCTAGCTTCGGGGTTGTGGTGGGTCAAAAACAGGCAGATGTCGGCTTAATCGGCAATTTGCCCCGAGACAACCATGTGTTGACAAAACAAAATTCTCTCGAATTTGGAGGTCGGGTGTGAGGAAGCGCCCACAGAAGGCCCCCAGATGACAGGCAAATGAGTGACCGATGGCGATGGAGGACCGACAGGAATCGTTTTGTGCGTCGAGGCCAGGAGATGAAACGCTCGTTGGCGGGGTCAAGCGGTGGGTGTCAGGTAAAACCAATACGTAAGCTGGGACAGCGATCGAGAATTGTCGGGGGTATGACGATCGTAGGGACTGCCGTCCGTTGAGGCATAAACGGTACTCAATACCGAGGAGGATGGATTCGGGCTCGTGTGCAAATCCAACCAGGTCCGCGACAGGATTAAGCAATCAAAAACTAAGATTAATCACTCGACCACCCGAGTCGGCTCGCAAGTAGACAGTCCTTGTCAAATCCAGCCAGAAAAAAAAAACGACGTGACGATAAAACGATCGAATATCGTGGGACTAAGGTGGCTGGAAAGAACCGAATTTGCGCGAGCTCCGGGGGGAGATAGAAGGCAAAAAGAGTATCTCTAATTGGATCAAAGCGAATTATTCGAACAGATGAAAAGAAGAAGATGCGATAAGTAAAAGAAGAGGGGAAGAAGGGGGGAATGCAAAGTAGAAAAATCAGGGAAAGAAAAGGATAAGGAAAAAAAGGAAAAAGAATATAAATAGTATAAGGGAGGATGAAAGAAGAACAAGGAGGATGGGGGAGAGAAGAGAGAGAGAGAGAGAGAGAGAGAGAGAGACAGACAGAGGAAGAGAGAGGAAGAGAGAGGAAGAGGAAGAGAGGAAGAGAGGAAGAGGACTTAGTCAGTATGAGAGCCTGAGGACCTGTTTATTCCCGGACCCGACAAAGGTTGCACGTCATATCTGGTTGGTGGGTGGGTTTACTAGTGGTTCTCTGTACTGGGATTACACCGACTATATTCTATGTTCATGCAGATACTCGCACTGCCATGGACAGAAGCAGATGATGATAGTGAGAATGATGGTTATGGTATGCTTATGTTGATATGACTGCCTTAGTTTCTCCCTCCACCATCATTCTGACTTGCAGACAGGTCATCCTATGTCGCTGATACCGCCCATGGTATATCTGACGAGTCGGTAATAAACTGTACGGAAGTGGATAGCCAGGGACATCGGCATACACTTACTGTCCAGCTGAATATATAGGTACCTATTACTGTTAGATCCATCCATATTATTCAGACATGATGATCGGACAATTTCATAAACTAACTAATCGGTGGGTATAGTGGTTTTTCTCCGACACGATCCATCCGAATCAGACCCTGTTCGGGATCAGGAGATCAACGACCATAGTAAGCTGCATCATGGAAATGTACAGTTCTGCCTGAGGTTGCAAACACACAATCAAAGGACCTTTCTCTCCAGCCAGGTGGAGCTAGAGTTTCAATCCTATCAACCCAATTCCTAAACACGCTATCTACCCTACCATATAGGATCAAATGGATACTACTCCGTACCTAGTTTCCAAAACGAATGCCGAGTTGGCCAAATCAGGGTCCTACCCGCTTCATATGCGGGTGAGCAAGAGTATAACTAATGGATGATCTGGCCTGAGGAGCACCTAGCCTGTACAGCTGAGATGAAACACGGAGGGATCGAGGATCCACGGGGACCCGTTCAGCCCAAGGACCGTCGGAGGCCTCTAGTTCTAGTTCGCAGAACCGGGAATGATTGGCACCTTTGAAACGTCTCGAACACTAACTAGACCCCGCATTCCAGCGGACCGTCCGGTGCTTGACACGGCCTTGGACTGTGGACGATGGGGCGCATGCTCTCTGGCTTATACAACGGGGACGCAGAATGTAACTATCCAGGTTTCGTTGGAATAAGCTGATGGATATTGGATAGTATTGCTCACCGCATGCGTCTGTCTCCAAGCATGGCACAGCATGGCTTGGGATATCGACGCGGCCTCGTTGGAAAGACATCGGAATTCCCATTGGATGATGGTGTGAGATCGTCCGGTAAGAACCATGTTGGACCCCTTTTCGGATATATTATCGCGATGGCCACAGACGCGAGGGATTGGGCGCTCTTTGTCGCCATCCTGGCAAGGGTTCATCTCCCCGTCTGCAGTGCCGACCCCTGCCACTCTATGGCGGTTTCATGCATCCCACCATCTTGTCTACTGTTCAAAGAGAGTTTACTAAATTGTCGAACATGTCGGAGGGAAAGGCACTGGGCTGCTATGGGTAGTAGCAGTATCCGTAGTCCAGCGTCATTTCAGGTACCGCGATAATGTGTATGCTTGTACCTGACCCAATATTTACTGGGACCTGGACCTGGACTTGGAGGTCGCGAAGTCGATGCCCCACGACTACATAGATTCTTTGTCCTCGAAGTTAAAAATGCATATATACAAGCAACCAAGTGGAATAAAGAATAATTGCCCCGTAGCAAACCGAAAGTACACATGATTGATGCCTCAGGCCAGTAACTGAGCAGACCGCCTAGCCATTTGCCGTCAATCTCCACACCGCCTTGGTGGCTTTCACTTTTGGCCACAGCGTTCTGTCCCTCGGTTTGCTCCGAAGCCTGTCATCATTCCCCGTCTTGAATGCCTCACTCGATGTGTATATAATGCCATCTTCATCGACCGTCTTCTTCAAAGTTTGATTTTGAACACAACAAGCAGCCACGGGATTGAGTTGTGTACCACCTTTCTACTACTTAACCCCCCAGGTCGAACGGGTGTCACTCCCCCGGTACCCCCTCGAACATCGATTGGTTCTTCGCGTTCTACGAGTTTATACCGCGTCACAATCATAAACCATGGCAGATGATCCGACAGATCAGTCGTCCTCGGCGGAGGATGCGGAGCCGGTGGAATCGCTCATCAAGGGCCGCTCGAGGCGCAGCACGGCCGGTCGTCACATGTCCGCCCTTCTCAACGCCGAAGCAGACGACGACCTGGCCCTTCTGTTCGAAGAAGTGGACGATGATCAAGAGTTCGACGAGATAGAGGCGGGAGGCGGCGAGGAGGACGATATGGCCCTCGATTCCTCTTCCGACGATGACGATCAGGGACCGAATGCCCGGCCGGACGACGACGAGGGCGAGCGACAAATTGAAAAGGAGGAGAAAGCTGAGAAGAAGAAGCGACGCGCCCAGGAGGACCTCCGTTTCAAAATTGCCCGGAAGAAGGTCAAGATCGATCCCACCGCCGTACCCACAGCAGCGCCGCCCCCCAGGCCCAAGAAGAAGTCGGAACGAATCTCGTGGATCCCGACGCCTGACGAAGGGCCTACCCGATCGTCTTCCCGCCGGCAGACAATGCACAATAAGGAACTGACGCACGCGCGACTCAAGGACAGCGAGGAGAAGCGGGTTCGACTGATAGCCACCATGGAGGAAGCCGCCAAGCGGAAGGCCCATCTCAAGCCCAAGGAGATGACCCAAGCTGAGCGTCTCGCCGAGGCGGAACGCGTCGAGAGGCTTAACAGCAAGAGTCTCAACCTATGGGAGGAGATGGAGAAGCGAAAGGCGGAGGAGCGAAAGGCCAAAATCGAGGCGCTACAAAATCGGCGCCTCCAAGGTCCGGTCATGTCCTACTGGAGTGGCCTTGCTACTTGGTCTGATGGTCGCTTGACGCGTCTTGGCAAAGTCGATATTACACCGAAGCCTGAAAAGGAAGAGCCTGCGCGGAAGAAGAGCAAGAAGTCGGAAAAGGAGGACAAGAGTGTGCCAGGGCAACCGGGTATTGAGGGGACTGGACCAGGCCCGTCGCAGACTGCCCCTTCGGCTTCTGAGAATCCTACTGTCTCAACGCCGGCGGAGGGAGACTCGACAAAGCAGGGCCAAGAGGCTTCCCAGACCCAACAGCCAAGTGAGGCGCAAGATGCTCCAAAAGAATCGGGGGTTTCAGCAGGGGCAAACACCGGTCCCACTGTTGACGGCTCTGCAGGATCTGAAAAGCTTGTAGAGGTTGGTACCACCACGGGATCTCCACAGGCTTCTAAAAGCACCCCTAATGATGCACCCAACGGAGATGTGCAAAATCCTAAGTCGCCAAAACCCGAGGATGCTATCATGACGGAAGCCCCGCAGCCTGAGGCTGTCCCTACCGATGCGTCAAAAACGGACGGTGTCCAAGAGGCACACTCACCCAAGCCCTCGGATACCCCTGCAGAACCTGCCCATGAATCAACGCCGAAACCCAAGGATGCTTCAACGGAACCAGCCCAACCTGCCGGGTCTGATGCTACTGCTCTAAAGGAAGGCTCAGTACAGAATCTAGATTCACACAAGTCCGAGAAAGAGGGAGAAAATATTACAGACAGAATGGACATTGATGAAGAGCATAAGAACGAACCAGCGGTCACAGTCGACAACGAGAAACCGGACACGCAAGAGACGCCAAAAGAACCCGCATCGGAGAAAGAGCCTGTTGCGAATGCGGAATCACAGCCAAAACCTACTCCTGAGGGAGACAAGACTGACGACGCGACGAAAGACGCAGTTCCTGCACCTGCAGCCCCTACTACTGAAGCCCCTGCTCCTACAGCTCCCGCTGCACCTCGCAACGCAGAAACTCCTACAGAGCCCGAAAAGCTTTCTCCTGGAGCTGCCCCAGACGGCACTCCAGCGCAGTCCGTTCCTCCAGGAACCACGCCAGCACCAACTGAAGGCGACAAATCTCCAGGAACAGTTACAGATCCGCCAACTGCGGCAGCCGAAGAGGCACCACCACAACCTCAAATCCCCGCTCCCCCCGCAGTCGTTGAACAAGCCGGCCGGTGCCTAACCGTGCTGGAAGACTTCGACGAGAAGACCGCGCAGAGCCGCGAATTCAGCATCTACTTCAACGCGAAGAAACCTCCCCGGCTTACAAGTATGCCTCCTCCTTCCAAATCCCATATTGAAAAGAAACAAATTAACACAACGAAACAGAAATCTCATCCTCCCTCTGCGTGATCACATCACTCCCCTCACGCTATCGACACAAGGAGACCTCCCTCCCGTTCTCCAACTCCTACGCGTATCGCGAGATCCACAACACCGTCGACCAGAAGTACCAATGGAGTCCTATGCTCGGATGCTACGTAGGCCCTGTCGGGGTGGCTGCAAAGGGAGTGCCCGCGCGGTTTCTAGGTGGTCCTAAGGAAGAGCCTAAGGAGGGCGAGACGGAGACGGGGGAGGGCGAGTCTGCAGGGAAGGAGTCTACAGGAAAGGAGGGTGACAAGAAGGAGGGTGACACGAAGAGCGCTGGCGGTGCGCCTGCGTCGACACCCGTGGTTGCTGGTGCTGCCGGGGCTTCTAATGGTGATCCAATGGTGGTGGACAAATAGGAAAAGCCTGTGCAGGGCTGTTGAAGTCCACGGTGTTAAGTGTACTATAGTTTATGTTTATGATACCCAATGCATTCTACCTCGCCTAATATACCTCAATATTACCTCAACATTAACCATCTACACTATACGCAATATCACCCCTCCTCATCAGCAATTAGCATTTCCTACTAACTACCCACCGACCTAGGTACCTATGTACTTAAGCTTTCCGTCTTCCACCCCCTCCCTCCCTACTAACCTGACCTATAAGTACCTGGATTTACCTGCCTATCAAACGACATATCTTACCTCGTCTCACCATAACAACAAATACTAATAAAAATGGATAAATCCACGAGAGTCAAAAGTTGAGACTGTTTCATGTCCGTCCGATCCGATCCGATCCCTGTTATAATATATACACACATATGTATATATTTTCGGGAATCCAGGGGTGAAGGACACCCGTCGGGTTCCGTTTGGTTTGATGGGGAATAAGCTTTTATTATTATCAACATTACCATCTTTTACTTGTTTATTCACTTAACCCCCCCGCCAGCCTTGTTGGTTCTTATATTCTTTCTTCTTTTATCCTTCGGCTGTTTTGGGAGATAATCGCTTACTATACTTGATAGCGACCAGCCTAGGTAATAGATATGGATCAGGAGAGTTATAATATAGTATAGTACGGAGTAGATATCTTGTTTAACAGGTATACCTATAATAGTCCACCATCGAATTGATCTATGTCTCGAGGTAGTAGATAGCCCTAACTCACACAACCACAGAGAATATAACTATCATATTGAGCTATAATATACCGCTACGCAAGGATTGCAAAAGTAAAAGCTTAACCCTAGCAAATACGGCACTCCGTTTCTCCGGATCTCGGCCGAGGTTAAAGCAAGGATGTATGTAGTATGTATGTATAGAGTAAGAGGGGCGTGAAGAAAAAAAGTGACGCAAAGACCACCACTCAGCTACAAAAGATGCCTAGCCACTTCCAACCCCTGTGGGTACCCTTTCATGCACTATTCTAAATTGCGACAGAATGCTGTCATGTTGCGGTGTGGCGCGGGGATCGTGGGCAGGTTCCGGGAGTTACGTAGGCAGTTAATTTGTTTAGAGGGGCGTCGAGTGGGGCTTGCTTGGGCTTTCTACTGTTCGAGCCTGGAAGGCTTCAATGTACTAATTTGTATGGGGTTCTGGTTGGGGACACGGCTCAGCTAGTACGACTGAAGCTCTGGGAAGGTATAGGAGTGCATTTCAGATAAGAGATTGGTTAGCTTAGGTACACGTCCTGCGTGGGCTTTTGTTCTTTATTGTAGAGGGATTGACTGTATTTGTGTTTGCTTGTTCATAAATGTACCATTGCTTGGTCTAGAGGATTCTGCGAGCAGAATGGAACTCAAAGATGGGAGTGCAGAAGACGAAGACTGGGACGTGTTTGAGATAGGTTGGAAGTCTATGGTGGGTTGGATGGCGGCGTGGGAAGTGAGAAATGGGGCCGGGGAGAGTGAGAGAGATGCAATCGGGAAACATGTCAGCTGACTTGCGGTGTTTTCGCACATTGATTGGTATTTTGATTCTTCACCATTCATATAATCTTGTAACTATTCGCAACATTTCCACAATCAAGACACTCATCAATATCATCAGTATTCTGACCTTTCATCAGTCCCCCTGCAGTACCTACACCCAAGCCCACGCAGCCACAAAATATATATTAAATTGAGCCATAACATGTCGCAATATAAATGGCATAAGAAGATACCCACAGAGCCCAGAAGTGTCTAAAAATCTCTCGTGGCCGAGTGGTATTCCTTGCCACATAATATAGCGCCATCTATGACCCGAAGCAGCTCAACCCTAGAAGTGAGTGTACTCCGCTTCTCCGGATCTTCAGCCGAGGTTACTAACCTTGTAAGTAAGTAGTATGCATGTATGTTTACAGTAGGAGGGGCGTGAAGAATGAATCATTGTTGTCATGTTGCGGTGTGGCGCGGGATTGTGGCCAGGTTCCGTGAGGGGGGTTTAAGAGGGGCGTTGAGGTGGGGCTTTCTTGGCTTGGTTCTAGGGTTTTGGAGAGTATGGAGATTTGGTTCTAGTTGGTTTCTAGTTTCTAGACTGAGATGATGGACCGAGATGATGATGGGGGCGGATTACTGTATGTGGTAGTTGGTGTATATAGTTGTATAGAGTAGTTGGTTGTTGATGATTCATTTGTTAGTAATTTCATTCACTATCAATGGGATGGTACAACCACATCATAATCTATCTCCAGTCAATCACAATCCGCACAGATCGACGCTGAAAGGGTCACTCAGGACGAGATTAATGACATCCGCGGTTGCCCACTTTTCCCCACCATCGACTCGTCGAGATGAAGCAGAGGAAGACCAACATCAGAAGACCCACAGTGGCCTTCTTGGTTTTGTCTGCACACGACCCTCTCTGAGTCTATGCACATGCACATGCACTGCACTCGTGCACTAGGCATTCTGCAAGGCTGGTATGGGATAGATTGCTTTTCAGGAGATAGGCGCCGTTGGCGCGACAGGGTTTTGGACATGGATTGTATCAAGATATGAATCTTCAGCTGTGTGCAGATAATGCAGTGAAAAACAAGGCAAATCTTGTTTTCCATCATTGTCAATTTCTTTTGTTCTGAAAATGCCGATCCTTGGGACGGGAAGTGGGAATCCAGAGTGGAATCTAGAGTGGAATCTGGTTGTCATAGTTGAATCCCGAACCATGATTTGTCCAGAGACTTTCCACACCTGTCGTTCAATGGATTCCATTATGTACTTACATACGTCTATCCTCATCATTGACTCCCCACAACGTTGTCCATCGACCCCTCTCGGGCTGTACCTAGCGCCCTTATTGGAGACCAACCCTGCGGACGATTGGATGTGTGGTTCAGGATTTCTGGGCAGGGTGGGGAGGCACACAATGATCGCTATTCCTGCGTTCCGTTCCTTTCTCTTGCCTTTATTCGTGAAAACGATGACCTCGGTCTGGGGACGGGATTCGGTCGGGTTGTCTCATGGTCTGGCCACCATTCGAGGGATTTATGGTGTCACGTATGGAGGTGTTGTGGGTGGTGGGTAGGGTGGCATCGTGATTGGATCTGGAGGGTTGATCAGACCGCACAGATCTCTTTTTTTTGTAGATATTAGGTACGATTTCCGCTGTAGCCACATGGATAATACAGCATTGATATATATTGGATATATTAGATATTCGATAGAAGATGATGGAAGATAGAGGTTCCAGACCAGTCAGGAAGAAATGTCACCCGAATGATTGTCTAGAGGGAGGCGAATCCGGAAGAAAATCATAGGGCAGCCCCGCATTCAACTCACCAGAGCGATCTAGATAAGCGTGGTTCGGTCGGTTAATATTATTTATTTTAATTTATTCTTTGTGAGGGATCAGAATGAAGAAAGATAGATAGATTATAGACTACTATCAATTCACATTGGTTGGCTTTGTCTGCCACAAAGCAGGAAAGCCAGTTCTATAAAAGAGACCATTTCACCCGATTGACTCCACATGAACCAGACAGAAACAGAGACAGACAGAGACAGACAGAGACAGACAGAGACAGACTCTAAATATAGAGGTGGTGAAGTAAGCAGATTGCGCGTTATCTGGATGCACCCTGCCTCAGGCCCAACCCGGGTCTAGACCGTCCTCAGGCCTGAAACGATGGCGTGACTCCATCTTTCTTTCCTCAACGCCAATCACGTCTTCATTCACCTTTCTCTTCCTAGGCACAGTCGACTTTCTCCATTGACGTGCTTGGTTCCGGTCAATCGGTGGATATCTCCTCGTTCTAGAATCCATCCCCTTCCTCAACCAGCAGTGGAAGTACATAACCACCCGTCCCTCCATCCCCTGGGGTTTGGTTCTATCCTTATACCGTTCATTTAATATACGCTGCCCCTCGTTCATATGAACTGATCTTCCCGGCACATCCTTCGTCATCGGTTCTCATCACTACCACACCCGTCCCTTGACATACCAGTTCACCAGAAGAGAAGGAGAGTAAAGAAGGAAAGAGGAAAAGAACAAAGAAAGAAAACGACCGAAAGGTACGTACTCAATTGAGTCAGGATTTCTGCTTATCTCCTTATCCTTCCGGATAACACCAGAAGATACCGGCTATTGCCTATCTCCCCCCCCCCCCCCCCCCCCGACTAGTCACCCTAATTCCTGGCGGAAATCTTGGACTAACGTACCACTGCAGATAATCCCACAAAGCTTATCGCCGCGGGTCCTCTCACCACTCCCCTCATATTGTCCTTTGCCTCTCCCGTCCAGCTGTTAAATCTCTCATTTCTGTACCCCACGGACATTCTTTCCTCGCTGCTCCACCACATACCGTTGGCTTTTAATTCTCCGACGGGGAAACTACCAAGCAATAGTTGGATCCATCACAAGGCATTTTCGACCGGTCTGAGACAATTCGATTCACACCCGGCCGCAAATCCCTCATATCGTGGGCTGCATCAGGGGAAGCGTCTGGGCTCCACCGCTCCCATCCACCGTGCCGCAAGGTACCCTCTTCAGATAGCTGCATCGATACATAAACCCTCACCGCCATCCATGGCCCAGGGACATCATTCCTCTCACCACCGTCGCTCGCCCTCGGGCTCGAATGCTGCCAAGGTGAAACCCGCTCGCCCCGCTCTCCATCGGAAAGGCACATCCTTTGTGAACCACTCCATTTCCAAGTTGGGCGCCGCTCCCGTCAAGCAAACAACCGTCGACCACTCCGACGACGACGAGTTCGAGATGGCCGCCAGTTTTTTGAACTTTTGGTATGTTTCTTGTTTTCTCCTGGTGATTCTTATCAGGATTCCTGTGAACATCCTTGCATGGATCCTTATCGAACGTCGCTGACCAATTATCTGCAGCGCCATGTGTGAGAGGCAGATAACCGTTCCGGATAATTCTCTACTATATTGCAGTGAAAGGTATGACTCTTTCTTCTTATCTTATCTTGTTCTTTGGTCAGCCTATTTAATCGGGGCTGCCTCATCTATCTTGATTGTATACTCATATCTGTATAGTTGCCGCCGCAAAGATTCCCACAAACCTCTCTCCGCCTCCATCTCCTCCAGTTCCTCCATGTCTGCTCCGTCCTCCCCTCCTGCTTCTCCCCCAATGTCACCCCGGACTATCGTCCCCCCAATGGTTCCCACCAAGGCTCCCGTTCACACGCCAGCGCGGTTATCGAGCGAGATGTACGAGGTCAAGGTAGATCAGGACCCGTCCGAGTGGAAGCCGGTAATACCGATGCCGGGCTCGTCAGCCAGCTCCGAGGCCTGGACCTATCTGTCCCAGTTCCACGGCACGCAGGCCCCGATCCCCATGCGCCGCAAGGCCGACCACCGCAGTTCCGGCAGTCTGTCGACCCTCAGTGCCACCGGCGCTCCTCCCTCCCTGATCCACACGCCGTCCTCCGTGGCGTCCTCCCTCAGCAGCAGTGCATCGGACTACATGAGCCACCGCCCGTTGCCCCCGCGGCACAAGTTCTCCAGCAGCACGAGTGGCACGAAGGGCGTGGAGCTCGTCGTACCTCTCGTGGATGAACCTCGGGGTCTCTCCACAGATGTAAACGGAGGATCGATCTTCCCGGCCAACAGTGCCGTCTGGAAAGAAACGTCCAGCGCTTCTGTTACGATCGTGGGCAAGGCAAGCCTTCCGCAGTAGGCGTCTAGCAGACGACCTGTACTTGACTTTCTTTTTATTTATGTTGTTATCACTGCGTCAGATATCGAGCGATATCTGCAGGCGAAAGGAACGGAAAATGATATGACCTTACGGATGATGGACTAGCTGGCGATGTTTTATTTTTGAATTGATAGATTATGGGACTTGGCGAGGCGAATGGTAGATAATGAATGATGGATTATTTATTTTATCATGCGTCTACTGTAGATCTTACCTTGGTATGTATCTACCGTACTATGTAGATCATCTCAGTCGGGATCAAAGTTATCACCGACTGATAATATAGTATGCCAACACTACACTACACAACTACACCAATCGTGAAACATGAAAGAGTAAACAGCTAGACAACGAATAGAATAGAACTCATGAATGAACTGGTCTATCCTATCAAATATGAATAAACTCGTGAATAGATCTTCACTCCCGTGATCCTTCCTCTTTCAATCTCCCTGTACCCAATACCACTACCGATATATCAATAACAACCAAGATCAACATCAACAACCTCCCTCCCCGCCCAAATCAAACAATACCAATACCAATATCATCCAATATCAATATCAACCAGCTCCCCACCCCAAGATCCAACATCTTAATAAAGATCTACTCATGTCCAGCCCTTCTAGGGAGAACATCATCCATATGATCCGCAAAATCATCCAAATGGTCGTCGTTTAAGCAGCACAGCCAGCATTGTTTTTTCTCCCGGAACTGTATTTCACATTAGCATTAGCATTGTCATCATTATCTTCAGTGTGTTGATCCTTTCAATATGCAGTGATGAAAGAAGAAGAAGAAGAAGAAGAAGAAGAAGAAGAAGAAGAAGAAGAAGAAGAAGAAGAGAGGAAAACAAACAGTAGCAACAGCCGCACCCTGACAACCCGCCTCCTCCGGCGTATCCGCACAGCTCCCCAAACAGAGCGTGTTGCCCGTGTCGCTGCCGGAGGGGCCGGCTTGGGCGTAGATGCCTGTCACGAGGAGGCAGAGGGCGGAGATGTATTTGCCTGAGAGGTGCATTTTTGTCTTTGTCTTTGTTTTTCGGGTTTTGTTTTTGCGGGTGGGTTTGGTGGTTGTGGTTGTGGTGGTTGTGTGGAGGATGGAGTAGATGTTCATGTGTTTTTTTTTCTTTTGGTGGGAACTTGACCTGTGGGTGTGTTGTGTAGGTTTGGATTAGTTTGGATTGGGTTGGTTGAGTTGAGCTGGATGAAGGCTGGATTGGATTGAGTTGGGTTGGATTGTCTTGAATTGAATTGGATTGGGAGGTTGGGGCCTGGGATGAAGGAGATGGAGATGGAGGAGGAAGGAGAGGAAGGAAGTGGGTAGGTAGTAGGAGATATTTACACCAGAATGAAAAGAGTAAGTCAGTAGTAAAATAAGTAAACCCCCTTGAATCCCTTCCTTCAGCTGCAATCAAGGGGTTAGTTGGATCGTGGCGTGTCATGGGGATGATGGGATGGATGGGATAGAGAAGAGGCAACCAGACACTACATTCTGTTTAAGTAACCCTGTTCATCTATTGATATTGTTTATTTTGCGTCCATGTTCATGTTCATGTTCATGTCCAGTTCATGTCCAGTCCATGTCCAGTCCATCTCAACCTCTTAAAACGATAGAGGATAGATATAGAATTAGGTACGTATGGTGTATATCCATCATACAAGCAATGCACTAGTGACGGTCCAGATTGTTTCATGAGCGGTTTATGGAGAATGTAGGGTTTGGGTGAACTCACTTGGTATGTATCACTTCCTGCATAGTTGTTTATTTATTTATCTTCTCCCTAGATGCCTCCTATCTACTATCTATGTACTGTCTTGCACGGGGAGTATATACGTGTAGTATAAAATGATAGTAGATACTAGACATATATAGCATTATCAAACAGGCTCTCATCAAATTAGTATACTTTCCCTCGTGCTAATACTACAGTATATCACCATTCCATCAAGCATAGATATGTGTTGGTAAAGCAAGTAAAGCAAGGGATCACGGTCAATTCCTAGGTCTGTGCCTACTATGTACGTGGCAAGGGATGATCCTCCTGTTGCTGCTACTCCTGCTGCGCTGCACGAGACGGGGTGTTTCCTAAAGTAAATGTCCGAGACCTATATATTATCGTATTCGGTTTATTTACTCTATTTCTGCTATTTCTGCTATTTCTGGAGATATATTCGAGAGAGATTGTTGGGTTATTGTGCTGGTTTATGTTAGGGTAGCTATGTAGGGAGTAAGAGGCAGGAGGGCTCCATACCGTGTATAGCTAATTCAAATAAACATCCCTGCGGAGGGATGGGTTGGAATTTGCTTAATTAGGTTGTAATGTTTACCTATGGTGTGTTGTATATATTATGATGGGTGGGAGTATGCTCCGTAGAAAAGGTAGATATAATTATATAATATTAGGGAAGCAAGAATATATATTTATACATTCCTCCTCGGGATGAAAAGGGACTAGACCAAGACCGACTAGGGATCAGGTTCTAACGTTTGACAGCTGAGAATTTACAGTTGACAGGACCAGCTGGCACTGATAGTAATATAATTGTATGTGTGGGTCAGTACCATGTCTCCCTGTTTAAATGCCTACCCATAGGTGTCGAACGACCACCTTGACAGCTCAGTAGTATTCCTGTGTACTCGTATTTTGTCAGACACCGGGTGTTCCCGAGTGTACCGCTGTTTTGTGCAAACCATAGACGTCAGATGCACATTCATGACTCCTCTACCATGATATCCGTCATGTTGCTGATATCTGGACGCATTAGCTGCAGGATTTTTACCACAATAGATGAGCATCACCTGCAGACGCGCGCTACTCCAGTGTTCAGGTAATTAGCAGGATGGGGCGCCTGTATGGATACGCCACGACGCGCTAGCTCCTGTACAGGACACGGTAATGTGGTCCCATACCAAGCACAAGCCCAGCCATTGACAGCCATTGACAGCCAGTTAGAGAGACAGCTAGACAGACAGCTAGACAGACAGACGTCTCGGAGACAAGCCGAATTACGCAAAAAGAGAGGACATGCGAAGCATCCCGCACATTGAACTCCACAGCGGCCGGAAACCATTTCCAAGCGAGCGAACCAAAAAAACAGAGAAAACGAAAACGCATCCCTGCGGCCGACGGCAACCGCTAATTGGAAGTTGACTGCTGCAGTAGTAGTCCTAGTATCCGGCCCCAGGGCAGGCACGGTATGGGAATAGCCCATGTAGGATTTTATCCGTTGCCGTTAGTATGTTTTGTTAGGGTACTGCTTGGAGTAGACTTCCCTGTTTGGATCATGCCGATCTATCACGGAGTGGGACAGACCTTTTGTTGACGATCGTAGCTACGTCTTACCAATGACCACGACCGTCACGTCTGAGGCTGACTATAGGGTATTATCATGTCTGTTCTCAGATCTTAAGATCCGGATCGCCCTAAGATGTATGCAATAGGTGAACGTATGGGGTTGGGCCATCTGTCCATTTGTTACGCCCATAGGATGCGAGGAGTTGACCCTTGGAACGGGAACAGGGTATTTGGAGAGGTCTTACTCAACTGTGGGGACTGTCATCAGACAGTCAGGCTGAACATGAGTGTTGGACCAGGATAGACCGGGCTTAGGCGTTGTGACCTGGTTCCGAGCCACCCCGTATTAGGCACTCGTCAAACCACGGTCCTTCATGACCTCAGTGGCTCACCGACCCATCCTTGCATAAATTGAGGACCAGGGGTCTTCATGCCGACGCGCTGCAGACCTGCAAATTAGGCTTTGGCTGAAGCTGATACCGGTGGTTCTGCCTCGTGGTACTTCGGAAAGCGTTGAGTGGAGCCCCATCAAATCGTTAGGATCTGTTTTCTTTTCCTAAAAGGGGGTTCCGATTGGCGCCAAATGATCTGGCGTCACACTGTGCTCGTCAGCTGTCTTGCCCCTCTTCATCTATTTTTTTCGCTTCGTCTTTCAACTCCTGAAGTATGACTTCCCCGGATCACCTCTTTGCCTATAACCAAGCTCCTGTTCATGTCTCTTGTCCGCGTGTTGAGATTTTGCTCGATCGGCAAAACCACCCCATGAACGAGTGACGCCATGATTTTACCCCAGGGCTTGGGAGTCTGGTTAATCCCTTGAAGATGAGGGTGGTCAATATGCTCTTTATTATTGATCGTCCACACTCATAACGCCCTGTATGTGATCCCCAAGACAAGCCTGCTTCCGGCTAGGGCAATGCTAGTTAGCTGACTGCGATAGGTGCCTGAAGGCAAAAGCGGAGAGCGTCGAAACCACTTCCCAGAGAAGCGCGGCGAATTCACAACACGGTCCAATAACCGACGATAACGATATCAAAATATATTCGCCCCGTGATTAATGTGTAACCCACTTCCAAACATCACTTTATTGCAAGATCACTGTTGTCCGAAGCGATTCGTGGTGGACATTGCGCAGATAAGACTGGACAACGGAAGCACAAGCCATGTCTTTAACGCCAGTCATTTCGTGAGCCTGCATATTGCCTAGACCTGGTCTGTCTGGTTGCTCGAAGACGGGCTAGAGGCCCATGTTCAGCCGTTGCAAACTAAACGAGGCACCTGTACAACATATGGTCGATTGACTGCCCCACGTACCTTCCTGTTTGGTACGTAGACAGACCGAGCACCATGACGGATAACGGTAATGGCTACTGGAATAGACCGAAGTACCATGTCGCATCGACCCGATATCCGATCAACATTGAGCGGATTTTGCCTGCAGCCAAACAGAGCATCTTCAGTCAATTGAAGAAGCGATTATCAAGACCGTGGCCAGTCCCGTGAATTTGTGGTATGCAGGCACGGTGGAAGATTGCCTATACCTCCATAACGGCAGTGCTCCACACTGATCCGGATTCTTGGATCGATCCAGAATGCCACTCCCTGGACTTAATTTCGCCCCGCCCAGTATTCCGTGCACGAAATATTGGCTTTCGGGTTTCTCTCGATTTCATCTTTATAACCAAATCAAGATATCATCCATGATGGTCTGGTCAGAAGCCAATTTTCGTGTCATGGGCGACGACTTCTCATCCAAATGCCATGCCCACTGATCGCTTATCGCCGAAACAGGTCGGGAAACGGTATTCTTACCTCTGCAGTCGTTAAGATCCGCACGAACAGTCAATCGAAGAGGTGACGTCGAGAAGTCGCGCTGGGATTATTCGATCGTGATAGGTTATTCGACCATGATAGGTAAGGCCTTCTCGAGAAGGTAGGGAAGGCTTTATCTGCGAGAACGGTGGTGTTACTTGAGATCTTTGCATGGGACGTGGGCAGACTGATAACCAACACGTACGGATTCTGCTCTGCCAGTGTTTGACAATCCAACAAGCAAATCCACGTCGTCGAAGGTTCACCAAACTCAACGGCAATGTACCTTTTGGGTACTTACCTGTCTGCTATGAGTGATACTCAAGCTTTGATGATCTGCGTTCATGGACTCTACCGAGAAGGCAAGAGGGCATTCCTCAGCGTATCCTTGCAAAATTCGCCTTCATTGGCGGATTCTGTTTCCGCAGGGATCTGCGTCGGCAGGATTGTTGGAGATGCAACATCCTGGTTGACAGTGCTGTGTTCTAACACCAACAACCCACGTCATCCCTGAGTGATTAGGTATGGGACGCCCGGATCTCGTGACCGGAATCGCGATAAGTGTTGGTATCGATGGACGTACGCAATTTATGAGACGATAATAGCAAGTGTTCAGGAACGTAGGTTGGTCAATCGGTCCCTTGCTGGCCAAGGGTGTGGCTTCCGGGTTTCAATAGCGACGAATGGGACGTCTTCTCCGTAAATGTCCGCTTAAATTGGGCCTGTTTGCCTCCCATTGATGATCGATGGGGAGACGTGGCGACGCTACTACCGCAGGGTCCAGACTCCCTTTGGTGGACTGCAGGGAGACAGTCAGCGTCCCCATTCTCCGCGTGCATCCTCTCCAACGAGAGAAGGTAAAGCAGAAGCCAAAACCGAAAAAAATCAGAAAGGAAGAAAGAGGAATAAGTCTAGAAGAAATTTGAAACTTGAGTGCGCCCAAGCACAGGAAGCATTACCGAGTTGATCTTCCTCCGCTGGGTGGCGGACACGCAATGGGACGCGTCCATTGGCTGGCAAAGTTTTCCGGATCCGTATAGTACCAATAACCACTTGGGTTGAACAACAAACGATCCAGTTTGAAGGTATCCGCATGGGGTGAAGAGGGTTGTTGGTGAGATCATTTCTCTCTCACGCACGATCTTCCTAAATCTTTAGTCTGGTCCAGTGACCAACGAGCGGCTGACTGACTCTACCGTTACTACTACGAACTACCGACCTACTTACCATCCTACTACCAATCTACTGACCTGAACTACCTACTAGGTACTAGCCATTCACACAGCAACCCGCGCCCAGTCAGAAAGCTCCCTTCCTGTTCGTCCTGTCCAACGGAGATGGTTTGCCTCCTCCCATCGTTGTCTGACTGGCTGTCCGAGTCTCGATCATCTGGTGGAGAGTCCCTCCCCTAGGCCGCACGGCCACGCCTACCTGCCCGACATCGTTCCAACTTCTTCGCGTGACCCAAGGTTTCTTTTGGTCCAGCGATGCATGTGAGGTTCGTCTTTCACTAGAATCCAGCATCCCCCCCGTCCTCGATTCGTTATCGTTGTGCCCTCGATTCCCCTATCTTCGGACTGTAGTGGAAAAGGACATCTGTTAGACACACTCGCCCCCCTTCCCCTCTTCCCCCCTCTGCCCCTCTCAGGTGCGTGGTTGAAACATCGACCATTCGGGTTACGCTTTGACCCAATGCCAACGCGATGCGTCAGGTAGGGACTAACACCATCGTAGACACGGATCCTCACCCAAGACTCCTCGACTCGACCAGCGAACTCTTCTTCCAGAATCGATTAAAAAATCTTTACTTCATCCCGTTTTTAGTCTTGAGACACTTAAGAGGGCAACTCGACACCTTTTAGAAACTCCGATCCCGGTATTATGACGAGAAGGAGAGACAGAACAGTCCCACAAAGCGACGAAGTGTACAAGACTACCATGGAACAAACGAACCCAAACTCAAATAACCATCCGGAACCAGGGTAAGCCTCTCTCTCATCCATTTCATCTGTGTTGCGAAGTCCTTCTGTCCCAGTCCGGGATCTTGTAGTTGACAACGCAACAACAACAGCAGCATTTGCCATGACTCTAACCGCAACCGGGACACCAGTCACGACTCCTCCACCGACCAGTCCCAGCCGTCTGAAAGAAGCCTCGAGGACCTCGAATACTACCGGGTCTTCCTCGAACAACTGCTGAGTCTCGTCTGCCACGGCGATCAGGCCACTGTAGCTCGGATGGTGTCCATCATCCGCTCTGGTGCCTCGCAGCAGGAGATCTTTGCTGCGTTGTCACAGGAATCTGGGGGAGCGGGACCTCACGATCAGAACAAGACCAAACAATGAAAGAAGAAGAAAGAGAAGAAAGAGAAGAAAGAAAGAAAGAAGCATGCTTCGCCGCCCCGTTGGATCTGGTTTCTGTTGCAGTGATGTCCCCCGATGTGTAGACCAAGAGAGGGAGAAAGAGAGATCGGTGGTGGGGTCCCGTTGACGTTGGAGTCGTGAAGACAGACACCCCTAACGATATATGCACGCTCCCATTTGACGGCAATCATATGGCTGGTCTACACTGTTGTTTCTGCCTCTCCCATCTTCCATAAAGTATCGACTTGCACACTGCGGGTATCACCTTGATCTCTCTCATCCTTGGTTAGAATGAACTCTAGAATACTCTAGGTAGGGCAGCCTTAGATACGCATCGTCTAGTGCCCAACTGCCTACGCCCCGTTACAAGAGAGCACCTCCTTCATCTCTCCTCGGGATCCCCAAGTGAAGAAAAAGCTAAATAGAAATTATTAAAAAAAATCAACACAATGAACTACCAAGAACCAACCACAACCTCCCCAACAAACCCCATATTCTACACAGAAACATCCACGATCGACAGATCCTGCACGGGTAGTACTAGGCAGGTAAAAACACTACGTACTTACTATCTCCGACTCAGTAGTCCGGTTGAATGAGTTTCAAACCAGGTGGATAAGTCAGTCAGTCAGTTGGTTCTTGGGACGGTTGTGGCTTGATTTGGGTTGAGTTTAAACTTAGTTTTGCTTGGAATGTGTTTACTTAGGTACCTACCAAACTTACCTAACCTAGGTACCTACACTTTGGTGGGGTTTGTGTGGTTACTGTATAGGATAGGATAGAATAGGATAGGTAGGGTTTGTGTTTGGTGAGTTGTAGATTTATTGAGTGAATGTGATGGGAGTATCTTCTTCCTCAAGGTACTAACTATACTATACTGTGCTTACTTTGACGAGAAGTTCTTACTGACTTTTTTTTTTGTTTTGTTTGTTAGGGAATATGTATACGTTCTTCGTGTTCTGCATTCCAGTATCGATGTAGAGAAAGTGGTCACATAATGAATGGTAAGGGTTGATGGACACTGTGTGATATGATATGATGATGGATAGCTACAACTTCGCAAGATAGATAGATACCTGCGTACTTCCCACTGCGCAATCATATCCTCACTTCCTTGGGTGGATACGCCATAGACAACGTATGCTACCTAGGTATACATCACTCACTTACACTATCTGACCTCTACAATCAACCCAGTACCTACTACTCCACTCCACTAGTATAATTGACCACATCTGAAAACAAGCACAATTGTTATAAACGACGTAAATTTAAACATGCATCTATGTTTATAGAGTCTCAAATCTCATCACATCACATCAATCAAGGCGTGCAACGGCCCGTGTAACGAGGATACAAGCTGCAATCTCTCACGGTGTATCTGTTGCACAGCCAAGCCAGGAAACGCTCCAGGCCCAGCCCATATCCACCGTGGGGGGAGGTACCATACCTGAAAAAAAAAAAAAAGTGTTTGGTTAGCTGGTGTGCATGAGGGGAACCAAGGGAAAGGAGGGGGGAACGTACTTGCGCTGGTCAGTGTACCAGTAGTAAGGGGAAGGATCCATGCCCTCGTGCTTGTAAGCGGCCATCAGCTCGTCCCAGTCGTCCATTCTCATGCTGCCGCCGACGATCTCGCCGACGCCGGGCATGAGGACGTCGACGCTTTCGGTGACGCGGCGGTCCTCGACGTCCTTCTTCATGTAGAAGGCCTTGATCTCGGCGGGGAAGTGGGTCAGGAAGATGGGCTGGTTGATGATGTCGGTCATCTTGCGCTCGGCGGCCTCGGCGATGTCGTCGCCGAACTCGTGGGGCTTGCCCTCTTCGTTGGGGATGTCGTGCTCGCGCAGCCACTGGATGGCGTCGGAGTACTTCATGCGGCGGAAGGGGCGGCTGGGGGCCTGGAAGTCCGGGTTGAGCTGCTTGATGTGGGTGGCCGTGGCCGGGTCCTCGAGGGTGAGTTCGATGACGCGGCAGATGACGGCCTCGAGGTGGTCGAGCAGGTCGGTGAAGGTGATGAAGTCGAGCTCGGCCTCGATGTGCGTGTACTCGGACAGGTGGCGGCGGGTGAGCGACTTCTCGGCGCGGAACGAGGGGCACACGCAGAACACATCGCCCAGCGATGGCAGGCACGTCTCCAGGTAGAGCTGGGACGACTGCGTCAGGTAGGCCTTCTCGCCGTAGTAGTCGAAGCCGAACAGCGTGCTGCCGCCCTCGACCTGCGTCTGCACCATGGCCGGCGGGGTCACCTCCAGCATGCGCGTCTCCTCGAAGGTCTTGCGGAAGGCGCGGAGGACGCCCGCGCGCACCTTCATGACGGCCGAGACGGTCTCGCCGCGGAGGACGAGGTGGCGGTTGTCGTAGAGGGTCTGCGGGTCGGCTTCCGCCGAGACGCGGTTGGTGATGGCGTCCTTGTCGCCGGCAGCGCGGCCGATGACGGTGTAGAAGTCGGCGTGGAGCTCGCGGTCGTTGGGGGCGTGCTGCTTGGGGGGCACGGCGCGCATCTCGCCGTTAATGGCCATGGAGGTCTCGAGCGTGAGGGTCATGGCGTCGTAGGTCTTGGTCAGATCGCCGCTCAGGATGCACTGCAGGTAGCCGTAGCCGTCGGTGAGGGTCAGGAAGGTGACGCCCTTCTGGGACCGCAGACGGTGCACGCGACCCACGGCGCGCACGCGGGTGCCCTGGCCGGCCTCGGGCGATCCCAGCTTGACAACGGCCGGGTCGGTCTCGTCCAGACGGATCTTGACGGGCTTGGGGAGGGAGGTGTCCTCCTTGATGATGACCTTCTTCGCCTCCTCGAGCACCTGTTGGCGCTTGTCGGCCTCCTGCTTCTCACGGATCGCCAGCTCCTGTTCCTTGGCCGCCTTCTTCTTGCGCTGCTCGTAGGCGTTGGTGGTCCGCTTCATGGCCGACTTAGTCGCGGGCTTCCACTCCAACTTGTCGGCGCCCTCCTCGGCGGGTTCCGTTTGCGACTTGCGCGTCAGGTATTGAGTGCCGTCGGCGGGGGGGTGCTGCAGGAAAGCGTGGAGGAGGGTCTTGTAGGGAGCGGACTCGGATCCGGTCGCGGGCGACTCGTCTCTGCCGACATCCTCGTCGATGTAGATGGATGCCATTGTTGCGGTTATTCTAGAAGGTCCAGGTTCCATAGGTTAGCCAGGCCAAAGATTGGCAGAAATTATCTATCTAGTATTGTGGAAGATGGGGACTGCAATGGGCTGGGGCGTGGCGGGATATATCATATCTCGGCCGGGTGAGTCACATCCATTCGCCTTATCAAAGAATGTTGGGGGGATGACACTGGTGACAAAATAGACCAAACAGGAAAGATGAAATACATACGGAATAGATCACGCAGACCGACAATTGTGACAACGACCAAGGCACAGCGAGGGTGTCCGAATCGAGGATGAATCCGCTGGAGGGGTAAATTTCTGGATCCCACCGATGTATGGAGGAAAAAGTGTGGGTGGGGTCGTGTATGCCCCAGGCATGGATTTGCCTGATTATTGCCTGAGGGATCAGGCAATCACATCACTAGGTAGGAGATGATGATGATACCGATAAAGGCTACATGGATGCTACCTCTATGCTACTCGCTCACTCTTCCTGAATCAGAATCAGAATCTCCAGGGCATTCTCCTGTCAGTGCCCCTACCATACCCCAATTCTATGTTTACTCCGCTGTTCTCCGTCGGCAGAACTCTCCAGCGTACACAGTATCACCTATGACTCAACCCCAAGGTGTGTTGTACAAGTGGTAGTCATAAGAGCATGTGTCATTGCCTTTTCGCATCCAGACCCTGACGGTCTCACTAGCATGTTTGTTATCCATGGCAACTAGCCAATAGTACGGATCAACGCACAAGCGACATAGACCTGGTCCAAGCTGTCGTCGACCGGATCTCAACTAGTCTATATCCAGCAATCGTTTGTAAAAGTCGATACAACATCTGACAGATGATCTAGTGACCGATCCCATGAAGTGGGGGTTGTTGAATATCGGATCGCCGGAATCCATGTGGTTATACCAGGAAGGTCCTAATAGAGACTCCTAGTGTTATGACGATGGGAGTATGAAGGGTCCCCAAGACGGAGTAGTCGGGACCTATTGATGAACCACAGGACATAGAGCATGCAAGGAATTGATTTTGTTTATTTGAATTAGTTTGATTTCCCCCAAGATATGCAGGAAAAGAAGATAAAAATAAAAATAAAAATAACCTGCATGAAATTATGGAGATCAATCGGACGAGTCACGGGGAATCTCGAGTCCCAAACAAATGGTTTCTGCAGCCCCGGATTATCCTTTCTCCCGCCCCCCTCCCAGGAAGTCGACCTCACTTCATTCTCCACTCTTCACCTCATATCTCTCCTCTCCTCTTCCTCTCAATCTCCCCCCACCGTCAAATGGATACCTATTGCTTTCCCATCGTTACGATGCCAATGGTCTAGTCCATTCTTCCTCATCCATCCCCTGTCCAGAAATGATTCTCATCGGCTGTCATGGATGGAATTCCCGGTTGAATTCTCTCCCTCTGGGAGGGAAGGTCGATTAATATAATCTTCCCTACAATCCCCCCCCCCCCCCCCCCCTCCCCCCCATAAGACCCAAATCGGAAGTGGCGTCAGAGGAGAAACTATTGGCAGAGAGATCTGCCCTCCATTCTCCATTCCATCCAAACTTACATACTATGGGGAGGCTCCGAAGGAAAATGAGGAGGGGGGGGAGATATTTCCCCCTTCAGGTACACACCAATTATAGACACGCCCTGAGGAACTCCTAATCCCATCGGCCAGTCAATCATCATCGGAAAGCTCCACCGGAGAACCTGGTAAGCTATTATGCTGGTGTTGAGTTGAACTCATTTCCTCATTTCCCCTTTTCCAACCCTCCTTTCATATACCGTACAGTCCATCGATCACATCTTTTTGTTTGCGGTCTTTTTAATATTGTTGTTTTGATTATTATTAACTAATTCCCCTCATTCCTTGCTTACATGATCTCTCCCAAGTGGTTGCTGTGATCATCATTCATTCTCCCATTCGTGTGACTATTGATTGTTATTATTACGCTTCCTTTTTTGACTTCTCCCAAGGTTTGGTGTCGACAGTTCGTATTATTGAGTCTTCTGATTACGGTTATTTATTATTCAATCTTATTTTCTTCATCCTCATCATTTGGATCCATTTTTTTGTTCTGTTTTCTATCCTGTTCGTGAATACTTCTTACATTTGATTAAGTTGATTTACTTTCCTTCTTTAAAAGGAAAGGGAAAAAACAAGGGAAAACATTAGGGAAACGAGTTACTTCCCCAGTATTATCTGTTATCAACTGGTCCCTTTCTTGGTTCCCCCCTCAGTTGAAAACCCCCTTTTTTTCTCCTATCTGGGGGATCCTCTTTGCGCTCTTCGTCATTTTTCATTATTATTGTTGTTATTATTATTTTACTACTACTGCGGTTATTACTATTTACCTTCATTCTCATAGCTTCAGTTTCCTCTTTTCTTTCCTCTTTTCCCCCTCGGCCGACGCTCATTCCCACTATTCCCACTTATCCCTTGGCAGCTTTCCAGCGCTCCGTGGATTCCTTACCTGCTGTCCATCGTATCGTTCATTTCCTGCACGCCGTTCTTGCACCTTTCTGGCAGGTTTCGCCGTGGGATGCGCTGATCGTGGCTAATGCTGCCGTCTCTGTTTTGATCTTCCTTCCACCCTGTATGCAATTTGTTCCTTGATCGGCTCTTTGTACCTTTTTCCTTGCGATCGTCTCGACGACAGTATTTCGGGGGACCAATGGTTGCGGCATTCTCAGTCTCCCCCTAACTGAACCAACGACCGGACTAAACTCAACGGCGCTTTAGTTCCAGCAAACTAAGACCAAACCACCTACCAAAAGAGGTTTGTCACCAGCCTTTACCCTTTCATTCCAATAGACCTTCTCTGGGTCAACTCTCTAGACACGTCTCCAATTGGCCTGTTCCTTCTGTTCTTTCTTGACCTTGCAGTTCATCTTCCCGTTCTCTTCATCCTTTTTCTTCTTTCCGCTCCATTTGGCCTTCTTTTGACCTTTGTTTTTCTTTTTCCCTTTCTCTATCCCTTCTCCTTCTTTTCGTCTTTTCTTTTTTACGGGGTCGATTCACAGAGCCTGTTGCTTTCACCCTAATCCCCTAGGGGTTTCGTTTTATTTTTCATTTTTTATTTTTATCTTGGTTTATTTCTTCCTTTCTTTTCGATTTGATTTGATTGTATTTTTTGGGTCGTCTCTTTCTTCCGAACCCCATAATTCTCTCCTGTTCTACTCCGTACCTTTTCTTTCATCCCTTGGTCGGTGAGGTGATTTCGCTCGGTCCATCCCGTACCTTGACCGTCATTCGGGGTCAACTGTATCGACAGTTTGCTCATCCGCCTCGCCATGCAAACCTCCGATGCCCCAAACTTCCCGAATGATTTGATGCCTTCCAAATTCTCCCATCTCAACGCGGACAACACTGGTTTCTCCCACGGTGCTTACAACAACATCCTCCTGCAGGGCCTGCCAGACCGAAACCTTCGTCGACCCAACGCCCCGTCACTCAACACCGCCATTGCCGGTCACAGCGACAACATGGCTACCTCCGGCGCCGCGTTCGATATGAACTTCACCCCCCTCCTCCCCTCCCAATTACTGCTGGGTAGCCCCTTCCAGCCCGGAACCCCGTCCGCGTTCACCTCCCCCCAGTTCGCCAACTTCGGTGGCTTTCCCCAAGGCAACCCGTCCGCACACGCGCAGAACCACCAGAACCAGTTGGGAAGCCCCACGCAGGCTCCGCAGAATGCCGGGTTGTATGCGGGAATGATGCCAGCGGACAACATGGGCAACTCCCAGATGATGGGAGGTCCCCAGTCCCCTGTCGGTGGGATGAGTGGCTTAGGAAACGCGGCATACGGAAGTCCCGCCGCGTCGGTTGCTCCGGGCCTCTTGTCGGGCACGAGTCGAACGGTCTATCTGGGTAACATCCCTGCGGAAACCTCGGCCGAGGAGATCCTGAATCATGTTCGCAGCGGTCAGATCGAATCCGTGCGTTTGCTCCCCGATAAGAACTGCGCGTTCATTTCGTTCTTGGATAGCAACTCGGCCACCCATTTCCACTCGGATGCCATCTTGAAGAAGTTGGCGATCAAGGGGAATGACATCAAGGTGGGTTGGGGGAAACCCTCTCAAGTCCCCACCTCGGTTGCGCTGGCAGTGCAGCAGTCGGGCGCATCGCGGAATGTGTACCTGGGGAACCTGCCCGAGGAGATGGCGGAGGAGGAGCTGCGCGAGGAGCTGGGCAAATTCGGGCCCATCGACACGGTCAAGATCGTGAAGGAGAAGGCGATTGGCTTCGTCCATTTCCTCTCGATCAGCAACGCGATGAAGGCGGTGTCGCAGCTACCCCAGGAGGCCAAGTGGCAGGCGCCCAAGCGCGTATTCTACGGCAAGGACCGCTGCGCCTATGTGTCCAAGACGCAGCAGCAGAATGCTGCTCAATTCCTGGGCATCGCGCCGGGATACGCGCACATCCTCAACTCCGCGGATCGGGATCTGATCACCAACGCGCTCGCGCAGCAGTCCGTTGCCGCCGCCGCCGTTGCCACCACGGCGGGTGGGGTCAACAACCTGGGCAACCGCACCATCTACCTGGGCAACATCCACCCGGAGACCACCATCGAAGAGATCTGCAACGTCGTGCGTGGCGGTCTCTTGCACCACATCCGCTACATTCCCGACAAGCACATCTGCTTCGTGACGTTCATCGATCCCACCTCCGCCGCCTCCTTCTACGCGCTGAGCAACCTCCAGGGACTGATGATCCACAACCGTCGGCTGAAGATTGGCTGGGGGAAGCATTCGGGTCCGCTACCGCCCGCCATCGCCCTGGCCGTGAGTGGCGGGGCCTCCCGTAACGTGTACGTGGGCAACCTGGACGACTCGTGGGCCGAGGAGCGCCTGCGCCAGGACTTTGCCGAATACGGAGAGATCGAGCTCGTCAACACGTTGCGCGAAAAGAGCTGCGCATTTGTGAACTTCACCAACATCGCCAACGCGATCAAAGCGATCGAAGGCATGCGGAATCGGGAGGAGTACCGGCGGTTCAAGATCAACTTCGGGAAGGACCGATGCGGCAACCCGCCGCGGCAGACGGGCAACGGCGGCCAGCAGGGCCGCAATGGAGCCGGGCTGGAAGGCCCGCAGTCGCCCTCGCCGGCGCTCAATGGCTTCCAACAGAACTTGAGTCAGTCGGGCTCGCAATCGAGTCCCAGTCGGCCCGCGTTGTCGCCGGCCCCGGCTCCACGGGGTCTCAGAGCGGCCAGCACGGCCGTCACCCGCTCCAGACGGTATCGTCGCCGTCTGGGGTTTTGAATGTCGGGGCCAGCAACCCGCTGACCATGTACCTCAACCAGATGTCGGCCCAGCAGGCCCAGGAGCAGGAGAACCAGTTGAACGATCCGCTGAGCCTCGCGGCTCTGCAGTCCCAGTCGCAGGCTCCCTCTCAGCATCTATACAACGGTGCGAGCAGCAGTGAGCTTACCAACGGGGGCATCGAAGCACCGCTCCATCACCACAAGCCCTCCAACAGTGGATTTTTGCACGTCAGCAGCGGCTCTTCCGGGCCGGGCCACCATGCCACGGCCAGCACCAGCAGCCTCAGCGTTCCTCGATCGCAGCACTCGCGGGCTGTAAGCTTGCCCTCATTCTCGCAGGAGCCGTTCGGGCCTGTTTCCCACCCAGGACACACCCGCGGAGGTGTCGCCCATCAACCGCAGAGCAGCTTTTCCAGCTTCACATCTGCGCTGGGAGGGTTGAACCACTCGGGGTTCGGGCTGGCCATCCAGAATGAAAATTCGCTGCCAGGCTGGGCCGAAGAAGAGATCGGAGCCAAATAATCTTCATCCCAAGCGACGTGGGGCTGGCTATCAATCAATTCAAATCATTCCTTCCCGAGCCTGTTGTATTGATTTCTTCCTTGTTGCCTTTCAACCATATTGTTTTGTATTTCGACCATTCCTTTCCCCATGTCATCATCTTGGTTCCTTTCTTTGTATTGGTTTATGTACCGTGTGGTTTATTATTCTATTCTTCAACATTTGTCTTGTCTAAATTCCGTTCTTGGTCGACCCATCTTACACTATTTTAATCCCCTTTCTTATACCATCACATGTATTGCTAGCTTGGTATGACCTTTCTTTTTGTTATGTTGTCGTGGATTGGCCGCATCAACGGATTGTCTCCAGCTTGGTTGCAGGTGAGAGCAGGATGAGACCTGCTACACCCACTGGATTGGATCGTCTTTCTTGTTTTCTACATCAGTTGCATTTGTGATGCCATTCATGGAATTAATCCCGAGCATACAGCTCTCTTGCATTTGGACGGGGTATATAGCTGCGGAGGTCAGGGAGTCGCCGCGGAGTGCGGTAATTGAAATATGATATAATCAGTGACCAGCTTTGTGTAGAGTTGTGTAAATACCGATCAACATGGTTGTAGTTTAGCCATGACTTTGAGCCATGGTAATCCAGCGCTCGTACGAGCATTCAAACAAGCCACTATCTTTATGCTCTTCTCCCAAGTCTCGGACATACTAGTCTCTATCATGGAATTGTGAGATGCAATCATCCAGCATGTCAGCTACTTGCGTTGTTTTCCCACACAAATTATATTGGACTCGTGGTTTTTGCAACTAATCACACCTTTCTTAGTTATCAGTATCATCAAAGTCATCCAGAGAGCTTTGCCCGTTCCAACGGCCCTCCCACACTCTCACGTCCTATACATACTAGCTCATGAACATCTTACAGTATAATACATACAATCAACTACACTAGTCTACACAAAAAAACAATCTGACGAGAAACACGTGGAATCCACCAAAACAAGCCACCGTGCACTGCTTGCATATACTGTACATACGATCTCAATCTGCAGACAGACAGGGAGACAAAAAAGAGCTTGCTTTCCATCCACGTCCAAACAAAGCAAGGAGGGGAAAAGCATGAAGAACGAAACAAAGAAAGAAAGAAGAAAAAACCCAACAAACCCTGCATATATTTATGCACGTATGCATGTATGCATCCATACATACATACATACACATACATGCTAGGAGAAAGCAAGAAAGAAAGAAAGAAAAAATGATCAGCCAGCAGCAGACTGATCAATAGGGTGGTTTTGCGCGTTTACTGTTTCCGACTGTTGGAATGAGAGACTTACCTAGCAGGGACTGTCAGCCAGCCACTGTCATGGCCTACATTAGGTAGGGACCTACCTACCTACCTGTCTTTGTCTGTCTGTCTGTCTGTCGGTTGCGAGGAGGTAAGGGAGTTCGTGTAGCTCACGTGTTTTGTCAAGGGTGTTTATTTGTGCTATGCCGCGGAGATACTATCTATACTATGTATGAGATATGTTGGAGGAGGAGGTGGTGAGGTTATTGTTCTTCTTCTTAGCTACACTTATCAAATCAACCAGCTATAGACTTTTCACCGGTACTCAAACCCAAACTCAATCATAGATTAAATAAAATAAACCTCCCCAAACCCAAACCCTAAAAGCATACTGTATACACCGCAACTACCATAAGCCATCAACACAACGTCTATCCTCCAATCATTTATTCATTCTTCTCAATCCCACCCTGTCATGCTACATAAGTACCCACAGAGTATATACGAAGAAAGAATCAAATTAGTAAATAGAAAAGAAATGTGCATTCCCAGAGTCCTTCAGAATCAAAGTTTTCGTCTGTATGTGGGTGGCCTTATCCCTTGCGTGGGACCTGGCTGGCTGGATGATTTTGTCTTCTGTCGGTTGTCTGTTGGATGTCTGCTGTCTGCTGTCTGCTGTCCACTGTTAACTGTCTATTTCATGTATGTTAAATGAGAAGTAGCAGTAGCAGTAGCAGTAGCAGTAGCATCGAAAGTTCAGCTACGCCCGTTCTGTTAACTTTAAGTTCATATGTAAGCAGGCAGGTAGGGGCAGGAATTAGTAAATATATACAATATAGACTTTAGCAGACAGACAAAGCTCACCGCTAGAAGAATGCGAGAAGTAATAGCTTATCTCGGTGTGGCTGTGATATATCTCAACGCAGATCTACCTTCTAGACATGTATGCATATACTTGACTAACAGTAACGGTAACCGTATAATGATATGTACGCTGGTGTATATGTATATTGTAGATCATTATTTCAACTCGCACCGGTGGGATGGATGACAACGGACAGGTGGTAAGTATGCTGGTGGAGATGACAATAATGTGGCTTGTGGAGTTTTTCTACTTCCATATACCAGACTACACTATAGTATCTATAATCTATCTACTTATCTTGATATTGATATATCCAGACAACACACACACACACACACACACACAACACATTTAGTAGATAGACATTGGAAAATAAAACCCTGCATCTCGATTAGAATAACCGGTGAAGCCACTCCCAGCTGAAGACAACAATAAACCACCAAGGGGCGCATGCAGTATGTGTGGCTGCGGAGAAGAATCCACTGGTTGCCTACCACCTACCTACCTACCTACTACCTACTACCTACTACCTACTGGTACGGTGGTACCTCCTAGATAGCTACTGAGGTACCTACCTGTACTGTAACCTACCTGCCTATCTAGGAGGTGCCAGTAGGTAGGTAGGTAGGTTGGTAGGTAGTACAGTAATTAATACGGAGTAGAGAATGCTGCTATCTGTCAGGACCAGATGAGACACAGGTTAGACATAGACATAGACAGGCTAAGTAGCTATTTCGTTGACGCGGTGACTCGGCGAAGGTCCGAGGGGAGGAATTGGGCCTGGGGATTGAGTTTGGTGAGGAATTCCGAATGAATGTGTTTCTGGCTGTTGTGTACCTCATTGTCTTGAGGGAATTTCCAATTGTACGCATTCTCTACCCAAGGTGATTGGTACTGTTGTATTTTGTCTGTTTGGTTATAGTTCTGTCGAGAACTAGATATCTTGGGAGTATGTGATACTTCTAGATATTGATGACTATATCATAACTGAACGATTGTTGATAGACTAGATAGTAACGGTAAATACAGTAATTACCATACACCCGACAACCGTACGATACAGTATGATACGATATGCATATCCAGGCATAGCCATTGATTAAATACGAGAACATCGTACTCAGTATATACCAACGGTACATTATCCAAGCAATTGCAACCATCTCACAAGAGCAGCCCAGGAAATGTAGCTGAGCAGTCAAGCAAAAACAATCCAAGAAACTAAACAAATAAAGCAATCAAGTCAAAAATCCTCCAGTAGACAGAAAAATACGCATGCTAAGCTCAGAAATCCTCCCAGGTAATCGTAAGTATCAGAAGGTGAAAGTAAAAGTAAAAGTAGTCCAGCTAGACCACCACAGAAGGAAAAGAAAGAAAATAAAAAACAAGGTCAGACTGAAAAATAGGTCCAACCATGCGATTATAGCTCAACGGCCGTAATGGTAGGAAAAGTCGACTAATTCCCCAATCGTCGCTCGACAGACACCCGATGTCGAGTCATCACCTCGGGCTTGGTCTCGCGCATCCAAGGGTACCAGGCTCCGACCCAGTCGACGACGCCGTATTGCGGTTTGCTCCCGCCGCCGCCGCCGCCGCCGGCAATGACGTCTGAGAGACCCGAGCCCTCGCGGAGATACTCGCCGTCGCGCATGCGGCGCTGGGTCCGCAGCGTCGGACAGCCCTTCTCCTTGATGTAGCGGTAGAATTTGCACTGGATGCCCTGGAAGCCGCGGCGCTGGCGGCTGGGGAACTGGCGGTTGAAGCTCTCGCGCACCTCCTTCCATTCCTGCGAGAGGTCCACGCGGTGGTACCAGATGAAGCACATCTCCTCTTCCTCGTACTTGGGGCGGGGCGGGCGTCGTCGCTCCGGGGCGTTGCTTGAGCTGCTGGAGACGGAGTCGTAGCGTTCCCGGGCGTACGCGCCGGGGGAGGACTCGGCGGAGCGCGGCCGGTAGGGGAGGAATGCTTGGTCGTGGGGGGTCCCCACGGAGCTCTCCCAGTAGGAGCGGTGGCCGTCGGAGTAGGGGGCGTAGAAGTACTGGCTGCTGGGACTTGGGGGGTAGAGAGGAGAGAATTGTTGCGGGCTGGCTCGGATGTAGTGCAGTCGGGGCGTGGGCCTCTCGGCTTCCACTGAGGGGGGATTTAACAGTGAGTCGATCGCCATGCGACTCTGGCGAGATGATGGCATGTAGCCCGATCTGGGCGATTCGTGAAGAGAAGCCATTTCTTTTTCTTTGTGGGGATGAAGAATTGGGTTTCTCCAGAAGGTGCAAAGGAGGTCGTAAGGATGATTTAAGTCAACCAGGATGACCGACAAAGCACAGACAACAGTTCTTGCTGTGTCTAATTTTAGTTGATTTTTGATGTTCTTTTCCGTTGGTTGACAGGTCAATAGGCTGACAGGTCGGGGTTTGAAGAAGATCAGTTGCAGGTGACTCAAAAAATTAAAAAGAGACCAAGTTAGAAGGACGAGGCGGAGCTGGCAACGGAGGAACTATATGGAAGGAATGAACCAAAGGATGGAGCAGTGTTCTCTCAGCCACTGGACAAAGTGGACACAGGACACCAGTAGAGTAAGAGTCGGCCGCTGAAAAAAGACGGGACGATCTTCCGTTGAAAAAGAGGACCGACTCCGTAATCGTTCTGGAACGAAATTGCTCAGATCGCCAACAGCAGAGGAGACGTTCCGTTGGTCTCTTAAATGGAAGAATTGGACTGCCAAGGGTGTCGCTAGCTGTACAGGCCCCATGTAGCGTACCGAATCTTTGGATCCAACCGGCCTGTAATCGAGTCCGCTGGAGACTGCGCCCCCTGTTAAGAGTCGCTCCCACGGCGGGTGCACGATGTGTTCCGACGTGATGCGTAGCGCCAGAAGCAGCAGGGGGGGTGGTTGGGTAGGGTGTGTGGGGGGAGGAGAGGAGGATAAGGAAGGGGAGGGAATGAAGTTCAATCAGACGTGATTGTTGCTGTTGGGTTTTTTCCCCTGTCGTTTTTAATATGATGAAAATGAAAATAAAATAATAAAATCGAAATAAAAAAAAATAAAAATAAGAAATGATAATATAAAATAATAAAACAGGATAATAAGATAATGAAATAATAGAATAATATATGGATTTCTTCCGACCAAGCAGGGAATGCAGCAGCCTTGATCGACCCTGTAAGTGTCCGCAGGAGAAGGCTCAGTCAGGCCCAGTTGGTGGTTTGAGCTCAGCAATAATCACTAGGAGGGTAGCGGTGACCTTGTACTCAGACTCGACCGTGATGTTGTACGACCAGATCGAGTAGGAAGGATGCGTGGAAGAGGTGGATATATAGAAGAAATCAACGAGGCAAGAAATGCAAAGGGAGAAATGGATGGCAAAGGTACTTTGTGATGCAAGGATATCGGAGACGTAACCACGAGAATAGAAAGAGCCAGAAGAGAAAGAGGGGAGGGAGAGAAAAGGAAAGAGAAGCAGATCGGACACCGTCTTTTTTAGAAGCAGTCTTCAGACGTTGAACAGCATGAAGGGAGTGGAGATCTCACGACGCAGAGGATGCAGGCGGAGGATGGTCACGTTGGTGGATGGATTTATCTTAATTTGAAATCTACACTCTTGGACCAATTGGTTCGTGCGTTCTTTCTTCTACTGATGGGATAGTATAATATAGTATAATATAGTACGATTATTCTGATAATAATCGTCTCGAATGGATCCACTTGGAATGACGGACGACAGCCAACCTAAAAAATCAATAAATAAAATCATAAGAGAACTACGGGCCGAGTCTCCCAGGTATGCCAAGGTGACATACCTGAGAACCGGCCGAAGTCTCCACAGAGAACCAAAGAGAATAGAAAGAGAGCCAGAAAAGGAGAGAGAGAGGATGCGGAGTCGGGAGCCAAGCTCCAGTCAAGTCTATAGAGAAGACATCCGGGGAACTGCGTCATGGCCCGTGAGGTATAGACAAAGGGGTATCAAAACCATCCATGATACCAATTTACCGCAAAATACATCAAACAGTTAGACCACCATCTCCTGATTTAGGGGTAAAGAAAGTCCCAGCGGACTGGGACAATGACAAATACTCTCCCGTCCTCAAAGAAGAGACAGAAAAGACAGAAAAGACACCCACAGTAAACCCATGGATGTCCTGTCTGAATCAGATCCACCGGTGCCAGTTTCGAGAGTCGACTGGAACGCGATCTCTCCCTCACGATTGGCAAGGCTATTGATTGTTCATCTTTAGACCAGGTCGGTTTCTCCGGAAGGGGGACTTCCGTGTTTTTTATTATTGATGTTTATATTATGTTCTGACTCGAATGGACCATTCTTCATATGCACGGATTCTTCATTCCTGTCATTTATTTTTCTTAACTTAATTATTACTTCCATTCAATCAATCAATTCGATTCAATTTTTTGATTTCTTTTCTCTCTTTTTTTTTTTTTTTTTTTTTTTTTTTTTTCACATATTTGAATAGTTAACATTATTATAATTATTTAATCCCGTCATCTATGTGATGTATAAACCGGAAATCTCCCCCTCTGTCAACCCTTCTGGCCGCCGGGGGCTGACGGGTTGACCGACGTAAACCTGCAGGGTTCTTTTTGCTTTTTTTTATGATCATTTATTTTTTTTTCAACCATCGTCATCACCGAGTGGTTAGCGGACATAAGTGTACAAGAGGGGGTGGGACGTGTTGTCCTATACGTGAATATTAATATTAATCTAATCGTCCGTTCCCACCTCGGGGTCTCGACCCAGACGCTTCCCAACGAATGAAGGAATCGTGAGCACATCACCTGTATCTGTATCCGTAATCTGTCAACAGTATGGAGGAGGACGGGCTCCTCCGAAGGGCACGGGTCACATCCGCAGGTGTTAAGATTAGGTAGTCCGTATTTATTATTTCTTTTCTTTCTTTCTTTCTTTCTTTCTTTTTTGTATTTATTTATTTGTTTATTCTAGTTTATTTAGTTTGGTTGAAGAATCGAATCAGACCACCTCCTTTTTCGCCATCACTTACCTACTCTAGTCCTGTCTATCCGTAGTAAAATGAAGGCACGGTGCAGCTGTTTGGTACCACCCACATGCCATTCCAGGAGGTTACAGTTGGAGTTGTCAGGTAACAGACATCAGACCTCCCGGGAATGTGCCAACTGCATCATGCGACACTCGGACTGGGTGAACGGGGCAGAAGTGGATAGAGAGAGTAAAGAGGGGGGGCAAGAGGAAGGGAGAAAAGCACAAAATCCAGAGAGGGGGAAAAACCAACAGCAAGAAGCGGCGTTTATTGGGCGCGGAATGAGAGGTCAGCAAGCCAACCTGCAGCGATTCTGATTGGTGACCCGAGCTGTCGGGACGCTGTGGCCAATCAAGGGGAGGCTCTAACGCGGGTTTAGCTCTTATGGTCTCAGATTATTACGCAGGGCCTTTTTTCTTTTTTCTTCTGAGGAGGCGGACTCGGGTCTGCAGTGACAGGGAAGATTCAGATAAAAGAATATTGAAATAATAACAACAATAATAATAAACTAATCAAATATTACACGACGTGGGTAACTCTCTTCCGACCTGTTCAGTTGATTGAAGATTCAACCTAGGTTCTACTTCTCCCTACGTAGGTACTACCTACTTAGGTATGATAGAACAGACTAAACGATTAGCCTCTTTAGGTTCTCTTTTTATCCCCGTTATCCTCAGTGCCTCACTCAGCGACTTCGACCGTCGTTGGTACCTATGTAGTTACCCAGCTGATTCGTCGGACTCACTGACGGTCGTACTGTGGCTCCGCAGTCTAGATAACAATCTGCAGAAAATGCCAACGCATCTTTGCATCCGCGGTTTGTCTCTGATTATTATTATTATTTTAGCCTTTCTTCTGATTTCATCCGTGCTCCCCGTATTTCTTATGCAGCGTCGAGTCAGGACTGAAACTGTCGACTAGATTCCAAGAATAGTATCTTAGTTAGCTATTATTCATCAATAAATGATAAATAATAAATAATTATTTTAAATGAATCAAGCTGTCAATGTGACAGTCAGTCATACGCAAGCATCGCAAGCCTTAATATCAGTCCTATAGCTATAGACTCCCAATCTTCCGTAGCACAAAATCATAAAACAACACTCTTCCTCCGTAGTAAGTACCGACCTACCGAGGCAGTAGTCCTCCCCACAGGATCAAACCAAACCAAATAATAATAAACCCCAGCGTCAGTCCAAATCCAACCCAAATCCTCCCTCCCGAAGGAATGCCTGAAGAATACTGGAGCAGCACTAGCGCCGTGGGCCTCAACTCCCACTTACTCCTAACTAGCCAAGAAGTAAGAAGTAGGTAAGAACCGTCAGAAAATGGGGGCCGGGCGGACGGACGGACGGGTGGAATAGCCCGTCACCAACACAACCAACCAAGGTAGTTAACTAGAACCCACGACCTACCGATGGCAGCAGCAAAAAAAAAAAAAAAAAGAGGGCATTTCGATCAGGTCTTGGCGGGCGACGATCCGGCACGGCCGACTTGAGCTGAAGAGTCCCCTCTTTTTTTCCCACTCCTTCTCTCACACTATCAGTGTATACGTGGATGGATGTATGTAATTGTGGATAGCATAGCATAACATAACATATCATATGCAATCCACGTTGGCATAGCTTACCGGTACGGGTGTGGAGTACCTAGATCTGGTGTGCTCGTATATGTCACCTGTAAGGGGATCTCGACGGAACAACTTAACGAATGGAACTGGAAGGCTCAGTCAGGCTGAGGGCGTGACGACGGTGTTTGAGAAAAATGGCACAATATCCAGTCGAATCAGAGGCCTCGTCAGGATTTTGACGAGCAGGCCAATCATCTGGGCTGCTTTATTTGTCACACCGGTTGATCCGAGCAGAGAGTACCTAGTAGGTTCATGGATACTACTAACAGTAACCCGTTTGAGTTATTCGTTTGATGTTCAGGCTTAGCACTGGGCAAGTATCTGACTGACTGACTGACGAAGTTATTGCATGATATTTTATTATTCTAATGATATTATTCAATTTTTCAAACATAATAGAAAATGAACAAATCATGTTTCACTTCACCCGAGGCTAACGTCCTTCGACTCATGGAGGAATCAAAAGGCGTGATGATTGGGGGGCCTTAATAAATGGAATATTATTTTTAACCAGATAAATAAATGAATAACTGGAGCAGTAATTAGTACCGTCTTAACCAGTTGAGAACTGAGGGTACAAGCACCTGACAGTCCTGACAGTGATAACGGCCTTGTCATCTGCATTGGCATCCTGGTTAGGAAAATGATAATTTTCCACCTATGATTTCCCCTCCCTCTTTCAATATTGGATTGATTTACTTTGTAATTACTCGAGGATGATTTCATATCCATTTGACTACAATTTGATTTGTTCAGCGATGGTTAAATCAAACCCGATGATGTACATAACTCGTCATGGGAAAGAAATTCAAGAGCCAAATGTCAATCATTGCTGGTTTCAACTGTCTCAAACCAGTCAACACCCCTGACCACTCGGCGACCAAATCTAACTGCTTTGGTTAGTTGCAAGAGATGGAAGGTCGATCATTCATGCATTAGAGATATGGGGTGCCTCGGGAGGCAATGCCCTTCCCTTGCGAGGGGCTTGGACATGGTAAGATAGATGAAGTGGCATTGTGGCAGCGTCGCAGTCGGTTAGGGACATGGGGGGGGAGGGGATGATTGTCGATAGCTCTGAAATTGCGGCGCAGGAGGACCTGTGCCAGAATCATATAGGGGGGGGTGTTTCCTCCTCGCTAGTGAGTGAGTTCAGATGAGGATTGGTAATCCATGGTCGAGGTCACCGAGGAGATGCAAGTTGGTTGGTTGGTAGTGGTAGTGGTTGGTGGTTGTGTTCCTCCCCCCCCCCCGCGGCCCCCCATGCGTCACGATGTGCATGGCAGACACGATCTCGAGAAGAATCCAATCCAATCCCTCCGAGGAAATAACACCCGCCTGGCTCCTTAGTAGTCAGTCCGCGCATAACCTACCATGATAGACAGGTTAAAAGTGGGCGGGCGGCTGCTGATCGTCCGTTTGCAGATCTCGACATCAACCACCTCGGTCTGGAGTCCTCCCATTCGCACCACATATATTGATGAAATCATCCGTACGACACACACTAGTCGCTCCAGCGACCACCGTCCGTTAGTTGTCGAACGTTATCGAAGGGCCAGGCCAACCCCTGGTCCTGATGGTGCTCGTCACACGCCGGACCCGCAGCCACTATCGGTCACGTGACGTCGTCGTTGAGCCGGAGTCCTTTGTTCTCCGTGGTGGAGCCTGGATATAGTGTGATCCGACGTCTCCATAAGTCGAGCTACCATTGACGCCTGGGGGCTTGACTCTGACTCGCAGGTGTGTGTCGGGTTTGAACTTCCATTCGTTTGATCTGGACTTGATCGGAGTAACTCGGGGTAAACAGTGAGACCGAATAACCGTCCAAGCGAGAAACTTTTTTTTTTTTTTTTCTTTCTTTGTCTTCTTTCTTGTTCCTGTTCTTTTCTTTTTGTTTCTGTTTTTGCTGTGGCGCATCGGCAAAGAAAGAACAAAGAAGTAATAGGCGCCGAGGGGCGAATGGGACGGGAAGTGGGCAATTTTCAGGAGCCCGTCGAATAGTGAGCTCCTAGTCTCCTAGCCTCCTAGCCTATCCTAGGGCTATCCACGGTTGCATTCAGCGAACATGATCCAGACAATCGTCATCATCAGGCAAAAGAGGAAGAAATAGGGCGGGGAGGGGGAGAGAGAGGGGCGCTTGTTGACCAGTCGTTAAGTGGTCTCCAGTCTTTGAGGCTCAAGATTATACTCCATTTTTGCCGTTCAAGGACCAACCGCTCAGCCAGCCATGTTCTGCGGAACAGCTAAGAGTTTGCCGCGGTGCTGATGAAAGTCTGTCTGTTTCCCCCTCCTCCCCCCGACGTGGAGACAGTGGGGGGGGGGGGGGATTATCCACAGGCCGGTCCTTCATCCGACATCCCGAGTGAGGTGAGGCAATGAATGAAAGCAAGTGCGGTGCACAAGGCTAGGTAACAAGCAGCCAGCCCACGCATGTACATCCTCCGGTTAAGACGGAGTACTTTTACCTAGTCTACTGCTGCCCTTAACGTAGTTAACCCCGTTGATCTGGTCGCCGGGTGGTCTTCCCCAGTCCCCCGGACTCCACTCCACCGAGGATGGCAGAACGAGGGAGACCCACAGGCCCTACAACACTTGTTTCTTCCTGCCCCTTCGGTCGTACAAAAAACCCATTTCTGATTCAACGGTGGTGTGAGGGATTGAATCCATTTCTCGGTTTGGAGTTACACGTATGGAGCACGGAGACCGTTGTCAAAGAGGTTGGTTGTATTTCTCTGTATTCTTGTGAAACATGACGTATTATCCCTGTAATTTTGGGATGGTGTCGTTTTTGATGATGTACAGAGTACAGACAAAGCATGGGTTTGAACTCTACGGCGTGCTACATAGGTCTATAAACTCATTACCCTACTGGGCCTACTCGAAGGGTCCCGTCCTGAGAAAGACCGATAAATGAACGACGGATGGGTGGATTTCCCCCCTGATCTGCTGCGTGGTGGCTGAAGCCACCAACCGGCAGGAAGCAAAGGTCCAACTCATGCCATAGCTTTATTTGATTTATTTGAGTTTGGCAGATGAGACGATAGTAATTTGCGTTTGAAATGAGGAGTCGAGGAGACTGGAGGACTCGCAGGATCTGCCCGTCCGTTGTCTAGCGATGGACATTACTAGCAGTTCCAGCCGACTAGTTATCCAAATACTACTTGGTGCCTGCGGTTCGAAATAACTACTACCTATCTAGGCACTACCTAGACAATACTATCTTCAACCACAATACTATAGTGATTATCACTGACAATCCTTACGAACCATTCAAAAAAACACGGAGAACTCGAAGAAAGCCCACCAATGCCCCAATCCTTTCTTCATTTCCCCGTCATCAACGATTACCCTGTTTAGGAGGTCAATCCCAAAGCCACAACGGTGCTGTGCTCTGCCTCCCATGTAGCACGGGCGATCGTCATACCCGCCGCCCCTGCGCCCTCTGTACGAGTTCAGTTCCCACCCCGATCCCGAAAGCCTCGCGGGTCAGCTCAGCTGTCATGAATCGGTAAGGGCGGGGAGGCGAGGCTGCTGCTGGTCCCTCGCAGGATGACCTTGTGTCTGTCGGTGAGACTGTGAAACCATCTGTATATCGCTTATGGAGCTGAATATATGATATCGAGGCTGCCTGTCCTTGCGTCAGTGCGGCCGTGGATCCATTGGATATGAGGACAATACGTGTATGGTAACTTATCTCTACTTTAGGTACACCTCCCTACAGCCTGTTGTAGGGGGGATGGAATTAAATAGCTATAAAAGAATATGTAAGACCAATAGGGTTACTTCCACCCCTGTCGGAGGTAATTCTAAATTATTGCCCGTTTGACAAAGTGACACATCCAAGTGTCAGTCAATCTGTCAGGTCACTAGTAGATTGACGCGACAAAGCATCAGCCGTTCGCTGTCCGATTCCATCTCGTAGTTCATCTCATCCATCTCTATCTATATTTTATTTTATTTGTATCCTGACCTCTTTCAGCTTATTCTGTCTCCGTGCAGAGTACGAATACATCAAGCTCTCATCAGCTTTGACAATCCCCTCACTAGTGATTACATGTTGCAGATAGCTAACTCACTAGCCTCCAGACACAGCTACACGATCTTCCTTTCGACACGAGCCAGACGAACCAGACGATCTCCCAACCACTGAAGAAGCAGTCATCCCATAGCCTCGCGACGCGGTCCAAACTTCAGCGTCGGCTGACATTACCCTCAGACCGAGCTCCCATCCGAACGGACCCCACGTCGTGGCCAAAGCGCCAGCCTTCTCAATCCTGCAGAAGGCTGAGGAATGCACTCCTCTGCCAGCTGGTTGGCTCTGAGCTGATCCCTCTGATCCTGCAGTGTGGGGAGGGTGACATTCGTCATGGACGGCTGGCCTAGCTGGCAATAATGATGATGGTGATTATGACCGTGATTATGGGTTGTGGTTGTGGATGTGGGCTGATTGATGGTTGGCCTGGGGCTCTGGTCGTTTCGTTGCCGACTAGGTGATTACCTCGTTTTTCCCCTTTGGGGAAATGCCATGGATGACTGGGGTGGGTTATGCCTAGTTTGTATATTCGTGTTATCTATTTGTCTCTCGCTTTGAGAGCCTGACGACTTGCTGCATCCTTCGAGGATGGTATCAGGCTGATTCGAACTCGATTCTGCATTATTGTAGATGGAGGATAGACGGTTGGTCCAGGGGTAGCACGGCAGATAGAGGAGGACCTTGATTGTGCTCCGTATACTCGGTAGAACGGCTGAAGGGTCTTGGTGAGTATTTTGGCACGAGAGATACTGTGGTCTAGGCCATTCATTAATTATCCACTTCATTATCCATCAGTGTTTCGATCTCGAGGTCTTTCTATTCTTTTTCCATTCAATTTATTTTAATTTTTCTAGTTTTCGCCCCCAAATTATATCGGTCCTTTTGCCTCTTCATGGCGAAGTAATTAATTTCATCTTCTTTGTATTATTCCACCATTTTATTCATTCATTTTATTCCCTTTTATTAGTTCTACCATGTTATTATATTATTTTTTCCCTCCTTCCTCTCCTGATCACCCATTAATTTACACTATCCATCAAATCGACCACCAAGCCACACGTGGAACAAAGCCAGTCAGGCTCATTTGCCCCCTCGGCAGGGAATACCAGGGTATCTATTTCGGAGATCAATCCATTCCGAGCATCTTCGCTCAACTGCGCCGCATGGTGCATTTGCATCCATCCCTCTCACCAAATCACCGCAGGTCCAACTAAGCGCCCGCCCCTGGAGAGCGAGCGAGCGAGCACTATCTACTTAGGGTGAGGGATTAGTGAGGGATTATCCCGTCACGCATAAAAAACCAGCGATCAATCTCCTTCCGGATGAAGTCATCAACCCTGACTTTCATGGGTATCATTGCCACGGATATAAAATAGTCTAGTCTAGTCTAGTCAGTCAGTCAGTCACGGCGGGGAGAAGTAAGGACGAGAGGAGAAATACCAAAAAAAAAGAACAAACACACTAAAGCAACGAGCCCGGCCCCTCCTCCTCCACTTCTCTGTCGGCCCTCATGGTGGCCGGACCCGCGTTGCGTCCAATCATGGCGTGCGGCGATCCCTCAGGATTGGCATTTTGTCTACCGGGTTTGGGTGCGGCACAGTCGTGAGTTGCTGTGCTCCTGACAAGGCTCGGGGATGTTGCATTCTAGTTTGGAATCAGCCAGATAGGATAAATGATATTATTATTGTCATCATTATTATTGAATGGATTTATTGGTATATTCGGGCGTTGCAATGTTGACGTCCTAGTTTGTGACGGGTTGGGAGGCTCGGGATTTGGTACGTGCCATGCACGACATGATGGGGTTGATATGTGATTATTGGTTGCATCGTATGGAAAGCTGACGGGTAAAAATAGATAGATTTGGGAAGGATAGATGAAGCGAGAGGGGGGAAGGAATAAAATAAAATCAAATAAATAAAAAAATAAGAATACACGCGTCTCTTCAGGCCGTTCGATCGACAAAATCATCGGCAAGCGACGAAAGTCAGTCCGTGAGATTCGATTCTGCTGCCTCAACCTAGTTGGGCCAGGACTAGACGGGAAAGAGGTTAGTCGGTCTGACCCCGGTCTAGTTTGCTTTAGCGGGGGTTGGGTTTTGCTTTTGCTCTCGTTCGCGGCTCCGCTTGTCTTTCTCTGTCTCTGTCTAGTCTTCCTATGTGGTAGCCTGGTAGGGACATTGTCCTAGATGACAACAATCCATTGATGTACGTTATCTACTCAGTAATATACTGGCTTGTCAAAGCCCCAACTTCTGGTGTCCTTTCTGTCCCCGTCTACTCCGTACTCCGTACTCCGGACTCGCAAGCCCACCCACCCGTGAGGGGTTTCGTCCTGCCGCTGCACACCTCAGCTGGACCAACTAATGCCCAACTATCACACCCTACCCAGACTGTCGGGTCCATGGTGGTATTTATCACGGGTGACAGCGCCGAACGGCACCGACTCGGTTGAGGCAACCGTGTTCTTTCTTTTTTTTCCATTTCATTCCTTTTCTTTTTCCTTGTAATATAGTCAACATAACCAATAAATTAATAATGTTGTCGTATTTAGTCTCCATGGAGTGAAAGGATCACGACACAACATGCCAATCCAAAGTAAGCAATATCCAGACCGTGACACGCCAAGCCCTAACCTTCCTTTTCCCCACCTCCCTCTTCCTCCCCCCCCCCCCACCCAACCCAAAGGTTTCCACCTGCACCTCGACCTCGCCGGTCAGTCGTTCAGGTGAAGGCCTTCAGCTTGTTGTTTTAGCTTGGTTAGCCCCTCTTCGGATAGAGGGGACGGCGATCTCCAGGTTTGGCAGGAGATCTTGTGTTGTTACTGTTAGTCATGAGTACTTTGTTACTAGGAGAGGAGGAGGATGAGAAAGCGTAATCAGTGACTACTGACTGTTAAGGAAGGATAGACTAGTTTGGTGTGAAGAGTTCCTCGGCAGTGTATCTTACTTTGTAGTTAGTTTCTGTCAGGTTTCAGTCCAGAAAGGATTGAGGAATGGTCAGTTTGTCAAGTCGTGGACTTCACGTATCTAGGTTGGCTCCCTCATTACCTCTTTTTTTCTTCCATCTTATATACAATATTCCATTCAATAATCCATCTGTAAACCAGTTCACAAGTTCGACAAAACCAAACCAAGCTTATCGCAAAGAATAAACCAGCCCTTGTAACTAGCGCACATGCTTCCTGACTCCCTGTCCAAAGATCCTTTGTTTCATCCCACTAGCTAGTACCAACTTATGATCGTTCCATTCTGCCTCCGCTAGGAAGGTGGTGGTGACCCACCGACCCAGACTTATTCCTCCTCGGAGTAGCCGATGCTGTTTATCCTTACTATTGATATGTATTACATGGTGTATAGGGTCTTGGGAAGCTAGGAGTAGTGCTTTTAGGTGTGGTACATAATCTAGGAGACTTTGGTTGATGGATTAAGTGGGTGTGAGTGTGAAAGACATGAAGTCCTCATCAAGACTGCTAGATAGATAGGTAGATAGATAGATAGAAATAGACACGGAGCAAAGCACGGAGATAAGAACTCACCCGATTTCCATTCTTCAATGTCTTTAATTATTTACCCTAGTTTATTAATGAATCAATTCATTTACCGTCCTACTTCCCTCCCTCCCTAGTACACAACCTAGGTATTCCTTCTTCCCCGCTTGTAAGTCGTGCGGTTGGCTGGCCTGGGCCTGGGCTGAGCCTGGGGGCCGTGCTCGCTGTTTGTCTGTTGGTTGTTTGCTGCTTGTTGTTGGTAGGCACTTCCGTCGTAAAGCATGGGATTGATTGTCTATGAATGGATTGTCTGTGATTTTATTATACTAGATTGTATTATTGTTTGATTGAGTCGGCATACCTGGAAAATAACTCGGAGTAGTGCCAACTTACTCTTACAAGGAAACTGGGAACAGGTGGGAGGACGATGATGCTAGGTAGATTGTCGGTTGACTGCGGAACGACGGCATCCTCTCTTTTCTTTTATCTTGTTTTATTTATTTATTTTAATTTTGGTTTTTGATAATCTCCCCCTTCTTGAGACTCAAATGGATTTTCTTTGTTCTCGGTGAACTTACCTACCTACCTACATACAGCCTACTAAGTAATAAAGGGTAGGTAGCCGCGAGGACTACATAAATCCATCAATCAATGGATGTGCGGTATTAATCAGCGCGCAGGCAGTATTGTTGTATTTTATTTGTTTGGTACTGTATATTACAAGACTTGCATACATGTATGTATGTATTGATGGATATTTCGCCATATCTTACAGATTAGACACTTGGGTATACTACAGTAGGGTATCAAGTAGGTAGGTAGGTAGGAAGGTAGCAAGCACAGAGAGGATAACCATGGTACCGCATATAAAACACGAACTTATTTAGTAACAGTCAACGACACCAAGCTAATGAAGGAAGTAGAGTAGATACTACTACTACCCGATCGAGAAAGACAGGCCATGGGTAGGTAGTAGGCGATAAGAGTAGGCAAGTCTCTAGAGCCATCCTCACCTTAGCCTATATACGACGCCAACTACGAATGTACCCCCGTGTCACTGGAGTATCGACTCCTCATCTGATCCACGGTTGGGTATATCGGATAGAGTATAGCAGGTGTACATCGTGGCTTGGTTGTACCTGTGTATCCCGAGTACCTACTTCACCATGATTTCCCTGATTTCCCTGATTTTGTCCCGAGGAAGAACGTAATTAGCCTTGTGTAGGCAGGGGTGTAACTGTCTGGCCTTGTTATGGGACCGGTAGTTGAGTCTGCCGTGTTTGCCGTTGGATGACGACGGTGTGTCCCCGGCATGTATGGTGATTGGGGAGGGCTGGATGGAGGTGTAGGTATGGGTTGGATTTAGGTTGGGGGCGTTGTGCGGGGAGAATGGGTGGTGGTTGCGGTTTTGGTGTAGCTTTTTGATGGGTTGGTTGGTTTCTTGGTTTGGTTGATTGTGGTTGCTTCTATGTTTAGGCTGAGTATCTAGGTTGGTAGGTTGGTAGGTTGGTAGGTAGGATGGGAGGGGGATACAGGATACAATCGGGAGATGCTCTGTGCTTATTGACTTCCTAACTATCTAGCTATGGGAGTGGTCTGTGTACAATTTCTTCCTTCCTTCTTCTTCTTCTTCCTACTATCCCGATTATTTCCCGATTTTCCGATTATTTCCCTGACAAATGTACTTCAGTGTTGATCAACTACCCCAGATACAATGCTCGTAAGTTCTCGATCGTCGTTCATCCAACGTGTTTCTCGTGGTGAGATACCGGTGATCAGTCGACGTGGTAGCCGGTAGCAAGCTCGCAGCTTCAACCATCACGTATTAGCCATGCTCGGAATTTGTAGAAGGGGAGAGATACTCACGGATCAGTCCCATACTGGATGTTGCAGTGCTCCCAGTCAGCGTCGCGGACAAGCATCTTGTGGAAATGAACCGCGTTCTCGATACTGCAGAAGCGGAAGACCACGGTGCGAGGCTGGGTCGTCGTTAATTGCGTGCACTATAAAGAGAGGAGTTGGAGTAGGCTTACAGTATCCGGCACATAGGTGTCAAGGATCTTCTCCACCTTGCGATTTCCCGTCTTTGCGAGATTGTAGAGCTGCTCCATAGTCACATCCATGTTGGCTCCCACGACGCGGACCACGCGAGAGGAACCCACGGAGAGATTGTACGCCAGCGCGGAGCTGACGACATCGACTTCGTGGCCGGTTTCCACAAACGCAGTGAATTTGCTCTCCAGGTCGATCCCGTTGGGGTATTTTTTGTAGAAGGCGTCGCAGGCTTCGTGGTCGCAGAACAAAATGTGAGCCTTGCCGGTGGGAGTCACGTACACGCTCTCGACGACGCCTCCGTGGATCAAGGAGAGGACCTTGTTGGGGCTGCGCCAGGCGGTGGGAAGGCCGGTAAGGATCACACGTCGGACGCGAGACGCTATTCAGGAGAGAATCCATGTTAGTAGCTTTCATTCAAGTGAAGGAAAGAGACGATGACGTACCAGGCTTCGAACGCTCTTCAGGCTGACCCCAGGTCTTGAAGGTTATCTGGTGCTCGCGATCCTCCACGCGGTCCTCCTTGTGGTCTTTTGGGGTGTCCACGGGAGCTTTAAAGGCGGGCGGTTTGGTCGCGGGAGAACCAAAGGAGATTGCATCGCGAGCCGCAGCCGCAGGATCAGCGTTGTTGACAGCCAGTTTGTCCTCGACCTTCGAGTCTGCGCCGTTTCCCCACTCATCAAAAGGGGTGGTGACTTCTGGATTAGCTGTATCAGTCGGTATTTCCTTCGCTTGATGGATCAAGCATGGGGGGGTGACTTACCGGTAGTAACATGATTGAATCCAGCAGGGTCATCAAAAGTGGTAGTTTCGGCCACGGCTGTATCAGTCAGTTCTTGGTTCGCTTGATCGATAAGTCTAGGAGGGTGGCTCACCGGTGGCATGATTGTCTCCAGCAAGGTCGGACACGGATTCGGATTCGGTCTTGGTGTCCTGTCTGGTAGACGCGGCTGAGGTGTACGCAGGGAAGGTTTCCTGGAGCTTACGTGCGGCAGCCATGAAGCCAGCGGCATCGTCTACATCGGCCACGGGGTATTCTTTTTCGGGCTCAGGAGAGGTGGAAGCCATCTTGGTAGTCTAGTTGAGTTAGACGATGACAAGGAGATGGAAGAGGGAGAGTTTGAAAGAGGGAGAGAGGTGTGAGTGTGTGAGAAGAATGGTTTCAAAGACAGGTGAGTTGTTGTGTCTTTGTTGTCTGGGGGAGGGAATGACGCCGAGAACATGACACACAGGGAAACATGGAGAAATTGTGGAAGAGATCAGGAAGAGAGAAATGAGAAGATTAAACTCACCTGAGATGGCCTGGGAGTGAATTCACGGTTGGATATCTTTGGGGCATGAACACTATCCTCCAGACCAGCAAAGATGACCCTGTCCAGGACATCCTCGATGGAGTTGATGATGATACCGGATATTCTCTTGAGAGAGTCCATATTTTGGTTGGTGATGTTAATCCAGTCAACTATTTACATGTTGGAAAAGACAATGATCCTCTTTATACCATAGAATCATGTGAGAATAGGCAGGAGTAAGAAGATACAGTCACTTAAAAGCAACAAAGTCAGTAGTGATATATAGATATCCTGATCACATTTCCAGTCATTGTGAAATGTTCAGAAATCATAATGTTGATATATTCACTGTCAGTAGTTTGATACCTCATTATCCTCGCTATAATCTTGATCCAGTATATTATTACCAAGACTGATTGACATATATTAACCATTTATAAAATTTATAAAGCTCAATACAGAAAAGAATCATATAACCTCTATACCTGGCCTCCTATATAGATCAATATGTACATCGTTTATAGATCACGCTGCAACTAAGGCGCCCAGCCATGACTCACATAATACTCTAAAATGATCCTCAAACCCCTCACTAAACACCACCTCCTTTACAACTCTTCCCTCCACAATCTCACCAACCCATCTATCTAACAATCATGCCCAAATTCCACTACGCCAACTCATCCGACCCCGTCCCCAGCGACGGCAACGACAACCTCCCCCCCAAATTCACCATAAAAGTCCCCTCCCAAACCGACATCTGGACCAAAGCCCCAACCACAACCCGCTTCAACGCCCCCATCCTCTACCGACCCATTCCCATCTCCTCCTTCCAGCGCATGCGCGTCACCTTCACCGCCAACTGGGAACACCAGTACGACCAAGGCGGCCTCATCTTCGTGCTAAACGGCACAGACGGCCCCCGCAAGTGGATCAAGACCGGCATCGAGCTGCTCGACGGCCAGCCCCGTCTCAGTACCGTTGCTTGTGACCGCGCCGCGGATTGGAGTCTCGTGTCTGTCCCTGAGGGCGCCCGCGGCGCTACCGTTGAGGCTGTCCGTGCGAAGGATGATTCGCTGTGGATTTATCTTGTGGAGGATGGGGGGCAAAGGACGCCGCTCCGGGAGGTGACGTGGGCGCTGGAGGAGACGGGCGTTAGAGATCTGTGGGTTGGGGTGTATGGGGCGAAGCCGTCTGATGAGGGGGGTGATTTGGTGGTTAGCTTTGGGGATTTTGTGCTTGATTTGGTTTAGAGCTTAGCTGTTCTTTGATTGGGGGGATGATCTTTCAGTGAGTGTGGAACAGTCTGATCTTCATGAACTTCTTGATCTTCCTCTTATCCATATTGTAAGTTTATATTTTTACTAGAGTAGGCATTGGCACTTTTATCCTGAAGTATAGAAAGTAGAGAGAACTTTAAGAAAAATGTCTCGAAGCTAGTAGCATGATATAATATCCCAATCAATGAGGCCCCGCAAGAAATACACTCAATGAGTCATATATTCTCTAACAGTGTAGCTAGTTTCTAGATAACATATTGAATCCCAACATTCTCAGTCTATGTTGAAAGCAGAAACCAACTATCGCTCCAAAAGCCGCATAGTACGTGGTCTTTATGGGCGTCGACACTAAGACTTTGTGCAATGATAACCACTGATATTGTTGACACACCAATCAGGAAGCCGCTTGAAACCAGGATATTCCTTTCCAGAGCAAGTCGCGGCATTCCTAGCAATTGTCAGTTCATTTCATCCCTTCTTGACTTATATCGGGTCTGGATATACTCACGGAGTGCCGACAGTGCAAAGGTAACCCTTCGTGTCTACGGCGAACGAGCCCGCATTGTCTCTAAATCCGTCCCGGATCTTATGCGTGACCGACGGCTTCTGGCATTCGTTGTAGCAGGGTCCTTTGAAATCGTAGTTTAGGCACACTCTGATCTTGACGCAGACTTCAGGTACGATATGTGGGAGTTGGGTTTCTGATGTCAGTTTCTGTGTCAGTCATTGCGGGGGGGGAGGAAGGTTTAGCAGCGTACCTTCGGCCGTGGCAATGGCTGAGCTGGGGAGAATGGCCATTGCGGTAGCGAGGACGCTGATAAGCTTCATGTTGGGAGTCACTGGAAAGGTAGATTGATCTTGTGTTGATGATTTTGAAAGGTGTTGATTGACTCGAGCTTGAAGTATGAGCGTGGGACTGGTATTCATAGGCTTTCCTTCGTCTGTGAATACTCTGCATCAGGCCTCTTGAGAGCCTGCCAGGAGACAATGAAGCCAATAGATTTGTACTTTCTGGATCTGAATTGCAATGTAGCGCAAGGCTTTAATTTGCAAGTCCTTGGACCGGCAGTTTCCTATAGCTAGGGAGGCCTGATATGGCGGCGGAGGCCTAAGAAGAGGGCTGAACAATTTTTGCTCAAAAGCTCTGTGCCGTCAATGATAGAGTGAAGTGTACCTGAATGTGTAGTTTTATCCAGAAATGGCAGTTTCCTATCGTGAGGGAGGCCGAGTATGGAGGTGGGAGGCCTAAGAAAAAAAACCGAGCCTTTCTGCTCAGAATCGCACTGTGCCATGCATAATAGACGAACGTGTACCAGAATGTGTAGTTTTACTTTAAGACAGTACTCAATGTGTAGTTTCATCGAGAGATGGTAGTGTCTCCTGTAGATAAGAAGACCCAATCTGTAGGTGGGAGGCCTAAAGAGAATAACTGAGCCTTCCCTGCTGAGAGTAACACTACACCGTGAGTATAAGAGGAAAGTGCACTCCGAATGTGAATTTTTGTCCAAAGACAGCAAGACGTGGGTAAAGGGCTACTGTATCTCCATAAACCTGCGTGTCGTTGGACGCCTACCCTGTATATATTGTGGTCTGCTACGGAGTAACCCAAGATTAGAGATATACGTATCTCCTCTCTTGTTCAAAAGCTCACGGGCGTATAAGGGTCAAAACTTCGTTAATTCCAGTTTATTTATAGTCACTTACTATAAAAGGAAGTATCTCTGTTTGCATACTATCTTCTTCACTCTGTAATGGTATGCGTTCGGACAACTTCCTACTGGACCAGCAGGTCGCTTTGACCAGTTCTCTTGGTCCATGATGTCCAGGAGCTCACTCAAAGCTGTGACTTGCTCCTCGAGTAGCTTGCTGTGAGTCTTAAAGATGCGTAATAACCAAGAAGCTTGCTTGGCATGTTCTCGGGAGTTGGGCGATATTGCTGTATATATCTCATAGCTCTAGCGGAGCAGGGCCACGATCTCTCTTTGTATGATATACGTTTGGATCTGGAATCCGTTGACTTGTCCTCCGGAAGCAGGTTCTGGTGGCAGTATCTGGCGTTTGTCAAGAATCCAAGGATTGAAGGGCTGCATTGTGATGTATGTATCTCTTAATGGGTGAAAAGCTGTTAGAGAGCAGGATATCTCGTAATATCCTTCATATGCTAAATTATGAAAGCAGTGTCTTTTAGCTGGCCTGGCGTATTTAAATTGAAACTGACGGCGATGTCCTCGGTAGACCTGTAAGCTTATAAACTTTCATATTAACAGACAACAAGCATAAAAGAAGGACAAGTTCGATTATAAATAATGGGTTGATCCTGGAGCAAAGAACGTGGTTACCGGCTCAGATGCATATATGACGCACGGCCGGTAGTACAGCGCAGGTCCCGACAAGAGATGCTGTCCTACTCTCTCAAACAGACGAGATGACGCCGCACTGCTGTGGCATGGATGCAGCTTGTGGCACGTCTTGACTGTCGGGGACCGTAATAAGAAAAAAGAGACGAAAGGAAAAGAAAATACAGTGATCGACACTCCTTCGAGTCCCGAGACATCCATCCTGAAACGCCACGAGAGAACAGAAAGTGACCTCCCCCTCCCCCCCACATGAAATTGAACGGTCTGACCCCGATAGCCCCGGCGTTGCAGCGCTAGTGTCGATGGAACACGGGATATCATCGGTTCATCTATATCTCCCGGATGGAGTGGGGAAGACAACTGTCGTCGCACTGACGGATTCAAATCACATGGCTTTCGGGGGGAACGTGGATGTATCTTGTGAGTCTTGTCTGTGGTACATGTCCTACTATCTGATTTTTAATCGTTGTAGAAGATTACATTCAGTGTCGAAGTTAGTATACTTCAAGTGGAGAAGGCTAGTCCTCGATTGGTCATGGCTGATCGGCCTGATGGAACCCCTTTCACGCGGTATTCGCGGTAGAATCATTTAAATATGGTCGTGTATAGTAGTATAGTATCTCGTATTCTATAACACTCATCTCTTCCTCTTATGATATTTATATTACTATCGTTTCGATATAATCGATGCATTGATCTGATAAAGAATCGTCCGTAGAGGAGGATGATAAGCTGATCTTATCATATCTGATGGAGCCGAAACCGCAACTAAACCATTCCCGGCTTTGCCACTTCTGGCTAAACTTCTCCTCCCCACCTTTTCTCTTCCTCTCACTTTCACTCTCACTTCCTCTTCACGTCACTTCTTCTTCCCCTCTTTGCATATTACCCTTCCTCTGTCTACTCCATTGGTAAAATATTGACGAGCACTCAGAGGAATACTGGCTACTTCCTACCTTCGTCTCCCCTTCATTCACCCCACCTATTCTCCGACAGGTCGCTCATGACCTCACATGCACCATACCAGTCTTGATTACGTGGATCTCCTCAACTGATCAACTCCAAACGCAAGGATAACACTCCATGAGTCACTTCTTTACCCTAGATGAGGGCTCCCCAATATCTCAATCCCACTATCGACTCGCTCAGCAAATAGTTTCCGCTTCAGCCTCCCATTCTGGTGGTGCCATACCCTGCCTGGGCCTCGGGCCTCAAGCCCATAGGCTGATCCCGCTTTCCCTCCCACGTCGACGTGCATAAGTCTCGCCTGTCGATCGTGTCGGCGGGCCCCCTCCCCCCGATTGTGATTCATACCACCCCATTCTTCTGCAGTTTGGAGTTCTTGAATGATTGCTCCCGCGCTTTCTCCCCCTGTACAATAGATATTCTCGATCGCTGGATCCACCCCTCTCCGAAGGTTACCTAACTCATATGTCTCTGGTACCCGACGCCTGACGTCTCATCTACGCTTGCGCTTCTTCGCCTTGGCCGCCGGCCCCTCCCTTTTATTTGAACAATACTCCACTTCCACCAATCTCCGATTTTCGTTCTTGGTTTCCTTCGACACTGGTTGATTTGGCGCCGATCCCCGCGTGGTTGCTTTTCGTCGTTTCGTTACGGTGGGCCCGTCTATCTGGCTAGCTCTCACGTAACCAGCGGCTTTATAAAACAATACTTTTCCCTCCGTCCGCGCTTTAAATTCGGCTGGCCCTATCGTGACGCTTGATGCGCGGTGTTTGGACTGGGTTTCTCGGACGGCTACTACCATATCCCTCGTGTGTCTCCCTACGATTTGACTACGATCTCTCGAACCTCGCCCTTGATAGATGGACCGTGCTCGCCCTACTTTCGCCCGTCGAAAACCGCCCTTGACGTACTTGGCCCTGTCGCAATGCCCCAAATTGATGTCCGATCGGGACCCTCGTATGGAACAATCGACCCGGACCCAATGGAACACCCGGCGGACGAAGGAGAACATCTCCTGCACCCGGGGTACGAGACCGATGGCCACGCCAGCGACTCGACCTCGGAGGATTCGATCCAGGAGGGCGTCCGGAAGATCGAAGCCATCAATCTGACGTGGACCACGAAGTCCTTGATCATAGCATACTTCAGGTGTGTTCCCCGGCCCACCGTATGCCGAGGTCGCAACTGACCCGATTCCCAGCATCTTTCTCATGGCGTTCTGTACCTCGTTGGAGAGTCAAACGACCATTTCCCTTTCGGCTTATGCCACCAGCGCGTTCAGCAAGCATTCTTTGATCTCCACCGTCATGGTCATTCAGAATGTGGTCTTGGGTAGGTGAACCTCGATCGTGGTTGTCCGGTGGTTTTGTGCTCTCCATCCGCTAATCCCTTTCAGCGGTGGTCAAACCCCCCATGGCCAAGATAGCCGACGTCTTCGGTCGCTTCGAAGCATTCTGCGTGAGCATCTTGATATATGTCCTTGGCTATATCCAGATGGCTGCCTCGAACAACGTTCAGACCTATGCGTCCGCCCAGATCTTCTATTCGGCCGGCTCCACCGGTCTGCAGATCCTCCAACAGGTGTTCATCGCCGACAGCAGCAGTCTCCTGAACCGCGCGCTCTTTGCCCTGTTGCCCGAACTACCCTTCCTCGTCACCGTCTGGATCGGCCCGTCGATTGCGGACTCGGTGCTCCACAATCTCTCGTGGCGGTGGGGCTACGGCATGTGGTCGGTGATCCTGCCGGCGTCGTTTCTGCCCCTGGCCCTCTCGTTGCTGCTAAACCAACGCAAAGCCCGTCGTCTGAACCTCATCAAGACGAAGGTGCACCGTCGGACCGGGTTCGTGGCCCGCGCCCGCCGCACCTGGTATGACCTCGACATGGGTGGACTGATCATCCTGTCGGCGGCGGTCATCCTGATCCTAGTCCCCTTGACGCTGGCTGCCAACGCCAAAGATGGTTGGACGAACAACAGCATCGTCACCATGATCGCGGTGGGCGTGCTGTGCCTGATCGCATTGCCCGCCTGGGAGACCTCGAAGAGATTGGCGCCGCGGCCGCTCCTCTCCTTGCACCTGCTCAAACAACGCACCGTCCTTGCGGGCTGTACCCTCATCTTTTGGTATTTCAGTGCGTATCTCCCCCGATCGCGCGTGCTCGTCGAAGACGCGCTAACAAGATCTAGTGGCCTACTTTTTCGCCATCCAACCCTACCTCTACTCGTACCTTCAGGTGGTCCAGGACTTTGAAGTCTCCACGGCGGGCCGTGTGACCCAGACCTTTGCATTCATGTCGACGATTTCCGCGTTCGCGGTGTCCCTGTTGATCAAGTACACGCGGCGCTACCGCATCTACGCGACCGGCGGGTCCGCGGTGTACATGCTGGGCTTCCTGCTGATGTATCTCTTCCGGCAGGAAGGGAGTTCGTACGCGCAGATCCTGATCCCGCAGATTCTGGTGGGACTGGGCGGCGGGCTCGTCAACGTGCCCGTCCAGCTGGGCATTCAGGCCGCCGCCAGCCACCAGGAAGTGGCCGCGGCGACGGCGATGTTCCTCACGTGCATGGAGATGGGCGGGGCGGTCGGGGCGGCCATCTCGGGCGCCATCTGGACGCATAACATCCCGCGCAAGCTGGAGCGGTATCTGCCCGAGGCGGAGCGGCCGTTCGCGAAGGAGATCTTTGGGAAACTGACCAAGGCGCTCGAATACCCGATGGGATCTCCCGCTCGGATTGCCATCAACCGATCGTATCAGGAGACGATGAACAAGCTGCTGATTCTGGCGCTGGTTGTGACGCTTCCGCTGATCCCGCTGAGCTTGTTGATGGACAACTACAAGCTGGACAAGGTAGGTTTCTCGTGTCCTTCCACTCGTCGCATCCCACTCACAAGGCGATAGATGAGCCAGGGCCCTCAAGATCACGAGCCGATCCTTCCACGCGAGGCCGCGGAAGGCGACACGGACCGTCACTCGAAGCGAACGTGATAGGAGGCGATGCTGTACATGTGCAATTGGCACCCGAGGCGTTGCGGGGCAGGACTCCGCAGCTTTGTTGTTCCGGGGGGTGGTCGAGCCCCGGAACCAGGTTGAAATGGGAGAGAATCCTCTGGTTCGACATGTATCTGGGTTTGACTCGGGAGTGGGCCCATTGTTCCCGTGTCTCTTGCTTTCTCCCTTTTTTTTTTTTTTTTACTCTCTTCCTTTTCTTCCTCCCATCTTTTTATCACTTCCTTTTTTTCCATTTCATTTTTTTTTTTTTTTTTCTTTCTCTTTTTTATAGCATCTCAACTTTATTGCATCGGCGAGAGCATTGGTCTACGTGCTAGCCACGCACGTGGAGTTTTGGGATGATTGTTTTTTTTGTATATTTCTTTTTCCGACGATCCTTGGGATTATGACCGGGATGGGGCGGGACTCTATAGATAGACCTGGGATGTTTGATGGCATGTTTGAAGGCATGCTTGATGGCATGTTTGATGAGCATGAATGAAATAGACGAGTGATGATCTATAATACTAGGTAGTACTGTAGGCTGTAGGCTGTAGGTTGTAGGGCTTAGGGGAGTGGAAACCGAGGGATAAAAAACAAACAATCAAGAGAAAAATAACAAATAAAAAAAGGGAAAAAAAAAGGGTTGATGGTTCCCCGAGTGGATCATCACATCATGAAACTGCTTTTGCTTTAAATTTTTTTTTTTTTTTTTTTTTTTTTTTTTTTTTTTTTTTTTTTTTATTTAAAGGAGGAAAGAGTGGATCCCCCGTCCAACGCTCTGACAGAGTTGACAGAGTGACAGGTCCGATCGGGGATGAAGTTTGGATGGGAACATGATAGACAGATGGATGGACTGATGGATACCTGAGAGATGAGGATGCAACTGCCGTTGATTGATTGCCTGGGATTCCAGGGGTTCATCAACAACAGGAGTATTCATTACCTGATACCTAGGTACTGGATACCTGGGATACCAGGTATCCAAGGGAACCCTTGGATTGGTATTCCGTATTGACTCTTTCTTTGTAATATCCTAATATCTTTGTAGATAGAAGATATCTAATATTATTGATCTAGTGACTATCTCAATCATCAGACAGGATCGTGAGTACCTAGATAGGACAGGATCATGGCAATGGATTGAAACGTGCCATCTGTATTCTCCCGTACCCGTATTGAGCGACGCTCTCTGATTTGTCCCGGATGATTTCCACAGTTGGCTGGACTTTTTCGACTCAATACCTCAGGCTCTTACCTATGCTAACCACTACTAACTACTACCACTACTCACCGCACACCAACCACCATCGACGCTGCTATCCCTACCCCGGCGCTTCTTCTCTCCCCCTCTCCCTCTTCTCTCTCTCTCTCTCCTCCTTCTTTCTTCTTCCTCTCTCTTCCGTACACGTTTGTCCTCGACTTCTTTTCTCTCTCCACCACGCGTCTCGTTGATTTTCGGGTTCTCTCTCTATTCTTCACTTTTCCATCTTCTTTCCTCCCCTCCTCTCTCTCTCTCTCTCTCTCTCTCTCTCTCCACCCTTCTTCCTCCCCCCCACTCATCCATCCGTCTTCACCCATACAACTCACCGCATATCACTCCTATCCCGTCCCATCTAGACAGCTCCTCCTCCCTCTCTTATTATCATATCATCCCCTCCTCCACCGGATTCATCCCCTCCCCTCTCTTCCCCTCCGCTCTCCCCTCATCCTCCTCTTTCTTTACCCCTGCACCTCCCCCGTTCGCAGAGCCTCCGAGAGCTCTAGATTTCCACCATGGTTGTGGCTACGATTAAGTGCGTCCCCCCCCTCTCTCCATGCATCCCTCGATCCTCCTCCCCTCATCCCCCTCATTTTGTTGATCGCCAATCTCATATCGCGATCCCCCTTCCCTTTTTGATTTTCTCACCTGATTCCTCGGTATTATCCGCGCCTGCTAACTCGGTCCCCCTTCGATAGGTGTGTGGTGGTTGGTGACGGTGCGGTCGGAAAGACATGTCTCTTGATTTCTTACACGACGAACAAATTCCCTTCGGAATACGTGCCTACGGTCTTTGATAATTATGCTGTTACTGTTATGTAAGTCGACTTGCAACCCACCAGTCCGTCTCCATCGCGCCCAACCCCGATGTCGCGACGATGCCTCGAGTTCGTGTCGGATCGTTCTCTACTCGGACTCGGCAGCTTTTCTCCTAGCGAGTCCTGACTGACCGTTTCTTCTTTCGCTAGGATCGGTGATGAACCGTATACGCTGGGTCTCTTTGATACCGCCGGTCAGGAGGATTACGATCGTCTCCGCCCGCTGTCCTACCCTCAGACCGACGTCTTCCTCGTCTGCTTTTCCGTCACCTCCCCCGCCTCCTTCGAAAACGTCCGCGAGAAGTGGCTCCCCGAGGTCCGACACCACTGCCCCGGCGTCCCCTGCCTCATCGTCGGCACCCAGACCGATTTGCGCGATGACCCCGGCGTGAGGGAGAAGTTGGCTCGCCAAAAGATGCAGCCCATCCGAAAGGAGGACGGCGATCGCATGGCCAAGGAGTTGGGCGCCGTCAAATACGTCGAATGTTCCGCCCTGACTCAGTACAAGCTCAAGGATGTCTTTGACGAGGTGAGTCGATGCCTCTATATATGGTTGTCTATGAAATCTCGATACTAACGCGATCTTTTCTTCAGGCCATCGTCGCGGCGTTGGAGCCTCCCGTCAAGAAGAAGAGGCCCACCTGTTTGCTGTTGTAATGGAGTCAAATCATGCGTTACCATGTTAGTCGCTTCCTCCTTGCCCCCTTCCAGACCTCCGACTGACCCGGTTCAGATATGTTGCAATGCGTTTGGAAGGTTGGGAGCGTTGACGTGCTTGATCGAGAACTGAAGCCAGAATCTTTTCCTTTTCTTTTGCTTTCTTTGTTGTTTTCTCCCATTTTCTTCGACTGCATGTAAGAGGGAGGCGGATCATCACCTTCACCAGAGGATTTTCTCATGGCTGTCCCCGAATTTCGAGCAATCCTACCACCGATCGATGGCCTGCGAACCAGGATACTCGCCAGTCCTCCCCTCGACACCTTCTCCGTCGGACCATCTATCCTGCACGTCCGATTCATGCCCGCCTCATTCCGTTGATTCACCCGGATCCTTGCTCGTGCCTACCCCCGGCTGTTCCCCGGCTGTTTTCCGCCTTTCTTCCCTTCCACTGTCCATGTTCCCTTCTTTGATTCACCGTCTCTGTCGGCGTTGGAAGTCGAGGCGTCTTATTTTTGGCTGGCTGATGATATTGATCTGTTGCTTCATCTCCGCGATTTTGTTTCCTGCGACATGCTTGTCCGTGACCAAGACAAGACAAGACCAATTTGTTGTGCCATTCCACCCCTTTCCTCATCCCTCGGGACCTGGCTTGCGATGCGATGCGATCTGATCAAGCCGTGATACCCCGGGTTTACCTTTCCCTTTCCTTACCCTCTGGCTCGATCTGTTGCCTTGCTCGATCTGTTTGCCTGGCTTGATGCATATGGTCATCCCGGGACCGGGTTATATATCGTGGTGGGTCCGGGGGTTGTCTTATTGTCTCGGTCTTATATAGCTCGTATGGGGCTTGTATGAGTCAGTAGAGCCTGAATGGAATATATGTGTTGATTGTCTGTGTAGCCTTTTATAGGACGGTACTTGTATTGTCGAATAGACTGTTGTTGTTGGTGAGCAGTCGTCTCTGGGGTTGATAGTATTATCGCATGGGTACGCATCTACTGAAACTGACTGAGAGTGAGTGGTCCTGGAAGATGTCACAATGGAGCCATAATACTCTCATCAATTGTCCTCACTTGATACTCCATATCCATGATAGCCAATAAGCTCTCTCTGAGATACCTAGCTAATATGATACTCCCACTTACAAAGTCCGCACTCTATACCCCACATACATAGTGGCGTTTAAAATAGCTGATACATTCACTACTTAATTGAGTCTTGTTTCTCACCTGCTTTATATATGTATCTTAGTCAAGATAAGCCAAGCTGGAATCAATACGGTACTCGGTTGCTGGTAATCGTAGTTGTCCTGGTTTTAGACTTGATTCGATGCCAAGTGTGATAGTTGGTGAGGTATATCTGGGGTAGTTGGGCTCTCACTAATCTAACTAAGTTCTTACTTTATTTTATACTTTGTATGTATGTTTAACTGCGGGGTGGCTGACGGGGTGTACTAATATATCTGGGGTTGTTGGTTATCGTACATACTCGTGATTGGGTTTTACTTTGGTTATAGGTTATAGTTTATAGTTTATGCTTTGGATATGTAGGTAGGTAATAATTGGTGAGGTATATCTGGGATGGGATGGGATGATTGTGGTGCTCTTGATGTCATGTCTGCGCTTTGGACTCCGTACTCTATGTATGTGATTATGGCTGCGGTAGGTATGAGGCTTGGTGATTGAGGCCTGGCTTTATACTTTATACTTCATGCTTCATACTTCCTGTGGGTGATAAGCTAGGTTTGCGATGGCTAATATCCTCACTTCGTATTTCATACTCATACTCATACTTATACCCATACTTCATACACATGATGGCTGACAAGCTACATCAACCTCGTTGATCCCCATCTACAGCTCATCCTTCGTACCCTGTCCCCTCGAGCCGTCCTTCTTCACCTGCCCCCCGACGATCCCCCCTTCACCCCATACCACCCCCCACCTCCTCCCTCGACCCCCGCTTCACCATACTCGTAATTATCTCAAACGCCGCCTGCGCAGCCGCCAAAGCAGTCGTCTCCCCCTTATTATCATAACTAGGCGACACCTCCACGATATCCGCCCCGACAAGATTCAACCGCTCAATTCCGCGCAGGATCCGGATAAACTCCCGCGTCGTCCACCCGCCCGGCTCGGGCGTGCCCGTGCCCGGCGCAGTAGCTGGATCCAGCACGTCGATGTCCACGGATAGATACACAGGCTGGTCGGGGTCGAGACCCGTTCGCGCGAGAATCCGCTCGACGACGCCCATAGGCCCCACATCGTCGATGTCGTCGGCGTGGATTCGGATGAAGCCCTCTTGCTCGGGGCTTCCCTCGGCCGTGTAATCGCTGTCGTCGGTGCCCGTTAGACGGGTCCGTAGGCCGGCGTGTACGCTCGTCGCGTGGCAGATTAGACCCTCTTTGCTCGCCTTGTAGAAGAAGCTTCCGTGGTTGAACTGCGTTTGCTCGGACTGCCAGTAGGCGGAGTACCGCACGGGATTCCATGTATCCAGGTGCGCGTCGAAGTGAACCACCGTGATCGGCTTCCCGTAGATCTTATGGAGCGCGCGCAGCGCAGGGAGTGCAACGCTGTGGTCGCCTCCTAACGTAACCAGCTTGGGCTTTCCGGCCGAGATACCTTGCGCCCCGCCCTCACTGCTCGACGGCGTCTTGCGCGACCCCAGCTCCAGAAACGCCTCGTACATCTGCCGCTCGGCTAGCCCGTTGTCGAACGGCGTGATCGGGATATCCCCGCAGTCTTTGATCGTCGCCCACGACATGTAGGGATTGATCCCTGCGCGCGTGTTGTAGCTGGTTGCGCGCAGCTGGCGCGCGCTGGCGGCGCGGATGGCGCGCGGTCCGAATCTTGCGCCGGGGCGGTAGCTTACTGCTGTGTCGAAGGGGGCGCCGATGACGGCGATGTCGTAGTGCTCGTTTGGGGTGGTTAGGCATTTGACGGGGTTGAGGTGCGCGAAGGTGGATATTCCCGTGAAGGACCACTTTTGTTTATCAGTATTGATTTATATATGTATACGGTGTGTATGTGTATGTATGTATGTGTATATGGAGACTCACCTCTTGATCCCATTTCTTGAGTAGTTCTTCGCGCTCGGCGTCGGGGATGGCTTCGTCATCGTGGTGGGCGCAGGAGAGGGCGGTTCCGGCTAGGGCGAGGAGCCCTAGGAAGAATTTCATGTTGATTATTGGTGTGGTGTATACTGTAGAGAGTGAATATGGAAGAAAGAAAAAAGAAAAGAAAAAAGAAAAGACGAAGAAAAGAAGGAGGAGATGCTGGTTATATCCATGATCCAGACAATTGATAGATCGATAAGGATACAGTACAATACACATGTTAAATGGTATTGCGCACCCGTAAAATAGCACCAATACAACGTAATACGACATCCACTCTATCGTGAAGACTTTCCCTTTCGGGCCACTTTTTTCATCATCAACTTCAACTCTCGATCTTCTTCTCTTCCGATTCGTCTTGTCTCATTCTTATTTCTATGCCCCCGCGGATTTGCTCTCCTGCATCGTTATCTTACAGAGTATCATCTGGCTTGGCCAATTCATCTTTCTATCTATTCGCCGGACCACGATGCCATGCGTCGGGTTGTCGTCACTGGTCTAGGAGCGGTCTCTCCCTTGGGTGTTGGTATGTCTTTCTTGCTTTCTTTCCTTGATTTAATCCTGCCATACCTACCTATTACCGCTCTGTATCACTATGGATCAATTGATCATCCCCACTTCAACCACTTAATCGAGAAGAGAGGAGAGGGATATCAAGATTCATCCTCGGTCCAATCAACCAACCAACCATCCGTCCCCACTCCTCCGCATCGGGAAGGTCAAGCCTTTGGAGAACCCCTCATTCTATAGTCCATACATATATGTATTTATGACAATGCTAAACATTCCGAACAGGCATCCGTCGCACCTGGTCCCGTCTATTAGATGGTCACTGTGGCATTGTCAATGTCCGTGAGCGTGGCCCCAGGTTCGCGGAGGTACCGTGTCAGATTGCCGCCGTTGTGCCCCAGGGTACGCGGCAGGATGGCGGGTGGAATGCTTCCGAGTGGTTGAGTAGGGATGTATGTTTATCTATATTTATATTGTGCTTGGTGTTGAGCGCCTCCGCTCAGAGACTGACCCGCGCAGGAAGAGCGCAAAATGGCTCGCTTCGCCCAGTATGCGCTGGCCGCTTCTGAGGAAGCTCTTGATGATGCGGGGTGGATGCGGACGACGGCGGAGCAGAAGGAAGCTACGGTGTGTATCACATTTGACGGTGTCTATGGACGGTATCCGCTGACCGTCTGCAGGGAATTTGTTTGGGATCGGGGATTGGGAACTTTGACGAGATCTATGATACTGTCGTCGCCTATGAGAAGGGGGTGAGTCGGTATCCTTGTCGCGTATATGGTTCTAGCGTGCTGACTAGTCTAGGGCTATAAAAAAGTCTCCCCCCTGTTTGTACCCAAGTTGTTGATCAATCTGGGCGCAGGCCATATCTCCATGAAGCATGGATTCATGGTAAGAGGTGATCCTGTGCGATGGCGGGACGTGGCTAAATTTGCAGGGCCCCAACCATACGGCAACGACGGCGTGCACCACTGGCGCCCATTCCATCGGTGATGCCGCTCGCTTCATTGCCTGTGGCGACGCCGATGTCATGCTGGCTGGCGGAGCCGAGTCGTGCATCCATCCCCTGGCCATCGGGGGATTTGCACGAGCGCGCAGCTTGGCCACTAGCTATAACGATGACCCCGAGAAGGCATCGCGGCCGTTCGACGCGGATCGCGAAGGCTTCGTCGTTGGGGAAGGGGCCGCGATGGTGGTCCTCGAGGTAGTCTTCCATACTTATTGAAAGAGAACAGGACAAACAATACTGACTTTCTATAGGAACTGGATCACGCAAAGGCGCGAGGCGCCAGCATCTACGCCGAGCTGAAGGGCTACGGCTGTTCCGGCGATGCTTACCATATGACGGCTCCCAAGGAGAACGGCGAGGGCGCCTTCCTGGCGATGAAAAAGGCGCTGAAGAATGCGCATCTCCCCCCCTCTGCGGTCGACTACGTCAACGCACATGCCACATCGACGGTCGTGGGAGACGCCGCCGAGAACGCCGCTATCAAGACCCTCCTGCTCGGTCCGGGGGGGAAGCAGCGCGCGAATGAAGTGAACATCAGCAGTACTAAAGGCGCAGTGGGCCATCTCCTGGGCGGAGCGGGCGCTATAGAAGCGGTCTTTAGTGTTCTGGCTATCCACGAGGTGGGTTCTTTTTTCGTCTTCTCTTCCCCTTACTGTTTTTCTAATAGAGTTGTGCTAACGGTGATAGAATACCATGCCGCCGACGATCAACCTGCAGCGTCTCGCTGACGGGTTCGACTGTAATTACGCGCCGAACGAGGCCCAGGAGCGCTCGATCGAAGTGGCATTGACCAATAGCTTTGGATTTGGAGGGACGAATAGCTCTTTGTGCTTTTCGAGACTGAGGTGATGCTGGGTTGGCTGTATTTGTATCTTGTATATACCTACCTGCGTTGTAAATGTAAACACGGCTTTGGATTGCATCACCCAATATCCTATCAAAGACGGCAGTAAAGATATATCCTCTTCAGTCAGCTACACTAATCCAGCCATAGTCATCAATAACGAACAAAGAATCAAAAGAATAAAGACCGTAAGAAAGCATGAAGAACAATAGGCCACCACGTGACCACCCGATGCGGAGAGACAGGCGGAACCTCACCTCGACACTACGATAATACTAACTCACTAACCCAGTTCCGACCGACCGATCGATTCAAACCCACACTTCCCCCACACATACCTACACATACACATACACATATACAACCACGGCCGACGACCCGTGATTCCACTCGTTTTACTGCATTTTCCGATTGATTTACCCGTTTGGCGCCCGCCCGCTATATTACTTCTACTCTCGGAGAACAACGGCGAACCGGACGGACGTCGAAAAGGAAAGGAAAGATAGGAGAGGGGGGATAACAGAATAAAGAAAAGAAAGGAGAGTGAGAGGAGAGCATCGATCATGGCGACTAATACTGGTGTTGGTATGTTTTACTGGCCGATACTGGATTGGCTACGGAGTAGCAGGGCTGATAACAATGATAGGTAATCTGGTCGATGCCTCTGGGTATAAGTACTCGGAGAAAGATACGAAGCCGGGGAAGATCAAGTTGAAGAAGACTGGTGCTGGGGCTGGTAGGGGGCGGAAGAAGAATGATGGTATTTTCTCTCTTTCCCGTTGTCTATCTTGTTGGGTATCAGGGGTGTGTATGAGTGTGGATGTGGTTGGCTGACTCCTCCAGATAAAGAACCCCCTCCCTCCCCCGGATCCTCGCCCATTCTTCCTGAAATCGATGAGAAGACAATCGCTGCCTTTCCGACGGGTAAGCCGCGCGAGGAAGACCGCTTGGAAACTGTTATCTGCAAGACGTGCAAGAGGCCGGTCCTCAAGCAGAACGCCGTCGAGCATATCCGCGGCTGCGTGAAAGCGAAGCAGGAGAAGGCGAGGCGGAAGAAGGAGGCGCGCGATGCGGCCAACCGCGCGAAGGAGAAGGTCGATGGGGACGACGAGGGCGCCGGCGCCGGCAGCGTCGGCGGGGATAAGGGCGACGGCGAGGAGTCGTCGATGAAGGGGCAGAAGAGCGCGAAGAAGAGCGCTGTTAAGGGGATGGCGGAGGATGGGACGAAGAAGGGGAAGAAGCGGAAGGCGGAGGCTGAGGACGATAAGGATAGCAAGGAGCCGACGAAGAAGAAGAAGAAAAAGGAGGAGCCCAAGCCGAAGGCCGCGAAGCCGAAGGGCCCGGTTGATGTTGAGAAGCAGTGCGGTGTTACGCTGCCTAATGGGGCTCAGTGCGCGCGCTCTTTGACTTGTAAGAGTCATTCTATGGGTGCGAAGCGTGGGGTGCCGGGTCGGTCGTTGCCGTATGATATGCTGTTGCAGGCTTATCAGAAGAAGAATCAGGCGAGGCAGCAGAGTGAGTCTTTTCTCTTTCTTCTTCTCCTTCTTCTTCTTCTGTTCTCCTTTCGAGTGCTGTTGGCTGACCACGGATCTATCTGCAGAGGCTGCCATCGACGCCAACGCGCCCCTTCAGGACGACCTGGAAAACAATGGCCCCGTCGACTCCGACGAAGAGAAAGACGCCGTCATGGCTGCCATCTCCCGCTCGCATCCGCAGCCCATCGCCACCCACACCCTCATCTCTACCAAGAAGAAGTACCAGTTCGTGCGCATCAAGGAGATGCTCTCCCATGCGCTTGGCGGCGCTCGTGGCGGCGGTCTCTTCTCCACTGGCGATAGTAATCCTCCCGCTACTGATGTTCATCTCTTCACTCCTGTAGAGGAGATACCTATGTCTTTCCCGGAGCCGGCTACTGTCGCAACTGACAATGTAGGCGATGCTGCCGCTCAGTCTTCGGTGCAGGCCTCGAAGAACACGCCCGTTGTGACTAACGCTTGAAGCTCGCTCGGGCTTTGCGTTGGACCTGGGCTATGATTGATGATCTGTTCTTTTCTTTCTTTTTATTTTCCCTTCTTTGTTCCTTCTTTCTTTCCATCTTTCTCTTTCTACACACCTTCACATCAGTCGCGCAATTGGAGCGGGCTCGCAGAGATGGCGTTGGTTGCATGGTTGTTCTACAGCAATGATATGATACCCCGGTGGATTCGGTAGCCATCTTCTTAAATGCAAATCGTGTCTATAATCGTTGTACATGAATATAAGTCGTAGTTGTAGGGAGTGGTCCGTATAGTTACAGACAAGGCACATGATGACTAAGAACCGACGGGCGAACCTGGCCGATCCCCGGCGTCGCTTGGCCTCATCCCGCCATATCTTTACTCTCCATTTTGTCTTGACTTGATCTCTCCACTACGCTTACAATTTTACTGTTCGACTCGGTTAGACTGTTGACAGTCTCTCGTTACACTGTTTTCACCCCACCTGTCGCGCAGTTCCCCGACAGCCACCCGCTCACAGCTCCTGCGCCTGCGGGCCAGAGAGCTCTGTCAAAACTCTCTTCCATCGAACGAACTCTTGATCGATCTATCTATTCACTCGAACCGACCGAACTACCCCACCGAACGCCCTACCTCCCCATATCAAGATCGCAATGAGCAATTCAGTCCCAGACCTCGATGCCGTCGGCATGAAAGCGGAGCCAGGACTGGCGGAACAGTTCCGGCACGAAGTGGCGCATCTTCTCGGACGCTCCAACCCCAACTTCCCCGGCGCGCAACCCGTCAGCTTTTCGTCCAAGCACCTGATGGAGCTTCAGCGCGAAGACTACTACGTGTGCGAAAAGACCGACGGCATCCGCTGTCTCATGTACTTCGCGCGAGGCGAATCCCCCGAAGCCCCCGAGATCCACTACCTCATCGATCGCAAGAACGACTACCGCTACGTCCCGGGCCTGCACTTCCCCCTCCCCAACGACGACACCTTCCAGTCCTTCCACGTCGATACCCTCGTCGACGGCGAGCTCGTCAACGACACCTACGAGGACGGCACGCAGCAGCTCAAATTCCTCGTCTTCGACTGCCTCGTGCTCGACGGGCAAAGCCTCATGCACCGCACGCTGGACAAGCGCCTCGCATACTTCAAAGAAAAGGTCCTCAAACCCTACAACGCGCTCTACGAGCGTTTTCCCGAGGAAAAGGCACACCGCGCCTTCACAGTCGAAGACAAGTCCACGCAGTTCAGCTACGGCATCGAGATGATGTTCCGCGAGATCATCCCCAAGGTCAAGAAAATCCACGGCAACGACGGCCTCATCTTCACCTGCCGCAGCACCCCCTACCGCATCGGCACAGACGAGCACATCCTCAAGTGGAAGCCTCCCTCCGAGAACACCATCGACTTCCGCCTGCGCCTCGAGTTCCCGCTCCTCGAGCCCGACTCCGACGACGAGGCCGACGGCGTCTCTGCCCCTTACCCGGACTACGACGCCATCCCCATCTTCCACCTCTTCGTCATGCTGAACGGAAACGAGTACCGCCACTGGGCGGAGATGTACGTCACCCCTGCCGAGTGGGAAGAGATCAAAGCCCTCGGCCAGCCCCTCGATGACTCCATCGTCGAGTGCTCCAAGGACTCCCAGGGTCGCTGGCGCTTCCACCGTATCCGTGACGATAAGGCCGACGCGAACCATATCTCGACCGTGGAGAAAGTCCTCGAGAGTATCGAGGACCGCGTTACCGAGGACGACCTCATCCGTCTCGCACCGACTATTAAGAACGCCTGGAAAAAGCGCCAGGCTGGTGGTGGTGGTGAGGGACGATCACGATCGCACGTCAACGGAACGATTTGATATATTATGAAAAATGGGGCGAAACAGACAAAAAAAAGGACGGTGCTGGTGGGTAGACTTGGTTTCGTTGATTTTTCTTTTTCTTTCTTTCTTTCTGCGTATCTATAATATTATACTATACTAGACTTTTGCAAGGCGTCGGGCGTTTTCATATGGGTGGTGGGTCCGTGAGTTTTGGACATCTATTATGGACTGGAGAGTTAACCATTACTAGCTACTTACATCTTTGAATTTGTACGATTTGCTGTGTTTCTTCCTTTTTTTAATTCGAGCCACTAGCTAGACGAAGTAGTTGTATGATGACCAACCGGAAGACCACGCCTCTTGTACAGCGTGACGGTGGTTCATATCATATCTACGAAGAGCAATTCAAATATGGGGGCATAGTTTTGCTGGTATAACGAAAGATAAAATTGACATACATAACACAACACACAAGCAGAGACAAATCATACAACTGCTTCAATACATTGCGATTGATGGATGATTTATCGCTTCTTGATACTCACGTCGATTTGGCCCACTGCCCAGGCGGCTATGAAGGTCGCTAGGAGTCCTGCTGTGATGGTTGCGGGCTTGCGTAGGCTGTCCCAGAGGGTGTATTCGTATGTTATCTATTGAATGTTTGCGTTAGTATTATATCGTGATTATGTATTGTGATGGGGTGTGTGGGAAGGGGAGAATTGGGGGAGGGAACCCACCACAAGCTGCGAGTCCCGCGCTTCGTCGGTCAGATCTTCGGCCGTCAGGGTCAGGACCGTGCGGCCCAGAGTGTCCATGTAGGTCTTGAGAGGGGACACCTCGGCGCTGATCTGGTGCGGGCCCGGGAGACCGTTGCTGGTCGACTGGTCGAGGGTCTCGTAGCGGACGTTGTGGGCGCCCTCGGGGAGGATGACGCGCACGACGACCTGGTCGTACTGCACGCCTTCGGGCACTTTCGGACCCTCGAGGAAGGGCACCTTGAGCACGTAGGTATCGGCGGCGGGGCCCTGGCGGAGGAAGCTGGCGAGGTTGTTGTTCCAGCCGATGCGGAAGCTGTAGTTCCAGCCGCCGAAGATGGGGAAGCGCGGGCGCAGCTCCAGCGAGGCGTCGCGGCGGGCCTTCCCTGGGCGGTAGCGGCTGGTCGAGACGTTGCCGATGTCGTCCGTGAAGTAGGGGTCGACGGAGCCGGGCTTCAGCGGGAAGGTGAGCTCGCGGATTGCGGACGAGGGCTGCTGCTGGAAGCTGCTGACGGTCCATTCGACGCGGGAGAACTGGTTCACGAGATGCGAGCCGTTGTTGCGCAGCCAGTAGCGCTCCTCAGTTGCCAGGTTGCCGCCCCAGTGCGACACCTCGAGGTCACGCTCCAGTAGCGACGCGGTGATGACGGGTTTGGTGAACTCGTAGCGCACGCTGACCGGGTACGCGGTGCCCGGGGCCACCTTGGCCGTGTCGTAGGGTCCGTAGGTATAGGTGGTGCCTTGGCGCTCGGGGTCGGCGCCGGACTTGAGGCCCTCCGTGGTGGTGTAGTCGGGCACATTAGTGGTGGGAAGCTTCAGCTTGGTCTTCTGGGTCACCGTCTGGTAGGCCGAGGGGGCGTAGGCGGAGAAATCATAGTTGAGGAACTGCTTGTCGGACTGCTGGATGGCTGCGGGACGGGGAGTGAGCGCGGAGAGGATGGAGTAGGAGATGCCGAGGGTGATCTCCGCCTTGGGAGCTAGCGGTTGAGGAAAGTTGACGGCATAGTAATGGACATCGCTGGAAAGGAGCCAGAGTCAGCTTCGTTTTGCTTTAGTTTTCCCAATCGGACGGCGGCATCCATCGCGCCAGTTCGACAACCGGGATGCGCATTCGCACGGCCATTCTTACCTCGAGGAGCTGCCGACCTTGACGGCCTCTACATCAAACCGACCAGCATCAGGGAACTTCTTGTCGCGCACCTCCAGCGCTCCGACGTGGTTGAATACGGCGGCCGGGAAGGGGAGGTAGTACTCGGATTGCGGCTGTTTATCGACGTTCTGGACGACCACGTTGACGGTCTCGCGGACATACCCCTTGTCCAAATTGGTTGTTCGAACTAGATTGAGGTTCTTAAAGACGGCAGGAGGCTGGAATTCAGGAGACAGCACCGTTTGCACCGTGGGGACGGCGGCGACGGTGGGAGCGGACAGGATAAAGCTGCCGACAGCAGCAGCCACGGCGGTCCACGGCCTCATGGTGGGAATAATCGACCGCACCAGAGATAGATTAAATCCCAAATAGATCACTCTCACCAGGAGAGGATAAATCCACTAGAGAGGAGAGAAGAAAAGGGAAAATGAAGCAATTGGAATGCGACGGGAGGATGATGAGGAGAGGGCGAGTTGAACACTTGATATGCTGAGGTGTCCCGATATGCGGCCTCTATAATGCACCAAACACTATGCCGAATCGGGTAAGTCTGCTATTTGCCAGTTGGCGGCTTATCGATAAGCCCTCGCAATTCTTCTCCGCTTTCTCCGCTTTCTCTCCTCTTCTTCGTTCTCTCCTCCATCTCCTCATCTCCCATTCTCACCTCGCATTCATCATCTCCCATTCATATTTCCCATCCCCCGGTATCACTGCTACGTCCTACACCATCATCACTCTCCTAGACATCCTCATGTTCTCTCTCCGGGCCGCTCGGCGGTTCCCCAAAAGGATCCCTCTTGGTGCCCCTCGACGTCTTCATGGCTTGGCCCAGAGCAAGTTCTTCAACGTCTCAGAGGAAGTTCGCGATGCGGTGGCGGTAGGGAAACCGGTTGTAGCTCTAGAATCGACCATATACACCCACGGTATGCCTTCACCCCATCCCTAGTTCTCGTGCATCTTGTTGACAGCCTCAGGCTTCCCCTACCCCGAGAGTGTCGCTTTGGCAACTTTACTGGAGTCGGTGGTTCGAGCCAATGGCGGCGTCCCGGCTACGATCGGTATTCTGGACGGAGTAGCGCGCGTGGGGTTAAGTGCGGAGGAGCTCATCCGGCTGGCATCCACGGCGGAGCACAAGTCCGCCCTAAAAGTCTCCCGCCGGGACCTAGGCTATATCTGTGGCCTGGTCAGTGCTACCCGGTACAACAACAACATGTGCAATGTCAATGCTAACATCCTGAGTTTAGGGCTTGACGGGCAAACGTCTCCAGGGCGGAACGACCGTCTCGGGGACCATGATTCTGGCGCATTTGGCTGGAATTAAGATCTTTGGTACCGGTGGCCTTGGTACATGACTCTTCCTTTCGCGTCGTCTTCCCAGCTAACCGAGCTTCTAGGGGGTGTCCACCGTGGTGGAGAGAGTTCGATGGATATTTCCGGTAAGTGTGCCTTCTGGGTACTTTCTAAAACCACACTGACTCCCAGCAGCCGACCTCACAGAGTTGGGACGGACCCCCGTCGCGGTGGTTAGCTCCGGCTGCAAGAGCTTCCTCGACATCCCGCGCACCCTCGAGTACCTCGAGACCGAGGGCGTCTGTGTAGGAACGTTTGCCGATGGCCGTGAAGGCGCCGTCGAGTTTCCCGCATTCTTTACCCGAGACAGTGGGTTGAAGAGCCCCAAGACTATCCAGAATGAAGCAGAGGCAGCTGCTATCGTTTGTCAGTGACACTCATTCCATTGGGTTGTCTACATGAAAGCTAATGTGACGCAGACGCCCAATCGCAACTCCCAGTGGCATCGGGTATCCTCTTGGCCAATCCGGTGCCCGTAGAGCATTCGGTTCCCAAAGACGAGATGGATGCCATCATTGTAGAAGCTCTCCGTCTGGCCGATGTGGAAGGCTACCAGGGAAGCGACAACACTCCCTTCGTGCTAGGCAAGATCAAGGAACTCAGTGGAGCCAAAAGCGTGGCGGCCAACCGCGCTCTAGTCGAGGCCAACGTGGAACGCGCGACTCGTGTGGCCGTGGAGCTGTCGAAGCTGGAACAGGCCGACGGAACGCGGAACGAACGGTGAGTGACTTCACTCTCTGATCTGGACCCAGCCTATCCCTAATGTCGAGAGCCACCGTGCAGGCATATGCCAGTGCTCCCAGAATCCCCCCAAGCTGACCAGGCACCTCCAGAGGCAGAGTCGCGGTCTAATACGACCGCCCAAGTCTCCCCAGCACAATCGCCCCAGACCGACGTGCTTGTAGCGGGGTCCCTCGCCATCGACCTGTCCTGTGACTACGCGCCTCTAGCCGGAGAAACCAGCACGACGCCCTCATCGCACACATCGAACCCTGCAGTGATCACGCAAAGCCTAGGCGGCGTGGGCTACAACGTCGCAATCGCATCGCACTACCTAGGCCGCTCCGTACTCTTCTGCAGTGTCATCGGTGACGACCTGAGCGGCCGGGCTGCCCTGTCCGCGTTGCAAAAGGAACAGCTGCCCACGACTGGCATCCGCACGCTATCACCGTCATCAGGTGCCCGCACAGCGCAATACATCGCAGTCAACGACGCCAAGAAGGACCTCGTGGTCGCCATGGCCGACATGGGCATCATGGAGCAGCCCGAGCAGGCCCTCGACTTCGACACGTTCTGGGAGCCCATGGTAGCACAGGCCAAGCCGCAATGGGTCGTCGTCGACGCCAACTGGAGCCCCGCAGTGCTTGCCAAATGGGTGCAGGTCGCCAAAGCACACGGCGCGCGCGTGGCCTTCGAGCCCGTCTCCAATGCCAAATCGCGCCGTCTCTTCGGTGCCGCCGCCGCCATAAAGCCCACGGACACCGTCCCAAACCACGCCGTCGGTCTCGCCGCACCCAACCAGTTCGAGCTGACGACCATGTACGCCGCCGCGCGCGAGAACGGGCTCTTTGAGTCAGACAACTGGTGGCACGTTATCGACGCCATGGGCATGTCGGCAGCGGGATCGCGCGACCGGCTCGTGGCCATGACCTCGGCGGCGCTAGTCGACCAGGGCATCCCGCAGCAGAGCATCCAACTGCTGCCGTTCATCCCGTGTCTGATCACCAAGCTGGGTGCACAGGGCGTGCTGGTCACGCAGCTTCTCCGGCCGGGAGATCGGCGACTGACCGCGCCGGAGTCCGCGCCGTACATCGTGTGCCGCTCACTGTCGGAAACGTCGCCTATCGGGGGTGTGTATCTGCGTCTGTTCCCGCCCGCGGCGCTGCTGTCGGACGAAGACATCGTCAGTGTTAATGGTGCGGGTGATACGCTGCTGGGCGCGGTGGTGGCCGGACTGTCGGGGGATGTCGCGCGGACGGTAGAGGAGGTGATCCCGCAGGCGCAGGAAGCGAGTGTGCGGACGCTGCGAAGTGCTGGGGGGGTGAGCCGGGAGATTAAAGATCTACAACTGTAGCATTTTACTTTGAATTTGAATTATACCCAGTTTACTATATTCATCAAGATCTATGGTGCCGCAACAGACATGCTCTAGATATCTAGCTACTACTAACATCAGAATCAGCTCACGCTCACATGTATCACCATCCATCCACCCCCTACTCATTAATCTCTATCTCACACCCAATCCTCCAACTCCAACTCCAACTACCACATCCAACTACTCCTCCAACATCCTCTCCACCCCCTCCACCCCAACAACAGGCAACCTCTCCACCCCTTCCGAGCCGCGCCTATTCCTCCCGATCGCCCTAAAACCCCCGGGAACAAGCATCGGATCCAAAAGTCCCACCTGCACAAGCACGCCTGCCTGATCCCAATAAACCCCCAACCTCGCCATCCGCCCGCCCACAAAGCTACCCGTCATAACCAGCAGCACGCGCACGTCCTTCCCCGTCGGCGGCACACCAGGCAGCATCCAGGGGATCTCCTCCGTGTGTGTAAATGTGAGTAGCAGCTCGTCGACGACGCGGTCGACGCCTACTGTGCGGGAGAGGAGGCGCATTTTCTGGCTGGGGGCCCTGCGGGGAAGAATTCGGAGGCGTAGAAGGAGGCGATTGTGGTGGTGTTGGACCCGCCGAGCATTGTGGGCGAGCAGTCTATGTGTGGGTTGAGGTCGAGGAGGTTGGGTTCCGTGTTGTTGGTTGTTGTGAGGGGGGGTGGGCCGGAGCTTGTTGAGCTGAGTCGGGGTTTGGGGACGGGTGTGTCCGTGTCGGTGTCGAAGTCCTCTTCGTTGGTGAGGGTTAGGTTTATGGGGCCGTCTGTGTTTGTGGTCGGGTCCTGGCCCCGGGGCGTTTCTTGCAGCTTGCGCCAGTATTGTTCCCAGAGGTCTTCGATGTCGGGGGTTGTCCAGGTGCTGCCGGGCCAGCCGAAGCCACGTTTGAGGCACTCGAGGGAGCGGGTCCATGCGAGACGGGCGCTGATGGCGTCGTAGGATGAGGGGGAACCACTGGAGGATGTGGACTCGGCGAACCCTGCTTCCGACTCCGGGTAGAAGAATAGATGGCAGCGGTGGCGCTTCTTGAGCGGGTGCGTGCTGTAGTCGTCCCAGAGGGAGGGCTTCTGCTGGCCTGGGAGGTGGATCTGGATCGGGAGGAGCGAGAGCATGTCGTAGGAGGAGGCCGTCGCTGTGGAGGTTGTCGACGCTGGGAAGACGGTGGGCGGCGGCGACGACGCATTCGTTTGGTAGGGACATAGCCAGTCTTGTTGGCCGGCGGGGATGTCCGGGTAGTAGGTTGCTAGGGCGCAGAGGCGTGGGAAGGGGTTTGTGGATGTTGTGGATTGGTGGTGCGAGCAGAGGAGGTGGTAGGCGGGGCGGTTGTATGCTATCATATCGAGATTAGCCCTATCTCTCTATAATCTATATGTATGTATGCGGGGGGATACACACCAACAACAGCGAACTTCTCCCCCGGCTCTAGATCATCCTCCCGTTCATTCAGCAACTTCTCTAGTTCCTTGCGATTCTTCTCCGGGCTCTCGTTGGTATCGACGAAAGGCAGATACTCGACTTTGAAGCCCTCCGCCTGGAAGCGGTGTAGGATGCGCGTGTCGAAGTCCTGCGAGCTGGAAGTGACATATAGACGGCGCACGGGGGGCTGATGCACGGAGGTCTGGGTACTCCTTCTGCGCTTGTCGGCGGGGTTTAGTGTGGGTGATTTGGATAGTGGCTGGGTAGAGTTGGTGCTGTTGGAGCTGCTGCGGCGCCGAAAGTGCTCGCGGAGACGATTCATTGCGAGGGCATTGATTGGGGGTCAATGTGGGGGGAAGATGAAGAAGTGTAGGACGGTGAGGGAAAGTATAAAAAGGAGGATGAAAGACAGTTGGGAAGAGGAACAATAAAGATATAAAACCAGAGTCTGATGGGTGCCCTACGGTAAGGCTGGGTAAGGCTGGGCTGACGTCGACGAGTGCTCCGCCCAGCGGCCTTGTCCCGCCGCCTTCCGGGACGGTCTTACGGATACAATCAAGCCAAGTGCCAAGGACTCCGCCAAGGACTCCGCCAAGGGAGCGGAAATCCAGTTGTCTTGGGTTATGCGCTGATGCATATGCATGGTCCCCATTATGATGTATCCTATGCTGTATATCCCCTCCTGCCAAGTGCCAAAGGCTCCGCCAAGGGAGCGGAAATCCAGTTGCCTTAAATTGATGCGCTGATCTATATGCATGGACCCCATTATGATGTATCTTCTGCCGTATATCCCCTCCCGCCAAGTCTTAAAACTCCGTCAACCACCGGCGCCAACGCTGCACCTTCTCCCCTACCCCCTCATCGGCATCTGCATCCGCGTTCAGATAACACACGTAGCCCGGCCGCCGTAAGCTCTGTCGCGCCACCTCGCAGTCCACCCGGATGTCCTCCACCAGCGCCTCCACCGACACGTAATCGTATTCCGGCCGGATGTATCCCAGGATCAGCAGACGCAGCGGCGTACCGTAGAAATCGGGCAACTTATGGAAATGCGTGGGGCCGGAATCGACCTGCGCCGTGGGTGAGGGCTCCGTCAAGCGTGGCATGATGTGGATTTCCTAATTGTATTAGTCTCTCTTTCTCTTACCCTTTTTTCCGAGAAAAATAAAAGAAAGGAAAGGAAGAAACATACAATCGACTTCGTCTTATTCTTATAAAAAGGATTATACCCAATACTCAACACAGCCGGCAAAACCGTCGCCGACGCATTCTTCCCCTCGTAGGAAAACTGGCGCGGATCGAGCGCTACCACGCCGTAGTATACTCCGACGTCGAGATCGGGGTGCTCGGATAACCCGTCTGCTGGAATATTCGCTGTCGGAATGCCAAGCTGATGATCGCATAGCCATGGCCCGTTAGCTCTCAGCTGGTTATGGGGATCTGGGCTGGTCAATGGATGACCTGTTCTTTTTTTCTTTTCTTTTCTTTTCTTTTCTTTTCTTTTTCTTTCTTTCTTCCTTGATTGCTATTTTGTTTTTGCGAAGGAGGGGGGAGAGTAGGGGGTATGTAGGTATGTAGTATGTAGACCAACCTCTTTACTGCCCCGCCCGAACCCTTTAATGACGGGTCCGGAGAGTTGAATAGGATACGGTGGCTCCGGCCCACTGTCAGGGCCGGCAACAGGGTCGCGAGGACGGTCTGGTCGCATTTTAATGGAGTAGGGAGTGTATCGAGGGGAATGGAAGGAGAGGGGTGGATATAGAATGATAATGAGGGGATGGAAAGGAAAGTCGGGGATCGAACGCGGCAGAAAACGGCACTATCGATAAGCGTGGGGCCCTGATTGGATGGGGCTCCACCGGCCGTGAGGTACATCGTTTCTCATAGTAAATCGTAGGGACGGTGAGGTACCTTGAGCAATCTCAGGATGTACAATATTTTGATATTTCTATTAATCTACAAGATGTACATAGATCTAATATGGGTGATAGCCAACAATACCGAGTACAAGTGCGCCTCTCAACAGCACACGAACAGTCCAGTGCTACGTCACTGATATCGACACTGGGTGTATCCCTATCAACAAGCCAGCTGGTAGATTTCTACCGATGGGCGAACCGGCTATGCTTGCGAATTCGGCTGCCGTAGCGGAAAAACAAGTATCTGCAATCGCATCGTGAGCCAATCTCATCGCAACTCAGAAACAAGAATTCATAGAATAGGGACTTACGGAAATGGTACCATGACAAGCGTCAGAAAAGCCAATAGCGAGGTCGCCCAATGATATCCAAGATTGTTGTACACTGCAGACGTCATTAGCACATATGCTTCTCGGTTGGGTCAGACGTATCCTACTTTGAATTCCAAACAGCGGAAACACTCCAGCAAAGCTCGACCGCGCGAAACTGTTCGCTGCCAGAGCACTTGCTGCATAGAGCGGATACGCATCGACCAAAAATGTGAAAATCCCGGAGTATACAAGAATTGTCCTAGGGTTCCATAGGTCAGCATCTGTCGTTCGTTTTCCTCGTTCATGTGTCTTACCCAGCTCCGAAGAACACGCTGCCGATGATCGGCACAATCCAGTGGACGTGTGAATAGATTGTCCAGGCGAACATGAACAGACCGATGGTGACTAGAGGCCCACCGAGGATAGCTGGGGAAGAGCGTGCGTCAGTATAATTATACTCCAGACATCTGACGAAATGAATGAACGCACCAGGAGGAAGCCGCCACTCTGGCTGATATTTTTCCGTCCTGCCTTCATCTTTCTCGTGTTCAGCCTCCAGACGGGCATAAACACGACGCCAGAACGGATCCGACGAGATGGCGAAGACCATGCCCACGAAGAGTCCGAGGAAACAGAGTCCGCGCTGCCACAGCTCGAAATGGTATACGTTGCCAAAGACCAGTTGGAAGGCGCCGAAGAATAGATAGAGGATTCCCAGCAGAATAGCCGAGAACAGACAGAGGTTCAAGCACATGGGTTCCAGGATCAGAAGCAGCATGGGTCGGTAGGTAGATCGTAGCACTGTCCGTGCTACGGATCGATGGAGCCTCTCGATCGGTGCTTGCCACCGTTCATCACCTGTCTCCTTGCGACGTCTCTGTGCCTTGCGTCTTAGGAGTCTAGATGGTGGTGTTAGAATTCTACGTACAATCGTCATCAGGGTCTATCACTCACACAGGATGGTACGTCTCCGGGACGAAGACAATGATCGAGACGAATAGAGCGCCTGTCCAAATGAGAAGCACGTAGAAGGTCCAGCGCCTAAACCACGTAGTAATTAGTACTGCTAGCCATGTTAACTCGCTAATAATCCAAAAAACCCACTTACCATCCCGTAAACTGGTTGATAAAGCCACCAACCCTATAACATGTATCAGTCACTGCAACGCCACGGTAATTCAACGTAGAGAAGATAAGTAGAACATACAGCGGTCCCACCTCAGGCCCAACAAACGGAGAAGCCGTGTAAATCATCATGGGCGCACTGAGTTCATGGCGAGCAAAGAGATCACCAACAGTACCACCCGCAACACTAAGAAAGGCACTCCCAGAAATCCCATTGAAGAAACGGGCTATGATCATTGTTTGAGTATTTTGAGCCACAGCGCACGGAATCAACCAAATCAAGAAAAAGGCGAAGGAGATGATGTAAATATTCCGTCGGCCATAGAACTGAGACACATTAGGGATGTTCTCCTTCCCGCCTTTTCGAAGAAGATGTGCTTACCTCTGAGAGGGGCGCCAAAAACAGCGGACCAAGACCTGCAGGTGTTTATATTAGTTCGAGCAGTGAGTAAAGTAGATCAATAAGCAAGCTCACCAAGTCCCCAGATAAAGAACGACAGTCCCAACGTCGCGACCAACCGGGAACAGTGGAACTCCTCCGTAAGCTGGTCGTAAGTCATAGTATACATCGAAGACGTACACGTCCTGCACACCATCAGACACCAATCCAAAAAGTCCTAGATAAATCACCATCAACTTACACACAGAGAGACCCCAACGAGCAAATGATCACAATCAACCACCGTCTCGGCTTACTGAAATTCCGCGGACAGCTCGGGTCATTCTCGTCCCAGTCGACGGTAAAATCAGCCGCCATAGCATCCACATCCTCTTCCTCATCCGGTGACTTCTCGCTGACCCGCTCGTCGCCCGTGTTGCAGCTATACCCATCATTCAACGACCAGCTGCGCTCCAGGGGCCGCGACGACGCGGAGTGGAGCCTCTGCATGCGGTCTTCATGGGTGGCGTGCGGAGTACTGATGGGCTCGAAGGCTGCGTCACCCTCTCCTCGCTCCGGGGAATTGATTCGCGTGCTGTCTTCGGAGTCGCTCTTTGAGTCGCTTGTGGATTGGCTGTCTGCTGGAACGGGCATGTCCGCTGGAGTGGGTAATGCTTGTCCCGGCGGGGACGAGGCGTGCGGAGCTGCGGACATGGTGGACTAGACTTGACGGACTCAAACGGCGTTCAGTTCCAGGCGGGACTTCCTTTCCCTCCCCTATTTCCGTGAAAATTTCCTGATGTTTTTTAGACCGAATTGAGTTTATGGGACGTTGATTTAGGATCATGAACGATCGTCCCGCACCCCGTAGCACCTCGGAGTTGGCGGGGATTCCGGAATCCAGCAAAGCTTAACCAGTCCAGTCAAGCGCAGAGCTATAAGACAAGAAATCAGTGACCACTTGAGGATTAAGTGATCAGCATGAGAGAGGAGAAAGAAATAATTCTGGGAGGGGTAGTACTAATGACAGCTCGGACCCATTATTCATACATAGTACAAGCACGACTCGGCATCTGAGAGGACCGACAGCCGATAGTCCAGACGTTGGAGTCGTACCTTTAGTCATAGTGACCCCGAATCCTTTGACTTAGTGGATGGATCCGAATAAACCGGTTCAGCTAGCTTTAACTTAACCAGACATCATTCCTGCTGGAGATATGGAGAGATGGACTAGCTGATTGCCGTTCATTCATGCATGATCCATGTGGGAAAGAAAATTCCCGGAATGGCGTCACCCACGTGGGAACCTTAATTGCATTAATTCTGACAATGATATACTTCTACTTCTATACTTCTATACTTCAGTATGATATGTCAGTCCACTCATCGATTCCATTATTCACGTCTATAGTACTGACTACCAAGGTAGTGCCTACCCAAGTAATAAAGCTAACTAAGTCCATCCCCATATCCCTCCTATCACAATCCACCGAAAGAAAAACATCGAAGGAAATCAATCCCAACAACCAATGTAGCAGCTGAGCCGCCAGGTTTTCGTTGCAAAGCCCTAAACAAGTCACCCAAACACCGGGAATTTGAAACAAAAGTAAAAATAAATGACCCGCATCCCAGATACAACGAAAGCAGAGACATACAATCCAGGGGAAAAAAAGAAAAGAAAAGAAGACACAACAGAGGGGGGAAACATCAAATCAAACATCTGTACAGGAAGAAAAAACCGTCACCATCTACACAACCTGGGTCGACTCGTTCTCGCCGCTGCCAGTCTCCTCGGCCCAGGCGCCCCAGAGAGCACGCTTGCCGCGGATCTTGAGCGGGCCGCCGACCTTGTCCGGACGCTGATCGACCTGGACGGCATCCTTGGTCGCCAACACCAGAACCTCGAAGAACATCTTGGTGGCATCTGCCTTGGACGCCTTTTGCTCGGGGAGGATGTCCTGGAACTTGACGCTCTTCTTCTGGTCCGCCGCGGATTCGCCCAGGCGGTCGCGGAGCACGTGCACGGCATGCTTGGTGCCCAGGGAGACCGGGCCGCTGTCTGCCGGTTGGATGGTGTCGTCGAAGGATTCCCCGGCGTGGTCCATGGCGTCGTCGTCGCTCAGGTGCAGTTCCCGGTCCTCCTCGTTTCCGGGGAACTCGATCTCCGACCGCGGGTGCAGCGTCGAGTCCATGCCGACACCCTCGTCCACCGGGACGAGAGCCTCTTCATCGCCCAGGTCCAGGGCGGGAGCGTTGGCCGCCTGGATGTCCATGTCCGCGATCCCGCTGTCCCGCTTCCGCTTCAGCTCACCGGCCTGCTTGACGGCGTCGAAAGATAGCAGATCGCGCAGCTCGGGGGCCCAGCCACGGCCACGGCCACCACCGAGCACGTTCGACACGAAGTCGCCGTTCTTCTGCATGTTCATCAGGGTAAGCAGGACGGGGTCCCGGGGCAAGAAGGATGCTGGTTTCAGGATGCTGGTGCGATCGGCCTGCAGCTCCTTCATCTCGCTGCGGTTGTAGTCGGTGTGCTCGTCCAGACCCATGAGGACCACCTTCCGTCGTTTGGCGCGTTGCGCTTCCTGGGCGACAACCTCCTCGTCGTCCTCCTCTTCCATTTCGTCTTCGCGCACGTCCTCGTCGTCCTGGCCCTGGCGCGCAACCTCCCGCTCCATGTTCGTCATCTCCTCCTCGGGCATTTCGGTCATAACACTCTCGTCGTCGCCGTCGGAGTGGTGGTCCAGCCCGTCAAGCATCGGCTCCGCATCCATTCCGAGATCCATCGCATCGTCCAGCAAGGGGTTGTCTTGCAGGCCATCGGTGCCGAGGTCCATCTTGAGGGGGGCATCGTCCTCGCCCAGGTCCAGCGGCAGGTCGACGTCGTTGAACTTGCCCGCGTCACTGAACAGATCCTCTTCGACGGGGCGGGGGGCCGGCGCATCTCGACCCATTTCCATGCTGTAGTCCACGGCCAGGGGGGTATCATCCTCTCCGATATCGATGTCGACCAGAGTGTGATCTTCGAGGCGTGCGGGTTCCTGGGAGGCCGAACGGCGGAGGCCAGAGTCGGGGAGCAGCTGGCTGCCGAAATCCATCGACGAGCCAGGTCGCTTTCCCTCGGGTTCCAGGTTGAGAGACTGCGGCAACAGCAGGGACGAATCCAGGTTCATGAACAGGTCAGACTCGGTCAGCACGTCGGGGAGCGTGATGCCACCCGGGGCCACCACGGTGGTGGCCAGATCGTTGTTATTCGTCAATCGGAACGCCTAGCCCAGAGTTAGCAAACGATTCTATTCCACAGCTCCGCGATGGTGATCCTCACCATTTTGATCTTCATCAGCGCTTCATTGCAGTCGTCCAGGAGGTAGCGCGCCTTGCGGCTGTAAATCCGCACGACACCCAGGAGCAGCTGGCCACTCAGTCGCAGGGCCATCGGGGCCTGTCCTTGGTCGACGATGGCGCTGACACTCCCTTCGATATCGGACTGCAGGATATGCGACTTGGACAGTTTGCGCTCCAGGTTGGCAGACAACCAGACGCGGGCCAAGGGGCCCGTCTTGGACAGCAAGGTCTCGGAATAGAACATGGTGATGAGTTGGGTCTCGGTCGACCAAGAACACTCGCATCCAACGAAATCAATCCAAAAGAACCCGCCCAACGCGGGGTGTTCTGGGGGTCGGTGGAGGAGTCCCTAGCAACGCCGGTGTGATGACGCGCCGGATGCTGACAACAGAAAAAGGGATCGCCGACAGGACCCTCTTTGATGATGACGGCTAATGCGTCAAACGATCACGATCCCAAAAAAATAAAACACCCACAAGTCGCGTAGTCGAAGGTGAAGAAATCGAATTCGATAAGGACCCACCAAAAATCGCGAGGGTTTGGGTGGACACGGAGGGACAGGAGAAGCCAAGCGAGAGGGGTTGTTGTTGGTGGTAAATGGGGTGGTTGGCTGGGAGAGAGTTTGGGAAGTGGGAGAAGGAGAAGCGGCCGTTTGTGGTGGTGAGAACCTCAGGTTTCAGACAGAATGCAGCGCGTCTGACCGTACGGTACGGTATGGTAAAGAATGGTTGCCAGGTTGCCCAGGCGGACCAGCCTCCCGCGTGACTGTCTGGCTGTGATTGGTCGGTTATGTGGTGGTTGGGGTCACGTGTAGTATACACGCTAGACCCGATGCGGACAGCTCGGGTTAACATATATCCCGGTGCTAGTCTCCATCTGGACTAGTGTTCCCCGGCCAGGCAGCGAGGCATCAAGGCTGCTTGAGGTCAGGCTGTCAAGATTGGAACTTCGATGTATAGAACTTCCAACATCCAACGTCCATCTCCTGTTTAGCTCTCTCCATCTTTCTGTCTTGAGATTGATCACCCTGCCACTGCATTGCTGCTTCTTTTCCGCATTATAGTCGACTCCCTCCTTGCATCGTCCGCCTCAGAAGCTCCGCTTGTTTACAGCGGCTAATTACGGACAGTCTTGCCGCCTTCCAGACCCTGGACCAGAGTCCACGTCTTCTTAGTCTCCCTCTTCCCTGCACTCTTATTTGATGCATCTGCAGCCTGGTCGCATCTGAGAACGTGGCGTCTCGCAATCTCACTTGCCCGGATCTTTGATTTTTCCTGTAGACTTGATTTTGATTCGATTGTGTTGCCTGGTCTTTTTTCCTTTCCCTATCTCCCTCCCTCCCCCTCCTACCTGGATTGCGCTTTTTCGAGCTCAACAAAAGCTTCTTCGCATTCGAGTCCCACTCCAGCTTGACGGGATGATACCGGGTGGTGTCTGAATTGGCAGACTGATTCCCTTTCGGCAAAGCATGAGAGATGTCAAGATCCGCAACGCCTGCGCTCCCTTTGCATAATGCTCAGGCTTCCCCAAGACCGCGTTCGACCACTCCCGCCGGACTGGCGAGCTCGTCGTCTCCGTCTGTAAGTGCGGTCCGGCCTAGTACCTCTCCGTGGCCTCTGTTACGTGTACTAACCAGGCGGTTACTCCCCGACTAGACTTCCACCTCGACATACTCGCTGCTAGACCCTGAGGAAACCGCCGAGCGCCTTCAAACCTCCCTCCTTCATGGCCTCACCCCGGTCGAGGCCGAGATCCGATATTTACGAGATGGACCGAACGAACTCCCCCACGAAGAACCGGAACCCCTATGGCTTCGCTTTCTCAAACAGTTCCGCGAGTCCCTGATCCTCCTGCTCCTGTCGTCCGCCGCCATCTCCTTCTTGATGGGCAATTACGATGATGCCGTCAGCATTACGCTTGCCGTGACGATCGTTGTCACCGTGGGGTTCATCCAGGAGTATCGGTCGGAGAAGTCTTTAGAAGCATTGAGCCGTCTCGTCCCACACCACGCGCATCTAATCCGCGACATTCCTACCCCGGACACGCCCGTGGTGGCCCACCCAACCGCGCCCACCGGCGCCGTTGAGGAGCTGGAAATGCAGGAAGTGGGAAGCCGGAGCCCTGGGGCGGCCTCGGCGGCGCTCAAGGCGGCCTCCACCGTCCCCGCCAATGAACTCGTGGCCGGGGACCTGGTCCTGTTTGCGGTGGGGGACCGAATCCCGGCCGACATCCGGATCACGACGGCCACCGACCTGACGGTCGACGAGTCGAATCTGACGGGTGAGAACGAGCCCGTCGTCAAGTACCCCCATGCGGTCCGGAGCCCGAAGAACCTCGCAGTGCATGAGCCCAAGATCGTCAGCCCGCCTCGATCACCGTTCTACGACGCCCCCGCCACCGGCGCCGTGGGCGCGGATATCCGGTTGAACGAACAACACAACATCGCGTTCATGGGCACCCTGGTCCGGTCCGGATACGGACAGGGCATCGTCATCGGAACCGGCGCCAAGACCGAGTTCGGCAGCATTTCGGCCTCGCTGCAAGAGATTGAAAGCCCCCGCACGCCCCTGCAGGTGTCCATGGACCGTCTGGGTCAGGAACTGAGCTACGTCTCCTTTGGCGTCATCGCCCTGATCATGGTCATCGGGTTGATCCAGGGCCGACAGATCCTGGACATGTTCACCATCGGGGTGTCCCTCGCCGTCGCTGCGATCCCGGAGGGCCTCCCGATCATCGTGACGGTGACGCTCGCCCTGGGCGTGCTGCGCATGGCCAAGCGGGGGGCGATCATGCGGCGTCTCCCCAGCGTCGAGACGCTGGGCTCGGTCAACGTCGTCTGCAGCGACAAGACGGGGACCCTCACCATGAATCACATGACGGTCACCAAGATGTGGCATTTCGACTGCGCGGATCCGTTCGAAGTCCACCACGACATCAGCTCCTTGACGCCGGGGCCCGCCGCTCGCACGATCCTTCGGGTCGGCAACATCGCCAACAACGCCCGGCTCTCGCGGGTCCACGCGAACTCCCCCGCCAGCGCCTCGTCCGCCGCCGTGCTGTCCTCCACGGACGACCGGGCGTCGGGGTCCATCCGCAGCCGATGGGTCGGCCAACCCACCGACGTGGCGATTCTGGACCTTCTCGACACTTTCGGGGAGGATGACGTGCGCGATCGGATCTGCGCCCGCGTGGCGGAGACGCCATTCAGCTCGGAACGGAAGTGGATGGGTGTGATCATCGGCAGCGGCACGCCGGGTGACTCGATGTCGCTGGCCTCGCCCGGCGGCACCAACATTGCATACATCAAGGGCGCTCTGGAGCAGGTCTTGAAGCGGTGCGACACGTACCTGACCAAGGACGGGCGCGAAGTCATCCTGGACGAGCCCCGGCGTCAAGCCGTGCGACACGCCGCCGAGCAGATGGCCTCTGAAGGACTTCGCGTGCTAGCCTTCGCCAGCGGAGCGGTGCGCGACCTATCACGCGGACGCCCTCTTGGCAGCCGATCGGCCACGCCCCATTCGGGGACCAGCCGCAGTGGCAGCGGCAGTGACAACGACGACCAGTACAACGGGTTGGTCTTTTCTGGATTGGTGGGGATGAACGACCCGCCACGAAAGGACGTCCACAAGTCCATCCGGCGCCTCATGGCAGGCGGAGTGCGGATCATCATGATCACGGGCGATGCGGAGACGACGGCCGTGGCCATCGCCAAGCAACTGGGGATGCCGGTCAACGACACGCCGGGGTCGCGGCAGGTGATGAACGGGGAGGATATCGACCGGATGAACACGGAGGAGCTGGCGCAGGCGATCGCGTCGACGGCGATCTTCGCGCGCACGAGTCCAGACCACAAGATGAAGATCGTGCGCGCGCTGCAGGCGCGCGGAGACGTGGTGGCCATGACTGGTGACGGGGTGAACGACGCGCCGGCGCTGAAGAAGGCGGATATCGGCATCTCGATGGGCAAGCTGGGCACGGATGTCGCCAAGGAAGCGGCGGACATGATCCTGACGGACGACGACTTCTCGACGATCCTGCGGGCGATCGAGCAGGGCAAGGGCATCTTTTACAACATCCAGAACTTCATCACCTTCCAGCTGAGCACCAGCGTGGCGGCGTTGAGTCTGGTGTTGCTCAGCACGACACTAGGCTTCAAGAACCCGCTAAATGCGATGCAAATCCTATGGATCAGTACGTGACCATCCCCCCCCCCTGCATTCTAACATCACAGCTAACCCCAACAGACATCCTCATGGACGGTCCCCCCGCCCAATCCCTCGGCGTCGAGCCCGTCGACCCATCAATCATGCACCGACCGCCCCGACCGCGCACGGCACGAGTGCTCACAAAGCCCCTCATCCGGCGCGTCCTCACCTCCGCATTCATGATCATGCTGGGAACCCTCGCAATCTACGTCTACGAGATGGGCGACGTCGACGACGGCGTCACCCCCGGAAAAATGTCCCGGGTAGTCACAGCCCACGACACAACCATGACCTTCACGTGCTTCGTGCTCTTCGACATGTTCAACGCGCTGACATGCCGCAGCGAAGGCAAGTCCGTGCTGCGCGGCGAGCTGCCGCTCTTCGGAAACAAGATGTTCAACTACGCGGTGCTGGGATCCCTCGCGGGCCAGGCGTGCGTGATTTACCTGCCGTTCTTGCAGAGAGTGTTCCAGACGGAGGCGCTGAATGTAGCGCATCTGTTCAAGTTGGTGTGTATCTCGAGTTCAGTGTTTTGGGTCGACGAGGCGAGGAAGTATTATCGCGTTGTGCAGCGGAGGAGGACTGTGGGAGCTGGGTATAGTATGAATGTTTAGCTTAGTTTCTGGTGTATATTCCTGTATAGATGGGGGAGAAGAAGAAGAAGAAGAATCGGTGCATAGCGGTTGTATATGAATGATAATAAATAATGGAGATACGTTATGTTAGCCTTGCACCTTACTTCTTCGGAATGGTCGAGACAATGGATCGTCAATCAATCGATGGATCCTCCCTCCCCGCACACTAAGTAGTCTCCATCCTTGCTGCAGGATTAGTCCCATCCGAACATGGCATCATATCAGACCTAGATTGTGTCTGTACCGGTCTCTCGGGGACGCGCCCCACTTACGAGAGGGGGTCTTAGTAGGTAGGTACTGGGTAGTGCATTAGGTATGTACTAGGTGGCTGATAAGATGGATAGACCGGTGGGTATGGAATCGAGACTAGCTGGGGTGTTGGTATGTGGGGTTGATGTGTAGACGTGGTGGTGGTGGTGATGGTGGTGTATATTAGGGCGACGGAGTATACTAAGTATATATATTTCATTGTAGGTCTACCTTGGTATTGTTGGGGATATCCCTGTAGTACCCCATTAATGAGAACCAGATGAGAGGAATAATTATTAAGTATGTATGACAAGTGACATCATTTAATCAGTCACTGTATGCTTTCCCTCATGTCATACTAGGTATGCACGTGGTATATCATATCCATACTGCGTGGGACTGATTCCACAAGGACACGAGAGAATCCATGAGAAGGACCGTGACCCACTGGTTAAGTAGGTTGTATGAGCTAATTACCTAGTTGGGAGGTCGTACCTAGGTACTAACTACAGTGGTAGCTGAAGTGTTGAGTAGGAGGTATGAAACCTATCATGATTTAATAGTGGCATGGATGTCAAGGGATTGGTAGTGTGGAGAGGAGGAATGTGATTGGCTGGTGGGGGATGATAAGGGTCCAGGGGTGGTGGATTTACGTATATATTATGGGTATGTAATTTTATTATGTTTATTACTATGTTCATTACTATATTTAATTAATTATTATGATAATTGGGAATTAACTGATGTAATCCTACTAGTAGATATTGTAGTAGTAGCTGAGGTAGGTAGTAGTGGTAGAGAGGTAGAGTCATAGTCAGTAGGTCCTAGGTAGGTAGAGATAAGCTCCTAGAAATCCCGAACCGGTCGGAACAGACAGGAAACAAGTGGAGGGTGATTGGTTCCCGAGCGGCGTCGTTATCAGAGCCTCCCATTGCCGATCGACCATCATGTTCCGATCCACTGGCCGGTGGAGTTCCAGACCCACTTGGCTGGCAGTGGCGTTGGGACCTTATCGGGGGTTCTCATCCAATCATCTCTTCCTTTTCAACGTAGGTATCTATTCCTCTCTATCGTGGCTCTACCTATACCTCTGGTAGTGGTAGGTAGGTATGTAGGTAGGTCTACCTACCAGGCTATCTACCTATCTACTACAGTTACTAGGAGGTAGTAGATAGGATGGACACTTATCTATCTATCAGATAGAGCACCCACATACCATTAGAAACGAGAATATAAATACAGGTCAGTTGTCTCCAGTTTAGCTCGATGTCAGAATAGTCAGAAAATAGTACAGTGTCAACCAAACTAATCAATAGTTTCGGTTTCATACTGTTTCATCGCTCAAACTATACTCAATGGTCCCGACACTATGGACTGATATGGATCCAACTCTCCTGAGTGGACTTTCCTCATACTTTTATGATATTCGATCGATATGATCAGGATCATTATATTGATGATTATAATGATGATCCTGATTGACTATAGAAAATGGATCCTACCGAGAGAATCGCCACGAGCGGTATCGGCAGTAAGAGACTTCCATCCAGTCTTGACCCGGATGGGAAAAGTCGGATCCATTTGCCACGATGGAGTCGGAGTCTTTTACGACCTCGTATCTCGAGTACTTCTGTAAGGAAAGAATAGAGTGAGTGCTATGAATGCCAGAAGGATGAAAAAGAAAGTATAATCTCATCCAGCTCATCAAATCATCCAACTCATCAACTCATCCAACTCAATTAAAAGAAACCCAAAGGGAATGAAACGAGAAGAAAAAGAAAAAAAGAAAAAAGAATCCAAGATAAGCAGTGGGGCTGGACCATGATTGGCCGCTGCCCAGGCCGAGTTTATTTTATTCTATTTGATTTTCCAATTGCTTGTTATCTTGTCTATCTTTCTCTCTATCTGATTATCAGTCTCATTATTTTCTTGGATTTTTCCGATTCAGTTCATTCCTTTGCCGCGCCTCCCTCACTTTCGCTTCTCTTCCGTCTGTCTTCTCCTCTTTCTGTCTTCTCTTCTCTTTCTCCTCTTCTTCTTACTCCCTCTCAAGTACTTTCTTAAGTACTCACTCCCCGTTTCCTCTCTCAATTGCAATTGACTCCGGGAATCAAGAGAGAAAAAGAGTCAAGAAGAAAAGACAAGAAGAAAAAGACAAGAAGACAAGAGAGAAAAAATAGTCATCTCCACATCTCCCCGCTGATCGATGCTCTAACACCCTTCTACTCCTCCCATTCGTCCTATCCCTCTGCCCACCTGAGGCCCACTCCAGAAAAGCCAACCGCTTGGCTCCTTTCTCGTCTTTTATATACCTCGACCTCCCCGTCTGCCTTTTCTTCTCCACATCGTTGCGGAGCTCATCTATCTTGCATCCTTCTCCTGCCACCTCCTCGATCATTCACCTGAACATCAACCGAAGACTCATCCAAGACTCTCAAAGCTCAATCAAGACTCAATCGAACCAATCCCTTCCCGTCCAACCTCGATATCAATTTCACATCGACATCGACTCCTGCCTCGACACCGACCCGTACTCTGGGCGGTGGTGATTCATTCACAAAACCAAACGACCAAATCCAAGAAGAACCGTCATGGCCGACGTCAAGGCCCCCTACATCCCTCAATATGCCTCGTACAACTGGACCGGTGCTCCCTCCGACTATGCCAACCTGGCCACCAACGAACTCGGCGGTGACTCCCGTAAGTTCTGACGCGTGACTCACGATACGCTCATCAAGGAGGCTAACCATCCAGGCGTCGAAAACCTAAACAAATGGTATCAATCCGGTGATCAGGCCTACATCATCATCTCCGCCGCCATGGTCATGTGTATGGTCCCCGGCCTCGGTTTCCTCTACTCCGGTCTCGCCCGTCGAAAGTCCGCCCTCAGCATGATCTGGGCCTGTATGGCCTCCCTCTCCGTCGTCACCTTCCAGTGGTACTTCTGGGGCTACTCCCTCGCCTTCTCCCCCTCCGCCACCAACGGCTACATCGGCGATCTGCAGCACTTTGGTCTCATGAAGACTTTGGGCGCTCCCAGTCCGGGTTCCGCCCTGGTTCCCACCTTGCTCTACGCTTTTTATCAGGTATGACAAGATATATCTCTCTTTCTCTCCACGACCAATACTCACCATGGTAGATGCAATTCTGCGCCGTCACCGCTGCCCTCGTCATGGGCTCCGTCGCCGAACGCGGCCGTCTCCTCCCCGCCATGGTCTTCATCTTCGTCTGGGCCACCATCGTCTACTGTCCCATGGCCTGTTGGGTGTGGAACGTCAACGGCTGGGCCTACAACTACGGGGTGCTGGATTACGCCGGCGGTGGCCCCGTTGAGATCTGCTCCGGTATGACCGCCCTGGCCTATTCGATGGTCTTGGGTCGTCGCCAGGAACGCATGATGCTCAACTTCCGCCCCCACAACGTCTCCCTCATCGTGCTGGGTACCGTCTTCCTCTGGTTCGGCTGGCTCGGGTTCAACGGCGGCTCCGCCTTTGGCGCCAACCTGCGCGCTGCCATGGCCTGCTGGAACACCAACCTGACCGCCGCCTTCGCCGCCATGGCCTGGGTGATTCTCGACTGGCGTCTGGCTCGCAAGTGGTCCATGGTCGGCTGGTGTTCCGGCACCATCTCGGGGTTGGTTGCTGCCACCCCGGCTTCGGGTTTCATCACTCCGTGGGCGAGTGTTATCCTGGGTGTTGTTACTGGCATTGTTTGTAACTATGCCACCAAGGGTATGTTCCTCTTCATCATAGTAGCGGTCATATGGAGACTGACAGCAATAGTGAAATTCTGGATCCGCATCGATGATTCCATGGATGTGTTCGCCGAACACGGCGTCGCCGGCATCGTCGGTCTGATCTTCAACGCCCTCTTCGCCGACGACGCCATCGTCGGTCTGGACGGCGTCAACACCGGGTCCGGCACCGGAGGCTGGGTGATCCACAACTACAAGCAACTGTACATCCAGATCGCCTTCATCGTGGCCTCGTGCGCCTACGCCTTTGTCGTCTCCGCCATCATCGCCTACGCCATCAACGCCATTCCTGGGTTGAAGCTGCGCGCGTCCGAGGAGGCTGAATTGCTGGGCATGGACGACGACCAGCTGGGCGAGTTCGCCTACGATTACGTCGAGGTCCGTCGTGACTACCTGGCCTGGACGCCGCAGAAGCAGGAGCAGCTCGAGGACGGCCACCACATCCCGGCTGCCGCCCGCTACGGCATCGGCGAGCACAGCTCGATGATGCTCGACGGACACCCGCCGGTCGGCTTCCACAGCCGGGCGTGCAGCTCCGGTGATTCCCAGATCCAGGAGGTGAAGATCATGCCGCCTCAACCGCAGCCTCCTGTCCAGCCTGTTCAGCCGCCGCCTGTCCAGCCTGCTATGCCGGAGAAGACGGAGTGATTCTTTCTCCTTTTTTTTTTTTATGTTTCTTTCGAATATCCAGCGTGTCATTGGCTGTGCCAATATTGCATGTATGATCTATTATGGATTGGCGTTTGGTTTGTACATAGGTTGGGTTGATACCACTGTAGACATGATAATATACTATACTATACTAAATTTCAGTATTTGAAGTAATCCGACATTCACATACATCAAAATAGTATAATAATAGATAGTAATCACAATAGAAAAAGAAAAGAAAAAAAGTAAAACCACCGAACCCCTAACTAAATCCATAAAAGAAGAAAAAAAAAAGAAGACTAATCCCCCGTCCCAACCTCCAAATCCAACTGACAATTACTCGAAATCGAATAATCCTCCAACGTCAAAAAATCCTTAAACGGCCGCTCCCCCTGCCTCTTCAACAGCAGCGCATTCGGCTCCCGCCCAATATGAGCCGCCACCATCGCCTTGAAATCCCCGATCGTATCAGACGGTAGACACGGAATGGACGTCTTCGTGCCGAGTCTGTCGTTGACGTGCACGATTATCATCGCTTGCGGGGGTCCCGCGGCGGCGGCGGCCGCCGCCGCGCGCTTTTCCTTTTTGCGCTGTTTGCGCGCTTCGCGCTCGGCGGGGGTTTCGTTTTCGTGTTTGGATTTGGATTTGGCGTCCTCCTCTGGGTTGGGTTTGGATGAGGTGGGTTTGTTGTTGTATCCTGCGGGCGAGCGAGATCTCGACCGTCGACGAGACCGTACCGGAGAGCGAGATCGATCGCGCCGATGATACCCCCTATCTAGCCCGCGACTTGCACCATCGTCTCTGCTGTTGCTGTTGGTATTGCTGCTACCGCGCTTATCTTTCCAGCGGAATCCGCCGCTGCTTTGGGCTTTTGGGCGGCGGGGGGGTGAGCGTGAGCGTGAGCGTGAGCGGCGCTCGGAGCGGTCTGCCATCACGCTTGCTTCTTATTGTTGCTCTTTCTTGGGTTGATGGGTGGGTGGTGGGTGATTAGGTTAGGTTGGCCATGTTTGGTTGTTTGGTTTTGTTGGAGTGGGTAGCTAGCTGGGTAGCTGGTAGCTGGTAGCTGTAGGTGGGTGAGGGTCCGGTAGGTTATGGTGGTGGTGTTAGCTTATCGGGTGGTGTTGGTTAGTAATATATTACTCATCATCTACACTTAACTAACTAACCAGTGACAGTAAGTTAACCAACTTCGGGTTCCAGGATTGGATCCAGTATAGATGCAAGATTGTAGTATAAACGTAATCAAATCTATTGAATATTATAATATAGAGTATACTACCTCCGCACCATCCCCCTCACCCGTACCCTCTCCTCCGCACTCAACTTATCAACCACCTCAGCTGTCTCCCCCCCTCGTAGCACATCATCCCACTCGTCCTCGTCCATCCCCACCACCAGCGCCATCTGCGTGCACCGCGCAAACGCCTCCCGGTGTCTGTACCGGCCTGGCGTGCCGTGCGTGCCGCCTACGTCTACAGCTGCGCTGACGACGCCCGATACGTCGCGCTCGAGTCGTGTCGCGCCTAGCGCGTTCACCCGGCCGTGGTAGGACCAGAGGCGCTTTTCGAGCAGTCGTGCGAGGTACGCGACTGTTACTGTTAGGAGGCGGTCGAAGGCGGATGCGGTGAGGATTCGAGACACCGGGAGGAGGAGCTCGGTCCAGCTGTTGGCGAAGCGTGGGCGCACTAGTTCTGCCCGGCTGTTGGTGTCTCCGCTGCTGTGACCGGTGTCGTGGTGGTCGTGGTCATGGTCTTGGTCGTACTCGTGGTAGGCGGTGCTTGTTGGGTCGCGGTCGTTGCCCGGTTGGTATTCGATGTCGCGGAAGGCGTCGGCGAGGATTGGCCGGAGTCGGTTCTTGACCACGTTGTTGAAGACTACTTGGATGCCGTCGGAGAGGAGCTCGGTGGCCTTGGATTCGAAGGAGGACGACATGGTTTGGAGGGTCCGTAGGGCGAGGGCCGCGTCGGCTGGTACCGGGAAGAGAGCGCGCAGGGGCTCTGACTCCTCTGTTTGCCCGTCTGGCCCGGTGATTCGCTTCTTGGCTTCGGTGTGGTTCTGGACGATTCGCCGGACGTAGTCGACTGCTATGTCGAGGTTGTTGATGAGGACGAGGAACGGGATGAGAAGGTGTTCGGGGGGCTGTGCGCCTTGCACCGGTGCCCGCGGGTAGCACTCGTCGCGCATCTTGCGCTGCGTCATGCCGATGAAGTCGGAGCCGAGCACCCGCGACAGGGTGGGCACCACGTTCGTGACGACCCCGATCTGCGACGTCGCCAGCGACTGCTGGAGGACTTTGTTGACAATGTACATGATGTCGTCGACGGCCGAGGTGATGTGCGGCGGATCGGCCTTTAGTGGCCGCTGGGGCTGGAGGGTCAAGCCGGATGGCTGTTCGTCCAGCTGGAAGGCCTTCTCGACGGACCGCCGGAAGAAGAATGTTGTCATCGTGTTGAATGGAGACACCAACCGGTCGTTGACCTTCCTGGCAAGACTCGATTCTTGCAGGAATTGCGGAGCGGTGAACCTCTGGTCATCCTCTTCCGTACCCTATTACCTGTCAGATTTCTCCCAAAGTAGAAGCGGAGGGGAAGGCGGTTACTTACATTGCACGTCTCTGCCAAGAAACGACAGTAAAGGGACCACCGGCCCAGCATGACCGCCATCTCGTTGAGAACCCCATCAACCTCTTTCATATCCACTCCCTCGTCCTCCGCCGCCACACCGCCGTCCTTGCTAGCAGGAGAGCTAGACCGTGGGGTGGTGCTGCGCTGGGGCAGAAAGCTCTGCACGAGGAAGGTGAACGCATAAGACTTGGTCTCAGTCAACTTGCGGTCCATGTGGCGCTCGTCGCTCCAGGTGTCAAGGATGATGCCACCTTGGACATCGGCTTCGACCTGCAGCCGCTCAATCACCCGGTTCATCTTCCTCGGTCCGTAATGGCGCTCCACCAGGCCACCATGTCCGTCTATAATCTGAGCGATGTGCTCAAACAACTTGATAAGGGCATTGGCGTAGAAGAAACCGTCCCTGCTCTGGGCGGTGGACCCCGCGTTGAGGTTAGAGCGCGCGCGCGACGCAACTCCCTGGCACACGTAGCGGCCGTAAACGTCCAGGCCGACCTCGGAGCGGCCGATCAGGGGGAAGAGCTTGAAGAAGCGGGTGATCTTGGCGTCGTTGCTCTCCTTGACGGCCTTGTCAAACTCGCGCAGGAAGAGCCCACACAGCGATTCAGCCGCGTTCTCCAGCGTGACGTGCGGCGCATCCGGCACCTCGGCGGTAGGCACCATCTGCGCGGCGAAGGTCCCGTGGACGACCTCATCGGGGATCTTGGAGGCGCGGTTCAGGTAGGTAGCCGCGGTCTCCCAGTCCTGCGGGGCACCCATGGACCCGGACACGCCCAGCACGCAGGCCTTGAGCTCCGAGACCTGTTCGACGACCTGCAGTGTGGCCTTGACGTGCGACTGTTCCAGGTCCAGACGGCGGACGGCGCTCGAGATGCGATCGGCCGTGGCAGCGGCGTCGGAGAGCATGCCATGGCTTACGGTCCGGGTGGTGGTCGTCTGGGAGCTCAGATGGGCTCGAAGGAGATCCAATCGACCGAACTCGCGCGAGAAGTCTTTCTGGGAGGTCACGAGGGCGTCCAGTCGAGCGGTTACTGAAGCTTCCTGGTCGTGTAGATGCGACAAGGTGGCTCTGATCTCCGCGACGGAGCTGGCGTTGAAGATGTCGGGTGCGCCATGTCCGTTGACTGATGGAGAGACGCCGGACACGGACATTCTCCTTATTAGCGAGCGGGAGTGTGTAGAATGGAATGATCTATAGAGAGTGTGAGAAAGAGGAAGATGAAATGAAGATAAAGGAGCAAGCTGGCGTTGAGATCAATGAGGAAGGCGGTGAGGCTGATAATTTATGCAGGGATATGACAGAAATATGAATGATTCACGTTCTGAAAGAGTATGCAGCTATAACTCTACAATCGACCTTGATATTAATACAAAATAGACAGATATATGTAAATATAAATGTGAATACTATCTCTGTTTGCAAGATCAAATCAAGGTATAGGATATCCCGGGAAATAATATACTCCAGATTGAAGCCACATGTGAACAGTGAGATGACGTTATAGTATGACAGATGCCCAAGGCAGCAACCGCGCCTCGCATCTCCATCATTTTGTTATCATCGAATCAACTTCTCTCTTTTGACAACTTCCTTGCTTCATCTGTACATATTCGATTCCATTTATTGCTGCGGCTGCTTGTTGCCATTCTGCTTATTAGATCGGCTTCTTATATCCTTGACCATCCTTAGTTTCTCTTCTGTTCTTTTCCTTTTTTTTTTCTTTCTTCCGCCACCATCGGTCGCCGTCGCAGACCTCGACACCAGCAGTCCAGGTTCTCCAAACCTGGTCGGCCACGTCGCATCATGGGGAACGAATCTTCGACCATGGTCGATGCGAAGACCCCACCGACCGTGTTGGAGGCGCGGACGGTGGAGGCGCTGGCCAAGTACGTCAAAGAGAAAGGTGTGCGCCGTGTGGTAGTCATGGTCAGTTTCAGAGCCGTTTCCCGTATGATCATCCGCTGATGGAGCTATAATCCAGGTGGGCGCTGGTATCAGCACCTCGGCAGGCATTCCGGATTTCCGATCCCCAGATACCGGTATCTACGCCAACTTAGCTCATCTGGATCTGCCCGATCCCGAAGCCGTCTTCGATATCAGCTTTTTCCGCCAAAACCCCCGGCCCTTCTACGCCCTGGCCCGGGAGCTGGCCCCCGGCAAATACCGCCCCACCGTAGCCCATGCGTTCATCCGGCTCCTCTACGACAAGGGCATTCTGCTGAAGCACTTTTCGCAAAACATTGATTGTCTAGAGCGCTTGGCGGGGGTACCCGGGGAGGTGATCGTGGAGGCGCACGGGAGCTTCGCCGCCCAGCACTGCATCGACTGCAAGGCCGAATACCCGGAGGATCGCATGCAGGAAGCCATCGCCCAGGGAAGCGTGCCCACCTGCTTGCGCTGCAACGGCCTGGTGAAACCGGACATTGTCTTCTTCGGCGAGGCACTGCCGGGGGACTTTTTCGACAACCGCTCTCTCCCTGAAGAGGCCGATCTGTGCATCGTCATGGGTACCAGCCTTCAGGTCCAGCCTTTTGCCAGTCTGCCGTCCTTCGTGTCTGACGGGGTTCCGCGCGTGCTCATCAACATGGAACGAGTAGGGGGACTGGGGTCCCGGCCGGATGATGTGCTGATCTTGGGAGACTGCGACGCCGGAGTACGGCGCCTGGCCAGTGCCCTCGGCTGGGAGTCTGAACTGGAACAGGTGTGGGAATCGACCAACCCCAACCAGAAATCGCGCGAGGCGGAGATGGCGCCCCCCGCGACCCGCGACGAACGGCTGCGCGACGAAGTCGACCACCTAACGGAGGAGGTGGACCGGACTCTGGGGATCTCCGATGCGTATGAGCAACGGGTGCGGCAGCATCTCGACCGTCAACAGTTGAACGAGGACCGACGGGAGAAGCGGGCAGCGGAGGACGAGGAGGATACCGGAGTGGGGGGACTGGCGCATGTGTTTCCCCACCTGGCGCGGGGACGGAATAAAAAGCCATCAGTGATATGAGCCAACGATCCAACCATCATCGGACACGGGCTGCAGGGAGGCGTTTGGCGGTATGAAGATGTTGCTAGCATTATTGATTTTGACGACACGACTTGGCTAGATATAATTTTTGTATTTCATTTGGATTTCTTCTTCGTTTTCTTGATTCTGTTTATTCTGTTTATTCTGTTGTTTGTTGCTACTGTAGAAATGGTTGGTCATGCTATGGATATACCTAGAAGATATGAAAGGATGGAGTTCTCAAGGATGAATTAGGGCTGCAGTCAGGCATCCACACAGCGAGCTATATTAATCGATTCCCGACCTCACGATCAGATCAATGCAGCTATCTTGGAACGATGATTATAACCCAATAGCCTGGTTTATAGAAGACAGTATTACCAATACGGCATACTCAAACTGCAGTTCGGTGAGTGAAATCATGGCGGGGCACGTTGGTTACCATGACGGGTTTAGCGCGGCGAGTGATATCATTTATGTTTATGTAGTATTCTTGTTCTTCTCTCTTCGTATCTTGCTTTGCTTCTCCTCCCACATCTCTTCAATTTCACTTTCAGATCTCTCTCTCTCTATCCTCATTCCTCATATTTTTGTTCGGAGTGACATCCTCCCTCTCCCACTCCCCGGTTCCCCGTCAATCCCTCGAGAACCTACACGATCAACCCCACCTCCGTCAACGAGGCACCTTCGCATTCCACAGTATAGTGCAATTCCTGCATCATGGTCGGAATCGGTCCCAAGGTTCCTCCTGCCCGCAAGGGTAGGTTATGTCAGTCTCAATTGTCTGCTTCCTCGCTGACTTCGGGCAGGTTCCATCCAAGATGTGCCCCAGAACCTCCTGGCCCACATTCAGGAGTTTGAGGACATCTTCACCGTCGATACAGCCAAGCTGAAGGAGGTTGTCAATCACTTTGAAAAGGAGCTGGAGAAGGGTATGTGCAAATTTCCACAGGATGATTTCTCATCCGTTTGGCTAATTTGGTTGTTTAGGTCTCACCGTCGAGGGTGGTAACATTGTGAGTGGACGACTGGAACAACATCCCCTCTTATCTAGAGAGAATCCCCGCTGACAGATCAGCCCATGAACATTACCTGGGTTTTGGGCTTCCCCGACGGTAATGAGGAAGGCACCTTTCTCGCCCTCGACATGGGCGGCACCAACCTGCGGGTTTGTGAAATCACTTTGACCAAAGAGAAGGGCAAGTTCGACATCACCCAGTCCAAATATCGCATGCCCGATGAGTTACGGACCGGTACGGCCGAGCAACTGTGGGAGTACATTGGCGACTGCCTCCAGGAGTTTATCGAGCACCACCATGCAGACAAGAAGCTCGACAAGCTGCCGCTGGGTTTCACCTTCTCCTACCCGGCGACCCAGGAATACATCGACCACGGCATTCTCCAGCGCTGGACCAAGGGGTTTGATATCGACGGCGTGGAGGGCCAAGATGTGGTTCCTCCGCTAGAGGCAGTCTTGCGGAAGCGGGTACGACCGATCTCGCCTTCTCTTGCTTCATGAATCAAACTAAACATCACCACAGGGCCTTCCGATTAAAGTGGCTGCCTTGATCAACGATACCACCGGAACACTCATCGCCTCGGCCTACACGGATCCCGAGATGAAGATCGGCTGCATCTTTGGCACCGGCGTCAACGCGGCCTACATGGAGGATGCCGGCTCGGTGCCCAAGCTCGCCCACATGAACCTCCCCCCCGACATGCCCGTCGCCATCAACTGCGAGTACGGGGCCTTCGACAACGAACACATCGTCCTTCCGCTCACCAAGTTCGACCACATCATTGACCGGGAATCCCCGCGTCCCGGCCAGCAGGCGTTCGAGAAGATGACCGCGGGTCTGTACCTGGGCGAGATCCTCCGATTGGCCCTCCTAGACCTTGTCGACAACCAGCCCGGCCTCATCTTCAAGGGCCAGAGCACCGACAAGCTGAGGCAGCCATACCTGCTCGACTCGTCATTCCCCGCCGCCATCGAGGAGGACCCCTACGAGAACCTGCAGGAGACGTCAGACCTGATGGAGAGCAAGCTGGGCATCAAGCCCACCGCGGTCGAACTGGAGATGATCCGCCGCCTGGCCGAGCTGATCGGGACCCGCGCGGCCCGGCTGTCCTGCTGCGGTGTGGCCGCGATCTGCAAGAAGAAGAACATCCAGTCGTGCCACGTGGGCGCCGACGGCTCGGTGTTCACCAAGTACCCGCACTTCCAGGCCCGTGGCGCGCAGGCCCTGCGTGAGATCTTGGACTGGGCGCCCTCGGAGCAGGACAAGGTGGTCATCATGGCGGCCGAGGACGGGTCGGGTGTTGGCGCGGCGCTGATTGCGTCGCTGACGCTGAAGCGCATCAAGGCCGGTAATGTGGCTGGTATCCGGAACACGGAAGAGATCAAGACGCTTATTTAATCCGTCTTTGGAGTTCGACGAGACCACTTGAGTAGGCGCATATAAAAGGATATACATGTTATGAATACAATGATTTGATACTTTCTTACTTAGCAAACTTTCCTTGGTACATCATTGGCGTCTACTAACATGGAATAGATGGTCAGTTTGTCTGGTTGAACTCTGAGCCTGGCAGCTGCCTGCGAACTGCAGCATCCAAGGACGATCACTTCCTCTTGTTTACACCTCATGATTGATTGCCCCTCCAGCTGATTTGAAAACAGCCGGCTGAACTCGTCATGATGTCACCGCGCAGGGACTATCAGCTATGTAGTTACATATTGCACTAGATTCATTCCATACAGGGTTTCAGGGTCCTCTGACAGGCTACTATTATATTATGCGAGTACGTGGTCCGGTGTTAGGCATCGGAGTTTCTTCCATTCATTCATTGTTTGTGAGCTGACTATTGTTACAGTAGGTTGATCCAAGGACAGGGGGATATCCCTGACGAGTCGTCATGCTATCTTTCAGCCTGGATAGACTGGTTCACCATGTAACAAACAGTTATACAACTCGAGATGAGAACCTAGATGCAATAGCTGAATAGCTCCGAATTATTCATTAATCACCAAACATTCAACCTTTCCAACGGATTCACGCCCCATTCCTGCGGAACAAGAATGCACCACCACTTTGCTTCAATTTACAGACAAACAGTCCTTGACTTCAGAGACCATATCCAAAGTTAACCACCTACCACTCCCATTGCACTCTTATGGTCTACATCAACCAGACCATCCCAGCAAGAACAATCCCAGACATGTTTCATCTCCCAGAGACAGGGAGAGACAAGGCAGGGAGAGTACTGACATCGTCAGCCAGATTCAAAATCCCAACTCAATAATCCGAAGCAAGGGGCCTCACATCCCTACCTTCCTAGCTTATCTAGGTAGACATATGATCAGGGTTCACTCCGTGAACTTTCTCCGATAACGCATGCTGAGCTAGGAGCATATGTATGTGTCTTCCACGAGGGTACTTCATCTGACACTTTTCCTCTGCTTACTTGTATCCAACTCTATTCTACTTTGTTCGACATTCGCAAAGCATAACTAAGATACTACCTACTACAACCTATAACGACAAAATGAAACTATCCATCTCACTCCTGGCTTCGTGCGCAGCCATAGCAATGGCCCTCCCCCAACTAGGCGGCGACGAAGGGGGCGCGGGCGGAAGTGCGCCTGCTATGCCTGGAGCGCAATCAAGAGGGAAATCAGGAGGACAGTCGAGCTCAGGTGGAGAGCAGGGAAATATGGTATGTACTGTCTGATTTTTTGCAAAATGAGCAAGGAAGAAAGACGCTGATTGTGGTAGAAACCGGGGTATAATTCGGTGAGTTGTTGTTTGGATATTCTCGCCGTCTGTGAAATATTGCAGTTGGCTTCGTGGGATGATACAGGTGTGGTTTGGATTAAGTTGACTGACTGTTTGTTTTCTGCTATGGTGAATAGCTTCTGGACGCAGTAAGTTTCACACACCTTCCTCTCCCTACATATCACTTCAGAGAAGTAAATATGCTAATACCTAAACCAACAGCTCGGCATCGACGTAAGTCCCCATCCCATCCCATCCATCCATCCTATCCATCCATCCTATCCATCCATCCTATCCATCCATCTCAACCCACAAACCAGACAAACCTAAAAGAAAGAAAGAATCAATCTAACCACCAACGAAACAGAAACTCATCCTCAGCCCCGTCGCCGACGCTATAGGCAGCCTTGTTCCCACCCCCTCGTCATCCTCGTCGCCATCCTCGTCTGCGTCTCCATCTGCCTCGGCTTCGGCCTCGGCCGAACCGGATTCGTCGCCGTCGGGGGCTGTGTAGCTGTCACGGAGACTTATTTTCTCCATGGAGCTTGGTGGTGATGCTTGTTTGTTTGCTAGAGGGTGGGGGGTTAGACGATATGTCTATCTATATATTGTGTGGAGTCGAGATATGGTTTATGGTGGGTGGGTGGGTGGATTGGATTGGATACTATTGTTAGTCTTGATCATTCTTTATCATTCTATTTGTTTATTTATTATTTGGGAGGAGACTCTACGTGGTAGGTAGGTACCTAGTATAGGATGTATGTCGGTCTTGGAATTCAACTCCCATTGGGTTTACTGGCTGCTGAATTGATTGATTGATTGATTTTATATTGAATATTATCTATCTGTATTGGGATTGATATACCCTGTACATGATCAGTGGATGACCAGTATTGTATATAGTTAACTAGTATGTCTTTTTCTGAGGAATGGGTCTGTGTATATAGGCATGTATGTCCATAAACTAACTGAGTATAGACTAGGTACAAACTATCCATTCACCCATCTATATGCGTAGTAGATAATACAATCATTCATTACTTTTGTTGTTCTTCTTTTCCCGGTCTTATCACATACCCTATCACATCCCATATCCATCTGATCCCATATATCAATATCAATATACAACAACCACCCACCATCTATCACTTCACCCAGTGTCTAAAATCTACCCCCTAATCTCCCACAACCGGATCCTCCCCTGCTCATTGCCCACAGCCACCAGCTCTGAATTCGGCGACACGGCCACTGACGAAATGCGGCCCAGCGGCGTATTGGACGTCGGCCAGTTGCGGTAGACCGTGCAGCTTGGGAGGTGGACTTCATTATTTTGTTAGCTTCTAGCCTTCTCGGGGGGGATATTATATACAGAAAGTGAGGAAGGGAGGGGTTAAAGAACATACCAATTCTCAATGCGTCGCGCTTCCATCGACTCGCCATCACGAAGAATTGTCCGTCTGGCGCGAATACCACGTGGCTGATGGGCGTTGTGAGTTGGTCTAGGGCGCGGATGGGTTCCGGGTTCCGCGGGATGGTGGGTTCGTTTGAGGAGGAGGAAGAAGAGGAGGATTTGGCAAGAGATGCCGCCCACGGTCGTCGGTCGTAGACGTTCACTACACCGCTGGAACTGCCGATCGCGACGTAGCGGTCTCCGCCTAGCTCGGAGCGGCCGGAGCGGCCGCCCAGTGTGAGGACCGTTGTGCCGACGGCGCCGGCGTCAGTCCAGCGCGCGACGACGCGGTTGAGCGATCCGTCCCATTCGGAGACTTCGCCGTTCTTGCTGACGACTGTCATGCCTTCGCCGTCGCTCCACCAGGCGAAGTCGGCGACGCCGCCGCGGCCGTCGACGCGGACTTGCGCGATCCATTGCGCCGTGCCGGAGTTCAGCACGTTGATGAGGCCGCCGCCCTTGCGCGAGGAGCCCACCAGGCCGATGTAGCGGCCGCAGGGCGAGAGCTTGAATCGCTCCATGGTCTTTTGCTCTTCTTTGCGGTCCGCCGTCCCGTTGACTTTGTCGACTTTGCCCGTGTCCAGGTCCCAGATGTGGAAGTATCGTCGGCGGCCGGAGGCGAGGATCTTGTTTCCTGTGGGGGGCGCGAACGCCGACGTGTGGATTGGCGTCTGGCGGATGTGGAAGGACGTGAGGAGGGGGTTCGGGGCTGGCGCGGACGGCGCAATGTGGTGCAGGAAGAGCGTCGCTGCTGGTCCGGAGGACAGCAGGATGGGGTAGTGGGGGTGGAACGCGAGCGAGTCGATAGAGGACTTGAGTATACCTGTTAGCTTCATATCCAATTTCGAACCGCGTGTAAAGCGCAAAATATACCGGTTGATCTTTTCCGACATCCTTCAAACGCTGGATATCCAGCGTCTCCTGACGCAGCTTTCTCTTCCCGCCAGGGTGCGTCTGCTCCTCCAACTTGGTCAAATCCGTCACGCCCTGCAGCAGCTTCGCCAACGGCTGCGTGGAGTGCGCCTCCTCGTCGTCCGAATCCATCTCGCGATCCGAGTCTGAATCGTGCTGGTTCAGCTCCGGGTTCGCCCACTCGGGCGTCGGGTGCAGCTGCAGGAACTGTCTGCGCAGACGTCGGACGTATTCCTTCCCGCTGATCACATCCTCCGACTCGGCGACGCGCAACTTCCGCAGGCGGTTCTGGCTCGCAAGAGACACTGTCAGACGCTCGTCGTCGCTATCGTGCCACAGGGCAGGCTCGGTCAATGCGCCGTCTTCTCCGTCGGATAGGGCTGTAGCTGGGTTTGCGAGATCCGTAGACACAGGCGCAGCGCCGGAATCGAGGAAGAAAAGCTAAAAAAAACACGTCAGCCTGATCCCATCCAGCAAGACTTGCCCCCCTCTCAGGTAAAGGTATACAAACATCAGCATCATCAACCCCCTCCAAATCGCCCTCCCCATCCTCCCCACTCCCAACACTCTCATCATCACTCCCCACGGCAAGCGTCGCCAAACTGCGATTCTTCAACGCCTCATGGAACCCCTCGTCGTCGCCAAACAGCATCCGCTCCAGCTTCTCCTCCACCTCGTCCTTCTCAGGGACCTCATCCGAGTCGTCGCCATCGGCGGCGTCCATCTCGACATCGCTGTCGTCGTGGACGGGCCGGCCGGGCTCGAAGGGCGAGCGCGTGGTGGTTTTGGCCTTTTGGCGCGTTTTTTGCTTGAGGGCTGTTTTGGGCATTGTGAGGGCGTCCTGTTACTGGTACGCTTTAGTGAGATAGAGATTTTGACAAGGGCCGCGAGAATAGGTCTGGTAGATGAGAGATCTGGGATTGTATGTGGGCGACAATAATTTTCTTCGCCCGCCCGGCAGAAAAGGGCGGTGAGTTCCGCGGTGGGTACAATGCAAGGTACTATCAATACCGTAAAATAACGGACTCGATTGTATACAATTGCAGAAACTATGTAACAGACTATGTATATTGCGTCTAATGGATGATTTTTGACACTTCACACACCGCACCTATACATCCAGTGTGAAGTGACTTGCATGAGCAATAAGCGAAATGAATGAATCCAAGCCAACGCCCGTACTCGCAAAACCAGTGCGTGGACATCAGTCGATTGATGTCTTCTTTTTAGGGGCCTACTGCTGGGTGGCAGGTTTTGTCGATAGCGACGGTCGGCCGTGATTGTGCTCGGCACCAGAGTTGGCGGAGGAGGATGACGTTGAGAAGTAGTCGCCCTCGTGCTCATACCGTGGCAACTGCTCCTTGGCCTGTGCGGAGTTTTCCATATCCCGCCTGGTATCTTTGCCCGACTCGTCGTCCGATTCGAGCGTGTTATCCTCCAGCCCCGCCAAGAGGCCATCGTGCGGACCCCGCTCGTCACCGGACGCCTCGTGTTCCCGACTCTCTTCCTCTTCCAACTGGTGAGCGGGCTTCTTGATGAAGGTATCGATGATGTAGTACTGGACGGCGTTCATGATGAGCGGGAACAGGAGCATCACGAAGAAGATCTGGACGCCCGGGTTGCCCTCGGTCCAGCGCAGCGCCCAATCGCCCACCTTGACGATGAACGGGATCAGCTGGATGAGGAAGAAGACACAGATCTTCATGCCCAGCAACCCGACAAAGTAGATCATCGACTGCTTAAACCACCAGGTCGCGCGGGGCGGGCGACCATAGTTTCCGGACTGGATGGATTCGGGGGGGTTGGCGAGAGGGGTGTACGAGGCGAGCCGATTGAGGATGTACAGGATAAAGATGAGAATGGGAATCCCCAGAGTCGTCTAGCATCTCATCGTTAGCGGGTGATCCACGGGAGCATGGGCCGCGGGACGGCCGCAGAAGCCACAACTTACATCGATGCCCAGGTTCAAGATGTAGAAGGAACACGGGTTGGGTCTGTAGTCGCTGGTAATCTCCAACTGGCCGGCCGAGAACATGGACATGAGCAGATTGGCCAGGTGCAACATGGCCGAGCCGAAGACTTGCTTCGAGACATCAAAGGCCCAGACTTTCAAGGGCCGTTGCGGGCGTTCCCTCCACCGCTTGTAAACGAGTGATAGAAGCGCCAGCGCCCCCAGCGCGGCCTGCACGAAAAGGGAAAACGGCCCCAGGAGCCTGCATTCGCCCGAGTCCTCCCCATCGCCCTTGGGGTCGGGTCCTGCCAACGGATAGTGGATTTTTTGGGGAGACGATGACGTCGTGGTGGTTTTAGTGGGAGAAGCGTCATCGGCCAATGCGGCGACGTTATGGATAAGGAGGGCGAGGGCGATGGCTGACACGGCCCTCGCCGAGAATGAGGGAGACATAGTCATCGTCCTGGTCAATCTCGTCGATATAGACGGTGGGACGGTGGGAGGGGGGTCTGGTTTCCCTTCGCGGGGGAAGCCAGATAGCGTAGGTCACTCGACGGCCACGGTTCACCCGCGATAATCCCAACGAGGAAGAAGGAAGGAAGGAGTAAGAAAGATGACGACAAGGGAGTGGGACGAGTCAATAAGAACCTCCCTATATGAGCAGGGTGGTTCGTGAGGCAGACATGCGGGCCACGGTCCAAAAAGCGATAGAAAGATCGGAGTAGTAATAGTCGGAGTGGATCAGGTCCCACCAAAGCTAGAAAAGGAAGAGAAGGAGGGGGAAAATATATACAGTTGGGCGTACTCCTCTACCAGCAAGGAGGCTGAGCCAAGTGGGAATTTATTGAAAATGTGGTGGAGAAGTGGGAAGATGAAGATGACAGATGGAGAGAGAGAGAGAGAGAGAGAGAGAGAAAGAAAGAGGAGTAACGCGACGTAAGAACGGGGGGCGACTTAGTGCTCCGTTGGGGCTCCGGCAGTGTTAGTAGTGAAGAATGTGACCAACAGGCACTAAGGCATCCTACGCCGTCCTTATGCCTACTCCGCCCCACGCCAAGTCGGATTATCTTCTACTTACTATTTTCTTACGGTGTCAATCTGGTATACGAATAATTATATTTATAGGTGTAAAAAGGAATGAAAAAAAAATAAAAATAAAAATAAAAAAAATAAGAGAAGAAATGATAGAAAAAAAGAGAGATCGAGGTATTTGGTTGACATTACTGTCTAATACTATCTCATATACGGACATCAACGTAACTCCATCATAGTCTCCGAACTTGAAGTCTCCAACGTCGTCCAAAAGTATTCCGGAATCCAACTTCTGTCATCGTGAAGAAAACCGATCAAAGAAAAGTATAAAAAAAAAAAAAAAAAGTTTCATTATCCGTCTATATCACCCCCAATCAATATCTCAATATCTTAGATCATCATGCGCTCAACCTTATCCTTCAGGGTACGGATCTGTCCCATCAGGTCAGAAGCCTCGTTGGTGGTGATGCTAGCAGCGATCACAGGGCGAGAGACACCAGTGGCGCGACCCAGGGCGAGCTTGCTGGGGACGAAGATGTAGCTGGTGTTCTTGTCCTCACACAGGAGAGGGATGTGGAGCAGAATGGCCAGAGGGGTGGTGTCGGCCGCGAGGATGACCAGCTCGGCAGTACCGCGGTTGAGGGTCTTGGTGGCTGTTCAACTGTTAGTACAGGTACAATATAAAATATGTGAAATGCACAAATGCAAAATGCGGCTTCATCCGGATGGGATCATCTTACCCTCGTTGGCACCCTTCTTCAGCTGGCGGTAGTGCGAAGCCTGCTGCACAAGGTCCAGCAGCTGCTGGGTGAGGGCCTCATCGGCCAGGGGCCAGGCTATCAAACAGATACAGATTAGTTGACTGATCGCATCGGAAGATCCTCCAGTTGGGGAAATAAAAACTTACCGGCATTGGGTTCGGCAGACATGATTCTTTAAAGATAAAAAAGAAGAAGTTGAATGAGAGAGATGGCTCACGGCTATGGATCACTGCCGACGGTGCAGGAAAAAAGATGGAGGGAAAGTGAGAGGAAGCGAGGCGTAGTGGTTGAAAATCAAGAGAGAAAGTCGAGATGAAGGAAAATCTTGAAAAGTGAAAGTTCGCCCGGTGGAGACTCGACTTAGCCGGATTGGGTAGGCGGTGGACTACTGCATATGGATGCCTGAATATTGAGGCAATGATGTGCTCATCATTATCGCTCCATCCGATCGTTATCATGATCACCCCTCCTCCCCTCCACTGCGAATGCGACAGGGTTGGATGTCCCGAGAGCTCTAATTATGCCCCTCCATACCGTTGTATTCTCATGACTAGTGTCTCAAGTGAGGACTGTCGATTAGTTTGTAGTCAATACTGGGCGACAGGCGACATCATAATTCCATGTCCTATCTGATCAAGATTGATACCATACCTAATGTAGAAGATACTCAAACTACTCGGTACTAGTTCGCGCGACTTCAGATACGCTACAGGGCTTGGGTGCATGATGCATATCAGCCAGATTAGGCATCCGTACAGGAGCCTTGTCCCCAACTATGGAGGGTAAGTGCCTGGTGCCTGTCGGAGTCGGCCGTTGGGCGATCAGTGCATACTCCACCAGACCCTTACATATAAAACACCCATGTAGACAAGTCTACGTTGATTCACACACCGCTCAGGAAGACAGATTGAGGTCAGATCGCCGACCGTGGTCGACCATTGGAAGGATTATATTGATAGTAGAGATTCAACTGGTATAATTGGACCTGATCCCAGGATGAAACAAAACCCATTCTGTATCCGTTCCCCGGGGGATCGGTGACCCGCGCGAGCGATCCGTCCACCGGCCGGCCACCATCCAGACGGAGAAGAGCCATGAAACCCATCGGAGTGAAAACGCCAGAAACCCCACAACCAGCCCATGATAACGTGCGGCGATGTGCCTGCAAAGGGTACGCAAAGAAACCGACAAAAGAAAATCCGTAACGTCATTCTATACCGTGTTGTTGTTTGAGACGCTCCAGATTTTCCTGCCTTTCCGCCAAATCCTCTTTCGATTTAAGCATTTTCTCTGGCTGGTGATATAGTACTGTTCCCCATTCAAGTTAGCCTTCCTATCCAATCCTGGATATACCGTCACATCGATTTCTAGGACCACCTACCGACGAGATATCTGTTCTGAAAGTTGAACCCATTGAGCTTATCGCATGCCTGTTTGGCGTCGTGTACGTCCTCGTAGACCACAAATGCAGTGCCCTTGGAGTTGTTTGCGATTCCCTGTCGTATTTGTCTGGAGGTTGTCAGATACTCATCCATCATTTCTTCTCTTCTCTTTCTCCCTCTCTTTCTCCCTCTCTTTCTTTCATCCATTCTTTTTCTTTCTTTTTTTCGTTCTTGTTCCGTGGCAGGGTGGCGCTTACCTGATGGGACCAAACTTGCCGAAAAGATCAAAGAGCTGTTCTGCGGTCACGTTGTAGCTGTACAGTCCATGTGGTCAGTAACGGACACCAGCATGTCGACTCGACTCGTGGGGTCCTCGGGTTCAGCGTACTTGAGGTTCTTGACAAAGAGAATCCTAGCATCCCGTTAGTCCCGATCCCGATGACATTTTTTTAGAAAAAAAAAAAAGCAAGAAAAAAAAAAAGCCCCCGAGATGCAATCCAGTCCAACGGTAAATGCGCAACAATCCAGGCGCATCCATATCGACCAGAACTGGCGGCGTCGTTGGAGGGGCAAACTCAATCCAGGCGAGAGGCACCACAGACTTACCGATTGGCTTCGGGGGCGAGCTTCCGGCTCATTCTCGGGTGGGAAAAAGAACAGTCTAGACAGAAGGGCTCAAAGGGAGAGATGAAGTCGAGAGGATAATGAACAGAAGTGGGACAGAAGAAAAGGCAAGAAGGGAGGGAAAGCGAGGAAGACAGAGGGAGAGCAGAGGCAAGTTCTCCGTTGCAGATGAAGCAACGAGGTTCGGGAACGGGAGTCGCCTTCTGTATTGGGTTTAGCGGGAGTGGGAGCCTCAGTATGATCGATGGCCAACTGGTGAGTGTTCTATGGAATTCATGGGACAATCAATGTAGGATGGACTGAGGTAGAAGATGTTTGAATAGAACACAGATGGAGATCAGAAGTGAGGATTGAATCAGAATCAAGGAATAAAACTGTCTACTCTGCACTCCGTACTGCAAACGATATCCTGAGTGGCTGCCTCAGGCACACGCATTCTGCCTGCCTCAGCCCGCCTTCTCCTCCCCTCCTCTGTCTCTCTCTCTCTTCCATCTCCTCCTCCTCCTCTCTCTCATCTTCAGTCTCTTCTCTCCTCCCCTCCTCTCCTCTCCCTCTTCAACCTCTCTCTCTTCCCTCTCATCTATCAATCGCCTTCCTTGACTTCTCTATCTTCAATCGTTTGATCTCTTCTCTTCATCTCTTTGTCTTTCCATCCTGTCTTCGCAGTACCACACCTGCGATTGCCCGCGTCCGCCTCCCTCGGTGCTGTGCCCACCCGCCGCTACCACCACCACCACGTCCACCACGTCCACCATCACGACCGATCAAACTACACCACCGTCCTTCTCCTGTCAATCGACCCACCAATCCGTCATCGGTTTGGCCGCAATACTCCTCTTTCGTCTCGGGGAAAAAATCTCCCCCCCCCCCCCTTTCGAGTCTTCGGCGGGATTGCCGACCTGCGATCTCCGACGGCGCCAAACCTCTTGCCTCCTTGCTGCTCTCGACTTCGATACCATCTCTTTGTCCCCATACGGCGCCCTCCATCCCGCCAGGAATGACTGCCTTTTTGCCTGCGGTGGCCTCTCTTTAGCCCGCGTGGTCGAAGATTTCACCCCCCCCACTCAACCTCTGGTTTTTATCTACCGCAGGCATTTTTCCTCTGCGCGTCCTTCCCGCCCTCCTTTTCTTCTGACCTTCTCCTCTCCGACTCCCATCTTCTTCCGTCGACATGATCAGTGCTACCTCGTTCTTGAACCATCCCGGTACCCGACCGCCCCGGTACCGCACGCCATCCCCCCCGCGACGCGCCGTCGAGCCGATCTCTCCCTGCACCACCGCCGACTTCCGTGCGTCCTGGGCCGACCGCGGGGTCCCCCGGGCTGCCACGGTAGATCGTTCTCGCTTCTCCCCGAATGATGGTCGACCCAGGATCGCGGAGGGGGGCGCTTCCCGGCGGTCCGGTCATGGCCGATCAAATTCCACCATCGATACCCTTGCGACCATTGCGTTGGCCACGAGCCCGACCTTCGCACCCCTCTCCTATCGCCCGCCCTCCCAGAACTCCGCGTCCGCCATGTCGCTGTTCCCCTCCGAACCCGCCGACTCCGCCGAACGGCCCGCAAAGCGCCCGCGGTCGGAGAAAGACCTGTCACCCTTCCACCAGCCCGCTCCGGCGGCCGTGCCGGACGCCGCCTCCTCCGTCTTGGACAGCATGAAGACCGATGCAGAACTTCTCTTGAACTTTGCGCGACCCTCGAACTTCCCGCCCATCTCACATCCACCCAAACGCGTCAGTATCGATCAGTCATACCCCTATCAACATGGCCATGATATGAACGGCCCCGCCAGGACGGGTTTGGGAGCGGCGCCCACGGGGCCGCAGGGCTACAGTGGCCCCGGCGGCGGAGGCGTACCGCCCTCCCGCATGCGATCGCAGTCGGATGGCTCCACCGCCGTCTCGAGGCCCATCATCCACGGGATGAGGCCCAGCACGAGCGCGTCCACGCTGCCACCGATCCCGTGGCAGGAGGAAGACGGGGATGCCGGAGACCGGTGGGGTAACACCGCCATCGACGATGCGCCTGTGGTCCACCCGGGTCCGACGGCGATGACGGGTCCCGACGCGACGCCGATGCATCCGCCGATCAAGAAGGGCGACGAGACCGAGTCGCAGGCCTCCGGTCAGGCCAGCTGCGCCGCCTGCAACCTCGACCGGATCCCGGTGGACACGGAGGACCTGGACGGCGTGACGTGGATCAGTTGCGACGGCTGCAAGCGGTGGTTCCACATCGTCTGCGCCGGGTTCAAGAACGATCGCGAGATCCGGACCGTCGACAAGTTCATCTGCCGGGGGTGTCGCCCCGTCCACGGACAGACGACCTTCGTCCGCAAGTCGTCCCGCGCCCGGACGTCCATCGACTATGCGGGACTGAACCAGGGCCTGGTCAAGGCCGCCTCCGACGCGCTCGAGCACCATTACATCGAGCCGATCCGCGAGGGCAAGATCCACTTCCTCCCAGAGTCCTTCCCGCGGATGCGCCCGGAGCTGGTCACCGCCGAGTACTTCGAGCGGGGCAACGGCATGTCCGAACCCATTGTCATCCCCGCCTGCTGGAACACCTGCGACTCGGTCCCCGCCGCCGATCCCGACTTTGACGCGCTCGCCGGCGACGCCTCAACCCGGGAGATGTTCGACGAGCTGCTCGAACACTTGCCCGCGGACGACGAGGACCGGACTCTGGAGCCGGTGGTCGATTGCGGCCAAGACCAGTTGGACATGGTGCTCCCCCGCGGCTTGACCGTCCGGGCGGTGGCCGAGCTGTACGGGCCCGAAGAGCGCGTGGAGGTCATCGACGTCAAATCCCAGCAGGGGGAGGACCGGCGCTGGACCATGCAGAAGTGGGCGGATTACTACGAGAGCACCGGGGCCAAGGTCGTCCGGAATGTCATCAGCCTGGAGATCTCCCAGAGCAAACTGGGCAAGCTGATCCGGCGGCCCAAGGTCGTCCGCGACCTGGATCTGCAGGATGCCGTCTGGCCCACCGAACTCCAGGCCGTCGGCGAATACCCCAAGGTCCAGTTCTACTGCCTGATGTCGGTCGCGGACTGCTACACCGACTTCCACATCGATTTCGGCGGATCCTCAGTCTACTATCATATCCTCAAGGGCAAGAAGACCTTCTTCTTCATCCCGCCCAAGGACAAGCACCTGAAGAAGTACGAGGAATGGTGCAATTCGCCCGCCCAAGACGACACCTTCCTCGGCGACCAGACCAAGGAATGCTACCGGGTGGATCTCTCCGAGGGCGATACCATGCTGATCCCGTCGGGGTGGATCCACGCCGTCTGGACGCCGGAAAACAGTCTGGTGATCGGTGGGAACTTTCTGACTCGGCTGAACTACGGCATGCAGATCAAGATCGCCAAGATCGAGAAGGACACCAAGGTGCCCCGGAAGTTCCGATACCCGTACTTCCAGAAGATCCAGTGGTACACGGCGCTGCGATACCTGGAAGACGACCCGATCCCCCAGAGTGTCTCTGACGCCTTCGCCCACGACGAGAATCACCGCTTCTACCGCGAATATCCGATTTACTACGAATTCGGCGAGCGCGCCACCGATCACCCGCTCGGGTCCCCCGCTCACAACTCCCGCTTCTACTCTCAAGCGGAGTTGGAGGGTTTGCCGGACCTCGCCAAGTATCTCCTCCGGACCGCCTTGATCGCCAACGGTTATGCCATTGAGGGCGTGACGGTGGACACCCGAAACGCTATCCGTCGCTCGATCCCCAAGGGCGTTGGAGACCCGGTGGAGACGGTCCGGGCCTTCGGGATCTGGGTGGCCTGGAAGCGGGGGAACGAAAAGGCGGCCAGCTGGACGCGCCCCGGCGTGATCGAGAGCAACGCCAAACTGACCCTGGTTGAGAAGAAGCCCGCTGGGAGGCCGAGCCGCCGCTCGGAACGCAATCAGGACAGCCAGCGCATGTACACCGAGCGACAGGCTGTGCAGCGGTTTCCCGAACCCTCCGAACCCCGCGAAATCCCCAATGGCCATGCCAGCAGCGGCGGCCCCCCTCTCCCGTCCAGCAGCAGCAGCAGCAGTGTTCCCACGACATCGCACTCTTCGGGAAATCCTCCGGCCGAAGAAGCCCCCCTCCCCGTTCCTCCTCTCAAACCTCGCAATACTCCGCGTGGCTCTGGTCTGGGCCCGAAACGGGTTGCTTGCGATGCTTGCCGCAAGCGCCGCATCCGATGCCACCACAAAGATGGAAACAGCGACGCGATCTCGAGTAAGCAGATGGCTGTTGGCGCCTTCGCGCCGGGGAGTCAAACGTCTCTGGCGCACGATGCCGCAACGGCTCTAAACTCCTTGGCCGCCATTGCATCTGAGGCAGGCCTCCCGGACGGCGGCAGCGGGGGGACTTTGGATCCTCTCGAGGCTGCCGCCAAATACGGTTCGACTGTCATGGTGACTCCGCATACGGCCAGCAGGTTTACGGATATTGGCCCGGATGGTACCAGTACCGGGAAGAAAGGACGCAGTAAAGCCTGTGACGACTGCCGCAAGAGCAAGGTTCGTACATGTGCACTCCCCCGCCCTTCGGATGCGAATCAATAACTAATGTGGCTCAGCGTCGGTGCATCCACGACGAATACGGTAGAATCGATCCGATCAAGGCACAGGAGCGCGCGAAACCTCGAGCAGCGGCGTCGGCGAAACGGCCTCGCCCAAGCGAAGAAGGACCTCTGTCGACCATGAATAAGAAACCGAAGCAGGAGAGCACGTCTCCCTTGATGCAGTCCGCACATCTCCACGGCAGAGGCGATCCGATTTCGGATACTCTGGACATCCAGTCGTCTCGGCACTTCGAGGGGGCCGTGCCTTCCGACAACTCTCTTGCAGACATTTCTTATCCCAATCCGGTCGCCGACTTGCAGCAGACGGACGAGATGGACATAGACAAAGACGTTATCCTAGGACAGACGTCGTACGCATCGCCGCCCGCGTTCCAGACGGATCCCGTTGTCACGAAGGATGTCAATTCGACCTCGGTGTCCTCCAAGCCGACCAATTCGCTCGTGTCGCCACCCACATCACAGGCCGATGAAACGGACATCCCCCACGAACATGGCGATGGTGAGGGGGAGCACGGGACGATCATCCATACGCCGACATCCAGTTCCCGCCATTCCTCCCGCCAACCCCGCCATCTTGATCGGTATCTTTCGGAGACACACTCCAGCACCAAGGCGAACAAACCAGCAGCCCACCCCGCACTCCAGCGCCGTGCATCATTCAGCGCATCTGGCACACCCAAACGCACGACCACGCCAGGTCCTTCCTCAGGGTTCAAGAAGTCCTCATCGCGGCCGTCGTCCTCCCACGCCAAGAAGAGCTTCTTCCCCTCGGCCGAGAAAAGAGCCGATCGGTCGACGGCCTCGGCCGCGTCTCCGGGACCCTCAGCTAAGAATCAGCGACATGACAAGGCTGGCTCCGTTGACGGGGAGCCAGACGCCGAGAGTCTGCGTCTGATCCGGGAGCTGCAGGAGCAAGAGTTCGGGCTGCGGAAACGGTCGACGCGAGTGTAAGCGAAGCCGGCTGGCTCGCTGGGAGACATTTGCTCTTCGCCACGACGTGATATGATTTCTTTTGTGCCATCTGTTGTTTTGCTCGCTTTGGTTGAGGATAAGGCGTTTCTGGGATGGGGGTGATCTGGTGGACATGGGGCCTGGTGTCTTGTTCCCTGGTTGTTCCCTGGGTTGTTTATGTGGGTGGTTGGTTTCTTTTAGTTGGCGTTTTTTCTCTGGCTGGCCTTGTCTTTCTCTTCTTCCTCTCTTTCTCTCTCTCTCTATCCTTCGCGTCATGCTCTCTCTCCCTCCCTCCCTCTCCCTCTCTCTCTGCGCGTGCGTATGTGGTGTTCAGCCTCCTTCCGAACCCACCGCGTGCGCTTTTCTAGCCTGTTGGATTCGGCGTTCATTGTGTCTATCTGGGAGTTTCTAATCCTGACCGGTTGATTGCTGCTTTGTTTTTTATTCTCCCATTGTCTCGGTTTCCTGCGCTTCGATATCACCTTATTATTCCCATGGAAGTCTTGTTTATGTGTTTATCTGCCTGCTTGTTTACTTGATATTTATTAACTACGGGGAGTCTATCTTGAGTCTGTTGAGGCAGTTCAATTTGCAGTTCGACCTGCTTTTTTCCTTCTCTTATTTCTCTTCTTCCTCTTTTTTATCATCTTCTGCCTGTCTGATCCAAACTCCAGACCCCCAACATATTTTATTCTATCTTCATCTCCTTCCACTCTCAATAATCTTCTTATCTCTCTTCTAATGTTTACCATATTCCCCCCGCTCAGCTGTCTATCGATATGCCCAACGTTCTTTCTTTCTTCTTTCTTGTTTCTTTCTGACTTCCCTTCCTTATCTTATTCATGTTCATCCTGCCCCGGCCCCTTCCATCACCCCTTCCGTCAAGTTAGTTAGTTACTGGTGTGAAACGAATGTAATCAATCAATCAATTCAATTCAATTCAACTGGTAGTTCAATTCTCATTCATTCATTCTTTCTTTCTTTCTTTAGTCTCTGGTTTAGTTAGATCTTCGAATTCGACTTTGTAATTCTTGAGGTGGTTCTCATTTCCAACTAGTCTGTCTACCTATCTATCTACCTGGGTACCTACCTACCCACCTACCTACTATGCTCTTCGACTCTTGGTAGATAGTCAATAGTAGCTACAGTACCTATGTAGGAAAATGCGTATATACTAATCCAATAGTGTATAATATATAACCCTTTCTAGAGATCCTTCAGCTAACTCGAGAGATTCCCAGGTGGCGTGGAAGGGAGTGAGTGGATGTTCACTAATGTGTTTGCTCACTTCGTAACTAATTATGGCTGGTAGAAGCGCCGGTCTCTGGAAAGATGGGGTTGAGGGAGTTTTGGCTTGAGCCTCCTGGTGGGAAACGAATGTGGTTGGGGCGGATTTGCATAGGTGGGTCGCCATCGCCATGTACAATGCTATCTAAACTCCACGTTTAGCTGCGATGTCACTCTAATCCATCCAGGCTTGTTATACTACGAGAATTGGATCTGCTACAGGATTGGACATCTAAAGGTACCGTAGACCGAGAACCTCACGCACTAACGTATTTACCCAAAATCATTATTCAAGTCTTCACATTTAGCACCGTAGCTCCACAACGCCATCATTGCCTTCCTACCAGGTGGGGCGAGAGAAGCGCGAACTCCCCCGACATTCCCAAGAGCACTCATCTAGTGGAGAAAGCTCTTTCCATCACCCTGCACTCAGTATTGATCATGTAACACGTTTCCGTCATAGCCGTTCGTTCTCAACAACCTCCCAACCAACTAGCCATCTAGGCGATAAGAATGGAAGAAAGGATAGAGCAGTAAGAAAGAAAAAAGAAAAACAAAAGCTCATGGGGTATACCCGACATAAAAATAGCACCAGGAAGCAAGCCAAAACAGAAGATCCAGTCCCATGAAAGTAGGCCAGCCAAAGGGAATAATACCAGACGGGGCCCGACAAATTTAGGAAGGGTATGACGGCGGCGTACTGGAATTAGAACTGCAGCATGCGGTCTAAGAATATCGTAAGACACGTTACCCTCTCTATGAGAGGTATTCTGCGGGGTCAGGGTTGACCCAACGCTTGGCCCGTTTATGCTCCCCAACATAATCCTTGATCACGCATGGACTCGTATCCGGTCCCTGGCAGACCCTGCGACGATTGAGGTGCTTGAACCGGGGCCCCACGGGCCCATTCACGTAATGGTACTGTCCTGCGAACCGATATTGTCGCTCGTCACCAAGCGGGTAGAACTTATCACCCCAGTGGCCTTGGAAGTAGAACCATCCCGTCGGGGAAGACGGGGTGGCCGTGGAAGCGCGCAAGTCATCTTCGCCAAAGTCATACGTGTACGAGTGGGAATTCAGAAGGGGATCCCACAGCGGCCCACGATCGGTCCGGTCGTGGAGTAGCCCCCAGGGCAAGATGTAGGAGTGGATGCCTGGGGTGGCATACATGGCATGGGTCCCCGCGGCGGAGTAGATGACCGGCTGCAATCGATCACGGTTAGCACTTCCCGAACGTGGTCCGGGTGAGTGGGGAGGGGGGGTGGGCTTACCCGTTCGCCGATCTTCTCAACGGCTTCGTAGCTGTACGCCTCCCCTGCCGAGTGTGCGCTGAAGAAGAGTGCCTTGGGCTTTCCGTGGTGGAATCGGACCAGACAGTGCTCCCAGTCCCCAATGTGGTTTCCAAACCGTACGTTCAGGACCACATTCCCGAGATTGAAGCTGTAGAAAAAGAACCAGAAGGCATCGATGATGCCGCTTCCCTTGTCCATCACCAGCAGGATGGCCGGTGCATCACTGCGGCCCTTGGACGTCTCGGCGTGAATTGGTTCCCCGCCATACCGCTTTCGAAGCTCATCACGCACAATCTCGTCATCTTTGAAATTGAGGATGTCTTCTGGCTGGGGGTAGCCAAGCGCATCCGGGGACATGCCGTCGAGGTCCTCGTCCGCTAGTTGTGCCGCGTCATACCATTTCGCCCGCTCCTCAGGGGTATCGTCCGGGATTCCCCCGTCAACGCGGCCATCCCAATCCGCCCAAGATTGTTCGACATCACCGCTGGGGCTTCTTGGGATATTCTTCTCGCCTTCCATCCAGGGAGGACGGTCCTCCACGTTGTCATTGCTGGTCAGGAACACAGGATGCCCATCCTGCCACTGGTTCAACTCATCCAGGTCCTCCAGAGAGGGGTGCTGCTCTTGGGACTGAATGGGAGTATAGTTCAGCGTCGGGGTGACGTGGTAGAGATGCTCCGCGATATCGCCCGGCCAGAATTGCTCGTCCGAGAACAGGTGGACGAGAGGCGCATACCGGAAGACATAGTCGGGGATGAGGCGACGGGAGCGTTCCGCCTCGTCCCACGTCTCGTCGACAGCGTCTGTCCCATTCCACCAATACGATCGCCACGGCTCAGCGTCTTCTTCCTCATCCGCTGAGGGGGGACCCCGCTGGCCGAAACGGGGACCAGCGGGGTGGAAATGAGCGGTCCCACAAAGGCCGAGCCAGCGACAAGCTTTCCGGTCCAGCCAGGAGGGGGAGGACGCGATCCAGTGCTTCTCGTCGTTGTCTTCGGCCGACCAGACAAACGCGCGCGGGTTGACGGCGCGGACCGCACTGTTGACGGTGACATACGCAATCAGCGACGAGAGAATGACGATGGCGGCGGTGGCCTTTTGCACCATCTGCTGTCCAAGACTGGGATGAGCCGCGAGGGCGGAGTCGGACGGTGACTGGGGATGACCGGGCCGTTCGACCTCCTTGGTCGCCGCGGGAAGCGTGGCGGAGTCGGCGGTAGCGATGACAATCTTCCCGGTCGGGGTACCACCGTCAGGCCGAGAGACAATGGGGATTGTCAAGGAGGACTCCGCGGAAGGGATGAAGAGCAAAGGACCCGGAGCATGGGATCGAGGAACGGGATTACAGAATACAAGGTATAAAAACAAGGGAAAGAGATAGCAAGAAAAGCGAGACCATCGGGCAGCCAGGCCCGGAAGCAGAGGAGGAGGCCACACTATAATAAGGGAAGCACGCACGAAGGCATTGTCCCGTCAGCAGTGGTCGAGAACAGCTGTGGGAACAGCACGGTTACCGAGTCCAGCAACGAACTCTATGAGTGGGGGAAGGAGGGGGCGACACGAGCCATTGACACTGGACTAGACTGAAAGAAAAAAAGAAAACCATAAAAAAAGGGAGAAAAAGACTAATTACAATGAAGGATACAGGGGGTTATGTGACAGATGACTGGGCAGGAAAGAAGGTGAGACCGGGAAAGACGGATGTGGTTTAGGAAGTGTCGAGATAGTGGATAATTGGGAAGGAAGAGTCCAAATCAGAACAAGCATTAAATAGTAAAAAATAAAAAATAATAAGGAATGATTTCTCAAGAGACCACAAGGAGGCAAGATAGTCTGCCAAGGTCCAGTTTTGATGAGTTGGAATGAAATGCAAGAAGGGAGGTGTAGAAAACGGAATGGAAGTCGACGGATGCATCTTGACAGAGCATCCAGAACGAGCGGCGATCAGCCGTGGCCCATTCTTCTGACTTGGCTTCCGCCCACTGCCGGGTGGCCAATTATGTATGTACCAAAGACACGGGGTCACCGACGTAGTGGAGAGATAAGAATGAAGCATGGGGCCAAGGATTAGAAAGCGGAGGTAATTTCAATCATTCATGCCCCATGACAGTTCTAGCAGGGCACGCAAAAGGCAGAGAACAGAATTGTCAAATGAACGGCGACCACAACTCTTTCATGGCCCAAGATGAAGGATTCCAAATCACCAGGAAAAGAAAAGAGAGAACTCACTCAGGCTGGCTGATGGGGGGTATGGATGATAAGTCGAACAATGACCTTCTCAAGTATGGAGTAGACCATAAAAATGGGTCCGACGATAGATGAGATCGAAAGAGGGACGAGCTGGTGGTCTTGATAGAGGATTGATATGCGGAAGGTTGAGGTGGTATTGATTTAGTTATGGTATCACCACCATCACCGCCGTCAGTTCCCACTAAAAAGGCGGGGAGAGAGGGAGAAACAGAGAGAGAGAAAGAGAGAAAATGCCGGAAGAGAGAGGCGGTGGTAAGGCTGATGTGATGTCGGTCAGTAAGCCCACAGTTGTCGTACCTGAGACAGAACAATGGACTGTGGTCGGTACCTATTGGATGCGGAGTCAGTCAGAAGTGGATCAGGTCGGATGAGGGGGCGTCTGTTAAGTCGTTTCGACCGTGGAACCATCACCGTACCAAGAGAGCGGGGGACTCGGTCATCATTCCAGTTGAGAGACCGGATGCCAAGGGGGGTCTGTGAGGTCTCTCTTTCCCTCTCCTTTGTTCCCTCTTCAGATGTAATGACGGAATGAGGAGGAATGGAGAAGTGGGGAAGATGACGACGGATGGAGTGAGGTTGATCAGATCGAATCCTATAGTTAGTATGGATTATGTCAGCAGACGCGAATCATCCCGATACGCTCGGGCCAATCAGAACCCACTGATCTGCAGCCCGTCACCGCCTCAATATGGAAGGTTTGCCTGAGGCGGGATTCAGGTGTCCATCGGTCTTGGCGCGTGTGGATCAAGCTTGTCGCATTGCCGCATCCCAGTATATGACTTTTCACAGCTTACTTTACTCACCTTATCCTTCTACATTATCTTCAGGATATATCACTCACTACGACCGATCAATTGCATGTATTCTGCCAGAAATTTCATGGAATTATAAACAGCTAGCAACCTGCTCTGACCATGCAGGCGCATCCAGAGCCAGCGTCGGTGCTGGATCCGGCCTTGCTAGCGGACACTCACCTGCAGTATGACCAGGATCTGGATTCGGACTACGAGTATGAATATGAATACGACGAACAAGAGACTGAGGTAAAGCTCGCCAAAAGAATTACATGATAGACCAAAAATTCTACGACAGTCCAGCTGACCCGTGAATTTCCCCCAACAGACCTTCTACCTCAACCTAGACCTCACCTCTCACAACGGGCCCATTCGGCCACCGCGCAAAAGGCACGACCCGACCTCCTCAACCTCCACCCCCGCGCAATCCTCCTCCGCATCAGCTCTACCCCCGCAAGCCGACGAGAACGAGTCCACCCTAGCAAGCACCGAAGTGGACCAGACCCCCGCAGAACGAGTACAGATCCTCGGTCTACACACGCGCAACCCCATCGTTTCCTACCAGAACCAAATCTTCAGCTGCTCCTGGGCCGACCAGATAGGCACAGAGCTACTCTTCACCCAACCCGAGCCTGCGCCCGCACCGGAGCCCGAGCCAGAACCAGATTCAGAGCCCCGAGCAGCCCAGATCACCCCGCTCAAACACACCAAAGACTTCGACCTCCTCGCCGCCAACAGCGTCAAGATCCTCGGCCGCAAAGCGAACCTCATCTCCAGCGCCGGCCCAGCAGGATCCATCCCCGCCGATCCATCCACCACCTCATCCGCAGACGGCGTCACCGGCGGCGCATCAACACCCGGGCTGCCTCCCACGCGCCGAACAGGTCCCGCAAGCACCAATACCAACCAAGCGCGATTCCTAGATCGCCTGATCAGCCTCAAGCAAGCCAAGGGCGAGACGGACCCCGTGCGCAAAGTCTTCAGCCTCAAGCGCACGCAGAACCTGGAAGACCGCTTCCGAGGCTGGGTGCAGACAGACGAGCAGCTAGCGGAGATCTCTCGGCTCAACGATGCCGCCACACAAGGGAACACCGACGCTATCGCGCAACTAGAACATCTCTACGCGCAGATGGGAAGCCGAGAGGCTGATGAAGACGCGCCTCCAGAGCGTTGAATCTAGCCTAGCCCTTCACCCGTGGCCCGTATTCGCCGTTACTCGGACATATGGCAATTCTAGATTTTCCTTGAACTCACTGGAAATGCCTCCGCTCCGGTTCTCCGTCCGTCGGCTTTACTCCCAGCATCAGGGCCAATCGCCGATTATCGCCACCCGGTCGTATTTATCACGTGACAATATCCGCCGAACCGAGGATGTTCAGAACAGCCCGCCTGATTAGCTGCTGCTAGCTAGGTATTAGCATATCGCCGCGTATCGTCCGCCCGCGCGCCCGCGCGCCTAACAAACACCTCGGGCCTCGTTTCGCATGCGAGATTCATTTCCACGGGAGTGTAGTGGTCTAGTCTAGGCTTCCGTTGTTTTGTTTTCTCAGCCTGATAGCTGACCCCACCGAACTTGACGGAACCGGTTTCGTTCGTTCGTCCGTTCGTTCTTTTGCCTGCCCATGGGATGGCGTCATGGTTTGGTGGTTTTTAGGTGACTCACTTTGCTGAGCCTCATGTCTCCTGGCGTGAATGAAGCTTGGCTTGAGGCTGTGGGAGAGATATTAGCTTAGCTTAGCTTGGCTTGCTTCTTTTCTTTTACTCCCAATAGGTGGCAAACGCTCCTCTAAACCTGTCATATCGATAGTTATCCAATGATGATCTCTCGCGGTGCGCGAAGCAGACATGTCATGTCATGTCATGATAGTTCGAAATAGAAAGAAAAAGTCAAGTTAGCAGATATTGATTAGCTTGTTATTGGTGTTATTGGTGTGAGTGTCAGTGTAAGTGTAGGTGTGAAAGCGTATAATCTAATACCGTATCCCATTAAGAGTAAAAAACAAACCCATTCCATGACATTTGCTTTTCCTTCTTCCGATTTTCCTTCCCTTGCCTGTCCTTTCCTTTCCTTCCATTTCCCATACTGTATCAAGACAAACAAACAAACCCATGAAACAAACGCGCAGACCGACTGGAATGGACACATCGCTAAAGAGAGAGAAAAACAACTAGAAAGAAACAAGAACCCCATATCCATCTGTAGTAAAAAACGAGAACCCAAGTGGCCAAACGAAGATCAAGCAAAGGAGGGCGCTATCAGACTTGTCTGTCTTGTCGGACCAAGTCACTGAAAACAAGACGTATTCCAAATTCAAGCCCGTTTGGCGTCTATCGTCGGTCCCCAGAATGATGTTGCGCCTTGCGATTCAACAGGAGACGGAGGCGGGGGTGGTGGTGGGAACTCCAGGTTTGCTTGGGGGTTGAGTTCGAGGTTGATGGACTTGGGGACTTGACTGGAGGCCATGATGGCGCGGGAGATGTCTTGTGTGAAGGTGGAGGGTGTCATGATCGTCGGAGGACTGCGACGAGGGGCGGCGACTGGGGTGGCCATTGTGCTTGTTTGGAGGTTGATTATGGATTAGGAGTATAGTTGATGGTTGAGAGTAGGTAAGGGTGGCGAGACCAAAAGTCCTAAGACAATTTGGGAAGGCGATAGAGTCTGCCAAAGGAGGAGAGGAGATCTTTTGAAAATATCGAGAGTCTGAAAGCTTGGTTGGTTAGTTCATTCTTATACACTCCCGTCATGGTTGCCGCATAGTATGATGTAGGTACTAGGTAGGGCTCCGATATACAAGGCTCCGGAAGCCCCCGAACAAGAGCCTTCCGCAGCAAACGCAGGGAACGGCATGGGGATGATGTAATTCCGGCATATTATTTTGATCGCAAATCTAGAACGACTCACTTTTCAGTTTGAAATCAATTTTCTGTCAATGCTGTGATGTAATGGGAGACGGCTGTCATCCACGGTAACCGGCTGGCAAGGAGACACGGCACGATGATATCTTCGGTACGGGCGTGAAAAAAAAAAAACAAGAAAGATAAGAACCGGTCGACAGAGGACAAACGAGGGATTTATGAGGCCGCCCAAGTAATGCGCTGGGGTCGGTTTCAAAATACGGTGTAGGGGAAGGGGGTGGGTGTACGGGGGCCAGAGTGTCCTGGCTTAAAATAAGTATGGAAGAAGTGAGTAGTGGCGGTCGTCAGTGGTAACTCCGATAGGCAGAAATGGATGATTTGTTGTCAATCAAAGAAAAAAAATAGGATCAAATAAAATAATCAAAGAGAAATCAGGTGTGACGGAGAAGGAAGTGATCTCGGGCAGAGACAGTTGGCTATATAGCAGGATCGAGGGCCACGACTCTTTTTATCCGGCGGTCGACGGTGCTGATAAACAAATAATAAAATCGAGACCGAAAAATCAATCAAGGATCCAAATCAAGCAATGGCCGAATGAGAAGATCAATTCCACTGCCAGCGATGCTTTCCATCCCTTTTGTGCCAGACGGACGATGAACCAATAGTTCCCAGGAGGAGCGATCGTCTCCTTGACTAAAATCCCTAACTCCAACGCCTCGCTCCGTCTCCTCACTTCAGCACTTTGTCGGGTATCCAGGACGAGGCGGAGTGTGCACCGACTAGTGTGGGTTTGTGTTGCATGCTTGCCACGACGACGGAACGGAAGTGCGGGAACTGGGGAAGTAAGTCCCGGTGGGGGGGGAGAGGCGAAGAACCGGCGAAGAACCGAAGGGATCCATCAATTCGGGGATAGGGAGGGGGCTAAAGGAACGGGGCGTTGTGGAATGATCAATGAATCATGGATATTATGGGGAAACGTACGTGTTTATGGGGTTCGGATTGTGGGGGGAGGCGGAAAGGGCAGGGAATCCGTCAAGGGGAGAGGAGAGAAGGGGTTGTACGTATCATTCAGGTCCCTAGGTTGGATAGGTTGATAGGGAGATATTCAGAATATTTTGGATTCCCAGGAACTGAAATCATCTGGTTCTTGGTATCTGGATGGATCAAGAATCAAGAACTCAACCTGTCGGAGTATTCAAGGACCTTTGATCATCTGTTGGATCGGACAAAAGTACCCCAGGAGGGTATTAAATAATGCCTTACTTATTTACCTCTCAATACCGGCCTCAACAATCTAATCAATATCCAGGAGGGAGGATGGCTGGTGTGGCTGTTTTCAGTTCTACAGGGGTGCCACCCGCAATTCCGGGGTCTTGTTTATCTATTTATTCTCTTGACTGATATTTTATTCTTCTTGACTTACTTGAACTGACTCCATTTTAACCTTCCTTTGAGTTTCAATTTTGTCTGATTTATTTATTTATGTTGTTGTATTTTTTTATCTATTTGTTTATTCTCCCCTTTGATCCTCGGCATTGCTGTATGGGGCGATCCTCCGGGGCTAACCAGACTGTCGGGGATCAGTGGCTACAGTGGCTAGACTCAGTAGACTCCCCGGATGTCCGTCATTAATATCCGGTCATTCTTTTCTTTTCTTTTCTTGATTTATTTTATTATTTTCCTCGTTTTATGTTTGATTTGTGATCCCCCTATATATCTCTTTCTTTCTTATTCTTTGTTTGTTTGTTTATGATATAAATTAATCAGTATCACATGGTCCCGTTTACCCCTTCGGCAGGAAGCAGCCAGCTTTAGGTCCTGTGAAATCTGATCTCTAAATTACGGCTGAAACCGTCCTTGGCCCTCTGCTCCATGGCTAAAAAGGAGCTACACTAGGTAGTACAGTACAGTTCTACGGGTAAATGTCAATGACAATCTCCCTCCGGAGGATGGAGATTCCCTGACATATACTTCAGCTCAGCAGTAAATCATAGAGACCCCTTGTAGCATTCGTCTCTTGATTTCTGCATAATATTGTGCTATGTATTTCCAACCCTGCGCTTCCATACTTATTGGATCTCACGCTCTGCAATCGTCCTTTGTGCAGTACTAGCTCAGAAATACTAGGATCATCTGCCCGGTATACCACGGAGGCTACTATTCTCAAAGCTGCACTTATCTGTGATATTACTATACTCGCGCTCCGAAGAGTACGTATACCGCGAGTCCAACACCGAACTTCCATAAAATATACTAGTCAGAGCCAAAGTACGCATCCCCACTAGGATATCACATCTCTACAAATGACCGTTATAAGATACATCACAAACTAGATCAGAGTGGTTTTTATACTGTTGGTTGCCAATGTCAGAGAGGCACCTACCAATCAGATCAGATGGATCAGTTCTAGGATATACTAGACGAAATCAATAGGTCTTTTTGAGAAATATGGCCGCAGATCCATTAGAGCTGTAGAAGATAAGAGCTTCTAGAGGTGTTTTATTTGCCCGCTATGTGGGGGCAGTGTATTTACCACTTACCAGATATTAGTATATGGAATATCATATCTACTTGCACTTATAGAGCAAGCTATGGATATACTTGGATTCTTAGGGATCGAGCCATGAACCTGTCGTTATGGCATGCCCTTAGTTGAGAACTACTGACCTAGCTGATCAAGGCAACAGACTGGGTCAAGTAGATAGATAAGGATAGCAAATAATCTAGTTACTTGATATCACAAAATGGTTTACTCGTTCAGGGAGAGGATGCGCAAAGCTAGCTCAGCCAGGCTAATTCTGACCAAAGATGATGAAATGTCGGACTTTGAATGCGGGTTCTCAGAAACCGTTCATGATCCAAGTCTCAAGCTTCTCTTCGAGTGACTCAAGGGTTGATGCGGTTTTACCATGTAGTTGTATTACTACAGACGAGGTATGGGTTTGCTTGCGACACTGCGAATAATAGGAGAATACGAGAAAGATCAATCTCCCTCCACTGTGAAACACGACAAAAGTGACTAGTTTGAGGCAAGTAAACCGCAGAGACTTACCAACGCCAACGCCAACGCTGCTATCTTTCTATAACACCTGTCGCTTTCTTCCCGTTTTCAACCAGTCATGACTTTTCCTATGAAACCTTAGATTGATACATCCAAGTATGACCGTTATATATGTACTCAGAGCTTGACAAACGGTCCGTCACCCGCTTGTTGAAATGCAGGCGGTTCATTTCCTGGGACTAATAGGGAGATCTAGAGCTTTTGCAGTACATCACATACATGGAATGCTGCAAGACAGCTACGCCACTAGGTAGTGGGTAGGCAGTACGTATATGTCTCTAGGTACGGAGTAGTATGCACTGAGCCCTGAGTACCTAGGCTCAGTCACTTATGTTTAGAGTAACCTGATACGGATTAGGTTGTTTCGGTAAAAGCCGAGAAACAAGCCGTACCCTGCGCGTCCGATGAGGTCTTCACTGGATAATCCCTCCCAAGGATCTTGGGGCCATTCCAGTATTTCCTAGATCCTCCATCACGCCATCAAGAGGATGCGGAAAAGGAGAAGAAGAATATATTCACTCGGGAGGATACCGGATTTGTTCCATCCTCTGTCTTGACCATCTGCCATGTCTCAATCAGGAGGCTTTTCGTCAACTCCTACGCCACTATTTGCCCCATTGATCCAGTCGGACGTTGACGACTCTACATCATTTCTTCAGGTGGGGACGCCATCTTTCCGGACGGTTGGGATCTAGACTATCTTGCATAGTTTGTGGGTCAGACAGCAGAATCGGATTCTTGCTGGGCTGTGCTTCCCCCTGATCCTTCGCATTCTGACTGATCGCTTATCGCTTTATCGAGCTGTTATCAGACCCATCGGGATGCAGGGATATGCGATGCTTGGCCCTATCAGGACATATCTAAAGTACCGGGGCAGTGGGGTGGGGTAGATCGTATTGAAGAGCAGTGGGTGGATCGATCACCCGGATGTGTTATCCTTGCTCGTACTTTATCATGCTGTTGCCTTTGATTCTATCTAGCTTTTGGAATCTATCATTTCAGAAATACACAGAACGACTACTTGACCGCCAGTTGGCGCAGGTCACGAGGGAGCAATCACCGCCCAGTGAAAGTCAGGCGATGGTTGACTTGATAGCTGGTGTCCAAGGGTATCCTCATTGCGCTAGATTTAAGACTGACAATTTCACTTGTTGCATTTCGCTTGTTGGGACGTGCTCGGACTTATTCGAATCACGGTGCGTTGATTGAGGTCTGGGTCTAAGTCGGTGGCACCAATTGGTGGGTGTTCTAGTTCTAGACTGCCGTCCTAGTACCTATACCAGGTACCTAGAGATATGTATATCCCCTGTGAAGCTAACAGATCGTCGTTCGTCAGTATAGAATGTAATATATGCGGCAATTGATGAGTTTCACTATATCTTGGTAAGTGATCTAGGACTGGGTGACAATGCTCTCTGCATATCAAACCCCGTGCCCGGTTTTAGTTGCTTCCTTGTCTTTTCTTGCTTTGTTCCCCCATCTATTATCTTTTGAAACGGTTGGACATTTTCTTTCCCTCCCTGGGTATATCAGAACATCATCTCATAAGAAAGCTTATCATCACAGTAATAATGCTAGGTAGAATTGATAATCCCTTCGCTTAGCACTCTCCTGTGTAGCATAAGAATGCTAACATCATATAAAGAGCAAGTCCAATCAACAACAATATTTGTAGACCGCTGTTCTCAAAACATCTGGCACGATATGCGGTGAGACAAGTAACCTAACAGGGATGCAGCAAAACGGCTCAGGTCAACTTACTACTTAGTACTCCGTACCGGGGTAGATATATATATATCGAGATAAACACCTCAACACGTGGTTTTGTCCGCTGAGGGATTTTGACATCCTTGATCTTCTATCGAGCTATATCTTGACAAGTACCAAGTGAGATTATCTTCTATCCAGTTTATTCAATTATTCAACGTATGCTATTCATGCTATCAATTAATTTATCATCTACCGCATAGAGCGCAGCAATGTGTTGATTCGCTCAGGGCGTTCGTTATCAAGTCTGCATGATATGACCTGTCGTTTATTCTTGCTTTTGTGTATAATCATGCGTTCGTGGGCATCTAGGGTGCTACCCACTTACGTATAACTATAGCTATCTACATTACATCTGTGTGTGGCAGTCTGGTTTGTGCAGTCCTGATACTCACATGGTCTGGCATCTTTGACCTGTTTGAGTAATTCAGCCTCAAAGCTGATTGGTAGGGAGTAGATAGTTATCTGAATTATAGTGCATGCAACTTTTTCCTCATAAAGGAAAAATAAAGCAAAATATAAACAAGGCATACGACGTGGTCAATGACTACGAATGTAAACCACCATACTCAAATCACGCAAGCTGATACCACCTATCCATCCAACCATGGTAATAAATCATGAGGCCATCCAGGCAGCAAATGGCGTTGTCAATCTCACCCAGTAATATAGACCCTCAATGCTGTGATCTCCAGGTCTATCCTACCCGTGCCTGCAGGAATGTGCACCCGCCCCTACTCTACCTACCCTACCCCAGACAAATTGAAAGGCGTTCCGACCAACTGAAAGAACCCGATCGATTACCGACCCATTACCGAATCAGAGACAAGACACCGAAGCCCACCGACCGCCTCGGACGCTTTGACGAACGACGTTGGAGAAATGGCTAAGCCGTCGGCGAGCGGGCCGGGTTTCGATTACCTCATACGGGGGGGCGGACCCTTGACTAGACTATTGACTGTTTGATTTGGACTTGTTTGGACGTACAGTACAGTAACTTATTGTAGGGTACCTTGAGGTGGATATGTGGACCCCCATCGGCGGTGCTGGTTGGGTTGTTGGGGGAAAAGGCCCTGGGGCAGGGGGGGGCATATTAACACCGCGCGATTGGAAGCCCTGCGTTGCGTTGAAAAATTTCATGCGGGGCTAGACCCCCCCCGCCTTCGATGGTCTTCGATGCGTTGCGGATGAGGGTTTCCATGGGGTAATGGGAAATTATCCCCGGGTTACAGAATGAGTTATTTTAATAATGGGAACTTGGAATATGGTAATATCCCTTACTTGTTACTGGGTAAGTTGGCTTTGCCAAGTTGCTAATACTTTCCATGTAACGGGCTGTCGATGTGAGACTGGGGGCGGGATCACCCCGCAAAGTACGGAGTAGTAGTACAGTAGGATAGACTGGAGTATAGTATAGAGGACGGATAGGATAGACTCTGATCCAGGTACGGATCGCCGACCCCGCAGTCTGAAATTTCTGCTTGATTTGATTATTTGGTTTATTGTATTTCCTTGAGATATGTTCGTATGCATGTAGGTACCTAGGTACCTGCCTACCTAGGTAGTTGACTGGTTGATTTTGATCCAACCCGTAACAGATAGGAGAGTGAGATGAAGAAGAACCTGCATCAAGCACGACAGCCGAACTGACCACCCCAGGTGAGGCATTTTCTGGAGGTCATTACGCAGGAGAAATATGCAGAAACAATGGCATGCCACTGTTGGGGGGCATGATTTGCAGAGCACCAGCCACCATGACACATTAAAATGGTCTCCAGCCCTACTAAGTGGAGAGATCCATGGCCGGATATCAGCTGACTTGAATTATATTCGAATTATATAGGGAACTATTTGTGTCTTGAGACATAGTATGGTAGATAGACCTGTAGATATCCGTGGTAGATATCTGACTGTATTCTGCCATAATGTCTCGGTATCTATTGATAGAAAGTAGCATCACGTTCGGTGAAAATTCTGATCGGATTGAGGCAATTTCTTTTATTTTTGATTATATTTTCTAATATTAGTTTGGTATCATAAGAATGAATCCAAAGGTAGCCCAGTTCAAGACCAATAACGTTTAACTGATGAGGTATTTTTCCCACTCTTTGCCTCTCCGCCCGCCAAGCCATTCCTCTTTAGGCCACTCGCGGGGCCGCTTTCTGACTAAGGCTGGAATCGGTCGATGGGCCTTTCTGGCCATGATATCAGATCTCCACTTCTCTATCAATACCTTCAAAGGGAATAGAACAGAGGGGGGAAAAAAATAAGAAAAAAAAGGGGAAAAGAAGCAAAATGGTAGAGATAGAGAATGGAAGAAAAAACAAAGATCAATCCAATAGATAAGGAAAAAGAAAGGAAAAAAGAAAAGAGAGAAGAGAACGTGGGAATGGATCAACCATGGAATCCGATCCACCTTGTCCATGACCGGGTTAGTGTAGAGGATACTCAAGGTGGATCGAGTGTCATTCTCTGCCCAGTGCCGACTAACAACTACCCTGGCCCCCGGACCGGTCACTCACCCCGTGCCTGGCCGATCCGCATAGCACCGGATATGATGTCGTAACTTCATCCATCACATCGTCAACTTATATAAGAGCTGCTCTCCCCTTAGATAAACTTCCCTGGTTGAGCCATGGATATCCACGATATCTACCCATTTTCTAATCCATTCTCTTGAGTTCAATCTCCTCACATTGAAGCTTCCTTGCCTGGTAGCACAGCACTCTATTGATCGATCCCTTTGGTTCATGACGTGTCGCCGTCTGCATGGATCCTCGTTAACTCTTATCTTTCTACCTTGATCTCTCACCTGAATTCTTTCTCACAATTCCCTTCAACTCTCATCTCTGGTAAGTAGCTTTAGAGACACTCTTATCATTATCATCATTGTGGACTTCAACGACAGATGTCTGGAAACTGTCGTTGCCTGATCCCCCAGGAACAGACCAATGAATTCCCCAGGCATCTCCGCCACTCCCCCTGGTTCCCTCTTGCCACGACCCGGAAAACTTGGGAAACACAAACTTTCTTCCCTTCAAATTTCCTCGACTGACCTCATCCTAGATCCTGATAGCCACTTTCCTGCTCGTTTCCTTTCTCTCTCTTCGTTACCTAGCGAGATTTCTGCTTCGTTCCCATCATGGTCAACCCCACATATTCCTCCCCGCTCGCCGATGGGCATCTGAATGGGAATAATACCCTCCCCGTTCGCCCCGGCCCCAAGCTGTATGGTAGCAATGATGGCGCTCAATCTGGCTCCGGCACGCCCATCGGCTTTCAGCGTCATCCTCACAACAAGATCCTCGATAATGTAGCGGGTCCGTGTGCGCGTCAACCCTCTCCGCAACCCACGCACCTGGGCATCGGCGGCGGCCAGCACCGCCTCCTCTCCCAAGAGGATCCGGGCTATATCGCCGCCAAGTTCGAGGGCAAAGAGAAGCAGATGGACCAGGGTAAGCCTCTTTTCGATTATCATATTCATTGATTTCCGCTAAGTTATCTTTTTTTTTTTTTTACAGTCATGGACCAGCTGGAAAGCAAAGGCTTCCTGCCCAGTGAATTCGTCCTCAGTGAAACCGAGTGGTTCTACAACCAACTCGGCATCGACGATACCTATTTCCAGACCGAGTCCGTCGACGCCATCGTCACCCAGATCCTGTCCTTGTACGCCGCCAAGGTGGCCGCCTATGCTCGGGATGATAAAAAGCTCGAGATCCGTCTCGACAAGGAGGCCGAGGATCATGCCGTCTACATCGATACCAGCAAGCCCGGTGTCACCACCGTCGATGGTCCCCGCTACGAGCAGCGCATCGACAAGAAATACATCAACAACTCCACCCCGAGCAATAGCTACCGTGTCGAGACCTTCCGCTCGCCGACTTCCATCCCCGGTGATGATGGTCAGCAGCTCCGTTGCTATTTCGTCTACAAGTGCCAGTTCGTGAAGCCCGACGCCGGGCCCAACGAGACGGACATCAACCTCGTCGGCGAGAAGAGGTTCTTGCAGAAGGCCACCGAGAACACCAAGGCCGTCTACCAGGAGATCATCAGCGCCGCCGTCTCCCGGTCGGGCCCCGTGATCGAGATGTTCGAGATCGAGAAGAGCCGCGAGAAGCGCCTGGTGATCGCCTACCGTCAAGGCTCCGCCATGGGCCTGTTCAGCGCGCTGTCCGACCTGTACCATTATTACCGCCTGACCAGCTCGCGGAAATACCTGGAGAACTTCTCCAACGGCATCACCGTCATCTCGCTCTATCTCCGCCCCTCCACGGATGCGGGAGTGACCGCCAAATTCCCGCCGATCGAGGCCGCCATCCACCAGATCATCAAGGAGGTCTCTCTGCTCTACTGTATCCCCCAGAACCGCTTCCAGCACCACTTTGCCGTGGGCCGCCTCAGTCTGCAGGAGACCATCTACGCCCACTGCACCTGGGTGTTCGTCCAGCAGTTCTTGAACCGCCTGGGTTCCGAGTACATCTCCCTGACCGACCTGCTGGACTCAAACAACAGCGCCCACGCCGAACTGCTGTCCAAGATCAAGAAGCGTCTGCGCACCGAGACCTTCACCTCCGACTACATCTGGGAGATCGTCAACAAGTACCCCGAGCTCATCCACAAGCTCTACCTGGATTTCGCCAACACCCACTACGTGCAGACGCGCGGCCCAGCCGAGGATGACTTCCTCCCGACCCTCAGCTATCTGCGGCTGCAGGTCGACGAGGTCCTGGACGACGCCAAGCTCAAGCATCTCATCTCGAGCACCACCGCCAACGAGCACGACGAGATGGTCATGAGCGCCTTCCGCGTGTTCAACGCCTCCATCCGCAAGACCAACTTCTTCACCCCGACCAAGGTGGCCCTGAGCTTCCGCCTCAACCCCGACTTCCTCCCCGAGCACGAGTACCCCCAGCCGCTCTACGGCATGTTCCTGGTCATCAGCTCCGAGTTCCGTGGCTTCCACCTGCGCTTCCGCGATATCGCGCGCGGTGGCATCCGCATCGTCAAGAGCCGCAACAAGGAGGCCTACAGCATCAACGCCCGCTCGCTGTTCGACGAGAACTACAACCTGGCCAACACCCAGCAGCGCAAGAACAAGGACATCCCCGAGGGTGGCGCCAAGGGTGTCATCCTGCTGGACGTGAACCACCAGGATAAGGCCGCGGTGGCGTTTGAGAAGTACATTGACAGCATCATGGATCTGCTGCTGCCCCCGGTCAGCCCGGGCATCAAGGATCCCATCGTTGATCTGCACGGCCAGGACGAGATCCTCTTCATGGGCCCCGACGAGAACACTGCCGAGCTGGTCGACTGGGCCACGGAGCATGCCCGGAACCGCGGCGCGCCCTGGTGGAAGTCCTTCTTCACCGGCAAGAGCCCCAAGCTGGGCGGCATCCCCCACGACACCTACGGCATGACGACCCTGTCCGTCCGCCAGTACGTGCTGGGGATCTACCGCAAGCTGAATATCGACCCCTCGACGGTCCGGAAGCTCCAGACGGGCGGTCCGGACGGCGACTTGGGGTCGAACGAGATCCTGCTGTCCAACGAGAAATACACCGCCATCGTCGATGGGTCCGGCGTCCTGGTCGACCCGCAGGGACTCGATCACCCGGAGCTGGTGCGCCTCGCCAAGAAGCGCGTCACCATCTCCGAATACGACGTGTCGAAGCTGTCCCCCGAGGGCTATCGGGTGCTGGTGGACGAGAGCAACATCAAGCTGCCCAGCGGCGAGCTGGTCCACAACGGCATGATCTTCCGCAACACGTTCCACCTGCGCAGCGACCAGCCGTACGACGTGTTTGTGCCCTGCGGTGGCCGTCCGGAGTCCATCGATCTGTCGACCGTGAACCGACTGATCAAGGACGGCAAGTGCGTCATCCCGCACATGGTCGAAGGCGCCAACCTGTTCATCACGCAGGACGCCAAGCTCCGGCTCGAGCAGGCCGGCTGTGTTCTGTTCAAGGACGCCTCGGCCAACAAGGGCGGTGTGACGTCGTCTTCTCTGGAGGTCCTGGCGTCTCTGTCCTTTGACGACGAGGAGTTCGTCGAGAACATGTGTGTCCGCGACGATGGCACTGTGCCGACCTTCTACCGCCAGTACGTCCAGCAAGTGCAGGAGACCATCAAGCAGAATGCCACGCTGGAGTTCGAAGCCATCTGGCGGGAACAGCAGGAGACCGGTCTGATGCGCAGCGTGCTGAGCGACAAGCTCAGCGTGGCCATCACCAAGCTGGACGAGGAGCTGCAGAACACGGAGCTGTGGGACAATGTGGAGCTGCGCCGCTCGACGCTCGGCAGCGCCCTTCCCAAGCTGCTCTTGGACAAGATCGGCCTCGATGTTATTTTGGAACGGGTGAGTCTATACTATACTGGTTTCTGTGCGAATCCAATACTAACGTGCATTAGGTTCCGGAGAACTACCTGCGTGCCATCTTCGGCAGCTACCTTGCCAGCCGCTTCGTGTATGAATACGGCAGCAGCCCCAGCCAATTCTCCTTCTTTGATTTGTAAGTTTACACTACCAGTCACCTCAAGTGCAGCCTTCTAACCGGTATCACAGCATGACCAAGCGACTTGCCCAGGCCCAGGCATAGTGGGATAGACTGCCTCGGTTTATGATACCTCATCCTCCATGTTTCTGCTAGTTTTCTTTTTGGCCTGTTCCAGATCTTGCATTTCCTGGGTTTCTTTATACATCACTGCACATATGGTCGGCTGACCGGTGTTTTACGGATATTGATGATGATTGATGTCCATTGCATAGGATACAATAAAAGTGTCGCATAATGATTCATCTAATATACATTTTCTGTCTTACCTATATCATACTGCTAACTATATCATGTTGGGTTGTAAATTCGGACGGAGACGATGTCAAGGAAGTCTTGCTTGGAAATTATGTGGTGGATTGATCAGCCACCCTCGGCTGCAGTATAAAACCAAGTAATCATGTAGATCTACCGAAATGAGACCGGCATCGGCAGATAGATGAATGAATTGATCCATCCATCCAATCAACCTGCCTAAATTATCCTTGACGGCTGAATGACCAGGTATATTGATGTTAAGCCGAGGTTGTCTGTATACAGCCATGAAGACTTGGCACGTCAACTTCGGCTTCAGTTTCTTCTTGTCATCAATCAATCTTCCGCCAATACTTCCTTACTTTATTCAATTTGAATATATTACCCCGTGGGGTAGGTCTAATCCGGGGATGAATAACACATAGTCACCTACAACCCACCTATCTCACTATATTGCCGTGCGGGGGATGTGGCTTGCCTTTCTTTCCTCTCCCTGATCTAATTATCCCTCGAATACCATGGCCATTTCGGAATCACACTGCAAGCCATGTCTTGGTTAGAAAGCTAGATACCACGCTGGATGTCACCGGGGCGGGTCTGGATGAGGAACTTGGCGTTGGAAGAGCCATTTTGTTGCTGTTGAATGACGGTTTGAGCCGAGGATGGTGAGAGATGGATGTGGGATAGATGCTGTGGGTGGGGATGGGGATGGGGATGGGGATGGAGTGTATATATAGGTAGAGATATGGAGATATGGATATAGATATATGAAGAACGTCCAGATAGACAGATCCATCTGCACCTGCACTTCGGCTAGCTACTCTTCTATAACCGCCAGTGAAGACGTCTGGATATCAACCTAGCTGTTCAAGATGCGTTTGACTGCTGTGCTGCTTGGTTGCTCGCTGTGGGTGTCGACTGTGTTTGGCGCGCCCGCTGCGCTGGAGGAGAGGGCTGATCTTGGTTTGTTTACCTTTGTCGTACTTGGATGGAGCTGACAGAATTATATACCCAAAATGGTATCGCTGACTGACTGTATAGAACCCGCTGCGTTTGATGACCTCCACCGCGCGGCCCAGCTCTCGTCGGCTGCGTACTCTGGATGTATTGGGAAGGCGTTTGATGTCAAGATCACGAAGAAGATTGATCATCTTTTGACTGGTACTCAGGTATATCCACCTTCTACTTGCCGACCACCATGGAAGAGTGAGTGACATTGGGCTAATGATAATATAGGGCTATGTGGGATACTCGACGGAGCGGAAGACGATTGCGGTTGTTATGAAGGGGTCGACTACGAGTGAGGCCCATTTACTTCTATACCTCCATTGTGATATCCGGGTTGGAATGACTGACAGTGGTTGAATAATGGTAGTCGTCGACATCCTCAACGACATCGACACCACACCACTCACCCCCCGCCTCTCAGGAATCTCCTTCCCATCCGGCGTCAAAATCATGGCCGGCGTCTACAGACCCTGGTCCGCCGTGCACGACGAGATCATCGCCGAAGTCAGGGCCCTGATCGCGCAGCACCCGGACTACACCCTCGAGTCGACGGGCCACTCGCTCGGCGGGGCGCTGACCTACATGTCGTATATCGCCCTGGCGCAGAACTTTCCGGAGAAAGATATCCACAGTAATGCGCTCGCTGCGTTTCCCATTGGAAACCAGGAGTTTGCGGATTTCGGGGACGCGCAGCATGGGACGCTGTTCAGGGGGAATAATATCAATGATGGGGTGCCGGTATGTTTTTTTCTTCTTATTCCTTGCCTTTGTACCTGTGCCCACCACTGGGTAGAACGGTCTGCTGATGAGAATAGAATATGTATATCACTATTCCATGGCATTTCAAGCACTATGGAGTTGTAAGTTCTGCTTTCTTGAGGAAGGGACTGCTTGGTTCTAACACGGCAAAGGAATACTACAGCGCCGGGCTCAGGGTCACTACCCGTCGGTGCAATGGTCAACGCGACTTGCAGTGCTCTGCTGGGAATGGTGTCATTGCTGTGACTCCAGGACATTTCCAGAATTTTGGAGTTGGGCTTGGGTTGGCTGGGTGTGGATTGCTTAGTTGATTGTGGATTTGGATGGGTTTGTTGAGAATACTGGAGGATGCCGGGTCGAAGGTCATTGTGGTCGATTGAGGGATTGGAGATGCAATCATTGATTCAGATATTCAGTATTGAACAAGCCATGCATTAGGATACTTGATACTGTCCATGTACAAAGGAGGGAGTAGATGGAGAGCCAGACAGTGAAGGCGGAGATGCGGTCTTGGCGCCGAATCGGCACGAAAAGAAATCCGCCTCAACTCCGTCCTGCTTTCGCCTTTAACCTACCGATACAACCAACCCACTTCCTCCACCCTCACCCTTTCCTTTCTTTCTTTGTCGCCAAGAAGAAATTCCTGGTACTCGGAAAGTACTCCTTTCACAATGGCCCTCCACCTCTCGTCGTGGTCGCCCTTACAAGCCGTCGGAGCGGCCATGAGATCCGTCTCAGCCTCCGCCTGTCGGTACAACTCCACCGCGGCGTTCAACGGAGCTGCGCCCGAGCAAGCTGGCAATGTATACCAGAGTCAGAGTATGTGGACATTGAATAACATTTGCGGCTTCTCATAATTTCTTGGATTATACTGACCAGTGGATCGATTAGAGCCGCGGACCTACCGAGAGCCCCGAACCTACCGCAAACGAATGCCCAACCGCGAGAAATTCATCATGGACCAGAAGGCGCAGGGAGAGAGTCGGGCGTTGGAGAAATACCAGACGCGCGAGTGGAAAACCGGCGATGTCTATGCGCCCCGAGACCTTAGTACGACTGAGATGAGGAAGTGGAGAGAGCGCAAGTTTCCGTCTAAGGATGCGTTTGATGCGCTGGATATCAATCCTTTGGATCTTTACAAGGTATGGATTGCTGTGTGCTTCTTCAGCCTTGTCTTGTCCTTCTTTGTTTTCTCTTCGTTCTTTACTTTTTACTCGAAATACCGTGGTCGATGATAGTCGCTAATCCGCCTCCAGAATTTCGCCATCATGTCCGAATACGTGACCAACATGGGCCGCATCAAGCACAGCAACACCACTGGACTGCGTCCGGTCAACCAGCGCAGGCTGTCCAAGGCCATCCGACGGGCAGTCGGTCTGGGACTCATGCCTAGCGTTCACCGACACCCGGAGATTCTGGCCATGGAACTCCGGAGCCGCCTGGAAGCCGGCGGTGGGTTTTAAGTAGTTGTCAATATCTATCATAAAAGGGGCCGGAATTCAGCGAGATTTCTTCTTGTCTCGCCTTGAGCTTTGTTTCTTTCCGGAGAATGATGTCGGACCGTGTACTTTTTTGTTTATTGCGATTTCGACCATAGTGTTAAGATATACCGCGGAAATGTTGACTGTATATTATCTATCCTGACGAACTACCCACTACTCCTAAATAACTACAAACTAGGCAGTAAAGGTCATGTAGTCGGCCAAGTCAAGTATTGTTGAAACACTAGACAGGCACTGATCGCCGGGTCTTCCCCCGTCCCCACCACTCTTAATAAAAGGTACGTCAACCTTCCCCCTCAATTGTCCGCCTGGATAATCAACACTCTTCCCTGTCTGTCCGATCTGTCTTCAACCTCCCTCCTCTTTAATTCGTGTCAACTTCCCGGCTGGTACCGTCATGTCGATCACAAACGGTTAGCCTTCACTCTCCTTCTCTCCCCACTAGATGTCCGTTAACGCTTTCCAGAGTCCATCTGGGCTGCCAGCCCCTCCACCACCCGCGGCCAGCCCACCCAGCTCTCCTCCGATTCTAAAGGCGAACGTCTCGCCTACGCGGTATGTTTCTCAATTCAACAGAGACACCAACCATTGAAAAAGCTCGCTAACACACAAGAATACCCCAGGCCAACAAATCCATCTTCCTCCGCTCGATCGACGACCCCGCCGTCGCCCGCCAATACACCGAACACAAAGCCCCCACAACCGTCGCCCGCTTCGCCCCCTCAGGCTTCTATGTCGCCAGCGCCGACGCCACGGGGATAGTCCGCGTGTGGGACTGCGTCGGCGACGGCATCACCAAGGGTGAATACAGCATCGTCAACGGCCGCATCAACGACCTCGCATGGGACGGCGACTCCCAGCGCATCATCGCTGTCGGCGACGGCAAGCAGCGCTACGGTCACTGTATCTCGTGGGATAGCGGCAACACCGTCGGCGAGATCTACGGCCATACCCAGCAGATTAACTCCGTCTCGATCCGTCAGCAGCGCCCGCTGCGCGCTGCGGCTGCTGGGGATGATAAGAATCTTGTGTTCTACCATGGCGCACCGTTTAAGTTTAACTCGGGTATTCGTGATAAGCATACCAACTATATCTATGGGGTTGGGTTTGGCCCTGATGGGTCGACGCTTGTTAGTGTTGGTGCGGACCGGAAGATCTGGCTTTATGATGGCAAGACGGGCGAGACGAAGGGCCAGATTGGGGAGAATGAGCACAAGGGCAGTATTCTGGGCGTGTCGTGGTGTCGCGACTCGCGCAAGTTCGTCACTGCCAGTGCGGACCGGACTGTCAAGATCTGGGACGTGGAGGCCGGCAAGGCCTCGCAGACCTGGCATATCGGCGGAGAAGGCAGCACGAATGTGCGCGACCAGCAGGTCGGCGTGGTGTGGCCGCCCGGCCGCAGCGACAACCTGCTGATTAGTCTGTCGCTGAGCGGCGACCTGAACTACCTGGTGGAGGGGACGCCCGAGCCGCGACAGGTCGTGCAGGGCCATCAGAAGAACATCACCTCGATGACCCGGTCCAAGCCCGACGGCGGCGACGAAACCCTGTGGACTGGCAGCTTTGACGGCCGCGTCTGCAGCTGGGACGTGTCCAAGGGGTCGGCCGACGAGGTCGACGGCGATAGCCATCCGTCGTACATTGCCGGCCTGACCCCTACCCCGGAGGGGACTGGCCGAATCTACAGTGTCGCCTGGGACGACACCCTCCGGTCGGTGGACGTCGGGGCCAAGACATACACCGGCAGCGCTTCCAAGCTGTCGGGGCAACCCAAGGGCATCGCCGCCGGCAACACGACGGTGGTAGTCGGCTCCGCCGAGAACGTCGAGATCTACCAGGACGGGCAGAAGACGGGCGAATACAAACCGCAGACCACGGTCACGACCGTCGCGGCGCATGGAGACACCGCCGCCGTGGGAGGCGAGGACGCGACGGTCCAGATCTGCAGCATCTCGGCTTCCAGCCTGACCCCCAAGACCGACATCAAGTGTTCGCGCAACCCCATCTCGGCGTTGGCGTTCTCGCCCGATGGCTCCCTGCTGGCAGTGGGCGACTCCCGCGGACGCGTCCTCGTGTACAAGGTGGCCGATGGCAGTCTGGTCACGGACCGCTGGACGGCGCACACCTCCCGGATTACCTCCATCGCGTGGAACGACGATGGCACTCACGTTGTGAGCGGTGCCCTCGACACGAACATTTTTGTGTGGAGCCTGGCTAGCCCGGGTGACTGGCTGCAGGTATCCAACGCCCACAAGGAGGGCGTCAACGGCGTGGCGTGGATTCAGGGAGGGTCGAAGATCGCTTCTGCTGGTGCGGATGCGGCGGTCAAGGTGTGGAAGGTGGAAGGGTTGAAATGATTGCTATATACTTAGCCTGTTAGTTTCGAGTATCTTCTCTCTTTCTTATAGACAATACGACTCGTCAGACCAATAAACCACATACAGGTTTCTATCCACTAACTAGTGACACTTATAGCATATGCAACCCCTGTCAACCGGTGCGTGCGGAGAATGTCGTGGCAATAACAGCCAAGTTCCTCACCCTCCCAGTCTTCCCCACTCCACAACTCCAACTCAACTCCACAAGTGATCGACAAAGAAAGTCTAGCTGGTTTCCTGCTACCTACTATGTCACCGCAGATTCTGATTTCCTCCACCATGACTTTTGCAACTCGTTTGGGAGATCTCGCTTGATTTAGGAGATGAGAAAGCAGTGATGTCTGCGTCTGGGGACTCGTCGAGCAGTTCCCGTCGCTATGTGCGCCCGAAGAAGGTATGTTGTTGGCAATCGCTGAGCTGAGCTGTTTGGGAGCTTGCGTTCCCCGATGGATGGGGGCGCGCTCCCCCTCATTCTCGTGACCTCTTTTGAAGCCAAATCCTTCGACTCTTTCACAAAAGAGGATGGAGATAGATGATGGATCTCATCTATATTAGAGTAATATACTGACGGTTGTCGCAGTTGCGCCAAGCGACCTTCGTCTTACCCAGAACCGGACAGCGCCTAAAAGGCCTCATAAACCTACGCAGCTCGACCGCTGCCTCAAGCCAGAGCGGCAGCAATGAAGAGCGCCGTGGGTTACTATCGGGGGTGGTCCGGGGCCGCCACGAAAGGTGGAAGTCGCGTATACGGGGGAAGATTCTATACTGGGGTTACTCGGTGCGGGATTTCGTCGCGTCGGAGCAGGGCATCGGGGTGCTGAAATGCAGTCTGGCCTATCTCCTCGGGTCCCTGGCGACCTTTGTGCCGCTGCTGTCAGCGGCACTGGGAAACCAGGATGGGAAACATGTTGTCGCGACCGTTACGGTGTATTTCCACCCCGCGAGGTCGCAGGGCAGTATGTATAAGGCTTTGATTTGTGCCTTTCTGGCCTTTCTCTACGCGGCGTTTGTTTCCCTTACGAGTATGTGTGTCTCTATGTTCTTTCAGGATACGCTGAATCTGCTTCCGGTCGGCCATGCTGTTGTTTTGATTGTGTTCTGCGGCGGCGGCCTGGGGTTTATCGGATGGACGAAGCAGAGACTGGGAGACCCGCTCGTCAACGTCGCGTGCTCGCTCGCGTCGCTGTCGACCATCACGGTGCTGACCAAGGAAGGCGCCGTGCAGAGCGGGGACCTGTCCCTGGCAAAGATATTACAAGTCCTGAAGATGGTCAGCATGGGCGTCACCGCCACCATGGCCGTGTCGTTTCTGATCTTCCCTATTTCGGCGCGCAAACAGCTGCGCTCGAATCTCACTACTACTACCGAAACGCTGGCGACTATGCTCGCGCTGATCACGCAGAGCTTCCTCAGCGGCTCCGAGGAGGAGCTTCAGACGGAAGAGTTCACCAGCCTCGCCGCGCGCCATAAGAAAGCGTATAATCAGCTGGACAAGCTCATCAAGGAAGCTAAATTGGAACACTATGTCGCTGGCACGGAGAGGGAGTATCGGTTGGAGAAGAAACTTGTCCGCTGGGTTCAGGATATCACGCACAACATGGGTGGCCTGCGCAGTGCTGCCCTCTTGCAGTTTCAACTGCTGAATCAGACGAAGCTTACCGAGGCGTCTCGGACAAGCGGTCAACTGATCCCGGTGGATGGGAATAGCGTGAGTGTGCTGCCGAGTCCGTTTTCATTAGATGATGACCGGCCGCTGCTGGAGCCGATTGATGAAAGGCCTGAAGAGGAGGAGGTCGAGGGGAGGTCGGGCTCCAGCAGAGGCAGTCCCGGTTTCACTACGATGCATAGTTATGTCGAGCCGGAGACCGACCAGGGCCTTCTTCCGGCTGATATATTTGCCCTGTTCATTGACCATTTGGGGCCTTCTATGGTAAGCATAGATCACCCCTTACCCACAAGAAATGAGAACATTGGTCTCTAGTGATAGATATTAACTGTAATCAGCGCTCACTGGCTTTTACCTTGAAAGAGATCTTCAGGGAAATCCCGTTTCAACATGCACCTGACCGCGGCGTCTCTATTAATACTCGATTTCGCACTAGTCTGGACCGCGCGCTTGAACTCTACCAGAATGCCCGAGAAGAGGCACTGGAGACTATCTATCGGCAGAAGGATGTTTTGAAGATCAAGACACTCGAGGTAGAAGCTGATCTCGAGGAGGTCTCCGCCAGTTGCGGGCACTTCAGTTTCTCTCTGCTGGAGTTTGGAAAGCAGCTGAAGGAGTTGCTGGCTATCCTAGACGAATTACAACTTGAGGGAGAGGAGAGGCCTAACGGGCGGTCTTGGAACTGGCTGAAATTCTGGCGTCGGGGAGAGAGTGAACCCAGGAGTGACACTATGGATGCGGGTAGGTTGAAACCTTTTAGTATTTCTCTGATCGAGAGGCTTGTGATGCTAACTGCTCCTAGAACAGCCAGCCGTTGAAGCTGACATTGCCAGAGGCGGCTCTCGTCCCCGATTAGACGTCCTCAGCCCCCGAGAGACGCAGAACAGACTTTCCGATCTTGCTGCATCTGCCGGGAAGTCCGGCAAAGGAAGAATCGGCTATCGCATCTGGAAGTCTCTTGAGTTCTTCCGGCGTGACGACACGAAATTTGCGATCAAAGTCGGCACGGGAGCCGCCCTTTTTGCGGTCCCTTCGTTTATCAACTCTACCCGGCCGTTTTATTCACACTGGCGAGGCGAGTGGGGCCTATTGTCCTACATGCTGGTCTGTTCGATGACAATCGGAGCATCGAATACGACGGGGTACTCCCGTTTCCTCGGTACCTGCCTGGGGGCGCTCTGCGCCATCCTGGCATGGCTCGTGACGGACGGCAACGTCTTTGGACTCGCCTTCTTGGGTCTGCTCATGGCTACTTGGACGTCATACCTCATCCTCATAAAGGGACAAGGCCCGATGGGCCGATTCATCATGCTCACTTACAATCTGTCCGTCTTGTATGCCTACTTGCTTACCCAGAAGAACGGCAACAACGACCAGGACGAGGGCGGCGAATCCCCGGTCATCACCGAGATCGCTCTCCATCGCGTGGCCGCCGTTCTCTCCGGCTGCATCTGGGGCATTATCATCACGCGGGTGATCTGGCCCATCAGCGCGCGAGATAGGCTCAAGGATGGGCTGAGCCTGCTGTGGTTGCGCATGAGTCTGATCTGGAAACGCGGCCCGCTCTCGACGATGGAAGACACGTCTGAGCCGGCGGGCTTCATGAACGCCCGCGAGAAGCTGGAGATCGAGCGGTTTCTGTCGCGGCTGGAGGCTCTTCAGGCGTCTGCGTCGTCGGAGTTCGAGCTGCGCAGTGCGTTCCCTGATGATGCGTATGGTAATATCCTCCGTCGTACGAGGAGCATGGTCGACTTGTTTCTCGCTATTAACCTCGAGCTGGTTAAGAATATTACGGCGTCGGAAGGGGAGCTTGCTATTCTTCAGTACACGGTGAAGGAACGACGGCAGTTGTCGTCGCGCATTAGTCACTTGTTGTCTGGTGAGTGGCCTTTTTTCTCTCTACATCCCTTCTAGCTGACTGACTTATTTTATTACAGTCATGGCTTCGTCGATGAAGCTTGAATACCCTCTGAGCGACGTTCTCCCCAGTGTGGAGCATGCCAGGGATCGTCTTCTGGCACGGTTGTTTCGTTATCGCAAGGATCGGACAGCGTCTCGTCTGTCTACGGATGAGGACTACGCCTTGCTGTATGCGTATAGTACGTCTTCCCTCTTTCTTTCGTTTTTCTTTGTTTCTATAATTTTAGATCCAAAGTCGAGACGAAGTCCCACACACTAACTCTGCATAGTTCTTGTTACTGGCCAACTGTCGATAGAGATTGAGGAAATTATGGGCGAAATTGGTCGACTGTTTGGAGTGCTGAATGAGGACGTGGTGCAGTTGTATTACTAGTATAAGAGAGATAGTACCAATTATAAAATGAGATAAATAAATACAAATAAAATAAGACATCCGCAGTATCTCGTACGTCCTATAGATCATTCCTTTATATAATTTCGCCGGTGGTTGTCAACAATATCAACAGAGAAGGGTTTCATGGGGCAGTTGGATCATCTCACGCTCCTCCGACTTCCTCTCTCTCTTTCCCGCACTTCACAACCTCACCTCCTCCGCCCATCCTTCCCCATCAATTCTCCCCTCCTTTCCCATCAGGAACCTCATCCTGACCCCCTTCGGTCCATTCTTCTTTGTTTCCAGTCCCTCTTTCATCCATCATTCTTTGTCCATGAGGGTCTGAATCCCCCTCGTTTCCCCCATCCCCCTCCCGCCCTCCCCCCTCCTCTCTCCCTCCTCGGCTTTGCGCAGCCTTGTCGCGCTCCTGCTGTGACCTCTCGCAACCATGCAGATTGATCCGGCTGCCCTGAGTCGGAATGACTCCGGGTCCGCCACGATCGCTTCCTCCAAACCGACGGCCCCCAATGCCTCCGCGACCCAGAAGTCTACCAAGGCTCTCATCTCCGTCCCGCGACTGGACCTCGAACCCATTTACACGGAGCTCAAGGCCGCAATCGGCGACAGCTGGGCCGAGTACAAGGAAGCCACCACCCTCTTTCTCCTCGGTACGTCTTGTCTGTATAGTTTTACTGCTATGTTCGCGACTGTATCTTGATGCTCTATTTTTATTTGCTATTGTTCCGGCAAAAATAAAAGCTGATGGTTTCACTCCTGATAGGGCAATTAAATCAAAACGAGCTGGCCTCGCGCGTCGACCATATCATTTGCGCCGACCAGAAGACCGAACACCTTCATAATAACTTCATCTGCGCGATCATCGGTAACCTTACGAGAGACCTTCCGGATCATGGAGTCGCCAGCTGGGTGTCCGCCAACGATAAACCGTCGGTCGTGTCCAAGCCGACGTCGGGAGATGCCGCGGAGCAGAGGCTGAAGACGGAGGTGATGCAGCTGCCTCCGCGGGACCGTCGACGGATTAAATCAATTCCTGAGGTATGGTGCACCGGATGGGAGAGGAGAAATGTTGAGATGCTGACGGTGTGGTTTCAATTAGCGCGACCCGAGCGACACGGCCTTGAATGAACTGGAGGAATACCAACGGGCGAAGCAGATCAAGCTGCCGAGCCAAGTCCCAGCGAGTGCAGGCGGCCTGAACAAGACGAGTAGGTTTCCCACCGACCCGACCCATCAACGCACATCACTGATCGCCGTTGCTGGCAGACTGGGAATTGGAGATTCGAAAACGCTATGCGCAACCCTTGGCTTCGGAAACCGGCGAGTTTCCAGACGCCGAATCCATCTACGCGCGCATGACACCCATCTGCTACGAGGAGTCGGTAGTAAGCGGGGCCGGCTTTCCCTGCGCCGAAGTCATGGCGATTGCCACGGAGACCTTCGTGAAGGAAGTGCTATCGGTTGTCTTCTCTCGAACAAGGTCCAACGGCCCCTCGGGCACCATCAACGGCATGATGATGCGGAAATACCGACAACAACTCGAGCAAGAAGAGCTATCGTTTACGCGCGGGGAGATCGTCAAAGACGGCGCTACCGGCTTGCTTCCCGTAGAAGCCAAGGAGGCCAGCGTCCGAAAACCCCTGGGGGTTCGCGATCTCCGACTGGCGCTGGAGATTGGAAGCGGTGTCCTCAGCCATATGCCCCTGATCGTGGACCAGATCATGGGCGGATACCTCGAGGACGAACTGGAGACGGATCGACAGGACCGGGGGGATGAGCCCACGGTGGATATCAACAACAACAACCGCGCCGATTCGAGACCGAACAACCACCATTCGGATGAGATGGACGTGGATGATTCGGAAGAGGACTGGGAGGGGGGCACGATGGCTGATCGCGATCAGTTAGGGTCGTTACTTGACGAGTGCCTTTCTATTGCTTCGTGACCTTTCTTCCTCCTTTTTCTTTCTCTCTCTTTCTTTCTTTTTTGTTTCTCTCTTCAACACCATTATTCCCCTCGGTTTGTTTTTATTTTGTGCGCCTCTTCCTCCCTCTCTCCCTCCCTCTCTCCCTCCCTCCCTCCCTTTTTCCTTTACCTTACATCTATCCTGTTCAGGGACCAAACGAAAGACTGCCAGCATTTCCAGTCTGGTGTGCGCGGGGATATAGCCATCTATGGCTTGGGTTTCTTTCTTCCCTCCTTTCATTTTTTCCTGCAAAAAGGCGTCTCGGGAGTAATAGCGGACAGACAGAATTGGGTTGGTTGGATTGCCGTCATTGAAGATGGCATATTGACTTGACTGGGCTTGGCTTGGCTTGTATATTGCATATGGCAGGGTGTTAACTTATTATTGAAAGTGTGATACTTCCTTTCTCATCTTTGTCTTTATTTTACGGTCTTTGGATTGGATCAATTTATATATATACATATATACATCACCCTTGTGCTTGTATGGGGTGAAACTGGTAGACACGTTTTGAGTGGAAGGATCAATTGTGGATGGTTAACTGATTACTGATGTGATTGATCACTGAAAACTCTATTCGTCAAGAAGAATTATTTTGAATCGACATACTCTATAAACCCAACAGTGAACAAAACTATCCATTCAAGTTATTGACATTGATTGATTGATTGATGAATCCTTGTTGTTTTCTCTAATATCTCCATCTCCCATCAGCTCCGCAACGCCTAGTTGGTTAATTAAACCCGTACAAGTTCAAGACACAGATAGATACGCGTGAAATCCAAGCTAAAATACAAGTAGTACCGTGAAAGTAAATCAGTTCAGTTGGTCTGCTACCATCTTGAGAATCTCCTCGGTCGACTTCCGTGCGTTGGCTGGCTCCTTGGCGATGGATTGCCAGATCTCGCCGTGTTTCGGTTCCGTCGAGATGCATTTGGATACTACGTCTGCGCGTTTTTCCTGGTTGGTGTTAGTCACGATAAATGTGCGGTTGTGAAGGGCATATATAGAAAGAGGGAGGAGGAGGAGGAGGAGGAGGAGGAGACAAAAGGGGACTAACCTCGGTTCCGTGCTGTAGCAAAAATTTATAATACCAAGCCCATCCATCTCCAAGATCGCTGTTGGAAACAATCGCCTTCTCGAACCACGTCATGGCTTTCTCCAGACGTCGTTCGCCCCAGAAGATCCGCGCCACGGTGATGAACAAGTTCGGGTCGTTATCGGCCTTCTTGATCGCTTCCAAGCTGCGAGCTTTCCGCTGTGCGCGTGGCTCAAGGTGCCAGATGCTTTCGCTCCATAGTAATCCTGATCCTGATGCAGGGACTTCCTGTAGCGCCTTGGCCATCAGGACCTTGGCTTGGGCGATGTTGTTCGCGCGTCGTTCGACTCTTACGCTCTCTGTCCACAGCTCGGCGTTCTTGGGGACGGCTAGACGCGCCCGATCGAGTACCGAACGGGCCTTGACCACCGCGCCGGCTTTCTCTTCGAGTCTCGAGGCGAGCAGCCACAGAGGGACGGACTTGGGACAGGCTCGGGTCCCGGTGCCGTACGCCTCTCGCGCTTGCGGGTACTTGTTCTGCGCTTCGTAGATCTGGCCTTTCATCATCCAGAGCTTGTCGGCCTTGGGGTAGAGCTGGAGCCCTTGGTTCACTAAATCAAGCGCCTCGTCGATGTTGCCCAGCTGCCGCTCGAAGGCGGCACTCTTGATCCATACACGATCAGTACCCGCTTCGCGACGAGCGGTGGAAAGCAGCTCTCTGGCCTGCTCCGTTTGCTCCGCATCTGCTTCCAGTTTGACGGCAGCCAGCCAGATGTCTTCGTTGTTGGGGTTCTGGTTGAACGCCCGGCCCAGGACTCGACGGGCATCGTCGATTTCGCCGGACTGCCACTTCTCTTTCGCGAGTAGCAGCCACAGCTCCTCGCTTTGCGGGCAGGCTTCCACGGCCTTCTCCAGGACTTGCCACAGCGCTTCCTTGCTGCCGTGGTTGCGTTCCAGGTCGGCGGCGGCAAGCCAGATAGATCGGCGGTTGACAAACACGCGGAGCGCATAGGCGTAGATAGCCCTTGCGGTTTCGTACTTGCCTCTCGCGATACTCGCCTTCGCATCGTCCATCCAGATGTCTTTTCGGTCGTCGTCCTCGTCCAGACCCCAGCCGAGCGTCTCGCGGATGATTGCACCGCAGGTGAGAATTGCGCCCTCTTCTTCGCACCGCTCGGCTTCGGAGATCCACTCCTCCCGCTTGAGCATGGCGTTTTCCCTTGCAAGGGATTGGACGGCCCTCTTCATCACGTTCACCTTCTCAAAAGTACCCATTTGTTCTTGAAGGCGTGCGGCGGCAATCCAGACTTCGTGGCTGGTGGGGACGGCCTTACGCGCGGTGTTCAGCACCTTTTGAGCCTTTTCAGGACTCTCCAGGCGGGCAAGCGCAAGCCACAATTCAACGGATAGGGGGATCATCTCGACGGCCTTGGCCAGAAGAAGACGAGCACTTTCGGGGTCATCCTCCAGGTTAACGGCTTCCTTCCAGATTGCCACGGATTGAGGGATGTGGAGGATGGCCTGTCGGAGAACGTTCTTCTTCGCACGAACATCTGACTCCAAACGCATGGCCTCGATCCACAGCCGAGTTGAGTGGTCATTGTTCTTGATTGCATTGGCAGCGATAACCTTGGCGTTATGTCCTTCGTTGAGGCGAATGTTCTCAAGCCATGCGTCTTCGCTCTTCGGGCACAACTCACAGCCCTTGGCGATAACCGTCCTGGCAGCCACGATCCTGCCCGCGAGCTCTTCCAAACGTGACAAGGCGATCCAACCAGGCGCGTGCTTCGGGTTGGTCCTCGTCACCGACTCCAGTAGAACCCGGACACGCTTGATGTCGCCAATCTCCACTTCTCCGGCTTTCATTTCCGACTGCGTAAGACTGGTAAGGTAACCCTTCGGATCGATGTTGGTCGCACTTCCAGAGGCGGAGTCCCCAGAAGACCCCATCGCCGCTTGGTCGAGCCTGACCTTGAGCACCTTGTCGCGAGCCGCGCTGATGTCGGCAAAATTGGTCATCGTCCCATCCTCGCCGCGAGCTTCTTCATCTTCCACGGTGGTATTGAACTGCGCCGAGTCTCTCGCCCCGGCAATAACACTATCCGGCACCGCGTAGAATCGTTGCCGGAGGTTCTGCTTCGCTCGTCGGTTCTTCCCCGTCAGATCTCCGACCTCGGGGAGATTGGCCCAGTCGTCTTCGGAAACGGAGGCTAACGATCGTTTTAAATCGGCGAACTGCTGCTGGATCTTCGGGTTCTGTCGTTCGTGTTCTTCTTGCTCTTGGCGCTCTCGAGCTTCCCTGTATGTGGCGAAGGAATCAAGTCGGTCTTCTGTCCAAAATACCGGGGGTGTGATCCCGATGAACAAATGGTTTGTGAAAGGGAACAACAGGCAAGGAACAAAACTAACCTTCTTATCCTCCGTCGCCTATCCATCTTATCGTCGACCTCTCTATAGATCCGGTCCGCTTCATCGTCCTCCTGGTCGAACTGCCCGTAGGCAAAGAGTCCAACCTCGTTATCGGGGTCCTGGAACCGCTCGTCGTCGTCGTCGTTTTCTTCGGGCTTCTCCTCCTTCCCGCCCTTTTCGCGCCCGGCGCCATAGGCTGTCGGAGGCGCCGCGCCCAGTAACTGCGCTCGTTTCGCAAGTGCAGCCTGGATCTGTTCTGGCGTCGGTCCCTCCCGCGCCGGTCCCAGATCTGACCGTGTAGTGAAGCCGGTAGCACCTCTACCCAGACCCGCCACATAATTCTCGGGGGCGGGCTGGCTGAGGAAATCTTGTCGTCCGGACGCCATCTTGGCCGGCTGTTAATAAAGACAGTGAGAATCCAGACAACCTTTGCGACAGAAACGGCGATGGTGATTGCTGCTCGGGGAAGCACTGGGGTCTTTCTCATCTCCAACAAGCATTGCGGTGGTCGCAAAAACCTAACTCCGTCCCGCTAATCTTATCGCCCGTGATCCCCTCCGCATTATTTTTTTTTTTTTCCCCTCTAGAAAAGCTTCACCTCCGACTCGAATTCGAAGACGCGGAATAAGTCTATAACTGGTAGACTCCGTGGAGACACTTATATTTCAGTTTATCTTTTCAATTCCCTAATCGCCGGCAAACCCAGTTCTCAGCACCATGCCGAAGGTGACGCAGAAGAAGCGTGGCGGCTCTGCGCAGAGCCCTTACGGGGACGCTACAGCAAAAGCCCGAGCTGCCAATGCTGTATTCAAAATGAACACGGACGTCGGCCAGCACGTCCTAAAGTAATGATACTTCACCGACTCTGATATACATATGTGCTCTAGCTAACTACGTTTGTCAAGAAATCCAGGTAAGAGCATGCGACGAATCGCAGCGCTGTATATGGCATATCGGCTCTAACTGATCGCACTTCAAGGCATTGCGGAGGCCATCGTCAAAAAAGCGGATTTGAAGCAAAGCGATGTAGGTTGGCATTGAGGAGTGCGCCTCTGGAGTACGCCACGGGAGCGCACCCTTATTATTTTATTTCGTTTGCCGCTGCTAACACCGACTGTTCGCGTCCCTCTAGGTCGTTTTGGAAATCGGTCCCGGTACGGGTAATCTTACTGTCAAGATCCTCGAAAAGGCGAAGAAGGTGATCGCGGTGGAATTGGACCCTCGAATGGCGGCCGAGGTCACGAAACGTGTGCAAGGAACGCCGTCGCAGAAGCGCTTAGAAGTGATTCTGGGAGATGTGATGAAAACGGAGCTTCCGTTCTTCGATGTCTGCATCAGCAACACCCCGTACCAAGTGAGCTCTACAGGTCTAGTCCTCGTGTGTCCTCATGCCTAATTTAGTTGTTCAGATTTCGTCTCCCCTTACGTTCAAACTCCTCGCCACTTTGCCCGCGCCCAGGGTCTGCATTCTCATGTTTCAGCGTGAATTCGCCCTGCGACTGTTTGCCAAACCAGGCGACAAGCTCTACAGTCGACTGTCGGTCAATGCCCAGATGTGGGCTAAGATTGATCATATCATGAAGGTCGGAAAGAACAACTTCAAGCCCCCGCCGCAGGTTGAATCCAGTGTTGTCCGCCTGGTCCCCAAGAATCCGAGACCGCAGATCGATTACAACGAGTGGGATGGACTGTTGCGGATCGTTTTCGTCAGAAAGAACAAGACCATCCGGTCCAGTTTCCTCGGAACGACCTCCGTCATGGACATGCTGGAAGCCAACTACCGGACGTGGTGTGCACAGAACGATATTCCTGTCGAGGATGGGCCGGCGGAGAATGCGGGACCGGATGCAATGGAGGAAGACGACCTGCACAATGATGATGCGGATGAGCCTGAGGAAGAAGCCATGGAGGTGGATGACGACGACGACGTGCCCGATTTCTTCAAGGAACAAGCCAACGCCCGCATCCAGGAAGCTCTCAGGAGTCGGCCGGCCCGCAAGAAGAAGGGCAAGGTGGCAGAGCTCGTACGGGAGAAGATCCGCCAGGTATTGGAGGAGGAGACAAAGCTTGGTGAAAAGCGTGCACGAATGTGCGATGAGAATGATTTTCTAAAGTTGCTGTGGGCCTGCAACCAAAAGGGGTTCCATTTTAGTTGAGGCGGGATCCTGAGAGAAAGATTGGAATTGCTTGGCCTCCCCATATTGTCAAATCTTTGAAAGTCATGAATTAACGATTATCTTCACTGAAAGCCATTCTCGGGAGACCGGTCTCCGGCCGGGCGCAAATGAGCGCGGGAGTCTTGAAAGAGACTCTGCCAAATGAAAGCTTCGCTTAATAGGAGTTCAATATCCTTCTCGGTCCAATCCTTGGTCGGGAGTGCCTGCAAAAACATCATGATTTCCTGCAATTGATTTAGCATGATATCCCACCCCCCGCGGAAACTCTCTCCTCGATGCTCACCTGAAAATCCATCTTCACCAACTGTTCCGACCACTTGACGAGGAATGCGGCGCACACATATAGATGAAATCGCGAGAATCCCTGCTCCTCGGCCTGGGGACTAGTTAGTACATTTCTGTTAGGAGCCTGAAATGAATGGAACGGACCATATATGTATCCCACATCCGGATCGTGTTCTGCACGCTCATTTCCCGCATGAGCAAACAATTCATCCATCGGAAACTAAATTGCATGAATTCAACCCCCTCGTTCTCTAGATGCTTCGCAAGTGTAGAATCAATGCGCATGGTCAGGTCGCGCAGGGCCCCGACCTGCCGGTGGATCCCTGGTTGGGCGTATATATAGTTGTCCTGGATTCCATCCAAGAGCTTGGTCAGGCACCAGAACGAGTCCGCCTCGACGGCATCCAAGACGCTTCTCGGGAGTTGCCCTGGGTCCATGTCCGCCTCAACGTTCAGGTCGGTGACGTAGACGCCGAGGAAGACTTGCCAAAAGGGCGTTACAAGATCGTTGATCCCTTGCACGTAGCCACTGGCGGGATGTCGGATGGCCCATACATAGAGGATCCTCTCCAAGGAGCGCTGCGTTGCCTCGTAACCGTAGAGCTGGATATGAGGGCTCGTTCGAGGGACATCTATGCTGATCTGATGCCATATTGCCTCGTCGAGGCCTCTACCACGCCCTGTGGACGGGGCGGGTGGGGTGGGAGCATTTGGGGCACTGTTTCGTTCAAAGGCCTGGCGGACCCCGTCCAGATATTCCTTGCGTTTCCTTTCGAGTGTCGAGATCCGTCGCTCACTATTCGCAGGCAAATAGCCCAGGAGAAGCTGCCAGGTCATGGCTCGTACCTCGTCCGGGACCCCGGACCACGCCAGATTCCGCAGCTCGGCCAACGGAACCGTGCTTGTTTGTAGGAGACGTTTGAACTTGTTGATCCTTGATATGCGACTCGAATACTGATCCATCTCCTTGGGGGGCGCGTTCTTGGGGGGTGGGCCGTGGTTGATGAGATGTAACGCATTTGCAGGGTCTTGGGAGAGATCAGCTTTTTCCTGCGCGGTGTCCGTGAACGGGGAGGGGTACCTCTCAAGATGTCCTTGTACTGCGGGCGGAGGATTTTCCCCTCGCCCTTCCGAGCAGTTGGGTACATAGGAAGGCCACGTTCCTCAGCAATATCCGAACTGTCGGCACGCTGCCTATTGCTCCCCGAGTTCACCCCAAGACTGGTGGTATCAAGCTTCCCGAGGCCTCCCCCGCCCGGACCGACGGTCTTGGGCTGTTTCGTAGCAACGCTTTGAGCCTGCTTTCGCCGCATGCTGGCAATAGTTGGCAGGCCGAATTCATCTTCGTCATCATCATACACGATATCCTCTTCCTCTTCCTCGTCGTCCACGTCAGCGTCATCCCTTGTCTTGGGGCGGTCCCACGAGTCCATTCCTTGGTCCATAATATCAGTGTATGAAGTGCGAGGGGAGGCGACCCAGATCGCCGGTCGATGAGAGGACGGGGACGAGACCGGCTGCGGGTGATGAGATGACGAGCGGGGTGGCGTCCGTGGGGGAGCATGCTGCTGTGCTATACCTCTGCTCGGCGCACTGATTCGTTAGCCCGCCATGGACAACCCGGGGAGGCTATGGGGACGAAGGGGACGAAAGGAACGAAAACCTACTTTAAGATATCTGCATGCGAATAAGATGCGCCGACCACGGGGCTTTGCTCATGCGAGTTGGGCATACCCTGATTCTGGGAGACTGATCTGCCTTTCCAGAACGGTGAACCTGCCCGTCTGCATTGATCGATCAGCCACGGCAACGGAGAATGAGTTTCGGGAACGAATCAAGACGAGGGTCTCCAAAGAAGACAACGAATGCAAAGGAGCGGGAGGTGTATATGGGAGTGTGCCAGACGTACTCGGAACGGTCTTTCATTTGGCAAATAGCTATCTGTCAGCTACGGGGGTCTTCAGGGCGACAGAAACGGGGATTGCGATGTACGAACCAACCTGGACCATTTCCTGTAACAATTCGGGGGATAGTGTCAGTTTCTTTGGTAAAATTATAAAAATAATCCGAGCCTTTCCTAGCAGCGCACTTACCTGTTGGTGGCCCTTTCTCGTAGCCATGGTGAAGCCGAAATCAGGGTTGGAGTTGATACTGCGGCGACGGGGGAGCGATCAGGTCATCGGAGACAGCGAGCGCCCTCGGGGCAAGGAGTGCGGGGCGCTCAGCGGGCTGTGTTTTCTCCCCTCTTGACTGTTTCAATATGGGAGAACCTTTTGAATTGGTACTGGAACATTCAATGCAGTGATTATTTGAATAATTGGGAACTCAACCACAGGAACTGGTCCTAATGGTCTTTAGAGAGGAGAGAGTGTTGTGTTATTGCAGTGTTATTGCGGTGATTGAGTCGGCCACCTGGGATATAAATTACCGTACTGTATCAGTTCTGCCATGTGTTCAGTGGATATGTGTATTTACGGTAACTGCATAACTCCCTTCACAGCGGATATGAAGGTACTTCAGTCTATTACTGTATCGTATCATACCATACCATACACTCTCCTCATCTCTGGTCCCAACAGTCAAACCTTCTTCGTCACTCTCGCCTCTTCATTCTTCCCTCAATCCTCATCCATCCATCACCTTTCTTTCCTTCTCTCCCCCTTTTCATTCACTACCTTTCCTCATCCTTTCTTTCCCATTCTCATTGTTCCCTTCTCAAGTCTTCTTTTATCTTTGCTTCTCTACGGACTTTGATCAAACGTCTTGACCCCATCCTATCCATCCTTTCGTCGCCGTCACCATGGCTGAACCAGACGACGTTGAAGAAGATCTTTTCGCAGACTTGTTAGACTCCCTTTTCAAACTGTCACTCGATATTGAATCGTGGTCAATCTAACCTATTTATCTGTAGGTACGACGCCGATGAGTCGACAAACCGGCCGCCACCGGCTGCCCCGGCCCCGGAGGTCATCGATACTTCGCACTCAGCGCCTTCAGCCCAACCAACTGGTATCCCCGTAGCACAGACGATCGAGGGTGGTCATGACGAGTTTGATCAAACTCAAAGTGCCTATCAACCGTTTCACAGTGAAGGACATAACCAGAACGGCTTCGCCAACGTGGATTCCGGGCACACCGGGAATGGATCGCATTTCCATGGCGGGCCAGAGCCTCAAGGCACTGGTATCAAAGAAGACGGGTAAGTCATTGTTCAACCTGTTTTGTACTGCATTTCTCGGAGAGAAGAGACAACCCCCTCCTATGTTCCATCCAAAACCACATCCATTTCGTTGGGTAGTGCTCCCATGAGCGCCCTTCGCAGGCATTCGCAGAGCAAAAGAGATATGGGGAATCAAGATTGGGGTGGGATACCTTGTGCCGTCTACATCCTTCTCGAGAGACCATTTCCCTGTCCTTCACAGCCTCGGACTCGTGCCACTTGATAGTGGACTGTATCACACCTGGGAAGGCTCGATATGATTGATGGGATGAGTGGCATTGTGGAAAACATTATAGGATGGTTTTTTCTAGGTGGATGCTTCCGCCGCCACACAAATCATTCACGATGGCTCGAGGAAACGAGGTTGCCATCAGCTGTGGATAAAGATCTCATACACTCTACAATGGTTCAGCTATAAGAAAAGAAAAGAAAGAAAGAACATAAAAGGAAACAAGCACAAGAAAGATCATATCGGCGGAATTATACAGCTTCCCAAGGCCCCGGCTCAAGTGAGATGATGCGTCAGCGATCCGGAATCGATAAGGCAGTTGCGAAGCGAGAGCAGTCAAGTTCCTGACTCCACGAAACCCTGGTCGCGAGCAACTATAGTACAGCAGTTACTATATAGCTTCCTTGTCGATACTTCTTGATAGAGCAGAGCAGAGCAAGGAATATAGTCCTTGACTGTGTGGTGCGCACTCTTGTCGAACAGTTTACCTAGCTTCGGACTCTATTAGAAAGGCACAGGAGCCCTTGGTCAGAGACAGAACAGAAAAGCAATTGACTTATTCCGCCCTGACTTTGTTTCATCAACTTGCGTGACTTGTTTGGTCGCGACGCACATACCTTTCGCCGGGAGTACCTGAGTTGGCCTCGAGTCCACTGAGTCGCCCTGTAAACCAGTGGGAATCTGCCTAGAGCATGGTTGTGATTCTAGTGGGCGCGCTCTTCGTCAGTGTATACATAACAGCAACTGCCTGATGCAACCGTCAAGTCTGTGAAGCGGCGCTTTAGGAGCCACCAACTGCCCGGAAGCCGACATGGGATTGCTCTCAGCTTTGCCCTGAATATCCTCAGACGTCAAAACCCTCAAATCTTGACCCAGTCTGAACTGCCATAGCCGCCCATCTGCATCAGTCGTCTCAGCAATCACTTCCCGTTCTCACTTTCTTGCTTTTTTTCTCTTCTTTTTTTTCCTTTCTCGCCTCTGTTGGACTCTTGATTCGATGCCATGTGATTTATTAATTCCCCAGTACTCTTGACTAACAAATTGGTGGAACAGAAAAATGTTCATTGGTGGTTTAAACTGGGAAACGACAGACCGTACGTTTCAAGTCAACTTGAACTTGCAGTCCATCCATCAGATAGCTAACGCATAGATCAGAATCACTGAAGGACTATTTCTCCCAGTTTGGCGAAGTCCAGGAATGCACAGTCATGCGCGACAGCGCTACAGGCCGCTCCCGAGGCTTTGGGTTCTTGACCTTCAGAGACCCGCGGACCGTCAACACGGTGATGGTGAAGGAGCACTACCTGGACGGCAAAATCGTAAGTCCTCCCCAATATACATAACCAATGTCGCGAGTCTCACACCCGCCAGATCGACCCCAAACGCGCCATCCCGCGCGACGAGCAAGAGAAAACGAGCAAGATCTTCGTCGGCGGCGTCAGCCAAGAAGCAAACGAGCAAGACTTCAAGCAATTCTTCATGAAATTCGGCCGCGTGGTCGACGCCACCCTGATGATCGACAAGGACACCGGCCGGCCCCGCGGGTTCGGCTTCGTGACATTCGACAGCGAAGCAGCCGTCGAAGCGGCCCTCTCGCGCCCGCTGGAGATCCTCGGCAAGCCGATCGAGGTGAAGAAGGCCCAGCCGCGGGGTAACCTGCGCGACGAAGAAGACCGCCGAAACCGCCGCGGCAGGGACGGGTTCCGCGAGGGAAGCCAGGCCGGCGAGGGCGCCCAGCAGCAGCAGGGCGCACAGGGCCAGGGCGGCATGCCTGGCGGCTTGACGCCCCAGATGATGGCACAGTACTGGCAGCGCATGCAGCAATACTTCGCCATGATGCAGCAGCAGATGGCAGCCGCCAACGCCGGGGGTCAAGGCATGGGCGGCGCGGTCGGCATGGGCGGCATGAGCCCCGCCATGATGCAACAGCTGCAAATGAAGCAGATGCAGCAGATGCAGATGGGCAATCCCCAGCAGCAGCAGCAGCAGCAGCAGCAGCCGCCGCCGCAACAGCAACAGCCGCCTCAGCCACAAGGCAGCATGAGCCCCCCTTCGCAGAGCGCGACCCCACAAATGCAGAACATGATGAACCCAGCCATGATGCAGCAGATGCAACAGATGCAACAGATGCAGCAGAACCAAGGCCAAGCCGTGGACCCCCGCATGAACAGCCCCATGGGAGGAGGAGGCAGCGGCGATCCCAACAGCCCCGGGAACTTCTCTGCCGCGCGAGGCGCCGGACCCGGCTACAACGCCCACGAGCAGATCGCCTTCGAGCAGCAGAAGTACGAGCAGCAGCAGGCCCGCCGCGTCATTGAGAATCGGGCCTTCTCGCCTTATCAGCAGGGCGGGCCGACTTCTTGGGAGGGCATGTACGATGAGGTTCCGCAGCCGAATATCCCTACGGGGCCGCAGGCTATGAACCGTGCGGGCAGTATTGGTCGTGGTATGTCTCCTCTCCTCTCTCTTATATCCTCGTTCCCCAATCCTAATCTGACTGATTGATATCAGGCCCAACCCCCCAACCCCAAAGCTCAGCCCCTGCAAACGCCCCCACGGGCCCCAAGAACGCCGGCAAGCCGGGAGCGAACTACCGCGGCGGTGGCCGTGGAGGCCACAGGGGTTTCCACCCTTACGCTAGAGGTTGAACATGCATACATACATACGTCCGATCATTAGGGTTATTGTCTAGTCTTGTCTGTCTTGTCTATTGTCTACAGGGGAGAACCAAAAAATATGTCTCTCCTTCCCTTTCGTCTTGCTAAAACCGTGTTATCAATTCCAACTCCAATTCCAATTCCATTCTTCTTGTTGTTTTCTTCTTTTTCTTAATTTGTTGTTCGCTATGCTGTGCTATGCTATGCTACGTCCATGGTGCGCCCCTGGTTTCCAACCTTCGTTTTTTCCCTTGTCGCATTATCATATCGTATCCGTCCTGTCTGTCTGTCTAGATTATAACATAGTATTCGATAATGGAACTTGTTTTCTATTGTATCTCCTCATCTCATCTCTTCATTATCGTATTTATCGTTATAGTGTTTAGGATTGATTATGGATGGGATTCTGTTTAGTTCTAGTATAGTCTTTTATCTTCCTTATATCTTCCATCCATTCATTGAATGCCATTGTTCCTCACCTACTTATTGAATAAAGTAACTTGGTCTTCGTATTTGAATGTCCATGATAAGTGTAGGAGGTACACGCGATCCGCTGGTAGATTGGTTGTGCAAACATAATGAATGAATGACTGACTGACTGGCTAAACTTCTATTACCGTTGGTCTGGGAGACTGACAGCGTGCTTGTAATTCGGTAGATGGTGGTTTTTGCATGCCTTGGTAGAAACCTACCTAGGTACATGCATATTACGGATCATGACCCTAAAGCAAAACGAATGCTGTAGATGGGCTACTCTATCCATAGAGGATTAGATGATATCGCTAAGGCTAGAGCTAAGGATGAATGCAGATATATGCTGGACGAAAGGCACGGCCCCTCGGGATACTGTCAGAAAGGAAGACACCGCTCATTACTGTCAAAAGGAGAAAAAGAGTGAAAACATGCTAATGCTATTTAAAATGCTTGACAAATGTCTGGACGCCTCCAACAGATCAAAGAAACAGATCAAGAAACAGGGCAGACATGCCAATAGGGTATTTTTACATTCCTCGTGACCGTCCGTCGACCTGGTGGTCTAATACGCAAACCCGTAGCCGGGTTTCGTGGCCGGGCGGCCATCGGGAGAGCTCTCCCGCGATTGTCGACTGTCCCGACTCATGTTTCGAGCGTGGCGGGTCTCCATGGCGTAGTCCGGTCCGACCAGTCGATCGGTGCTCCGCGTGCGATCATGCCCCGACTTCGAATCGTGCTGGTCCCGGTAGGGCGCGTACGGCCCCGTAAAGTTGAAATGGCTCATCTCGGCGTACTCCTTCCGGGGTGGGTTCTCCATCAGCAGCGACTCCCGCGCGTCGAGAGGGGTCAGATCGTCAATGTCCCGACCATTTTTCTCTGTAAATCCTCGTACGTTAGCATCGACGGCGTGACGGCACCAGGGAGGGTTCCACTTACCGGCTTCCTTTCTGCGCCTCGCGTGGGGGTTCTCGCGGCAGCAGAGAATGATGGCGTTGGTGGCGATGAGGATGGCCAGAATACCGGTCAACGCCGATTGGACGGCGATCAAGACGATCCCCGTGACGGTTTTGGTGGTCTGGGACAGTCCCAGCTCCTCGACAAACACCAAGACACAAACGACCGACAAGACACGCACGACCTGGATGCTGATGTTGATCCACTGCGTGGACTTGGCGACGTACGGCCGGTGCCACAGCAGGAGGGTCAGCATGAGCGCCTCCACGATCAGCTGCCCGACCGACTGAACCAGTCCGTGGCCGTTGCCCCCCGCGATAATGCAGCCCTTGGCAAACATGTACACGATGGCGGGGACGAACAGCCACCAGTAGTCTTTCTTGTAGTTGTCGTAGAAGAGGCTGTACTTCTTCCAGGTCTCCCGATCTTCGTATAGGCTCGACGCATCGCCTTCCGACTTCTTGTACTTGCGGGCCAGGTAGGTGATCTTCCAGGCAAAGAAGCACAGCACGGCGGTGAAGATGGCGAGGGTGACCGCGGCCAGCACTTTGGCCGCCCAGGAGTCCCCGCTACTCAGCTGGTAGACACAGTAGAGGACCCAGATCCCGTAGAGGACGAGAATCAGATTGGTGACGGTACGACCCAACAGTCCCCAGTAGTCTTTGCGGAACCCGGTGAGTTTCTGCGGGAAGGAGCCGTAGAGCGCCCACGCCTCCAGGATGACCTTGAAGAGTAGAATCCCCACGGTGATCACGGCAATGACAATGGCAAAGATCACCAAGACGGTCATGAAGGTGTTGGCCTCGGGGATCGTCAGCTGCTCCGCGTAGGCCTCCATGCCCGAGACGAAGTGTTTCAGACCCCCCGTGTCGCCGTCGCCGCCCCCCTCTCCGGCCGACGGGTCCGAATCCGCCGAGGTGGACAGTTCGCGCGTGGCCAAGTCCAGGGCGCCGACGACCAGGGTCCACCCCCGCTTGGCCTTGGTGCCCGAGTCCGAGTCGGATGAGTTCGAGTAGACGAGTTTGGCGTCGCGGAGGAACTCGTAGCTGTTGCCGGTCAGGTTGCCGCCGGTGGTCTGGCGAAAGTTGTCGATGGACTGTTGCATCTGGCCCCACGGGATCAGGCCGGTGCTGAAGGCGAAGTTCTTGGAAAAACTGCGGTAGACGGCGGGGTAGCTGACGCTGAGCATGCCGTTGGTGGCCATGGTATGGAACCACCCCATGACCTCGCCAAAGCCGGGACTGGTGGAGTGCGCGCCCGGGTGACCGGCGGTGCCCAGAGCGGAGAGCCCGCTCAACGCCAGAGCCGCGCCGGCCACGCCGGCGGCCGCGTAGGAGACGCCGGGGATCTTCATGGATTTACCGTTGGTCAGTTCGGAGGTGATGCAGGCGATCTCCTTGCCACCGTCTTTGGATTTCAGTTGGAGTTTCGCTTGGCCGTCCAGGTCGGGGATGGCGAACGCGATGGACGGGATCTGTTTGGCGAAGTCCTCGGGAATCTCTTGGGTCCCTCTGGCGGAAAAGGTGCCCGACGGAACTGTGCTGGGGTTAGGATATATACGCTTCTTTCAATGCGTGACTATAGGGGCTCTGGGACGTACCTGGGCAAAGTTGATCGATGTGGTTGTCGGCGCTGCAGGGATCGAATTCCTTGTTGTAGACTTCCTTGCCGTACGCGGTGACGGATAAGGCGGCGGTGACATTCTGTTCCTTTGCATTGGTGCCGCTCACGTCGAAGACGACTTCTCTGGTGGAGCGGGAGTAGGTGATGTGCAACTTTTGGACCTGGATCTGGGCGCCCGTCAGGCAGGTGGAGGCGCCATCGGTACTCAGGGTATCGGCGGCCAAGGTGGTGGGCAGCAGGCCCAGGGCGATCAGGCCGAGTTGGGAAAGATAGGCAAGCCGCATGTCGGCGGTTAGACTGGGCGGATATCGATGTCAATTGACAAGAATGCGGGAAAAAAAGTGAGGTTTTTGGTTTGCCGTTTGGCTCGCGAGTCTCGACGAGGATTCAATCGTCGAGGAGATTAGAAAAGTGTAGTGGAGATAAAACCGACAGGTCGAATACCAAACGGCCTGGATCGGAAGGAACAGGATCAACCTGTATAGAACGGAAAATGCCAGTAAAAAGTTTGCAAGAGGGAAAACCGAGAGTGCAATGAAAGGAATAATCAAGCGAATGGTACAGAAGAAAGAAGGAAAGACGAGTCAAGTTGGCAGGTTGGAAGAGATGTGACTAGGAGAGAGGATAGAGGCCAATGACAGACAGCAACGCGAGCATTCTCTCGCCCAATGCAAAGACCCAGTCGCTGTTATCCGTCTTCCTCGTTCGTCACAGTGGCTGTGATGAAGAGAAAGGATGGGCAGCAGACTTGCAGGAAGACGAATGGGGTGTATGACCGGCGCGTACAGACCCAAATGGGCGCAAGTCAGGCGGGGAGAGAATGGACGTGTTGGCTTCGTGGGAAGCTGATCGACTAGAGATCGAGAGGATCGGATAGGAGAAGAGAGAGTGGGTAGGGAAGGCGTGCAGATGCAGGATAAAAACCAACAGAGGCAAAGTAAAGACCGACAGAGGAGAAGGGAGAGGTGAGAGAAGTGAGTGAAGTGGTTGGGAGAGAGAAAGAGAGAGAAAGAAAGAAAGAGGAAAGACAGCTCAGGCAACAAAGTGGCGTTGTGGACTAGACAAAGAGGGACTGATGGAGTCAGTAGTAGAGAGTCTGGACGTCTGGACGTCTGGATGTCAACATGGGCATTCTGGAATCCTATTGATAGAGCGATGAACCAGTGAAATCGGCAGGATATCCTCCACCATGAGAGACACTGGATCCATGGATGGATAGTCCCGGTGGATTCGTTTGATAGCAGGATCCGTTTGAAAATCCGGAATCTGTAGGTACGTGGAGGTACCAGGTAGGTACCGGTACTAGGTAGGTCCCTAGTGTATGGTCGATGTGACAGAATTCCCCTGAATGTCTCGAATTGGGTCCTGATTGGCGAATGGCACGGCCTGGACACGGCCCAATCCCAGCTGTGGCGCAGTGGACCATCTAGACCTTCTGTATCGGTCGTATGAACTGTACTGATACCTATCATACTGTCTCGATCGGTATAGATGCTGTATCGACACCTAGGTACCATCCAGTCAGGATTTCCTTTCTCTAGGATGCTATCTTCTTATTGAAGTGAACACGGAGTATTGACTATGGTTGTGTAGAGTTTGTTGTACGGAGACCTTCCATCTCCAGCCATCTCCGTATGCCCCACCAGCCCATGTTTCATTGGCAATCTCCATCCAATTTCCAACCTATTGAATTTGTTTCTATTTTCATTTTATTTGTTTGTTTTCCCCTCTCCATCCACCAGAAAATTACCAACCAACCCTATGGATGGGTCGAACCCAAGTGGATCAGCGTGTAGCATGTAGATGATGCTCACCTAGGAGGATGTCTGGTTCAATTCCTTCCTCTCAAGCCCTCTCAAGTCCACTGCATGAAGATCAACCTGGTTAATAATATCAATATTTGCTGTCGATGACTCTTCCTCCTCCTCCTCCTCCTGTCCAACGTGGTATGTACCTTATCAGGTTATTGTACCACGCTAAGACAATTCAGCTCAGAACGTTCAACTAGTGTGAAATGGTCGATTTGACAGGCGCTACCTATTAGTGACCTACAGTAGGTAGTCGATTTAGCGCCGGTGTTACTGGTTGATGAACCAATGATCCATTTCTCTGCCCGTGCCTAATTATATAGCTCTATATAGGGAAAAAATCATCTCAAAAGTTTAATCTAAATGAAAACGAGGGAGGAAAAATGGGAAAGAAAGAGAGAGAAAATCGGTACTCACCTGAATTATACTCCGTATATACTCCGGTACAGATGGAGTACTGCGGCAGCTGAATCATAGATCCAAATGCCGTGGGAGATGTCACTACCTATATAACGACATTCCTCCTCCTTTTCCCCCATGTATGACAGGTTTGAATCAATAAATATCCCTGTGCTACCTGCATGATGAGTTCATCAGCTGTGCAAGTATAGGGTTTTTTTTCTATTTGACATTCCATATACTGCATCCCCAGATTGATCCTTTCATCCGTACCTTGCAGCTTTCACCACGTTATTGTAAATATCCGTAGATACTGGATACTCCGGAATGCCTGTGCGCTGGAATCTGCATCTATTGTATACACCTATCATAATCAGGTCATGTAGTATTGGTAACCCCTGACCACCTATCCTGTAGAGGACTGCTCATGCTTGTTGAACTGACAAGGAGACAACGTGACTCCCTGCCAATCATTCTATTTCTCAATTTGACATCCCCCTAATAGCACGACACAAGATCAATATGTCCCCTCCCGTACTCGTGTTACAACTCAATCAAAGTCTAGCGGAGAGTGCGCAGAACACCCCATACACTTATCAGTCATTCCCACTGTGGACGATACTGCATGATAAACCCCCGCAACATCACATTGGCCAGCAAAGTGAAGACCCGGTCTGTACGGAGTACTCCTAAGTACTGTTGCAGACAAGCACCCAGGCTATTTCCGCGCCGTCTTCTCTTGCATCTCCCGCATCGCAGCGCGAGCACTCCGGCTGCCACCCAATTTCGGTCCCTTGGGCGGTTCCGGTTTGGCCGCCGCCGTCGTCGTCGTCGGTTTCTTCTTTTTCGCCCGCCGACGGGACTGGATCGCGTCGAGGAAGTCTCGCCGGAATTGCTCGGCCACCTTATCGTCGGCCGCTTGGTCTTCGCCCTCTTCCTTTTCCTCTTCGGGCTCGTCATACACGTCCACTATTGCCGTTAGCAACAATAACAAGAAGTAGGCGCTGAGATGGAACTCACGTTTACTCTCCCGTAGAATCTCTTCCACAAGCCGGTCTCTCTCGATATCTTCGCTGGTCCGTCGTTTCCGATTCCGCCATGGTTGCTCGCTCTTCCCGGCAGCGTCTCTGGAAGGACCTGCCACTTCTGTATACTGCGGTTGACCTTCGTCCGTCGCGAAATGCCTCGTAGCCGCTTCTGTCCGGGCAATATTCTGAAGTTTCGTCTCCTGGCCCAAATCGATCTCGTGTAACTTGCCCAAAGACGCGGGCTGCCGTTGCGGAAGGTTCAACGAAGGCGCCGGTGCGTGTCTGTCGTTTGGAGCTCGGGTGTCGCTGTCAAGCTTATCGGCCGGTAAATTGTGTTGGAATCTCTTAGCCATTTCGGATTCTATATAGGCCATCCTTATCTTGTTAGTCGCCATCACAGAAGCCAAGCCGCGCTGGGGAGTAGACATAAGCGTGCGTACGTACATGTGCTTGTCGACATCCACTGTCTGCCCGGTATGCGCCGTAAATCGATCACCCATGTGGCGTATGCGCTCGTCTTCGAGCTCTTCTCCCGTCGTCATCTGTCCCTGGCCGCCATTGTTGGCTGTTTTCCGCGACGTCGTAGAGAACTCGATGCCACCCTTTCGTGCCCGATGCTGTCGCCGGAGGCGAACGACGTCGCTGGTCTGCACGCCATCGTCTGCTTCTCCGGCGGATTCAACGGGCGGAGTATTTGTGCTATGCTCGCGATCTTCGCTGGGCGATCGGGTCTCTTGTGTTTGTTCGGGGCGACGTCGTAGAAACTTTCTCTTCTTGATTGGGCGGAAGAATGGCTCTTGCGTTTCCATCGTTTGTCGATAGCGTGTGGGACTGCTGGGAATGGATGAGCGGTAGTGCAAGCGAACAGATGTAAAAAGCTGGAGTGCTCCAATACAGTAACCAATAATTACAAGTGATGGAAAGAAAATACAAGAAAGCTTAAAAGGCGTCTGTCCGATGAGGCAAAGTGAGCTTGGGATCGGCTGAATAATAACAATGAAGCTTCCACTCCCGCCACCGTCACGTCGCGCCGCTCCCGCAAAATCACGTTCGAACCAAGATATCGTTCCTCTCCACCATCCCTGCGTCTCTCTCTCCTTCCTTCCCCGCCAAGTACCATTATCCTTCTGCTCCCACAGCACCCGTTGAGCTTGGGGTTACGTCGATTCTACTCATTTCTTTGAATCCCTGTCAGAGTCGAATTGGACGAACCAACCTCCTCTTGGCCTTTCCTCCCTCTGCTCACCGTGAGCGATCAATCCCCGCGGTACTCCTTGCGAAAAAGACAATCGCAATATGAACTCTTCCATTCCACCGTCTGCTGCCGAATACGGCGGAGGTTAGTGAACTCTCCCCAGTAACTGCGCTGCGATTTGGACCACCATCTTTCTTGATTGCGTTCCTCGGACACTGCGCAGATGCGCAAGCGCTCTGCCTAAATTCGATAGCGCTTCTTGTATTCTAATCTAGGTATATACAGATGAGGTCTCCGCCATTGTACTCGATCCCGGATACTCCACAACGCGCGCTGGCTTTGCCGGCGAAGATACGCCCAAATCCTTGATCCCAACCTCCTACGGGAAATATTCTCTCGACGGGCACGAGAAGCTGATATTCGGCGACGATGTCTTCGTCACCCCTCGGCCCGGCTTGTCGGTTCACAACCCAATGGGTAAAGATGGTATCGTGGAGGATTGGGACATGGCGGAGAAATTGTGGGAGTACTCGTTCACCTCGCGATTGACGGGCGCGAAGCCCGGAAACCCCCTGCAAAACGGACTCAATGATATCTCCGAGGGGGATATGGCGGCGGAGATGGAGGGTGTGGAGAGCTCCGAAGACCGACCTCTTGCGGATAGTCCGTTCCTGATGTCTGAGCCTGGCTGGAATCCCGCGAAGGCTCGCGAAAAGACCATCGAAATTGCGATGGAGAAGTGGGGGACGCCAGCTTTCTATCTTGCGAGGAATGGTGTTCTTGCAGCGTACGTTGCCTAGCTTGATTGTGTTCAATACGTTGATAAGATTTGCTGACGGTCGGCTTCAGATTCGCTGCTGGTAAGGCCTCTGCGCTCGTCGTTGACGTCGGCGCCTCCAATATCTCGGTTACCCCGGTGCACGATGGCATGATCTTGAAGCGCGGCGTACAACACTCCCCTCTGGGCGGAGACTACATCTCATCGCAAATCCGCGCCCTTTTCAAGTCCAACTCCCCGCAACCTATCACCATCACCCCCCACTACCTGATCTCCTCGAAAACCGCCGTCGACGCCGGCCAGCCCCCGCAGGCTAAATACAAGACCTTCCCCCCCGAAAAGGCGCCCGACGCGTCCTACCGCAACCTCCTCGAAGAGCGAACACTCTCCGAGTTCAAGGAGTGCGTCGTCCAGGTGTGGCCCGGCCCCAACAAGCTCTCCGCCCTCGGCCCCAACGGCGTCTCCAACGAAGAAGTCGCCCGAGGCACCCCCGGCCGGCCCTTCGAGTTCCCAGACGGCTACAACCAAGTCTTCGGCGCCGACCGCTACCGCGTCGTGGAGTCCCTCTTCGACGCCAAAGCGGCGATCCCAGACCCCGACTCCGCATTCCCCGCCCCAACGCAGGCCCAGACCGTCCCGGAGCTCATCAAGAACGCCCTCAACGGCGTCGACGTCGACATCCGTCCCCACCTCCTCGCCAACGTCGTCGTCACGGGCGCCTCAAGCTTGCTCTACGGCTTCACAGACCGCTTAAACCAGGAACTCATGCAGACCTACCCCGGCCCGCGGGTCCGAATCTCCGCGCCTGGAAACACCGCCGAGCGGAGGTTCGGCTCGTGGATTGGTGGCAGTATCCTGGCTAGTTTGGGCACTTTCCACCAGATGTGGATCTCCAAGAAGGAGTATGATGAGCATGGGCCGAATATTGTTGAGAAGCGATGCAAATAGATTATTCTTTCCCCCGGGGGTTAGATATGTAGCCCCCGCCTTTTTCATTTTATATTTTGGTTTCGTATAGTTATATTATTCCCCTGTTGACTCAACCTTCTCTTGGTGATTTCGTAGTTGTCGGTTACCTTAACACTTTACTTTCCGCGTATGACCCATTCAAGCAGAGTTCTCGTCAAGGAAACGGGGGAAGCAACACTCGGAATAGAACAGGCAAGAATATAAGAAAGCGCATCGAAGAAGGCGAGCATCGCTGTTGATTGTTTCCTTCGGGTCATGCTCAGATATAGTGACTGATCTTGTATAATCCTATTGATGTTCGTAGTACTCCGTATGTTGCGGGACTTATGTCCATGCCATATGGTTGTATCTGTTTATGTCCATGCATCGTTTAGATACATATAACTGTTGACCAGAGTCCTGCGTTGGGGCAAGGGACAGACATCAGTTGATTGATTGATACATTGGGGGATTGTTCGGTCCACCTTTTGTATCTAGATTTACGTATTGGGGAATCATGTTAACATCTCGCTACCATATATGGATAATCGGAGTATAGATGGTGTTTGTTTGTCGATTGACTATCTATCCAAAGCTATCCAGCTGCAAGAACACCTAACTGACTCCTATCCCGCACCATTGGTATATTCATCTCGAGGTCGTCACACGGCCAAGACACCTAGACATGCAATTCTGTTAATGCCTCCAGCCGGAGAGTGTACGACTCTTTGGAGGTCCCTCGGGTATCTACATCTCTGGTCAGCCTGCGTCTCAAAGAGTGTAGTGTAGTATAGCATTCTACTTACAGTAGGCGGCACGGAAGGAAGCGCAGTTATAACAGACTGTGCATCCCACGTGATTTCAGTATTATTACTATTGTTGCGCCGGTGGCCGTTCTCCTTCCGCTCAGACTCCTGAGCCAGCGTCATCTGCAGCGAAAGAACGTGTATTCGCGGAGCGGAGTCATCGCGCTTTGGCTTCAGCGGGTAGGTAGTAGTATCGAAAGCTTCGAGCCCGTTCTGAAGGCTCGATGTGTGTATCTTCGACCCGTCTGCCAGATACGTTGTCTGTGGCTTTCCGGGGCTCCCGAGGGCTGTTGATGGCCTCGTGCGAAATGCGCTGAGTGGGCCGTTGAGCTTTATCTGTGAGACACGCCGGGTGATGCCTTTCTTCTCTTTTCGGACTGTGTGCTCCCAGGCGTCTGCTACCCGGTCTGATTTCAGGTAGTGGAGGAGCTGGTCTTTCATCGTCTCTTGTCGAGTGTGTGTTTGGGACGCGGTGGGTTGTCGTTCGTGTTGCGTTGGCATTGGTGGTGTCATTGGATTTGAGTGTGGTTCTTTTCTGGGGTACCGGAATGACTTCAGCTGTTCCATGGAGATAGTCCGCGCCTTTAATCGCCTGGGTGAGGGCGCAGTCGTTGGTCTTTTCGGCGGGTGGTCGACTTCGTCATCTGCGCATGTCATTGGGCTTAGTTTGGCCTTTGAGAGTCGCTTGACGATGCTCCGCTGCATGCCTGGGATGAATGAATGGGATTTGACGTGGTGCGTGGCTTTGTCTGTATGTTTTGTTGGTTGGGAAGCACTCATGCTGGAGCGTCTCGCTGGTTCTTTGTCTGCTCTGGACCCCGAACCATGCCTTTGCCTATCACGACTCTCGATAGGCTGCGGCGTGCCGTTGGCAGACCTTGAAGGAATCGGATCGCATGGTAAAGGCTTTTCAATAGCCGTTTTGGGTCTCTCGAAAAACCTCCCACTGAAAGACCGCCGCGAAGTCAGACGCGGCATCGGCATGGATCCCCGTTCGGTCTGTTGATGGACCAGTTTCTTGCGACTCGCTACCCCTATGCGCCGCTGCATTTCGGTGATGGCCAGGGAGAGTTTAGCAAGCGCGGCTTGGAGCTTGAGTCCTTTGCGTCGCAGGTCTGAAAAGGCCACATTCCATCCCTCTGCGTTGGATAGCATGGCGCTGACAAGGGCGGCCATGTATCCTGAGAGTTCATACTCCTTTTCTGCTTGGTAGAGGTACTTCCAGAGAGCCCTGATAGCCGCTTTTCCTTTCTGGATGTCTTTTAGGCTGTCGTCGATAGAGGCTGTGAAACGTTGGATTGCATGCTCAATCTTGTCGTTGTAGTCGAGCATGGAAAGGCGAAATAGGCGGTCTTCTAGCATCTCATCGAAAGTATTTAGATTCTGGAGAGGTAGGCTCAGGTATTGCATGCGCGTGTATACGTCGACCTCGACGATCAGGAAGTCTTCCGTCGTCCTGCCCAGGAAGCCATCCACTTCATCCACGTGGATCTGAAGAATCCTCAACACCTCGGTGTCTGATTTCGCAAGCCCTCTTACGAGGAGGTGAACGCCAAATAACATCTGCGAGGTGAGTTTCCAAATCGGATGATACCTAGACACCTATTAGTCTAGACAAACAAAAGGATAATTGAGTGTTAGTAAACTGCTTCTCTAACGTACCTCCCACCAGCCCGTTGAGGCCATTTTCGGCCGCATAGCCGCTCATACTCGGCGCTTTCGAGAAGATTCCTGCGTCGTGTCTGCGCATCGATATTGACCACCCGTTTACTCCCAGTACCTCCAACAGCCTCTGATATCGACTCGTCAAACGGTCCTTGCAACTCGGGTATCGGGTGGACAGATAATTGAGCAGTATGCTGGCTCCCCGCCGACGAAATCTCATCTCCTCCCGTGGCGCCGGCAGGAAGGACCCGTTGCTCCTCGTGTTGGATTAGGGGCGCCATTGATTAGAGATTAGTAGCGGAGAATGCCCGTATAGCTGGTACTCCTTATTCTTTTGCTATCTCCTTTCTTTCTCTCTGAGTCTCCTTTTTTTTTTTGTGGCGGTGTTTTGTTGTTGCACCTCTTCCGCAGAAATGTTGCGAAAAGGTCTACCTGCGCATCAAATCTGCGCTGCAGCTGTCCAGGTTCCCTTTTATGGCGATACGCCGCTTGAACTGCATGAAATCAAGCTCCATTAGGCTCAAGCCTCATCGGACACGGGGGCGGGCTCGTGGCAGAGACTCTTGTATGTTCTCTTGAGCTGCTTTTTGTGAGGGGAAAAGTCGCAGTGGTAAGAGATTCCGGGGCTGTATGTAAGGAACGCTCGCTCCTGTAAGGATAATAGAGCAAGAGACGTTCCGAGTATCCAATAGGGGATGCGATGTACTGCGAGTGACTCTGCCAAGTGAAAATTGCCGTCTCGAGTCGCAGTTTATGTTAGAAAAAAGAGGGGGAGTTATTGTCGTTATAAAATCTCCAATTGATGCAGTGATTATCCCATAAACCCAGTGGGGTGTAGGAAGCGAGAACAGTACGACAGTCGCAGTGGATAGATAGTGGGTGTAAATGCGGGCAAGGTAGTGAGTACTAGTAGTAATTAACCTGTCGCAGCTATACAAGCTGCGAGGTCGGAGTAGTAGGGATGAGTAGAGCGGACGCTTTATAGTTGAATCAGGGGTGTTTTATTGCTAGCGCCAGCCGAACTTGCGAGTAAAAATCAAACGAAATATAGAGAAGAGATAAATGAATGAATGAAGCCGGTGACAATAGCAACTACGGCAGCAATGAAAGGCAAGAGTAAATCGACGAGACTTCGAAAGTAAGGTCTCGGGAAAGGGTTAAGGCCAACTTAAAACAACCCAGCAGGGCCTAAAATAGATCTAGATTGGATCGAGGGACGCGAGATAGTTTCGCTGTCCTATCCATATTTGGGATCCTCCGTCTTAGTTTCCGGGATTTTATTTCTTTTGTTTCATTAGCCCTCTACTCAGCCGTCCCCATAGCTGCCGAAGGTCTACAGAGGATAAGCAGTATAATAGACTAGGGAGGGGTGAATAATTGGGCTAGTCGTGATCAGGAGAATGATGGAGCGAGTACCGTCATGTAGCTCGAGACTCCCATGGTTAGGCTGATCCTATGGATGCCAGTCAGGATATTCGCAACAGGATTCGAAACCAGGCCGGAAACAACTCCACCACCGTGACACGAAACAAACCTCGTCCACGTTGCGATAGGTGGTGGGGACTGCGACAACATGTTGTCAATTCCTCTGGTTACAACAATGCAGTCGGGCCACTGAATTTCCAAGTGGTTTTGGGACGATCGTATCGGTTCGCCTGGCACCAGCCCTTCTAACCAATCGGAGCAATGGATTCTGGGTTGTTGGAACCAGAGTTGTTCGAGAACTGGACTGAGGGGCCACTGCTCCATGTCAAGGAGCTGCGAAGAGCCCGACCTCTGCCCAGTGCGTACCGTGGCCGGACCCAGTTGGCAGTAACTGAGCCTTGCGAGTGGGGGGCGTTGGAAGGGAGCTCCAACCATTTTAAGTCTACCCCCCGGGACAGTGAGGCTTTGCCTCGAGATAGGCGACGGACATAGATGACGATCGGCAGTCGGGACCACCCAGACTGTATTGATTCAGCAAATGGGAGACCATCGGAGAACCGGGGTTCCGAATTACATAATACAGACTCGACCGGCTTTCCATATATATCGCAATACTCCGGACCGCCTTGGATTGCCTCCCACAAGTTAGTTTCATTATCGTCTAGCCGACTTGTAGTTCGGGCCGACTATGAGAGAAAGACCGGATCCCAGAAGTTTGTCGGTAGGGATAGATCTAGAAAATCGCCAAAGAACATGTCAATATCTGCGAATCCATTAGGTTCGGGGTTCTCCTGCGGGTCTCCCTGCCAATCCGAGGGTTCTCTTGGGGAGACCGCCTGTACTGTCGTGGATAGTGAAGGTCCTTCTTCTATGTGGTGATAGCTGTTCTTGTACGGCGGAGACGGCAGGGCCATTGCAGGCTCCTCTGGGTCTCCGGGATGCGTGGGCGATGTGTCTGGTAACGAGTGTCTGGACTCCAGACACTGATGCCGATTCTGCGGCTGTAGCTTCATCCAGCCAATTTGATGTAGCGCCTTCCTTCCCAGTCTCGCCATTGCCTCTGCAGAATACCAGCAAATGCCGAGTGTTTCAAGAAGGGAACAACAAACGTCCAAACTAGCCTTAGCGCGATCCGAATGGGTGATGAGTCTACTCGAGCGAAACTGCTGGTATGCAACGGCCATCGACAGAGCCAAGGCATACGGTACAACAGGAAGAGGGCTAAGGTTCTGACAGCATTCGGTGGCGACAATCGACTGTATCCTTATAGCAGCGAGACCTTGGCGAATATATGAAGGGTTAGAGCTGTCGGGGTGGTCGGACAGGTGGTATCTGCACGAAAGGATGACAGCTGCATTGTAGTACAGCTCCAAAAACCCTGAGACGCTAGTTCAGCTACGGTCAAAAGAGACTACCTTCTTTCGTGAAGGAGGGCAGAATCAGATTACAAGAACATACCGAGAGTAGCAAAGTCCAAGTCCGCACGGATGTCGTCACCCATCATTTCTTCGAAGGCCGGGAAGTCCCCTAGCCAACCAATAGTGTCATCCGCGTTGGGTCTATAGAGCGATATAATGCTCGCAAGTAAGTCTGAAATCGCGAACCAAACCTCAAAGGCGGATCTGGAATGAGAGTTTGTCACATGTGGCTTTTCGAGTCCAATGTCACGGTCCGCAAGCAGAACAGGACGGCCACCTATGCAGGCGTGTAATTTGTCCAGGGTCCATAGACACCAAAAGAGATTGAACTTTGATTCGCCCAGGACCGTGCCTGGCTGGCTGTGGAGGTGGAGACCCGCCGTTTGGGCTTGGTGAATAGCGTGGCATATGTGCATAGAAGCCGCCTCTGCGCCCTCGTATCCTTCGCTGTGTAAGGACATCAGCGCGAGGATACGGATTCGTGTGATCCGATCTGGCTCAAGTCCGGCGTCTATGGCGGCGACGAGGCCGTTGTAAACGTCTGAACAGAATTGTCGGGGCGTCAAAAGCGGACCATCTGTGACCAAGCGGAGGGAAGACGTAGCGGCAGCGTCCTTCGCTGCAACAAGGCATATCGCCCTTTCTAGAAAAACAGAGGCCATTTCCCCAGAGTAGGCCCGGAGAAAAGTGTCTTCATCGACCAGAGGGAGAAGGTGATTTACTCTTGAGAAATAAACACGGAGAAGATGATCACGGGTCGAACGCGGAAGACGCTCACAGGCTCTAACGGCCGACGCATACCGCTGCTGCAACACGGATGCTACAGATTGTGTCGCAGGAGGTGTTGTTCCATCCAAATGATCTGACAAGGCCGCACTTGGTCTAGGTGATCCACCGTTGTCACCGACATTGTCAGGTGGCATTGGAGAGCTTACCCAAAGACCAATTCGACCGCGGAGTTGACCCACAGATGTGGCGTCAAGCTCCTCACGGATCAAAGCTTCTGGGTTGAGGTTTCCCACGAAACGTTCGGCTCGGCAGACATCTGGAGCATCTGGGGCGGGCGTCTTGGGGGTGGATTGCTGATCAGATACTGAGGATACGCCTCCACTGGGACGGGGTGGATTGTGACTCTGATTTTGGCTCGAACCATTGATGCCCATGCCCAAGTGACGGCAGCGTTTCTTTTAACCAAAAAACAGCTTGGGTCAGCACAAGATATTCTCATTACTTAGGGGAAAGAAGCAACCTGTGCAGACACACCTTTCGTCGTTGACATGCGGCGCAAGCCCGTACAGCTCTTGTACGGCGCCGTGCTTGAGGCACATCGGCAAGCCAAGTAAGCTCCATATCAATTGATAATTATGCGGCGATGGTTTTCTTAGGCTATTAATTGGCTAGACGGAGAGGCGCTGAGTAGCATAGCTTGTAACTCTTTGGCTGAAGGATGGTGAGAGAAGAGATCCTGTGTCGTCAAACCGATAAGATAAAAGATACAAATCTTCGGAGCTGGTAATATATTTAGGTATAGGTGCCCCGTCCAGAGCAGTTGGGGCGGACCAGGGCCAATCCTGCCACTCTCCTTGACTGGGTTATCAATTCTTACACTTGCACTTCTCATCCCATTTAGACTCTGGAGGTAGCCTGCTTGTGATCCTAATTTAGTACGGATCGGGGCGGGCAAGGGGCGGATCTCTGGGGGCAATCCTTGCCACTCTACTGTAGTTTATATACCACGTCAGCTTTCCGTCATGGCTCATAACGTAGTTTCCTGTATTGTATATGAAATGTCCATTTTATACTTAGATCTCAACAACTAGTTATTTATAGAAGTGAAGATAAAAAAGTATAGCTTCAGAAAGTAATATGCTCATTTATTTTATAAGTATAACCTTTAAAATCATTATTTCTCCAAGTTTTGTAAGTTACATCAAAATCATAATGTTTTGTATTGTTTACTTATCGAAAAAGAATATAACCAATACTTTTTGGAAAGACTAAGATTCAGAATATTGATTATCTATGTATAGCTTATTCATGCTACTACAAAAGTATTTGTTGTTTATATCTCTTTTGTACCATATATTTGGATAGTCATATTGTGTACTATCAAGCGGCGAGTGAGACTGTATAGTAAACAGTGTTCAAAAGTAGTGTGGTATATACAGAGTACCTAATATAAATAATTGGACACTTGTAGGATGTAATTATAATAATAAATATAATCACTTTCTACTGCACTAGGAATAATTCAAACTAGTGGTAAGACCCAAGTGAAAGATCCAACAATACTATAATGACTGCTATCTTTTTACTGGAGAAGGAGACCATGTGCTAGAAGATAACAGGGAACTTGTCCTCTTATTCTCTAGCTGGTCTCTCTTGAATATATCAATTTCCAGGCCATATCTCATTGAATTGCCATTCCCTAACCCCAAACCCTCTCCAAAAGAAAGAAGGAAAGAAACTCAACACAATGCTGAGCACTGTTGAGAATGAATGGATGCAAAAACTCGGGAGCACCAAGATGGAACTACTGAAAGATTGGACCGAAGCCCTCCCTCCACAAGGATGGGAAACTCCCGAATCTCCATGGTACCGCGCGCACGCTCGTGTCATGTTCCCACTTCCGCCTTGACAAACAAGGAGAATTCAACGCTCAGAACCTAATCTGGCTCAACCTGCAACTCCAATGCGGCCGGCAAACGGTGTTCACGATCTACCTCCAGAAGTCTGCCGTGGAGAGTCGTATTACGCAGAATACTGTCCTATATTATGTGAAACTTGCTGCGCATAGAGGATACCCGGAGCAAACAGTGTTTGATGGGAGGAATCCCTATGATCCAGGTTGTTATAATACAGAACATCCTTTTCCATATGACAGGAGGCAGGTTGAGAGGTGTGACCGATATATGTTGGCTCCGAACAGTGCTTCGGTGAGGGTTTTACGGGGTGCGCCGGGGAGTATTCCAGGCGAGGTTTTTCGGGTTTGTGTGAGTATGTACTAGAGTGGAGGAAGTGTGACTGGGGGGGAAGAAAAGTGGCAGAAATATCAAGATGCTGTCTATAGTCATTAAATATCGTGCTTATACATTCAGAAAATGGAGATAAGATACATCATGCTTATAGATACTTGACTCCAATAATCACCAATCGAGAATTTCATGCGTACTTTTCAGTACAGACCCAAGTCATCATGATCTGAAACCTTGCCCAGTCGATAGAAAGACTACTCCATACATCTATAAATGCATTGCACTCTGATTTCGATTGATCGGCCATCTCAAGACGCTTGGCCTTCCAGGATTATCTAAGACTGGGGTATACTGACAGTTATGCTCCAATTAGTGCCGTTGTGCGGAAGAGGTCCCAACGCGTCTCACGTGGCGACGCGTCTGGCGCGTGCGGGCAGAATGATGGCTCAAGGTCCGTTCTGGATTTGACCTGTTCGTTTGCATTTGGTGATGATATTTCCTTTATCGACTATTATCATCCCTTGTCTGCACACTTACGTTCCTGTGGTTTTTGACTCTGGTCTTTTTTGTGTCTATTCTGACGCTTTTACCTGGGTGCTGTGCCGCGTTATCATCGAGGTCCACTATCGTCATTATCAATTTCCTAGTGTTAATCAATCATTATCCTGAAGAACGCTTGGTTTATCAATTTCTGCCAATTGGTTACTGTCCGGCCAAAAAGACCATTGGACACCCCCAGCTGAATCTTGCCAACATGACCAACCCTGCGGGCCAGAAACGGGGCGCTAATCATTTAACGAGCTCAGCGGCCGATGCAAAGAAACCCAAGTCCAACGGCAGCATCACCTCCTTCTTCGGCGCCCCGAAATCCAAACCCGCCGAATCAAAACCACCGAGTCCGGCTCTATCAAGTGCCAAGCAGAAATGGATAGCGTCTCTGACACCGGAGCAAAAAGAGCTCCTGCAGCTGGAGATCGACACATTGCATGATAGCTGGCTGGTCCAGCTCAAAGAGGAGCTGGTATCTCCGGAATTCCTGAACCTGAAACGCTTTCTCCTGAAGGAAAAGAAGTCCGGGGCCCAGATCTTCCCTCCCGAGAACGAAATCTATTCCTGGTACGGTGTTCCTGGCCCCTCATGAATCCCTAGAGTCAACAACAGGCACTGACCACGCTCTACACAGGTCCCGTCACACGCCCCTACACAACGTCAAGGTGGTCGTCGTCGGCCAGGACCCCTACCACAACCACAACCAGGCCCACGGACTAGCCTTCTCCGTCCGCCCCCCGACGCCCGCCCCGCCATCGCTAGTCAACATCTACCGCGGCATCAAGGTTGACTACCCGTCCTTCCAGCCCCCGCCCAACAAAGGCGGTCTTCTCACGCCCTGGGCAGACCGCGGCGTCCTGATGCTCAACACCTGCCTGACCGTTCGCGCACACCAGGCGAACAGCCACGCCAACAAAGGCTGGGAACGCTTCACCCAGAAGGCCATCGACGCCGTGGCCCGCGTGCGAACCCGCGGCGTCGTCTTCCTCGCCTGGGGCAAACCAGCCGGCAATCGCGTGGCGGGCGTCAACCGTCAGAAACACTGCGTGTTGCAGTCGGTTCATCCCAGCCCGCTCAGCGCTCATCGCGGCTTTGTAAGTACAACCCTTCCCTATACTACCGGAATGAACGGCATTACTCTGCGTTGGGCGTTGGTCACTAATAGAGACTTCGTGGTTGGTTGGTGTAGTTCGACAACGGACATTTCAAGAAAACCAACGAGTGGCTTGCAGAACGCTACGGCGCGGATGGCGTCATTGATTGGAGTCTGACGTCTAAAGAAAAGACGGACATGCCCTCTCCCGACATCGAAAGCCCCTCGGTCCTCGTCGAGGAAACAAAACGTCCCGCGGAGAAGACGGAACCACAACCGCAGAAAACATCTACTGTGTCGAAAGCGGCGGAGTTGGTCAAGGTTGCCGATGAGTTTGAAGACGATGATGACGTTTTTCAAGAGGATCCCGACGTCCTTGAAGCTCTGATGAGGGAGCCAGCGTTGAGCTAGGTAGGATCCATGGTCACCTTGTTTTATGTCGATCATACCATACCTTCCTCGGCATGGAGTGTATGTCCCAGTCGTTTTTGTAACATAATGAAGCTCGGAGTTTATTGGTGCATTTTACATTCTACCTTCGAAGTCATGTGCGCGCCCGTAGGATAACTCGATCTACTACCCTCTTTAAGTATACTACCCGTTAGGCTTCTGTATGGGTCTTGACCCTGTGTATTCAATTGGTCATGTCGGGGACAATATGTTCACTCGGCGAGCCACAATCTACACAGTATACAACTGACTGCTTCCGGTGTGGATTATAGTAGGCAGAATTTAGATTGGCTACGACTGACTTGACTCAAGACAGATACATGTGTGGGACAAACAAGGACAATGCGGTAAATCGATAGTTTACAGTATCATTCAGGAACTAGATTTCATCATCGTGATCAAGCGTTTAAAGCTCGTCATGGTCGCCGGTAGCGGCGGGAGCTTCGCTGCTCGAGGCAGACGAACTCTCGGCCGCATCCTCACCACCCTCCTCTGCCTTCTTCTCGGCAGCGGCCTGGGCATCAACCTGGTGCTTGCCGTTCTCCTTGATGAAGTCGGCAAGGGCCTCGGGGGTACGAGCGCCGGAGTACTCAACCGGCGAGTCCTTGCTGCCGGCGGGGTAGAGCTTGATGGTGGGGAACCCGGTGATGGAGTCCGGGACGTCGTTGGCGGTCGCATCGATCTTGGCGATGGTGACCTCGGGGAAGTCAGCGTAGAGGGTGGCAAGCTCGTCGTACTTGGGAGCGAGACTGTTCGGGAATCGATTAGACAGCTGTATGGTAACGTGTAGATTGGAAGAAATGGACAACTTACGCCTTGCAGTGGCCGCACCACGGGGCATAGAACTCGAGCAGGACGTCCTTGTCATTGTTGATGACGAGGTCCTGGTACGAGTGCGCCACGACGACGGTCGTAGGGCCCTCCTGGGTCTCAGGGATGGGCTCCGACTTGATGCTGGGCTCCACCTTGCCCTCGAGAACATTCTGGATGAACTTGCCAACGTCCTTGGCCTTGATCTCCTTGGACTGGTCGTAGGGGTACTTGGCGTTTTTCTCGGGGTCCTGGATGGCAAAGGCAGGGAACCTTTCGGGGTCGAGGTTGAGGTTGCCGGCGTGAGCACCGAACATCTTGGCGTCAATGGTGGCGATGTTGATGGCACCCTTGTGCTTCTCGGCGATGGCCTTGAAGTCCTCGGCGTACTTCTCACGCTCCTCCTGGGTCTCGGCGAAGATGTAGGCCAAAGGAATGCCGGCCTGGATAGGATATGATGTTAGATCCCCGATTTGCAGATTTAGTCTCCGTCGCGACAACCGCGTGTTCGAGAGACCAGCAGAGACGCGACGAGAGGGATAGCGGGTATACACTTACAGTGATGTAGTCGGAGTAGGTTTCGGGGCCGAGCTCACCAACAAGAGGAGTGCTGGCGGTCTTCACCCAGTTGAAGATAGCGTCCTGTTCCATCTCACCCTTGTAGACGGCCTTCTTCTCATCGAAATCCTTGTACAGAACCAGAGAGGGCTGCTTGACACCCTCAGCCTTGGCGAGGGCGGCATCATCGGTCGACGCAAAGAGGTACTTATCCCTCTGGGACTCGGCAAAGGATGTGAACGCCTCGGTGTTGCTCTTATCTTCGGAGTCGATGTAGCCGATGACCACGATCTTATCCAGGGTCTTGACCTCCTCCAGGTTGTCTTCGGTAACGGTCGAAACTGCGGGGAGGGACTGCTTGACCATGTACGACACGAGCCTACAGCAATCACGACATTAGCAACGGGGGTTCACTCCACAGCAGAGAACACGGCAAACTTACGCATCCGCCTGGCGGGCACCCTGGTAAGGCTTCACATCATCAAGACCACGGAAGATCTTCAGGGTGGGATAACCCTCGACACCCAGGCCACGGCACACTTCCTCCTCCTCGGTACAGTCAACCTTGACCAGCGCGATGTCCTTCTCCTTCAGCTGAGTGGCAGCTTCCTCGTACTTGGGGGCCAGAGCCTTGCAGTGACCACACCAGGGAGCGTAGAACTCGGCCAGGACCAAGTCATGCTCCTTGATGAACTCGTCGAAGTTGTCCTTGGTGAGAGAGACCACATCCGACTTGACCTCGGGCTGGTCGTCGGCCGCCGAGACCACCGCAGTGGCACTCAGCAGGCTGAGGAGAAAGGGCGCGACAGACCGCATTGTGTTCTGTCCGGCTTAGAAAAACCTCGGACGGTGTACAGAAAGAAGGAAGGAAGCTAAACAAAGTGGATAAAATACAAATGAATTCACCCGTCCTCACCAAGGTTCTAGAGATGTGTTAGGATGGAGTGGAGCAGAAAAGTAAAAAAGAGGAGCAGGAGAAGAAGAGGAAGCAGCTCCGTTAATTAAGTAGGTGATGAGCCAGCCATGCAGCGGAGTTGAGGACAGTTTGTTCTTTCTACAGTCAGCTGCTCTAGCGCCTCCTCACTGGCTCTTTGGCTCCGGGGCAGCAAGGGATCCCCCCATCCCCCCCCCACTCAGTGATTCACTGTTGATATTGATTAGTACTAGTGGTACCTGTCCATAATCACGAACCAAGATCGACCGACCCATCAGCCCCCTCCAAACAAACATCATGAACTCAGCCTCCCTGTGGTCAGCCTACGAAGGGGCCAATTATTATGGTTATTTATAGTGATTGATTGGATCGTCTGGGGCTGACGGGCCGGATGGGCACAAATCAAAAACAAAGTCGATACTATTTATATATCAGCCTCTCCGGCCAGGTGTACACAACTTTCATTATTGCTGATTAGTCAGACCCAGAGCCAACCCTGGTTTGTCTCTTCATTCCGGAGACTCCTCGGGCATACCAAGGATGATTACTTCCTTAGCGTGTCGTGTGTGGGGGACCTGTATGTACCTACAAATGCATCCAAGAGCCTCACCTTTTGTCTAAGGAAAATGACACGTTACCTCAACAGAGGAACATAGCCACACACTGTAAGACTGTCTGGTGAGCTGGTGGGACACAAGTGCTTGGTTCTTCAAACAATGAATATGATTAGAGGTGAAGAGTGCAAGAAAATGGGAAGAATGCAAAGTGATGGTGTTAGAGCAACCCAGAAACACCTATGCATGCAAGATAACTAGTATTCATAACCGGTCGCATGGACATTTACTACCCGGTACCTTACAGCGCTACATGCAGTACAATAACAATCATAGAAGAACATAATTCATCGTGGAGGGTCCTCTTTCACCATTTTCAGTCCTCCATTACCGCAGCGTCGACACGGTCGGAGTCAGGTGGGACGTGGGAAATCGTTCCGTAGCCAGGAGCCCCCGTCTCCTGTCTGCCATCTAGGTCGGCGGATAATCCAAGCGCGTCACGCTTGCCCCGTTCTACATCCACCAGGAACATGAGCGGCAGGGGCAATCCGATCAAGACCGCCAGAAATAGAAACGCTGGTCGAATATCGCCGTAGCGATCCGTGATAATGCCCACGATAGCGGGACCGAAGATGCTTGAGCCCTTATCGGTGATGGCGTAGAGCGCGTAGAAAGCCGCTTCATAGCCCGGGGGGATCAGCTCACCAAAGAAACTTCGACAGTATGATGACAGCCCGCCCATGACAAGACCATACACGACCCCCAGCGGGAACATTTCCCAGGGCTGTTGAAGTCCAAGATACCCCAAGTCCTTCACGGCTGGGATAAACCCCAAGAGGCCATAGAGCGGGATAAGCTCAAACAACATGATACATGCAATGATAGTCTGTGATGCACGGAGACCGAAGACTCGCGATACATAGCTCCAGGAAAATGCGCCCAGAACTCCTGCAACCATTGTAATCACATTGATCAACCCTAAGGTGGCAGGCTGCATCTGAAGCTGTGTCTTTGCAAAGAGAACCGCGGTTCCACTCACGGTAGCTATTCCGTCACTGAGGAGGAACCAAGCCGCGAGGAATAACAAGATGTCCTTTAGGCGTCGGGCCCGTAAGGCCGTTCGACCTAATGACTTCCAGGCATATATTATATACTTGAGCCATGAATAGCTTTGCTTCCCGTCCCCGGAGAGTGGTATCGGTGGCCCAGGCCGAGGGCGCAGCCAAAGGGCAGCTGGGATGGTGAAACTGAACCACCAAAGTCCGATGAGGAACAAGGCGAGGCGCAGTGAAAATGTGGTTTGATTGGTTTTTATGACGACAAGGATGCAAATTACCTGGAGTATCACCGAACCGATGTACCCAATACCGATTCCGTATGATGATATCCGGGTGGAAAGCGATAGTTCTCGTGAAGTACGCATGGAAGTTGGTTGGGCTGTTGCTCCCACAGAAGCCCCGTGATCAACACGATCAGGCTGCAGCAATAGTGCCGTTTCGTCGCTTCCAATATGGCGAGAGTTATTTGCTCCATGAGTATCGGATCCAGCCGAGCTTGACGGGGCCACTTCGTTATCATTTTCTTCGGACAGAGAGGGGTGGTGTCGGACTAAAAGAGGCAAGAATGAGTTTAAGAGGACAAAAGACGCCCCAAAGCAGGTATTCGCCACAATTGCGAATAAACTGGCGAGAAGATAAACGCTAGGTGTTACTGAGAGAAAGAGCATTGTAGCAATAGAGCCAATGAGTGCAAACGTAACCAGGAGCATCTTGCGATGGTTTCCATGGTCCGCAGCGCCCGACATTGATACTATCAGAATCGCCTGCACGAAGACACTGAGCGAGAAAGTGTACATGGCGAAACTAGCTGTGTTGATTTCGAATCCAAGGACATCCACCACACATTGGCTTGTACGGGACACGGAGGTCAGAGTATCACGGTCCATGGCTGATGTTCCTGAACCGTGCCAAGTAGTGCTACATGGAGTCCTTTTATCTGACAGGAGGACGCCACGGTCTCGAGCCATCTGCTCTAGGGTGATGGGGAGGAAAGACCCTGAAGAATAACGATCAACAACTGGAGTAAATTTGGAGCTATTGAAAGATCAACTTACCCATCGCGCACACGGTGAAGACCTCGGCTGCCCATCCATAGCTATACCACCCAGCAAGCTCCTTCTTGCTCGTTGGCCGAGTGTCATCGCCCGGGTGCTGGGAAGCTCGAGAGCTTATCCCAGGCATCTGGCTTGTCGGCATACTGGTACCAGATGAGCGACGAACAATTTACATCCTCGACCCTCAAGGAAAGTCGATAGACTGGAAATCGTGGTGGAAGAGAGAGAATGGCGGAGAGAGGACGCCGCGTCAATATGATTACTAGGGGTAACTTTTGTATGCTACTCGGTACAGCCTGGAAACAGATAAGCAGATACGTCACCGGATCAACAACAGAATCCATTTTCATCCGGATATACTACCTGGTAACCTGGGAAGAGAAACCACGTTGGTGGGCAGGTGAGTACCTAGGATAATGATCAACACTCAGTGGTACATAGTTACGCCCAACTAACTATTCTAATAGAGTATACATATCAATATGTAGACATCAGAATTTGTGCTTCGGAGTACTAACCTAGGTACCCTAGTATCCAAAAGATAATAGGATGAACTAGTTCTGAGCGTATAGTCACTTGATATCTATCAAATGCATATGATAAATTTCAATTGTCCTCTCTTTACTCCGTAGATCTGGATGAGCTTCTGAGCTTCACTATGGCGTGGGTATACATAGTGTAGCGGTATAGTACATATATTGCTGGTAATTACAAGTATTTATTACGAGCTTAATTGACTATGTAAGGCACCAAGGCTGAAACTCCACCCACCAATCAGCGGCCAGGCGGACAATCTGCCTGGTCAACCTGAGGCTGCTCTCGGGCTCTTCCGCTCTCACGCATTTGCATGGCTTTGCGCAAGCTTCATTCATCACCCACTCTATCATTGCCATATTGCCAAACACACCGGACATTTTGTTAGCTGCCATATTAGGGTCCTCTCTATAACCTCTCTGGCACTTCCATCCCGGTATAATCATCGCAAAACCTTGACACCATCCCCTTCTCCGCCGTCGCTCTCCGTTGCCCTCCGTCGCCCTCTCCGTTTTGCGACTTCGTTTTTTCCGACCAGCAACACACATCGCCGGAGTGGTTGGAGATCGAAATCGGGGGCGAATGGTTGAATGCTTATTACTCTTTTGAGGTAGCTCGCAATACGGTCAATTCGATGACTTGCTGAAAAGAGAAATACTGTCGCGGTTTAATGCGCCTGCCGTTGGGTTATTCGCGTTACCTGATATTGCGCGGGCTGGAACAACCACAGAAAGATTTCGTCTGAGGCTAATATTGTACGCCTTCTTGATTACACATGGCCTAACAACAAGGCTCCCAGTCGGACAGGGAATATTGCCAGCTCTCCTTTTTCACCTCGGCGCCCGTTGGTCTGCCTCTGCCCGGGTGCTGGTCAGAGGGGGTGAAGGAGGAGAACTTTGACAGTCACTCGCCGAATCACATTCAGACATGCCGGGGGTCGTCATGGATAATGTCAATGCCGGTGGAGTCAAGCCGAGGGCAGATGTACAGGACTCCAGGAATGGCATTGCACATTCGCCTGGCAGTACAGGAAACATTCAGAACGGCTCATTTCACGTCAACGGAGGAATGGACGACCAGGACCACAAAGCGGCAGTCGTCCCGGCTGTGTCAGCTCAAACCCCGCCAGAGTTATTGCATATAACCCAGGGGTTCTTCCCATTTTCCACATTGATAAATCGTTCGGTGCAACAATGCTGGAACGACCTATCCGAGTTAATAACAGAGCTGGCTGAAGTTCAGGTACCATCACAAGGGTCAGGCTCACCAACATCAATTCTCAATGGCAAGACACCGGGAAACCAGAGCCCGGAGAATCTCCAAAAGAAACTTCGGGTACTGAATTTTGCTCATGCGAAGCGGGCGGAATTCATCAAACTTCTTGTCCTATCGCGATGGAGTCGACAAGCGGCCGATGTCAGTAAATTGATTGACCTTCAAAATTTCATCCGCATACGCCACCAAGCCTACGTTGGCGCTCTACAGTCGATTGGGGATATGAAACGGGATTTAGTTCAAGCTCAAGTGGCCAATCCGGATCTTCAAACAGCATTGGAAGTATTGTCGAAGGGCCAAGTAGTTTCAATGTCGGATGTAAATCACCCCGTCCTGCTTGCTTCGCAAATTCGATCTGTGACTGATCTTTTTACAGCTAGGGTATAAACCTCCTAGGCCACTGACAGCGAAAGGTGCTTTGAAACGGCTCAAGAAGATCAATCGGATTATAAGCGTGAGGCTAGCGTTACATGACGCTGTCCCTTCGTTTCTCAGGACTTACCATGTTCACGACGGCAGGGTCACGTTTTCCGTGCCCGGGGAATTTGAACTTGATCTGTCAATCGGAGAGGAAAGTGAACTATCCCAGTTCTATTTCGTCGATGTGCGCTTTTTATTCACTCCGTCGTCGCCAATTCCCAGCGGTCGAGTGTTCAACGAGCTTGATATCAGAATCAATGATATCTTGCGAAACGATGGTCTGGCAGGATGCTTCCATTTCTTGCATAGCTTGGTGTTGACAAATAAAGTCAATATACTCTTCAAGCAAGCTGTTCAACTAGCAAGAGGCCTCTGGACAGATATCTTGCACGTTGAGCTATTGCATCGAACGCTGGTCGTGCAATACTGGGCTCTCAAGCCTGGCCCTAAAAGTTGGCTGGAAATCGGCGTCAAGCGTGGTCGACGCAAGACAGAAGGTCATGGCCCTGGCCTACCCTATCTTGGTCTGCGTTGGCTGAGGGATGGCCAAGAAGCCGATAGTGAAGAGATCCAGTTTGATGCGGCGAACCTTTCTATGGAGCACATCCTGCGAAGCGCTATTGCATTGCACATATCTCATATATTGTCTTCAGCCTATGACAGGATCATTAAAGCGTCGCTTTTTGCTGCCGGCACCTTGTCTTTGCGGGCGCAGGTAGATGGAACGGAGCCTGGAGATTGCCAACTTGATGTTCAACTCACAACGTCGAGGCATGCCCGGGTCTCCATTGAACCAATGTCAGGAGCGATCATACTGTCGACGACCCCAAATGCATCTGAGCGTCCCGATGGCGACCGCGGCTCAGACAGAACGCCTGTCGACGATATCGTCTCTCGGGTTTCTCGGCTCCGTTGCGTTTCCGCAATTGAACAAGTCGAATCGAGTGTTAAGATGTTTGGATTTCATCCAGTCAGTCCTAGGGGACTGATGATCGATTTCCGGAAAATATTCCCACCCAATGTCCTGAAGTTTTCTTTCTTTTCACACCATCTCTGGAACCGGGATTGGATGATCGCGGCCACGAGTAGCGTGGATGGCGACAGCTGGTGGATCGTGCATGTTCAGTCAGCACCCTCCCCTCGACATCACTCAGTTCTGAACCCAGACATCTACAGTCCATCGACCCTGCATTCAGCCCAGCCAGTCAGCAGTACACTATTCCCTGTGGATTATGGGAATAGCTATGCATCGCTTGCAGATCTGGGACATTGCCTATCTGGGATTTTGGCAGTATATGCTAACGCGGTTTGTCTGGCGGGATTCCAGAGCATCAATTTTTATCCCAATCTACACAGGCTGAGGATCGGCTCGGACCTGAAAGTGCCAGACATCTATGTGAAGTACGATACATCCAATGTTCCACATGGCTTGCAGGTATCGTTGCCTTCTTGGTTCAAGAAGAGGGATTTTATTAAGGATACTGTCCGCATTGCCTTCCACGGGATCGATCCTCGGAAGAAGGTCGCCATCATGGTTGCTTATGGGACCTTATCAAATCCGGTCAAGATGTCTGGCACACTTCCTTCGAAGTGGGATCACTCGGTGACCTTTCAAAAGAAAGGCAGTGGATTTGCAATCCGTTTGCTTGCTCCTGTGGGCAGTCCCATCATACTGGAGCTCTTTGAAAGTCTACAAAGACTCGAGTGCGTTTTGTCAATGGTAGACACCCTCCAGGCGAAGAAAATGGAACTTCGAAAGTTGTCGCTCTCCGGTATCTCATTTGCTTATGGCCCTGGGAGGAATCTTGCTGCGAACATCGAGATGGGAATATCGAGGGCCCGAGCAGAAGCTCCGTCTCAGCTTCGTCTCAACATTCAACTACCTTTCCCAAATCCCCACCGTCGTATCCAAGCCTCTCTTGCCGATATGCTGAACCGAGCCTCTACTGCCGATGCAGGCCTGGACAGCGTCTCGGATTTGCTGTCGCTCACTCTCCCTTTGATGCTGGCTTTGGACCAAATCACAGCAAACCCGTCTCGCAAAGATATGATGAAAGTACAGGTGATTGTGCGCAATGCGAGAAACTTCCGCATCCATTACCCTGGTCACCAATGCCGCTTCCAACTACTGGCAGGCCAATATCTCGGCCGCATGGCGTGGATACTCAAGGACGCAAGCGGGCGTCAAGGCGGAGATCACCAAGAACAGCTGAGAACCAGATTAAAGTCGGAGCTGTACGATTCCAAAGGAGAGGGCTGGAAAGGGCTTGGGAACGGCGCCGTCGCAGATTTCGATAAAGTCGGAAACCTCATCGCGCAAGTTGACAAGATCTTCCACGGCAACCAGGGTGTCCTAGGTACCGCCACGTCTTCGGGCCCGGGCGGAGAACTCAAGTATCCAAAGGACCCAAGTCTGCCACTGGCAGCAGCGCAGCCTAATGGGAACAACAGCCTCATAAGTCCGGCTCGTCCTGGCGGTAATGCCATCACCGCCACAGGGCCCAGCGCCAAAGCTGGCGGCGCAGCACAAAACGCTGATTTTATCATGATTGACTGATTTTCTCTATCGGGTCTTTCTTTTTGTTTTTTTCCAACCCGGTGGCGATTGATCTAAAGAAGCTTTCTATTGCATATATTAGCGGCTGTTTCTTTTTTGGGTGGTGAGGTGTTGATTTTTTCCCCATCAGTTTCACTATAAAGCCGATGTATGTACTTAATCTTGTACTTCCAGTTGCATGATAACTACGATTTTTATCATGGCCTTGGTGTTTGGTTACCTTCTTGGGGCTTGACTGAGTTCAACTGCCCTTTTAGCAGCAACCAGTGCTTGAGACTCATAAGCTATATTTGTTAGCTCCCAATCCTTAACTCATGTGAATATGTCAATCCAAAAGCAGATGCCCCATGAACTACTGCGTGATGTCCCTTATATAATGTCGATTACTACGAAATGAAGTTTATGGGACTACACCACTGATGGTACTTGAAGCACACATCTTAGGATACATTTAGCGGAGGAAACCTCATTTATATAGAAGCCATGTAGGTATCATGTCAAAACTCATTCCGAAGTTGGTATGTTACCACCAAGGAACCTCCTGTAATTGAACGCTAGAGTACCTTGAAAGGAGCCAAGATAAGCTAAGGTTTCAAAAAAGATATCTATGTATCTATGAAAATAATCATCATCATCATTATCGTAATCCCGTTGGCTCTATATGTGCTTTAATAACGCTCTTCTTTCACCCTTCCTCGGTTTTTCACGGCATCATACTCTATCCAGCGGACAGCAGACACGCCACCGTCAGGAACTAGTTTTCCAGGATTCATAACGTGACAACCTTCGTAGCTCATGCAGAAAGGAGCTGCCTCCGCGTCCGCTAAGACGAGGGCAGTCGGCAATGGATATAGTTGTAGCGAGGACGCATAATTCCACAAGACAGGCCGCAAAGAAAGCGGGAAAGGCGCCATTGATCCTTGGTCCAGTATCGTTTTGACAAGTTTCCTGCTCATCGAGACTCTGGACGAGGTGGAATTCGGGTTAGCACCCGAGTTTACTCCGGGAAAGTCAGCGTCGGCCCCGTTAGTGGATTCGTTCTGGTCTTCGTCCATGGCTGTACTGGAGCTATCAGCGCGTTGCTGCGTGCTCACAGCGGTACGCCTGAGCCTTCCTGAGATATCATCACGAAATACGGCGATCTCATGGACCGGCCCAAACAATGAGATGCGAGACGGGTTGGATGTCCATAATGCTTCGCCGGGTGGCTCCGACCGTTGAGATCGATCTAGCTCGGCATTGGCCGTAGCGAACGCACGTTTGATCCGCGACGTAAACAGATCAGGAATCGGCGGGCGCGGGATTGTAGATGTGGAGCCAGCTGAGAAGGCCGACGACCAGGGATCGTTATCACCGGGGACAAAGATGAATGTAGAGCACTGCAGCAATGCTGGGAAATCGGACATGACCACGGCAAGTGCATCAAAGTACTCCTTATATTCGATACTCCCAGCCTGACCGCCGCCATTTACTATGGCTGTCTGAGCGAAGTTACCGATCAGGACAAAGAGTACTGGGCGACCACCCGGTGCCTGATCATTGTAGATGCTGAATACCTTGCGCAGAGCATCCAGGGTTTTCATGTTGTCCAAGTTCACCTCGCTCATTATTGCCATCTTGACGGAAGATGCTGTCTCTTGGCTATCGTCTTGTTTCTTTTGTAGACACCGAGTCTGGATCTGCCTCATTCGGGGACCACGAGCGCGTTCACTGCCAACTCCCAGGAAGTCAATCCACCCAAGGCCCCCGCTAGAGCTGATCTCTTTACTGTTCTGTCGATTATTCGTCCCCAGTGAAGTGTCCCGTCGTTCGCACGGGGGCCCACAGATAGAGACACCAACAAACCTACCCCCTATAGACCCACCGATTCCACTATTTCCACCAAGTGTTGATCCTCGAACATTCTCCTCTTCTTCGTAGATTCCGTCGACGAGAACAATCATGCCTGGTGCGAACCAAGCCCCGTCTTCAGGTATCGTCCGCGCATGACTCAGATCCAAAGCAATGCTCCCCGTGAGATCGGCTAGGGAGAGGTCGCCTGTAGGGGAGGTGGAAAGCAGTCCAAGCAGAAGGTGTGATGTACCGCTTCTTCCAAGAAGATTTGCAATCGGAGTGAGTTTGTAACACTGATTCGGAGCAAAAGATGACCGTTGCTGCAGAGACGAACCAGTGGATATCCCTGGAGACGACTGGAAGGATTCGTTTCGTAGTAACCGCTGGTACACAACATTATAGCGATCGCGGAACAGAGCCGTCCTATGACTAGGAGGCGGGAATAAAGTTGGCTTGAATGTGGTGGACTCGAAGTACTTCTTGTCGATGTTGTAAGTCAGGCGTGGCATGTCGTATGCATGTATAATTTTGAGCCAGTGTCTTGGGCACAATGGAAGTTCATTGTCATCGATATCACCACCGGCTGCTGTAGGCGTTTGCAATTCGAAGTGGCGATTATCCCGAGCGTGACCAATGGAGCTCTCAGATCCTTCGTCGGTAGAAGCTGCTATTTTCCCAGGGAGAACTCTCCCACCACTCATGTTCGACTGCAATGCCTGTAGAATGGCTTTCAAGGACGCGCCTTTACCTTCTTCAATAATGACGCCGCCTCCAGCTTTCTTCCAGCTCTTAGCCACCTCGTCCAAGACCCGTTCTGCGAGGCCTTCTTCGCGCCATCCTGACCCACAATTCTTTCCTACAAAGCTTGCCAAAGTTTGGAGCGCAGATGAGGATATCGTCAGGTTGTGCTTCCGAGTAATTGTTCGGAAGGCCACAGGCCTCAAAGTGGAAGGAGGGAGAAGAATCGGAAGGATGGACGTCTTTGTTGAAAGTATATTGGGCTTATTATGTCGAAGTGGATGCGCCGGGGTGCCAAACCCAGGCGAGGATGAAGGCACTGTATCCATACCCATCATTGCATAGGTCGCTGTTCAAACTAATCAGCATATGCTGTCACTCATTCCACTGTGATCAAGTCTGGGAAAGGAAGCCTCAAGATGAGCCCCAGTGGAATAATTGTGCCCGTTGATTCTCTCTTACCAGAAGTAGGGTGTCAGTTGCCATTAGTGAAGTCTATACATAGATGGGCTCGGAGTAATGAATTCTATAATGAGTTGAGTGATAAGGCGCGTGGCAACGCGTGAAGACGCGTGAGTATTGGGCCAGACTACTCCATAGTGGGTCTCATGTAGGAACGGGGTTCAAACAGTCCAAACTCGCCTGGTCTTTCGCATTGTCCGTCCGAACTTACAACTTAGCTTTTGTCAGTCTTCATAGAAGCTTTCTCTATTGTTTTACATCTTTCTCTCGCCCCAAATATTGTGATTATCCTCTGCATCGAATCTTGGTCATTCCCCAAAAACCTGTCAGACACCAAACCAAGAACCCATTTTCATTCGATCGCCCAAAACTACAACCATGGCCGAGAATATAGCGGACGCCGCAAACGTTGATATCTCGAAAAACCCAGTCGCAGATGAGTCGAAACAACTGGCAGAGTTAGTCGAGCGAGCTAGAGCCAAGGACGCTATCAAGGACTTCAATGGAGCTGCCGAGCTTTACTCTGAAGCTACCGAGCTCCAAGCCAAGCTCAATGGTGAGCTGTCGCTTGACAACGCCGATCTGCTGTACTCTTATGGGAAGGCCCTTTACAACGTGGCTGTGAGCAATAGTGACGTCCTTGGGTCCAAAGTTGCCGGGGAGCCCCAGCCACAATCAACAGCTGCGCCTACAGACCATGGATCCTCGTCCAACTCAGCATCACGGAGCAAAAAGGCTGCCACCACCGCCACAGCAAGTGCTCAGCCCGGGAAGCCAGCTCCCGGTGGGACGGATACGCAGTCAGGGAATTCTGAGAATAAACCATTTTTTCAGTTCACCGGCGACGAGAACTTTGACGATGATTCGGATTCTGATGTCGACGAGGAAGGAGAAGAAGGTGCTGGCGCTGAGGAGGAAGAGGAAGAAGACGATTTCGCCAACGCTTTTGAAGTCCTCGATGTGGCCCGTATACTCTTTCAGAAAAAGTTAGATTCAGAAGAAGAGCAGCACGGAAAAGGAAAGACATCAGACATTTCGCCAGATCAACGGCACATCAAGGAACGCCTCGCCGACACTTATGACTTACAGGCCGAAATCTCACTCGAAGCTGAGAGATTCCAAGACGCGGTGCAAGATTTACGGACTACCCTTAGCTTACGAGAGTCTTTGTTTCCTATGGAGGATCCATGCGTTGCTGAGTGCCACTACAAACTTTCGCTCGCTTTAGAATTTGCATCCATGAATAAAGGCGATGGGTCAGAAGGAGAGGGTGATGACCACAGCAAGGTTGATCATGAGATGCGAAAGGAGGCGGCCACTCAAATGGAGAGGGCAATTGAGAGCTGTAAGATCAGGATAGATCAGGAGCAGCGCGTCTTGAGCAGCAGTGAATCTATGGATGAAGACAAGGTTATTGCCATGAAGAGGAAAATAGACAACGTCAAAGAAATCACCGCCGACATGGAACAAAGGGTAAGTAATCTCCGGACTCTAGCCTCATGCAGTGCCTTCAGATAACTCACACTTTGCAGCTTGTCGACCTTCGACGCCCCCCAGTGTCAATCAAGGAGTCGGATGATCAGGAAGAGGCGATGCTCAAAGGACTTCTTGGTCAGATCATGGGTCAATCTCCCTCCGAGCAGAAGAACAAGCTAGATGCAGCCACCAAGGGTGCCAACGATCTATCTGCGTTCGTCAAGCGGAAACCTGCCGCTGGCCAGGGATCTTCCCAGAAACGCTCCGTCCCTGAAGAAGGATCTGAGGGGGCGACAAAAAAAGCACGGGCTGATAGTAAATAGTGAATCAAACATTCAATTGACGACTTATGTATTCGCCGGGTTCAATTCCATTCTTGTCCTTCTCGTGGGAATCTACTCATTCTCCATCCAATGAAGATTACAGGCATAATGTATAAAAAATACAGCGGCTCTAGCGCGAATGATTCATTGAAAGGACAAATCCATGGGGTATCTGTATTTGACTAATTGGCATTACTATTACTACTGCCATGTAGGCAAACGTAGGGCTATTGAATCTGAGATGACAAGCTGTACCAAAACCCCAAAACCAAACAAAACTCGTCTATCCAAAGATTATCTCGATACTAAAATCAGCCTGCACCATACTGGCATTCTCAAGAGGACAATCCAAACATTGAGGGTTGGCAATCCAACTTCCGACTTCTCCGGCGTATTGCCAGACCAGGGTTCCATATCCCAGCAAACAGGTCCTCGCATTCATCCTCGTCCTGGCTATCAAACTCGACGCCCTCATCTGGTGTCTCCAGCTTTGTCTCCTGGGGGCCCGGGGTGGGGGAAATGGCAGACGAGTCCGAGTAAGAGGGCGATTCCCAAGACGAAGACGTTGTGATCCTCCTCGTCTCCAATATAAACTTTCCAACTTTGTACCGTTGGGACTTCTCTTCGGCAGCAACGTATTTCCAACCGAGGACACTCCCGCAGAAAGCGCAGGTGATATCGCTGACCGTGTGTGCCCCGGTGACTAACTGACGAGGGACGGGTTTTTGAATGAACGTGTTTGGAAGCGACTCCGTGGGTGAGGAGGACACATGGACAGAGACGGCCGAGGCAACGGGATCTGCTGAAACAAGGTACGCCCTGCCATGGCGACCGGTGAAGCCTTTGCTGATTATCTGGGACGTCAAGCAAAGATCCGCAGCACAGCGAGAGCAGCGGATGCAAGATACATGGCCACTCAGATATTTGTCTGTTGGGTCCTCCTCATCTAGCGAGGCGCTCGTGGTACTAGAAGAGACGGATGGCCGCTCCCCCGCATTTGACGGTCTAGGGCGGAAGACGGCCGTTGGGAGGAGGAACTTGGGAAACATGCGAATATATTTTAATTTGGTATTGTTGTATTAAATGTTTTAGACAATTACCTAGCCGTGGGCTTGAAGTCTAAACGTAAAGATAATTGTCTAGTCGGGCTTGGTGGTATGAGCATCGGGAGGTTGCCAGCTCGACGGGTGGAGGTTGTGTTGAGGTCATCGGTCGGTAAGCTAGTTGCCTCCCTCAGTAAGTACCTGGGTACCTTTACCTCCACCAACGGGTATATGTAGTGATGTCTCCTCTTGGCATTATTCAGTCAATCAGCCACCTAAACCCAAATTCCCTTTTCTTCATTGGGCCTCCTCTCTTGATCTATCCGATTGACAAGGTGTTAAATGGGATTTGGATACGCATTCAAGATACAAAATCCCAGTGCAGGGAAGCCGTTCGCAAGAAGTCACCTGGCAGTCATGTTTCATATTACTCCGTACACCGTACATTTGACTAAACTATAAAAAGGGCTCTGCCCCGGTCATTGTCACCCAGGGATAGTAAATAAATATATTAAGGTGTCATATTAATCATACAGGTCCGTTGCAATGCGCTTAATTTGCTGACATGCGGGGGTAGATCATATTAGTACTCCGCCTTTAAACTTCGGCACTCAAGAAAAGCCACTTCGCGCTGATCACAGGTTCTCTGTGGTTCTTACTGCACCAAGGCTGTAGAGTAGTCAAGCTAAACCCACACCAGCCTAAGTTTCTGATCACTTCATGCTCTGTCGAATCTTGGGATCGCGAAATGCATGCAACAATTCGTGTACACCCAAAATCAGACAGGTTGGCAAGTTCAAATAGGGCCATCAATCTGCCGGACAGGAAGAGACGTCAATATGTGGCGGCAACACCCCAATACGATAAAACATAACGTGGTATACATACCCAGTCTTAAGATTGTATCCTGGAATACCCTCTTCAAAGAAGACAAATAGCGTTTGTTCTTCACCAACACTCCCCACAAACCCACGATAGACAGCGTCGCTTGTGTAATCCAGGACTTCGACCCATCTTTGAATACACGTGCGCTCCTTCTTTGCTTCGTCGGGTCGGACATCAAGCGCATCCATCCCAAATGACTCAGGCCGGACAAAACTCCCCTCACCAAGGAAAATTGTAGCCATATTGTCACAGAAGAGCCTCTCACACTCTCCCGGGATGGTATACGCCGCCTCCTCTTTGAGTTCCGATGGACTGTCGGCCCACCGGCTGCTCCTCATGTCTGGAGCATTACACAGCTCAAAGGGAGGACTTAATGCGAATGGTTTTGGCCCCGAGGGGACCTCAGGGATACCACTGTTCCCCTGTAGGTCATGGTTGTTGTATTAGTATCGCTCCAGCAAGCAAATGCGAATATAGATATGGAGTCTTACCAAACCCCGACGTAGCGCAATAGTGGAACCCAGTAACACCCGAAGTGCGGGCGTTGACGCTATAGCAGCTTGCAAGGAAAGAAGTCTGGGGGTTCTTATCGAACAATCTTTGTAACTGATTGCCACTACTACTGCTGTTATTCATAAACTTCGCCATGATGATGATTGTCCAACGGGAATGATAGGATCTGTTTTGGAAAAAGGTAACGAAATGTATACACCACAATGGTAGAAGCGATAGAGTATCGAATGGATGGTAAGTTATCGAAGGAGTTATGGTAATTTGGCTTATGAGTATGTGAAGCTGATAGATACTTGACTGGACTGAGAGGGGGTGCGGTGAGCTCCCCAGATTCTCGAACCGCCACAAGTCTGGAATTAGTCATGATTGACTCACGTTGCCAAGAGATAACGATATCCTCTTGGCATTCTTTAGGTAAAAAGGAATGGCATGGCGGATTTGATCTGTATACACAGGGCACAATCTCCATAAAACCAATTAATTAAGTTGACCGATTGTTTGCATTTCTATAGTCATACTGAAGGGAGTGGCCACGTAGTTCCAAGGAGCAACCGACACCCAATGCACCTACGAGAGTCAGATGCTTGGTGAAGAAGCTCTTCGCGCATTAACATTGCCCAAGCAAGGGTGAGTGGCAGCTTTGATATACAGAATGAGGGTATGTATTGGTATTGATATTTCTACTATTTCCATTGAACTAAAATCAACTCAATTCCATTTCAATCGTCTGGTTTATTTATTTATTTCCTTTTTATTGATATTGGTAGTCTTATTGTGTGATTTATGTATGAAGTATGAACATGTCCAGAAACTCCTCGGCTGTGCAGCATGAAATGAGACATGAAAAGTAAAACAAAACCAAAGCCGTAACACAAAATATCTTACAGCACCCTCAAAGCTCCCGATAATCGCTTGGTCTTATCCGCCTATGTCTTGACTGATGTCGCTGGGGATTAACAGGTTGACGGAAGTATGCTGTGTCTTCCTCCCTGGCGTAGGGAGTACTGAAACTTGTTCGTTGTTGATTTGAGAAATGACCCATCCCTGCGCCCTGTGGAAAGCCCGCATTGTGCTGGGGAAGGCCTGGCATTTGCATAGGGAACATGCCCATCGGTGGTTCCCCTGAACCATTGTACATATTCGGTGCACCGAAGTTGTTAGAAATTGGGCCATTTGCATGGTCAGGGTACACTCCGTTCTGAGCTGGATTGAAATTCATGGCGTTCATGGGACCCCAGGCCTGACCCATGCTACTTGGAAATCCATTCGTGGGGGGCATCGACATAGGATTCATGAACCCCATTCCCTCCGCGGAAAAGCCAGCATCAGGGAATGGGACTGGAGGCATACCCTGGAAGCCCATACCGCCAAAGGGCATTTGTTGACCAAACGGAAGTGGGGGGAATTGCGAGGACGGGTCTTGGGTTTGTGTATCTGGAAAAGTAACAGACGACGGGCGATCCTCGCCCTTTAATTTCTTCGGTGGCATGGCATCATTTGATTCCTCCTTGTCGCCGCTGGCTGGCTCGACTTCCTCTATTGGCCTCTTCCCCGAGGATGCGGTCGTCGGCTTTTCACCGGCAGAGACTGGGGTTGATGAAGCCTCCGGTGTATTCGAAGTCTCACCCGCAGCAGGTTGTCGATTTGCCGGTTGTTCCTCCTGAATTGCTTGCTGCTTTTCCTTCTCTTTCTTCGAATCCGCCTTTTCGGCTTCATAGGCCTTTATCTTCGCAGCGGACTCGTCATCCACGGTAAGGTTATCAAGCAGAACACCCTCAGTTGAGCATCCGGGACAGACAAAATCACTTTCAATCAATGCATTGGTAATACAATCATTGCAGTAAGTACGTTGGCAACATGGCGTCTTTGTGGGTTCCAGGAATATCCGCTTGTCAATTGGACACTCTATACCACGCGACTGCAATTCTTTACTGTATTCTGCAGCTGCCGCTTCTGCTGCAGCTGCAGCACTTGCTTTTGCCTTTTCCTGATACAATTCCCAAGCTGCCTTGTCTGGTTTAGCGATGACAAAATCACCATCGGCATTTACCATAATGCCTGTATTTCTCAAGTCCTCGTTTGAGCCATCCATTGAGATAGACTCTGGCTTTTCAACCTTCGTTTGGAGAGAACGAGGGATCCCTGTCGACCGTTTCACTCGGTACTTGCCATCAAACTTTGGGTCATTATTTGTTGGACACGCCTGGATCCAGTGGCCTTTATTTCGATTGTTAGTCAGCAACTGATGAGCAATGTGCGGGGTACAACATAACTTACCTTTTTCACGGCAGCGATAACAAAGATACCCCGGTGGAGGTGGGTGATCAGGAACATTTACAGGCTTTCCCCTCCCACGGCCGAAAGGGACGGGTGTGGCGCTACAAGCATTTGTTAATAGGAATCTTTGGCAGTATCTAAAGGACACTTACTTCGCCATCTCTTGCTGTTGTTCTTTCCATTGGTTGGCCTGCAGATTGAAAAGAGCATTGATCTTGTCTTCTTCGGTCTGGGCATTATTCAGTTCGATAACGCCGCTGCTAACCGTGCCGCTGGAGTTGGGCATTGTTCGATTCGAGGGAAAGTCGCTGCGGCCGGTAGGGCGCGCGTTGACAGGCATTTTACCGGACACATAACGAGCCGCACCGCCCTTCCCAGGACGCGACGCTGGAAGCCTGCGAGCTATAACCGATGTAGACCGAGGTATGATAGTAGTATCATCGTCGTATTCTAGGAGGGTAGAGGATTCCGTTAGCGCTACCACGTCTTGACTCTCTCTCCGCGCTGACAGCGACAAGATACCTGGGTGGCGGGCAGTGATGATTGAGTGCGCAAGCAAGAGGAAACTCACCTTCTCCAGTATCTTCGTTGTATATCGACAGCTCAAAGTCGGTTCCGTCACCCAGTCTACTCTGATTGATGATTTCTCGTTTCAGTTCGAAGACAGAGATACCGGTGCCATCAAATGTCACCCGGGAGGGTTCCTTTTGAGACTTGAACTTGAAGTGAACAGAGGATGACATTGTATTCAATTGCACGTCCAATGAAAGTGATTGCGAATGTAATTAGATCAAGATTAAAGGAGGGAAGACCACTTTCACAACGAAGGATACAGTGACGATAGGAATATTCGGAGACAGGAAGTAAAGATAGGAGAGTAGTAAAAGGTCGATGATATTATAGCTTGAGATTCCTTTTCTCTTATAATATCTCAGACATAAAAGCCAATGTCTTGACAATACTGCTCAACCTCATGAAATCAAACAAACGACTTTGCTGAATGCCGGAAGGGACCTCTGGGAATCCCTACGCATAAACAAAAAGAAGGATGGGTATAGAAAACAGGTCAAGTTTATGTGCTGCAATGAATGAATGGAAGGTGATTTGACGAAGGCTTCACGGCCCTTGTCTGTCCACTAATTAATAAAGAGGATTCCGAGATCCTGTCCTGTCCTCGTAGACTGAAGTGGTAGGTATCAGGTTGGTCAAGACTCTTGCAGCGATTGAGGCTGAGGGGAAACAGTATGCTTGATATTGGGTCAAAGGAGGGGGGCCTTCAAAGACGTGACAGGGGGAGCATGAAAGGGGAAAGGATCAAGAATACTGCTTGCACATATGACCTATGCAAAGTATGACCAGAAAGTAGTCGTCTAACGGTCGGGTCTGTTTGATGGCGGAGTAAATAAGTAATCGTCAACTCCAAGCACTGGGTTGACTTGATCAAAGGCGTCTCGCTGTGAAGTTCCTGACCAGGCAGGTCCTCGGATGGTGGCAATTCTCCCTTGTCACGTGGATGCTCAGGTTTCGGCCGGGGCTGCTAACACGCTAGCTAATAGCGCTCGGTACCACAAATGTGTCCACTCCGTATCTGCGTTTCCTCAATACCTGACAATAAAAGACGGTTATGTCAATTTGAGAATATTGTACGGAGGACGGAGTAGCGTACTTCATATTGTGTAAACAGACTATGCATCAGTTATACTGGTTTTGTAGGTATTTTTGATGGTTTGTTGCTGGGTATTTCGACATGTCAGAGTTTCATAGCTAACTACTCCGTAACATCATCTAAAGATAACTTACTTGCTAACAAGAGACAAGGATATACGGCATTCTACACATGCACTTGTTACTGTCTTGTCATAAAATTTTATTCATTGCTTACACACAATTTTCGATTAACTATTAAAGAACAATGACTCTCCGCTTGTATTATAACATAGCAGGGCTTTGTACCGGAAGTTTTTATTTACGGAGTAGAGTAGATACACTATCTTCTATGGTGTAATGCGAGAATGGCCCGGCATTTGCGACAAAAAGGGTGGTTTTGTTATCACAGACCCACGCTTTGTCGAGATATTATGGCTACTACACTGTCATACAAACAGATATGAAAACATCCTGTAAAGAACTCTCTTCGTCCTGTGGCCCTATGATATGTCGGTCTTGGAAATAAGAGGCTATAGGTACATAACCACTCAATCACAATCCTAGGCTAAATTGTTCTCTTGATTTACATGAGTGATTCTATTATTTTTGTCTCGTCCAGTCTAATATATCTATACCACGTAGCCCATCCGCCGGGCTTGATGATTGGAACAACACCTTAATCCCCCCTGGGGTGGTGGCCGTGTCTTCCATTTGACAAGAATGCAACGGCGATATAGGTGTCTAATAACAAGGCCCCCATGAAAATTCCGGCACCATTTGCAAAACAAGAACGTCGTTCTATAAGCGAGAGAATGATAGTAGTTTGGTAGGAGTGTTTCGTGCCCAGAGACTCTATACACCAGTGTCAGGTCTCCGAACCAAAAACCCATTTTCACCCAGGTAATCTTTCACTTGGGCGACAGTGTATTCGCCGCGGTGGAACTATATCCTATTAGCACATTTCAGTGGCCAACTGGGGGGTGCCCATTTGGGAAGACTCACCATGCCGGCACCCAGAGCCGCATCGGTTGTTGTGGATGCAAACACCTCTGCGAAATGCTCAGGCTTACCTGCCCCGCTCGAGGCAATAACTGGGATTTTGATGGCAGCCTTGACATCGTTGATCAGTTCAAGATCAAACCCACTGTTGCTCCCGTCTTTGTCAATACAATTCAGGAGAATTTCTCCGGCGCCCATCTTTTCGACGGCCCTGGCTAATTGCCAGACATCGATATCCCTGGTCTCTCGACCACCCTTAATGGTGCACTGATACCAGCAGAACTTCTGGCCGGCCTCGTTTGGATACTGCGTTTGAATAGTGTGGTGGTGGGTGTCTTCGGGTGAATCGACATAGACGCGTTTTGGGTCGACGCTCACAACCACAGCTTGGTTTCCATAGGCCTTTGATATCGTCTCTATGGCTGTGGTTCCGGACAAGACTTCACCGGCCTCATAGAACTCCTCGGCTGCAATGACAGAATCTGACCCAACGCTAACTTTGTCAGCCCCCGACTTGAAGTACATGGTGGCTACATCAAGGGCCGGTATGTGGGTGCCATCTGTATCCACGGTATCCTTGATGCCACCGCCAATGGTCAGGGGCACAAAAACAGTTTCTGAAGCTCGTCTCAAAATTTCAAGCATGGGAGTGTCGGCCAGCGGACAATTCCGGAACGAAGTGATGTTCAGGAAAGTGACTTCATCCGCTCCTTGGTTGTAATACTTTTGGGCCATTTCGACGGGCTTGCCCAAGTTCCTTACATTGCCTCCAGCCTCCTCTGCGCCACTCTTTTCGCGAACATCGTATTGGTCACCTTTGGTGACCACCAAGTCACCGTCATCGTTGGTGCGAACATCCAGACAAGCTATGATTCTGCGGGTCAACCCATCGTTCTCTCTCCTCGGCGCCGGTGCTCCCGTGGATTTCAAAAGCCCACCACCGTCGAGGAAAGCACGGATGGTGCGCAATCCAGCCTGTCCACTTTTTTCCGGGTGAAATTGTGTCGCGAAAACATTCCCTCGCGCAATGGCACCGATGAATTCTTCTTCGCCATAGGTTGCCGTGGCTACCGACCAGCCGTCTCGCTCGAGGACACCGGGTTCGTAAATGGCCGCATAAGAATGAACATAGTAATACTTGCTGTTGGCACTCAGCCCGTTGAAGCTTTCATCCTGCGAAGGTTCAACATTGGTTTTGATGGCAGAGTTCCAGCCTATGTGAGGCACACTTTTTGTGTCGGCACTGAACCTTTTCATGTGCATTGGAATCATCCCCAACCCCGGAACAGCGGGGTTTTCCTCGGATCCCTCGAAAAGCGCCTGCAACCCGACGCAGATTCCCATGAAAGGTTTCCCTGACTTTATGTGCTCCCTCACTGGATCCAGGTAACCCCCCTCCGATAGCTGAGACAGGCAATGGCCAAAATGACCTACTCCCGGCAAGATTAATTTCTAAACGTCAAACCCAAATTAGCCCAAGTGAATCGCGTGAGTTTGAACAAGGCCCAACAAAGTGCAAATTCTCACCTCTGCATTTTTGAGATCTTGAGGTGACCTAACCCATTCGACCTCGTACCCGACTTGATTAATGGCATTGACCAAGGACCGAACGTTGCCAGCGACATAGTCAAGCAAATGAACTGTAGGCATAGTGGTGGTTATTACTCAATAAGAGTAAGTTGACAAAGAGCTATAGTTAGCAAACTTTGTATCCATTAATTCAAGGTGGGAGAGTAGGTATCGGGGAAATAATATTTGGTGGTAAATCATTTGTTACCCCACTATTGATTATGAGTCAACTTGTAACTAAGGGTTCGTTTTTGGTCCGTATTTCAGTTCCTTACCAGTGTAGCATTACGTATGGAAGATCCCGGCTACAGTGTAATTCAGTCTGATACAATGTGGTAACATTACCCTCCTAGGCTGTTTTACAGATGAATTTGCTGCAAATGCACAAAATGACGTACCTAACCTGACTTGAAAGTGCATAGGAGTATTATTCAAGCGCTGGTCTTTAAATTCAAGGTAATTATTACTGAGGAACATTAGAAGCTTTACCATATTGACTCCTCTCAAATAATACTCAGAAAGCTTGAACTGTCAATATCCTGATGCTAATAGAGAACAGCTGATGGAGAATATTATGTCTTGTTTGGATTTTGTATGTAAATACATAACATTCGAGGAAATAGAGACCTGGCTTTCAAGCTTACGATGGCCATAGCAATGCCGACAGATGTATATACAGGGCAATGTCCAAGTACGCTGTTCAAGGGCCAGAATTAGCTCCCTAGATGAATCAATCCATTCCGAGGCTGTCTTTGGTTAGTGCTTGGATTCAAGGTTCAAGGTAAACGGCTTGATAGCTCACAGGAGAAAATTGCCTCAGGCGTACACCGGCAGCTTCCAAGATTGCAGCACTCTGGATATTGGTTAGCCCAATTCAACATGTAGGAGACTGTAAAGGAACACACATCCTGGTCCATGTTGTAGCCCTGTGAATAAACCACTTCACTAATGCCAACTTGCGCGATTTTGACGGTGCATGTTAGACAAGGACATCTTGAGATAACAGGGGTGGGTTAGCTTCTCAGAGAGCAAGACAGTTGACTGGTTCTTAGCCCAGGATATGGGATCTTACGTATCACAGTAGAGAGTTGCACCTTCTCGTATGCGCTCTCTTCCAGCCTCCAGCAATGCATTTTCTTCGGCATGAAGACAAAGGCAGGTTGATAGGCCAACACCCCCACCTTCGCCCCGATTGCACCTTGGACCTGCCTATTGGTAAGCCTATGTTCTGCAGAAAGACAGCAGGGGCCTCGAGGGTTCTTGGTGCTTGGAGCTATATCTTACATCCACCTTCGTTGCAATTTTTGAGATTGCGTGGAGTGCCATTGTACCCGGTACTAATGACGCGGCGTTCTCGGACAAGGACACATCCCACCCTGCGTTTCATGCAATTACTTCGTTGTGCAGCAAGGGAAGCCAGCTGCATAAAATATTGATCCCAGTTTGGGCGAACACGCTCCTCGTCACCCAAATTGAGTGTCCTGATTGCCTCGTGTAATGCTTCCAGTGAAGACGAAGAATTGAACAACCGGACTTGTGCCCGGTCTGTTAAGTAGGCACTCCCAACGTCCTTCTCATATAAATGTTGGTCGTTCCAAAGAACGAACTTTTCAAGAGGCGGGGGATCAAGCTGTCTCTTTTGACATCTGTGAATGCGTTAACTATCCGTTATCAATTGGAAGACACGTATTCCAGGAATGTTAGAGGCTCTTAGAGGCTGACCTTTCTGCAAATCGCTTCCATCGGAGACTAACTGGGGCATCAACACTGACAAGAAGGAAAAAAGGACGTAGAAGAAAACGGTCTAGCGTGGCGCCATCCCAGATATCCGTTGTGACCAAATTTTCTTGCCATCTTTCGGTTGCAAAGCTGATGAGGCTATCGACACTATCAAATACCAGTTGTGACGAGTCGTCATTTATCCCAAGTGTAGAAGCTCGGAGCCGAAGGTCATCTTCGGGCTCATCGGTTATCCGGGGAGAACTTGTAGTTCTCAGTTTAATTAGTCGAAACCCTTGATGTTGGATAAGGTATTCTGCGATAGCATGCTTTCCGGAGCATATGCCTAGGCGAACAACACAGGGTTAGTTGAGACAGTAGGTAGCTTTGGGCTGTCGCTTGAAGAGATGAATCCAACCTCCGCATAACCCAATTAACATTATTTCTCCGAGCCAAGGGACTGTAGCATATAGAAAGTTGCCCAGATCAAAGGAGAACCGAGCCTATAATCTAATTTTCCAGCCTATTGTGTAAGACACCTATCACCGTGAAGGCAGGGAACAAAGAACAAGTCTAGACTGTTGAAAGAGAGAAAAGTGACTGCGCGGCGGTTTGCGGGGCGGCAGAGTTAGCCTCAGGGAATCACAGCCCGAGAATCAAAGAATTGGAGACCCCTCTCATCAGAAGAACCTCTCAGTTCGATATCACCTTGTGATCAATGAACTCACTGGTGTATGCAAGATCGCTAGTTTAAAACATTCTTTTATAAAAACCACCAACGATTCCTACCACGATCAATTGTCTTCTTGGCTCTTCCTAAAAATACTCTATATAAGTCAAATAAAGCGTGGCTAATATTGCTTATTTTGATATCAGTTAAAAAACAGCCATGTGTACTCACGGTGATGAGATCGAGAATAAGAAACTATCAAGACACATGATTACCATGTCTGGATTTCATGGCAGGAAGCTATGAAGAAAGCGGGGAATGGACTCCTAGAAAACCATCCATGATCTACAGTCCCTTAACAAAACCACCCATGTTTAACTAGTTCAAGTGTGTAAGGGTCAGCAGGTACCAGTGTCATCATTGTCATGGCTTGCTCCCAGGCTCAGCAGTATTACTATTGGTTACATATGTTACCACCTGGTAAGGTCAGGTAGAAAGGTCATGTACCTGGTATAAGTTACATGGTCTAAGGGTAGTCACAAGGCGCTAGTTGTACCTATACCGTACCAAAAATAATAATTTACCCCCAGCGGCTTGTATTTAATACCTGCTCCAGCCCCAAGTAAGCTATGTTTAGTGGTATTTTTACCAGAATTAGAATCAAAACGTCACCTTATCATGCCTTGAGTTCTGACCCCAATTTTACCCCGCTTGACTTACATACCTCTCTATACCTACCTATATACTCTACTCCGTACTACCATTAGCAACAAGTATACGACGACTACTTTGATTTAGACTTGCAACTTCAGCTCAGTAATGCCTACGTGACTCGAGTCATCCAAACAAACCCTGTCCAGAATAATCCAACTCATCGTGCACATCTGTCAAAGGGGTCCAAAAGAATATCTCTCAAGGACTTGTATGCTAGAGACCCGCGGCCATCATTAACTGTTTCTGTGAGCTCTCGGTCTCCGCACCCGGCAGAGTGAATCATGCAATACGCACCGTTTGCCTCAGATATAGAACTGCCATTTTTCACTGCTTTGGCTTCACTGAAGATCAACCATGATAAGCTGGATGATTCTGCTCGCAAAGTTTTAGGACTTTATGAGATCCGTCCAACAGACACCCCCGAAACATCATGCCGGATGCAAATCCACGGAGATGCGCTCACAAGCAATGAGTAAGTCTATTCACTAGGCCCTCAACCCGGGGCAATCGGTTTTGGAGACCATTGCACCATGCTACATGTAACCATCAAGCTTAGCAATTAATCATTTTGCTTAGTGCCCTAGGGGGTTATTATCGTGCTGAAGGATTAATTAAAAATGTCAATACTATTGAGGAATACCGAAACATCGATAAAGCACATATGCTCCGGCAATCTGGAGAAACGGTCAGTCGCAATAAACAGAGAATGGTTGACTATGGTATCGCTAACGTCCCTTAGGTATGGGATGCGATAAATGATGGCAGTATCTTCTCTTGTCCATCACTACTGTCTTCATTCGTCATCTTATCGTACGCAGATTTGAAGAAGTACAAGTTTTACTACTGGTTTGCTTCACCTGCTCTTCATTCGGATCCTTCTTGGACTGCCTCAGAAAGTCCAAGTAAAGCTCCCAAACCCTGTTCTGGTGGGAGTGAAAGCAGTAATACTGGGTCTTTGACTGCTTCCGAGAATTCTGCACTCGTCGAAGCGGTTCAAACATGGAGCTATGGTGTCGACGCACGCCAACGTGGCTTTTTTTTAGCTCGAAGAATTTCCAGCTTAGATGGCCGTGAAGACTCTTCTGCTACCACTGGTGAAAAGACGACAAGCCAACAAGAACTGACGCCCAACCAGTGGAGAATTGACGCCCTCTCGAGCTATGAGAGCGGTTTCTTCGATGGAGCAAAACCAGAAGATTGCTTCATATGCTTCGTGGATCCTTCGAATTATGCGAATGCACCCGGTTGGATGCTGAGGAATTTACTAGTCCTCGTGAAACAGCGCTGGGGGCTTAATCGAGTTCAAATTCTCCGATATCGCGATATACATTCGATGCGTGATCAATGTCGTGGCACTATCATCACATTGGAATCGAAAACTTCGCCCGATTCGAGGTCTACGGAAGCTTCACCAAAACCCATGCCCAAAGTAACTGGGTGGGAACGCAACCCGGAAGGAAAGTTAACAGGGCGAATGATTGACTTGACGGAATATCTTGACCCTAAAAGGTAAGATCTCACTTACAGATACAACGAACCGTTCACTGACCACACCTGATTGGTTACTGAAAAGGCTGGCGGACCAGTCTGTAGACCTCAATCTCAAGCTCATGAAGTGGCGCATCAGCCCCAATTTGGAACTAGAGAAGATCAAAAAGACCAGATGCCTTCTACTAGGCGCAGGGACCCTAGGGTCTTACGTTGCTCGAAACTTAATGGTAAGGTTTCTTGTGAATTACCTTCACTATCACACTAAATAACTCTTACTCTCAGGGCTGGGGTGTAACTCGAATAACCTTCGTTGATAACGGGTCTGTATCGTTCTCTAACCCTGTAAGGCAACCGTTGTTCAACTTCGCCGACTGCATAGATGGCGGTGCCAAGAAGGCACACCGTGCTGCGCAGGCTTTATCGGAGATTTTCCCTGGGGTTGAATCTACAGGACATGCGCTCTCCGTACCGATGGCAGGCCACCCGGTGATAGACGCCGAAAAGACCCGAGCAGACTTTGAAGTCCTCAAAGATTTGATTGACAAACACGATGCTATCTTCGTTCTGATGGATACCAGAGAGTCGCGGTGGTTACCGACAGTCATGGGAAAGGCCGCCGGCAAGATCGTAATGAATGCCGCACTCGGATTTGACTCTTACGTGGTTATGCGTCATGGCGTCAAGAATAGCGCCGACCCAACATCAGAACTTGGCTGCTATTTTTGCAACGATGTTGTGGCACCTATGAATGTAAGTCATGGCCAGTCCTGGAATGTATTTTTCTAATGGTTAACTCGATACTTGAAGTCTGTGAAAGACCAAACACTCGACCAGCAGTGCACTGTTACTCGGCCCGGGGTAGCCCCCATAGCTTCAGCGTTACTGGTCGAGTTGTTTATTTCAATCCTCCAACACCCTCAAGGAGCAGCAGCGCCAGCTCCGGCTTCACGAAGTGAGGAGTATGGAAACCATCCTCTAGGACTTCTGCCGCACCAGATTCGAGGGTTTCTGTCGACATTTGAGAATATCACGGTAGCGGGTCGAAGTTACAAGTGCTGTAGCGCCTGCTCAGACAATATCATTGATGCGTACAAAAAGGAGGGTTGGGAGTTTATACAGAGGGCATTAAACGAGACCGGATATGTCGAAGAGTTGAGTGGCCTCAAAGAAGTAAGCAGCCCCTCCCTATTTAATTTTCAAAGTTTGCACTCTTTCGTTATCATATCGCATTCCTCAGTACTAAGCTAACGTTTAAAAGGTTCAAGCGACAGCAGAAGCGACGATCGACGATATCGAATGGGATGAAGCTTCTGAAACAGATGACTTCGCCGAGGCGATGTAGGTAGTATGAATGGGGTTCTGGTGTCAGGCATAGCTCAGATGTAGCTGTGTTTGATGACGATGAGAAGGACGCACCCACGTGTTACCTCGACTAATATTTTGCCTTACTATCTCTTTTCTTCTTCCAGTTCCTTGTCCTTTCCATTATATATTCTTCCTCTGTTTCATGGTGGTGCGAACACTTGATCTTTTGTTGCACATTGCTTGCGTCTAAGGCCAATGAAAAACGTCTCCTTCGATTCCTATTAGTCAAGTCAGTACGCGGTCATTTTTTGGAGAGAATATAGATAATGGCACGAACGCTACGTGAAGACTCTGGTTTCAGTCGATGTACCTTCTCGAACAGGTACTTCAACTGTTTCTCCAAAGCCCTGTCTTCGGCACCTTGGTAGAATTTGCAGATAAAATGGCCGCCAGCCTTCAGGACCACAAAGCTGAATTCTAGCGCAGCTCGGCAGAGATCCTTTCAAAGAATTAAGCAATTATGACTTTCAAAAATGATCGATGAAAGACCTACCATACTCCCCGCGTGATCCTTGAATTTCACGCCGCTTGTGTTCATCATCCTGTTTGATAAACTACTTAGACATCTCTCCCATTATGCAGCGGTTTGACTTGGGTGGTGCTAACATGTCACTCAATACCACATCGACAGTGAACTGAGACTTCGGATTGTCCTGGGTTTCAGGATGCGTCTGGTTTATAGCTGCATCGCCGTCGGAAGTGTCCGATTCTAGACCGGTTTGAAGGCCACTGTGGTTATGCCCCACCGTGCCATTCGATGAGACAGTTGGTTGAATTTGCCCTATTCTTGAATCGCGCACAAACCCCAGAACATATTCCTGGATCTTGGGGTCAAGGAAATCCCCTTGGATTGCGGACACGCCTTTCGGGGGTTGCGCTGGGATGATATCTACACCAAGAACTCGGCCGCCAGGTTGGGTCCGAGATACAGCAACCTTGGACAAGGTCAGCGGGAAGATAAGCACCACGAGCAGTAAGCATACCTGAGACCAAGAACCGGGAGCATACCCCTGCGCGAGGTCAATGTAAGTAACGTGACGGATTGTCATCTACAATAAATGATCAAGAGTTTGATGGCCATACCAGATCGACGACGGTTTGGCCTCTCTTGAAGATATGGAATTTCTCGTCAATCTGTCCATGATGTTAGAGGTGTAAGGCTCAGGGGGAAACAGGCCATGGTAATCATATGCCATACTTGAAGGAGCTTGAACGCGGCTCGGCTTTTTAGCCCTTGTGCCGATGCTTCCCTGGTGAAGCGATCATTGAGCTGGCGAGCTTGCCATCTTTTGGAAGATGCGAAGCGTCTTGGAGTAAATGTATGGATCAAGAGATTTTGCTGGCTCCGGGTGACACAGGTGCCATGTAACTGTGTAAACATCTTATGAAGGTCTACCAAGACTTTGCGGTCGAAATTGTATGACGGCACAATTGTACTTTACATATCTTATCAGCTCCACTTAAAAGTGGATTCCCTTAAACTCAGTGTATAATACAATTCGATTGGTCCTGTTACGTAGCGTAACTTCAACATCTCGCGGTCAGCCTGGAGGTTGAAGATGTAGCTAGCTTATAATATTGACATTGCTTGCGATGATCCATCATCATCTATAATGTAGGTTTTAAGGCCAGAAATTATTGATTAACGTAATTTCTATGTTCTGTTGGACATGTATTATACTGTAAATTCAAACCTAGCCCATACTTCAATGTCTCGGAGGAGGTACCGAACAGACGGGCAGCTTACTGCCAATGCTGTTTAGAGGCAACCAGATCACCGTGGCTTGGCCACAGGTAGGTAACTCATCCATAAACACCAAAGTTACGGACAGATTTACCGTACGAGTTACCGTACCTCGGTGTCCAGGCGGTGAGCGGGCTACTTACCGATCTCGGTATGGTGTGGGGTCGGAAGGGAACAATATTCCACCAGACCTTTTCATAGTAGTGGACACCTAAACAAGCTACTGTTAAGAGAGGCAGTAGGTACGTATCTACAGAATGCGCCGTACGTATGTTAGATAAGAAAACCACCATTGTACCCACACCAATTGCAACACCGATGTTGGATACACCTTGCGAGTGATACTTCCTCTACGCAGCAGAGTGCTCCAGAACTGCACCGTCACAATGAATATCCTCGCCTTCTTCCTTCCGTTCGTTTCTATAATTCCGGCTGTGCTGGGCGCGGTCCCGAAGTCGGATACATTCGCGAAATATGAGGCTCTCTCACGTTCAGGTCCAATCGACTTGGATGATTCTTCTTACGACGAATTGACATCAAAGCCCCGGGACTACCATGTCGCGGTCATTCTCACGGCCGTAGACCCTCGATTTGGCTGCGTCCTGTGTCGCGAATTCCAGCCAGAGTGGGAGCTCATTGCAAAGAGCTGGAACAAGGGCTCGAAGTCAGATGACATGAAATTGCTATTTGGCACTCTCGATTTCACCGATGGAAGGAATACGTTCCAGAAGGTATGGTGATGGGTTGACTTCAGAGAGTCTGTCACTCAGCTAATATGTCCGGGAAAAGTTGATGCTTCAAACGGCGCCTGTCCTCCTTCTGTTTCCTCCCACCGTGGGACCATCTGCTAGGGTCGACGGTGGCCCCTTGAGATATGATTTCAGCGGGTAAGTCTCATACAATTGTTCTGCAAAATGGGCCCTTGGACTGACGATACTTGTACAAGCCCTATCTCCGCCGATCAACTTTATACATGGATAAACCGCCATCTCCCGGAAGGTCCGAAGCCACCTCTTGTTCGCCCTCTGAACTACATGCGGATTGTTTCTTTCGTAACTATCCTGATGGCCGTGGTAACGCTCTTTACGGTTTTATCGCCTTATGTCCTGCCGATCATTCAGAACAGGAACATTTGGGCTGCAGTCAGCTTGATCGCTATCCTCCTCTTCACAAGTGGACACATGTTCAATCATATCCGCAAAGTACCATACGTGGTTGGGGATGGTAAAGGCGGTATTAGTTATTTTGCGGGCGGATTCCAAAACCAATTTGGGATGGAAACGCAGGTCGTCGCAGCTATTTGTAAGTTGACGGTTTCTACTTGATGATATTTGTATCATCATTGCATGTGCAACCGTGTACTAACATAAGGCTCAACCAGACGCCGTCCTTTCATTCGCGACGATTGCTCTAGCAATGAAGGTTCCTCGTACCGCGGATAAAAAGGCACAGCAAGTTGCCGTGGTAATTTGGGGCACTGTGCTTCTCGGCGTGTACAGCTTCCTACTCAGCGTATTCAAGGCGAAAAATGCCGGGTATCCTTTCTTTCTGCCCCCGTTTTGATCGGACCTATATTCTGGCTGAGAGAATGTATGGCTTTACGGATCATGGAAGGGTGAAGCCTGCATTGGCCAGCTATACGTGGCTTGCAACATACCTCTGTTCAGATGGCTCGACCAAAGCCGAGCCATTTGAATGTGCATATGGTCCATCCCCAACACTCTTCGTGTATTTTAGCAGCTCTAAATTTCTAGTCAACAAGCACGGCTCTTTTCTTTTCTCTTTACTTTTTCCTTATTCTAGATGCTGCTCTCGGGTAACTATTGCGGAGACCACGTAGGTATAACCATGGTATAAACAACATCTCCACATCAGTCAGTACTCAACAGGCTTCCACAAGGATACGAGAAACGAAATCGATTGATACGATTTAGCAAACCACCCGATCTTTCCTTGATCGAACTTAGACCCACGCAGCGGACTAGCTGACTTTCAGGTGCCTATCTGGTACCTTACTACTCTATATCAAGGTACCAGGGTTAAGCTTTGATCTACTTTTATATGTTGATTTGATTTGACTACTTCAGGTCCGCCCCGCCCGACTGTTCCACCCTCCCAGATATGCAGCCGCCTTCTCGACCAGCCTTCTCTTAGTTACATGTTATTCCTTCCACAGCCAGTGAACACTCAAGTTGATCACGTTCTACATTACTGTGCTTAAATGACTATCGCAGCTTACTGTCAGCAGATACTATATATGCAGTATATGTCCATCAATTCATCAGTATCTGATATTTACAGTTTACTGGGTCTGAATCCCGATCAATCAAAATTTATAAGTTTGCATATAATTTGTTATCAGGGTATTGAATAAAACTACTCTATAATCAGTCTTCTTGGATTTTCGTTTGGTTGATCAAAATAATGACAGAGAAAACATACTTGACCCATCCCATGAAAGTTTGATCTTGGATCTTAACATCTTTTGTGAGGTATTAAGAGAATAAAAGTGCTCTTCATAGATCTTCATAGGTATTCCGTATGCTCTTTGTACTAAGGATATACTACGTAGAGCGTTGATTTTGGGTCTAGGTCAAATTGGGCATAGTCCAGTTAGTACATGCTGTGTGGAAAGAACACGCTCTGGAAATAAAGGCCACGCACCACCATGGCCTTTCTGCGGAGTTACTCCGGAAAGCTACCCACCTCACCAGTTCACATTCTCTCTGACTGGCATCCTGCTGCGTTTGCTCTTTTTGGGTCAGAAAAGTCTCGTGAGGCTTTGGGAAGCAGTCATAAACAAACATTTCTCCTTAGGAGCTCGCATTGAGCGGCAATGGTCAAATCCAGCAAACACGAAACAATACCAACAGAGACTCCCCGCGGCCTAGCTAGAGCCGATTCATGTCAACATGGCACCGCCTGAGGAAAACAATCTGAGTAAACTACTAACATCTTCAGTGTCCGGGACCTCCTTTTTGATTGCTATTCAAGTATTCTCCAGGCTTTTCACTTTCGTTGCAAACCAGCTTGTTTTGCATACCCTATCACCGGCCATCTTGGGAGTTGCGACACAACTTGAACTCTATCTTATCTCCATACTATACTTCTCCAGGGAGAGTATCCGGGTCGCAATCCAGAAACAACCACTGGAACTTCACTTCGATGCCCACACCGCCAAGAAAAAGCAGAATGATGCAACAAAAGCGCCATCAAGTGGTGACGCTGCGCGTCAATCGGCTTTATCATCTCAGACTGTGGTGAACATGTCTTATCTCAGCCTGGGGCTAGGGATCCCTTTGGCTTTGACGTTTGCTGGTTTCTACGTGCGCTTCGCCGCAGAAGAGGTGTCCCAGACTCCTTTCTACCGCATAAGTGTTGCTATTACTGCTGTCTCATCGCTACTGGAACTCAGCGTCGAGCCCATTTTCGCTGCGGTACAGCAACACATGCTCTACAAGAAGCGCGCAGCTGTTGAAATGTCCGCAGCCCTTGTGAAAAGCTTGGTAGTGTGCGGCTGTTTTACTTGGGCCTCCTGGACCGGCTATACTATCGGCATTCTTCCATTTGCTTTAGGTCACTTATGTTATTCCTGCACGCTTGTCTTCGGGTACATCCAAGTCACGCGAGACGTAAGAAAACAATGGCGCTTCTCGTTACTTCTTTCTCGACTCAAATCTAGGTATGTCACATTGACAACATGGGCAGTCTCTGTTTAATAACAATGATCAGAGATCAGTCGCGCTACGTCGCGGACACGTTCTCTTGTCGATTGCTTTCATTGTCTGCAAATTCCTTCTTCCAGTCTATCATCAAGCACATCCTCACGCAAGGTGATGCAATTATCCTAGCAGCAATGACAAGCTTGGAAGACCAGGGAATATATTCTTTAGCCTGCAACTATGGCGGGCTTGTCGCTCGCTTATTATTCCAGCCGATTGAGGAGAGCAGCCGCATTCTGTTCTCGTCATTGCTCAATTCAAGTGAGAGTACTACAAGCACCAAGGCTATCAATGCAGCAAAGGCACACCTAGTCGACATCTTGCGTGGGTATGGAATGATGTCCGCCCTTGTCTTGCCATTGGGACCACACTTGGTACCACAAATGCTGAATGCATTGGGCGGGCATCGATGGGGCTCTCCTGTGGTCACTAGCTTGGTTTCACTGTACTGCTACTACATACCATTCTTGGCATTCAATGGCATAATCGAGGCATTTGTCTCTGGCGCAGCAACCCCTTCAGAACTTCGAACCCAGACAGGGTGGATGGGGGTGTTCTCTGCGTGTTTCGCCTTCGCGGCTTACTTCTTTTTGAGAGTAGCTCATCTCGGTGCCCATGGTTTGGTTTACGCCAACATTGTCAATATGGCCGTTCGCATCCTCTGGGGGATACACTTCATTCGGTCGTACATGCTTCGAAATAGCATTAAAATGCCTTGGGCGGAATTTGGTCTCCGGCCTTATACATACGTTGCGGGAGTTGGAATGTCCCTAGGGCTAACATGGCATGGTGCCTTCGGCTTTGGCATACGCGAAATCCTAAAATCCGGTGCAGTTGCAACTGGGTACGCTCTTTTGGTGTAAGTCAATTCTCATAGGCGGTGAACGATCTCTAATGATTTATTTCTAGAATGTATCTTGAGAGAGAATTCCTTATAACAAAGTGCGAAAAACTTTATCCGATGTTCAAAACCAAGCTCATGAAGCAAAAATCGATATAATAAACAACTGCTCAATCATCAAACGTGATCTTCGTCGCTGTTTTGTCGGTATCGACGTTCTTGAAGAATGCACCATATGAGTCGTGTTGCTTCTTCTTCACAGTCGTGCCGAATTTGAGGAGCTCTTCTGGAACCTCCTGTTTTGCTTGCTTGAGGACGTTGATCAACCTGGAATGTGTCAGCCAAGTGCTCCGTTTCAACTAGACGCAGCAGAATGAGAGATATGACTTACGATCCAGACTGGGCTTTGTCAAGTTCTGTGAAAAGGGTGATGGCATAACCTTCAGCTCCAGCACGACCAGTTCTAAAACGGAGGGGCGCAACATGTCAGCTGGAGTGAGTTATATGGGTGGAATGGCTACTCACCGTCCAATCCGATGTACATAATCTTCGACTGTAAGGGGAAACGTGACGTTGATGACCTGTTTGACTGCAGGTATGTCTAGACCGCGAGCTGCCACATCTGTCGCGACAAGCACTGTAGCAGCACCTGACTTGAAAGCGTCCAGGCTCTTGAATCTCTCTTGCTGGCTCAAGTCGCCGTGGATCCCGGCCACACGAAACCCTTTAGCCCGTAGAAGCCTTTCAACACGCATGGCTTCCTTTTTGTATAAACAGAAAGCCAGGACTTTATCGGGGGTTGAGCCCGTCCGCTGAGACTTATTGAGCAGCTGCACAAGTCTGGATTCTTTATCGTGTTGCTGGACCACTTCCACAACTTGTTTGATTCTCGTGTTAGCCCGAGGATCGGCAGACGGGTCTCCGCCGATAGTCACAGTAACAGGTGAGGTCATAAAATTCGCAGCAAGAGCTGTCACAGCCGGAGGCCAGGTAGCAGTGAACATCACGGTTTGACGCTTGGACGCAGGCATGGACTCAATGATCTCTTTTATGTCCTTTTCAAACCCTTTGTCGAGCATACGATCTGCTTCATCTAGAACAAGGTATTTGACCTTCCCAAGGTCCAATGAGCCGTCGCTCTGAAGATCCTTCAATCTGCCGGGCGTGGCAACGACAACAGATGCGGTCTTGAGAGCTGCCCGTTGCTCGTCTTTCCTCACCCCACCAAAGATGCACGCCATGTCAATGGATCCAGAGCCTGCATACTTCAGAAGTTGGTCGTGGATCTGCATCGCAAGCTCCCGTGTCGGCGAGATCACGACTGCCGCTGGTCGATAAGGCTTCTGCTTTTTCTTCTCCGCCGAGTCCAAAATCATCTTCATGCATGGCAAACCAAAAGCAAGCGTCTTACCACTTCCAGTTTCGGCAATCCCAATGATATCACGGCCAGAGAATAGAAATGGCCAAGTTGCCGACTGGATAGGCGTTGGTGCCTTGAAGGATTCCAAAGGCTGATACAAATCGCCGGTGCATGATGGCAGGTGGGAGAATGAGAGAATTGGGCGAAGATCCGGGGTTTGCGACAATGGATCAACCGTCTTGATCGTGTTTTCCGAGAGAAATTTGTCGATTTCCGCCTGAGGTAAACCGCTAAGAGCGACAGATTGGCTATAAGATTTTGAGGCCTTCGGCTCTTTCACATTTTCCTCCTTGTCACGCTTCTCACTCTTCGACTTCGACTTTTTCTTTGGTCTGGTCTCGGAGACACCTTCGTCTCTATAATCACGTTTCGCCATGACGAGCCTTAACGTTCCGTTGTCAAAGTAATGAAAGAATCAAGATTGGAAAAATATAATTTAGTCTGCCGGTGTAATAGTTCTATATGTTGTTCCTTTTTTTTTTTTTTTTTTTTTTGGGCAACCGCGCTAAGTCCCGTAGACTGCCACCGCTTGCCTATATAGTCGATGGCTCCACTTATCCCCAGCCAGAATGGTCTTTCAGCCGACCAATGCCATTGCTTGGCACTAAAACGCGAATGCTGGATGGCGAAAACTTCTGGGGAGTAACAAAGACTGAAAACTTGAAGACCGTGTGTGGGCCGAGTACAAGTGTAAGATAACTCCTACCTCAATTAAGATACGACACCGCTAGTTCAACGGATATCTGAATTGGCTTCCATAATCTATATAGCTGGTCTCTAGCTAGGCTTAAGCTAATTGTCAAATATGCGATGAGATTTATATTGACAATCCCGTGAATGGACCTGACCCACTTCTTACAGGAGACTTGTCATCACCTAAATGCCAATCGACTCATCTGCCCCGTGCGCGTGTTCTATCCAACAGTGCAGATAATCTTTCCCTTTGTGGTGTTGCTCTCAAGCAATTTATGGGCTTCAGTGATCTGCTCGAAGGGGTAAATCTTCTCAATCAAAACCTTGAAAGCTCTAGTTTTGAATTTTGGCAGCGCATGATCAACCAACAGATCACGTAAGGCTTTTTGATAGTCTTCTTCGCGGCTTCGAAGTGTACTGCCTTCAAGTCGCAGTCTCTTTCTCAGAATTCCACTTATATCAATACCTTCAGGGAGTTTTGAACCACTCATCTGGCCCAACTGAACAATGCGCCCGTCCTTTGCAGCTACGTCCAAATTGCCTTGGAAATGCGCTGCACCCACAAAGTCAATAACGACATCAACACCTCGACCATTCGTTTGTGCCAGGATGGCAGATGCCCAATCCTCGCTCTTATAATTGAACCCGGCAGTGGCACCTAATTGGTGCACGCAGAAATCGATTTTCTCTTGTGAGCCCGCTGTCACGTATATGGCAGACGCATTGTCAATCTTAGAAAGTTGGATGCCAGCTATAGAGACCGAGGAAGCCCCTGCATGCCAGAGCACCGACTTCCCGGGCCCAAAGTTCCCAATCAGGTCTAAGGCCTGAGTAGCGGTTATCCAAGCCTAGATACAACGAAAGACCACCGTCAAAATTAGGATTCAAACAGCACCCTATGAGGATAACTTACCTCAGGTATCCCCGCTGCCTCCTCCCAAGTCAACTCACGTGGTTTATGTATCAACATGTGGGTCGACACAGCAATGTACTCAGCATAGGCCCCTATATGAGTACCATTAATCGCCTAGAACCTTTTACTTTGGTTCCGATTCTAACATACCACCATATGCCAAACCAAAAACTTCATCCCCGACCCCAAAGCTTTCTTCTGGGCGTTGACCCAGCTTCTCGATTACTCCAGAAAACTCGACCCCCATGGTGGTTGGGGCTTGGGGTGGCACTGGGTATTTACCCTCCCGTTGTAACAAATCCATTCGGTTCAGTCCGAAGGCTTTCACTTTCACCAAGGCCTGCCCATCTCCTACCACTGGAATGGGGATGCTGTCGACAAACAGAGCATCAGCGTTTCCGGTGTTACCCCTCACGCCTAGAGAAAGTCAACGCTGCTGAGGATAATGTCAAGGAAGTAAACTTACTTATAGCTTTCATCATCTTTGCGGATGTTCAATTGGAGAAAAGATACTCTAGATTAACTCGTGAATTCAAGACTATGTGGTAATGAGAGGTGTTTGTGCATTCTATTGAAGATAATTTATAGTATTCTACTAAAGATGATTTATAATATCCATATGGCTCCCCGGTGACCCCGCATCCATCAGTCAAGCGTCATCGGTCCTGGTCATGTGACACGGAGACCGGCCGCTGCTATATAACTTGCCGAAAAAGTGATCAAACATAACTATATAAAAGGTTGTTGATTTCCTTAATCAACCCTCGTTTCATTAAAAAAACTATCATCGAGGACACTTATGGCTAGTTGGCCTAGAAGAATTGTCATTTAGATCCATAATCTACAATCCGACATGAGCTGCACAACGCCTATTGAATTTTCTACAGCAGGTTATCTTACCTGACGTCAAAGCAATGAAGATGACATCAATGACATGTAGCAAGCAGGTACACAAGGCCTGAATGACAGTTTAAACCCCGGATTGTTTCATTAAGAACAAGGCATTTGAACCCATCCAGTAAACCACCGCAAAAGGCCCATCCCTATAGCAATGGGGGGAGAAAGAACACATATAAGCAAAGCGAAGAGTAGGCAGCAACACATATAGACACCAGGCACAAGGTCTCCATGTTCAAGAGATATTGTATGAATCAATCAGATCAGAGATTCGTCCTGCCTCTTCAGAGTAGTCGATAGGGTTGGCTGAGGAAATTTGATAACGGATACTAAAACCATCAGCAAAACATAATTCTTTCAGAAAAAGTGTTTGAGCTCACCGTTGCTGGTCACCAAAATTGTCTATCCTAGCCCTGCATCTGAAATTCCAAGTCCGGCAATTCGCATCTTGGACAATAGCACCTTCGGCTTTATCATCGTTTTCATGCAACTCCATTAGTTGGTCTGCCGAGATGCCCATCATCAACCTGCCAACTTCATCAAAACAACTTAGCCAAAGTTGACCGGTATGATCGCTAGCATTGATGAGCATCATGTAACGATACTGGGGCCTTGGGTGAGTCTTGTCACAGCGTTCACATCGCCAATGACCAGGGTCTAATTCTGTAACCTTTTTGTTGCATCCATCTGTAAGACAAGCAGGGTAGCTTATGGTTTCCCGCTTTATGTAGATGACAGTTGCCTTCAATGAGAAGTACACGGCGTCATCTGACATCCCGAGCTGCTCTTCCCTAACCTGGGCAACGGTTTTGAACTGATCAAGTCTCGACTTGGATGTGGTTGCTCCCGAGACAGATGCGTGCGAAATGAAGTTTTCATCTCTTCCCTGGGCATCATACCAGCCCTTGAGTTTATGGGCTTCCTCAATGTCGGGATCCACAGTCATGGACCCAGAGCTCAATAAGCTCAGGCTCCTACCTCCAAAATCCGAAACTTTGACTCCCTTGAAAGCCACGATGGACTCTGGCACCACGGTAAAGTCCACCGCGGTGGCGCCCCATATTGTCAGGCGAACCGAATAACCTGTGTTGTCAACCAGCGTAAGTTCACGCTTGTTGTAAGGCTTGCTCGTCGTTTTCGAGACGATCTGGGAAGACTCCCCAGCCTCTTTCAAGATCCCTATGACATCAATGGTGGTGTCCTTTTCAACAGACTGAAGATCACCTATGGAGGTAAAGTTGAATCTGACTTGCGGTACATCGCTTTGGTCTTCTGCCTATTATTTGTCAAAATTGTGCATTAATTAGTGGAAGGCTGGGGGTGTTCATGCCAACCTTTTCAACAATCGTATCTCTCTCGAACGTAAGTTCGTAGTCATTATTCAAATTTGTAAACTGCTTTTTCGCAATTTGGACTCGGCACGGACTGGATATGTAGTAGACACCGCCTTCTTGGAAAACGTCATAAAGCATCTCGCACTGGTCGTTAAACCCTGTCGCACGTATCTCGCCACTATCGTCCAGCAAATTGACGCTGAAAAGCTTTCCTTCGCCATTTCTGTTATGCCACGTTTTGATGTTCGATTTGCTCGTACATCGTGCTTTGATCGTCCATTTGTGGCAGTATGGAGAGATGGCTTCGATGGGATACATAGTAGCGTGCATTGAAGCTGCACCAGGCCGTGCTTGTACTCGACTGCTCGGGTTCGTCTGTGGCATTTTCGAGCCATAAAACCCATTGCTGGATATGGTTGTAGGTTGTACTTTCTCGTCCTCTTCCACTCTGTTTTCTAACGGCTTGGGCTCGCCAATCTTTTCTGCCTCGCCCAGTTCCTGCAGCACTTCAAGATCCAGGACGATGAGAATTCTATATAAACGTTAATGAGGCTCCAAACGTGATATCAAGGAACAGACTTTTTGCCTTTCACTGAATTCGCCTGGAAGGACTTCAGTTTTACAAAACACCCTCTCCTAAGTTGACCGCTTGTAACGAAGGCATTCGCTTCTGATATTGTACTTAACACGACATCTTAACTGGTTCAAGTATATATAACTTACGGGTTGCAAGCATGGTTTGGACATAGTTTGAAATGTCACTGAAGACAGCTCGATAACGCTCTTGGTTGTTTTGTTGAGGAGGCAGTGGCTTGACCTGGACACACTGTACAATTGGCTCGCGAACTTGGGATTTCGATTCATCAAAGATAGCGCTTTGATACTGTGAGCTAAGTTCGTTGATATCGGGTAGAGTTTGCTCACCTGAGTGCGCCAACGCTGATATGAGAACCGGCTTCGGACGTCATGCTTCCATAGAACAACTCAAGAGAACGTTAAATTCTTCCTATAATATAGTCTGGGGCGACAAGAGATACACAAAACCTATCAGACGAACAGTGCTACTGGATAAGTAGACAGTTGAGTGGTGAATAATGATAAGTATTTTCGTGCACGGTGATCGTGGGTGACCCGGGGACGCGTTGCTACACTGACAGTTCCACCTACTAATTTCCATGCAAAACGCGTCCCGCCTGATCACGTGCTTTTCACTTACTTCATTAATCTTACTACTCATGGCTTCACGAACTTCTTTACAGTCTTAAGATACTAATAAGTTTGACCCCCTATATATTAACACTACTACTATAATACTACTACAGGAATCACAGGATAATGAAGAATCTATTACTACAACCTTCTCAGCAGCAAGTTTTCTAGCTGTCTATCTAGATAGCTAAATAGACCATTTGGTAGGCAATACAGGGCTGGGGTGGCGTTGTCTGGTTGGCTGATCTGTCATTGTTACTCAAAAAGCTAAAAGTAGAGTGAAGTAATTGATCATATGATCATTGATCAATAATCACTAGATTGATTACTACGGCGAGCAAGTATTGGCTGGATGAATTCGCAAAGCCTATATAAGCCGGGCTTTTAGCTTTTCGACCTTCATGACAGGCTAGCACTTTCCCTAAACATTCATGTTCAATTTTCTCACTTTTCGCTTCAATAACAAGGGAGTTATCATGACAGACTATCGCCATCCTGACCCTCGCTCCAAGCATGCACACCATTTCAGAAAGTTGAAAAACACATCCTATCCACGCATCATGGCTTCTGGACGGTGTCAATTTGAAACCGAACAAAATGGCTCTTGTGACTGCAGTCGGGGCCTTTACATTTTGGCAGCTGAAAATCGTTTGAGTGACGACTGCCTGAATTGTCATCATCCCCTATCAAAGCACGCGGATGGAGAAACTGATAAAATTATGCCACGTCCTCTCAAGTCACGCAAAGGTTTGATCTTATTTTGACTATTATCCTTTCTTAGCTAACAATGTCGGGGTAAATAGTCACAGATGATCTCTCAATATGTCCTCGCGAGGGGACAGTTCAGCAACTCGCTGATCTTATCCTGTCTAGAAAGGTTGTTCATGTCCGTGGCACACCGGCGAGTGGCAAGACAACCCTAGCACAGTTACTCAAAGATCACCTTTCGGGTCAAGGACGGAATGTGTATTTCATGGGGACATGGCGCGATCTTGATACACTCTACGAAAGCCCTCCGGATCCATGGGACAAACTGGAGACCATGCTTCGAAGTAAATTCCCTTGTCCGGTGGACAAAGATATCCTTTCCCAGGCTGTCCTCATCATTGATGAGGGTCAGACATCCTACAATGATTCCATTTTGTGGAATGAAATCCTCAAACCTCGATGCTATGGTAAAGGGGAGGAAATCATGTTCTGTCTTTTCTGCTCTTATGGGAGTCCTTCCACCGGGGTGGAGACCACCACTTGTGAATTTACACCTGCTATCCTCAACCCCGCGCAACGGGTAACATTGACCCCCCAGACGAACGCCGCAGCGCCTGATTTTGGTCTGTTTTTCTCGAAGACGGAATTCTACGATGCCACATCTAGAATTGGCTCCAAAAAAGAACCGCCAATCAAACTTCAAACAGATGCCATCGAGTATCTTTTCTCTTTCACGAATGGGCACCCCGGTGCATTAGAGTCTATGATGGAATATTTCTTTCACGTAAGTTATTCAGGTCCTGGATTTTAAAGCAAATCCATTCTTTCTAGACCAGCTGGTTCAACTAACTTTTACTTAGATTTACCGCTCTAATGTCAAGCATCGACAAATAAATGCAATAACCAAGTCGCATCTTATCGATGGCTTGAAATCAGAGGACAATGTTTTCAGACATCTTGCGTACACCCCTGTTTACCGCTCATTCCCCCAGGGCGTCGAGTTAACACGGGAATGTGCCGACGTTCTTCTGACCATCTTGGAAAATGGCGACTTGCCGTGGAATTCGAACTCAGCAACACTGCAATGTTACACAAAGGGTTGGATCCATAAGGTAGCTACCGGTAATCTGAGGGTTCCAGAAATTTACGTTTTGCCATCCAGGTTACATGAGAAGCAAGTCATCTTTTGATTTCCCCGTCCATCTCCCATCTTTGACTCATTCTAATCAAAGTTAGATGGGTGGAATTTTTGATCGGCTTTGATCCGCAACCCTTGCCTGAGCGGTTCGATACGGTATATGGGTTGTGTCTCGATGTCTTACGTCGATTTTCGACAATCGCTCTCAGGTGTTCTTCAGAGGGCAGAAAATTATCAACTGGGGCAACATACAGACCAATAGAATCCCAGTACCAGGATGAATTTTACCGGGTTTTCACTGAACTAGTTGGTCGACGTGTGCCAATGTCCTCTGAATGGTCTAGAAATCGCGACGGCAGGGTAGATTTCTTGATACAAGAGAAGAAATGGGCGATCGAACTTTTAAGAGAACACAGCAAGATTAATGAACACATCACACGGTTCAGGCAGGGAGGAAATTACTATTCCTGGATACAAGAAGGTATGATTTGTGACTGGATCATCATTAATTGCGCGACAACTCTACCTACTCAAGGTAAGGCATTGCTCTTTGTATATGACGTTTTCTGTCGCTGACAAGGTAGTAGTTAGCACGGAAACCAAGCTTGTCCATGCTATATTCCAGAATGATTTTACTGAGTTGCACCTTTACGATAACCTCTTAGGGCTAGTGGGGACTTGGTTCTTAGTGAATTAAGTGGATCATTGTGTATTATGGCAGGTCTGGAATATGTATTAATACTGTGGCGGCAGATCGGGAGGGTGGTGAAGAGGGACGGTCAATTGGCCCCACGGGTGGCAGACCCTTGCTCCCCTTACCACTAACTATCTCTACCATTTGTTTTTAGTTAAGTCAGAATTATCACTATCCCTACTTTCGGGCGGTTTTATCATCAGAGTTATCAATTTTATTATTTCTATTATTTCTACTAGCCTATCTTATTCCTTGCATCCACTTTACCCCTTCTAGAAAGCTTCACAATACTCACCAAGATTTACAATGCCTTCCCGTAGACTAGAAGACTGAGAAGAACTACATAGGCCGACCAAGACATGAAATTCGATGCCTAAGGCACATCGACAGAGCTTGTAAATCAAAGCCGAATCCCCCAACTTGAAAAATTAAGCATAAAGGAAGTTGAAGTACAACGTATCGAAAAGGTATTCCATAGAGTTCTCTTCAATAATCACTACAGTGTAGATATTTCTCTATGTTCATGAATCAACAGCGATACTTTTCTCCAAGTATAAATACTATTGTTGAAATATGCACAAGATTGACGAGACGACTGTTAAGCATTTTCGAGTATGGACTATGCCTGACAATAGATAGATAAACTCCTTGAATACCTGAGGTCCCTTATGGTACTTACTGCCTAGGTAGTACTGCCTCTTAGTGGCTGACACTCGAAGACTTCCATAATCGTACTACTTTGCCGTTCTTGGCGTATAACTACCTGATTGCGGCAACTGCCTGCCTAGTAGGCAGTTGTGTCAAGTCTGATGAGTAATCGATGTGCCAAAGAGGGTCTTATCAGCGGCAAACCTTTCACTCGGTCGAACTAGGTGGATGGTGCTGGGCCCTGCCCCGCGACAGTATCTTGGTACAATGTAGGTAAGCACCGTACTACCTTACGTAGTATATGTTCCTTAGGTTTCACCCCACCCGACATGCTTCTTCAATTATTGTCTAATCACGAAGTTAAATCTTGCTTTAATTAGAGCATTGCCATTCCCAGCATTGCCGACATTACAAAGCTGCCAGCCGTAACCAAAAGTATCATCGGACAGATATACCCAGTTCGCGCGACTGTTGTCTATGTTATATGAGCTAAATACTACTACTACTTTGGCAAAATTCTTCAGCAAATACAGAACGTGCTGCCTCATTGAAGATGGCTTGCTTGCATGTTAATTCTGATGGTAGGGTAGTCCATTCTCTCGAGTAGTACGACGTCGATCTGATCATCTCTGTGCAGATTTAAAGCAGCCATCTGCATCCCAAGCAGTCTACAGGGAAGATTGCACCCAGTGCTTCGATTCTATTGTATGGGCACCCCGGCTGAACAGAAGCTGTCATACCTAACTAAATCTAGGACGATGATTCCGGGCTCAACGTTTGTTTAACTTGCTTCAATGGTGGCTGTACGGGAGACAGGGACCATGCCCTTCTTCATTTTCAACGCTTTGGCCATCCTTTGGCTCTCAACATCAAGAGGTCTCGGAAACCAGTCCGAGTACGTCTGAAAAGTCAATACCATCTCATGTTCCCAGTGACTGACCAGCTCTTATTCTAGAGGGATGAACCCCCACAAAAAATATCAAAACTTGCAATAGTTGCAGAAACAGAAGATGATCACTATGACACAAACACGCGCGTTGTGTGTTACAAATGTTGTCAGGATAATGTTGATGTTTCTAGTGGCAAACTTCCGGCTGTGGTTGACGGTGTCCTGAATGCAATCACATACTCGAGGAAAGAGGAGGTCAAGGCTTGGGAGCAAGAATTTGTCCCGTGTGAGCACACACTGTGCTTAGGTCAGGAAGAAGCTCGCGAAATTAGGTCAAAAGGTACGACCCCAGGTTCTTTTAATATTTAACCAGTGTCTCACAGAAATATCTAGACCTCAATGGTTGCTCGTTATGTGATCTCAAGGAGAACCTGTGGCTTTGTTTAGAGTGTGGCAATCTTGGCTGCGGGCGCAGTCAGTTTGGTGGTGTGGGAGGAAATTCTCACGCACTTACCCATTCCGAATTAACTTCGCACGCAGTTGCTGTCAAGCTTGGCTCCATAACCGCAGATGGCACCGCTGATGTCTTCTGCTATAAATGCAATGAAGAGAGAGTCGACCCTAACCTCGCCGACCATCTTGCTCATTGGGGCATAAATCTGGCAGGCCGCGAGAAAACAGAAAAAAGCCTGACGGAAATGCAAATTGAACAAAATATGAAATGGCAGTTTACAATGACGTCTGAAGATGGGCAAGAGCTCACCCCGATTTTTGGCCCTGGTTTGACAGGTCTCAGGAACCTGGGAAACAGCTGTTACCTTTCAAGCGTGATTCAATGTCTATTTGATCTTCCCCAATTCCAGAACAGGTATTACCATCCCACCCAGGAGCCGCCTTTTTCTGAACATCCGGCGGAAGATCTGGAGAGTCAGTTGCGAAAACTCGCAGATGGCATCCTTTCCGGTCGTTATTCCCGACCCGATCCAGACGCCATCGTTGCTGCGGACTCTCCAGAGACTCCCAATCAAAAAGGCTTGGTTCCATCGATGTTCAAGCACCTCGTTGGTCGTGGGCATGAAGAGTTTTCCACAATGAGGCAGCAAGACGCATTTGAATTTCTCCTGCACCTCTTTAAGCTGGTAAACCATGGCAGGTTTCTTGAAGGACTGGATAACCCTGTTGAATCCTTCAGTTTCGCCGTCGAACAACGACTCCAGTGCTTGAATTGCAGCAAAGTTCGATATAGAGTTGATGAACAGGACAACCTTTCCATCCCTGTTCCTGTGCGCCGCTTCTCTACAGAAAGTGATCACGAAACAAGCGATCAGTTCCAGACTGTGACATTCAATGAATGTTTAGATGCCTCCACTGCCGATGAAGTGGTTGAACTCAGCTGTCCCTCATGCTCTAGCAAGTCGGGATTCTCCAAGCGTTCGTCATTCAAAACACTGCCTCAGAATTTGGTTGTCAATGCGAGGCGCTTTGAATTGATCAACTGGGTGCCTACGAAGTTAGATATTCCTGTGGAAGTTGGAGACGATCCGTTAGATCTAGGTGGTTATCTTTCCTCCGGCCAGAAGGAAGACGAAGAGTTACTCCCAGATGTGGAGAACACTGAATCGATTTTTGCTCCTGATGAGGAAGTCCTATGTCAGCTTCTCACCATGGGATTTCCGCAACCAAGATGTGTGAAGGCACTTCAAGCAACTGGAAATTCGGATGTCGAAGCTGCAATGAATTGGATTTTTGCTCATATGGACGACGCTGACATTGATGATCCACCTGCGACCCAAGGTGAAGAGCCGCAGCAAGACTCAGCAAAGGTCTTGCAACTGGGTGAAATGGGCATCAATGAGCAACATGCTAAGAAAGCGTTAGCTGCTACAAGCGGTGATATCAATAGAGCTATTGACTGGGTGTTCAGCCATCCGGAAGAAATGACTGAGGTCGGTTCTGCGAATCATGAATCCGATACGCATCAGCCCAGCAGTCACAGGCCCCTCAAAGGCTTTTCTACTACTCCGGCAAGATATCAACTCCGGTCAATTATTTGTCACAAAGGCTCTTCGGTGCACGCCGGGTATGCGTTCCTCATATGTGTCTTTAACCCGTAAACGTTCGGCTAACGTAAAGCAGGCATTACGTTGCTTTTGTGCGCAAACCCCTCCCAGGGCAGGATCAGCCTACTTGGGTTATGTTCAATGACGAGAAAGTCGTGGCGGTCGAGGACATACAGGAGATGAAGAAATTCGCTTATTTATACTTCCTTGTAAGGGTGGAATAAGGGAATACAAATTATCCTCGGGATGCATACGTCCCTGATACACGACACCCAATTATTTTCGTGGAGTCCTCATAGTTTCAATATGTAAACGTGACCACTTGCAGGTCAATAGGTATTAGTAGTGGTAATTCTTATTATCCTGTCCTAGCTTGCCTATTCTAGTAAAAACAAGAATATCCACCAAACATTATATTTTATTATCGTAGAGAATGAATTTATAACTGGTAGTATAATAGTAGTGCTAGCAGTTCTCTTTGTTATCCTGTCTAGACCTTAAAAGGATCTGTTGGAATAATCCCTCATTATCCATGGAAAAGGATTAAAACTGTTTATTTATGATGTTATTTTGTTTGTCTCAGAATATTCTATATATTTCTACTTACTTTTATATAGTAGAGAAGTGAAGATTCTAGAATAATAAATTATATATAAATATAATAATGCAGTTTATTTTTTATTTCTTATTTTTGATTATTATTCTTTTATTTATCTAATTTGATGATTTATATACATATTTTAATATATCTTATTCTTCTTTATTACTTAATCTTTTAATTTAATATTGTTACCAGTAGTAATACTAGGATATATAATAAAAGTTTATATAATTTATTTAAGAATTTATTATATAAATAAGATAATAAAAGTAATAATTATTATATTATTACAGAAACCTAACAGGGTTAATATCTCATGAAGGTGGCATAGCCAGGCAGAAGCCCAACACTAATTAGTTAATAAAGAATCAGGATTCTTGTATAAAAAGAAATAGAAAAATTATATAATTTAATTATTTACTTCTTATATAAATTATAAAATAATTATATAACCTAGTTACTTACTTCTAATCTATTTTAAGAAATAGTTATAAAATAATTATACTAAGATCTTATATTACTAGTTCTTATTCTTATAATTAATTAAATTATAAATATAGATAAATAAATATTCTTATATATTCTTTATATATATACTTTATATATACTCTAGAAGTATTTATATTTAATATATAATTCAAGTTTGAGTATATATTTAGTCTAGTTTTTATTTATTTATACTTAACTTAAGTATTAAGTATATATACTTAGTATATCTTATTTTTTTTCTTGCTTATTAATTATCTTCAGATTATTAGCTTACTTTATTAATTAATATTAATAATATAGCTATTATATAAGATTTTAAGTTAGTCTAATTTATTATTAAATTATTAATAAAAAGATTACAGGGTACTTTTTATTTTAAATAATTTAAATTATTAATATTAATATAATAGAAGCTTAAAGAGATCTTAAGATCTTAATATATTAAATACTAGTTAATATAAGTAAAGTCTTAAGTTAACTTAAAAATATATTATTATATTAAATAATAATAATATAACTATATTAATTTTTAGGATTAATAATAAAAGTAGTTAAGAAGATACTAGTATCAGGCTAATTCTAGTAAATATTATTAATATAATTAAATAATTATAAATATATATTATAATTCTAGAGGAGTAACTTGTAATCTATATTATTAAAATTAAATTATTAAAGATATTTAATAATATTTATTCTAAGCTATATATATTCCTAATATAAATAAATATATATATAAAGATAAATAAAAAAAGACCTATTATTAAATCTAATAAAATTATATTTATTATTATATATTTAAAAGACTTAATATTTAATTAGTTTAAATCTTATATCAAGAACTTCTAGAATAATATTATAAATAATTAAGATAATAAAACTAAAGAAATATTTAAGAGTTATAATAATTTTAAAAAATAACTTTATATAATATTTAAAAATATTAATTTAGATTAAAATATAGAATAAAAATTATAAAAATTATAATAAATTAAATTAATTAACTAGTATAGTTTAGAATTTAGTAAATTATATCTTAATTAGATTAAAATAATAATATTTATATTATATAATTTAAAAAAGAGCTTAAACTAGAAGTTTAAGAAAAACTAATTAAAATAAAATAATTAGAAATTCTTAGTAAGATAATTAAATAAGTAATTAATATTAATAATAAATTATTTAACTTTAATATTAAATATAAGAATTAATTAGATAACAGGTATTAAGATAACTAGAGAATAAGTTAATATAATATTAATAATAAATAATAAGTATAATTAAAAAGCTAAGAATATAGTAATTCTTATAAATTATGATTAATAAAACTAGATATAACTTAATATTAAGAAATCTTTAAGAAAAAAAAAAGAATAATATTAAAATAATAAAGTATATTATAATTATAATAAATAAGATTATATAATAAGAAAATATTAATTAGATTAATAAAAAAATAATAATAAGAAATTATAGAAGTAGTTGAAAACTACTTATAATAATAAAGATAAAAGATTTAAAATAAACTTAGAATTTATATATAATCTATAAAATTAATTAATTAAATAAATTTATAAATTAAAGTAATTATTAGTAAAGTAATAATAATAATTATAATATAAAGAATTAAAGCTATTTTAATAAAGTCTAATAATAAAAATAATAAATTTTATATAAGAATAAATAAAACTAATAAAATTATTAATATAAACAGGCTAGTTAAAAAGAATAAATTTCTTAGTATAATCTAAAATAATATTAATTTACTTAATAAAGAATTTAATAATAAGATTAAGAATTATATTTATCAAAATCTAGAATACTAAATAAAAATTAATAAGTTATAAAAGATATATTAATAAAAGTATAAATATTATATAAAAATATAATATATATTATATTAGAAGAATAATATCTAATATTATAATAAACTTATAAAACTTAAGTATAAATAATATTCTAATTTATATAAATATTATAATTATAAATAATATTTATATATTTATTTTAAAATATATTTATAACATAAGAAACTATTCTAAATAATATACTATAATAAATATTATTAATTATATAATATAAAGAAAGTAATATTAAAATATTTATTAAAAATACTAAAAAATATAAATAAATAAAAAATAATATATTTATATTAGAATTTATAATATTTTTATAAAAGTTATCTATAATATCTATATTATAAATATATAATATAAATATAATACTACAAGAATAAGTACAAGGTATATTATAATAATAAGTTTATTAGTACTTATTTATTATAATTATTATTATATAAGTAAGCACTAAATTAGTAAAACTAGAAATAAATTATAATAATAAAATAGGAAACTTATATTAAGTTTATTATATAAATATATAAATAAGTAACTAAAGTAATACTTAATTCTAGAGTAATAAGTAATTTTATAAATTCTTAATTTTAATAAAAACTAGGTATTAAAAATATTTAAAAGATTAATCTAAAATTTATTATAAAACTAAATAATAAAAATCTAGAGAATTATTTTATAATTAAATTAAGACTAATTCTTATAATTATATTTAATTATTTTAAATAAATAAACTTTAATATAATATAATTAAAATAATATAATATAATATTATATTAGGAATCTTATAGCTTAGGGATTATAATCTAAAAATTATTTAAAATATAAATAATTTTTAGTATATAAATTATAATTTTTTAAAATAAGAATAAATAATAAAAGTATTTAAATCTTAATAATATACTTAAAAGTAAGAGACTTAAATATTAACTAAAAGATTTAGAAATAAATCTATTAATAATTATATAATATAAATATTAGTAGTAATAAAGCTAAGTTACTAAGATTAATTAATAATTTTATTAAAATAAGTATTAAATATAATAATAAATTATTATAAAATTATAATATTAAAAGAAATTATTAAAAGGCTTATAAATAAAAAACTTAATATTAATAATATTAAAATATAAATATTAATAATAATAAGATAAATTATTATATTATAAAATTATAAGAGATTCAAGAAATTATTTAAGTAATCTAAAAATTTTAAATTACTAGAGTATAAGTTATATAATTATATTATTTTAATTAAAGAAGAAAAACAAGTAATATATAAAAAAATCTATTTAATATTATATTAAAAATTAGAAAAAAAATTATAAATATTATAAATATATATAAAGAAATAACTAATAAAAAAAATAATTCTATTATTAAAATTACTAGTAGATTATAATATTTTATTTATATTAAAGAAAAATAAAAGTTTATAATTATATATAAATTATAAACTATTTAATTAAGTTATAATTAAAAATTAAGTATATATTATTATTAATTATAAAAATATAAGACAAACCTAAGAAAGTTAAGATTTTTATAAAACTTAATATTATAAATATATATAATAAATTATATATTACTAATAAAAATAAATAAAAAATAATATTTAGATTAAAATATATTTATTATAAATATTTAGTTATATTATTTAATCTTATTAATATACTAGCTTTATTTTAGAAATTTATTAATAAAGTACTAAAAAAATTACTAGATATATTTATTATTATATATTTTAATAATATTTTAATCTTCTTGAAGAATCTTAAAGAATATAAAATATATATTAAATAAATATTATAAAAGCTATAAATTATTAAATTATAAAATAAATTAAAGAAATATAAGTTTTATATTATAAAAATAAATTTTTTAGAATATTAAATATTTATAAAAAGAATTTATACTAATAAAAACAAGATTTAAATAATTTAAAACTAGTTATAATTAAAAAATCTTAAAAAATTATAATAATTTATAAGATTAATAAATTATTATTTTAAATTTATTTATTATTATATATATAAACTAAATTCTTTTTTTAACTTAATAAAGAAGATAGAGAACTTTAATTAAATAAGTAATTATTAAAAAATATTTAAAAAAAATTAAATATTAACTTATTATTATACTAATCTTAATATAATATAATCTAGAAAAAGAAATAATAATTAAGACTAATATTTTAGATTATATTATTAAAATAAGAATAACTTAATTAAGAGATAATAATAAGTTAAAACTAGTTATATTTTATTTAAGAAAATTAATTAAAGTAAAACTAAATTATAATATTTATAATAAAAAATTATTAATAATTATTATTATATTTAAAATATAAGAAGTTTATTTTCAGAAAATAAAATAATAAATTATTATTAAAATAAATTATAAGAATCTTATCTTTTTTATAATAATTAAAAAGTTAATATAAAAATAAGTAAGATAATTAAAAATATTATTATAATATAATTTTAGAATCTAGTATAATAAAAATAATAAAAATAACTAGATTAATATATTAAGTTAATAACTAGATTATAAGCTTAAGAATAAAATTATTAAATTTATAATTCTTAAATAATATAAAAATAAATTATTTATATATAATTATTAATAAATAGCAGGAATTATAAAGATTAAGAATAATTTATTAAAAAAATTTATTTATAAAATAAAAAAAGATAAACTAATTTAAAAGATATTAAATAACTTAATAAATAATAATAAATTAATTATAAATAAAGATAAATTAGTTTATATATATAAACTTATTTATATATCTTATTATATAAGATAAGAGATTATTAGAATATATTATAATAAATTATTTTAAGAATATTTTAGAACTAAGAAAATATATAAATAAATTACTTAAAATTATTATTAATTTAATATATAAAAAATTATATAAGATTATATTTAAAATTATAATACTTATATACAAGAAAAAGTAAAGAAAATATAACTTAAATATAAGAATTAAAAGAAATATATTAAAAAACAACTAGCAGGTAAAAGTAATTAATTAATAATTAATTAATTATCTTCTGAGTAAAAATATTATAAAAATATTTAATTATAAGTCTTTAAGCTCTAAAAACCTAAATATAATAAGTATAAAGTTATTTATAACTTTTATCTTACTAAGAAAAGTATATAAGATTTTTAGAACTAGAGATAAGACTATACTTATTTTTAATAATTATAAAAAAAACAATCATATAAGAAAGAAAGAAAAAAGATTTATAAAAAAAAGATTTTATAAAAATCTCTTGTAAGAGCTTACTATCTACCTAATATAATCTAAAATAAGTAACTAAATATTTGTTAAGACCCTAGGATCCCTTCTTGCTTCTACTATGCTAGTATTAGTAACTTAGATTATTTAAGATAAAGAGCATCCTGTAATCTTCTTATTAACTATTAATAATAATTTAGACTAACCTAAGGCCTTATATAATAGTTATATTATTTATATTAATTAATAAGATAATCTAATAGTCTAAAGATAATGTCAAGACCCTAGGATCGCTTTGAGCTTCTGTTATACTAGTATTAGTGGCTTAGGTTATTTAAGATAAAGAGCACCCTGTGATCTTTTTATTAACTATTAATAATAAATTAGACTAACCTGAGATCTTATATAATAATTATACTAATTATTTTAATTAATAAAATAATCTAATAGTTTAAAAATAATTAATAAGTAAGAAAAGAAGTAAGATATATTAAGTATATATACTTAATACTTAATAAAGTATAGATAAGTAGAAACTAAACTAAATATATACTCAGACTTAAACTATATATTAAATATAATTAATTAAATTATAAATATAAGTAAATAAGTATTCTTATATATTTTTTTCTAGTTATTCTTATAATAACTTCTTTATAATTACTTCTAAAGTTACTTTAATTATATATTTTTCTTGATATCTATTTCTCTAGCTACTTTCTAGAAATAAGTATAAAGTAAGTAATTATATTATATAACTTGTAGTTATCTTTATACAAGAGTTCTAATTCTTATATTAATTAATTAGTATCAGGCTTCTGCCTAGCTATACTATTTTTATAAGATATTAATCTTATTAAATTTTTATAATATTACTTTCTTTTTTTCTAGTATTTTATTTTTAAAACTTATAAAGATATATTCTCTCTTAATTATAGTTTTTTTAAAATTTATTAATTCTTTTCTTATACTAATATTATTATACTAGTAAATAATAATATCTAAAAATATAATTATCTTTATTAATATAATTTTATTCTTACTACTAGCTATATTATTAATATTTTTTATAAATCTTATTCTTCTTATAATATTAATTATATTATAAACTTAAAGAGTAAGAATTATATTAAATATATATATTATAATTAAAAATATATAAAATAATTATATAATAAATAAGAGTAGGAATTCTTTAAGAGGAATAAAAAGTATTTAACTAATAATTTAATTAAAGCTAAAAAATAATAGCTTAAATATTCTTAAAAAATATTATAAGTTATATCTAAGATTCTTTATTTAAAGAAATAAGAATAATTTCTAAAAAATTATAATAACTAAATACTTGATTATAACTTTTTTATTATAAAATAACTTAATAATAAGAATTCTTTAAGTCCTGAGAATCTCTAAGAACTAGATTATCTAGTTAATATTTAAGATAATACTTAACTTATTATAATATTAAATATTTCTAGTTTTTCTTAAGTAATAAATAATCCTTTTTTTAAATAAATATTAATTTATTTACTAGTAATATTACTAAACTAGTTAATAATAATTTATTAAATTTTTAATAAGCTCTTATATATTTTTTAAGATATTATAATTTTTTTATTTAATTAAGTAAAGTAATTTCTTGCTAACTTATTTATTTCTTAAAATTTTTTTAATTTTATACTTTTATTTAATATTTTTATTAATTTTTATATTTATTATAATTTAGTTTTCTTTTAGTACTAGTTCTAATAATAAGATATAAAAAACTAAATATATATAATATATTAATTCTAGTAACTTTAGCTAATAATTAATTATTCTTAATTTCTTTTTAATAATAAATAATCTTAATTTTTAGTAATCAAGTTTCTGACTTAATTATTTAGTTTTAATATTTTTTTTTTTTCTTTTAAAATAAGTTTCTTCTTATAATATTTATTATAGTAAATTATTATTTTTATATTTATAAAGTTAATATCTCTTACTAATTATTAATATAATATTTTAAGTATTTTTATTACTTTTTTTACTTATTTTAATATATAATTTTTTTATTTCTTAATTTATTATATATCT